>NC_057852.1:52689424-53939424 GCF_015237465.2 Chelonia mydas
CCTCTGAATGAATGAACAGACAGGTTATCATCAGGTGATCCATTCCCTGTCATCCAATCCCAGCTTCTGGCAAACAGAGGCTAGGGAACCCATTGCTGCCCATCCTGGCTAATAGCCATTGATGGACCTATCTTCCATGAATCTATCTAGCTCCCTTTTGAACCCCGTTATAGTATTGGCCTTCACAACACCCTCTGGCAAGGAGTTCCAGATGTTGACAGTGCATTGCATGAAAAAATACTTTCTTGTGTTTGTTTTAAACCTTCCACCTATTAATTTAATTTGGTGGCCCCTTGTTCTTATATTATGAGAAGGAATAAATAACACTTCCTTATTTTCATAGGGCAGGAACTAGGGGTGCGGGGGGTGCTGCAGCACCCTCACATTTTACGCGGGGTCCCATCCCTGCACCCAGGGTCCCGGCTGCTGCCCAGGACTCCATTTCCGGCACCACATCTGGAGTCCCGACTGCTGCCCAAGCCCCTGTGCCCACCCCCAGCTGTGGCCCCAGCCTCGGTCCCCTTACCCCTGTCCGGGTCCCCCCTCCTGGAGACATGGCCCTGCTCCTGGCCCCAGCTGAGAGGGTGGGAGGGACAGGGGTAAGGATATATATTGGCTTACAAGGCAGTGTGGGGGAAAGAACTTGGACCCTTTCTGGGAACCACCAAAAATTATACAAACCTGGTGCCCACAAGGGTGGTCACAAGGTTATTGGCGGGGGGTGGGGGCAGAGGGGGATTGCGGTACTGCTACCCTTACTTCTGTGTTGCTGGCAGCAGCCCTGCCTTCAGACCCGGGCAGGTGGAGAGCGGTGGCTGCTAGCCCAGCTCTGAAGGCAGAGCCTCTGCCAGCAGCAGTGCAGAAGTAAGGATGGCATGGTGTGGTATTGCCACTCTTACTTCTGTGCTGCTGCTGGCGGGGCACTGCCTTTAGGGCCGGGCACCTGGCTAACAGCCGCCACTCTTTGGCCATCCAGCTCTGCAGGCAGCAGCACAGAAGTAAGGGTGGCAATACCATGACCCTCCTAAAATAACCTTGCGACCACCCTGCAACTCCCTTTTGGGTCAGGACCCGCAATTTGAGAAACACTGGTTTCCCCCAGGAAATCTGTATAGTATAGGGTAAAAACACACAAGAGACCAGATTTCACAGGGGAGACCAGATTTCACAGTCCGGGACACGTTTTTCATGGCTGTGAATTGATAGGGCCCTACCTATCTATAGTCTTCTTTCCCCTAAACACTGTCCTTATGCTAGGAGGATGGAGACACTGGAGGATTCCTTTACATGGGACAATTCTTCATCTGCAGGCTTAAAGGTCAGTTTTGAATTAGGCGACCATTGTAAAACTGCCCTAACTGACTGAGAATCAGCCCATGTGTATCCTCAGTACTCGAGAGTCTACTTTTTGTCTAATGTTCTCAGAAAAGTAGTTAAACTGCTGGTTTTGAATATGGCACAGGGCTAACAAAAACAAATACAAGACTCGTGCTTTGAAAAGTCAATAATAATACATATTATTCTTAAGAAAAAAATAGAAGATAGTGATTAAGATTGACATGATTTCTTTGGGAGTACTTGAGGCTGTGTTTTAAACGTCCTCAGTTGGGGATAAAACTAATCTTGTCATCTCCTACAATTGCCTATACATTTCCACTAATAGTAAAGCATATCCCGCAAAGATTAAATCTGAAGTAAACCAAAATATGAAAAGTTCCACTGTGCCATTCTGGGAACAAAAGATTTAAATTGAAATTTATTTCAGTCCAAATTCTAAATGAAAATTCCATGATTACATTTCCATTACATGTCAATCAATATTGCTCTTTAGTTCGCACTTTTCTATTCTTTTCTCCTAATTTCTCTCCCCTTTATATTTTTTATTAAAAAAATTAAATTTCAAAAATATTTGTAAAGTAGTAGACCCTGTTACAGGGCCAAATCCTGCTCACCTCATTCATTAGAACTACTCATTCAATACACTATGATTTAGCACAAAATGCCAAATCCCAAAAACACATTCTTCACTTTACCTACCTGAATAGTCCCATTGACTTCAGTGAAATTATTCACATAACAAAAAATGTGTGATTTTTTTTTATTAAACAATTAATGCTAAAATAATTTAAGGCACACTCCTGTACACCTTTTCATATCCACCATGAATGTTTTGCGCGTGCTAGGAGTAAAGGAACAGGCCCAAAGCTATGGGAAATCTGGGTGCAGAAAGCACTACAGACTGAGCCTCTATGCAACAACATTATTAACTACTGTTGTTGCAGCTCTGGGAATAGTGTTTGTTACTTAAATTGCTGTGGCAGAGTCATTAGGAAAAAGAAAAAAAAAACCTTGCAATTTCTATGCTCTATAAAACAAAAAGATATTGTTTAAAAATAATTCACTGTGAAAGGAGTGCTACTTTTAAAGAAAAGAAAACCAGCTATATTTCAAATCCTGAATTCTTTTCCAACCAGATGACAACCTTTTAGCAAGAAATATAATAAATTTAATATAGCTAATTAAACAACCAAAATTGACATTAATATCCAGTACCAGATGGACTGAGGCATAACAATACACTCAGCTAATCATTGTATCAGGTGCAGTTTAACACTGTTAGTTTTATAGTATATCAAGTAATATGGATTCACATCATATTCAGTAGCAATTCCGAAATACGTACTGGAGAGTTGAGTACGAAAAGTCCTCTATGGAGCTAGAAGCAGAAAATTAAGTTGTTGATTATTGTAGAATGATGGTATGAGGAGGATTTATAAATTGATTTGATTTCAGATTGCAAGTGGATCATAATCAGAATCATAACCAGAAACCAGAATACAATCCACTGCCCATAAAATTTGGTTGTTTGCTTCCTTAACATATGTCAGGTTTAGAAGCATAAGGCAGTTTACCAGTCATTTTTTCAGGTTTCAGAGAATGTGCAATAGAGATTCAAAGGCTAAGTAAGTATAAGCTTTTTAGAAATCAAGGAAACAGTGTTGACTACCCATATACTTTATGTATAGAGTGTCAGCGTTACCAAAATAAATAATAGGCGAAATGATGGTGTAAATTGCTGCTGAGTTCCCATCATTATATAAGAGACTTATCTTTGAAATCAGAAATTATTAGTAACTGGGCAGGCAAGACAAAATATAGGTTTTAGGAAAGCATTTTGGACTGAGGCTATTATGGTCAGATTGTGTTAGTTATAATAGGTGACAGCAAATGGCATAGTGAATACAAAGTGTAGTATTGCATATTTACATACTGTACTTGTTACAAATTGAAACTGTACATTCCAAAGAATGTAGTTCCAGATCAGTCCTTAAACCTTTGTTCCAGGACACTGTGGTACTGCCACACGTTTCATCAGGGAATCAAAAAGAATTTGGAGATGAATTGTTTTGTATTGTTGGCAAGTCTTAAATTTTGCTCTAAGACCTCTTGTTTCAGAGGACAGGATGGAACTGGAAATAACACTGAAAGAAAATCCTTGAGTTGGTGATAGACAAGGACAGTAAAATGTATGTTTCAACTAATAAGATAAGAGGAATATGTACCTTGAAACCAATATGAGATATTTAGGAGACCTTTGGATTTACAGTCACTGTAATGTATCTAGTCTCAACAGTGGATAGAATTTATTAACCTAGAAATATTATGAACTTTTCCCATACATTTTTAAATTAGGTTTATGTCAGTGGTTAATTAATGGCTGGGTTTGATCTAGCAATGTGAGGCTGTGGGCAGAAAGGGAATAGTTCTGATGTTTAGCATTTAGGTAGCACGTGTAACTTGTCAAGATAAAATCTGTATTGTTCATTGTACTGTCAGTAGGTCCTGGATAGAATTGTAGTAATGCTACCATTCTACTATTGTTTGATGTGAGGTTGCATAAGTGCAAAATTTCCAATTTGGAAAGGCTTAGAAATTAAAGTATCAAAGGAAAAAGTCTAAGAGACTTATTATTTTATATCGTGGTTGAATGTAAAGGTCCTGTACAAATATATCACAATAAGACAGTTCCGTTCCCAAAGCTTATAGTCAGTCAAAGTAGAATCTAGGTTTTTCATTCTTCCACAGAAAATGTTTTAAGGTTCTATATAAGCGATTCCACCTGGCAAAGTTTAGTTGTACTTTTTGCAGTAAAGGTAAGAGGCTTCTGAAGTATAACATTGATGGACTAGTAGCAATCTCCACATCTATATATACAAATCCATACAATGACCATTTTAAATGAAAGTCTTTTGGTAGAACATTTTTTGAAATTTGGCCCAGAAAGGTTGCTTCTGATTTCAATATATATGAGTCCAGATAGATCACCCTACTGTTTGAGTAGACAATGAATTTGTAGAGAGAGGTTCTAGGTGATTTTATATATATTAATAAGCCATTGGAAAATGTGTTATGTTCATGAGAACTAGGTTTAATTCCTGAAATATTAGGGTCTGTGCATATTGCTATTGTCAAAGACACAGTGGCCATTGCACACACAACAGGGGAAACCAAGCATACCTATTTAAATCTTTTCTAGAGATTACACAGTACTGACTGTATATTATTGGCAGAAACACAGACAGAATAGCTGAATTCAGAAAATAAGTTGTGGACCAAAATGTAGAGCATTTAATATATAAAAAAAGCATCAAGGGGGCTTGTCAAATGTTCTCTCTCAGTTTAAACTGAGGATTAGTAAGCTCTCTTAAATTATAACTTTCAGGTAGGTCAAAGCATGGGTCTGAAACTGTTAATTTAATAAGCCTCTTAACAAGAGAAGACCAAAAAATACTTATAGGCCACTAAGTTGAAGTACTATGGCAGAATAAATGTTGATTCTTGGTAGATCATTACCAGGCTAATTCATAACCATACTCAAAATGAAATTGCTCTGTGATTGCTTCAACGCTGTGGTACTCATTACTGTGGCTTTTCCAAGAACTGTATTCTCATATGTGATTCACTAGAGAATACAAATGCACATCAATAAAAGCAGCAACTGTTATTATCTCTTGCTTTTTACTGAGCGCAAACCTTTATAACACCTATGTATAACATTGAAATGCAAAGATCTAAAACTCATCAAGTACTTGTAGGACTCAAAAAACTGGTGTTTGACCATTTAGAATAGATTATACTGTTAAACATGTTAAGATGTTTTAAGATATTAATTATTATTATAGTAGGTGCTGCTAGTGCCCACTCCAATTTAATTTAATTTGATGTATTTATTTTAATTCTTAGACTATAGCTATTACATTCTCCTGGTTCTCTAATATGATGTAAAATCCCTACAAAAAGTTTCAAATTTAACTCCTATACAAGATATTCTTCGCAATTTACCCATCCCACCAAGGGAAAAAGAATCTTCCCTTTCAACCCACTCACACACATCTTAACTACTCCTCCACAAAAGCCTGGGAAAGTCGATACATTTGTTCATTTTCAGGACACGCTGCAAATCTTGGGATCAGTCAGAAGAATAAGGGGAGTTCCAATAACTTCCTGGAGAACACCATGTCCGTTAAAGCTTTTTCTAAACAACAAAATGGTACATCAGGTATAACAAGAGTGTAAGCACTAATGTAGGGGGCTCAGGGCAGGTTTTATTGACATGGAGCTAAAAACATATGAACCCTGTCTATACACGTGCTCACGTTATTACTGGAGAGCAGCTACAAATTTTGAAGTGTTGATGTACACTTTAGTTAAAATCGCAACGCAATTTCCATTGTACCCCCATTCTCCAGTGTTCATAATTATCTTTAACATTTGCTTTTGGGCCTATCACCATCTCTTTTCTATGTTTGTTTTCTGCCAGAATTTACCTCATCAACAATTTTTGAGTATTAAAAATATGAAGGGGAAAAATCTCTTATTACAGAATTCTTATGTTGACCTAATAACGTATGTGTCTACACTACCAGGTCCCTTCCTCCGACCTAACTCACCTGTAATATTAACTTAATTAATCCACCTTGGCTAGAGGCATAGCGCTTAACTCAATGTTGATGAGTCGACAGAGGCAGTGTAGATGCAGTGTTGTCTAAGTCGACTGAACTGGCCTCCAGGAGGTGTTCCACAATGTTCTGCTGTGACTGGTCTGGAGATCATTTTCAACTCCGCTGTACAGCAGCCAGGTATACAGGAAATAGCACCTCCCCTGTTAAAGCCCCAGGAACTTTTGACTTCCCATTTCTTGTCTGGTCAGCATGGAGAGCTCTCCAGCACAGCTGATCTTGGTGACTCAATGTCCCAAATGTGCTCCAGCCTGGAGTACACAGGAGGTGGTGAATCTTATTGGTCTGTGGGGAGAAGAGTCCATACAGGCACAGCTGCAATCCAGCTGTAGAAATTTAGACATCTATGAAAAGATCATGCAGAGTGTGGGGGAGAAGGGCTACACCAGGGACACGAAGCAGTGCCCGGTGAAAATCAAAGAACTGCAGCAGCCATACCAGAAGACAAAGGCTCTGCACCACAGAGATGCTGCTTTTACAATGAGCTACATGCGATTCTCGGCAGCAACCCCCTGCTACCCCAAAACACAGCATGCGTACCTCTCAGGAGTCTGAGTCCTAGGCCAGCTCAGGCAACAACGAGGAGGACATTCTGGAGGAGGAGGAGAATGGGAGACAGGCGAGCAGAGGATCCATTCTCCCTGAGAGTTAGGAGCTGTTTTTAACCCCAGAGCCCAGCCGGTTGCAGGACAGCATAGTGGCCTAGTAAGATGCTGGGCAAGGCACCTCTGGTGAGTACCCAATTCCAATATAATTGTAAGGGTTACATGCTCTTATATTTTATGTTTAATCTTAATAAAAAGAGAAGTGCCTTGGTTATCTATATCCAAGTGGCCACTCCAGCTACACAGAGGGTTCTCTCTGGAAAAGACTCTTTAGGTGCACAAGAATGGCCAGGGAATCTTCCATGGAGATCTCTAGGAAACGTTCATGGAGGTACTCTGCAATCCTTTGCAGAAGGTTTTTGGGGGCTGTCTTATTTCTTCCACTATGGTAGGGCCAGTGGTGAGCTGGAGCTGGTTCGCACGAACTGGTTGTTAAATTTTGAAGCAGTTTTAGAACCGGTTGTTAACCTGCTTCCCTGCAGGGGGCGCTGAGGCTTTGATGGGCTCCAGCTGGAAAGTGATGTAATTCCTCCTCCAGTCGCTGGGGGCGCTGTGCTGCGGGAGCCATGTGGGCTGCCGCCTGGCCCTGGGCACGAGCCCTGTTGCTGCTGCTGCTCCCCCGATCCCTGGGTCCTGGGGCTCCCGCTGCTGCCTGGTGGGTCCCCAGCTGCTCTGCTGGGCCTGGGCTGTGTCCTGCTGCTTGGGCTGCTCTGAGCCGCTCTCCCCGTGAGTACCCACAACCCTGCCCCCAGCTAGCCCCTGTCTCCAGCCACCCCGGCACCCCCTGCCTGCACCAGCCCCTGCCGCACCCCCTGCCCTGCCCGCACCAGCCCTGCACCTCCTGCCCTGCCTGCAGCCAGCCCCCGCCGCATGCACCCCCTGCCCTGCCTGCAGCCAGCCCCCGCCGCACACACCCCCTGCCCTGCCTGCAGCCAGCCCCTGCCGCACGCACCCCCTGCCCTGCCTGCAGCCAGCCCCTGCCGCACGCACCCCCTGCCCTGCCTGCAGCCAGCCCTTGCCGCACCCCCTGCCCTGTCTCCAGCCAACCCCTGCTGCACCCCCCTGCAGCCATGCCCGAAGGCAGCCAGCTCCACACCCCCTGTCTCCAGCCAGCCCCGCACCCCCCTGCCCTGCCTGCAGCCAGCCCCTACCTCCAGTCAGCCCCTGCCCTGCCTCCTGCCAGCCCCACACCCCCTTGCCTCCAGCCAACCCCGCATCCTCCTGCCTCCAGCCAGCTCCGCACCCCCTGCCCTGCCTGCAGCCAGCCCTGCACCCCCTGCCTCCAGCTAGCCCTGCCCCACGCCCCTGTCTGCAGCTGGCTCCACGTCCACTGGTGCCCTGCAGTTCCCAGGGCAGTAAGCCTGCACACCTTCTTCAATGAGGGGGCAGGGAGCAGCTGGGACCCACACATATGCACACCCTAGGGTGACCAGACAGCAAGTGTGAAAAATCAGGACGGGGGTGGGCGTAATAGGAGCCTATATAAGAAAAAGACCCCAAAATCGGGACATCTGGTCACCCTAGCACACCCCCAGGGAGCGGCGGGGACCCACACATGTGAAACGGAACTCATTTCTAGTTCAGGCCCATCTTTTTAAAAAAGAACTTTAGGTAGGGTTAACATACATCCATGTTTTCCTGGACATGTCATGCTTTTTGGTACAAAAAAATACATACTGTGGCACATCCCTTAAATCAGAACTTTTTATAGGAAACCGGTTGTTAAGATTTTGGCAGCTCATCACTGGGTAGGACACTTTCCCATGCCACTCCAGTATTAACTCTTCTGCCATCATTGCGGTGCACAGCATAGCAGCATAAAGGACCAGGTCTGAACCCAAATGTTTGCAGCATCTGCTCCCTTGCCACCTGTTACCCTCAGGAAACTGATATTACATAGGGTCACCTAGGGGAAAAACAGGGGAAGTTTTCATTACAAGTGCTAGGACTGCATACAATGGCACATGTGATCCATCACCCATGGTGACTTCAGGGTCCCTCAACTGTGCTTTCCCTTACATGCCAGTGATTTGATTGGCAGGGATCTGTGTTGACCTCTGTCATAAATATAAAGGGAAGGGTAATCATCTTTAAAATCCCTCCTGGCCAGAGGAAAAATCCTTTCACCTGTAAAGGGTTAAGAAGCTAAAGATAACCTCGCTGGCACCTGACCAAAATGACCAATGAGGAGACAAGATACTTTCAAAAGCTGGGAGGAGGGAGAAAAACAAAGGGTCTGTGTCTGTCTGTATGCTGCTTTTGCCGGGGACAGAACAGGAATGGAGTCTTAGAACTTAGTAAGTAATCTAGCTAGGTATGCGTTAGATTATGATTTCTTTAAATTGCTGAGAAAATAGCTGTGCTGAATAGAATGAATATTCCTGTCTGTGTGTCTTTTTTGTAACTTAAGGTTTTGCCTAGAGGGATTCTCTCTGTTTTGAATCTAATTACCCTGTAAGGTATTTACCATCCTGATTTTACAGAGGTGATTCTTTTTTACTTCTATTAAAAGTCTTCTTGTAAGAAAACTGAATGCTTTTTCATTGTTCTAAGATCCAAGGGTTTGGGTCTTCGGTCACCTATGCAAATCGGTGAGGATTTTTACCAAACCTTCCCCAGGAAGTGGGGTGCAAGGGTTGGGAGGATTTTGGGGGGAAAGACGTTTCCAAACAACGTTTTCTCAGGAACCCAGATAAAGTTTGGTGGTGGCAGTGGAAGTCCAAGGGCAAAGGGTAAAATAGTTTGTACCTTGGGGAAGTTTTAACCTAAGCTGGTAAAAGTAAGCTTAGGAGGTTTTCATGCAGGTCCCCATATCTGTACCCTAGAGTTCAGAGTGAGAAGGAACCTTGACAACCTCAGATTCTGCAAGTCAAGGGCGACTACTACCAGCAGCATTAAGGGAATGGGGCAGAGAGAGCTTCCTGTGTTCTCTTGTTGCTGCAAACCCCCCACCCCTGAAACTGCCACTAAGACATCAATTTGGGAGGTTTAACACAGGTCCCTGGTCTCAAAGCAATGTCCATGTTTCTAGGGGGAGGGGGCATTGTCCACCTGCCCACCTGTGCTCCTGACAAAGGTTTGCCACAAGTTGCAGGACAAGGCCTGTCTCTCATGCCATGGGGCCATACTCACCATGGCTGGAACAGTAAATTGGTTTATTGAATAGCTAGGGATTCTGATTATGTTCTGGCTTGCACTTGGGTGTAATAAGGGGAATGTTATTGAAATAGCAACCTTGCACTAGACCCAGGGTATGCACTAACAATGGTTGCCTTCTGCTTTGCATGCCTTACAGTGGAAAGCTTGGCCTTCAGCGGCGAAGAGGCTTTCGCAGATTAGAAGGCAGAAAAATAGGACACGTGATGACATGTTCAGCGAGATAACGACCGTCTCCAGGACAGCTGGTATGGGCAGGCACAACACAGATAAACAGCACATACTACTGTGGCTCATTACTGAAACTGGTTTTCAGAGCCTCCCGAAGACAGAGATCTCCTCACTCAGCTATTCTTATTGTCCTGGTATTTGGTTGCTCAAAATTAGCTGCCAGCCTATCTGCCTCCAAGTCCCCCCAGCGGAACTTTTCCCCTTTTGCCTCACAGATATTATGGAACACACAGCATGCAGCAATAACAATGGGTGTATTGCTTTCATTGAGGTCTAACCTTGTAAACAAACTGCACCAGTTACCCTTTAAAAGCCAAAGACATTCCACCACCATTCTGCACTTGCTCGGCCTAATGTCAAACCACTCCTTACTGCTGTCCAGGTGGCCGGTGTACAGCTTCATGAGCCATGGCAGCAAGCGGTAGGCTGGGTTTTCCTGGATCACTATTGGCATTTCAGCATCATCAATGGTTATTTTATCATCTGTAAATAAAGTCCCTGATTGCAGCTTTCTGAACAGACCTGTGTTCCTAAAGATGTGTTCATCATGCACCTTTCCTGACAATCCCATGTTGATGTTGGTGTAGAGTGACCTTATTTCCAAGGCTGTCGCTGGTTGCTCGAACCCTGCTGGTCCCCGTGCACTGGAACCCTGCCTCCCTCCCCCAGCCCTACCTCCCCCTCTGCGTGGGGCTGGCCTCTCCGCTCTCCCCCTGCATACCCTGCACGTTCCTCGGATGTCACCGCACCCCACTTTTTTGGCAAAAATAGGCATGTGTCCCACTTCTCTTGCCAACTGATCAAGTTGGCAAGAGCAAATGGGACAATGCCTACTTTTGCCAAAAAAGTCAGGGCAGCTGGGACAGGGCTTAAAAAAGGGACTGTCCCAGCCAAAAGCAGACATATGGTCACTTTATGCCCCCTGGGATCCACCAGCACTTGCAACACCATTGCAAAGTATCCCTTGGTTTATGTACTCTTTGGCAAGGTGGTCTGGTGCCAAGATAGGGATGTGCATGCCATCTATTGCCCCACTGCCATTAGGGATCCCCACAGCAGCAAAACCATCCACTATGTCCTGCACGTTTCCCAGAGTAACTACCCTTCTTAGCAGAAGTCAATTAATGGCCCTACACACTTGGAGCACAACAGCTCCCACAGTGGATTTTCCAATTCCGAATTGATTCCCCACTAATCAGTAGCAGTCTGGCATTGCAAGTTTCAACAGAGCAATTGTCACTCACTTCTCCACTGTCAGAGCAGGTCTTGTTTTAGTGTTGCTGTGCTTCAGGGCTGGGGAAAAGCTCTGCACAAAGTTCCTGGGAAGTGGCCTTCTGCATTCAAAAGCTCTGCAGCTACTGCTCATCATCCCATAGCTGCATAACGATGCGATCCCACCAGTCAGTGCCTGTTTCCAGGGACCAGAAACTGTGCTTCACCACTGTCAGCAGCAACTGGAAATTGTTTTGTTCTATGGCTTGCAGCAGGACTGCTTGCATGACATCACAATGTTCCACGTGGCGGCTCCTGTCTCGGCTCTGGAAATACTGCAGGATAAGGCAGAAGGCGTTTGTAATGCTCACAAGAGTGCACAGCTGAGCAGGTTCCATGCTTCTCGGGCTATGGCATATGCACGGCTAAGCCAGGCTTTAAAAAAAAGGTGCGAGAAAGTATAGGTTGTTTGCCATTGATATCAGGGGAGGGAGGCAGGGAGGAAACTCCATCATGGGAGGCCGAAGCCATGTTCCCATTCCCCCCTGCAACAATGTTTTGGTCCCATGAGACATTGCAAGCCCTTCCCAAAACCTCCTGCAGCTAGTTTCACTGTGGGATAGCTACCCATGGTGCACTGCTCTGTGCACTGATGCAAGCGCTGCTACTGAGGATGCACTCCACCGACAAAATGAGCATGGTGTGGACACGCATGACCAACTTAATTACTTCGGCAGCTGGATGTCAACTTACATTAAGTCAACGTAACTTTGTAGTGTAGACAAGCAAAGATTAAAATAGTCAGTTAATGAGTAGGGAAGAAAGTGTGTATGTGTATATATTAGGACTTGGTGAACCACTCTGAAGATCAAAAAAATAATTTTGGGTCACTTCTTATTCCAAAGAACAATATTTTACACTGATAGCATCTTTCATTTTGAAGGATCCCCAAGTACATCACTAATGAATACATATTACAACACTGAAATGCAGCCATTCCTGTGGTGGAAAACAGCAACAAGCACACTGCATGCTACTTACCAGAGGAGGAAAGGAAAGTTTTAGCCAGGGACACTGGTGAAAAAGCCCTCTGCTTATGAAAACTACCATACGATCTAATGTCAATGCAAAGCAGACAAACAGTCTTCAGTCCATACAGAAAGTGATAAAAAATGCAGTACAATTTTCTCATCCCACATACGAATGATTTTACAGCTGAGGCTCTGGATCTGGACTCAGGGGATCTGGATTCTTGTCCAAATCACAGTGTTATCTGTAAGATGGGGACCATCTCCCTGCCTCACAGAGATGTTATGAGGATAGAACCAATGTTTGAGACATTTAATAGATTCATTTAAAGCCAGAAGGGACCATTAGGTCATCTAGTCTGACCTCCTATATAACACAGGTCATAGAATTTCACCCAATTACCCCTGCATTGCACCCAATGACTTGTCCAACACTGTAGCAATGTATGCCAAAGAAAAACCTATAAACAAGAAAAAATAATTTCTTCAGATAAAAACACAGCTTAGAATAATAATTTGTTACTCTGTAAAATCTGAATGGGACTATTCATGTGTCCATTTGCAGGACTAGGGACAAAATTAGCCACCTGGGAAATGTGCAAGGGTTTATTTTTCAAGAATTACATTATATTGGTCAGATCCCCATTAAAATCAATGCTGCTAAAGTAATTTACACTAACTCGGGATCTGGCCCTTTGTATCTGAAATATAGTGTGGCCTTTTCTCTTTTGAACAAACAGTTACTGAGATTAAGAAACAATAGTATTTATTAATAAGGTTGCAATTTAGTCACAGAGGTCACGGAAGTCACAGAATCTGTGACTTCCAAAGACCTCTGACTTCAGCCAGTGCCAGCTGAGCGCTGCAGAGTCCCCTGCCACCTGCAGAGACAGGGAGCTGTGGGGTACCCCCGCTGCCTGCCCCTCGCAGCTCCTGGCCACCAAAGGGGACTCCCAGAGCTCCTGGCCACCCAGGGCAGCAGGGGGGGACCCTTGCGGCTTGGAGCTGCCAGTGGAGGGAGCCCTTGGAGCTCCCCGCCTACCCACAGGTGCCTAGACTCCCCATTTTGTCATGCATATTTTAGAAAAAGTCAGGGACAGGCTTCTGTGAATTTTTCATTATTGCCCGTGACCTGTCCATGACTTTTGCTAAAAATATCCATGACAAAATCTTTGCCTTATTTATTAAACTATGCAGCTCTCATCTATACTTGGATATTAGCTCAAAAAAAAAAGTACATGAAAGTTCATGGAAATCTTTTAAAAAGTTAACAGATGTTAATTTAGATTGTAATTTAAGATTTAAACTCAATGTATTTAATCCTCACAATAGCAATCGGATTTATGCTCTGTCTTGGAATTTTTTTTTTTTATTAAATATGCTTATAATCTGGCTTTAGTTACAGGATATCACCCTGGCTAATGGTTCCTGAACGTCTGACTTCTGTTTTACTCACCAATCACCTTTACCAGTTTCACATAATTTCTCACATAACATTAGTTCAAGATTATATTTGCAGCAGATCTATCTTCATAAGAAGCAAAGAAATAATAAAACAAGTATTGTATTTTGTTAATGTCCCATATATAGAACTTCTCAGTTATCATAAATTATTTGTGAGACTCATGGATTTGTCAGTTCTTTCACCGGCTCATTGCCAATCAGACAGGGATCACTAAACTTCTTGCTGAAAGTGATATCAGCTCTTTCCTTCTGCCACTCATGTTTGCAGTAAGAAGACAGGAGGGGAGAGAATGAGAGTGTGTGGGGGATGTTGGGCACCCTAAAGTTTTTGAAGAGGAAGTGGGGAATTATTGTTTTTGGATAAAGGAGATTAGAAGAAAATGTATATTACTGAACCACAAAGTCTGCTGCAGGAAGTGCTAGACAGGGAGGACCAAATCTTCACCTGTTGTATATTACCGCAGCTCCACTGAAGTCAATATAGCTATGCCAATTTACACTGCTGAGGATCTGACCAGGAAACTGGAGGCAGAGCAGAATGAGAAAAGAAGAGTTTAAGAAACCAGGAGGAAAGTCAGGATCAAGAAAATAAAGTATACAAATCAAAAACATCACCAGGGAATCAGAATGCAGAGTAATTAGCAGCAAGTCATTCTACTCCATATTTTACAATGTGACTGAGATGTCTACTGAAAAAATATGCAATTTCATAGGAAAAGATTATTACTCATTCTCATAAACCTACTTCCCATGTTAAACACTTCTTAAATTCTATTTCCTACTGGTATCCATTTGAAAAACTGTTGATATAAAAGTGGTGGTTGAAAGTTGTCTATGAAAACTATTTTTCAATGGAAAGCTGGGGTTCTGATTAACTGAAATTTTCAATTAACGTTTCTGCTTTCCATGGGAAATTGACTGTCAAAGAAATGAGGACTGAAAACCAAAACATTTCAGTTCTGAAATGCCACCGTGGTAACCTCATGTAATTGTAGTTCAGGTGCCTCTTGTTCCTATTCTCTTCTATGGGCCAAGCTCCCCAGCTGGAGTTCATCTCCCATGATGCACCACAGGCACATGGAAGCCATAGTGCACTGCCTCCACGCAGCAAAAAGGGAGACCGTGGTGTCTCATGAGATTTGTAGTCTGACCAGGGAGCCTGGCCTATAGAGGAGAAGTGGAGTGCAATGCACCTGAGCGACAACTCCCATGAGGCCCTGCAGCAACATTTCAGAGTCAACATATTTCAGTTTTTGTCCAAAAACTGGATTTTCCATGGAAACTACCCCATCTCTCAATTTATGACCAGCTATACTTTCATTCGAATTCAGTACAGGTTAGTCTGTGGCACTTGGGATCACCACCTGTATGAGTGACTGCTCCACGAAGGCAATTTCATATGACAGATGCTTAAATGTGAGGCGTGCAGCAGAAGCCTTGAGAGAAAGGATGAAAGCCCTAGATGGCACAACACCCCCAGAAGTACATGCAGTGAGACAATTGAAGAGCAGGTGGCCAGGATTCCATACACAGAATGAAATACATTTACTGTGGGAGACAGCATGACCAGTTAAAGAAGTGCCCTATACATGGACAGCATTGCAAGGATTGTGGCAAGTTGAATCATTTTAGCAGTGTGCGCAAGAGCAGAAGCAGCTCTCAGAAAGATTCAGTACAAGAGATGGATGGCTCATCAGATAGCAATGATAACATTTGAGTCCAAGAGCCAATAAGGTTCAGGCTGTTGGGACAGGAAAGCAACAAGGGATAATACCAAAGGCTATGCATTCCACAATGGTAACAGGGAAATGCCATGTGCGATTTCAGCTGATAGTGTAGCCTCCTATGGAGTGATTCCTCACTGTGAATTGTACTCAAACGCATCCATTACAAAGAGCAATCCCAATTGGATAATATACAGTGAGAGCATAATGGAGTCTATAGGAAAATGTAACTTCAGAGTAACTAACCTGAAAAATAACATGTTTGTGGCGGTGGATGGTAAGTACCACAGACCCCTTTGGGGAATACGGCCATACAAGCTGTGGATCTGATCAGGGTGCAGCATCAGAATTTTATAATTGCAGTGTAAGAATCAAAAGGAGGCCCACCAACAATGGAGAAAATTTTAAAAGCATAGGGGATGTTTCCAAAGGCGATGGGTGCCTTGAAGGAAAGCTACAACTGGAAGTGGACCCCACAGTGGAGTTTGTGTGCTTACCATGAAGGAAAATTCCAGTGCAACTGTGTAATCCAGTATTCAAGGAGCTCTAAAGTTTGCAGAGCAAAGGTATCATAGCACCCTGTAGAAGCCAGTACAGGAGGAAGGAGCTTGTGGGTGGTAAAGAAGCCGTCTGGCAACCTGTCTAGTATGCTGACAACCCTTGCATTTGGTCACTACAGAGGGCTGTGCATGTCAATGGCCATAAGTTCAACACCTGGATGTCCCAGAGAAGAATCACCCAAGCACTGGAAGGACTGCCTATGGTTGAAATAATTGCAGGATGATATCCTCCTTGTAGGTGAAGGGAGTAATGATATAGAAGCTGAACAAGACCATGGCAGGAAATGACAAGCTTTTTTCCAGCAACACAAGGACAAGAACATAACACTCATTCCAGAAAAAGGTGACTCAAACAGTGTGAGGTGACATATGTCAAACATTTGCTCGCAGCAGAGGGAGTGAAAGCAGATTCCAACAAGATCAAGGCAGTCAAGAGACAGGCCAGTTCCAGTGGGTGTGAAAGGGATACAGCGGTTCATAGGAACCAGAAATTTGCTGCCTCAGTTCTGTCCACACCTGGCTGCAGTAGTGGAACCCATACAACAGCTCACAAGGCAGGATGTTGAATGGGACTGGGCAAGTTCCCAACATCAAGCATGACATGCTGATCAATAATATAAGATGCCTCTGTCCTGAAGTACTACCAGCCTGGAGAGTCACTGACACTCCAGCGTGATGCATTGGAGAAAGGATTGTGTGTAACTCGTCTGCAGGAGAGTCGATAGCTTGTGCCAGCAAAGCCCTGTCAGATACTGAACAGAGGTAACACCTAGATAGAAAAAGAGCTTCTGGCTGTTGTATTTGAAGTGGAGCAATGTCATCAGTTTACCAGTGGCCAACCAGTAATCATGCAATCAGACCACAAACCTGGAAAAACTATCATGGCAAAGCCCCTTCTAAGTGTTACAAAGAGATTGCCACATATATTGATGCACCTCCACCTCTACCAGGTAGAGATCAGATATTGTCCAGGACTACTAGTTTTAGCGGAGACCCTGAGCATGGCATATATATCCAGCATCAGCAAGTTTGGGGAAGGGGATCAGGATACTGAATTCATTAATACGCTGCACTATGTCCCACTTTCAACAGGAAAGCTGATGGAAATCACAGGCTACAGAAAAGGACATCCAACTCCAGGCAGTCAAGAGAACAAGAACCTAGAAAATAAAATCCAAGTGCCAGTAAAAGCCAAACTATATTTTCAAATTAAAGATGAGCTGAGCATGAAAGATGGAATCATACTTCAAGGACAGAGCTGTTGTCCCTGCATCATTATGTAAGAATGTCATGCAAAAAATACATGCCTCACACATTGGCACTAATAGCTGTCTTAGACAAACTCAAGAGTGTGTTTACTGGCCAGGAATAAGTACACACCTTCACTCTGTGACTGAAGGGTATGACACCTTCTGGTTGTGTAATAACAGTCTTCCGAAAGAGACTGTCACCATGTGATCTGCCCACCTGACCAAGGAAAAAGCTAGGGCTTATTTACCTTTAGTTTAAAGCAGTACTTCATTACAGTAGATTACTATCCAAATTTTTGGGAGGCCAAGTCCCTGCCAGATACAAGAAGAAAGTCTGTGATTGGTGAACTGAAGGCCCATTTTGTGAGATATGGTGTTCTGGACACTGAATTCATCTACAACATACCCCAATTTACCTCAGAAAAATTCAAGGAATTTGCTTGCAAACGGAAATTTGACCACCACAACTCCTCCCCAGCATACCTACAGAGTAATGGTGAGATGAAATCATCTGTGCAAACAGCAAAGAGACTGTTACACAAGGCTGTTTCTTATGGTTCAGACCCCTTCTTAGCATTTTTGGCACATAGGAATACTCCATCACAAGGGTGCCAAAACAGTCCAGTGCAGACACTGAAGAGGCAAAGGACCAAAAACCCGCTCTCAACAGGGGGAGATCTGTTGCAGCCAGAAGGATGGAGACACCACTGAGAGGAGATAGTCAACAATAATAGGAAACAGGTACTAGGGTTCAACCAGTCAGTCAAGGACCTACTGGCCCTGGAGGCAGGCACTCTTGTGAGGATCCAGCCATTAGAAACATACCAGAATGCGTGGACTAAAGGAGTCATGAGGTGCAATCACACCCAGGTCAAAGGAGGTGACTACACATGAGGGACAAGTGATTTAGAGGAACAGGAGACACTTATGAGCCTGCAGACACAAGACGCTGAGAGAGCCTACAGAGATCACTGCATAATGGTGAGACAGAGAACCATCCAGAGGCCAACCCCACAGGCAGGGAGGGGACTTCACAGAGAGATAGTTTGCTAGACTCAGACAGGTGACAGGGAGTCAGAGATAGGTCACTCCTGATGTAGTTGTCTGTTGAGGAGACTAAACTATCTCAAAGACCATGGAATCAACTGAGTTTCTGGTAAAGATAAAACTCCAATTTGGCTATGTTTTAGCAACTTCTCGCTGAAGGGACGGGGGTCGGAGTCTGGGCATCAGTTATGGACGGAGCAGTACACAAAGTTTAATAAAGTAACACTTGTTTAAGTTAACCTGCATTCAGCTTCCTTCTTTGCTAATGAAACAGAGGGTAGGAGAAAACAGCCAACCAATCAGCACAATACAGAGAAAGTCCAGTCAAAACTCTATAAGGTTCTCTGAATATCCAAAGATCCCTGCTTTGACTGCTTCTACTTTTACCTGCTGGGATCTTTGGCAGGTTTCTCTGCAGTTTTCCCTCAAGGCCACATAGCAGGGGGAGGGGAGGCACCACCAGGGTCCTAATGATCCCAGATTTTGGGAGGTTTCCCATGCACAGTTTTGGGTCCTGAGGGGTCCTGGGACAGGGGATGGATGATCCTGGTTGGGCTCATATTTCCCCTCCCAGTGCAGCAGTCCCTGCTTTGACTACTTCTGCTCCAATCATCTTGTAATGGAGAGGTTTTTTTCCTAATTATATGTTTTGCAATGTGTTTCTGGATACTGCTATTTAACTTCTATTTTCCATGCTCTTATCACCAAACAAGATTTTTCTAAATTTAATTCAAGTTTCCATTGTAAGATTGTATTTGATCATGGCCAGTGCATCAGGACTACATTAAAAAGTTGGTAAGGCAAAAGGAATCAGTTATGAAATTGAAGGGAGGGGAACAGAAGACAAACAAAAGAACACATGGTCTCTGTCTCTTGCTCTCTCTCTCACTCGCTGTCTCCCTCCTTACATTTCTTTGAATGCTCCAATGTCAGCTTAACCCAAAATGTCAACCCTGAACTGGCATTTTGGCAATTACATCAGAGTAAAGTAATTGTACATTTTATTTATTTGTTCTTTAAACTTAGAAAATAACACGAGGCGCCTGTCTGAACACCCTAGGTGCCTCTGACAAACACTTAAAAATACAATCAATCATAGAAAAACAACAACCCTATAACACACTACTAAGTAACCAGGCAGCACAAAAATAAAAATAATACCACCTTTTCCCTCTAATCACCCCACACATATCTACTTTTTCAACAGCCCCCTAAGACTATATGACTTGCAGTGCACCATGAAAGTCAGCTGACAAACTATTTCAAACTTAGGTGGAAATGCATTCTAAAGGAAAGGCAATCTCACAGAGAACACCCTGCCAGAAGTCCCCTCTCTTTTATACCAAGGAGAGCCATTTCAAGAGCCTCTGCTAAGCTCCAATATGGAAGTAAGTCACAAGAAGAAGGAAGCCACTTAGGATCTTCTCTCTCAGATATTTATAGCTTTATAAGTCAATACCAACATCCTAAAAATCAACCTAGAAACCTACAGGCAGACATTGCAGGTCATGCTCACAGTCAGACACTCCACTAATCAAGCTGGGTGCTGTATTCTGCACTACTCTTAATTTCCCAATGGGTTTTAAGGTGCAGCACCCAGTAGAGCACATTACAGAGCTCTAGCCTTGAGGCACAAAAGGCATGAATTAGGGCTTGTCTGCACATACTTTGTGTATGGATTTTAACTATATTGGTTTAGAATCCAATACAGTTAGATAAGTGCAATCTCTACTATGGACTCAGTTATACCAGTACATTTTTATTTACATATTGGTGTTTATATTGGTGTAACTGTTCACAGAAGAGGTTGCATTGATCTAACTATATCAATTTCTAAATCATTATAGATGAAGTGGTGTGAAAACTGTGTGTAAACTAGACCTTAGAGTAATGAAGTTTATGTTGAAAAGATCATAACCTCCTAACCAGAGACAAATGATAAAAAGCAACTTTGGCTACTGCTGAAGATGATCATCCAGTGACAACTGGGAATCCAACCAAAATCCCAGGCTGCAAACAAGAGAAAGTCATTTGTAGACACACCTTCAGTGTGTGATAGCTAATTTTGGCCATATCTTATGGCTGCTTTCCCAGACCAATCAACTCTGTCTCATCTGGACTGGGCTTCAGCTAACCAATTATCTTGCATGCCCCAGCCTCCACAAGACAGTGTGAAAGGCATTCATTCACTTGGTCTGAGTCAGAAGAGACAGAAATATAGAAGTCAGAAGACACAAAAATGGGTGTCATGAGCACATTGAAGACACCCACAACCAATGCTTCTACATTAATTCTCTTAATGACCTCATATACACATTGAGCAGGAGGACAAGATGAAACCAATCCTGCAGAACTCTCCATAAGAGACCCTTCAGGGCAGAAGAGTAATCGTTCAAGACCACCATCTAGGATCTCCTTAAGAAGTAAGAATGGAGCCATTCAAGAGCAAGATCATCAGCTCCTGCTGAGGTCCCAAATCAGTAAACACCGCCTATAGAAGGCAACTGATAAATCTAATACTATCAGCCTAGATACTTGATTTTCATCCCTCACTAGGAAGGGAGCATCCACCAATACTGCAAGAGCAGTTTCTGTTCCATACATATTTTGGTTCTCAGATTAACAATGGTAAAGGAAATCTTGCTACTGTGAGAGTTAGCTCATCACAACCTTCTGAATAATCTTTACTACCAGGAATATAACAGACCAGATTGTCAGTATGAAGCAATTTATTGATCCTGGGATGCACCAGTGCCTTGAGCAAGTTCTTAAAGGAGATGTTGACAATCTCCACCACTGGCCTTTCCTAGCCAAGATACACATGGATCAAGAACATAGTGAATAAAGTTAGGAATAAGCAATGTTAAAAAAGGCTTTAAACTTATTAACATAGGGGCTTCAAAAAAGAAAAAAGGATGGCTTGTGGGTAAGGCACCAGAATAGGACTAAGGAAATCTGGATTCAATTTCCAGCTCTGCCCCAGATTTCCTGTGTGACGGTGAGCAAGTCCCTCTATCTGTAGAACTGGGAAAATAATACTTCCCCACTTCACAGGATGGGGAGATAAAGTAATTAATGTTTCTAAGGTATACAGTAGTTTGAAACTAAACAAGAAAAAGGGTGCGCTGCTATTGCAAATAGATCATGTATAAATGAGTAGGTTTAACTATTAATAAGTATTTGCTTTTTTTTAAGGCTCTACTTAGAATTACACTAGTTGTTTCCAAATGTTAACAGAATTTTTTGGAAAGAGCAGTGAGAGAGTCTTCTGTGCTCACATCTCAATCTGTTCATGCAGGGGCTGTGACCATGCCTTGCACAGGAAGAACAAGGGGATGGGAAGCTCTTCATACATTCTTCCTCCCATGAATCACTACAAAAGCCAGTTTCAATCTGGCCCTGCATATTTAGGGCACAATCCTGCTCCTGCTGAAGGCAAGAGCAAAAACTTCACACTGGAATCAGGCCTTACACACAGTACAGTAAATCACATATTCACAAGACTGCACAACTACAGAATTTCTGCAGCCTTGGATGCAAACTTTGGCATTTAATTTTTGATTTTGAGTACCATCTCCACTTTGGAGTTCTCAAAACCCTGTGGGTCAGTTCAGGTGACTAAATGTGTAATAGTGCCCCTATTTAGGGCTCAGTCCTGCATGTGCCAAAAGCCTCCCATGCTGACTGCTCTCAGTTTCCACTGAAGCCTATTTGGAGAGTATTCAACACTCTGTAGGAGTGGCCTTTTAGAGGCCTAGATATGAATACTGAGCTTCACTTCACATAAATCAGAATTAATGCTATTTATCAAAATGAGAATGAGAAGATGCAAGACACACTGAAAGCCTGACAATTAATTTTGCCACTGTTTTAATTGAAACTTTGGGCCAGATATTGCAACTTCATCTGCAGAGATGTCTACACTCATACAGAGCTCCATGAAAATGGGCAGAAATTCAGTGGGGTTCTGCATGGGTGCAATTGCAGGATCAAGGCTTCGTCTGCTAAAATAATATACAAGAGAGCTCATGTAAGTTTCTAGACTTTCTCGGTAAACAGCTGTTTGTGTTACTATGTACACCACATTATTTCAATTGTAAGCATCAAGAATTCATCAAAAATCAGATTTTCTTATTTCAGCAAGATATTTAAAGCCTGAAAACCAGAGAAGTCCCTTTTCTGATGATAAATCTTGTGAAATTGTGAGACTGTTACATGCTTGGCTCATAAAAGATTAATATTTACTAACATGACATTAAGCATTTTTTAAAATTATCTACTAACTTATGAGTTACTTCTGTGAATTTGGATTTATATTTATGGTTCCTGAAAAGTCTCAATTTTTTTTCCAGATTATCTTTTTTAATATCTGTATATTACTGTTTTTAAGGCCAAATATACATATTTATTCTCATGTTTATATTCTTGTGACTTCACATTTTAGCTTATTTTTTCCCTAGTTTCCTATCAATGTTTATTAGTACTTCACCCGGACACAATTTTCTGAAAATTTAGGTTAACAGGGCAGTAGCACATATGTAAATCAACATGGACAAGTCTAATCCTGCAAACTTTATGAACTACTGAATGGAACTAGGACTACTCATGTGAGGTGAAAGCCTGCTTATCATTATCATGGAAAAGGCTAGAAACTTTAGGACAAATTTTGCTGTTACGCCCATATAATCCATTGAACCCATTGTGATTCCCTCTGATAACTGATTATAGTAAAAAATGGCACCACCTCATTCAAAAGATATGCTCCCTGATTGTAATTAAAGCTATGTCTGCTTACTTTAATAAAAATCTTATTTCTGTTCCTATCTTTTACTGTTGTAAGCATTGCAGAGATAATGCAACTATGAAGGAAAGAGCTGAATTCTATGCCTTCTCACACATCAATAATAGAGCTGGTCAGAGAAACTCTGACAAAAAACCATATTCCATCAGAATATGTGGTTCCATCTAAATCTAAACACTTTGTGAAATCAAGTGATTTCACAGGAATTTTGTTTTGAAAGAAAGTCAGAAAAAAATTCTGACAACATCAAACCTCAGGGTTTTGACATTTTTGGAACCAAGTATTTTTAAAACATCAAAATGAAACACAAAACAAAAAAGTTCTGAATTTTCCTTGTGGAGAATTTCTAAAATTTACTATTTTCATTCCAGTTCAGAATGAAGACAAATTTCAAAACCTTTGCGAAACAGAATGTCTGTCCTACACATAGCAGTAATCGGCAATTGGTTATTAAATCAGTCACGTCTATGTAAACCCACTTAAGATAACTGGGATGCACAGGTGTCATGGGGGCATAATCAGAAGAGAGCAGGATGTAACAGAGAGCAGATTTTATCCTGTGGGATGTTTAGCAGTGGTTTTATGCAAAAAGGAAAGAATTCAGGTTTGTTTTTAGAATTGCAGGTAGCGTATATATAGTTTCAACTTTTGACGTCATCCTGAGGTCAAAGCATGGTGCTGTGACACCAGGAGTCTGAACTTAAAGGAGGAAAGAAAACAAAATATGGAAAGCCTAAGGTTCTCATCCTGCCATTACCTCCACATGGGCAGACTCCCACTGACATGCAAGGCTCATGCAGGCTCAGGAGTCTGCTTACACGGACACTAATCCACCTCCACTGTGGTGGCATGAACAGGTCTAATCAATCAATAGTGTCCAGGCCCTCCATGATGAGAAATAAGAGTTATAGCTAAGGAAACTAATTTTCTCTTTAACCAGTCTTCCGTGGTTTACTGTTTATCATCTCCCATCTGAATATGCAATTCCAAACACAGATTTTCAAAAATTCCTGGGAAATATATTGTAAGCAGGGTCTGATTGAGTTCTCCCCTGACATTAAGTGATGAACTGAGGGAAGAGACTTTAGGAGCACACTATTTGCATGGACACACCTACTCTGCTGAGACATTCAGCAGACAGAGCTGCATTGCCAAAGTGATCAATTTTGGCTGGTTTTGGGTTACAATTTATTTTAGTAACTCTTTCCTTAACCTGTGTATTAGATCATTTTAACAATAGCTTTAATAAAAATGCTTGAAATTGAATGCATGGACAATGAAATTTGTTATCCCTATTGTAGGAGTAAAGGGCAGCAGAACTGAAGCCCTCATTGAGGGGGTCACCCTAAAGTGAACCACATTCGCTAAGTCGGGGGTAGAAATGCCAAATCCAGTGAAGATGAGAGCAGGTAGGGACAGGTGTTTGTACCTGATAGTGTGATTCTGCCTAACAAGACCTAGATACCATTTGACTTTCCTGTATCCCATGTTTAAAGACAAAGCTGACTGAACTCATTTGAGAGTCCTTGTTTCTGTTCAGTGATTATCAGAGCTGAAATTGTTGATAAGCAGATCTAGGGGCTAAGACTTAGACCTACCATGGGGACAGTGTAGCGTTGCAGTGAAAGACAATGAAGAGACAAAAAGAAAAGGAGTACTTGTGGCACCTTAGAGACTAACAAATTTATCTGAGCATAAGCTTTCGTGAGCTACAGCTCACTTCATCCTTACCTGATCACTCTCTTTACAGTGTGTATGGTAACACCCATTGTTTCATGTTCTCTGTGTATATAAATCTCCCCAGTGTATTTTCCACTGAATGCATCTGATGAAGTGAGCTGTAGCTCACGAAAGCTTATGCTCAAATAAATTTGTTAGTCTCTAAGGTGCCACAAGTACACCTTTTCTTTTTGCGAATACAGACTAATACGGCTGCTACTCTGAAATGAAGAGACAGTTTTTCTGCTACCCAGAGATATCACTAAGAGCTGGGTTAACTGGTGCAACCTCAGAAGTGGCATCGCAGAAGTGCAGTGAGAAAAGCAGCAACAGCTGAGATAACAGCACTAGCGAGCACCCTGTGGTGGAACCAGTGTTGAGTGGCGACAGAGATAAGAGCTGCAATGAGCTACTTGCAGAGACAATGGCAGTAAAGGTGGCATAGCTTGACCTCGCCTGGGTTCATCTACTACCTCAGAGAACCCACCTCTGAACTCTGGGTCTTTGCTGACTGGGGGGGAAAACCACTGTGAGTGGGGTGCGGCAGAGGGGACAGGGAGTGGTACATTAAAGGAACATTCATCAGATTTTCACACTGCAAGGTCAGAAAGTGAGGCAAAGGACATTGCCAAACGTATTGTGGGGTGGGTGTTTGCTTATGGTTACATGCTTCTGTACTGTGGTTATAGTGTTTTCCCAATTAATGCTTGGTTCCCTTTCAGTAATCAGTGCTTGTGAGTGGGGAAATATTGCCTCTTAGAGGTGGACAGGGGTGGTGTATAGTTTTCCCAGATCACTGGGTGGGGGCTTGAGCTGTTTTGCATTGTTAAGAGGAACCCCTAGATATTGAACCTGGCCCTTGCTGCTGCTGACTCCACCTGGCAGGAAGGTTATATATATTAAAAACACTTCCGAGGACCCTAATCATAGGGCTCTATGGCAAAGTAATCTAGAGATGATTTAGGACCAGACTGAGCTCTAGCCCTACATGAAGCCTCTCTCCCTTGTGTCATTGCACAGGAGCAGAGGTGGATTTACAGTGAAACAGAGGGTGCCCTGGCATGGGGCCCCCCAATGACAGGGGCCCCTGGGCCAGGCAGCTGCGGGGGCAGAAGCTTGGTCCTGCCAGCTCCTGGGGATCCTGCTGCAGGCTCCGCCCCCACCAGCAGCCGACCTCTCCCCTCCCCCGCCTCTTCTCCGCCTCCTCCCCCGAGCGTGCCGCATTCCCACCCCTTCCCCTTCCCTCCAGTGCTTCCCCCACGGCCGAACAGCTGTTTGCCAGTGCTCAGGTTGCTCTGGGAGGGACAGGCGGAGCCGCAGGGCGCTCAGGGGAGGAGGCAAAGAAGAGGCGGGGGCGGGGCCTTGGGGAAGGAGGTGGAATCGGGGCAGGGCGGAGCAGAGGTGGGACCCCGGACTCCCCCTGCACATAGCTCCCCCCCCAGCCCCCTGCCATGAGCTGCTCAAGGCAGGAGACTGGGAGCACCCCAGGACCCCAGCCCACACCTCCAGTCCCCTGTCCTGACTCCTGCACACCCCTGCCCTCCCTGACTCCTGCACCCCCACCCTGAGCACCAAACGGGAGCTCCTGCACCCCCCACATTCCCACCTACACCCTATGCACCAAATGGGAGCTGCCCCAGGTAAGTGTTCCACACCCCAACCTCCTGGCCCAACCCTGAGCCCCCTCCCTCATTCTAGCTCCTGGCCAGGCCCTACATGCCAACCCCCAGCTCACTCCTGCACCCTAACTCTCTCCCAGATCTTGCACCCTCAGCCCTGAGTCCTGCACCCCCCTCACACCCACCCAGCCCCCTGACCTCCCGACTCCTGCACCCCCTCATACATCCCCAGCCTTGACTCCTGCATCCCCTCAAACATCCCCAGCCACCTGCCCTTCCTGAGTCCTGCACCCCCCACATCCCCAGCCCCCTGCCCACCCTGACTCCTGCGCGCACACACACACGTGCACACACACTCATTCCCATCTTCATCCCTCGCACCAAACGGGAGCTGCCCCAGGTAAGCACTCCACACCCCAACCTCCTGTCCCAGCCCTGAGCCCCCTCCCGCACCATAAGTCCTGGCCAGACCCTGCACCCCAATGCTTTTTTACATTTTTTTTTAATAAAGCACTCTTATCCAAAGCGCTTTACAATCGTTAGCTAATGGTACAAACAATATCTGGAAAGACCATTACGTGGTCCGCCGAGATCCTCAGCAATTTTCAAGTGGTCTGTGGAAAAATAAGTTAGACTACAAAAACAATCAGGGTACCTCACTTTATTTTCATTTACTTCCTATTACTTATAGGAGGAGGATGAAGAAAAAAAGAATGAAAAACGGGGGGAAGGGGAAGAAATAAGAGAGAATGTTCTTTTTCTTGGCTGAGTCCCAAGGAGGGACCCCAAAAATGAAGCTGAGCACAGGGCCCCAGGAACTCTCTGCCACTGTACAGGAGCTGGGCCCAACAAGAGTCCAGGATAGCATCTCCAGTTACTATAATCATGATTTGAGTTATGTAAACATAATTATCAGGTTACACACCCAGTTGTGTCAATTAGCTAATAAGTTAATATTAATGAAAACTCCATACAAATACATACGCATATAGCTCAGGGATGGGAGGGATGTTGCCATTTCCCTGCCTCTGATAGGGTTCATCCACTCTCAACATTGTTAAACAATACCTACCAGAGGAATCTCATCTCTGGAATGCTCTAAAATGACACCTGAAGAGTAATTTTTTGACTTTGCAATCCAGATTGCAGCAGGAGTCAGGTATTTTAAAAAAATACCTAAGAGAAGATACTTTCCTTACAAGCTCTTTATCCCTTTCATCATCCTTTTCAAATTACACCCACTGAACACTTTGCTGTACTATCAACATATGAAGTATATTTTTCAGGAACAAAATATAAATCTTTCCAGTGAAGTAAACATAATATAAACTCATTTGCCAAGTGCTTTTGTCTCCTCCCTGACTTATGATTGAGCTTTATTTTAAATGAAAAAAATAAATGAGATTTTCTATTTCCTCACCCTCCTCTCTCAAGCCCATGTACCTGTGTGATTTATCATGGACTGAGAGGCAACACTGAAGACAAAGACTAAATCAGACTCCATACCTAACTGAGAAAGAACCTTGTTGAAATATGAGGAGCTGATCTCTATATAAATATTAGTTATTACATTGTTTTCCCAATTTTGAACCCATATCAGATGTAATTACATAGGGCAGTTATTTTATCTGGGAGTGGAGTTACACAATCAGGTTGGACTATGTTACAATGAATCACCTCCATTTTGGCCCTAACACACTTTTCTACCCTTAACATGCACACATACCTGTTTCAGAGACACATCATGCCTTAGGTTGGATAGGAACCAAAAAGGCTCAGAGCAAAAAGAGTCCAGAATGTGGAACAGGCACTGCTACACAGTGAAACCTGCTTACTCATTGATAGCAGCCTGTGTGTACAGTGCTCTAGGCTAGGGGATACTTAAAGAGTAGTCATGTCACCAAACAGGATTGAGCCCATAATGTCTGATTCACTGGAGACAGGGAGATTACTTACTCCATAAGTAAATACTTCTAAGCTTCCTTGGCACAATGAACTGAGTGTACAAAAGTCATCACTTTTGCTTACAGAAGTTATTTATAAAAGCAGGTGAAAAACTTTATCTGGCTTTGTAATGAAATTATCCCATTAAACCACAGACACTATAGGCCTGTGCCTAGGGGCCCAGCTCCTGGTGACTACATCACAGAGAGTCTTCATTATTAAAAAAGTAAGTTTCTAACTTCATGATTGTAAAGCAAAGTATGTAAAGAAGACATGAACTGGGCATAAGTGATGTAGTGACACCTGCCTGAGGACTAGTCTTCACTGCACTGTGATCCACATGAGTTAACTTCTCTCAAATTAGCCTAGCTTAAAGAAGAGAAGTCACACTGCAATACAAGACTCAAGCTGCACAGAGTGACTGTATTAACAGCACAGAGTAGTTGAATCCCCCCATATTACTAGCTCAAACAGCAGCAGCACTTAGGCATCACTTTACTCCATACTCTCTGATTGGGCCACAGCGAGCTCAAAGCACTTCTGAGCTAGAGATTTTGTGTGTGCGCATAGGAGTCAGGTTAGGTACAACACAAATACTAACACTGCAGACCACCAGTGGAACAATTGCTCTGAGGGATGTACAGTACACTCAGTATCTGTATGGGGAAATAATTGCAAGACCATGGGTATGTCTGTGTGATGTTTTTGCCGGGGACAGAACAGGAATGGAGTCTTAAAACTTAGTACATAATCTAGCTAGATATGCGTTAGATTCTGTTTGTTTAAATGGCTGAGAAAATAAGCTGTGCTGAATGGAATGGATATTCCTGTTTTTGTGTCTTTTTGTAACTTAAGGTTTTGCTTAGAGGGATTCTCTATGTTTTGAATCTAATTACCCTGTAAGGTATTTACCATCCTGATTTTACAGAGGTGATTCTTTTTTACTTTTTCTTCTATTAAAATTCTTCTTTTAAGAAACTGAATGCCTTTTTCATTGTTCTTAAGATTCAAGGGTTTGGGTCTGTGGTCACCTATGCAAATTGGTGAGGATTTTTATCAAACCTTCCCCAGAAAAAAGGGGGTAAGATTTGGGAGGATTTTGGGGGGAAAGATGTTTCCAAACGAACTCTTTCCTAATAATAATAATAATACCAGTGTTAGACAGCGAAAGTCCAAGGGCAAAGGGTAAAATAGTTTGTACCTTGGGGAAGTTTTAACCTAAGCTGGTAAAAGTAAGCTTAGGAGGTTTTCATGCAGGTCCCCACATCTGTACCCTAGCGTTCAGAGTGGGGAAGGAACCTTGACAACAGTGTTAGATACTAACACAAGATCCTGCTGCCCAAGAATCAGCAAGTAAAACAGACTAGATCAGTTTCAGTGTCCCACATGAATAAAATATAAAGATCAATTTTTAAAAATCATCATAATAGATATGTAAAAGTCTTACCATATCACCAACTCCATTCCTGTTCTTTCCATTTTAATATCAGGGTGTTGTTAATAATATTGACAAGAATTTTCTTAAATATAATTTTCACCTAAAAGTATGATCCAGGACCCTAACCTGCAAAACACTTATGTAGACGTTTAACTTTACTCACTTGGGTCCTGATCCTCCAAAGAGTTACAGTCATGCTTAAACTTTATGTACTGTAGTGCCACTGACTTCAATTTTGTGTTTTAATTGAAACATTCTCTTGCTGTGTTTATTTCAATGGACTGCACACGGTGCACAAATTTAAGCACGTTTTAGTCTTCACAGAATTAGGATCTTGAGTAGTCCCATCTATAAAACTGGTCATGTGAGTAAATTTGCATACCTGCATAAGTATTTGAAAGATAAGGTTCTAAAACACAGAAGGCTGGATCCTGAAGCATTGAAGTCAACAGAAGTTTTGCAATTGATTAGTGGGAGCAGCACTGGGCTATGACCTCACTATAAAATGTGGGATCTCTCTACTGACTTCCATTTATACTAGTTTAAGTGAGGATAATCAGTTCCAGATAATTCAATGCAGACTGTGCAATACAAACATTTCCTAAACAGCTACTGGTTAGGAGCTACCTTCCTGTGTGGTCTCTTAAACAGTTTTTTTTCTTGCCTTAATTTGAGGACAATAATTAACCAGTATACATGCTCTTATTCTGGGAAATGTGAATATTTCTTGACAGGATGAGATTATTATAAATTGTAACACCTCAGAAATCCTGTGTGTAACCCTTACCATCCCAAGTATGTAGGGATGTGATAATTATAAAGGTGGAAGGTAGTAAGACATAAAGGCTTGATTTTTCAGAAGTGCTGAACCCCCCATGAAGTCAATGGGAGCTGAAGATGCTCAGCACCTTTACCAGGCCGAGGTAGCTCCTGCCCTGGACAGCAGCAGATCACAGCCAATGGATTAAAACAGCATTTTAATCTGAAAGGCTACTTCGTGCCCCCAAGATATTTTTGAAGCATCAGCTGCCTGCTACCGAAGGTTTCCCCGTGGGTGGCCGGAGTAGCCCCAGGACCGCTACTGTTCACCCAGCTCCCAGCCCGGGGAGGACAGAGCGACACCTGCGGCTCCCTCCTGCCCCAGTGCAGCGAGGGGCCGGGCTGGGGGCCCGGGGTTGTGGCCGGCAGCCCCCAGCGGGGAGGGGAGCTGGGCAGGTGCAGAAGGCGGCGGCCGTTGGGAGGTGACTCCCCCGGCACCTGAGGGGGACCCCGGCGCGAGGGCGGCGGTTGGCAGCCCCGAGGGCTCGCGCCCCGGCGGCTCTCACCTCCGCTCCTGCTCCAGGCGGTGAAGCAGACAAAGGAGAAGGCGGCGCTGAGGCACAGAAATGTCACGATGCTGCCGGGCTTGAGCCTCATCTCCCCGCATGCCCCAGCAGCAGCAGCAGCAGCAGCAGCCTCTCCTCCAGCGACCCTGCGCCCGCGCTGGCCCCGCGGCTCCCAGCGCTCCCCCTGACCGCCCGCGGAGGCTCGGCCGCCCGCGGCCACGCCCGCCCCGGCAAGTCCGCCCTCCTTGAACTCGCCCCGTCGGCGGCGCCCACCTGGCAGGGCACGGCCGCCCCCGCCTTCTAGCGCGCTCCCCCTGGCGGCGCTGCTGCGGCAGCCGCTCCGCTCCACGCTTCCTCCAGCCCCTCGCCTCTCCCGGGAGCCCCCAGCCGCGCCCTGTTCTGCTCCGAGGGGCGCGGGGGCCGGCGTGGGACAGCGCTCCTCCCCTCCCGGCCCCGCTGCAGCTAGCAAGGCTGCAATTCCACCTCCCGCCCTGCCCCGTGGCCAGGCACACACTAGCGGCCCTGGCTTCCCAGGGCTGTGTCGGGTCACCAGACTTGCTGCCGCCTCCCCGGCTGCGCTTCTCCAACTCGGGAGCGCAAGAGGCCGCGGAGCCGGTCAGCGCTGTCCTGGAGAAGGAAGCGTACAGTCAGCCCGCGAGATCAGTGTGGGCTCCCCCGCGGCTGGTCCCTATTTACTGCATCTGAGAGCTGTATTCTTCCGTGCGAACCAGGATCTCGTTCACACCACAAGAGGGACAGGTGTCAGGGATAGGAATGAACCACGTCACGTACACAACCATGCTCACGGCTCCCAAAGGAGACAAAATAATATCTTTTATTGGCCCAACTGCTGTTGGTGAGAGAGACAAGCTTTCCAGCTACACACAGCTCTTCTTCAGGTAGCTGGAAAGCTTGTCTCTCTCACCAGCAGAAGTTGGGCCAATAAAAGATACCTTGTCTCTCTAATATCTAACCCTGGAGTTGACAGGGCTATAACACCACTGCATATAAACTCCCAAAGAGGCAAGTATTGGACAAGTACTAACCTGACTATTCACTCAACTGCAGAAACCCTGTAATCTTCCCCAAGCTCTGCTGACAAATTCCTGGGACTTGAACCCCATCCTAGCTGCAGAAACTCTCTCCACAATCTCCCACTGACACAAGTGCCTGGTCCAAATCTCTTCCCCACTACAGAAACCTTCATGACTTGAAGGAGTACTTTTGGCACCTTAGAGACTAACCAATTTATTTGAGCATAATCACGAAAGCTTATGCTCAAATAAATTGGTTAGTCTCTAAGGTGCCACAAGTACTCCTTTTCTTTTTGCGAATACAGACTAACACGGCTGCTACTCTGAAACCTTCATGACCTGGTACATTTATTTAAATGTGTGCTGTTTGCCACACAAGTCAAAATACCATAACTGTGTACCCAGCCCTCTACAAACACATAGAAAATATCAATACCGCTATTGTATTTGGATTTGAATGAACAATCCTTATCTCATGTTAAAAATATGCTTACCACTGTTCCATAAGTGCACCAGAACTCTAACGTTCTCTCTTTTTTTTTTAAAAAAAAGGAAAATTAGGTACACAAAACTGGATTAATGTAATTAGAATTTAAAGGTCTAGACACATCAGTGACATTTCTCCCCATCTAACTCAGTTCTCTTATAACATATGCATAAATATTAAGATATACGTTTACCTCTATCCATATGCGCAAACCCTTCTGTCATTGTACAGTACCTAGCACACAAACACATAAGAGAACTGCCCAAAATCTTTATCTATATGTACTTATAATACGGCCAAGTTACAGGGGCAATGGGAACCTTAAATTTGGAGCTTTGCAGTTTTCACTGAGACCTTAAATTTTAATTGAACCATATTAGTTTAAGTCTAATTTATATAGTGAGAAAGGCCCCTCCTAATCTTCCTTTACACCTTAACAATGGGCGATCTTACCCCTCACATGGCTTTGACAACTCTATTTTCACCAGTTACTCACAAATCTCTCTCTCCACTCTGGATCAGTCTTCTGCAGTCCAATCCCAGATCTTTGCCTGTCTTTCTTACCAGAGGCGGATTTACAATGAAACACACAGTGCCCTGGCACGGGGCCCCCCAACTACAGGGGGCCCAAGGACTAGGGAGCCCAGCACCATCCAGCACCCCCTGTGGCGGGACCACGATGGGGCAGAAGCTTTGGGGGAGAGCAGGGAGGGAGCCGTTTAAGAGCTGTGCTGGAGGCACAGTGTGCGGTGCATTCTCCCAGCTGGTGAGCTGGGCTCCTGCTGCCTCCCAGGGCTTCTGCTGCTGGCTCGGGCTGGCGGCCAGGTGAGGCAGGCAGGTGAGGGGCCAGCTGGGGGCATGCTGTAGGGGAGACGGGTGCACTCCCCTAGTGGGGCGTCCGTCTGCACCTGTCCTGCTGCCCTGCTCCTCTGGACACCAGGCAGTGCAGGTGCAGTCCCTGGCGTGCACTGCTGCTGGCAGTTCCTGGAAAAAGGCCAGGGGAAGGGAGCAACAGGCCGGGGGGGGCGGGGTCTCAGCTCTCACACACTGCTGCCACCACAGCTCCCTTTGGCAGCAAACAGGAACAGCAGTGGGTCAGGAACAGGTCCACCAGCCAGCCAGGTAAGGTAACCCAGCGGCCACGACTGGGACTGCCCCAGCATTGAGCCCTTCCACCCTGCACACTTCCCCCTACACACACACACACATACCCCCCAGCCACCTGCCCTGACTCCTGCACCCCCACACACCCAGCCTCACCCACATCCCCTACCCTGACTCCTGCAGCCCCTCATTCCCACCCCCACCCTGAGCATCAAGCAGGAGCTTCTGCATGCCCCCCATCCCCACCTGCACCCCTAGCACCAAACAGAAGCTGCCCCAGGTAAGTGCTCCACACCCCAACCCTCTGCCCCAGCCCTGAGCCCCCTTCCACACCCTAACTCCTGGCCAGACCCTGCACCCCAACCTGCTCCTGCACCCTAACTCTCTCCCAGGCCCCACACCCCAACCCTGAGCCTTCTTCCACATTTTAACTCCTGGCCAGACCCTGCACCCTAACCCCAACCCCACTCCTGCAGCCTAACTCCCTCCCAGACCCCACATCCCAACACTGAGCCTCCTCCCACATTCTAACTCCTGGCCAGACCCCGCACCCAGTGTTTTTTTGTTTTGTTTTGTTTGTTTGTTTTTTTATAAAGTGCGCGTATCCAAAGCACTTTACAATAGTTAGCTAACAGTACAAACAATATTTGGAAAGATCATTAAGTGGTCCGCTGAGACCCTTAGAAATTTTCAAGTGGTCTGTGGAAAAATAAGTTAGACTACAAAAACAATCAAGGTACCTCACTTTATTTTCATTTACTTTCTATTACTTATAAAAGGAGGAGGATGAAGAAAAAAAAAAGAAAAACAGGGATGGGGGAGATAAGAGAGAATGTTCTTTTTCTTGGCTGCGGGGGGGGGTAGCAAAAATGAAGCTGAGCACAGGGCCCCACTAACTCTAAATCCACCACTGTTTCTTACATTTCTATTTGAATGACAGGCAACAAACTCAGTAGAGCAAAAAGTGAGCTCCTGATTATCTGTCCCCTGCCAAGGTATCCCCTTTCACTCTTTTACTTTGTCATTGTGGGCCACACGAACATCCCCCTAGTTAATCAGGCCTATAACCTGTGTCTTATTGACTCTGCCCTCTCATTAGATCAACATCCCAGGCTGTGTCTATATCTTCCTGCTTCTTCCTACACAAGATTTCAATGAAGCCTTTTTGCCTCTAATTGCAACACCAAAACTTTCCTCCAGGCCATTTCACACTGTGACTACTAGTACAATCTTGTCCTGTTCAGGTCTATTTGGTTGGTAAGATAATTTATGTGCCCTATTCTTACAACATCCTCCTCCTCAACAACCCTGCTTTGAGTCCTTCCCCTCTTATTTCACCATATCAAATACAAGCTTCTCAAGTGCGAGCCACAAAGGTACTACTGCAACCCACAAAACTCCCACTTGGCTGCCACCTAACCCTGTAGGAACCTAAATTCACTCGGTGCCTACATTTCTGCAGTAAAAGTTCCCTAGGTACCTATGTTTCGGCCTCTGACCATGTGCACTGCTGCTTCCCTCTAGGCACCTGGACACTTATCTCCCACCCCAAGCCCCAGAGCAATTTACAAACTAGGGAAGACAGGCATTTGGCTGCTTAACTCACCTGCAAGGGACTGATCCAGTAGGTGTGCTCAGAGGCCAGGGCAGGCCCCTCAAGCAAGCTTACACAAACCAGCTGGGGAAGGGTGGAAGAAGGATCAGGTCCTCCCTTATAAAACTAGCCTAGGAGCTAGGGTACTTCACTTAGGATGTGGTAGACATCCCCTACCCCAATTCAAGGCCCTCCTCCTGAGGGAGAGAAGGGATTTGCACAGGGATTGGCCACCTCTCGGGCAATTGCTCTACCCATTAGGCTACAGAGTGATTCTAACACTTTCAGTTGCCCAACTAATATTTATTAGATAATTTAATTAAAGTGGAACAATTTCAATATGACAGACTAAGGGAGACCCACATCAGAATATTCCATAGCCTAGTGGTTACAGCACCTACCTGAGAAGTGGCTGATCTCTGTTCCTATCTGTTCTTCCCCTCAGTTGGAGGGATGACTTGAACTGGGGGTCTCCTACATTCTGGCTGAGTACCCTAGCCACTTGGCCAAAGATTATAAGGGAGGGCTGCCGCTTCCTATCAGCCTCTTTTGATTTTGTACCCATAGACCATGTAGGCAACCAAATGCCTATCTTCGTCTCGTTTACAGATCACAAACCGAATTATGTGGTCCCCGCAACTTGGATTTAGGTGCCTATTTCTGAGATGGGCAAGGCTTAGCACCCACCCCTTTCCTCAGCATGTCCCATTGGATAGCTTAGATCAGTGGTTCTCAAAGCCGGTCCGCCGCTTGTTCAGGGAAAGCCCCTGGTGCGCCAGACCAGTTTGTTTACCTGCCGCATCTGCAGGTTCAGCCGATCGCGGCTCTCACTGGCCGCGGTTTGCCGCTCCAGGCCAATGGGGGCTGCGGGAAGGGCGGCTAGCATGTCCCTTGGCCCACGCCGCTTCCCACAGCCCCCATTGTCCTGAAGCAGTGAACCGCAGCCAGTGGGAGCTGTGATCGGCGGAACCTGAGGACATGGCAGGTAAACAAACCAGTCCAGCCCGCCAGGGGCTTTCCCTGAACAAGCAGCAGACCGGCTTTGAGAACCGCTGGCTTAGACGGCTTCCCACCTAGCATGCTAGCTTTGTGGATCACAATCTCAGGCTCCTATCTCTCCCCATTCATTGTATAGGAGCCTTGGCACCTAACTCAGGCTTTGAAGATCACAATGGTGTTCCTGAGATTTTCTAGGCACTGAAAAGTTAGGTATTGTGATGCTTGGCATTGCAATGCTGAGGTCCCGGTCCCTTTGTGGATCCCAGTCCTAGTCCTCACCTTTAAGGCTTTCACAGTTTACTTCCTACTCTATCTGCTCCACAATCTTATTTTGTCAATTATCTCTTTGCACCCAGGGCCGGCTCCAGCTCTTTTGCTGCCCCAAGCGGCAAAGAAAAGAAAAAAATAAACAAGCCTGGTTGAGCTGCCACCGAAGTGCTGCTGAAGAGGATGAGAGGGACTGCAGGGCTCGCCGCTGAATTGCCATGGAAGACCTGGATGCTATTGGCTGCCCCAGGCACCTCCTTTCTTCGCTAGTGCCTGGAGCCGGCCCTGTTTGCACCACCAACAAAGCGAGCATCCATGACCTATTTGTCAGCTTTCCCTCCAGCATCTTCTTGCTCTCTCCCATGTTCCTCAGGTGTAGGATGCTACCCTAAAAAAATAAAAAGTGATAAAATCCATAAAGCTATTTCAACCATGATACTTATGGAACACTACTAGCTGATAATGGCTAGGAAAGCATTAAGCCAATCTCCTTATTTATCTCAATTAAGCAAACAACATAACCCTCTATAGCTATAAATAGAGCATACAGCTAATTTATGCAAAACATACTTGTATCACTATTACCCCATATTTCCCTTATCTCCTCCATTTGGTTGGTTATCCACTGATTCCATTTCATATTAAATTAAGATTAGATTCCCTTGGGGACAGGAATTCTGTTTTAGTATATGTCTGTACAGAACGTGGCATACTGCGGCCCTGATTTGGTTGAAGCCTCTGTGAGCTGCTGCTACTACTCATACTAATAAAATGTTATGATTTCTAAAAATAAGCTAGTTTATCTGAGGCACTCACAAGTTATATGTTGCTTCTCATCTTCTATTGGTACAACCTTCCTTTGAGCTTTTAGAAGTGTAATAATAAAATGATTATTAAGAGAAGTAAATTATATATGTTGATTATTATTCATTAATACCCATGGGTGTGATAAACATCTTACAGCAACATATGAATGCAGCCTCTTTGATGCAGAGTTTGTACCCTAGTTTCCAACATGAAATATTATAGGACAAATGAAGCTAAGGAAATAGGAGAAATACCCAGTTACAGTGACATTATTACATGAGGACTTGGAATTGAAATGTACACATCACAAAGGTTAGTTACTCCCATTTAATTTAACATTTAAATAGCATTTTTCATATTCCATGCCGTGAGCAGACACCTTTCTTAGCTTGCTCTCAAACAGTCCACATACAACAAAAAATCCCCAGAACCCTATTCCTGGGATCTGTTTTTTATTAATAGTAAAATAATATAAAGTTTAGTTCAAAACTTCACCCTAAGATTATCTATTCCTGAATTACTCCTACCTGACTGCTCAGTTCAAACCAGGGCTTAAATTCTCATAGCATATTTCCTGAAGTTCCCCACACCCTTAGGGTGACTAGATGTCCCAATTTTATAGAGACAGTCCTGATATTTGGGGCTTTTAAAAATATGGTTACCCCCCACCCCCCCATCCCGATTTTTCACACTTGCTATCTGGTCACCCTCCACACTCTCTCCATTCAAGGCTCCGGGCTTCAGGTACAAGGCAGGGTTCTTGGGGCTCCAGCCCTGCAAGGTAGGGGTAGGGGTGGGTGGGTGTGTGTGTGTGAACCAATGCACTAGGGCTCAAGCCCAGTGGGATGCGCCAGGGATAACTGTGGACCCCCTGAAATTGGCTCTCTGAACCCCTATTCCTGGGATCTGGTTTTTATTAATAGTAAAATAATATAAAGTTTAGTTCAAACTTCTCCTTAAGATTATCTATTCCTGAATAACTCCTACCTGACTGCTCAGTGATTAGAGCACACTCTTGAGAGATGCGGAAGACTTCTGCAAACAAAGGGGAGAATTGAACCTGGGTCACCAAGTATGTGTTCTAACAAAAGCACTAGATTAGAAGTTATAAGGTGAGCACTCCTGGATTTTGAATGGGGTTTGATCCAGTGAATGGGCTCTGAGCACACCTACAGGCTCAAGCCTCACAGGCAAGATAGGCACTCCTCAACCTATCTTTTCCTGGTTTGGGAATCATGCTGGGGGTTAGGCAAGAGATAGGCATCCAGTGCATGCATATGCCCACAGGCAGAAATTTAGGGCTTTTCTACATGGCGTCAGGAAAGTGCTCCTGCCTCCTGCAAACTATATTTTAGAATGTGCCAGCAGCGCAGTTAGAGCATTCTACAAATCACACCCCTCCAGAGCCCTTTGCTGGCATCATGTAGACAAGACCTTAGACACCTACAGAACTTTTACCCTGAAAATGTAGGTGCCAAGTGAATTTAGGCACCTACAGCAATTGACAGCAGCCAAGCAGGGGTTTTGTGGATCACAGTGGAGCCTAAAACTGGGATTTAGGTACCTAAATGTGGGGTTTGATGCCTAATTACCTTTGTGGATCTGGGCCTATTTTCCCAGGACTAAGCAAAGCAGAGTGCTTCAGTTCTGTTTATTGCTTTAAAATGCCGGTGTGGCCTTTGGCAGTCATTTCTTCAACCTGTTTGCCTTTTCAATATACTCAGAGCAATACAATATATTACTTGTGATCGGGGTAGTTGTATTAACAAATACCGAGTACATAAACTTCTTCTGGGCATTTGAGATAATAGTTGTTTTGAATGGCAGTCAAATCGCCCACGGAAAGGTTGGGAAAACGCCATCAAATAGCTAAAGGAAGCAGCTGGCTAACTAAATTAAAAACAACCATCTGACATTAGTAAAACACCGCAATTTATTTTCCAAGTCCATGAAGGTGTTCAGCACCAGGAACATATAAAGAAGCCCAAAGCAACACCAGCCTCTGACACTTCATGCCATACTCCCAGTGGGCATGATACATTACTTTTCAGAAAAATGTCACAAATATAACATGCACTATTGGAATAAATAGTCAGAATAGCAGGATTGGTTTGTATTAATTGCAGATTACATTATTCTTTATTCTCAGGTATCCTTGGTTACTTAATTTGAAATGATCAAAGGCACCTAAGGGAGTTAGGCAGCTAACTTCCACTGAACATCAATGGAAGTTTGATTATCCCAACCTTCCTTTTCCATGCTGTCAGTATACTGACAATTAGTCTCTATATTAGAAAATGACGAATGGATATGGTTTGCCAATTTCTCACCACCCATCCTGATAATCACATCAGGTCTGCTTTTAATCACATGTCCACTCCTGATAAAAACAAATGCTTTACACAAGTCACATGATCTTGTGTAGTCTAGTTATAGTTTCGAAGTTCGGAAATTAATATGGCCTAGGGAGCCACTAGAAAGGCTGGGATTAGAACTCAGCTATTTCTGCCTCCTAACCTGTTCTCAGGGCATGGCGACACTTGCAGATGTAGAGTGCTGTGAGTTAAACCCGCCTTCGTAGAGCACAGTAGGGAAAGCGCTGCAGTCTGTCCACACTGACAGCTGACAGTGCACTGGCATGGCCACATTTGCAGCACTTGCAGCAGCATTGGGAGCAGTGCACTATGGGCAGCTATCCCAGCATGCAAGTGACTGCAACGTGCTTTTCAAATGGGGGGTGGGGTGCCAGTGTGGACAGGGAGTGAGCTAGGATGCCCGGGGCTGCTTTACTGCGCTGTAACTCGCAAGTGTAGCCAAGCCCTCAGTCACTAAACTAAGCTGCTGGTTGCTGGGTTTGTTTTGCTTTTAGCAATAAAAATACCAGTCTTCTTTAATCTGTATTACAAGCATTTTACATTATTAATCAATGTGCTTGTCTCTGTTATGAAGCCATAAAAGTGAACATATCTAGGATGTGGTTGGGCAGATTAAGCTGAACACATTGAAGTGGACGATGTTATAATTTAAAACACATTAAATTTTAGTTTATTTTAAGAGCCAGCTAGTAAAATTTATTATCATTTGTCCCCAGAAACTAATAAAATACTGAGACAACATACAGGGGAAAGTCTGGTGTAGGCTGTCAAAAATGCATTAGAAGGTTAGTTATTAAGGTTTACTCTGAAGCAAATAGTTACTCAGAGCATGTTGAATTATGATGATCACTTACTTAATAATGAATGCAGGGAGTGGAGAAATGTGTTAAACTGTGGAAAATTAGAGTGTGGCGTTTGGCGACTGGGCACATTTCAACTCTATTGCATCAATTGTTCCTTAAAATGTAAATATACCAATAGTAGCTAAGGTTTCACTGCCTGGCATAAAGTCAGAATTTACTGGCAAACATGCCCTCTTTATTTGCTCCATTCCTTTCAAGTCTCTCTCCTTACCTTTCTGCCAACGCTGCCTTTAAATTTACTTCCTTTTGTCTATGTGAGAAAGTTGCACTGGTTTAACTTGATTTAGCTTTTTAATTGACAGAGTTAAGCTAGAACAAAACTTGTGTGGACTCATTTTAATACGCGTGGCTTATTTTTCTTTAATTAAACTTCCTCTTAATCAGTTTAAGCTAAACCAAAATAAACCACTCATACCAAAATAAGAGTATGTATACTGCCTTTTGCACAGATTTAACTATATCAGTTTAAATTCACACCTTAAGTTTTATTGGTGCAACTTTCTCGTGCAGACAAGCCCTCAGAACCATCTCCCTCTTCTGTGCATTATTAATTTGTCATTTTTCTTCAAATCCATTCTTTAAAAGCACATTTATGCTATAAGACATTTAAACAAGGGTGAAACACTCCCTGAGTTTATATTGTCACCCAAGGTACTATATTTGTCAGAACTGTTTTGTCTGCCTGCAGTATGCTGAATGCTCCTTGCGGCTATGCAAAGCACGCTATCAGAGTTCAATAAATAATAAATATTAATAATGTATCTAGTCATGTGGATTCCAATTCCTCATGTTTCCAATCATTATTAACCTATTACTGACACAGCAGACAACAGGACCATGTTTCCAGTGGCACTTCAAATACATGGACAAAATCTTGACCTGATTTGTAGCAGCTTATTAGCTAATTTCAAAATAAGATATGGGACCATAAAGTAGAGTCACTTGTAAGACACAGACCCATATAACCAAAAAGTCCAGTGATGGAATTATTTAAGGAAGGGAAGAGAAAGGATTTGTGAAGAGGGGATTCTTATATTTGAAATCCCTCAAAATTCATTTTTACACAGAAAAGTATACCGCATTTCCTGAAATCTCTCTGGGAAGGAACATGTCAGGACAATTATTTTTCAAGTAGCATCCAGGAAGTCTAAGATACTTCTATTTACAAAAATATTAATAAACAATAAATATTTTCAAAATAATAAAGAAAGTATTTATAGCCTTTTCCCTGTTATTTTATCTTACCCATCTACTTTTCATAGTGAAAGGGTATGTTGCACCATTACCAGCCTCAGACATTTTTTAAAATATAATTTAAAGTGAATTATCAAAACTCTAATAGCCATCAGCCATGTCACGGCTGCATTGGTGAACTTCTTGGGTGACTGAAGGCATTCAAGCATATCTGGGCATGAACTACTAGCCTACTGATTTACACCGTTTGTGTTTTATTATTACATTGGGTACTTTGATGATTAAGAACAAATCAAAAGTGTGTCTCTAGATTTTAAATTTGGGGGAGAGTGCTTATTAGTTTTGAGTTTAATACCCAATTCCCATTCATATATATATATATATATATATATATATATATATATATATATATTGGATTGACAGATGTTTTGGGAAAGCCAGCCCACCATAATTTCTTTATTTTGATTTTGATCTAAGAAATCCAAAATGCTAGACACTCTTAACATACATTTATACTTTACAAAACAAATCATCCAAAGCCTCATCACTTCTCCTTCCTGCACCCTATCACATCTCATATGAATAACCATGCAGCAGACCAATAAAATTTAAAATGACCAGACAACAATCCCATCATAAACTGCTTCAGCCCTCCACAATGCCTCCTTAAACAAGTAAGCTTGGGAGCATGTCTGAAGCTCTATAGACTCAGGCCATTTTGGAATAGGGGGAGGGGAGGAATTCAGAGCACTCCAAAGGAAAAGATCCCTCCCAACCCTGGAAAAATGCTCTGCTAGCAGCCATCTCCTCTATACCAAAGGGGGATCCAACTTAGGAAACTCTGAAGATTTCAGTGGTGAAAGTGGAGAAACTTCAGTATGTCACTTTGTAATGTATGAAATTTTACTAGCAGCAGCACAACTTAGAAAAGACAATAAATGTGAGGAAAACACTTCCATCTTAACAATATTTAATCTTGGAGAAACATTATAAACTAGGGCTAGATACTGCAAACTCTTATTCATGTGAATAGTCCTTACTCACTGAAGTAGTCCTATTGGCTGTTTCCTGGGATAAGGAATACTAGTGAGTTGGATTTGTAAGATCTAGCCCTTATATTGTCTGAATATATTTTTTCTCATGAGTAACTAAAGTGGTTGTCCCACATTTTCAATGGCAGTTTCACACATTTAGGTATAAGCAATTTTACAGATAAGAAAGGTCAAGATGAATATTTGCCAAAATTTAGGATAATCAGAATGAATAAGATTATTCTCTGTGTGTTGCAGGTGTCTTTCAGATTCCCTTACTCTGAATGACTGCCACTAACACTAGTTCTTTTCACTGGCAACAGTCACTGGAAGGGGAAAAAATCTGATTTACTACAGATTAGATTCATGTTGGGGGTTATAGGTTTTTTTCCCTGAAGGTGAAGGAACTTCTTAGTGTGCATTAGTTGCAAAGGGCCATAAGTGGTCATGAAGGAGGGTATCATTTCTCCTTGCATTGAAATTATGGTGAGAGGTCAGGTTGGAAGATTGATCAGTGTAAATTAAGAAAGGAAGCTAAAATTTTCAGAGAGCTGAGACTGACACCACAGTATTGATTCCATTTGAGTAATTAGTAGTTTATAGAAATAGCATCCCTGTGAAAGTAAGTAATCAATCAATCTTACTGGACTACACATTTGTTGCATTTCTGTAATGGATACAATAAAACTCCAACAAAAGGAAGTTTCATAATGAATGTTGTATTACATTAACTGTAAACCTCTTACTGAAATCATCAACACTGAGAAATTATATAGATGTATAGATTACAGAGACAGAAGAGATTATTGTGATCATCTAGTCTAACCTCCTGTCTAACGTAGGACTTCCCTGATTTAATTATTGTTTGAACTAGTGCGTATCTTTTAGGAAAAGCATCCAATCTTTATTTAAAAATTGCCAGTGATAAAAATCCACCACAATCATTGGTAAATTTTTCTAATAGTTAATTATTCTCACTTAAAAATGTGCACCTTATCTCCAAATTTGTCTCACTTCAGCTTCCACCCATTGGATCTTGTTCTATCTTTGTCTGCTAGAATGAAGATGCTATTATAAATTTTATATCATCTATGTAGCTACTTATAAACTGAGATAAATCACAACTTAACCTTCTCTTTGTTAAACTAAATAGATTTAACTTCTTGAGTCTATCACTATAAAATATGTTTTGCTTTAATCATTCATATGCCTCTTCTCTGAGCCCTCCCCATATTATACATTCCAGCACAGATCTCCAAAGGTATTTAGGTGTCATGACACTGAGCATCATGGTGCTGAGAAATTCACAGGAACAACACTGCAATTCACAAAACCCGACTTAGGTGCGTAAGCTCCCATACAATGAATAGGGATGGATAAGCACCTTAGACGTTGATCCACAAAGCCAGCATGGTAGGCGGTTAGCTGTCTAAGCCAGCCAGCCAGCCAGCCAGCCAATGGGAGTAACTGACAAGCGGTGTGTGTGTGGTAAACTCCACCGCATCTCAGAGACAGAAGCCTAAATCCAAGCAGCAGTGAAGCACCTATCTCTATTTACAATCCACAAACCATGGGATAGGTAATTGGCTGGCCAAGTTGTGTGCAGGATCCAAAATGGCAGGGAGAGATGAAGGTGGCACTCCTTTGTAATCTTTAGCCTAGTGGTTAGGATACTTGCCTGGGATGTGGAAGGCCCCTCATTCAAGTCCCACCTCCTATTGAGTGGGAGAAAGAATTTGAACAGGGATCAGCCACCTCTTTGGTGAGTGCCCTAACCACTAGCTACAGAGCCATTTTAACTCTTTCATTGGCCCAATTAATAATTATTTAAGTAAAGTGGAACATAAGAACGGCCACACTGGATCAGACCAAAGGTCCATCTAGCCAAGCATCCTGTCTTCCAACAGTGGCCAATGCCAGGTGCCCCAGAGGGAATGAACAGAACAGGTAATCATCAAGTGATCCATCCCCTGTCAACCCATTCCTAGCTTCCGGCAAACAGAGGCTAGAGACACTATCCTTCATGAATTTATCTAGTTCTTTTTTGAACGCTGTTATAGTCTTGGCCTTCACAACATCCACTGGCAATGAGTTCCACAGGTTGACTGTGCATTGTGAGAAGAAATACTTCCTTTTGTTTGTTTTAAGAACTGCATTAATTGAGATTGAGGGAGACCCACCTCAGACTATTCCATAGCCTAGTGGTTAGGGCACTCACATGACAGGTGGCCAATCCCTGTTCATAACTTCCCTTTCCCCCACCCCCAGAGGAATGAGCACTGTAATTAGCCTACAGGAGTACCCTGTCCACTAGGCTAAATGATATAAGGGAGGTCCTCCTCACCCCACCTACAACTGTTTGGTGTGAATTTACCTGAGACATCCAATCTAGTAGGCAGCCTCTGAAAATGCCTACTGGATTAGGTCCCCAGCTGTGCCTTCTGCAGCCAAACACCTATCTTTCCCTGTTGGCAAATCAGTCTGGGGCTTACATGGGAGGTCAGAGTCTGGATGCCTACCATGAGGCTGCAGTGCACATGCCCAGCAGCAAAAATTTAAGCGCTGAGTGAGTTTAGGCACCTAGAGGGTTAGGCGGCAACCAGGTAGGAGTTTTGTGGATTGCAGTAGTGGGTGAAAATGGGACTTAGTTGTCAGAATACCTTTGTGGATCACACCCATCCTTCTTGAATAGTGGACACCAGACTTAGACAGACGTATTCCAGTACCAGTCACACCGCTGCCAAATACAGAGGAAATATAACCTTCCTACCTGATATTACCATTTATACATCCAACAACTGCACAAAAATTAATGCCCATGTAATGGTGTGGCACCCACTTCTCACAAGCACCCCCTTTTAATCAGATGTGTCTGTAGTTTTTCAGTTTATGATGACCCCGTCAGTGATTTCTCAGGTGGTTTTACAGGGACTCAGCCCTTTGGCCAAGTCACATACACTGTATGTGAAACAGAACAAACCCCTTCCAGGGAATACCGTCTTTAACTTGTCCCAGCCCTAGTATAGGGCCATATCCTCAGGGCTTTCTCTCTGGAGACAGTATCTTCCTGTAGCCTTCCCTGGGCTCATTCCTTACTCAGTCCCAGCAGTCAGCCAAAAGCTCCTTCTTTCCTCCCCTGCTCCCTACCCACACTGAGATGTCCACGGTCCTGCTGCTTTTTCGGTCAGCCAGAATACAGACCTCTCTCCTCCAGTTCCAGGCAGCAGCTGACTGACTCCGACCCTGCAACTCCTTTTATGTAAGTCTGCTGGCCCTGATTGGATGCTTCCTGCAACCACTCTAGGCCACTTGGAGGACTTCTCTTCTGACCATCTCTGGGACAGGATGTGGTAGGACCCTGAGGCCTCTAGACCTAGTCCACCGCATCACACCCTGAATTACAGTAATTCAAGCATGAAGGATGAATGAGGGCGCAAAAAGACATTGATTACATTGCAGAATAATGTGCATATATTGTACTGATTGAAGGGAACTAGGAAAGACCCACTGCCTTCTGATTAGAGATAGTCAAAAATGTTTCACTGAAAAAAATTTATATTAAAAAAGAAAAAAACAGCCTCTCACAAATGAATTTTCCATGAAAAATTCAGAAGTAAAAATTATCACTTTTTGCAAAAAATTGTGTGTCTAACATGTTTTCAATTTTTTATGGAATGCTATCAAAATATTACAGAGGTAGTTACACAGGTTTTTCATTTATTGAAAACCAGTTTTTCAAATTTGCAAAAAGCATTCAGAAAAAATAGGATCCATTTTGAACAGTTCAGAACAAAAAACATTTCAAAATTTTGCAGTTTGTCATGCAAATACTTTTTTATTTTTCATCCATCTCCTATTGTAACATAGCCATACATTTTCCAAAGTTGTTGTTATCAACACCTTTATGTCCAGCAGCTTGGAGCCTTGGAAATCTCAACAGCAGCCCTGGAGATACAGGTGAGTATTAAGAAATTAGAAACTAACAAAGAATGACACGAACACTGAGGATTTTGTATATTTTTATTGTGAAAATAATTTTAAAATCTACAGCAAAGCCCACAAGGAAAGGGAGCATATCTAAAATCTATACCACAGGAAGACAGCTTAGATACCCCTCAACAAGCCCGGCTGAACTGAATTTCCCAGCTAAGCACGCGTATTTTAGAAGACAAAATTACATCTTTAATAAGTAGGAAATGTCATACTTTAAAAAAAAAACCTAATAGAATAAAAAAAGAAGCTCTGAACTATAAAACAGTGCAGTAAAATAACCCATATGTTATTCACACATTACCAAACTGTTGGGAGATGATTTTATTTTTGCACAGATCTAGAAGGCTCTGATGAAAGAGGGTTTTCCTTTAAGGGTTGTCTGTTGTCACACTTTGGGTGCAATTCAGATCAGTGAGAGGTTTTGTCATCGCTATATTGTGGACACAGGCCCTTGCCAAGTCCTGTAATCCATTTAAAACTCATACAGTCCCACATCACTAATAAAAGCAGATTTTTTTCTGAGCATTATCTTAAGAATTTTCCAGTATCCTTTAAATAAAAAAAAACTGATATAGTTAGCTTTTCTTAAGATATCCAGCATATCATCAATTCTAGGTATAGAATAAGCATCTGTCACCATGCCAGCACTGAGTTTCCTATACTCAACCCGAAACCTTACAGTGTTGTCTGTCTTAGTAACAAAGACCACAGGTGATGCCCAAGAGCAGTCAGACTCTGTAATCACTCCCAGGTCCAGCATGCTCTGCATCTCTGTGCAAGTTTGCTCTTGTACCTTGCCAGTGGTACAGTAGGCCCTGCTGGGAAGTGGCTGTGATCCTACAGTAACGATCTTATGAGTCAGCAAGTGAGTCTTCCCTGGCTTGTTAGAAAACACTTGTCTGTGTGCTTGAAGTACAGATAACACCTCTGCCTTCTCAACTTATAGTAAATCACTGTAGTTATTGAGGCTTTCCAGAGATGAGCCAGTTTGGCATTCAGCCATCAAATCAATGAGGTTTCCTCAGTTTCCCCCTCTAAACAACAGATTATGTTTACCATGGCTTCTCTCTTGTGTTCAACTTTAAATCTGTTTACATGCACCAGCTGCGTGGCAGCATTACTGTGAGGTCTTTTGCATGTATGTACATTCAGTTACCTCTTCTATCATTTCAAAAGGTCCCTTCCATAAGTTTTGCATTTTTTTCCACAGGGATAAGTAGCAACACTCAGTCTCCTACTTCAAAGAGCATTTACAAATATATTGGTCATGCCATACCACAGGGACAGTCAGGCCAAACAAAAGGTGACTCTAAACCACTTCCAGCATGTCCTTTAACTCTTGCTTGAACCTTTGTACATATTCAGTTATAGGCTACCTTTCTGTCTCAGTATCTCCTTCCCAGCAGTCTCTGGTAAGAGCTAGGAGTCCCCTCACTTTCCCTCCGTATAGAAGATCAAATGGGCCAAACTGTAGACTCTTGTGGCACTTCTTTATTAACAACAAATAGTGTAACATTTCGTCCTAATCTTAGTCCCACCTGCGGGCATGCATCCTCAGAATTGATTTCAGTGTCCCACTGAACCTCTCCACCACACCATTTTGTCTCTAGGTGATATGGGGCAGCTTTTTAGTTGTTTTATCCCACACACAACTTCCATAAGTCACTGAATAGCTGAGACATGAAATCTGACTAATGATCTGAAAATATTTTTAAGAAAACCCACTCTGCTAAAAATAATGAAAAGGGCTTTTTGCCACAGAAACAGGCTTTATGTCAATAGAGCAACTGCTTTGGGATATCGATGGCAAAATCCACTACCACTAGGATATATTTCTTCCCCCTTTGGGTGGGGTGTAGCATAGGACCCACAACGCCCATTGCTACCCTATAAAACGCCTCTTGTATTACAGGCAAAGGGCAAAGAGGAACTTTCTGCAGTCCTGCAGGTCTTTTTTGACATAATTCACAAGACCTGCAATAATCTCTCCCCTCATTTTGTAGCCTGGCCAGTAAATTTTTTTTTTTTAAAACGGCTCATAGATTTTCATGGCTCTAAGTGACCAGTAAAAGAAAAATCATGTGTTAGCAAGATTAATTCCCCACAGTGATGGGCAGGCACAATCAGCCACTTGTAAGGTTTCCCAGGGATTTTACTTTTCCCCATGAGCTTACTTGTACTTTCTCCATTTCTCCTCACTGGGGTTCCCTTCAGCACATATCCCCATATGCACTCTAGAGTGCAGGCTACCCTTGGTTCATCTGCAAAATGCTAGCAGCTGACAACTGGGACAGATTCTTCAGTAGCAGGGGTTAATTACCCCTCCCCCAGTCTCAGAGGATTCTACTTTCCTTTGCTATGCAGGAGCTGGCTTCAATCCCTCCCACATCTGAAAGCACTTTGCTTCCTCTTGCTCAGCTGGGGCTGTCCCCTTCTCCCACAGCTGCTCCTTTGTCTGCACAATTCTCTTCTATGGGTTACAATATTAACAGCTGTGAACATACTAAAAATATAATTTCCCACCAGCATTGCTGTGGAAGTGCTGTTTAATATCGCAACTTTCAAGGTATCTTTCAAGCCTCTTACTTGGAAATGCACCTTAGCCAGAGGTACAGCTATTTAATATTTCTCTAATGCCAGGAGCTCTACCTCCTGGTCAGGTAACTTGCCAGTTTTTCTGAATACGCTTTCCTTGACCTGAGAAATTTGTACTCCAATGTCCCTTGAGGCTACCCATTCCTTGCAATATATATTGGCAACCTTGATAAACTCCAAGTCCACTTCCTTAGGCTCAGGCCTCACAAAATTAATCAGTGGCCCCACATGTTCCTCTATGTTAATGAAAGTTCCATTAACTTGCATTGGATGGGGTGTGAGCTTAGTTTATCTTAGGACACTTATTTCTCATGTGCTCAGTGGAGTTACATTGGTGGTACCTCCTTGGACCATTCTCCTGTACAGGTTGTGTATGATGGGGATTTCCAGCAGAGGAATGATTCTGGGGAGGTGAGTACCTGGGCTCCCAACCACTCTCTTTCTTCCCAGTGGTAAAACACGGTCCTCCCCTTTACACCAGGCTTCTGCCCCTCCTTCGGTGTCTTGTGCTCATTAGACATTTGGGCTTGTACAATGGAATCAGGAGGCAGGATGGCAACTTCCTGTAGAGAACTTAAAGATTTATTCTATATTACATCTCGGAACACATACTTAGAAAATGCTGTTGAGCAAAGAGATCAAACAATTGGTCATAGCTGTCAGCCACTTTTTCCTTTTTCTTGTTGGGCCACACATTTTCTAGACATATTGACTCATGCCAGCACTTTTCCTGAGATTTGTGAATTTCAGCCTGTACAGATCAGGGTTAATTGAAAGCTTTGCAAGACAGATTTTTAAAATTCAGAATATTTCAAGGTTTTTTAAACTGGCATTTCATTAAATATGTTTTATGCTTTACCACACAACTTTGCAATCAGGGGACTCTTATCTTCTGGAACTTTATGAACCTCACATAACCTTTCAAAAGTGAAAAAATATTCCTCCATATAATCTGCTTCTTTTTTGTATGCAGGGCACAACCTGTCCCTCCTGGATGATCCTTGGATGGAGGGAGTTCCTGGGGACAGTGGGATCTGCCCGTTTGCTCATTTTGCTCTGGGCACCTCTGCATTTGTGCCTCCCATTCCTTGGCTCTCATGTTTGTTTCCCACTTTTGGTGTCCATGTACTTCGTCTTTCTACCCAGACAACCATTTTTATGGTTCACGCTCATCTCTTAATTTGTCATTCCCCAACCTGGCCAGCAATAACTTTATAGCTGCTTCACTGATGCTCATGTTTTACTTTTGTTCTATTTCCCTTATCTGAAATAAACAAACTGAAAATAATAAAATGGTAACCTTTCTTTTGACTGTTCCTAGTCTTCACAATTGAGAATCACTTAAACTGTTACACGAGTCCTTAAAGTGTAAATCTCAGTTAAAATAGCAAGATGTTTAAATCCTGCATAATTATGCCACTGTCACATTTAGGGGTGCAATTCAGACCAGGGAGATGTTGTGTCACCACCTGTATTAAAATGCTTCTGCTATTGGTGGCTTCCAGCCTTCATGCACTCCATGTTCTGTAAATTGTACTACTCCGATTCAACCACTTTGAATCCAACAGCCTGCCAGAAGTTATCCCAGACACACACTTGTCTTTATCAGACTTGGTGAATGTTAACAGGTGACCCCAACTCACCCCCAGTCCTGAGCTTTCTCGAACTCATGTGTTCTGCAATGTCCATCCCTCTCCTGCAACATTCAGAGGCATAAAAGGTCCATTTGATCCTTTAAAGAGACAAAACCCAACAACTTGCCACATTAACTGGAGTTAACATACACTTTAAAGCAAACACAGAACTTGGTTGGGTTAGATCAGGGATCTCAAACTCAAATCACCATGAGGGCCACATGAGGACTAGTGGACCCCTTTACACAGGTCTGCAAACGTACTTTGAAATTTCAGTCAGGCAGTGTTCTTTCTCACTTATGCTTCTTTACCAGCACTATATTCTGCAACTGGAAGGTAGAGTCTTGTCTAACTCCCATTGAAATCAATGGAAAGAATGTCATTGACTTCAATGGGAGTTGGATAAGACTCATAATCAAAAGTTCTGCTGATGATGCATAAACCAGAATAGCATACAGCTCATGCTCCCCCTCCCTGCTCCTATTCCAACCCCTTCCCCAAAACCCATCCCTGCCTCTTCTCTGCCTCCTCCCCTGAGTGTGCCGCGTCCCTGCTCCTCCCCCCTCCCTCCTGTAAAATCCTAAGTGCTGCCAAACTGCTGTTCGGGGGTGGGAAGTGCTGGGAGGTAGGTGGAGGAGCGGGGACATGGTGCACGAGGGCGGGAGGAGGAGCTCCGCAGGCCTGCTGCGTGTTTGAGATCCCTGGGTTAGATTAAAAGTAAAACTAGTTTACTAACAAAAGAAGATAGGATTTTAAGTGAGTTCAAGTATAAGAGATAAAGTTAGAAATGGTTACGAGCAAATAAAGGTGAACACACACATGTAAAAGTCTAAAACTTAATCTAGCAAGTTACAGGCTTTGTTCAAGATGGCTTTCCCAATTAAGTCTTCTGGCAAAATGGTGTCTGACTCCTTCCCTCCCCTCGGGATCTCCTCCAGCAGCCCAAAATGCAGGTTCCTTTGTTTTCTTAGATGAAAGACATACCTTGGGGTATTCTGCCCTTTCCTTTCTAGAACAGTATGGATTCTTCTGGTTACCCCTCAAAGTAAAGTTTATTGAAGCAATGTGGAAGATGACATGGACTCTGGTGGTGAAGGAAGCTCCATGTTCTTTCTTCCTGCACTAGTGTTTGCTAAAATGTAAATAGTTTTGTTTCTTGCCATCTCCACTCTTCCCTCCCCATTAGTTTGATTGCTCTGTTTACTGTTTATGTGTAAACTGAGGTAAACCCACACTCCTTTGTTTAGGATAGAGCTGTTTAACACTTTTACCTGTCTGGTTTTGAACAAGTGCTAGTAACGTCATTCCAGGTAATTCATAATTTTACATATACTGTTGATATTGTCAGCCATGATATTATTAACCAGTAAGTTATTAGTTTTCAAATGATACCTCACAAGGCATATTTTGTGCAAAGATTATTACAATAGTGTGTAAGGCAGGGGTGGACAAACTTTTTGGCCCTAGTGCCACATCGGAGTTGCGAAACTATATGGAGGGCCGGTAGGGAAGGCTGTCCCTCCCCAAACAGCCTGGCCCCCACCACCTATCGGCCCCCTCACTGCCCCCCCTCAGAACCTCTGACCTATCCAACCCCCATTGCTCCTTGTCCCCTGACCACCCCCTCATGGGACCCTCCACCCTAACCACCCCCCCCCCCCGGGACTCCACCCCCTATCCAACTCCCCTTGCTCCCTGTCCCCAGACTGCCCTGACCCCTATCCACACCCCCGCCCCCGACAGGCCCACCGAGACTCCCACGCCTATCCAACCTCCCTGTTCCCCATCCCTTGACTGCCCTCCCGAACCTCCACCCCATCCAACCGCCCTCTGCCCCCCATCCCCTGACCGCCCCCCACCCCGAACCTCCGCCCCATCCAACTGCTCCCTGTCCCTGATTGCCCCCCGGAACCTCCTGCCCCTTATCCAACCTCCCCACCCCCTTACCATGCAGCTCAGAGCAGCCGGACTTGCTCATTGGAAAGCCTGGGAGGTGGGCAGGCACAAGCCGTGCTACCCGTGTGGCAGCATGGCTGAGGGGGAGGGGCCGGCGGCTAGCCTCCCCGGCCAGGAACTCAAGGGCCAGGCAGGATGGTACTGCAGGCTGGATGTGGCCCACAGGCCGTAGTTTGCCCACCTCTGGTGTAAGGTGTGAATACAGGGGTGCATACGGTTACAGAGTCCCACACTCTTGGGACACTCCTGCTGCAATCTTCGAGAAAGCTCCGGTCAGAAACAGGGGTGCTTGGGTTACAAATATGTTGTCTCGCAGAAATCTGTGCTTGGGCTTGAGAACATAAGGAGCCAGAGACCCAACCCACTTCTTAATTCCTTCCAAGCACTTGTGCATCTTGTCTGAACCTCCTCTCCCCACGATTCCGAAAATTAAAATACAAAGGGTGAAATTTTGGCCCTACTGAAGTCAAGCGCAAAAATCCCACTAATTTCACCCCATGTACGAGTCTGGTATTTCAGTTCAAACACAATTAAAAAAAAATATCTATTTTACAAGTGGGCACCAACTAAGAACTCCTCTATTTAATTATCTGTGACAGTGCTATCATGCCACAACACAACTAGGCAAGCAAACATCCTGAACAGCAGACAGCATCGTGGGAAATACAAGCCCCAGAACACTCTCTGATCTACTTTCATGCTGTAGCACTTCCAAGTAACAAGGGACATTGTGAAAGAGAGTAAATTCATTTAAGAGGTTACACTGTAAAACAGGTTAAAAGGGTCTAGCATAAAACCCAGCTGCTACCTCTTAACATGGCCCTCTTATCCATTAACTTTCACCCCACCTTTTTAATATTTTTTTCAATGCATGATTATTTGACTGCACATTCAACTCAAACATCACATTCTTTTGGAGTGCATTGTGCCCTTAAGAAAATATGAAACTTTAATTAGAGAGAATGCCAAACTTGCTGGGTCACCTCTGATATCATCTGGAAAAGAGGAACCAGCAGTCCTGCTTGGCAACCTTTGATATTATACGAAAGGTATAGGAACAAATTCTTTCTCCTGCATTTCAAGAGATATTAGAACATGGCCAAGCAAGTCAGTTTGCCCTCTTATAATTCAACTTTTGTGTCCAATTCAAAGCAAGTGAAATTCCCTTTACTTTCCTCACAGGAGCAACACAACCTACGAAAGTGTGCATTTCTACTATGGTTTCCATTAGAAAGTGTGCAATACTCAGGCTGAGCCCTATCTCAGGTGGTAGCAGGTTCCTATAGCTAGTCCAAGTGAGTTTAGACCTCTTTTCTGTCAATTACAGCTGTTACGATGCAAATATATTGACAGGTGGTTCTTCAGGTATGTAGCTTGAAACTATTTTTAGATATTTAAAAATAAGTACCATGATCTTGAAATGGATCTGGTAATAGCAGTGTAGTAACAAACGTAACAGTACTGGAGCCCTGCAGAAATGCACCCACTGCACATGTACTCTTTCTCCCTCTCCATTTTCTTCACCTACACTTATTGTACATGTATCCTGTAGGGGGGAACTGAGGTTACTCATTCTATCTCTGCAGTTTTGGAGCACGATGCATCACAATGCTCTGTCCTGTGAAAGTAGAATGAATTATATTGAAATTATAATTCATTAAAGAAATGCTACTTGAAGGGTTTGTTGAAATATAGTTGTCAGGAAGAGAAACATTAAGGAGTGTGAGACAATGGGTCCTCAAACTAATTAACTTAGAGCTCCTACTGAGCTAGGAGATTGGTAAATGTTAGTATGCAAATAAGATATGTATGTATATTTGTCAGTTTCTGCTTTCTTTTGTCTCTTATGTTAAATTGGCTTTGGCTTAGCTGTATAAATAAGTTATCTTGAGCCTCAGAGAGGGGCTCATATCTGGGTGCATTAGCAAAGCGCTTTGCTAATAAACAGAGTGGTCTGACAAATTATGACAGGTTTCAGAGTAACAGTTAGTCTGTATTCGCAAAAAGAAAAGGAGGACTTGTGGCACCTTAGAGACTAACCAATTTATATGAGCATAAGCTTTCGTGAGCTACAGCTCACTTCATCGGATGCATACTGACAAATTATGTGAGTCCTGAATCTGACTTTGACAGTCCTTACAATTGGTAGCACCACTCCAAGGAAGGGGGTAGGACCAGGCTGCCATACTGTTGTTACTGGACATAGCTATTGCAAATTCCTCCTTGAGCTGTGGGGAATGGCGTGGCTTTCCCATCACCTCTGGATTCTAGAGCCTGGCCAGTCCCAGTTCCTCAACTAACCCTGACTCCACTACACTGCTGGTCTGGTGCTGCGCCTCAGCAGGGCCCAGAGCTATCATGCAGAGATGGGAGTGTGGTCTGTGGCTTTTTGCAGTAAGGAGCAGCAGCTGCCATTAGCTAAAAGTGCAGAGTCATGTCCCATCTAAACTGTACAAAACAATAGAATATTTGGATGTTAAGGAAGAATAACAGATCTACAGACAAACATTAAGATGTTTAAAGAAAATCTTTGCAAGATAACACTCTGTTTGGCAGAAATGCTTATCAACAGTTTCAATTGGGGAAAAAAAAAAAATCTATAAATGCCCCTTTTTAAACCTCCAGTTGTTTCTGTCTGTTGCGTAACTAGTTTCACAACATTTGAATGGATTCTTGTGTGTAGGAAGTAACGTGCTAGGATTGGTTAAAGAATTGTTTCGCAATATTTAGTAAAAATAATTGGTTACGGTACAGATAAGCAGGACCTAAGTTTAACTATATAAACTGGGTCCCAAAAAGAAGTTATTTGAAACCTAACTCCAGGACACAGCCCAAGATCAAAGCTGCCAGAACCCTCAAATCCTGCCAACTATACTGGACATAGCCCCTCATGACCCAATCCTGACTGGGCACCAGGAAAAGTTCATCTGCCATATGGGAGTGGTGAGCATTGTATGTTTAGCATGTGTATTCTGCTGATCAATTGCTAATAAATATAAGTTAAGGATATTACTGTGTAAAGACTCTTTCACTGGGAAAAGGTCCTGCCAACCCATAGAGGGATTGCTCTTGGTTGGGGGGGCACTGAGGGCACTGCTGCTGCTTGGGCATTCCATGTGGCCAGCAGCACAAGCCGTTGCCCAGGTAGTCCCCATGGCCAGCTGCCAGGGCCACCAAGCAGCGGCTGCTTTGGCCGCCCCCAGGACCACCGACTGGCTGTTGCGCTGGCTGCCTGGGTCTGCCTGAGCAGTAGCTGGTGTGGCTGGCTTTGGGGCCACTCCAGCAGTGGCCAGTGCGGCTGACTGCAGGGCCACCTGATCAGCTGTCTACAGGGCCGCTCCAGCAGTGGCCGGCATGGCTATCCCTGGGGCTGCCTGAGCTGCAGGCCCCAGAGCCAGCTGCTTGGGCAGCCCTGAGGTCAGCCACATGGGCTGCTGCAGAAGTAATGGAAAGTCATGGAATCCATGACTTCCACGACCTCCATGACAGACATGCAGCCTTACCTATCAACACTGAATTTCATCTGTCATTTTGTCACTGTGTTGTGAGATCCCTTTGTAACTCTTCACACAAAACTTTGGACTTACAATATTGAGTAATTTTATATTGTCTGCAAATTTTACCCTCGCTCTTCACCTTCTTCTCCACATCATTTACGAATATGCTGAACAGCACAGGTCCCAGTATCGATCCTTGGAGGACCTGGATATTTACCTCTCTTCATTGTGAAAATGACCATTTAATCCTTCCCTTTGTTTCCTATCTTTTAACCAATTACTGATCCATGAGAGGACCATCCCTTTTATCTCATGGGAAGTGTGACATATTGAGGGTGGGGTTGATGGAGCATGGTTCAGGGGAGGGGGAAGAGCAGAGAATCTGAAGGGGCTAATGGTCATAGAGGGGACAGTGCAGCATTATCATCATCATAGGCATACCCTGAGGTTCAGAAAATGACAAGGCCAAGCTGCCCGAGCATAGTTTTTCAAGGTGCCAGAGGGTAACGTCATCCTAGATTTCACATGCCTGAGTGCTCTGGCAGCACTACAGACCTGGGTAATAGATAAACAACAAATGAGGGACGCCAAGTCTTGGGATAATGCATTTACAGCAATTTGCCCTACCTACTAGGCAGCTGCTTTTCGATAGATCAGTTGCTGTATTTACTGGGTAGTCTTCAGGCTCAACCCTGCATATAGCATACTTCTAGCTTTCATGTGGCCAAGCACAGGTCACTATAAGTGTGTGCGTCCTACAGTGAGAGATGTAAACCACAGGATAGCACATCTTATATATCTGCCTCTGTGCATGACCTAAAGGATGCAAATTTATTACAGTCCCCACCCATGCACATAACACATACAGATCAGCAAGTTACAGGGACACAATCTTCAAGTCAGCCTAAGCTGAAAAAAATAATTTCTGGTTAGTCTTGCTACCTTGGCTTCTCTCTATTTTAAATTAATCAAATGCACCTGAGCTCTTTATATACACTTTCTTTTAGTGCTACTGTTAACAAACCTTTTCCCCCTCTGCCTACCAACATCTGGTCTACATTGAAGAGTTCAAACAGCTTAATATAGAAAAAAAATCCCACACCCTTGGCTGACACAGCTATGCTGACAACTCCCCTGTACAGACACAGATGAAAGAGCACTTAGGGAGACTTCAGAGTAGCAGCCGTGTTAGTCTGTATTCACAAAAAGAAAAGGAGTACTTGTGGCACCTTAGAGACTAACCAATTTATTTGAGCATGAGCTTTCGTGAGCTACAGCTCACTTCATCGGATGGATGCATCCGATGAAGTGAGCTGTAGCTCACGAAAGCTCATGCTCAAATAAATTGGTTAGTCTCTAAGGTGCCACAAGTACTCCTTTTCTTCTTAGGGAGACTGTGTTTCTACACCCTTCTGTCCGTGCACGCTGTGCCTACAGACCAGGGCTTTGTTGAGATGTCTGTCAGCTATTCTGCTTTTCTCACACATATTCTTCATTTTTTCAGACCTAGGACAGGAGGAAGACCCTTATAGTAAATCTCAATCAAACACAGCAGAGCCAGCCTGACCCTAGGAACAGCAACGATGGTGGCAGACAGAGAGAAGAGGTTTCTGGTCCTTTTGGACGGTCTGCTGCTTATTACTTGGCCAGCTAGACACGGTCACGTGCTTGTTAACGTCATGCCGCCTGGCTCTGCCCATCTCCAGGTGTGTTACACGCACGCCCAGGCGACGGCACACGGGCCTCTCGCTGGGACACACCAGGCGGAGTCTGCCGGGGGAGCAGGAACAGGTGCCCATCGCACTCCGCTATTACCTACCCCACCTCACAATGAGCCAGGGCTGAGCGGCCCGGCGACTGCAGCGCTGAGGAGGCGCGTTCCGCAGGCACAGAAGGAGGCAGCGCCCAGCGCCCGCCGGGCACGAGTCCCCCCTTCGCGCCTCAGGAACCCGACAACTAACCGCTGCCCGACACCACCTGGGGCTGCGGAACCGGGGCCCGGGCGGAACTAGCGCAGGTGGGGGTGAGGGGAGCGGGCTACGCGCACCTCGTCGCTGAACGGCTCGTGCCGGCCGGGGCTTGGCGGGTCTGGAGGCTGCGGCGGGCGCCCAGGCACCGCTGCTCTACCTGGGCGGCGTGGAGCGAGGAATCCGCGTCCCGGCCCGCCTCGCTGAGCCGCCCCCCTGGTTACGCACGCGACACGCTAGCCGAGGGGCGGGGCACTTCAGCGACTAACCCCAGAACGGCGGTTTGACTGGCCCTTCCCCCACCCCCATCAATCACTTCCGGGTCAGCAGGGGACCGGTTTCCTCCCGGGGGTCGCAAGAGTCAGGGGGCGAGGCCGGAGCCAGCCCCGCTCACTGGTTGGGACGATGTGAGCAGGGCCTGGCTGCTGGCGGTACCCGGGCGCGGGACGCGCCCTCGTGGCAGGACGCGCGGGCAGAGCTGCTGCCCCGCCCGGGAGGGGGTAGGCGGCTAGTCCAGCGGGGCGTCCCGTGCGAGGACCCGTCATCCACCTGCTCCCCGCTGACCGGCTGGGGGCAGCGGCTGGCCCTGGGCCAACCCCCTCCCCTCCTTTCAGCGGACATCGGGCGTTGGGCGCCCCCCGCGACAGCTGTCCGGATGAGCGACATGGCAACAGCCTCGCTTTCGATGGGCCTCTCTGCCCCTCCCCCAGGCCCTGCGCATCTTCCTCGGTGGGCATGGCCGCCCCCCCCCCACCACCACCACCACCACCGCTGCCCCGGGCTGCACCTAGGGGGCTGCAGGGCAGCGGGGAGGTGTTTGGGCAGAGCTGGAAGAGGAAGCTGAGGCAGTGCCTGGCGGCCTGTGTCCTGCTCTGGCAGTGCTTCCAGCCCCCTCTCCCCCCCATAAGCCTTGGCATTGACCTTCCCCAGCTGCGTGCTCTTCCCCGTCCACTTCTGGTACAAAGCATCTCTCCTTCTTTACCCTTTGCAGCTAAGGGAGGACGCAGCCTTTCATTTCTGACAGACGAAGCCACGTGAGAGGGAGCAGATATTACCATCGTTAGCAGGAGCTAGCAGCCCAGATAGATTGTACAGCTTTTTCTGTAGTGTCAGGCAATGAATGTCCTGTGATCAGTTGTCACTCTCTTTGTACAGAAAATGTTTGTGTACTTATGGGGATACCTGTATAGTAACTTCTTCCGGTTTTGGCTGAAATGGATCTTGAGGCAGCTCACTGGAAAATGTGAATTACAGCGTATCTGTGGTGGCTCAAAGGAAGGTTCACAACGGACGCTAAAGATAGGTAATAAAGAATGTAATCTTTTTAAAAGTACATTAGAGCTTGCAGCTGGTCAGCCAGTTCCTCTTGCAATTAGTTACAGGTAACAGTTAATCTGTGTCACAGCAGTTTGAAGGCATACCTAAAACATTGTTGGTTTCACATCAGGTCCAACTGGGGAAAAAAGGGTCTAAATCATCGATACTGTACTCCTATTGACAGACTCAAGGGTTACATGGGCCCTAGATTCCTCTACTATGTTCATTGTTGGAATTGGCAACTATAGGTCTTCTAGAAGCATTTTGGCAAAGCATTGTGAGAAAGCTGACGTCCTTCTTGTGTTGTACCTGTTTTGTAACTTGTTTCCTGTATTGCCTGCTAGGCCAATGCCTTTCTCGGGGACTCTAAATTTACTTTAAAAGCAAAGTGCTTCATATTGTATATAAACTATAAATGCTTTTACTGAAGCTTTAATTATAAAAAAATATAAAGGTCTAAAAGATATACTTTCCTTTCCCTGCTAACCAAGGGAAATATAGTCCACTTGGAAAAATGAGCTAAATGGTGTTACACCTTCTGAGTCTCTGGCCAATTTTTTCTTTTTACCATCACAATTTCCTATTTAAAACAAAGAAAAATCTGTTTTCTTTGAAAGACCCACACAAACATGGAAATCAATTATAGAGGGGAAATACTGAAAATGACAAACACACAAAGTGATGTCAAATGCAATATATAAATCTAAAATAAGTATTTTCTCTTACTGGTAAGTCAATCTTGGTTGCCGTTGTAACAATAGTAGGAATATGTACGAAGTATGATAATCTTTTGAAGTTTATTGTTCCTTTAAACTCCTGTTAGTATAAATGACTGTTTTTAATGTGCCTGGAAAGATATTCCTAAATACACAAAAGCTATATTTTCACCAAGAACCCTTTTCTCTTTCAAACTGGCACCTCATCTTTCCAGGCTGTTAAACTGAGGTTGTAATGGAGTAAATTTAAAAACCACAAGACTATTCAGATTGCTATATTCATAAAGATGGTGATAGATTTACATCATGCAAAAGGTTTTCAATTCAGTATTGTCCGTTACCTGTTAATTTAAAATTATCCTTGACTAATTGCTGATGCAACCCTAATAAAACATTTTTTAAATGTGCTATTTACAAATGTGTTGTCAATGATGTAACTCGTCAAAAGTTTGAATTCAATATATAAAACAGTTATAGTGATATAATTATTTGTCTTGTATTACAGAGTACTCATTGGGATTATCAAAGAGTAAGGTAGGATTTGATGGAGATAACACATTATAACCAGAAAACCAATTTTTAGAGACAAATATGCCCTTAAAGGAATACTTACTTTTAGAATTTGATAGCTTTCAGAGTCTTTTGGGTGTGTATTCATAACAGAATATGTGCTGGAGTAAAATTTTCTCTCACTGATTTTCTGTTAAAGTTTTAGACAGAATAGTGCTCAATATGCTCAGTGTTATCCATATTTCCACTCTCATTCAGAAATATATGTAAAATTGAATAGATTATTTGAATAGGACAAAATTAGTCTAATTCCTAATGTAGTTTTTGTCATGGTATCAAAGCCTCGGTGATCTGCACAGCAAAAATGAAGCTATTAGGTAGGACAGGATAAATGCGATTTGCAGACTAAAAATCTTTTGTAGAAAATGGAAATGTGATATGTAATCCTTTCAGTGCTAGATGTATACCATTATGCTATGCTGTCATGTGGTCGTGCTGTATAATTGAGGCAAATGGAATATGAATACATACTTGGCTGTTCAGCAGTATGTCACAAGTTCATTTTACTTTTGATATGTTCCGCATCAGTTAAAGGGATACTGTTAGTTTCAGACCATCAGATTTGCTTATCTTAAACTAAATTTTTTTCTTTGTAGATATGAAGATGAGTGACTGTTCTTTTCTGTCTAATCACTGCCAAGTGGTACTGAAAGAGAATTTGTGACTGCCACATAAACAAATTGTTGTTGTTATGATAGAGCACATTGAGTGGGTTCTACTAGATGTCTTGATTAAGATTTTAATATCTTAAATTTATAGAGTATCTTACCCCAGAATGACAGGTTTCAGAGTAGCAGCCGTGTTAGTCTGTATTCGAAAAAGGTGCATCTGATGAAGTGAGCTGTAGCTCATGAAAGCTTATGCTCAAATAAATTTGTTAGTCTCTAAGGTGCCACAAGTACTCCTTTTCTTTTTACCCCAAAATGGTTTCCCTTTGTGTGTGTGTGTGTGTGTGTATGTATTACACACACACACACGAATCCCATCTCACATTATTGAAATGTAGCTGTTCAGGAATGGAATGAAAACTATTTTATGACTGCATAGTGCCACTAAGAGATTAGTATAGTATAGCTGTCTGTAATATCCAACAATGACATTGTGGCATCTTGTGTTTTCTGTTGTGGCTGTATACGCCAATCTGTGAGGCACAAGGTTGCGAACAGATGTCACATAGGGATGTGTAGGCTCCCTCTGAAAACTTGGCGTGATGCATGATCCTTTTTTCCCCAATCATAGAATCGTAGGACTGGAGGGGACCTCAAGGGGTTCTCTAGTCCAGTCCCCTGCACTCATGGCAGGGTTAAGTACTATCTAGACCATCCCTGACAGGTGTTTGTCTAACCTGCTCTTAAACATCTCCTATGATGGAGATTCCACAACCCCCCTTAGCAATTTATTCCAGTGCTTAACCACCCTGACATGTTTTTCCTGATGTTCAACCTAAACCACCCTTGCCGCAATTTAAGCCCATTACTTTTTGTCCTATCCTTAGAGGCTAAGGAGAACGGTTTTTCTCCCTCCTCCTTGTAACAACCTTTTATGTACTTAAACTGTTATGTCCCCCTCAGTCATCTCTTGTCCAGACTAAACAAACCCAATTTTTTCAATCTTCCCTGATAAGTCATGTTTTCTAGAGTTTTAATAATTTTTGTTGCTCTTCTCTGGACTCTCTCCAATTTGTCCACATCTTTCCTGAAATGTGGCGCCCAGAACTGGACACAATACTCCAGTTGAGGCCTAGTCAGTGCGGAGTAAAGCGGAAGAATGACTTCTTGTGTTTTGCTTACAACACTCCTGCTAATACATCCCAGTATGATGTTCACTTTTTTTTGCAACAGTGTTACATTGTTGATTCATATTTAGCTTGTGATCCACGATGACCCCCAGATCCTTTTCTGCAGACTCCTTCCTAGGCAGTCATTTCCCGTTTTGTATATGTGCAACTGATTGTTCCTTCCTAAGGGGAGTACTTTGCATTTGTCCCTATTGAATTTCATCCTATTTACTTCAGGCCATTTTTCCAGTTTGTCCAGATCATTTTGAATTTTAATCCTATCCTCCAAAGCACTTGCAACCCCTCCCAGCTTGGTATTGTCCGCAAACTTTATAAGCGTACTCTCTATGCCATTATCTAAATCATTGATGAAGATATTGAACAGAACCGGACCCAGCACTGATTCCTGCGGGTCCCCACTCAATATGCCCTTCCAGTTTGACTGTGAACCACTGATAACTACTGTCTGGGAACAGTTTTCCAACAAGTTATGCAACCACCTTATAGTAGGTCCAGGTAGGTAGTATTTCCCTAGTTTGTTTATGAGAAGGTAATGCAAGACCATATCAAAAGCCTTACTAAAGTCAAGATATACCACATCTACTGCTTCCCCACCATCCACAAGGCTTGTTAGCCTGTCAAAGAAAGATATTAGGTTGATTTGACATGAATTGTTCTTGACAAATCGAGGCTGACAGTTACTTATCACCTTATTATCTTCCAGATGTTTGCAAATTGATTGCTTAATTATTTGCTCCATTATCTTTCCAGGTACTGAAGTTAAGCAGACTGGTCTGTAATTCCCCAGGTTGTCCTTATTTCCCTTTTTATAGATGGGCGCTATATTTGACCTTTTCCCGCTCTGCAATCTCTCCTGTCTTACATGACTTTTCAAAGATAATCACTAATGGCTCAGATACCTCCTCAGTCAGCTCATTAAGTATTCTAGGATGTATTTCATCAGGCCTTGCTGACTTGAAGACACCTAACTTGTCTAAGTAATTTTTAACTTTTTCTTTCCCTATTTTTGCCTCTGATCCTATCTCATTTTCACTAGCATTCACTATGTTAGATGTCTAGTTGCTACTAACCTTGTGCGTCTTTCTCAAAGTGATTAATAGATTCAAAAGCCAGAAGGGACTATTGTGATCAGCTAGACTGACCTCTTGTATAATAGACCATAGAACTTCCCCAAAATAATTCCTAGAGTATATTTTTTAGAAAAACATCTAACTTGATTTGAAAATTGCCAGTGTTGGAGAATCCACTATGATCTTGGGTAAATTGTTCCAAGGTTAATACCGTCATTGTTAAAAATTTACACCTTATTTCCAATCTGAATTTGTCTAGCTTCAATTTCTAGCCATTGGATTTCTCTGCTAGATTGAAGAGACCATTATTAAATACTTGTTCCCCGTGTAGGTACTTAGACTGTAATCAAGTCACTCTCCCAACCTTCTTTTTGTTAAGCTATAGAGAGCTCTTTGAGTCTGTTGCCGTGAGGCATGCTTTCTAATCTTTTAATCGTTCTTGTGGCTCTTCTCCAAACCCTTTCCAGTTTATCAAGGACTAATGCATCCAAAGCCCTCTTTGCCACAGCATTTCACTGGGAGCTCATGTTCAGCTGATTATCCACTGCAACCCCCAAATCTTTTTCACAGTCGCTGCTTCTTAGGATAGAGTTCCCCCATCCTGTAAGTGTGACCTTTAGGTATTTACAGCGTTTATTGATATGTGATCTCTATTCATGTCGGTCTTTGGCTGTGTCTTTGAAGTTATCAACATTTATGCCGCATAAGTTAATATTCTGCTTATGGGTAACTTTAAAGTATTTATATTCACAGTCCTTCCTGTACTTTCCAAGTTTCAGCTAACCATAAGTGACTTTTTTGGAGACTCTATCATCCTCCTTTCTGATAACATGATCTGTCCGTCTGAGTTGAGCTTTGATAACTATTGTCTTGAAGCAGGTTGTTTTTGCTCTTTCAAGGATGTTAATGTGTATGTTAAGGCCTTTGTCTCAACCTATTTGTTGTTACTAGCAGCAAATGTGCCACACTTTTCCAGAATGAAGATATTAACCTAGGTCCTGGAATTCGTCTGGGACTTTGGTTAATATCTTCACTCCAGAAAAGTATGGCATGCTGTTAGTAACGACATAGTCAAGGCCTCTGTCTCATCCTAACACTGGCATCTCACTTCCAATAGTACACTTGCTCCTTATGATGATGTATTAGTTCATTATTGAATTGGAGGAAGAATGTCACTGAGAATTAGCTTGCTGCTCAATAATCCCATTGACTTCAGTAGGACTAAGTAAGTGGAGTAAGGTACTATTTAGCATGTTGAAGGGTATCAGAATCTAGGTTATAGTGAATTTCCAATACAACTTCTCTCCGGATCTAAGTTTGCCTTTGAGGATTCTCCTTCAAAAATTATCAGGCCTGACACTAGTTATCTTGAGATCACGGTCCAGGATGCATGTTTTTTAATTACTGTATTTTACCAGCTGACTGAAAAAGAGAGAATGAAACCATCCTCATTCTTTCACAGGCAAAGCAAGCACACTTAAGGACTTATCACAAAATGTATTTACCTTGACAACTGTCCCATATTTTTTCATTTTTAAAAGATGCAAATGCAATGGGCATAAACAGACTAGTAAATAATAGGAACAAAATAGATGTTACGTTTTGTATTCATTGTTTGACTTACGTTCACTTTTTAGGTATTAAGACATGCTATACATGTTGGTGAAGCTGAAGTGGAAAAATGTGTCATAGGTATAATGAAAGAAAAGAAGATTAATATACAGAAGGATACAGGGTATGTTGTTTGCTACTGTTACACTGGTACCTCTAACTGGACCACATCATTTTGCCTTTTATAACATTGTGTAGGTATGATGAGAAAGATGATTATTATAGGAATCACTAATCTGATCCTGTTATTTGGGGAATACAGTATGTACATCATACTTTGCAATTCACTTTTAAGGAGTTAAGATGTATATATGAGGAGAGTGCATATGATGTGGTGTGGTAAAAAGGTTTTATCGGCATGAGTTTGGGATAACTGCATTACTCAGTTGGCCAACCCCAATTAAATTGTACCGGTCATCTCAATCAAATCTTTACCATATCATCACATATCCTGTATGACCTATATTACATATTGTTGTTTTAGAGAGTTCATTTTAAAAAAAAAAAAAAAAGCTTGTTAGATCAGTTTCTTTTGTGTCTCTCCACCTGTAACTGTATAGGCCTTGAAGAGGGAAAAGTATAACTAATTTAAAACAATTCTAAAAATGATCTTTCTCTCTACATAAAAGCCATCCACAATTTCAAAGTTTGGGATATCTTCTGACCTTTGAAATCTAGAAGCAAGTGTGACATTTAATGTTGGAAAGCTGTGGTTTTCCCCTTTTCCAGAGATGCAATGTTCCCATCTCCAGCTGTGCAGTATTGCCCTTAGACTTGTCACTGGAGGTGGATGAAATATTACCCATTCTGGAGTTTAGACTAGTGTAACATTCTGAGGTGAGGAAAGTAATACATTTCTCTCTCCTTAAGAAAGTTGTTGTGGTTTTTTTTTTTTTTTTTCCAGTTGGGCAAAGCTTGCAGGAGTTTGGTGTGTCACATTAAATCCTGCAGGACCTGTACTCTCTTTTTCGTATGATCTAAGCAATGATGACTGTATGGCCATCCCATCATGTATCCCCTTAAGATCCTGTGGGGTTTTTTGTTTTTCAGTTTTAAGACAAGCCTGCAGGTATGTTTGCTGCAGATATCTGGTTATAAGAAACTTTATTTGGAGGTGGAAAATCTGAGGAAAGTTCCATATGATTCAGATAATGAAGAACATGAAAAGCAACTAATCCAGGTGAAGGAGTCTTGGAATTCTGAGTCCTAAACTATTACTAGAATAATTGATTGCTAATAAATTAGCCGTAGAAGTTTAGCTTTCTTTAAATTTCTAACTATCAGGCTGTTTGATCTTTATAAACTAGAAGAGCAAAATTGATTTTAAAAATTGGAATAAACCAGCTGACAGGTGCCCTTTCAATAAGTCTCTGACAAATGCCCTTTACTGTATCCAACAGTATATGAGAGCTTAATTTATCCTCTTACTGCTAATTATTTTAATAGCACCGTGGCATTTTAAAAATATTTACTATTTTCAAGTTGTAGAACTGACTCACTGAAGTTAAACAATACCCTAAAACAAATCTCAGACTAATCTCAGACTAACCCTGTTTCCCAAGGGTTTCTTACAGTAAGTTTATTCCATTTGAAATCACAAAAATAGTAGCACACATTTTAAAAAAACAAAACTCTGCATACCAAAAATACTTGATCATTTATGGTGCCTTCCACTCATGAAATTTGTTTTACAAATACTAGTGAATTTAACATTCCAATATCCCTGTATATAGATATTTATCTCACTGTGGCTTTGATCCTTCAAAGATTTATGCACGTGTTCCAATTGAAGTACATGGGTAATCTCATTGAACTCAGTGATCGTATTTGTGCCTAAAATTAAGCATTTGCACAAGTGTTTGCAGAATTGGGGTTTACGTGTATGAGGAGACTGACAACCAGAAAAATGAAGGGCCTGATGCTCTTTTACATCCACTTAGAGCCCTTTTGCACTGCCAGATAAAAGGGGCCTTAGTGTAAATGAGTATCAGGCTCTAAGGGAGTTAATTGTCCCTGACTTGGTTGTAATTTTAGTGTGTATATATAGGGCTTAAGTGAGTTACCCAAGAGGAAAAAAAAGGAAGTGTGACATAGCATAGAGAATCCATGTCTCCCAATTTTTAGTCTTGTCTTAAATGCAAGATTTTGTTATCTGACATGCATCAATAAGTGTTCTGAATAACATGACTAGGAAGAACATTGGCAGTTCTGTTATTTGTAACATGGAAGTATATTTATGTAGCTTTGGAATTTGCTGATACCTCATGAAAATCTGAAGGCTAGAATCACCAAGCAGTGGTGTGACATTGGTTTCCAAGGTGATGATCCCAAAACAGACTTCAGAGGAATGGGCATGCTGGGATTAGTCAATCTGGTGTAAGTGAAAATAAATATTTTTCTTCTCTAAGACTTAAGTTTTTTCTATGTCTATGAATTCTTATTTAGTATTATTCCTAATTCCCTCTGCAATGACTACCTGAGTAGAAGAAAACAAATATTTTGACTATAATACATTACTGAATAATGGAAAAGGAGCCCCTTTCTAAATGAGTAAACAGTTCTTCAACAGTGAGCTGCATTGTTAATAACTAGTTGGATAGATGGTAGTTTTAGTTACAAATTGTAACAGAGTTGAAAAGAAAAGCAGAAAGGAGTTTAAGAATAAAGAATTATACACATGTATGATAGGCCTGCTATGCTATAGCTGGGAAAGTAACTGATCAAAACTCTTCAAAATATAGTTATTACTAAGTTAAAAGTACTAATGATGTAGAACGGAAGATATGAAAATTCATGAATACAACTTACTTGAATGGGGGAATCCTGAGTTCCCTGGAAGGTTCCTATCCTACTTTTCTCCTTTATCACGTCATTCCTTGTTACAGATCACTTTCTCCATTTACTTTTATCTTCTTGGTTTTCATTCTGTACTCTTTCTCCAATACACATTTGTCTATAACTCCATTTTTCTGTTATTGAAAATGTTTATTAATTAAATCTAACTACCTATGTAGTAATCCTTAGACTGAGTTTTTCTCCTTTTCAGGTATTTTAGTAAACATTACACCAGTGAAGCTCGCCAGATCCTCTCTCGTTCAAATCATCCAAAATTGGGGTAAGCCATTTGTACAGGCCTAAGATCTCACAAAGATCTTAGATTGTAGAGTGCCAAGTCTATATGGGAGGATCTTCTGAATTTAAGAGGAAAACATTTGACACTTCCTACAGGAAATTGACAAATGGAATTAATTTGTAATTTTGGAGATGTGGTCACAGCATCTGAGTTGAAAACTGTGTGTATAGCTAAAGGAGTACTTGTGGCACCTTAGAGACTAACCAATTTATTTGAGCATAAGCTTTCGTGAGCTGTAGCTCACGAAAGCTTATGCTCAAATAAATTGGTTAGTCTCTAAGGTGCCACAAGTATTCCTTTTCTTTTTGCGAATACAGACTAACACGGCTGTTACTCTGAAACGTGTGTATAGCTATGTATTTGTTCCAAACAGTCTATTTAGTGCCCTTAGTAATCTGTAGTCTTCAGTTAGTTTCATTGTAGCAAAACACTCCAATCCCTTATCCCCCAAAAATAGTATGGCTAACAGATTTGGATTAAACTTGGAAGGGAATAGTAATTATCCTTTATTCTATTTAATAACACAAACTTACTCAAGATGTATGTATTCATGCACACTGTGCAAAGTGCAGTACATACACTTTCATAGATTAAGTGCCCATCCAGTGGCCTGGACTGTACAAATATTTAAAACACAAAGATTATAAACAGGCTCTCACCCTTTACAAGACACTACTCCTCTTTCATCCACCCAATCCACAGTTAACTCTGGTTTATCTCAATAATTAATACAGTAAGCATGGGAAGGCTTCATCTTGTGCCTTGTCATTAATGTTGCCCTATCTATTTAAGTTGTGAGCAGTCATCCTACAAAATTAATGAAGACTTCTGCAATGAAAACATATACATGTATCCTTTAACATATTTGTTTTTCAAAATGTTACACTTTTTGTGACTGCTGAACTTATTCTAATTTTTCATCATTAGGCTTTTTAAGCCAAAAGAGTCCCATACATAACAGGAGCAGACCTAGAGTTGTCATTCAGGTGTATTATCTGTATTCGGAATTCCACCTCCCGGTGGAAACAGGATATCCTGTACAAAGCCCCAAAATGCACTTTACTCAATGACTCAAATTGTGTGTGCAACTGTACCTGATTTAACACATTGTACTCTATAACAAGCTTTGAAAATTGTATCACATATGAAAATACACAAGATCTACTTGAGCTTCTGCTGGCCAGGTCTCTTGCTATAGCCGTGTTTTTGATAGCAGTGATGTTAATGTTACAGTAGATTTGGAGAGAGGGCAGTAGACCAGATTTAGAATTTTTTTTTTAAAGCTTTTACTTTTCTATATGCTTATCGAGGGCTGGTACACCCTTGGGGGGGGTGGGGGACATTATAACACCATGGCTGAGTCTGGATGACTGCCCTTAGCTTCTGGGCAGTAAGGTCTAATGGTCGGGATCAATAGGCCACCCTCCCTCACAGGGCCGTGTGAGCTCATGGCCAGAGTCAATATGGCCACCCTCCCTTGCAGTGCCATGTGGGCTCATGGCCAGAGCGGCTGGAGAGGTGGGCTGCCACTTCAGGACGGGCAGCAGCCAGGGTAGGGGGACCCAGACCCTCCCTACTCCACTGGGTCCCAACCCAAGGCCCTGATGGTGGCGGGGTTGCCCACCTCCTGCTCAGCAGGGATCCTGCCAAAACATGCTGAGCCAAGCCCCAGTTCTATGACCGGTTTCCTGTTAAGTTCCCCTGGGTTACTTCCTACCCGTTCCTCCACAGCTAGTCATCTTGGGAGTCCCATGGCCTCTCTTCCCTCTCTGGAGTTGAGTGCCTGCGAGTCATTGGTCAACGCAGTCTGTCTGGCCTCTGAATCCTGGAGTGTCAGCTGTCCCTCTGCAGGAACCTGCAGCAGACCTCTGTTCCTTTTGGTAGTCAGCCCTGACTGAGCTGAGTTGCTTCCTTTTATAGCCAGAGCATGCCCAGCAGAGGCCAGGGGTGTGGCCTCCTCAGCCCACAGAATGTGATTAACCCCTGCTGAACCAGTGCGGGGCTGGTACACCCCATCACAATGCTGATTAAACTTCCTATCCTGTTGCCTCTGTTTGGTTATTGGGGACATTCACCACATTGCTGTTGATGAAATTTTAGATTTCCTACACAGTCCGTCTTTTAACTTCACCATAGTCTTAGATGTACAAGGCACTTCAGACAAAAATGCTCCATACACTTGAGACAGACCTTGCTTGATTCCTAGAATGACCCAAAATGTAGAATAGTAATAATTTGGCAGATAATAATTTGTCTCTATACAAATTAGTCCCAGAAAATGGAATAAATTGTAAACATCAACAGGAGAATGAATTTCATTAGTATCTAATAGGAAATGTTTTTGGTGTTTCAGATATTCCTATGCAATAGTTGGGATCAATTTGACAGAAATGGCTTATAGTTTACTAAAGAGTGGTGCTTTAAAGTCTCACCTCTACAACTTGGTCCCTGGATTGCCACAGATGGAACACTTTCATCAGTTTTATTGTGAGTATCTGTAACTCTTATAAATTATCAGGGGCAGGACTACCTTCATTACCAAAAGTCCAGGCCTCTACCACCAAGATAAATGAGTAACTCCTTTAGTTGTTAGCAGTAATATGCGATTATCCCTGGACCAGCTATTAGGACATCTAATACTCAGCCAGTTTGTTACATATTAAAAATATTTTAGTGCTCTGATGCTTCTAACATGCTTATGGATTTATTTTCAAGCATAGTTTAAAGGAAAAATAAACATTTACCTCCATTACTCCTCCAAAGCAAGAATTATAACTTGGATGTCTGACTATTTCTTCATTGGATAAATTTGGGTGGATGGATACAGCAGGCATCAATTTAATAAATATCTAATATTTTCTAAGGCATGCATTCTTGCTAGTTACTCCTGCACTATCCAGAAGAATTGCTATTGATTAAAATGAGGCACTGCCTTCTTTCTCTAGGCTGAGTGGCTCTGATGGATCCTCCCAGCCTAAAGTTGAAAAGAATGGATCACAGGTCCTGTAGAACTTTATTTTGTTTTCTTTACAGGTTATCTGGTTTATGAGTTTGACAAATTTTGGTTTGAAGAAGAACCAGAAAGTATTATGCACTTCAACCACTATAGAGAGAAATTTCATGAAAAAGTTAAAGGACTTCTTCTGGACTATAACCAAGTACTAACCTTAGAGAATATAAAGAAACCATAGCCTCATCTGCAGTCTACCCAGTTCTGCTCATAAAATAGAATTATGCATTCTCATGGAATTCTCACACTTACTTTACCAAAAATATTTGTTTAATGATGGAACTTTTTATATATATATTTTTGAAAAAACTCAAATTCAGTTATGAAAGCTTGGACAATCAGCCTCTGTTTACAGGTCTTATATGCTATTCTCCAAAGGAAAGCTTTTTTTAAAAAAATCCTGTATTGAATCTTTTGCCCTCCCAACTTTCACACACCTCTTGGTGCAGGAACATGAAGTAGGTATTTATGCTGCATTATGTTATCTTCATTATGTAACCTATTACTAGGTTCCTTTTCTACCATTAACAGTTGATTAGTTGTCTTTAAGAGGGGAAATTGCTTTGGTTTTAGAGTTGTTTCTCAAGTTCTGTCCCCTTGTTTGTCTGCACATAGCTTGTGGTCTATAAAAATGTTAAATTTCTGTGTAAAGAGGTCCATGAAGATGATGTATCAATTATTTGTGACTTGGAAGAAGAGATTTCATTTTTTCATATTTACACACAAGAACAAACATGGTTCTGGTTGAAATGATCCTCCCTCCAGGAAATAAGTACCCACAACCCTGTGCCTGGAAGGAACTTCCCTCAGAAATAACAACAAAATAGTGTAAGGCCAGAGTCCATCAGTAAAGAAGTCCCCTTTAACAAGGAGATCTTTCATGTCACATGGTGCCATAGATATTTCCAGCTCTCAATCCCTCTCTTTCAGTTTGGGCTACAGTTTTTCAGGCTCTCCTACTTGATTTTGTATTTTTTGTTGGCCCATTCTTTTTCCTCTATCAGCCAACAGAATGACTTTTGAATGGGGAGTGATATCTAGGAGAATTACTTAACGAACAAACTACAAAAAGAGGTTATTTCCCACAAAACTTTGTTGCGGCTGAAATCCATGATTTGTGAAGGTAATTGGAACTCTTCACTTCATCCATACTTCCAAGGAAGTAGTGGTACAACTTTAATAGGATAAAAGCATGTTTCCAGATTTGGGCATTCTAGGCAATCCAGGCACGAGCAGTTGGTATCTACATCAGTTTGTGATTATTAAGCATTGTTTAAAATGTTAAACAGGCTTGGCATGAACTTATATTTTTTAAAGCCTACTATTTAAATAAAGTGCTTTCTGCTTAATTCAGTCACTGTTTAATTTGACCCTCCATTTAACTTGAGCAGAGCTTCAGAAACCTCAGTTCTTTGGGGGCAGAGACGATCTCTCATATGCTTGAATATCACATAGTGGGTGCTATCATGATACAAATACAAAAAAAAAAAATTAAACACAATGCTTATTTTATCTCTGGTAGGCTTCATTAGTTATGAAAAAAGGCCAACTTTCTGAATGGGAGAAGGAAAAGAACAAAGGAAGATCCTTGTGATTTAACAAACAGATAACTGGAAGATATTCAGACCCTACAATCTAAGTATTATTGCGTAGGCTGTGATTTCTACCACTCCATCCCCTAATTCCTCTTGATCTACATGAACAACGTGATCAGCTGCTTATTGCAGTCAAAATGATAGTAGAGAGCAGTTATATATACAAAAAGTTTTATTGTTTTGTTCTAAAATGTGTTACAAATAGGTGAGGTTTTAAACATTGTTTGAGCTCCATCTGCCAGAAGGTGGAGGGATGTAAAGATTTATCTTCATATTTACATTTGCCCATTACCTTTATGCTTGAAATGGTGCAATTAGGGGAAGAAATTTGGTTGAAAAGGAACTGATGCAATACGCACAACACATCCTTTCTGTGCACACACTACAGTAACTCTTAATTTGGCAAAATTTGTTTTTAAACGTGGTACATTTTTGTTCTGCTACGCTGTGCGCACACTTTTCTGGAGGCACGCTGGTACTACGGTGATGACTTTATAGGTACCTAAATAGCAGAATTAAATGTTTCTTCATTGGATTTCTGCAAATAAGTTTTGCTGGTTTCAAATGTACTTTATAATGAAAATATATATCTGCTAGTGATAAAACAATATAGAAATAGAGCCTTAACAAATGTAGAATAAAGTATGATTTCATTCATGAAAGACTTACTCCATGTTTCTCACCACAAAATAAATACAAGAGGAAAAATATGAAGCGCTTCCAACTGGATGATTAGAAACTCCAGACCAATTTAATTCCTTGATTTTGATAACCTGCCTCATCACCAAATAAACGGTACATTTGAGGCGGTGTAAGATTTCTCCCAAAAGCATCTTTACCTTATTTTTACAAGACTGATTGTAATTGCTCTTGTAGCAACTGTTTAAGACATGGTAACACTGTATCCCAGTTCTTGAAAATTTACCAGACACCCATTAGGTGGTCATCTAAATTTACTACAAAAGATAAATACAAAATATCATAGGCAGGGGAACACCACCAGCAAGCAGCCTACTTATTCTGCCACCCCCAGCTGCTGGGCATTTCATAATGGTGACCATTAAAATGGGAGCTGAGCACATATACTCAAAGTCCCAGGATTCCTGTCCTAGTTTGGGGCACCATCTTTTGTGTTACTCTGTGGCTATTAAGTGTCTTTCGTAAGTTTAGAAATTCCCATAAAGAATGTTTAGGTGGAGGGGCAGATCTCTAGAATTCTGCCTCCCCCCCCCCCCCCCACCTCCTGGCTGCTCTCCACCATTCTACCTGCTACCATATAGTTTCTCCAGCCTAAGTAACTCTATTGCTTACCTTGTTGCTGCTGCATAGCTTTCCTCAGGAATAGCAGCATGAAATTGATCTGATGTTTGAATTTCACTGAGGACAACATGCTGAACAGAATTAGTGAAACCAGCCATACTATTGTTAATTTTACCATGCTACTGCTTGGCAAGTTACAAGCAGCAACAATAACAGAGGAGCTGGAACCAGTTGGCCACAGAGCCTAGCCAGTTTTGTCATCCTTACATTTGGAAGATTATTTTTGCAACTGTAAAGGCTAGAAATGTAATTAGAAAAAAAGACGAAACCTATAATTCCACAGAAATTGGTACGTTAAGCTCCTTTACTCCCAGGAAGAACTTCCTGCTTGCCATTGGCAAAAGGATTTTTCAAACCCTGTCCTATACAATTTCAGATTTCATATAGCACAAAAGAAATCTTAACTAAGGCATCTTGGGATAGAGTCTAGACCAGGGATTTTCAAACTTCATTGCCGCGCGACCCCCTTCTTACAACAAAAATTACTACACGACCCCAGGAAGGGGGACTGCAGTCTGAGCCAGCCAGAGCCCTGCCGCCCTGGGCAGGAGGGGGAGAGGAGCGGGCAAAGTCCAAGCCCCACCGTCCCAGGTAGGGGGCCTGTGACCTGAGCCCCGCTGCCCAGAGCTGAAGCTGAAGCCTGAACCCCACTCCCCAGGCCTGATGCCTTTGGGCTTCAGCCTTTGGGGGTGTGGCTGTGGCTTTGGCCCCAGGCCCCAGCAAGTCTAAACACCAGCCCTGGCAACCCCATTAAAATGGAGGTCGCGACCCACAGTTTGAAAACCGCTGATCTAGACTGAGTTCAGTCAAAGGTTTGTCATCACTTTTTATAATAAAAACCATGAGCTGACAATCATGAAAATACACAAATTAAGAATAAAGTAACCATCATTAAACATGGAAAAGCTATGTAGTCAAATGTATGGATGTGTTAGGTCACATGTAATAATTGTTTAAAATGAGTGTATTTTTCTAGTTCCCAGTGTATTGTTTCCTGAACAGTTTAAAAACTAGAATTTGTATGTAGTTTTGTACTATTAAGTACATATTTTGCATGTAGCAGGTTAATTGTATGTATTGGTAACTAGTTAGAATACAGTGTAAAAACACAGGGCAAAAACTGTGTCGGGGTGGGAACTTGCTGGAGGCAAAATTGTCTTGCAAAGTCTAGTTAACGAGATTTTATATTAACTATTGCATTCATACTATGAAATGACAATCGTAATTTAACAGACGATATAGACTGGAAGTGTGCAATGACCTGTTTAACTGGATATAGTCAGTTTGCATAGCATTGAAACTAATTGTGAATACTTGGTTACAAAGCATCCCTAAAATTAAAGTCTGGGTTAAAGTCCCTGTTGCTTTATAATACTGTTTATTAGATACACCTCAAGTTTTAAAATATGTATTTGACAATTCTTGGAAATATAACAAAATAATTTTAAGGTTGACATTCTTCCTTTTAAGTGGAATAAGCAATGTTGAAAGATGGGTTCAGTTGCAGAACATTTGTGCAGACACCATTTTAAACTGGAATTGTCAGTAGCAAAATGAAGACATATCTTAATGAAAAAAGTTCCTATGCTACTGTTGTTTCTGATAAACCAATATGGAGGATCACTGGGATGTACACTGCTCAAGCACTCTAGAGGAAGAAGCTAATCTAACATTTCCATGCACTGGCAAGCTTGGTTTTCAGACTCTGAACAAATGAGCAGTTCTCAATTCTTCGTTTTACTTCAGCTCTTGCCTAATTGAATAAGTCTGTTTTCAATAAATGTTCTATAAAACATCAGTATAAACTTTTTTTAAGATGTATTGTGATGTGAGAAAGTTTTCTGTTTTAGTCGGAGGAGGTTTGCACCCTGTTCCACTGAAAATATTGTTAATGTGTGGTAAAAATGTAGTTCTTTTTTCACATCATAGTCACGTTCTTATGGTGCTATAATATAGACTGAAATGGCATTTCATGTCCTGCCAATTTATGGCATTGTCTGTTCCTGGAAGCAGTAGCCAGTAGGAAAGTCGGGCAGTAATTTGTCACTACTGTGCAATGAGATAACTGTACACTAATAGAAATGTCAACATTTGCCCTAGTATAAAGCAATAATGTAAACTGTGATGTCAATATGTTGGCCACAAGTGTTAGAATAATAATAAATAAAGAACAAAACATCCAGACATTCGCAGTGGCAAGATATCCATATTACTTTGTAAGAGCTTTCTTTCCAGTTGGCCTTGTTTTCTCCTCACAGTTAGCTGGCAGTCAGTTCAAAACAAAACAGTATAGTTGGTTGTCTTTTCCCTAATGTTTTATTTTGGTTACCTCTACCAGTGAGACCTAGTCTTAGGATTCCCTTAAGGCCATTCATACCAGTATTCCTTCAGTCATGGGACTTGATTTACATTTGTTTCTTTACCACACCTCTGTGCCAGGCAATTGATAATTTGCTGCTGTTTTCAACAATGTAGCTCCTTGGACTTAAGATGAAAAGTTAAATATGAAAACTAAAATGGGAAACAGGACAAATGTGTCCATATCACAAATACCAGACAATTGGCTCTAACTGGTCCCTGTGCTGGCAGTCTCAGCAGAGAGACCAAGAAACAATAAGCATTCAAACTAAAATACTCTCACACCAAAGTAATTCCCCTCCTCCCCCCGGCCTCCCCCAAAAAAGAGAGAGAAAAGCTACAAACGAAACATCAGTATATAGACATTGCATCAGAGTTTGTTTTTAAACAGGCTCACTTTCTAATCCTCAAAGTAATTACTGAAAAGAACACAAACCAAGTCCTTATCTTAAATCAACTACTTAACTGCAGTATATGAGATTAGAATCTGGGCATGTACTTCTATACAACAGAAAATATTTAATTTGCAAAACACACATAGTTTGCATGAGGTAGCAAATAATTCAGGAGAGAAGGTTACTCTGTGCATAAAATCTGACTTCTACAGTAGCTGTAGGCTGTGCAACCACCATTAGTGCTGTGCTTCCCATTGTAGAGCCTATCAGTATTTGTTCCCCAGACAGGTATCTGACTTGTAATTCATGCATAGTGTGACGAGTTTTCTTCAAACTATACAGAAATTATTCTCTTTTGCCTTCAGAATAAGCCTCAGTAGGCCCCTTTTCCCTTGAAATAAGTTGTAGATTGATTTTTTTTTTAAAGATGGTAATTGAAATATCAGGATTTTCCTCATGATGATAGCAATTTTCATGGAGGTTAAGGTTTGGATTGTCTTTGAGTGTCTGTCCATGTGGATTCCACCCTTCATGTGCCCCATGGGCAGGAGACTGGAATCTTTTAACCAGCAGTGTCCATTAGCGCCATGTGTGTGCCCTGCATGCCCTGCTCAAGGGCATAAAGGACAGAGTAACCTAATCCACCATTCAGGTCCTTCTTACTGCTTGTGGTAGTGAGATGGATCAACCTCAGTGTCCTTTGAGCTCTGTAGAAGTTCTTGTTACATCGTGTGATAATGTAGGTAGTTTTCTTTTGATACCTTTAGCCCTCTGGGGGGAAAAATGAGTAAGTGCCATAGTACCAGGGCTACCATCCCTTTGGCTGAATCTACAAATCACCACATTTCAAAACCTGCCCATCCTGGAATGCAGCTATATCTTTGAATGACTGACATGCCAAGTGGGCAGGCCATGTCCCTGAAAAATGTGCAGTTCATAAATCATTCTCAAAATTTACCCAAAAACCTATGAGTCATGCTTACAATTAATTTTGATCGAGAAGTAGATAAAGGCATTTGACTGAGTTCTTTCAAGGAAAGAATCTCCTGTTTCCTCCTCAAGACCACAGTTCACTAGTGCTTTGTCCTCTCAAGAGGTTACTCCAGGCTTCTGAGGGACAAAGACTTCATGCGGCTTCTAAAGTCCCTAAGCATAGTTGCTGTACCCTTGGAGCAGTCAATTGCCCTTGCAGTAGGAGGAAGAAAATAGCACTGCTCAAAGTGCACTTGGCACCAATCCCTGTGTCTGATACATTCTAAAAAGAAGTCTGACTCAACATTCTCTGAACAGTAGAAGTATTAGCTGAGTCAAGTGGCACCATGTGCTGCTTCTGCTCTGGCTCCACGCTGATTAAAATTGGTCACTGGTCTTCTACATCATCTGGTACTATCTACATCATCAACTTTGTGGTAGAGACTGGGGAGAAGAGATCATCTGCGTCAGAATCACTTCATTTGGTGCAAATACCTTCTACTGTGACTATTTTTACAACTTACAAGGAATTGAGAATCACTCCAGAGGTTGAATCATCAATCCTAGATGTGTCTCCATTGTCAGTGGCCTCAAAGTCTGATTTGGTAACCGAACCAGATATTTTGAAAACGGGGAGTTCCCTGGTAGATCTGTTAGCAACCAACAAGAACACGAAATGTCTCAAGTTTTGCTCTCAAATTTTGAATTAGGACCCTATATCAGTTGCCTTTCTGATTCCATGGAGCAATCACCTGATGTATGCTTTTCTACCTTTTCCCTTAATTCCTGGCATCTTTCAGAAGACAAGTCAAAACAATGCACAACTACTTCTCATAGTTTTAACTTGGCCACTTCAGTTCTGGTTCTTAGATCTGCTGCATCAGTTGAGTCAACCATTCATCAAACTTTCAGGACAGAATTTCACAGAACCACTGTCTAGTTCTTAATCCAGACCTTTCCTCTCTACATCTGACAGCTTGGATGCTGGCTGGCTGACTGCTGTGGATAGAAATTCTGCAGAGGTTCAGGATATTATTATTCAGAATAATAATCCCTCCACCAGACTGATATAATAGTGGAAGCGTTTCTCCCTTTGGGTTACTCAGTGTCACCTTTAGCTGGAGGAGACTTCCATTCTTGATATTTTGAACTATTTATTGTCTTCTAAGCCCTCTCGTCTGTCATTTAGTTCAGTGAGAGTTTACTTGGCAGTCCGGTCTGGCTATCACACCTACTGCATACACCCTAGAAGTGTTATCACTAGAGCTAAGATTTTGTCCTGGATATTTTTAGTAAAAGTTAAGGGCAGGATGCAGGCAATAAACAATAAATCATGGGAGTCCCGCTGTCCAGGGCTGGGGCTGACGGCCCGAGCTCCACCACTACTATAGTTAAGGCAATATTGCTCAGTGTTGCCGTAACAACACATGTTGCAAGACCTCTTACTGTAAATTATGGTTCTCTAATCTTAACATGAAGTAAACTCAAATGCATCTCACCACTTACAAAAAATAACACTCGTATTTTCAATCAGAAGTAGTAGATACTTGAATCTGAATTACCCAGAATCACAGGAGTAGCTTATGATTATGACACTAGACTGGGACACAAGAGATTTGGATCATTGACTCCAACAGGATTACTCACATGAATAATGCTAAGCATGTGCATAAGTGTTTGCAGGATTAGGGAACTCCAGTTCCCTATATGTAAAATGAAGATAACACTTTCTTTCTCCCACCCTTTGTATGTCTTGCCTACTTAGGCTTAGACAGCATCATGACAGAATTTCTGAAAAACCTTGGTCAACATGGCTGCAATTGGCTGACATCCTTCCTTACCAAGTGCATTCCCTTGGCCAAGCGCCCAAGGTATGGCAATAGACAAAGGCCATTGCCATCCTGAAACCAGGGAAAGCAGCTGACAATCTGAAAAACTACTGGTGGATATCAATACTATGCATAACTTACAAGGTCTTGGAAGGGATGCTACACCAAAGATTTACACCTATCTTTGAGGACTACATCCCCAAATTGAAATCCAGGTTTAGGCTGGAACAAAGCACCTGCAACCAGGTAATCACACTGACTACCTACATCAAAGCTAACTGTCAACACTGGCTCAAAACAGCAGTGACCTTTGTGGACCTGTCCTTGGCATATGACATGGTTTGGCTGGACGGCCTGCTTCTAAAAGTGTTGAAAATAGCACGTTGTGGAAGAACACAGCACCTACTCACAGTTATGTTCACCAATTGCAAAGTTCATGTAGCTCCAACAGACCTAGCCTACTGAACAACGGGCTCCCAAAGGGATCCATCTTGTCACCATCATTCTTTAATATTTATATCAGTGACATGCCATCAACTCAGTCATGGAAATTTGGATACTCAGATGATCTCATGCTCGCCATTCAAGCGAGCACTTTCACCCAAGTGGAATGAACCCTCACAGAAAAGCTGAAAAAACTGGAGGAGTACTACTGGTTATGGCAACTCCAACTGAATCCTCAAAAAACAGCTGCCTCTGCATTCCACCTGAGGAACTTCCTCAGAAGAGCTTGAATGTCACCTTCTTTGAAACCAATATTAGGCGTGAGGATTTCCTGAAATATATTGGAGTGAGGTTCTGGATTGTAGCCTCAAGTTCTGCCAACATCTGATGAAGACCATAGAATCATAGAATCATAGAATCATAGAATATCAGGGTTGGAAGGGACCCCAGAAGGTCATCTAGTCCAACCCCCTGCTCAAAGCAGGACCAAGTCCCAGTTAAATCATCCCAGCCAGGGCTTTGTCAAGCCTGACCTTAAAAACCTCTAAGGAAGGAGATTCTACCACCTCCCTAGGTAACGCATTCCAGTGTTTCACCACCCTCTTAGTGAAAAAGTTTTTCCTAATATCCAATCTAAACCTCCCCCATTGCAACTTGAGACCATTACTCCTCGTTCTGTCATCTGCTACCATTGAGAACAGTCTAGAGCCATCCTCTTTGGAACCCCCTTTCAGGTAGTTGAAAGCAGCTATCAAATCCCCCCTCATTCTTCTCTTCTGCAGACTAAACAATCCCAGCTCCCTCAGCCTCTCCTCATAAGTCATGTGCTCTAGACCCCTAATCATTTTTGTTGCCCTTCGCTGGACTCTCTCCAATTTATCCACATCCTTCTTGTAGTGTGGGGCCCAAAACTGGACACAGTACTCCAGATGAGGCCTCACCAGTGTCGAATAGAGGGGAACGATCACGTCCCTCGATCTGCTCGCTATGCCCCTACTTATACATCCCAAAATGCCATTGGCCTTCTTGGCAACAAGGGCACACTGCTGACTCATATCCAGCTTCTCGTCCACTGTCACCCCTAGGTCCTTTTCCGCAGAACTGCTGCCTAGCCATTCGGTCCCTAGTCTGTAGCGGTGCATTGGGTTCTTCCGTCCTAAGTGCAGGACCCTGCACTTATCCTTATTGAACCTCATCAGATTTCTTTTGGCCCAATCCTCCAATTTGTCTAGGTCCTTCTGTATCCTATCCCTCCCCTCCAGCGTATCTACCACTCCTCCCAGTTTAGTATCATCCGCAAATTTGCTGAGAGTGCAATCCACACCATCCTCCAGATCATTTATGAAGATATTGAACAAAACCGGCCCCAGGACCGACCCCTGGGGCACTCCACTTGACACCGGCTGCCAACTAGACATGGAGCCATTGATCACTACCCGTTGAGCCCGACAATCTAGCCAGCTTTCTACCCACCTTATAGTGCATTCATCCAGCCCATACTTCCTTAACTTGCTGACAAGAATGCTGTGGGAGACCGTGTCAAAAGCTTTGCTAAAGTCAAGAAACAATACATCCACTGCTTTCCCTTCATCCACAGAACCAGTAATCTCATCATAAAAGGCGATTAGATTAGTCAGGCATGACCTTCCCTTGGTGAATCCATGCTGACTGTTCCTGATCACTTTCCTCTCCTCTAAGTGCTTCAGGATTGATTCTTTGAGGACCTGCTCCATGATTTTTCCCGGGACTGAGGTGAGGCTGACTGGCCTGTAGTTCCCAGGATCCTCCTTCTTCCCTTTTTTAAAGATGGGCACTACATTAGCCTTTTTCCAGTCATCCGGGACTTCCCCCGTTCGCCACGAGTTTTCAAAGATAATGGCCAAGGGCTCTGCAATCACAGCCGCCAATTCCTTCAGCACTCTCGGATGCAATTCGTCCGGCCCCATGGACTTGTGCACGTCCAGCTTTTCTAAGTAGTCCCTAACCACCTCTATCTCTACAGAGGGCTGGCCATCTCTTCCCCATTTTGTGATGCCCAGCGCAGCAGTCTGGGAGCTGACCTTGTTAGTGAAAACAGAGGCAAAAAAAGCATTGAGTACATTAGCTTTTTCCACATCCTCTGTCACTAGGTTGCCTCCCTCATTCAGTAAGGGGCCCACACTTTCCTTGGCTTTCTTCTTGTTGCCAACATACCTGAAGAAACCCTTCTTGTTACTCTTGACATCTCTTGCTAGCTGCAGCTCCAGGTGCGATTTGGCCCTCCTGATATCTTTCCTACATGCCCGAGCAATATTTTTATACTCTTCCCTGGTCATATGTCCAACCTTCCACTTCTTGTAAGCTTCTTTTTTATGTTTAAGATCCGCTAGGATTTCACCATTAAGCCAAGCTGGTCGCCTGCCATATTTACTATTCTTTCGACTCATCGGGATGGTTTGTCCCTGTAACCTCAACAGGGATTCCTTGAAATACAGCCAGCTCTCCTGGACTCTCTTCCCCTTCATGTTAGTCCCCCAGGGGATCCTGGCCATCTGTTCCCTGAGGGAGTCGAAGTCTGCTTTCCTGAAGTCCAGGGTCCGTATCCTGCTGCTTACCTTCCTTCCCTGCGTCAGGATCCTGAACTCAACCAACTCATGGTCACTGCCTCCCAGATTCCCATCCACTTTTGCTTCCCCCACTAATTCTACCTGGTTTGTGAGCAGCAGGTCAAGAAAAGCGCCCCCCCTAGTTGGCTCCCCTAGCACTTGCACCAGGAAATTGTCCCCTACGCTTTCCAAAAACTTCCTGGATTGTCTATGCACCGCTGTATTGCTCTCCCAGCAGATATCAGGAAAATTAAAGTCACCCATGAGAATCAGGGCATGCGATCTAGTAGCTTCCGTGAGTTGCCGGAAGAAAGCCTCATCCACCTCATCCCCCTGGTCCGGTGGTCTATAGCAGACTCCCACCACTACATCACTCTTGTTGCACACACTTCTAAACTTAATCCAGAGACACTCAGGTTTTTCCACAGTTTCGTACCGGAGCTCTGAGCAGTCATACTGCTCCTTTACATACAGTGCTACTCCCCCACCTTTTCTGCCCTGCCTGTCCTTCCTAAACAGTTTATAACCATCCATGACTGTACTCCAGTCATGTGAGTTATCCCACCAAGTCTCTGTTACTCCAATCACGTCATAGTTCCTTGACATCACCAGGACCTCCAGTTCTCCCTGCTTGTTTCCAAGGCTTTGTGCATTTGTATATAAGCACTTGAGATAACCTGTTGATCGCCCCTCATTCCCAGTATGAGGCAGGAGCCCTCCCCTCACAGACATTCCTGCCTGTGCTTCCTCCCGGAATCCCGCTTTCCCACTTACCTCAGGGCTTTGGTCTCCGTCCCCCGGTGAACCTAGTTTAAAGCCCTCCTCACTAGGTTACCACTGCCAAGATAACAACTAGGAACAACATAATCCACAAACTAGCCGGGTCCGGTTGAATAGCAGATGCTTATGCCCTGTGGACAACTACCTCATCCCTCATCTTCTCCGCAGCTGAATATTGCATGCTCTTATCTGCAGGTAGTGTACATACAAAACTTCTTGTTGTGCAATTGAACTGCTATAAGAATAGTCACACAAGTGCTGAAGTCAACACTGACAGCCTGGCTTCCTGTCCTCAAGGGAGAGGCACATGTATATCCTGGAACATTTTAAATAATTTCAATATGAATCTCTCAATTAGCCAAGGCCTCAAAAAGCCGGGCACAGCTAACCCTCTAGAAACCATATAGGACCCATTTCCCCAGACAACCTCCTTCCCTTTCCCCCTTGCTGAGTGACTTGCTATTCTCCCCCATTTTCAGGGAACAGCAGCAGACCCACCCAGTCTCCTCTCTGGCATCTCCAAAGGAGATTCTGCTGTTATCTGCTTCTCCAGGCTCCAGGTAATTATTTTTTTCCAAGTGTCTGATAGCTGATGAAAATAGTGGCATAGATTCAGTCTTTGGTCTGAGGACCCTCCTGCCAGATGCCTTCTGTGTTTTCCCTTGTGTTCAGCTTTCCAGCTGTCCACAGCCCTCAATCTAAGTAGAAAGGCTCAGTGCACCTGAGTTGCCTCTATCTCAGAATGCTCTCTCCTGAGTGGAGGGGCTGTGACTGCTCTCTCCTCTCAAATGGCCCCACCTCCTTCTCAAGACCAGAATATGGAGGGGAAAGAAGAATGTTTGTGTCATTCCCCTTCCTGCTTCTTCAGTACTGTCCAGAATGCTAATGGCTGCTGCTGACAGACCACTAACCTAGTTCTCATACTCAGTCTTTTAACTGCCTGTTTCTCTCTCATATGTCCTAAGACTGTTGACAACTATACACCATGGCAGTGCACAATGTAGTTTCCAGGTAGGTCAAATCCTACATCTCTTAAAAGCTCCAGAGCATTGTATGAGTATTTTGCAAAATACAAATTTATGTCAGAAGTATGATACTAATGGTGTTAGTGTTGATATGCAATGGACTGTGATTCTGTTCTTTTTTTTAAATAAAAATTTACAAAGAAAGTGCCCTTGCAGAAGTCCAATTGCGGATCAGTAATTATTAAAGGATATCAAAGGGCAAGTGAAGAAAATGCTCTATTTCTCAGTAGCTGGTTATGGAGTAACTGCAATCTCAGAAGAACTGCCTGTTGTCGTAGCTACAATAGTAAAAGGACAGTGGTAGAAACAACAAAGTGTGTGCTAGGATATCACAGGACATGGGGAGGCAGTTCTTAAATGTAACCTGAAAAGGAAAAAACAATAATCAGGTTTGTGCCCTTTTTTGCTCCTTTATGATGTATCATTTACAAAACATAAAATAAATGCAGTTCGATTGCTGTCGCACAGCAGTACCTTCAGCTTTCCATACTGTTCTGAATGTGAGATTTCAACAACCTTATACTTTAGCTAAGCATTTCCTGGCTTTCTAGTGTTGAGGACAAGGTCTCCCTTCTCTCCAACATCACTTAATAAAAACAAATCTTGTCACCATCATGTCCAGGACACCTTCTGGCCAACAGTCACCAACAGCCGCCTCAGACATGGGATCCTCCTCAAAAAGGTCTACTAAGGAATCTCTTCCTAAAAAAGCCACAAAAAGTGGTCTCACTCTTAACCGCAGCGAGATTCGCCTTAAAAAAAAATGGCGATCTTTGACTGCAAAGTCTACCCTGGCACCAAGAGCGCCAGACTGCAAGGCACCGAGGACGTCCAGTACAGAAACGTCCTGAGGAGCTAAAGACCCGGTGCGGTCTAGCTCTCATGGAGGTACCAAAGCCAAGCCTCCTAGCTCAGCATCGGTGGAGCCTAAGAAAACCCAGGCACCGAGCAGCGCAATGGCGCCACCTGCTGCACTGATGCAATGCAGCAAGTCTGCAGCATCAGCAGCCCTCACTCTGATTCCCAGAGGTGGACCTCCTGATTACTTCAACTCCAAGGACTCTGCTTTTCAGCACTGACGGCACCCCAGTCAAACTGGGACCAAGCCTGGCTACTACTTCCACCGGCTCAGCCCCTCCTCTTTCCAGCAATGAGGAGGATGTACACCCCTCTCCAGTCCTCACCCAGACCTGGACCCTTGCAGCACCAACATCTCTGGATGGAAGAGGCTGGCAGGCTCCACAATAAGTGCCACCTCCCAGGGCCCTCCCACGGGCATTATACAAGACCCAGAACATCAGCCCCCCCCAACCCACCCAGGTCCAGAACAACACAATCACCTTCACCACCTGCCCCAGCCTCCCCAGGAGGAGGAAGAAGAACCTGAGGATGCACCTGAGGGCAATACCCTCCCACCTACCCACATTTCCTCTTCATCACCAGAGGAATAAACAATAATGTTGCCACCCCCCACATCTGGAGATGACTTTTAAATCCTTTCAGGATCTGTTTAAATGGGTAGCTAATTCCCTTCACATATCACTGGCAGAGCTACCAGAGACACAGCATAAACTAATAGATACACTCCAAGCTTCTCCATCAGACAAGGTTGCACTACCCATTAATGTAGCCATTATGGAATCTGCAAAAATTGTCTGGCAGACACCAGCCACAGATCCACCTTCTTGTAAAAGATACGACAAGAAGTACTATGTACCAGCTAAGGGGGCTGAGTTTTTGTTCATCCACCCTACCCCAAACTCAAAGGGGGAAGCAACATCAGTCAAGAACCACCCCTTACGATAAAGACTGGAAAAGGCTAGACCTTTTCGGAAGGAAAGCCTACTCATCGGCTACCCTTCAATTCTGCATAGCCAACTACTTGGCCTTACTAGCCAAATACACGCACATGTTTTTTCAGATGTCAACCTTTATTGAACATCTTCCAGAAGACAAAAAAGAGCACTACAAGGCCAACATTGCAGAAGGTTCCCTCATTGCCAGAACAGCCCTGTAGGCTTCTCTCAATTCTGCTGACATGGTGACATGATCCATCGCTAGTTCCATAGTCGTGTGTAGGGCTTCCTGGCTCCCTCTTTCTGGGTTTCCCAGGGAAGTTCAAGCAATCATAGAGGACCTACCTTTTGAAGGCCAAAAATTGTTTTCAGAGAGCGCGGACGTGTCCTTGCACACCTTGAAGGACTCCCAGGCGACATTAAAGACACTGCAAACAAAAAGAAACAGGGCAGATTCTATAAATCAACAGTTCCGGACTTCTCCATACACCCAGCCTCAAAGACACTACGACCAATGCCAGAAACAGAGGCAGACAAGATGCTGACAAACACAAGATCAGTCATCTATGTCTCAACCATCCACTTTGAGGCAAATGTTTTGAAGTGTTGGTCAAAGACACGAGAACCCCATATTCTCCAATCCCAGAGTTGCATCCAATCTCCAGCCCATTTGGAGACCACCTGTCACCATTCTACCCAGTCTGGAAAACCATCACACAGACAAATGGGTTCTGGAAATTATCCTGAAGCACTACTCCATCCCCTTTGTCTCTGTTCCACCTACCCACCCCACTTCCCCATCCCTCCTTCAGGGAACCCTCTCACGTCCATCTGCCAGAGCAGGAAATGTATGCTGTCCTACAGTTAGGTGCTGTGAAACCTGTACCAGCTCAACACAAGGGGAGGCCAGTTTTATTCACATTATTTTCTCACTCAGAAGAAAATGGGCAGATGGAGGCCCATTCTCGACTTGCAAAAGCTAAACAAGTTTGTGAGAAAACAGCGTTTCAAGATGGTGACTCTAACAACCATAATTACAGCATTGGAGATTGGCTCTCGGCCGTCAACCTACAGGACCCTTACTTTCATGTTACCATTCACCTGGCACACAGGCGAATCCTGCGATTCACTCTAGGGAACCTGCATTATCAGTACAGAGTGCTCCCCTTCGGCCTGTCCACTGCCCAAGGGTGTTTTCCAAAGTTCTCACCGTTGCAGCAGCACACAGGGTGTGATCATCTTTTCCTACTTAGACAACTGCCTTCTAAAAGCACCAAAATACCAGGCAGCAATCGATGCCACTCATACCACCATAACCCTGTTTATGGACTTACAGTTACAGATCAACATTCAGAAATCCACTATGACACCCACCCAACAGTTGAACTTTATAGGGGCACACCTTGACTGTATCACAGCAACAGCACGACTACCCCAACAATGCTTTCTTACCTTAACAAATCTAATTGCAACAGTAAAAGACAGCCCAGAATCTTCCGCCAGAACATGCCTACAACTCCTGGGACACATGGTGGCTACAACGTTTGTCATGAAATATGCCAGACTTCACATGAGATGCCTTCAGGCCTGGCTCCTCACTGTCTATATTCCACAGAGGCACTCGCTCAACAGATGTCTTACAATGTCCAGCAGGGTAAAAGACTCGTTCACATGGTGGGCAGAACATACGGATGTTTGCTGAGGTGTCCGCTTCCAACAAAAACCTCCAACTGTAACTATCACCATGGACGCCTCTCTGGTGGGATGAGGGGCATGCTTCTGTGACAATACCATCCAAGGTTGCTGGTCCCCAGCAGAGTCCAATCTCCATATAAATCTGCTGGAGCTATGGACAGTACAAAATGCCTGCCATGACTTTCTCCCTCTAATATGCAACAGGACTGTCCAGATTCTCACAGACAACTTGGCGACTGTTTTATATAAATCGCCAAGGAGGTGTCCTACCTTATCCGCTCTGTGCGGAAGTAGTCCGCCTTTGGCAGTGGTGCATCTCCAACAACATGGACATCATGACAACCTACCTGCCCAGACACCAGAATGCCACAGCAGACCAACTAAGCAGGAACTTTTCACAAACCCACAAGTGGGAGATGGATCGCAGAATACTAACAACTATATTCAAACAATGGGGATTCCCCTCAATAGATCTCTTTGCAATGGCCCACAATGCCAAGTACCCTCAATACTGCTTCTGGGCCAGACTGGGGCACAACTCTCTGGGAGATGCCTTCCTTGTGAAATGGGAGGCCTCACTGCTGTATGCCTGTATGCCTTCCCCCTCTACTGAGCTGTGTCCTTCACAAGTACAAGCAAGACAAATCCAGGGTCATCCTCGTTGCACCAACGTGGCCCAGACAAACATGGTTTCCATACCTGAAACAGATGGCTGTTCGACCACCACAAACCCTTCCTCTTGTGCCTATCTGCTGACACAGGATGCCTCTGTCACCCCAACATTACAATACTCCATCTCAAGGCTTGACTAATCCATGGATGATAGGACTCGAGACAGACTGTTCCAAGGAAGCACAAAACATACTACTGAACACAAAAGACATACATGCACAAGTGAAAACAATTCTGTACCTGGTGCAGGGACAAGCAGATTATTCCACAGTCGTCCCCACTACCATAATCCTTGATTACATATGGACACTCAAAAAATTGTGCCTAGCTACTAACTCACTCAGAGTGCACCTAGCAGCCATCACCTCCTTCCATTCTAAGGTGGATGGACTCACCATCTTCGCTCATCCGCTCACTAAACACTTCCTCAAGGGCACAGAGAACACTTATCCCACACTACGGGATCCAACCCCCTTATGAGATCTCAATTTCATTTTCCGTACTCTCATGGGCAAATCCTTTGAAACACTAGTGACCTGCTTGTTGTTGCACATATGTTGCCTTCCTTGTAGCTATCACCTCAGCAAGAAGGGTGGGAGAGCTGGGTGCCCTAATGGCACATCCACCAGTGTTCCCTCTAATTTTTTTTATGTGCGCCAATACAGAGGTGATGTGTGACACATCACCTCCATACTGGTGCACATAAAAAAATTCATGTGGTGGGGATGGGGCTGAGGGGTTTGGAGTGTGGATCAGGGCTGGGGCAGAGGATTGGGGTGCAGGGTATGTGTGAGGACTCTGGCGTGGGGCCGGGGATGAGGGGTTTGGAGTGCAGGCTGCCTGGGGAATACGGCACCTCTCTCCTGGCCGCAGCAGGTCCATGCTGGGGCTGGGTTCAGTCTGGGGGAGGGGCACCTGCTCCCGCCATGGCAGGTCCGTGCTGGGACCAATGGGGAGGGGTGCCTGTCCCCACTGTGGCAGGTCTGTGTTGGGGGAGGGGTGCCTCTCTCCGCCACAGCCCTGAGCCCCTGCACAGGGCTTAATAGGGGACCACACAGCTTAGAGGGAATTTAGACACCCACCTTATACCACATTCTCAAAAACAAAGTAATCCTACGACCACATCCTAAGTTCAGACCCAAGGTTGCCCCGCTTCCATCTCAACCAGCCCATTTACTTATCTGTATTGTTCCCCAAACTGCATGCTGACGAGAGGGAGGCCTCCCTTCACACACTGGACATCTGCAGAGCGCTAGTGTTCTATATAGAAAGAACAAAAACATTTAGAAAATCTAAATGGATATCTACATGTATCCAATTATGTTACACAAACTATACTCTGCAAGCTCCCTCTGGACTTTGCACACACTCCACTAGAGCGCTATCCATATCTGTAGCCTCTCCCAATAATGTACCCATCATGGACATCTGTAAAGCAGCTACTTGGGCATCAGCCCATACCTTTACCAAAGACTATGCATTAGAACAACAATCAGCTGCAGATGCTCAGTTTGGACTCTCAGTGCTCTCCACCATACATAAATCAACTCTGATGCCCCTCCTTTCCATTGAGGGGAACTGCTCTACAGTCACCTAAAGTGGAGCATCCACAGGGACAGTCCTTGAAGAAGAAGAAAAGGTTACTCACCTTATGCAGTAACTGAGGTTCTTCGAGATGGTTGTCCCTGTGGCTGCTCCACTATCCCCCCCCCCCCCACCCCGTCCCCACTTTGGAGTTTCACATCGATCCTCTGGGGTAGAGAAGGAACTGGGGGATGGTTGGCTGTACATGCTGGGTAACCGCTCGGAGCAGCATGGCCAACCGGGGCACTGCTACTACAAATCTCTGATTAGAAGCGGAGAGCGCCAAGACATCTAAAGTGGAGTACCCACAGGGACAATCATCTCTAAGAACCTGAGGTACTGCACAAGGTGAGTAACCTTCTCTTCCCACATAATTCATCACACAATTAACTCCCTCACCCCCTTTGGGCTACCAGCATAGGAAGACAAAGTATTCTGTAGGTAATGATATTGGAGATCTGTGTGTCACTTTGCTGGTGGAAGAAGTTGTGCCCACCTGGACTCGGAAGGAGGTCTAGTCCAAACCCTGAAAACTAGATTAAAGTCCCAGGCTGGAGCGGGTGGTGTCACATGGGGGAAGAGAGTCCCAATGCCCTTAAAGAGTCTATGCATTAGTGGTTGAGCAAACTCCAAGTGGGAAGCCATTTTCGCCAAGAGATGTACCTTAAGGGAGCTGAGTGAGAGTTTAAAATGTAGTGCAAAATCAGAGGGAGGAAAGATGAGGTTGGGTCTGTCTGTTTGGAATGGTACAAACTTGGAGTCATTTCCATTGTGTAGACAGGTATATGGAGTGGTCAGCTTGTGGTTGTGTTGCAACATGTGTTTCAGCTTGTCAGAGCATTCTGCTGCTAAGCCTTGGAACAAAGAAAGATCCAAGCCTGGAGGCAGAGGACTCATGGGTTGGGGTGGAGGGTCAGCCCATTGTTTTGAGAGAGCGGGTGAGGAATGGGCTGATATCAGAGGAACAGGAGGGCATATTGCCATCTGCATCAGGTAAGGGAGCCAGACTTGTCATAGTCAAGAGGTAATCACAATAACTCTCGCTTTGTTTCGTTGAATTTTCAACAGAATCTTGGATAGGGTAGGGAACTGGGAAAAGACATACAAGTGGGCCCTGTCCACTGGGAAGATGAGGGCAACTGCCAGTGAGTGTTTCCCCAAAGGGTGGCTATATCTTGAAGCACCTGTGAATTCAGTATACACTCGTTGTCGTGAGAAAATTCCAACTGAGACTGTTGGTTATCCCGTTCTGTATCCCTTGTAGACAGACAGCTGAGATGAGCACATTGTGATGGGTGCATCAATTCCAAAGTTTGAATGCTGTCTTGCATAGGGAGGGAGATCTGGCAGCTCCTTGGCAGTTTATACAAAACATACAGGTCACATTAAGTCCATCATAACCTTTGTGTGTTGTTTTTGATGAAAGGCAGAGTTTGTGCACAGGCACTCCTGACAGCCTCTAACCCCAAAACAGTGATATGGAAGGTCATTTCTGTGGAAGGCCATTTGTCCTGAACCTTGTTGTTGTGTAGGTGAGCTCCCCAGCGTATTAGGGAGACGTGTCCCAGGGTGGTGAATGTGGGTAGTGAGAGGAGCGCTCTCGCTTGTACTGCATCAGGTTGGTGCTGATAAAGTCCAGTCACTGTACCGGGGTTAGTATGCCACTACAATGAAGTGAACCTTGGAGACTACCTTGTGTGGAGCAGTCTGTACCTATAAAGATCCTGCCCCAAAGGTAAGCAGTAGGAAATCTCCCGTATGATGGTTATATTGAGATATGGAAGTAGGCACGCTGTAAGTTCAGGGTTAGAAATCAATCTCTTTGCTCTAGAGCTGGTCCTAACTGCTGTGAAGTAAGGGTAAGGTGACTTCTGAGAGGCGTGACAGGTGTATAGATGGCAGCTGATGCTGTAAGGTATCATTGTTCAGGCCCCCGACCAGCTCATCAAAGTGCTTATAAGAGGCAGTTTGAGAGGTCATGGACTGGGATGCAGACTGTTCTCACTTTTGAGCCCTGGGCCTCTTACACTGTGGCTCATAACAGCACAGAGACGGTGAGTATTGAGAAGATTGCAATCTGTGGTGTGGTTGAGAGGTAGATCTTCTCTTCTGTTCCACAGTGTAGATTCCTAAGGAGTATAGTGCGGTCCGAGAATCCTTCAGGATGTGGAGAGAAAATCTGTCTTCTCCGCAAAGAGTTTGGCCCTTCAAATTGGAAGTCTGTAGCTATTTGGGCAATCTAGAGAGGTGTAGCTAACAAAAAAAAAACAAAAAACAACAACAACCCACCTCAGTACCACTGTCAGGGAGACTGGGCGGGCAGCTGTAACAGCTACATCCAGTTGTGTCTCTAGGACCGGTCTGGCTATTAACTGACCTTCTCTAAGAATGGTCTGAATCTGTTCTTTTTGTGTTTCCCAGGATGTTTTTGAAACATCCTGGGTTTCCCAAGATTAACAAAATTGTTTTGGCCATGACAGTTTGGTAATTTATGACTCTAAACAGTAATGTTGTTGATGAATATGCCATCTTGCGAAGCCTGATCCCATGGAATTGACTTGGCATTATGTTGCTTGCTTCATGTATTAACCCCATCCACTATGATGGAGTTGGGTTGCAGATGTTGAAAACAAAGTCTGCCTCTTTGGGTAGAGATGTAGGGTTGTTTTTGTTTACACTCTGTTGCTGGTTGGTGCGATGGAGGCTGGCTCTGCCAGATGATTTTGGTAGGATCTAGAACTGGCTCATTCATTGGGAGGACAGTTCTACATGAGAAGGTAGTGTGCAGAATTTCCACCAACTTGCAGTGTGTATCTGCCACTTCCTGTAAGGGAATCTGCAGCTCGTCTGCCACCCTCTTGGTAAGATCCAGAAAGTTCTTAAATCTTCACCTCGTGATGTGGGGTGGGCAGCACAGTCTCATCTGGGAGAGATGAGAAGTGTGCTGAAGAGGTAGCTTCCTCTTCAGATGTGGATTTTTTTTGTTTTTTTTGTTTTTGTTTTTCCCCTTCCCCCTTCTTTCCTGTTCTGAAAAAGCTTTCTCCTATACTGGCTCAGGTGCCAGGCTGTAGCAAACCATCTGGTGGACTCCCTAAGAGACACCGGAGACGGTCACGCCGTGTGTGTCTATACCCGAAGAGTTACAATATGGCCTTGGGAGGGAGAGGCAGAAAGGCAGGCACGGGCGGTTGGCGTGATGGAATTGGGGGTGACCCTTGTAGTGTGGTGGTGGGCCACCTTGAGGGGCCAGGGAATGATCTTCTCCTGGCCAGTGTCAGATTCGTCAGTGGGTAAGGGTGCCACTGACTGGGGTATTGGCAGTATACAGCCCAGTGCTAAGAGCGATTCTGGGTGCCAGAACGTACTCGATACCAGGGTCTTGGTACCAAGTAATGGGGGTTGTGGTTCTTCCCCAGTCATCGGGTCTCCAGAGTACGAGAGCTCATGCAGTACCATGGGTTCATTTGGTACCACAGAGGACAGTCTGTGTTACATTGTCAGTACTGATAGTTGGGCAGAGTACTCCCTAAATGAGTACTCTGAGAAATGAGAAAAAAGTTTGTTGGTGCCACATTTTTAGAGACGGTATGGTAATTGTCTCTCCCTGGGTACTGAGGCCACAGGTCTCCAGAGTATCAGAGTACCTGTGTCACCATGGGCTCATCCAGAACCCCAGAGGAGTGTCTGTAGTCGGTATCAATGGTTGGGAAGGTGCAGAACACTTCCTAGATGGGAGTTTCGTTGCATCTGGTACCAAAGGGTTTCTCTATGCCGCTCTTTTAGAGATGGTACAGTAACTGTCCCCTCTCCTTAGGGGACGGTAGAAGCCTCTGGTGTCTGGGTGCGGAAGCAGAGCTGTCAGCAGGGCTTCTCTGTGTCGCTCTTTTAGCGATGGTACGGTCTCCATGCAGTAGTTGCCCAGAGTAGAACTCAGAGCAGCACAGAGCTTACAGAAGCCCCTTGTTGGTGCAGAGCTCAGAGCAGGGCAGAGCTCACAGCAGGAAGCCCCTTCTCAGGTTTCAGCTTCCAGAGCTTCTGTGCCCAACCGTGTGGCAGCTGAGCTCGCAGCAGGAGGTTAGAGTCATAGAATATCAGGGTTAGAAGGGACCTCAGGAGATCATCTAGTCCAACCCGCTGCTCAAAGCAAGACCAATCCCCAATTTTTGCCCCAATCCTTAAATGGCCCCCTCAAGGATAGAACTCACAACCTTGGTTTTAGCAGGCCAATGCTCAAACCACTGAGCTATGCCTCCCCCAAAGGTTCCTCTGCTGGTATTGTCCTACTGAGATGGCCGCGCTGGGGAACACCCCTCCGGCTGGCCAGCTGCTCGGAGGAGCCTTTCCAGGGGGAGTCTGCTGGTGCCTTTTTCTCTCTCTTCTCCTCTTCATCACTCGACCCCTTTTGAAGTGAAGGGCTCTGGGGATGATCTGGGGTCAGCACCCACCGGAGTCCCCTGCAGACTGAACTGTTTTCTCAAGAGGGAGGAATTTTTACTTCTGCTCCCAGCTCCTGTGAGGCTGCCATTTTAGGTGTGGCAGCTAACGCACTTCTGTGAGGGTCTCCCAGGCACAGTGAGCGTCTGGCCATGACAGGAACTGACTCCTGGCAGGAGAGGCACAGCTTGGAGCAGAGAAAGCCAGGCAAGCCCCTGGGCAGGGGCGGGGGTCATCCTCTAGCAGGGAGGAATATGCGCAAGAACTTCCTCTTTACTTTTTTTTTTTTAAACTGAAAAATAAATAATTATGAGTCTACTAGATACCTGGGGCGAGGGGGAGGGGAGGGGAAATGCCTCCAGATAGGGAAGGAAAGTGAAGTTCTTTTCCTTTTTCTCTTTTCTTTTTAAACCAAAGGAATAAAATAAAATGAAACAAAACACTAGCCTGAGTACTTTTAGGGAGAACAAAGGTAACAAAACAAACACTACTTATGCTAATGACACAGATAGGGGCAACTGCTCCTTCAGTCAGAGGCCAAAGGGGGTAGAGAAGGAAGTGAGGGGGGTTCCCCGTTCAGTGCTAAATAGCCTGGAGGCAGACCATGAGGGAGGGAGAGTACATGCGCGGGCTACCAGAAAGAAAAGGAGGACTTGTGGCACCTTAGAGACCAACCAATTTATTTGAGCATAAGCTTTCGTGAGCTACAGCTCGCTCACAAAAGCTTATGCTCAAATAAATTGGTTCGTCTCTAAGGTGCCCCAAGTACTCCTTTTCTTTTTGCGAATACAGACTAACAGGCTGCTACTCTGAAAACTGCTACCAGAAGTCTCCGATTAGAGGTGCAGGGGCACACAGACACCTAAAGTGGAGCACCCATAGGGACACTACTTGAAGAAGGAAAGGCTCATCCTCATTTTTCACATATTGGAACAACTTACCACAGGTTGTGGTGGATTCTCCATCACTGACGATTTTAAACTCACAATTGGATGTTTTCCTAAAAGCTCTGCTCTAGGAATTATTTTGGGGAAGTTCTATGGCCTATGTTATACAGGTCAGACTAGATGATCACAATGGTAACTTGTGGCCTTAGAATCTATGAATCTGTACTCAGCACAGGATTGGAATACAAAGATGAGCGACAATTAAAATGATTACTACTGTGAGCCAGTGGATTTTGACCAGTCCCAGTTCGGCAGATGATTACTAATGTGACTTGACCCTCCAGCTAAGCCACAGATCCCACAGCTCCAAATGTCACCATTGCCTGGTGGATCAGGATGACCACCACAGAAAGGGAGATGGGTAGAAAGGGCACCAGAGAAAATGCAGGAGAACCAGAAAAAAAAGAAAAGAAAAGAAAAGAAAGGGGTTGTATCTAGGACTGTCAAGCGATTAATCGCGCGGTTAAACAATAATAGAATATCATTTATTTAAATATTTTTGGATGTTTTCTACATTTTCAAATATATTGATTTCAATTACAACACAGAATACAAAAGGTACAGTGCTCACTTTATATTTATTTTGATTACAAATATTTGCACTGTAAAAAACAAAATAAATAGTATTTTTCAATTCACCTAATAAAGAGATTGCAGTACAGTACTTGTATCATGAAAATTAAACTTACAAATGTAGGATTATGTAAAAAACCAAACAAACCCTGTATTCAAAAACAAAACATTGTAAAACTTTAGAGCTTACAAATCCTCTCAGCCCTACTTCTTATTCAGCCAATCACTCAAACAAGTTTGTTTACATTTGCAGGAGATAATGCTGCCCACTTCTTCTTATTTGCAATGTCACCTGAAAAGTGAGAACTGGTGTTCTCATGGCACTGTTGTAGCTGGCATCACAAGATATTTATGTGCCAGATGTGCTAAAGATTCATATGTACCTTCATGCTTCAACCACCATTCCAGAGGACATGCATCTATGCTGACGATAGGTTCTGCTTGATAACGATCCAAAGCAGTTCAGACGGACACATGTTCTGACTCAGATGATGAAAATGATGCCACCAGCAGAAGGTTGATTTTCTTTTTTGGTGGTTCGGGTGCTGTAGTTTCCGCTTCAGAATGTTGCTCTTTTAAGACTTTCAAAAGCATGCTCCACACCTCATCCCTCTCAGATTTTGGGAGGCATTTTAGATTTTTAAAGCTTGGTTCGAGTGCTGTAGCAATCTTTAGAAATATCACATTGATATCTTCTTTGCATCTTTGCATTTTGTCAAATCTGCAGTGAAAGTGTTCTTAAAACGAACATGTGCTGGTTCATCATCCGAGACTGCTATAACATGAAATATGTGGCAGAATACAGGTAAAACAGAGTAGGGGACATACAATTCTCCCCCAAGGAGTTCAGTCATTAAGTAATTAACACATTTTTTTTAATGAGCATCATCAGCATGGAAGCATGTCCTCTGGAACAATGGCCAGAGCATGAAACAGCATACAAATGTTAGCATATCTGGCACGTAAATACCTTGCAATGCTGACTACAAAAGTGCCATCCGAACATCTGTGCTCACTTTCAGGTGACATTGTAAATAAGCAGCGGAGAACATTATCTCCTGTAAACGTAAACAAACTTGTTTCTCATAACGATTGGCTGAACAAGAAATAGGACTGAGTGGACCTGTAGGTTCTGAAGTTTTACATTATTTTGTTTTTTGAGTTCAGTTATGTAACGAAAAAAATCTATATTTTTAAGTTTCACTTTCATGATAAAGAGATTGCAGTACAGTACCTGTCTGAGGTGAATTGAAAAATGCTATTTCTTTTGTTTCACTTTTACAGTGCAAATATTTGTAATAAAAATAATATAAAGTGAGCACTGTACACTTTGTATTCTGTGTTGTAATTGAAATCAATATATTTAAAAATGTAGAAAAACATCCAAAAATATTTAATAAATGTCAATTGTTTAACAGGGTGATTAAAACTGCAATTAATCACAATTAATTTTTTAATCACAATTAATTTTTTTGAGTTAATCATGTGAGTTAACTGCGATTAACCGACAGCCCTAGTTATATCCGTATTCAGTTTATCATCATCTACAACCAAAAGTCTTTAGTCCAGTTTCCCTATAAGATCTCTTACCTCTCAGGCAAGGCACAGCTCATAGAATAATAAAAATGTAGGGCCAGAAGGGTCCTTAAGAAGTCATCAGCCCAGTCCCCTGCACTGACACAGAACTAAGTAAACCTAACCTGTTCTTAAATACTTCCAGTGATGGGGATTCCACAGTCTCCATTGGAACCTGTTCTAGAGCTTAACTACCCTTAGCCCTGGTCTACACTAGGACTTTAGGTCGAATTTAGCAGCGTTAAATCAATGTAAACCGGCACCCGTCCACACAATGAAGCCCTTTTTTTCGACTTAAAGGGCTCTTAAAATCGATTTTGGTGCTGCATATACTGCTGGATAATGTGTGTGGTGTTTAATGTGCTCCTAATTGCCAAAGTGAGCTGAGTGGCCTCCATGCTTGCCTTGGTATGGCATCCACACAGAAAACTACCCTTAGCCCTGGTCTACACTAGGACTTTAGGTCGAATTTAGCAGCGTTAAATCAATGTAAACCGGCACCCGTCCACACGATGAAGCCCTTTTTTTCGACTTAAAGGGCTCTTAAAATCGATTTTGGTGCTGCATATACTGCTGGATAATGTGTGTGGTGTTTAATATGCTCCTAATTGCCAAAGTGAGCTGAGTGGCCTCCATGCTTGCCTTGGTATGGCATCCACACAGAAAAAAGGCGTGGAACAATTGTCTGCCATTGCTCTGACAGAGGGAGGGGCGACTGACGACATGGCATACAGGGAATTAAAATCAACAAAGGGGGTGGCTTTACATCAATGAGTATTTCAGGCAGGACTTCACGGAGGGTTCCAATAAGAAATGGTGCACCTAAGTAATTGTTCTTATTGGAACAAGCAGGTTGGTCTGGCCTCTGATTGATACATGGCTAGATTCACCTCGCTGCACCTTCTCTGTGAGTGACTGCAGTGTGACCTAGAGGAATGAGTCCCCTGGACGGGGGTGGGGGTGGGAGAAAATGAGTACAAAACAAATCTGGTCTATTTCTTGTTTTGAGCCACTCCATCTATCTTTTACATCTTTGGCTGGCAGCAGACGGTGCAGAAGGACTGCAAGCCATCCACATCTCATGGCTGCTCGGCAGAAGATGGTACAATAGGACTGCTAGCCATCCTCATCTCTTGCCTGCCTGGCAGAAGATGGTACAATAGGACTGCTAGCAATCCATATTGCCTGCCTGCTCACCATAAGATGGTTCAATAGGACTGACTGCAGGACTAAAGAGAATGACCTGGTCAAGTCACTTCTAATGTAGTTCCTGCACCCATGTCTGCCCAGGCGCTCCCGGCCGACGTGGCCAGGAGCACCTCGGACACGACAATGGCGGCTACCAGTCCTACTGCACCGTCTGCTGCCACAAGGCAAGGGGTTGCTGCTGCTGTGTAGCGATGCAGTACCATGTCTGCCAGCACCCAGGAGACATACGGTGACTGTTACCTGAGTGGGCTCCATGCTTGCTGTGGTATGGCGTCTGCACAAGTAACTCAAGAAAAAAGGCGCGAAACGATTGTCTGCTGCTGCTTTCACGGAGGGAGGGAGGGAACAGGGGCCTGACAATATGTACCCAGAACCACCCGCGACAATGTTTTAGCCCCATCAGGCATTGGGATCTCAACCCAGAATTCCAATGGGCAGCGGAGACTGCGGGAACTGTGGGATAGCTACCCACAGTGCAACACTCCGGAAGTCTATGCTAGCCTCGGTACTGTGGAAGCACTCCACCGAGTTAATGCACTTAATGCACTTAGAGCATTTTCTGTGGGGACACACACACTCGAATATATAAAAACGATTTCTAAAAAACTGACTTCTATAAATTCGACCTAATTTCGTAGTGTAGACATACCCTTATAGAGATTGAAGTGTTCGTCACTGAATGCATCCGAAGCAGTGGGCTGTAGCTCACGAAAGCTTATGCTCAAATAAATGTGTTGGTCTCTAAGGTGCCACAAGTCCTCCTTTTCTTTTTGCGGATACAGACTAACACGGCTGCTACTCTGAAACCTTATAGTTAGTTTTTCCTAATATCTAACCTAAATCTCCCTTGCTGCAGATTAATCCCATTGCTTCTTGTCCTATCTTCAGTAGACATGGAGACCAATTTAATTGGTCCTCTTTATAACAGCCCTTAGCATATTTGAAGACTTATGAGGTCCTCCCTCAGTCTTCTTTTCTCAAGACTAAAACATGCAAAGTTTTTTTAACCTTTCCTTTTAGGTCAGGTTTTTCTAAATATTTTATCATTTTTGTTACTCTCCAATTTGTCCACTTCTTTCCTAGAGTGTGGCACCTCAAATTGGACACAGTACTCCAGCTAAGGCTTCACCAATAGCAAGTAGAGTGGGACAGTTACCTTTCATGCCCTACATATGACACTCCTACTAATAATATTAATATTAGCCTTTTTTGCAACTGCATCCATTGTTGACTGGCCATATTCAGTTTGGGATCCGCTATAACCCTCAGATCTTTTTCAGCACTACCACCACCAAGCCAGTTATTCCCCATTTTGTATTTGTGCATTTGATTTTTCCTTTCTAAGTGAAGTACTTTGCACTTATCTTTATTGAATTTCATGTTGTCGATTTTAGACAAATTCTCTAATTTGTCAAGGTCGTTTTGAGATCTACTCTGTCCTCCAGAGTGCTTGCAATCCCTTCCAGCTTATCATATGCAAATTTTATAAGCATGCTCTTTACTCCATTTTCCAAGTCATTAATGAAAATATCGACTAGGACCAGACCCAGGACTGACCACAGTGGGATCGCACTAGGTACACCATCCCAGTTTGACAGTGAACTATTAATAACTATTCTTGGAATATAGTCGTTCAATCAGTTGTGCACCCAATTTATAGTAATTTCATCTAGACTACATTTCCCTGGTTTGTTATGAGAATATCATGTAGGATTGTATCAAAAGCCTTACTAAAAAGCAAGATCTATCACCTCTACTGCTTCCCCTTTATCTACTAGGTCAGTAACCCTGTCAGAGAAGGAAATTAGGTTTGTTTGCCATAATTTGTTCTTGACAAATTAATGCTGCCTATTCCTTATTACTTTATTCTCTTTCAAGTGCTTAAAAATTGATTAATTCATTCCAGTATAATTCCAGGTATTGAAGTTAGGGTGCCTGATCTATACTTCCCCTGATCCTCTGTTCCCCTTTTTGAAGAAAGAGGATGGCTGAGGTCCCAGAAAACTTGAGAAGGGCAAACGTAAAATCTAAGAGTTGTCTAAAATAATTGCTAATGGTTCCAAGATTGCTTCAGCTAGTTCTTTAAGTACCTTAGGATGAATTTCATGATGCCTTGCTACCCTGAATATGTCTGACTTATCTAATATTCCTTAACTTGGTCTTTCCCTAGTTTGGCTTGCATCTTTTCTCCCTTGCTGTTAATATTAATTGTGTTGAGTATCTAGTCACACCTAATCTTTTTAGTGAAGACTGAAGCAAAATAGAATCATAGGACTGGAAGGGACCTCAAGAGGTCATGTAGGTCAGTCCCCTGTATTCATGGTAGGACTAAGCATTATCTAGATCCTCTCTGACAGGTGTTTGTCTAACCTGCTCTTAAAAATCTCCCATGATGGAGATATCATAACCTCCCTAGGCAATTTATTCCAGTGCTTAACTACCCTGACAGTTAGGAAATTTTTCCTAATGTCCAACCTAAACCACTGTTGTTGTAATTTAAGACCATTGCTTCTTGTGCTATTCTCAGAGGTTAAGAAGAACAATTTTTCTCCCTCCTCCTTGTAACAACCTTTAATGTACTTGAAAACTGTTATATCCCCTCTGAGTCTTCTCTTCTCCAGACTAAACAAACCCATTTTTTTCAATCTTCCCTCATGTTTTCTAGAGCTTTAATAATTTTTGTTGCTCTTCTCTTTACTTTCTCCAGTTTTTCCACATTTTTCCTGAAATGTGGTGCCCAGAACTGGACACAGTGCTCTAGTTGAGGCCTAATCAGTGCAGAGTAGAGCAGAAGGATTATCAAAAGCCTTACTACAGTGTAGATATACCATATCTACCACTTCCCACCTATCCACAAGGCTTGCTACCCTGTCAAACAAAGGTATTAGGTTGGTTTGATATGATTTGTTCTTGTCAATTCCATGATGACTGTGGGTCATCACTTGATTATCTTCTAGGTGTTTGCAAATTGATTACTTATTTTCTCCATTATCTTTTCGGGTACTGAAGTTAAGCTGCCTGGTTTGTAGTTCTCCAGGTTGTCCTTATTTTCCTTTTTATAGATAAGCAAATATAGTGCCATTTTCTAGTCCTCTAGCATCTTTCTTGTCTTCCATAACTTTTCAAAGATAATCCTAATGGCTCAGATACCTTCTCAGTCTTTTTGATGTCATCACTTATTAGCTCTCTTTTCCTGCTAAGTAGATGACCTAACTTTCCATAGTCTCTCTCTTGTTCCTAATGTATTTAAAGAAACTCTATTTATTGCCTTTTATGTCCATTGTGAGGTGTAACTCATTTTGTGGCTTAACCTTTCAGATTTTTTCTCTATATGCTTGTGTTATTCTTTTGTACTTCTCAGCAGTCAGTCCTTATTTCCACTTTTCAAAGGATTCCTTTTTGATTTTCAGGTTATTAAAGAGCTCCTGATGGAGCCATATTGGCCTCTTACTATTCTTCCTATCTTTCCTTCACCCTGGGATAGTTTGCAGTCGTATCTTTAATACTGTCTCCTTGAGAGACTGCCAGTTCTTCTGAACTCCCTTTTCCTTCCCTTAGATTTGCTTTCCATGGGACCTTATCTACAAGTTCTCTTAATTTGCTAAAGTTTGCTTTTTGAATTCCACTGTGCATATTCAGCTGCTTTCTCCTTTGAATAATGAAGCCATCATTTCATGATCACTTTTACCCAAATTGCCTTCCACCTTCAGATTCGCTACCCATTCTTCCCTGTTGGTCAAAAGCAAATCTAAAAAAATGGCTGTCACCCTAGTTACTTCTTCCACTTTCTGAAACAAAAAAATGTCCAATACTTTCCAAGAAGTTATTGGAAATTGTTATTTTGGTGTATTCCTTTTCCAGCAGTTATGTGGGTAAGGCCCCTCATTAATACAAGATCTTCTGTGTTGGATATTTCTGTTCCTTGTTCTAGAAAGCCTCATGCACCTACTCTTCCTGATTTGGTAGTTTATAGTAGACCCCTACCATGTTGTCATCCGCCATAATCTTTGCCCAGAGACTTTTCACTTGTCTGCCTCTCACCTCCTTCTGGAGCATAGCAAAAGTGTATATATATTCATGTATAATGAAGCACTTTCTTCCTTCTTATACTGCTGGTCCTTGAACTAGAATGCTCTTCACCAATATTGCAGTCACAAGACTTAACCCACCAAGTCTCTGTGATGCCAATTAAGTCATAATTTAGTTTATGTACTAATCCTTTCAGTTCCTCTTGATCTGCATTGCATTTGTATATAACCATCCAAGATGCTGGGCAGATTCCACCATCAATTTCCTTCTTGGTCCTATGTCACTACTGTAATTTTCCATAGTCCCCCTCCCCGCTGCAACATCTAGCCCTCTGTAAGGTTGTCTTTTTGGGGGGGGGGAGGGGCTTACCTGAGGGCATTTGTCACCTGCCCCCTTTGAACCTAGTTTAAAAGTCTCCTCACAAGGTTTACAAGTCAGTGTGTGACGCCCTTTCTTGGTCAGGTGGACCCCATCTCTTTCCAGCAGACCTTCTTCCCAGAGCAGCATCCCATGTCAAGGAAGTCAAAGCCATCCCATTGACACCATTTGCACAGCCATGCATGCATCTCCAGGATGCACGTGTCCCTGGCTGGGCCCTTACTGGGAGGATGGACAAGAACAACCTGCACCCCAGTTCCTTCCCTCTCACTCCTCGAGCTCTGTAGTAACTCTTAATGAGCTCAGTGTCATACCTGCCCATGTAGATCATCCATGCCCATATGGATGAACGGCATGGGGTAGTGGTCAGAGGGATGAATGATCCTCAGCTTCTTTCTGTAACATCCTGAACACAGGCTCTAGGCAGGCAGCACACCTCTTGAGAGATCATGTCAGGTTGGCACATGGATGTTGCTGTCCCCGAGAAGGGAGTCCCCAACCAGCAGCACCCTATGCCTCCTCTTCTTGGGTGCAGTGGCCATGAGCTTCCGAGCTTTGGAGACAGGTGGCGCCTCCTCAGTTATTGAGATCTGTTCCTCACGTCCTGTTGCCAATACAACATACTGGTTCTTCAGCTTGACAAACGGGAACTGGGTAGGGTGTGGGGCATTGTCTACTTTTCGAGGTGGCCAGCAGCCTGACTCCCCCCTCACCCCCATAGAGCCACTGGTTTGCCTTCCTCCTCCTGAGCTGCTGTAATCATCTGTGGTCAGCAAGCATCCTCCATCCCAGATGTTTCCAGGTGCATCCTGTCAATGAAGTCCTTGCACTCCCAGATGCTATGCAAATGAACCACCTCTGCCTGCAGCTCTCTTACCTGCTTACTGAGGGACTTCACCAACAGAAACTTCACACCTGGTGGCTTCCAAGGAAGGCAAACCCAGTCCATGCCCAGCTCTCCCCAAACTCAGTGCCTTTTTCCATGAAGTGATTGCATCCACTCATGCCCCTTTCTGGAACTATTTTTATCTCCTTAGCACTCCTGCAACATCTGTCTTCTTAGGTGCTGCCTGTCTACTCTCTGGAATGAAGTGTGGGTCTGGGCTTATGTAAACCCCAGATTTCTCTCACTTCCAGCAGCCTCTGGGAGGAGTGGTTAACTGGAGTTAGGGTGACCAGATGTCCCGATAAAATTGGGACTGTCCCGATTTTTAGTTCCTTGTCCCATGTCCCAACCGATGCACGGTTGGGGAAGCCATTTGTCCCGATATTGTGGGTTTTTTTTTTTGCGCTTCGGCAACTCCGCTCCAGCCGCTTTTGGGTTTTTTGTTTTGCTTCCCCCACGTGACCCAATATTTTGTCTGTTTCATCTGGCCACCCGAACTGGAGTCAGCTACATCTTCTTATGCCAACTACCAATTACCAGCCAACCTTTCTAACCCACTCTTGGCCCAATTACACAGGAAACCAAGGCCCCCCTCCCCAAACAAAAATAAACACAAAATTTCCTCTTACAGGGAAAAACAGCTCATTAGGTAGGAGAAGCCTTTCCCCCTGCTCACTGCATACAACCTTTCTGCAGCTTGCTTCTCTGCCCTCTTCTCTTTTCTCTCACATTGGAAAAGGTTTCTAAAGGTCACAGGCTTCCCTTAATTAGACTCAGGTGTCCATAATTAACCTGAGATAACCTCTTTCAGGTCACAGGAAAAAGGGCTTTAACCATCTAAGGCTGATACACCTGCCTTCAACCACCCTTCCAGGGCTCCTTCACAGAGCCATAAGCATGGGCATGTACCTGGTGCAGGTTATCCCGTTCCTGATGTGGTGTGCGGGAGACCCTGACGCATGTCTCTCTATAGTGTGCCAGGTTGCAGCCCCTATTCTGGCTCCTCCAGAACCTCATTAAGGTTTTGGCTTCACTTTTCTATATATGCACACCCAATCTGTGGCCCCACAAAGTCACGGGACCACCTCATCAACCTCCTCTTAGCCATGGCCCAAGTGGCCATTAACAACACTAGGGAGAGGTTGGCTGAGGTGGGGGGGCCTGCGACTGTGGGACCCGTTTTCATTCTTTCATCTGTTCACTCATCCGGGCAGAGGTCCTCTGGGCGGCGTCCACTGGCTCCTTGGATGCTTTTGAGGAGCAGTGGGGCACTGTCTGGGGTTCTCTGCTCAGTGTCCCCTTCTGGTTCCCTAGTTTTGGCCCTTTGACCCCCCACACCTGCTCCTTTCCCCCACCCTTCATTGTCCCCTGACTTTAGTTGAGTTCTGGGCTCAGTAGCTCCTCCCCAGGCTGTGAGTGGGCTTATGCCTGCCCACTTCCCAGCACCCAGTAGAAACACCCTTCCAGGGCTCCTCCATGGAGCCATGAGTACGGGTATATATCTGGTGCAGCTTATCCTGTTCTCTATGCCTGTCTCTTTTGTGTCATGAGGGAGACCCTGGCACACGCCTACCTTGAGTGCGTCAGGTTGCAGACCCTATGCTGGCTCCTCCCGGACCTCCTTTTGTGTTTTCGGCTGCACTCCTCCCCCTACATTATACATGGACACCCCATCCGTAGCCCCACAAAGTCACAGGACCTCCTATTCAATTTCCTCTTAGCGATGGCCAAAGTGGCCATTTCTAACACCAGGGAGAGGATGTTGGCTGTGGGGGTCCTCTGCGACTGTGGGGCCTATTTCCATTCCACTCTCCGCTCACTTATCTGGGCAGAGTTCCTCTGTGCAGTGTCTGCTGGCTCCCTTGATACCTTCGAAGAGCAGTGGGCGCTGTCTGGGGTTCTCTGCTCAGTGTCCCTTTCAGGTTCCTTATTTTTGACCCTCACATCTGTCCTTGTCGTTTTGTCTGTTGTCCGCCATACTTGTGTCCTGGGCTCAGTGGATCCTCTCCATAGGCTGGGGGGAGAGTCGTTCAGCTGTGGGTGGGCTTGCACACACTTCCCGGAACCCAACAGGACCACCCTTCCAGAACTGTCAGGGCTGCCTTTTTCACAATACATTAATGCCTATTTCACAATGCATATGCATACCTGCTCTGCTAACAGTCTGACTTTGTAGACAGGCACCTCAGTTTAGCTGTACCTTTTTTAAAAAAAAAAAACAAACTTCATTTTTGTAATTTAAATAGAAGAAGAGTACATATCAACTTGTGCCTTAGAAATATACAGCAAAAAAATCACGTCTGTAAAATCAATCAGGTTTTTTAAAAAGACACAATAATTCTAGCTTTCTAAATTTAAACACAACAGGGAAAATGTTTAATGAAATTCTGCAATGTGAGAAACTTCCGCTGAAAGATTGTTACATCTGAGCATATTCCTGTTACAAACACATAAATATTGAAAAAAAAAAATGAAGTCCTGAAACAATTGACATTTTGTGTTCTGAAATCAATAGTTGGAGATCCCAAGTCATTTGCTCCACAGAATTTCCACTGCAGAACTGTGTATTAAAATACAATCACCTAATTTCCCATTTAGCATGGGTTTAATAGTTTAAAAAGGAACCAAATTCTTTGCTGAGTGTATTTAATTTGTTCACATATATCCTATCTGTGGTTAAAGATCACATCTGACAGTTTTTAAATGATTCTTTTAAAACAAAAAAAAATTAAACAGCAGCTTTGGGTAACAAAATATGGAACAGTTACATGGACATAACGTACAGTGGTATAAAAGAAACCCAACAGTTTTCTGGTGAAAATATTCTGAAGACGGCAAATAAAACGTAGGCATGTAGGAATGATCCTGAACTAAATAACTGCGAATTAGAAAACATCAAACAACATAAAAAAAAAATCTTGAATATTTGTATAAAAGAAGCAAGGATTCAAAGTGCAGGTGCTCCAGCTTTCATTTTAACATAGTCAGTAAATTGATACAGGATAATATATTATATAGAGTGACAGTATTCTCAGTAAGACTTTAAAACATTCAGTTACATTATTTTGCAGATTTTTTTCAGTTTACATTATCTCTACTTTCCAGTGCTGTAAATGAAGACATAGGCAATACAGGTTTTTCATTTCTTACACTACTGAAGATATATGATTAGGTTGGTGGTAAAGGTTAGTTTTGCGAGCTGAATAATATTAGCTACGCTGCAGATCCAGCTATAGAAGTACTTTTATACTTAATGTTTAAAAACATCTTTTCCACTTTAAAAAAGGGATACTCCCAATCTGTTGAGAAACCTGTCTGTAACTTCCTTAAGCAAAGAAAGGCAGGTCCCAGGAAATCTCTCTGGAGGATGTCTTTTATATATTTAAAACCACAAAATCAAAGCACTCATTAAAACCATTAGCCTCTTAAAAGAAAAAAAGACAGACATCCCCCAGGGATGCTGCATGGCATTTACTTTTCTTTCAGGTCCTATACAGATTGAGTGTCCCCTTTACATTTTAGAGAGCTCTCGTTTCTTGTCAAGAATCAGGCCTTTTTGACAGGTCTGTTTTAAAAACGTACACAAATATCTGTCATTCCATTTAGAGTTACAAATTGAGAACTAATCTTTACCATTTTTACACTGACAGCAGGGTTAATAATTCACACATTTCACTGACAACTGTATTTTTTCCGTATGTTGAATAAAAGGTGCATTCCTGTAACATTTCTCACAAAAAGTGATTACAATTCAGGGGAGTTACATCTCCACCCCACCATTTTCACTTTAGTGAAAACTATCATGTTTTAAAATACCAGGACCTGTGTCAGGTACTAATAAATATGTAAAAAAAAATTTAAAACAAGAGACCCCGACTGCCCTTTCATCCCGACATAGTAGAGATCTCATAGTCACTTGTGGAAGTTATTGGCTTGCCCATCATCCGTATGTTCTTTGCATTAGTAATTCTAGCCATCATGGATGCAGGCTTGTCAAAGTACCTCACCAGCGCTGGTTCAGTCAAGAGGGAGGCTAAAAATTGCTCAAAGGTGATGGCCCAATCTCTGTCAATGCTAGTGCTTCTACGCAGAGAAGTGTTGTGGCTGCTTTGCACCAAAACCGTATCTTCACCTATGTCCTCACAGTGAAGCTTTTCCTCCTCATGCGAGCCTGCACTCAGTACTGAATAGGAGGACATGGAGCTGTCATCTTTAGTATCATCATCAGAAATAAGCATGGAAGAACAAGCTCCATTGTCCCTGGGAGAAGAGTCTTCAAGCTTAATGTCTTCCATCTGTGCACTCAACGCGTTATCAGTGCAAACTGTCTCCTCCTCATTAGCAAAGGATTCATGCTGGTCAAAATCATACTGCTGGCTCCCCTCCTTCTTCTGAAACAACATGCTCTGAATAGCTTTGCTGCAGTTGTTACTGCTACTGTCTGTATTTTTTGTGGGCTGAACAGTGAAGAGCTTACCAACTTCACCAATCTCCAAAAGCAAACTTGTCACAGCAGCAGTGGCATGGTATAGATCTTGTTCATTGGGATCTTCACTGAACATGTTGTACATGGTCTTGCACAGTTCAATAAATTGCCCCTAAGTATAGAGGATAAAATTAATTTTAATTAAAGGAATGGCAGCACATATAGTCTTTGAGATTTGGGTATAAATCAGTTTAAAGAAATGTATGCGACACACTGGAGATCAAGTAATTCATATGATGAAGTAAAAGTTAGAAGCAGTCTAGGTATTTTAGAATATTATCGAGTATTCAAGAAAATTATGTATTTCTCCAAGACATTTCCATCATTGCTGGATTGAATTAATTATTCTCCACCTCCTAAGCTAGTAGTTTCCCCTGCCTTAGCCTCAGGCAACAGTGGAGGAGAGTCAGTGCTTCTGGTTGCTCATTCAGCATTACCCTTCTGACCAGAAGAATAGTGGCACCAATCTTAGTTCTCACCAAGCCATAACGGAGAGAATTAAAAATGGAGCATTTGTCCTACAGGACTCCCAACAACATGAAGGTGTAGAGGAGGACCAGGCACCATTGAGTGTCAGGGTAGCTAAAAATCAATAATTATAAATATTAATTTAAAAAAAATCTGATTTTTTAAATTTAAATTAAATACATTTTTCTTTTTAAAAATAGTCAAACCACTGAGCTGGTGGAAGTCCTTGACTAACCACCTGGAACTAGAATTTGCTGAAGTGCTAAACCAGTTTTGACAGCAGTAGCCTTTTCTGCAGATGCAGAGAGAGTATTTTCTTCATTTTAATTTATTCAAGTAGTTCAATTCAATGTCTAGTCCACTGGAAGTTCAGAAATTGATTCTGAGTTGGTAAGGCAGGATTATTTTCCCTTTACCAATCTATAAATAAAAACAAGGTGTGAGAGGACGACATCTACTAGTTCTAAAAATCTTAAAGGACATTGTGACCAGAAACTTCAGTTCAATCACTAACTAGAGATAAAACTTTGTTTTCATTAATTAATTAAAACTATCTTAATATAGTGGATACATAAGGATGGAAAAGTAAGTTTATCAAAACATGCTTTTGCATTTAAAACTAACTGGTTTATTAAACAATTTTAAAATGCTGTTTTAGGGCATTTTTAATTCAATTCCAATTTCCATCCAAATGCAGCTTGACATAACTCATGAGTAAAAAATTAACCATCTAGTAAATAAGAAAAGCATCATTCACCATTTTGTAACATAAAAAAAGTAAAAATTAAGAATCTGATTTAAATGTGTTTCCAGGGTTTTCAGAACCGACAGCAGGGGTAACTTAACTGTTTCACTCCACGTGGTGTCAGGAATAAATCAAGGGGAACACAGCAATTCTGTCTGATAAATGATTAATGCAAGTAAGTGTGCTTTATCTAAAACTGCAGTTTGAGATTTAAGCACACACAAACATAAGCAAGAGGTTTAGAACATCCCAGATATTTACCTAAAATCTGAAACAGTATTGAGTAATTAACAATAGGTATGCAGTGGCCAGTTGCTCACCCGCTGGGGAGGAAAGGTGTTACAAAAAATGTCTCTCAAGATGACTTCAGAGGACTGTTCCAACATACACCATATTAGCTAGTCTTTTATAACTTCTACAAAACACATGGGTCATTATAAACCCTACTAAATCATCACTTTTCCTAACTTTTAATAAACTTCTATATCAAAGGCGCTCTGACTCAAGGTCTTCCATCCACCAAGGTTTTCAGTCTCACTTTTTGACTTGATTTTCCCCTCCTCCCATTTTGATTAGCAGAAATTGCAAGCTAGTTTTGATCTTGCCTCTAAAAGCCTGCTTTCCAATTAAATCTTAACTATGTGGTGTTCTATTTTATTAATTCATGGTGGCTGAATGCACATAATATGGTTGCAGTTGGCTTGATCACATTCTGGGGTACACACACCCCTCAAATCCAGGGTAACAGTGTGTTAGGCCACATAAGAGCTTAAATAAATGAGTATGGATATAGAATATTCTTCTGGTTAGCTAAAGGAAGCACCATATTTAGTGTAAAGACCATATTTAATTGCAAATCAACATATTTTAATAGTTACCAACCAATGAGAATCATCTTTTCTTTAGGAAAATAACTAAAAAAAAATATCAGGTTTCCTGCTTGCTGGTTTAAATCATGATTTAAATTGGTGATTTTAATCACTTTGATTTGAAATTTAAATCAATCTTCCCTATTGATTGAAAATGGTAATCCAGATAAACAGTGGCGTTTCAGTCTTTAAAACAAAGTAATCAGATATGGAGGAAATATATTGCATAAGTCCGAAGAGGGAATAATTAGAATTAATGGGATGAAAAGAATTGTTTAGGCTCTATGAGTGTGTGTACCCTGCAGCTGGGAGCATGCTTCCCACTGTGGGTCAACAGACATGCGCTAGCTCTGCTTAAGCTAGTCTGCCAGCAGCAGCAGCAGGTAATGCAGTCACCCAGGTGGTGGCTCGGTGAATCCGTACCCAAGGCATTGGGCAGGCTTGTACTTGGGTAGCTAGCCCAAGTCGCTGCCTGTGCTGCTGAGGCCACACTAACTCAATCAGAGCTAGCGCGTGTCTGTCTGTCCGCACGGGGGAGCACGCCTCCAGGTGCACTGTAGACATACCTTTAGACTGTGTAATCCTCTCCCAATGGAAATGGCAGAAGTCTCATCTCTTTAAAAAATTAAACATGGATTGGACAAACTACAGGACAATTTACTGTAGGGAATAATCCTTCACTTCCCCCTAGTGAAAGGAATAGCTGCCCAACAAGGTTATGTCTCTACATGTAAAACACTACAGCGGCACAGCTATGCCCTGTAGCGCTTCAGTGTGGACACTACCTGCAGAGATGGGAGGGCTTCGCCCATTGGTGTAGGTAATCCACCTCTTTCGTAGACCTAGTGCTGTGTACACTGGGGATTAGGTCACCTTAACTGCACCATTCAGGGTGGAGATTTTTCATACACCTGAGCGACACAGATAACTTAATTTTCTAGTGCAGACCAGGCCATAGTCTTTACAATCTCGAACTTTAGTGGGTCTAAGGAATGAAACAGTCAATCAGTTTTTCCCCTCACAAGAATTTGTCAATAGAACACAGGGGATCATTATTTTTGAATTTCTGGGATTGGTATTCTCCTTCCAAAGCATCTTTTTTTAAAAATTCCACAGACATACATGAAAGATATACCATTTATTTTTATTTTGTAACAGAAGTTTGGATGGCCTGACATTGAATATTACCAACCTGCACCCTTTGTTCCCACCATTCCTCATCTCCAAATAGCCATTCTAATATTTGCAATATTTTTAAATCAAGTTGTCATATGAACCTGCAATTTGAATACTAACATTTGCTCAATCTCCTATATATTCATTTTGGCATGTGACCAAACTTCTAGTGTTTATGAAAAATAACTAAATGTCGACAGAATTTACCTGATTCAGTTTGGGTAAATCCTTTGCATTCTTTGCTTTGGATTTATTCTCTTGACTCCATATTCTCAGGTAGTTTCGATTTTCTTGTGAGTTTTTCTTACCTAATGTCAGTGAAATTGGCCAGAAAAGAGGAAGACAAAGTCCATCATGAGGTCCTGCATTAGCATTTTTTCTTTCTTCAAAAGAATTAATCTTTCAAGCAGTAAAATATACAGAGAAAATATGTACCTTTGTCTGGTTTCAGGCTCACTGTAACAAACCCATCGTCTGCCCCTTGTTTGTTCCTGCTGTCAAGGCCAACAACTATTGGAAAATATTTACAAAATGAGAGATTTATTGTAGATTCAGATACGCATGTGAACTGTATTCATGTTTACAGAGCAAAACAAAGTAGAATAAGCAAAGTTTTACATTTATGAAAGGACACAGTCAAGAACGATAGGACTAAACCATGACCATTTTTGCTTATTTTTACATCCGCTTACAACTTCCATGTAATTAATAAAATAAAGACATGTACAAGGACCATCTTTGTGTACAATACAATGCCCAGGGCCATGATTAAAGATTCCACCAAATAAATATCACCACCATCTGCTTACAGTGATAGCCATATGATAACTTGAATTTATAATGTACATCTAATTGCTTCTCATACACTCTATCCACTAAGCGATCTCCCAGGAGACCACTTCTAATATTCCAGTCAATCATCAGCTATAGTTTCAAACAACCTTCAGAAAAAAATGTTTTCTTCTTTTCCCAAAAATTATAGAGGCCCAATGTGCATGAGGGGCAATATTCAATCCTCAGACAGTGACAGGCACTTCAGGGTTGGAACCAGGAGCTTTAAACCACTGGAAAGGAGAGATTTCCCCGCTTCCTAATGGGGGACACAGCAAGCTTCAGACTTCAGAAGTTGTTGTATTATAATGTATTAAAAATATATTTTAAGTAGATTTTAGAGGTTTCTTATTATAGCTTCTCTCTTCATCCAAGCTCTGTACAGGGATACACGTGATATTTCCTAGATTCCAAGGCCAAAAGGGACCATTGTGATCTCCTAATCTGACCTCTTGTGTAACACAAGACACAGGACTTCCCCAAAATAATTCCTAGAGCACATCTGTTAGAAACAAACATCTAATCTTGATTTAAAAATGATCAGTGATCTAGAATCCACCACAACCCTTGGTGAATTATTCCTGTGGTTAATTGCTCTCATTGATAAAAATGTACGCCTTATTTCTGATCTGAAATGGTCTAGCTTCAACTTCCAGCCATTTTATAAGCTGTTTTTTTAGGCAGAAGGATCTAAAATTTAATAGCAACAAAGGATGAACTTTTAAAGGGTCTCAGCATTGGCCTAAGTCAGCTCCTATTGACTTCACTGAAATGTCCACTCAAAGCATCTAAAGACCCATTAAAACACTGCCAAAATGGTTTATCTTTAAAATATGACACACATGCAGATTAAAGAATGCATTCTATGTTATGAAATTTCAGAGACCCTAATTTCTGCAGCTGCTGTTCCATCTTCAGCCCCACTCTTCCAATAGCATTGGGTGCTGAAGCCACTGGAACCAAATAAATAAGATCTGCAGGCTGGCAGTGAAACCTCTTCCGCAACACACAGGGGACGCACAGGCACTATGCTCATGTCTATCCCCAGTCAGCCCTTGTGAAGGTTCTGCACACCATGGAGAGATTATACCTTATAGCCAGATACAGCCTCTACTCTCTCAGGATACTGTCCACATGCATCAACACATTTAAACAAGATTCTACTCCCTTCACAGCCTAACATACTAATTTTGATCCTTCACAAAGTCAGACATGCTGAACCTGTGACTACCACCACCACCACCACTGATGGCATTATCCTCAAGAGTAATTCTTCATTACAGCATTGAAGGGAGGCCTTATTGAAAACACAGACATCTTCAGATATCACAGAGAACAAACACTAGTCTTATACATTTCTTTTTGCATAGAATATTTTATTTCTTCATTTTAATCCAATGAGAAAGTAGCCATTTAAAAGTAAGGTTATTAGTTAACAAGTATTTAGGGTCTTGAACACTGAAAAGACAAGATAATGCTCTTGCAGAGAAAAGTCACCTACCATGTGTATACTCTGGTGTGATGTCTTCAAAAAAGTACTGAGTTGCTTCAAAAGCAGAGTCTGGCTCTTCTTGCTCAGGAGATGAATCTGTGTGATGAGAGAGAGAGAAATTACTGCACTGTTTAATTAGAAAAACAAAGTAGATTTGTGTCAGTGTAGAGTTTCACATTTTAGAAGCATAGTAACACATAATGAGGCTAACCCCACTTAGACAGGATAGTAAAAAAGGCAAATAACCCCTCATGTTTCAGAGAGAAGCCAACCACTACCTGATGTAGTTAGGAAGAAGCTACTTCTGTGGGCAGATTATTTCATAATTGTCCACTAAATGGATTTCTTGTACCTTCTTCTGAAGATTCTGGTACTGGTCACTCACTGGGAGAGACATGCACTAAATGCATCACTGGCCTGAGTCACTAGGACCTTTCTGACCTATGTACCCTCAAAGTCAAAGCACTGGTCTGCTGTGCAAAGTGCAAGTAAATCGGTCTTACACAGGAGATCCCTGTAGTCTTAGGGAAAGGAACTGTCTGCTTCTTTAGGGTGCAAAGCAGTTTCTCTGACAGGTACTTCAGCCCATAGGTGGTATGAGTGGCTGCTGTGGCTCCCTGCCCCTATGGGGGAATTGGCCCATTGATCCAGAGTATTGGGTCTTTGCCCCTCCCCTTCCTGCACTACATAGCTGTCATGAGAGAGCTATTCCAAAACACTACTCTGTGACTCTCAGTGGTATGGATTCCTTGCACCCAACCCCACCTCCCCACCTCTCTAGTCACCACTGCAGAATAGAACTGTGGCAGTTCTGTTGTGTTTAAAGGATTCCATCTTTCGTTCTAATAAGTTCTTCCTGGGAGAAAAACTGAATGCTTTGCTCATTAATAGAGAGGCACTGAATATCCTAACTTGTGTTGTGCACCTGAAACTATTTCTGCATCAAAGGTTTGGCTTGTGTGCCTGTGTAATTGAGCTTCTCAACTCTAGAGCAGTTGGGATATGAGCTAGGTACCTTAATGAGGGATAAGACACCTATCAGTTCATCACTTGGATAGAGGGCAGTCCCCTCTCTTCAGTGGATACATGTTACTCGCACCAAGCCAGACTGCCTGCGCTTAGTTTGGGCCTGGCATGTGTATTAGGAAAATTGAGAGATATGTAAGTTTGACTCCCACACCCACAAACTCTTTTAGACTTACACTCACACTACTGATGCATCTAAACTGGTGTCGCTTACAACTCCAAGAGATGGCTCAATTGGGTATAGTGCTCTATCTTCTTAAAGGACTCATCTCTCCTCCCACCCCTCCTGACCAGACATGCCAAACCCGCAAAACAAACAAACAAACAAAAAAACCCACAGAAATTGGGCTTGTTTTTGGCTTAATTGGCTTGTGAGTTGCTTGTTGGCTAGTTTTTGGCTTCTTTTTTTTGATCTGCTCCCAGCAAGCAGGGGTAAAGGGGGGGCAAGGAGGGGGGAAGAGAGTCAGGGGTGCACAGTGGGCCCACCACAGTCCCAGACTGCAAGCCAGGGGGGGATCTAGTCACAGAGTGTTGGGGTTCTTAGGGATTGGCTTGTTTTGGCGTTGTTTTGAAATGGGATTAGCTTGATTTTTGGCTTATTGTGAACGTCGGGGTGCTTATTTACCCCGTGAAAGTTGGCAACTGTGCTCCTGACTAGTAAACAGCTGTTTATTTAGACTTTCCTGTATTCTCTTAGAGCCTTACTTGGCCTTTCATCCCTAAACTTTTCTTACTCTATTCATAGAATCAGAACTGGAAGGAACCTTGAGAGGTCATCTAGTCCAGGCTCCTGCACTCTGTGGCAGGACTAAGTATTATCTAGTCCATTCCTGGCAGGTGTTTGTCTAACCTGCTCTTAATCTCCGATGGTGGAGATTCCCCAACCTCCCTAGGCAATTTATTCCAGTGCTTAACCACCCTGACAGTTAGGAATTTTTTCCTAATGTCCAACCTAAACCTCCCTTGCTGCAATTTAAGCCCATTGCTTCTTGTCCTATCCTCAGAACTTAAGAAAAGCAATTTTTCTTCCTCCTTCTTGTACAACCTTTTACATACTTGAAAACAGTTATCATGTCGCCTCTCAGTCTTCTCTTTTCCAGACTAAACAAACCCAATTTTTTCAATCTTCCCTCATAGATCATGTCTTCTAGACCTTTAATCATTTTTGTCCCTCTTCTCTGGGCTCTCTCCAATTTCTTCACATCCTTCCTGAAATGTGGCCCACAGAACTGGATACAATACTCCAGTTGAGGCCTAATCAGCGCGGAGTAGAGTGGAAGAATTACTTTTTGTGTCTTGCTTACAACACTCCTGCTAATACATCCCAGAAGGATGTTTGCTTTTTTTGAACAGCGTTACACTGTTGACTCAGATTCTGTACATCTGTGTGAATTCTAAGCAAAGAGTTTATTCCTTGCTTGCTGGAAACAAAGTAGGCCCTCCATAGCCTATCACAGGCTGGAAGGGCAAACCAAGTGCTCTCATTTTCACAGCTACCAGGACTTTCAGCTCTGTGGTTAGTTTTATTTGACTTGTAATTCAATAAAATTGTGTCCTAAATAATTTGAGCAACTAAGAGTATCTTCATTCAAGCTTGCCCCAGAGGCAGTACATATTAGAGACGAGGGGCTCCTTACGTATCTTCCAGCACTCAGGCATCTTCAGCAAGGTACTTAAGCAGGTGTGTAACTTTAACCACATGCAGCCAGTGGGACTACTCACACGCTTAAACTTATGCACAGGCTTAGGTACCTTGCTGACCTGGCTTCAGACAGGACTAGTTTCTTCGATGTGATACCCACAGTGAGTCAGTGGAATTATACTACCCAATTTGATGGGCACAACAGCAGCTACTAACACCCAGGAAAACAAGCAAATGTCTATAAAAATGGCCCATTTATTATGAGCAGAGCAGAAGACTGAAGTATGCATGAAGATCCCTTGGACTCATGGTGAGGTGAGGACAGCAGCTCTTCTGTTTGACTGCTTCATGAACTTACTATCGAAAGGAAATTTCACTCTCCCATTTTTTAGCTGGGAAACTAGGGTTTTTTAATTAGGAAAAGAGAGATTAAGGAACTATATTCCAATTTTCTATTTTGACTGAGAAATCAGCTATTTTAAATGTCTTTTACTCACCAGGCAATACATGCATTTTATAGAGCAGCTTCAGTTTCTCTGTAAGATCTCCATGACATGCTGTACCTAAACAATATCCCATTGAACATATTAGTGTTATTAGCAGCTTCTATCAGAAGAGTTCTTAGAGATTTACAAACATTTATGAATTAATCCTCAATTATCCTGTGAGGTAGGTTTCCTCTTTGGAAACCAATGTTAGTGACATCATAATGTTATTCTAACTATAATTTTAATGTTTGTAACTCTCTAAATTCCGTCTGTTTATATTAAACTAGCGCCAGTCACAGTCAGAATAATATCAGGGTTTCTGACAGACTGGTTCACCCTGAGTAATGGACTGTATTGCTCAGGTTAATTCACTACTATTGTATAAATTCTCCTTACTTAGCCCAGAGACAAATTCACGGAAGTTGATTAGAGAATCTCCATTGTCATCCAGCAGTCTGAATAAGCGTGCAGCTAGCACATCGGAGTGAGTCCCACATGCCCAAGGAAAGAGGAGAGCAAACATCCCCTTGAACTGCTCAAAATCAATACGGTACTGTTCCAGATATGGCAGGCTGGGGTCATGACGGTCAAAAGCATTGCTGTTCCCTCCCCAGTAGCAGCTAGTCAGATGTTCTGCCTGAACAGAAGGCAAATGCTGTAAGATTACCACTGTTTCTGTAAACAGCTCAACAATATCACCAACACTAAAAATAAATACATTTAAAATAACATTAGCATTTGAGTTTAGCAGATTCATTTCTCACCAGCATTGACATTTCTTAAAAAAAAAAAAGAAAAGACTTCCCCTTACACAGTGCAATGTCAAATTCCTTTATGAAGCAGAAAAGAATCCAGCTCTGCTCCCCAGAAAAACAGTAGTAAAGATTTTTTGGTCAAAGAAGCGAGATGTGACTATATATACACACACATACATACATATACATATACATATATACACACACACACACACACACACACACAGAGATGTGATACGCTCAATCTTGTTTTTTTCACAGCTACATATTGTTTCAAGTTAGGAAAGTAGCTGATTACAAGATACTTGTAAAACAGAATTTTGCTGTCTTTAGTTTAAAGATTTCCTTGGCATTTGCAGAAATACTTGCTTTGTCTTAGCGCCTAATCCTGCTCCTATTGAAGTCAATAAGGGCTTTAAAATTGATTTCAATGGAGGCAGAAGCAGGGAAATAGGCCCTGATCATGCAGTGTGATCCTGGATTCCTTCACTCTTTCACAGTCTCACCAATTTCACAGTCCTGAGTATACTTGGGTGCAGGGATCCAGTCTAGAGATTCATATTGCAGGACCGGGACTGTAGTAAGTATGGAGACTAGTTATAGGAGATTCACGAGAAAATATGTTCTCTTTACCAGAATATTCAAGAAACTCAATCTTGGCCAACCTACTGCAGTGTGTGTCACTCACGGACTGAGAAAGGGTAAGGATTAACTGTGAGGATAATTAACAATTGAAACATACATCGAGATATGGAGGATTCCCTTGAAGTCTGTAGATCAAGACTGAATGTCTTTCTAAAGGATATACTCTAATTTAACCAAACTTTATGGACTTGAGGCAGGAATTACTGGGTGAAATTTTATGGCCTGTGGTATGCAGGAGATCAGATTAGATGATCATAATGGTCCCTTCTGGCTTTGAAATCTATGACTATTTTTACTCCTCCCCAGCTTTTACTTACTATTAGAACACTACTTCAAGAGAGCCTCTGGACAGGAAATTAAACTGCAGAAGGTTCAGTATAAATTAAAACCATCAATTGTAGCATGTAGCAAGTACCATGCAACGTAAAGTTACAGGCTGTCCAATTTAGCTTAAAGAAGATATTTTGGGGTCAGATTTTTAGAACTATGCCCACAAATCAGGTAGACAGACAAAGAAGTTTTTTGAGGCTGGCTGAAACCATGACCCAGGATGTCGGTCTTTCACTTACTTTTCTACTAACTGATGTCCTCAGGATAATACATTTTTCTAATCAAATTAGTTTGAAAAATAATTATTTCTTTCGTTTTAAAGAATGGCTCTTTTGTGTTTCAATTATATCTAGTTGCAAATTCCAGTTTGTGTCTGGGCACACGACAACACCGAATAACTCACAAATTTAGATCAATTCATTAGCAGACAGAGTTTTCATGTCAAATCTAAATGTTTATTTTTCCTGTATGCACGTGATCTTATCTTGACTACAGCTTTACCTTGAAAAGAGCATAGAGTTCCTCCAGTTCATCAATAGTAAAAGACGTCTCAGTCACAATGGTTCGCACCTTTGGAAATGTAACATTAACAATTAAAAGCTTCCTATATATGTGCCATTTGAAAGATATTTTTATTTCAGAAATCAATTGACCTTAATCTTAGCAAGAATGTTTTTCCAAGGACCTACCACATTGCGCTTAGTGGTGTCTTCAAGAGTCTGGATCACCTTCAGTCTTTGTTTAAATCTCATCTGTTCAATGAGATCTGCTCGTATACTTCCAAATTTCTAAAAAGGAAGACAAAATGGATCCTTTCAATTGTGTGCTAGTACCTGGAATACTTTGATTTCCTTTTATGCATAAAAAAATAAAAAACCAAACAATTCATTCTGTAAGCGTTCAGAAATTATGTAAGATGAATATCTCGGACAAACATTGTGTGACATTAAAGACATTTTTCTAAACATACAACTTATAAACAACTGAGTTTTCAGGAATTTGTCATTAGATTTTCTTTTCCTCCACCATTTCATTTCCATTTGCCTCCCAAGCATTTCAGAAGGGATATAAACCCTCATGTTTTAGGGCATAATGCTCATCAGTTAGAAGTTCGCTTAGGAAGAAACTTCCCCTATAGGCAAGTTACTCCAGAGCTATTAATGCAGAATTACTTTCAATTTCCTCTAAAACATTTCTTATTTGCCACTGTTGGAGACAGGATATAGGGCTACATGGATCATTGGGTTGATCCGATATAGCAGTTCCTATATTACCAAACAACTGTCCAAATCCAAATATGAGGAATGAAATTCAAATTATGGGTAAAAATTTCAAGAGTGCTTAAATGACTTAAAAGCTTAAGTGTCATTTTCAAAAGTTACCTACTTACCTTTTTTATAGGACTTTTCATCTGAAGAGATCAACGTGCTTCACAAAGGAGGTCAGTTTCATTATATTCCCATTTGACAGGTAGGGAAACTGAGGCACAGACCGGTGAAGTGACTTGCCCAAGGTCACTCAGCTGGTCAGTGGCAGAGAAAGGATAGAACCAAGGTCTCCTAGTCCAGGGCTCTATCCACTAGACCAAAGTTCTCTCCTCAACGTATGCACAACTTCCAAAGAACATTAATATGCTACACCTGCATGCCAGGTGAAAGAGAGTGAGGGCAAAAATATAATACTGAGAACAGTACTCATCGTTCAATGGACCTACAGCACTGGCTCATGCTCTCACATCCATGAAACTCTGTCCCATAGATTTGTTTCTATGCACTATCAATAGAGATTTCCCCCAACACGAACATCTCTGTAATATGGCCTTTGAAGAAACCCAGGGACAGCTTTTAGCACAAGAAATAACACCAGCCACCTAGGGTGCCACATATAAAAGTTATGGAGAAGCCTGCTGCTGCTAGTGCATCAGATTGTGATATGCATTCCAGAGTGAGGAAGTGGGGGGTATCACCTTAAGTACATCAGGATCGGTTAATATATTCTTAGGCAATCAAATAATGTTCAAGCTGTGACATTCCTATATCATCTGTACGTCTACAAATCACATGAGAAGTAGCAGGATGTTTTCCCTGCTTTATTTGTTAATTTTCCAATTAAAATTGGAAAGCTTTTGAAAGACAGACAGTTAAGGAGCCCGGTTAAATAGTTACAAGTATTTTTAAACACAAAAGTGCAGGCGAAAGTATGGAAAATCTTTTTAAAAAAAAAGTAAAGAGTGAAATTTTCAAAAGCAACCAATGACTTTGGAGCCTAGGTCCCATTTTAAAAAATGACAGGCACTTAGGAGATAAAGTCCCAGTTTAAGTCAATGAGTCCTAGAAAATGGGACTAAGCGATTTTGAAAATGCTACCCCAGCTCTTTAATTGTGCAACAAGTTTGCAGGATTGCAATTACTTTTATAGTAATACAGAGTAATACCAATCACTGTGGATTGTGACTTTATTACAGGATCAGATAAAACGAGATGTTTTGCATTTTAATAAATCCAGCATCTTCGATAATAGCAAAGAAAGTCATTAGCAAAATAAAATGCATTTGTTGATATGTTAAGTGGAAAGTCCCTCTGCCTCTGTAAAAAAAATCCAACCCCTCCCCCCAGACCTACAGCTACAATGTTCTATTCCTGCCTCATACACCATGCTAGGGCACTGGTTCAATACTGACTCTGAGAAGAGTTCTACCCACTGAATTGCCAGCACTATTTTCTGAAGCACCTGAGTTTTCACTAGAGGTTTCTCATCCAAGTGTCCAACCCTCCTTAGCTTATGAGACTGGACAGGATCACAGCAGTGTGGTAAATGGCTAAATATTATGCTTCAGTTAATAGCACTCCCTCACTGAGTTCTCAGATTCATCGTTTCCTTCCTCCCTTCCCCCAAGGCAAGTGTCATGGGATAGTTGGTCAGATAGAGTCTGCCTTCCTTCTGGAACAAAAAGCATATTATATCCCTTACTCCAAAGGAAAAACAGTCACCTTTCACTGTACATCTTGCTATTTTTATACAGCTTTTAATAAAAGGGCAAGTGACAAGGGTTACATTGTTATCCATGTGCCTCTGACAAGCTAAAATACTAAAAATACAACAAATAAATGTTAGCTCAATGGCAGCTGGAGATTTCCTGATATTTACAACACATTTGTCTCTCTTGTATGTTTATACCAAGCCCAACACAATGGGTCCCCAATCCCAATTGGGTACAACAAACTAAACGCCAGGTACGTAAGGGTCACTGAACAACAGAGGGCCCTCATTGTCTCTTGAAAATTTTGGCAGTTTAATACCAGGAAACGCCACCACCAATACATATATACTGCAAGCTGATTTAACAGCCTACATTCAAGTAGAGTACAAGTAAAAAAAGATGCAAGTTTATCTCTGATATAATTCCACTGACTTCAGTGCCATTACACTAGGGATACATTTGGCCTTTTTTCTGTAAGTTTCTATTCAACTAGAAAGAGCTATGAACTTTTGTACTACATATGTCCACAAAAGACAGATTGTGGCTCTGCATGAGGCCAGTTTATTCATCTAAATATAGTCAAGGCCACAGAAGCTCTCTTAAATGGCGTGGGATTCAAAACAAGGCAAAATGGGATGGCAGCTTTATATAAATGTCTGCCCCTCCACTGCCAGTTTGTATTCTTACATCACTAGAGAGGGGGGAAATCCTCACACCCTCAGATTTAATTCACCCTCAGTGTGGAATTCACTATTGCTAAAGCCTGCAGCAGATTACTGGTGCCTTTTACACAGCTCAAAAATAATTCTTTTTTCTGAGACATGGAGGACATAGGGAAGGTATCTGAAATACTTGTCAGGGTTTTAGATGGCTAGGATCATTCTACATTTTGATTTAAAATATTCATTAGTTCTACATGGCACAGGAAAGAAAAGAACCAATGAATTTCTCATAAAGGAGAATTTGCGCTCCTGTTGTTGGTCCTGAGTTAGAAATTGGCATTTAAAAATTAAGTGTCAGCGATATTTTCTGAAAGTTTTATTGTGTAAAATTTAATTTAAGGATTAGACAAAAATCCTTACTCTTTTGATGTTCAAAGTTTTAGTCCATTTTTCCTTGGACTTTACTGTGCACTTTATGAACATTAACTAGTTATTCTGGTATTGTGGCTTTTGCCAGGAGTTTTCCAACTCTGAGTTATTTCTGCCTTTGTCAAAATTAGAACTGGTTGGAAAAACAGACAGAACCATTTTCTGTTGGAAAATTCTGTTTCAACATTTTGGGAACATAAACATTGATTATTTGTTCTGAAGCAATTTTGTATTATATTACATGCTATAATATAATATAAAATAAGTCTACATCAAAATGAAACATTTTGATTGATCCAAAACAATAGTGTTCAGAATACGCCTTTGGAGAACTTTGAAATGTTCAGGTTTTGCTCTCATTCAAAATAAAACCAAAATTTCAATATCTGAAAATCCTTCATGAAACTGAACTGTTGTCCTCAAGCCAGTTCTAGTCAAAATCCTAAATTACCTCATAGGAAGTTCTGATGAGTCTGAAGATATCCACCTCAGGATAAGGCTCTACATCATCGCTGAGGAGTGAGTGAAGGTGAGGGATTGGTGGCAAAGTACTGTCCTTATTAGTCACACTGTCCAAATACCTGATTGGGAGAGAAGAAAAAAACCTAACTGAGAAAACTTGGGACACATTTTTCCTGAGGATCAATAGCATCAGGATTACATATAGACTGACTTTACATAAGTACGATCAAACCACTCAATTATTCTGTGATTTGGACAAAGATACCTATTTTGCCAACTTGTAACACTCCATTTCTCCCCAGAGCTGCATTAGTTGTTTACCTAAACCACATTTACCAAGAAATATATAAAATCCATCTGATCACAATAAGATGTCCACAATTTGCCAGTGATTCCCTCAATAGAATTTTGAAATATTTTTGTTTGAGTGGTCTTACACAAATAAAGATGTGTGGGGCACTATCCACCTCATTCCTGTTGGAACAGGGGATGGTGTACTTGATTCTCAATACCCCCTGCCTCTCTCATCCCCTAAAACCTAGCTGTAAAGAGTATCAAGTGCTTATCCTTCTTGCCAGTGTAGCTGCTGTAAACCACCTTACAGCTACAAAAAACTTCCTTTCATAACATCTCAGCTATGGTTGGGGCTTAGTTCTGAGAGGAGCGATGAGATGACCAGGGTTTTCGTTTTTTTTTTAAATAATACTAAGTAAATTATAAAAAACCAACACACATCACATCAGCACTTATGCTTGGCTATAAATTACCCTGAGCCTCACTTTAAAAAAATTAAAGAACCTGATTCAGCAGCATCTTGAAATCTAAACATTGACACAAAACGTCAGGAAATCAAATGTGTCATTCAAGGTTACATAAAGTGGTCTTAGTTCAGAATGAATGACTCATCCAGGTTTACTAACCTGCCTCATGTTTTTATCCCTTCATGAGCCTTTCTAGATCTACTGCATTCTCTGGCAAGTCTATTTCCAACAATAGTTACCCCTGAATTCAGGTATTTTTCCTACTTGCACTTAAAAGTTAACAGTCAGAAGGATGAAGTAACAGATTCCAGATATCTAACCAAGACCTGCTGAAGATCCCTACAAGACAGGTTCAGAAGAATATTCTAGAAACCACAAAGGAAAAAAAATGGTTTTGTTGAGCCCGGCTAATAGGAGCAGTTGTGCATAATTCCTTTGTAGGCTTTTAAGGTGGCTGTAATTTTCTGAAACTTTGTCCCCCTAGGGCGGTGGTTCCCAAACGTTAACCACCTGCGAACCCCTTTCACGAAAATATCTAATCTTGCAAACCCTCTCCTAAAAATTAATATTTCCAGGGATTTTCTCCTTTACCTGAGCATAAATGATAGAAGCAGTGATCTTGAAAATAATCTGGTTTTTTTATGACACGTTTATTACACACTATTTATTATTACATTATCATCTATCATTATATTAGTAATTTTATTGCATTATGAAAACAGCAACACTCTTCCAAGATTTCACTTTTGTACCTCGTATCACTTCGATTAAGCCTCCTACATGTTTCATCAAGGAGTACCAGACATGAAACAGCATGAAAGTATTTAAGATGACAACTCAATTAAAGAGTTCCTCCCACAAGCATTCGGGTCTTGAGCAGTCCAGACAAACAACGCAAGACTACAACGAAGCTTAAACTTGTTCTGCCAGGAAGTCATGGTCACGGGGCTCAGGCTGCCGGCTCCCAAGCCTGGGTGCCTAGGGACAGCTCTGTCCACCATTAGAGAATTTTTTCTGAGAAAACCCTGATACATATCACAAACCCCCAAGGGTTCATGAACCCCAGTTTGGGGACCACTGCCCTAGGGGTATGTCTACACTACAGCGGCACAGGTACAATGCTGCAGCTGCATCTGTGGTGTCATCATATAGATGCTTCCTACATCAATGGAAGGGGTTTTTCCATCAATGTAGTTAATCCACATCTCGATGAGGTGGTAGAGCTTCCATTGATCTAGCCGAGTCTACAGTGGGGAATTAGGTCAACCTAAATACATCACACAAGGCGCACAATTTTTCATAGCCCTGAGTGATGTAGCTAGGTTGATCTACTTCTTAGGTGAATACCAGGCCTAGATAAGGAGATATGGTCACTCAGAAATATATGAAAAGTCTTTTTTGACAAAGGAACACATAGCTCCTGTTACAGACAAAAAGGATTTCAAGCATCTAAAAGACATCATCAGCTTCTTGGTAAATAAGTTAAATGCACTAAAACCGGAAGCAGAGCTTTGGTTTTGTTCAATAAATACCTTCCCAGGACTGTCATTGCTTCTCCATCATCTTTACAGTTCAGCAGCTTGTCCACATTAGCATCCAGCACAGCAAGAGCTAACTGGAATATCACCTTTATTCCTTCGTAGAAGAAACAATCCACAACCACCACAGCACTTTCAAATGGCATTACACTGAGGAAAAGCGTGAGGAACCAGGATAGTGAAATTGTGGAGATAACACCCAAGTCCTGCATGCAGTCATAAAGCTGTGGAACACAGTCCCGGGCCAGCTCTTCAAAAACACCTTGATCCACCAGAGCTCCTGTTGGAAATAAGTAACATTGGGCACGCACGAATTTAGGATCAAATGAATACACATTTATACCCATCTGGGAAAAATATTAGAAGAACATTCTCCAAGATGCTTATATACATTTCCTTACCACCAGAGAAAGGACAGATCCTTCTCTGTTATTAAATTGTGATACGCACCAAAAAAACCCAAAACACTATTATACAGAAAACAAATGTAATAAACACAGAGCCTAGAAAAAGGAAACAGGGTTTTTTCTTGTTCTGAAACCCATTCTTGGGCACCTGTAGATAAGGCACCCACCATTAATGGATGAATTCTACTTCTCAGCATCGCAGGAGTGGTGGTGGGAGAGGCAAGATAGGGGGAGGAAGGAGAAGAGTTTGTTAGTTTTTTTCATTTTTAAGGAAAATTTAGTGGTTGTAAGAAGTTCCCTGTGGTGGCACAAAGCTGAAGAGCTTCTACAGAACATGCACACCACACAGGCAACAGCAAACACAAGTATCTCCACACCACTACCTCTGGGATTGAGTGGGTAAGCTCAGTCATTGGTGCCTTTGCTAGGTAAGTAACAATGATTTTTGTGATGGAAGTGGATTGAAAGCATCAACTCATTTCATGCAAGCCAAAAGCCAGTCATAAGACAGTAAAGGCTTTCAGTTATTAATGTCCTTTCAAACCAACAACTTAGAGGTGAGTGGTAATACAACCTTCTCCTGTAAACTACCCAACCCTGCCCCTCACCAACATTCATTTGGTAATTATATTATATCCTCTGTTCTCTACACTTAAAATTCTAGCCTCCAACCTCCTTCTGATCTCTTTAACCTAAATCAAGTCAAGTCGAGTCCATTGTAGAATTCTGTTTTACCTCAAGCAGGTGAAGAACTAACACAAGCAGAATATCTACTTAGGTAGCTGCTTCCAAACTTCTGAACTAGCTATTTCATTCTCTCATCTGTTTGCAACAGTTCATATATCATCAGTGCTGACCATCTGATTATTTCAAAATAAAAAAAATTAACAGAACAGGCTTCTGGATATGTAAGGACTTTTTGGAAAAAACAATCCCCTTAACATACCAACAACTCTTGTATTGTAGTAGTCTGGCAGCATGCGTTCACACAAAGCCACAAGCAGCCAGAAAGCTTCCTCCTCTTTTGCATACAAAAGAAGTACTGAAGTGACAATATTCATGGCCTACAAGAATGAAAAAATAAATCACTAGATGTAATTTCTAAATTCTCTTGCCATATCTAGTGCTACAAAGTCTGAACAGATAAGAATTTATGCAAGGTCAGAAATTAGCCATGGATCTACTCTGAAGAAATTTCACTTAAAAATTACTATATATTCTGCTAAATTCAGCAGTCCAAATTCTTTTGGAAGTACAGCAAACAATGTTTTCCTAATGTTCCTAATGAGAAGTTTCTTTAAAACATCTGAAAATCAAGACTTTGCATGTTATTGCTTCTTTGCACAATCAATTTATTGTTCATTCTTCACGAGTTCAACTGTTGAGTTGTACTGAGGGAGGTGCATTCCCTCCAGGGCTGCAGCTGAAGGAACTGTGCCTCATTCAACCACAATGCCTCTTGGAGCCCTGGGGAGTGCAGATTCTATACCATTTTTTGCAAGGATGCAGTCTACACACCCCAGGCTTTCTGCCAGTGCAAAACAAAACCAAAAAACCCAATGGAGGTCATGCCCTCCACTGATGGGCAAATGTTTGTAGTAGTGGTGCCAATCTTGAGCAGTCTTGAGCACAATGGAGCAGAAGGACTGTAAGTCTGCCCAGTCTCTGTGTGTGTGTGTGTGTGTGTGTGTGTGTGTGTGTGTGTGTGTGTGTAAGGAGGGAGATGGGGGCACGGTTCCTTGTGACCCATTTCCTTCATCTTACACAAATGTCTGGCACAATGTTGCTCTGTGTTTGTTTGCTCTCAGTCATTTTAAGTGTTTGTCTAACTCCTTTGTCAAGGCCAGAAGGCCTGAAAAAATGACCTACTTTGATAATATTTCCATGTGAGAGTTTGAATCTTTAGGAACAGATTGGTTATTTTAAACCCTAACTCAATAGGAGAGATGACAGATGGTGGGCAGGTATAGTACCAGCTTGTTTTCTGTGACTGTCCCAGAAGAACACATTTTTAAAGTTATTTCATTATATTTTAACTCCCCCAAAATGAAAGTTAAATATTTTTAAAAACACTAATTTAGTTCTCAGTTAAAAACTAAGAAATTCTGATTCAGACCCCTTTTCAAGGTCTGTCAATTCATATATACTGATCCATTCCCAACACCCAATACTTCATTATGATGCGGTCACACTATCCTTTTCTCTTTAGTCTTGTTTACTATTTATATAATTCTTTAGAGTTTGTATACTTGCTATAACTGTCACTAGGTCTGTGAAAGAATAAAACAAATAAAATCCATGACCCAGGATTACTTATAATTTCACTCCTGACTGTGAGGGCCAGGGTTACAAGTGTGCTCCTGTTGCTACTATTCCGGTGTTCATTGTCCTACCATTCCTTTTTTTTATTATTATTATTAACAAAAGATACTTCAAGTAATGTTGAGTGATTTATTCTTTATGAATTAATGATGATGATGGTTAGAATACTTTGCATCTCCCTCTGTATTTTTCATTCAGGGATACTGAAGTGCTTTACAGTTAGTGATTAAATTAGGCCTCACAACACTCTTAAAAAATCAACAAGTATTATTCCCATTTTGCAATCAGGGAAGCTAAGGCACAGAGATATACAAAAGGAGACTGCAGTCTTGTACTCTAACAGTTGTGACCAGATGATGCTTCCAGACTTTGAAGAGAAACTGCTGCTCAATCTTAGCTACAGCAGAGCTGGCACTCTGCTATAATAGCTTATGTTTTCCCTTAACACTGCTTGCAACTATGGCAAAAAGGTTTTGGAAGGTTTTGAAGCAACTAAGATATGAAGGACCATTTGAAATACAAGGAGCTTTTTCTTGAAATGGAACACAAAGTTTCTTACCTGATCATTTTCTGTTAGCAGCTTCTCTCTGAATTCATTACTCATGGGCCAATGCCCCCTAAATGTGGCATTTGGAGGCAGTCCAATGTTGTGCTGGAGGCTCCAAGACTAAGCTCTGCCCTTCTGCTCAAGCTACCAAAAGAGCTCCTCCACAGCTGCAGATAACACTAACAATTGGTTGCTGGAATGTAAGATAACTTGATACACTATATTAATTTAACCTTAAGACAATATATGTATGAATCTCCCTTTGGAGAAAATGTTCAGTTTATATTTTTATTTACAAGACCACCAGGGTGGGTTGAATTCAGAGAGAAGCTGCTAACAAGGAAAATTATAATGTAAAAATTTTTTCATTTTGTTGCACACGCAGCTTCTCTCCTCATTCATTACCCATAGGAAGTAGTGAACAGTGAATCCCAGAAGTAGGGACAGAGTTTAATTATTATAGTAGCATAATAGCCAGGGATTCCAGTACCCTGCCCACAAAAAGCAAGAGTTAAACTAAGAAGTTATGTGGAAACCAATCCAGTAGCACCTTTGCAAATCTTCCCCAGGCTCATACACTTCCCCCCCGAGGGCCTCTAGGAATTTCTGTTAATAGTTTCCTAGATGCGTAGCATACTAACGGATGCAGGATTTTTACATGTTGGCTGCAGCAACCTGAGTCCCTAAGGCCTTGGCATTTTGGACAGAGTAAGATGAACAGGGTACAACTGGCATATATAATCTATACACCAGAGATGAATCTTCAGAGCTCTAGGAATGCCCATTTATGTCACAATCTTCCGAAGGGTAGAACCAAATGACGGGAGACCTATTTCTCAGGAATTGTGGAAAGAGGAGTTTACCTTGAGCAGAAAGGTTTCTGGAGCTGTAAGAATATTTTTTTCCTTATGACAAAGGCATATCTTGTATGGATATGGGAATTAATTCCAAAACTTGCCTTTTTCAGGTAATGGTGACTAGAAAGGCCAGCCACAGGCTTGTCTAAACTGGTCAGTGTAATTAAACTTGGCAACTGATATTCGAATGGAGGATCCAATGTGGTTGGCTACAAGGCTGGTATCCACATCTCTATGGTATTTGGTTGCGGGACTCCAAACAAATCTCCTGGAAAAAACTCTAGTGTAGCTGAGATCACCAGACCTTTGGGATTATGATCATATTGGTATTACAGAAGCCTCTAGAGGTCAGGGTCTATTGTGCTGGGCAGTAGAGCTACAAAGAGGCAGTCCCTGCCCCAAAGAGCTTCCTGTTTCCCCTCACACCTGAAATGTAAATTTGACCAGATCAATGAATGAAATATCCTGGTTGAGTTCTCTCTGAATACCAAACTGTATCAGAGGTTAAAGGAGAATCCATGCTGAACTACACTTCTCTTCTGATGCTCAGGCTATTAGCTGTAGATATTCCCAGTCTGAATGAAGGAGTCCCAGCCTCACGAGGTCTGGTATTTTCTATAGGTACAATGTGGGGGTCTTGGCTATCTAGCAAGTCCAAAGTGCCTTCTTATGAGGAGGACTTAAACTCTCCCTTTTCCTCTTTTCTGTATGTGTTATGTACGCGGTGTGGAAAGGCAGCAGATTCTTCTCTTCCTAGGCCTTTATTTCCATTGCCAAGGAGCAGCTTTGTTCCGTGGTTTCTGAAAGGATATAAACACTTATGACTCAATTCTAAGCCAACCCCTGATGGGAAGTAAGAGGAGACTTTCTCTGTGAATACTATAATTGCCTGCTATGTGGTTTCTTGCACCTTACTGGTCACTGTCACAGACAGGATACTGGATTTGATGGACTACTGGTCTGACCCCATATGTCCACATGGCCATGTTTGTGGGTTTTGCCTTGTCTTTTTAATTTAAAAAGACACACCCTGATAGAGATGTCAAAATGAACTGAAAGGATACATCTGATAAGATTTTGGAAATCTGTCTTCCAAGTATGCTTGCTTCCATATGAGTACACAAGGGTCTAGAGTTGGGTTGGCTTTCAGCACGTTGTTTGAAATTACCTGCCCACAAAGAGGCACTGGATGTTATCTGAGAATGACAGAACCATGCACTTGAGGCAATGCGAAGTTAAGTAAGTCCTCAGAAGGAATTTAACTAGGTGCATTTTGAGAAATCCTGCTCAGGGGATGAAGCTGATACATAGCACCCTAACATTTGGAAACAATTGGCTACTGATGACCCCTCAGGAAATGATGGATGCAATGAAGTTTTGGATCTTTGCAAATCTTTACCATTATGATAAAATTACAACCAGGACCAGGACCTCTTGGAGAGCAGTTCTCTGCATTGGGATCAAAAGTTCCTCTGGATTTTCAAGAGCTAATGGCAATTCTTCCTTTAGGAACAGGTCTGTTTCTCTGGATGTGATAGTGATTGGTATGTTGCCTATGCCTGGGTATAGATGCATTACATACAACCTGTGCCTACCACCAGCCACTTATGATTCTGGGTGCAGAAGGTGGATCAGAAGGAAGAGTCCTCCACAGGAATTCTGAACTCTCGCACACAAATGCTCTGTGTCATACTGAAGGAAAATTGATCTAGGTTTCTTCGAAAGCATCCTCTCCAGATTCTTCCCTCTCCCAGGGTAACAATCCTTTCTTGGATACCCTTGGTGTTAGAAGCAACCAATAGTTGCTAATGCTGCTTTCAACAGTGTGGGCTGAGGCCTGTCCGCAATCTCAGACAGAAATTTCTCTACCGTTTCCCCCAATAGCTCCTCTGCACAACATATCCATTTAGGACAAGCAACGGCAATCCAGGGATGTAACAAGGCTTTCTTGTAGCCACCAAGTGAAAATCCACTGCTTGGCACAAATCACAGGACAGAACCTGAGACGTTTTACTCCAAGCAAGGCTCATACCTCTAGACAGTTAGCCTCTTGTTTTCCACAAAGTAGGCATTCTTTATTAAACATATGAAAAATCTGTGTTCTGAAAGACTACAGTTGAGGCTTTGAAACTGCTGTGCAATGTATCATCAGTACTATGGTCCATGGAGTCTTTCGGAAGGAAGTCCCCTTATGCAAGTGTGACTATGTCTTTGACTGGTGGACCTACTGCTGCAACAACCTTAGACTCCCCAAATTTATGAAATTTCTTTGTTTTATATAAAACATTTTAGTTTAATCAGATACCCTCATTTCAATCTTATCAACAGGAAATGTGTCTAATAATGCTTGAAGAGGAAGATATTTTAATAACATTAATGAGTTCCTTGCAAGCTACTGCCAGACATCCTTGTAGGTTTTTGTGTTTTGTTTTGGTTGGGTTCTTTTGTGTCCAATGCATGTGTGGTACTTCTTCCCTGGCTGTTTATAGGGAGGAGGTAGTACACTATTTATCCTGGCACGGTGACCACACAATAGAGCAGGGGTGGGCAAACTTTTTGGCCCGAGGGCCACATTGAGGTGCAAAACTGTATGAAGGGCCAGGTAGGGAAGGCTGTGCCCCCCAAACAGCCTGGTCCCTGCCCCCTATTCGCCCCTCCCACTTCCCGCCCCCCTCAGAACCCCCGACTCATCCAACCCCCCTCCACTCCTTGTCACCTGACTGCTCCCTCCTGGGAACCCCCCGCCCCAAACTGCCCCCCGGGACCCCACCCCCTATCTAACCCCCCTGCTCCCTGTCCCCTGACCTATCCACACCCCCACCCCCTGACAACCCCCCCCCACCCAGGATTCCCACGCATATCCAACACCCCCTGTTCCCCGTTCCCTGACTGCCCCCCACAGAACCTCCGCCCCATCCAACCACCCACTGCTCCCTGACCCCTGACTGCCCCCCAGGACCCCTTACCTAACCCCCCCACCACTGCGCATGCCACCGCCACCCCCTTACCATGCCCCTCAGAGTGGCAGGAGCTCGCAGCCCCGCTGCCTGCGCGGCAACATATCCACATGGCAGGGGGAACAGCGGGGGAGGGGCCGGCAGTGAGCCTCCCGGGCCAGGAGCTCAGGGGCCGGGCTGCAGCGTCCCGCCGGCCAGATGTGGCCCGCGGGCCGTAGTTTGCCCACCTCTGCAATAGAGGAAGGGATACTGTTGATACTGATACCTCAATTGTGGAGGTAGCTTGCTAGACGTCTCCAGGGAACATGAAAGGCTGCCTTGCCTGCTCCTCCAGGCTGCAAAACGTCCAAGTGCAGTAGGTGCAACTTAGTACAAACTCAGGACTTTACACAGGAAAACAGACTCCCTTTGAACATGGGAAGGGATTTCTCACTTACCCCTCTGTAATCCCCTTGTGGCGCAGAGGGATGTGGAATCCTCATGTGCCTCTGTTCTGGTCACAGACTGAGTGACCTCCTAAGGCTTTAATGTGGAGCCAGCTCGGGGAGCAGGGGAGAGAGAGAGAGACACACACACACACCCCCACCCCTTTCCCTGGCAGAGCAAGGAGTTATTGCTGATGATCAGAAGGCACAACTTCCATTCTGCTGCTGTCTGAAATCTGAGCTCATCCCCTGGCACAGTGCGGGTTCTTGGGCTGAAAGTCAGAAAGCCCCAGGCACACTTTCCATTCGTCTGCAGCCGGAGGCAGAGCTGCACAGGAGGAACAGGCTCCTCTGCAAGCCTTGACATGCTGAAGCATGTGGGAGAGGCAATGGGAATGATACAGAGCACTGTGATCCTAGAAAACAAGCCCTAGCAAACACTCCCTCAGGGGACAAGGCCAAGGAGGAGATGTCTTACCCCTGATTTTCACCTCATTTGTTCATTAACAATACTTGCAAAGACACACTTGCTTTTGCTTCTTGGAAGTTTCTGGTGTTTGCAAGACTTACCCCAGAGTTAATCCCGATTCACAGTGGGAGGAAGAGCCTCTGCTTCTTTCCCCAGGGAGCTGCGGGGTGTGGGAAACTCTGGATCCTTTCAGGGTTTTTACCCCTTCCAGCGCAGATCTGTTCTGCGACCAACCCCCTGAGCTGGCCAGATAGCTTCCTCCTTGTCCTCAGATGCTCTCCCCAAAAATTCAGAAGCAAATGTTTGGTCTTTTCTGCACTGGAGTCATGGCTTCTCAGGACAAGGTGGGAACCTGACATGCCAGTCTGATTCTGAGCCCCATGCCCTAGCAGTGCAAAGGTAGGCTGGCTGGTCACAGGCAGGGCATCATTCACCCTCTGTAGAACCTGTAAGTGCTGCCTCACAAAGGGAACACGGATTAGATTTAAGGCAGGTGTTTGCAAGACAGCTTTGCCATGCTTGAGTGGGAGCAGAGGAGTCCAGCAGGGAGGTGCTGCAACGGCAGATCCAGGTGGTAGGAACCACCATGCTGCTATTTATCTAATCTGGGGGAAGAGGAGGAGGAAGCTTATAAGTCACAACTGCCTGAAAACAAAACAAAGGAAAGGTTTTAAAACGAAATGGTCTGGAGAAACTGAACCACCAATTTGTTCCACTTTTGAAAGGAGAAAATCGGTTGCTTGTCCTGAGCTGAAGGGCAGAGTTTAATCCTGGAGCCTCCAGCAACAACACTGGGCTGCCGCTGAATTCCACAGGTGGGAGCAATAGCCCATGAGTAATGAACGAGGAGAGAAGCTGTGCAACAGGCAAAAATGTTACTAAAAGGACTTTCAGGGTCATTCACAGAACATCCCTTATTAAGCGTTCATTCTGACACTTGTTGATTATTATTTTAATTAGATGCACTTGGGGACAGATCCTTAGTCATCCTTACACTGGCCACTATATTTATGGGCACACAAATCTGCATATACAAACCAGTATGCACAACCAGTTAGTGCCTCTGGAACCTGAGCTTGCAAACAGTTATGCTAGCATAGACTCCTGTGCAGAGTCCAACTGAAGCGAAGAGGACTCTGTGTAGATCCAGGGTTCTCAAACTGGGGGTCGTGACCCCTCAGGGGGTCGCAAGGTTATTATATGGGGGAGTTACAACCTGTCAGCCTCCACTCCTAAACCCTGCTTCTCCTCCAGCATTTATAATAGAGTTAAATATAAAAATGTGTTTTAATTTATAAGCAGGGGGGTCACACTCAGAGACTTGCTGTGTGAAAGGGGTCACCACTGCAAAAGTTTGAGAACTTATAGATGTTTGGATATAGTTTGCACTTATAGATGCAGGAGTCTGTACTAATGCAACTCTTTGCAGGATCAGGGCTTTGTGCAAACAAATCGGGAACATAAATGTTCATGTGCATGATCATATATATCAACTGTGTACATTAGCATGCAGCCACTGAAAAACCAACAAAATAAATAGACAGGAATGGGAATTCTAGATCTTGAAAAGATGGCAATACATTTCAATTACCTGACAATATCCTATGTTTGGATTTCTGAAAGCATAAGCTGTTAATACTCTCCTCAGGGCAGCAATACCCATCTCATTCTGGAATGCAGGGTGCTCTGGGAGAGAGCGGTGCAAATCTCTCTCAATCTCTTCTGTGGCAAGGTTATACTTCCCCATAGATTTCTCCACGAGGTCCTCATAATAGCCAGGGTGGGTGGCCATCTCATTAATGGCTCCTAGGAGCAGGAGAGAGCAACAACAATGAAGTAGGATAATTAAGTAAGGGCTAACAGACATAGTATAGTCACATTATTTTCTTTTGTTCCCTTAGTTCAGACATCTTGAATGGAAATTTTAAAATAGAAACAAAGTTTGAAAATACATTTAAAATGTTATAATTTTAAAGAGGATAAATTTGGCCTGGCACTCATAAAAACACCAGCTGGTTGCCTTTTCCTTTGGGTACATTTTAAAAAGCAGTTTCACATCATGATAAAAGACAGAAATAAACCCTTTCCTTCCGTAGGGCAGAAATGCTGAGCATGCTGAACATCAGTGGAGCTTTAACAGCTGCCACCACCACAGTGTCCTTCCCCAGACTGGAACGATCTGTATGCTACTGGTAGCACTCCTAGCCTATTGGCTGGCACCCTGTTCACATGCAGACTACCACGAGACCACCACCCACATCTATCTCTAAGTCATTTACAAAATAGCTGCTGGTTCTATAGAGCTTTTCATCTTCAGAGCAATTTTTAAAACATTGTTCAGTCAATTCTCACAGCATCCCTGTGAGCACATAGTATTATCCTTATTTTGAAGAGAAAAAAAGAAGCAGGGAAGTTAACTGACTTTCCCACAGCTACAGAAAGAGTCAGTGCTGGAGCCAGGATTAGAACTCCGGAGATCCAGATTTGCAGCCCTGTGTTCAAACCATTAGACCACACCTTCCTCAACCAAAAAGTCTCTATTTAAAATAACACCAACCTTTTTTCTGTCCAGTATACCTGCTCCCTATCCATGACAAATATCTCCACCTATAGTCAGTTTTAATTTAGTTATGAAACATGGTTAAGGTTTGACCTACTTCAAAAACTAGAACCATATCTGAAATGAGTTTAGAGGACAACTGTGTTGGTACCAGGAGACCAGGTATAGATGTATCTGTAGCATATACAGGGACTTATTGTCCAGAGTTTTTCCCTTAATGTGAATTATTTCCCCTTTTCATTTTAACCCATTTAAACTGTTTTAACTCTGGTAACTAGTGCATGTTAGGCTAACTATCTTCCTCCAGTTGATTTGTTCCCCAGACACTAATGGACATCTTTGCTCATCCACGGGCTATGCTGTCAATCCGTCAAGACACAGAGGGATGCATCACATTTATATAACATTGAGCAAATTGTAGCTATCCTATCTACAGAGGTCAAATCTGTACAGATTGTATCAACCAGCTCTTTCTGACCTCACTTTAGTTATGATGCAAATGATCATCCCCTCTTACACTGTAATAGCTGTTTAATATATGTTTGAGGGGGTTCTATATTTTAAACCATTAATTCATTTTACACAAGCAAAGTATAAACTTGAATAACTGACAGATAACAAGCAATTACCAAAGGATAAAAGGTCAAGTGGCTGACTGATGTTCAAACTACATGTCGAAGTCTGAATAGGGAAGTCTGCTTTAACTGTCTATGCAAATTGGAATAGCCATCTAGAAGCTAAGATAGCTGAACATAAGAACAGCCATATTGGGTCAGACCAAAGGTCCAGCTAGCCCAATATCCTGTCTTCTGACAGTGGCTAATGCCAGGTATTCCAGAGGGAATGAACAGAACAGGTAATCATCAAGTGATCCGTAGACTAGGGACACCATCCCTGCCCATCTTGGGCTGAGAGCCATTGAACCAAACTGCAAACCCTGTATATAATGGAAACCACTTCAAGCCAAGGGTGCGACAGCAGCACCAATGGCTCTGCTACGTTTGATCCTCCACCTGCAGGAGTAAGGTTCCTTCTGAGGGACCTTATGCCAGTGGTGTAAGTCAGAGATGCCCCTGTGCAGCCCTAGCTTCACTTGACCATACAGCCTTGAGTTAAGGAGCTGCAACTGGCTCACTGCAGCACCCTCTCCCATCCCTTCCATCTAATTGCAGCTCAGACAGAATGGAGAATCAAGCCGTTGACATACAGTGGTTTAATAATTTAAAGGATCATCCATTTTCTAAGTGCATAAAGATAGTTTGGCTTATAAGACAGAACAAAGGGTCTGGAGCTTGGAATTCCTGAGTTCCAATCTTTGCTCTGCCAACGATTCATCGAGAGACCTTGAGCAAATTATTTAACCTCTTCATATTGGTTTCCCTATCTGTAAAGTGGGAACAATACTTGCCAGCCACACAAAGGTGCTAAGGAACAGAGTTATTATATAGCATGTTCCAGCTGCAAAGCACAAAATATTACTACTCATTATTAAGGATATACTTTTGTCACGGAGATCACAGAAGTCATGGATTCCATGACTTTCAGAGACCTCAGACATTTTTTGCCTCAGCCCCGGGCCCTGGGGCAGTGAAGCTGAAGCTGTTAGCTGCTGTGATCCCGGGACCTCTGAACCTTCCTAGGTGACAGGGGCCCTGGAGTTTGAGCTGCTGTGGGTAGTGGAGGTCTTGCAGCTCTCAGCCACCACAGCCAGTGGGAGCCCTGGAGCTCCAAGCTACCTGCCCTGGAGTTGTCAGCTGCTGGGTGCGATGGGACTGCAGAACTGTCAGCTGCCACCACGGGTGGCGGGGGCTGGAGCTTTTAGTCTCTCCCTCCCCCCACCTATTTTTAGTAAAAGTCACAGACAGGTCACAGGCTTCTGTGAATTTTTGTTTATTGCCTGCAACCTGTCCATTACTTTTATCAAAAATAACCATGACAAAATCTTAACCACACTCATTATATATGAGTGACAGAAACAAGACACCCTCACAAGTTAACCTGGTCAAAACGTACAAACAACTTGGCAGTTTCATTGGGTCCACGCTCAGTGAATACCTTGTTTATAACATTGCTCTGAAGAGACCTGTAACTTCATTGTTTTGACCTGCTCCTCTACTTGCCGAGAGATTTTTAGTTTTCACTTCTGAGGCCTCAAACCACTGTAAATTCTTCAAGGCATGGACTGGTATCATTTTGTGTAGCACTGGGTACACTGGGCCAGATTTTCAAAGGTATTTAGGTGCCTATAGATGCAGGTAGGCACTTCTGGGATTTTCAAAAGCACCTAAATCAGATTAGGAACGTAACTCCCACTGACTTCAATGAGAGTTAGCCACCTAACCTGCTTTAGGTGGTTTTGAAAATCCTACTAGGTGCCTCCCTGCACCTTTCGGAGCCTAAATACATTTGAAAATTCAGCCCAGTGCCATCTCTCATACTATAGCTCATGACCTATGACAAGGTTCTAAACTGGAACCTACCTGAAAGCAGCAGCCAAAGTTCCCCTCTCATGATTTCTGGAATGCCTTTCAGCACAAGGTCTCTTGTTTTCTCTGTCCGATACATGCAGAGACCCTGACCATACTCAGCAAAGTGAATCTTCCAGGCTTGTTCTTTCAAAAACTCTTTTGCCTAAAGATAAATAAGTTCTGAGAAGGTGTAGTAGCATTTTGGATGCATTAACTGTTAGAAGAAAAAAGAAAAGTGCCCAAGCCCCATAACTAACTTTAATTATTAGGGATAGGAGGGAGGAAGTAGTCTAGCTATAACCTGATTCTCTAATTTCATGTTGCTCTCTCCCATTTCTTATTTCTCCCCAGCACATCTTGCTATAATGAATCTTGAAAATAGGTACGAAAGCCATAGGAAAAATACTGTATAACACACTACACAACATACTATTAGTTCTTTAACAGTTATGGAAAGGATGCCCTGAAGTTGTCCCCAAATCTTAACTACATTATCACGTTGCATGAAATGCTTTTGAGTTTTGGCATGCAATATGGGGAAATTCTGCTACTAAAGTACTAGGAGTTTATTTTCTGAAAGATACCATCTCTGCAGGTGGTTAGCAGTGCAAACTCTTTTTGGCCAGCAACAGGGAAAAGTTAAACAACTCATTCTGGAATGTTAACTTTTAAAAAACTTCATTTAAAAATCAAAAACACTTTTCTAATCTGGCACAGTTTACAAAAACAGCAGCGAGATCTACCAATTTTGGGTTGAACTCCTCAGGCGACTTCCGTCGATACATCGTCATTAAGGCCTGCGTTGCTGTTGGAATAGTGTTACCATTGAGATTGAACTGTCGCTCTCCATCTGCTTCAGAGCTGAGACTTCTTTGAGGGCTGGAGGAAACTATACTACTTGGTCTTGAATACACCTGTAAAAACCAACAGCCACAAGCTGTTCATGGGTGAGAGATAGAGAATTTTGCTTATACTGCACCGAAATTATGGAATCCTAAGAGCCAACTCAGTTTGAGCAAATCAAACCTCCAAGGTGCAGCTAAAGGGTAAGCATCTGGCAGCAGCAATTAAACTAATTTCAAACAATGAAATGAATTTTTAGTTTTCCAATCAAATCAGTTCTAAGCATTTACTTCACCACACCAAAAATCTAACCATACTCTTGAGCTGGTTTTAATTTTTCAGTGACTAAGATTATATATTTGAAATTGCAGAGGCAAGGTTGTTAAAAATTATGCACCCAAAGACATTCTACTTTAATTTCTACAGACAATAAAATGACTCATCTAACAGGATGTTTTGCACCACTGTACAGAAATACCAAATTACAACAGAATTTTTCTCTCTTTCTCTCTCTTTTTCTTTCTTGTTTTTATTAAAAAAGCAGAGGAATTTCACAATGGCCAAGATTTTAAAATGTTATTAGTAACTTTGAATGACCAACCTGAGGCACCTTAAAGGAAGTTTTCCAACACAAAATAGTAATTTGACAGAATAAAGATGTTTGGCGGTTTCCTGCCAGCCCACTAGCGGGCATGCAGCTTGACTTCCCAGATGGCCATCTCCCTGCCCAGAATTTTTCAAAAAATTCTGTTTCAGTTCTCTCAAAATAGAATTTTTCAATATTCCATTCCATGGAAAATTTTGCATTTCCGACTCTTTGATCTGATCTGGAATGAAATTTTTTTTTAAATGAAAAATTTCTGCAGAATATAAATTCCAGTTCTGGCACAGCTCTGCTGAAAACCTTTACTCTTAAAATCAGCCCGCTTTAAGGGGCCTCATGCTGAACACCTCAAAACGGAGGTATCCATGATCACTGGTCACCTTTTAAAATCTTGGCTAATAACAATGGTATCTTCTCCACAGTATTTGACTCAATGAAAATGTTTACAGAAAACAAATGTGGTTTAGAATGAATTCCTGCAATCATGCCATTGAAATTCTCAATCATTTAATTAAAACTTAGAAGGTAATTTGATAAAAATATGAAAAATTTGAAATGCCCATAATACACATAGTACTTATCTAGCTTTTACACTGAAACAGTTTAATATTAAACTCAAAAGCCAACAAGAAACATACAAAGACCTTAAAATTATTATTATTTATATTACAGTGGCCCTTGCATGCCCCAGCCAGGATTGGCATCCCACTATGAAAGGTGCACAAATAGGTTCCAATTAATGTTTTGGTTAGAATAAGTGGAATCATTTGTGATGAAAGGGACTCCATAACTGTCAGCATTCTACAAACTTTACAAAGCTGATTTCATATATACATATACACTAATATATACACACACATATACACTTACACACACTAATATATATACACACACACAAAATATATTTATAGGTGTATTACAATTACATATGCACTTAAATTACTTCATATCGATTACTATATACTACTGAAAAGCAGTCTTTAATCAACCAAATATTTTATACAACAAAACAAAGAAAACAAAGAATATATTGGTCATTTGATACTACCTGTGCAGGAGAAATTTTAGATAGAAAATAATTATCCAGTGGGGACTTGGCCAGGACACTAAAGTTAACAAATCTCCTCTTACCAAAAAAAAAAAGTTAAATGGGATTTTTAACAAATGACTTTGGTTTTAAGACCTAGACAATAAGCAGCACAGAGCCACTTAGCATCATGTTGTGCCAAGGGTTTAGTATGGATTCAGAGCAAGAGCTCTACATAATTACCAATATCACTTCCTGCAAAGCCCTGTTTTTGTTTCGGAACATTGTGATCTCATCAGATCTGTCAAACCAATCAATCTGAGGCAGTATGGCAGACTCATTTCACATGACGCTAATAATCTGCGTGCTTAGTTTCTGCCTCATTTCACCTTTGATAAAAACTAAAATCTGTATGCTTAAAGTGGCTTACATATCTTTTTTTTTTTATTTTTTTTTAAATAAACAATGACTACCTTTACACCAGTAAAAAAGGGAGACAGTTCATAATTGGACCATATGATTTTAGAGCTTTATTTTCTGTTAAAATGTTTAAAAGTCTAGTGGCAATGGAGCAGCAATTTAAGATTGCTCAGGTTAAAAATCTTTATTTTCAGAATTAAAATTTAATCTTGGGCAAGTGAGGAGTTATATAGAAGGTGACAGTTTAAGGCAACACCTGTTCATTTCTTCCAGGGGCTACAACAGTTAGAATTCATTTGGAACTCACATAAGTTGACAGTTGTCGTATTTTTACTGAATGTTCCACCACAGTAATTTTAAAACACAGAAGGAGGAATTTGAGCTGCTCTTCTGGACAGATGATGGTAGATACTCAGTGGCCAGTTAAAGGTCTTATTTACAAGCTGTATTCAGTATAGTTGTAGCTGTGTCGGTCCCAGGATATTAGAGAGACAAGGCGGGTGAGGAAATATCTTCTATGGGACCAACCTCTGTTGGTGAGAGAGAGAGAGATAAGTCTTCAAGCCACACACTTACTGGACTGGAAAAGAGCTCTCTGTGGCTTGAAGGCTTGTCTCTCTTACTAACAGAAGTTGATCCAGTAAAAGATATTACTTCATCCACCTTGTCTCTCTTATTTACAAGCTTGCAAAACACCCAGCATTAAAAATTGGAGCCTCTAATCATAGAATATCAGGGTTGGAAGGGACCTCAGGAGATCATCTAGTCCAACCCCCTGCTCAAAGCAGGACCAATCCCCAATTTTTGCCCCAGATCCCTAAATGGCCCCCTCAAGGATTGAACTCACAACCCTGGGTTTAGTAGGCCAATGCTCAAATCACTGAACTATCCCTCCCCCATCACACAGCAGCTAACGCCATTGTCAAGGAGAGTTGGCAAGTTGGGAATTTTTTTTCCAGGTTTAACCCTAAAAATAGATTCCAGAGTCATAATATTTCAATCTGTAAGATGAAGATATGAGGGTCTTAGCAGAAATGACTTAAGTTTTTATAAGCGTTAGTCTTTACACAGAAATCTCAAGAAAATGTCTCACACATGGACAAAGAAACTACAGTTAAATTCTCTTCTGTCAGTGAAATGAATTACATTTTTTCCACACACCTCATCATCCGAACTGTTGTAACTTCCACCAATCTCTTTTTCAGAATATGTTTTTGGAGTAGTTTGTAGAAGGAAGTCAGAGATCCTTTGCACAAGAAAGTCTCTATCCTTCAAGTTGGCAAAGAGAAATGTCATTTTGTTTTTAGTGCTGATGGATAATGGGCTGGGCAACACACTAGAGCTGTCTGCCTTTTCCACTACTGACACCTAGGGAAAAACAATAACCACTGGTCATGGCTTTTCAACAGTTACCTTGATAAGCACCATTTTCAAAGTTGAATCTTAGGGATCATCTTTGCAACCAATGCAGCAGTTTCTAGGACACTTTTCTTTCTTTCTTTTCTTTTTTTTGCATTTTTTATAGACAAAATTGGCATCATCATGCTTCACTACTCCTACTGGAAAAAACAGCATCTGTAGTGAAACAAAGATCTCTGCACTGAAAACAGAAATTGATGAGAAGCCCTGGCGTAGGTGAACAACAGTCTTTTCCAACACAAGCCCCTTGCTTTCATGAAACAACTTTGTGGGCTCTAGATCGTCACACGTTACTTAGTTTGTTATATATACTTTATCTTTAATAGGTTTTCAGTACAACCGCCACATTTCCACAGTATGTGTCCTATAAGCTCCCTAGAGGCCACACAGTGCTCTCCTACTCAGAGTTACAAAGCGAAGTACAGAGTGTGCCCCTCAAGTGCTATTTTTTTCCTTACTACTAGACTCAGCAAGATTTCAGAGGATCACAGCCTCATAAGGTAAGCTGTACCTTTGATATTTCAGCCAGGGCCTCAGCTGATGCTGCTTTATTATGCTGGCTCTGTGCAGAAGTGCATTTGGTGGATTTTGTTATATTAAACTAAAAAATGTAAACTTTTTTTGGCTTTAATGGTGAATAAATATGTCTTAGAATCTACCTCTAATTTACTGCTGACAATAAATGCAAAGAACTATTTACAATTTTTAAACACTAAATCACTGGACCAGATATTCCAACCCACTATGAATACAGACATCTATTCCAAGGACTTCTTTCCACAAGATCAAGGAACCTGCATTAAGTAGGGAACTTTCCCCATCTCGTCCTCTCCCCCCAGGAATCTCTTCAAAATCTGGAGAAGGGCAAGATGCTTTTTCTTGTAAGGATTTTGTCTGGCTTTCTGTTGTTAATTATATATTCACTAATCAAACTCCACCCTGTATGCAGTATTCAGAGCAAAACCTACAGAGCACAGCTCAATATTTCCATCAAGCTTCCGGAAAGGTAAATCGCAACATAGAACTCCCACTGATCAATTATACACGAACTATAAATGTGTGATGTATGTTCTATGCTCGACTGATTATGCAGTTAAAAAAACAAAATCAATCAAGTTCACAGAAAGACCGCTTCTCCAGAGCATACAGCACAGCTGTAAGTGCTTTTAACCATCACTTTTATACATGGATCAGAATCTTCTAGGTAATAAAAACTGCATTAGGCATTTCAAGATAAGAGAGAGCACATTTCGGTTTACCAAGCTTTTTCTTTTTTTTTTTTAAGTAGCAATCCATGATCAGACATTAGCACAATACCTTAATGTTTCATTAGTTAAAAGGACGAGATAATTTTTTTCATTTAACATCCCTTCTGAAGTTGTATTCAAAGACTGCAATACATAGCTCAGTCTCAAAATATTTCCCATTCTCCTCCCCAACCAACTTCCTTCTGTTTTTCAATGAACTATAAATCAGCTCTTTATTAATGCAAAAGAGCCTCATTAACAATATATTTAAGTTAACTAAAGAGAAATATTCCTATATTAGGTTTCAGAGTAGCAGCCGTGTTAGTCTGTATCCGCAAAAAGAACAGGAGTAATTGTGGCACCTTAGAGACTAACAAATTTATTAGAGCATAAGCTTTCGTGGGCTATAGCCCACTTCATCAGATGCATAGAATGGAACATATAGTAAGATTATATATATATATATATATATATATATATATATATATATATATATATATATATATATATATAAAAAACACACACATACAGATAAGATGGAAGTTACCACACAATACTGTGATTATCACTACAAAAGTTTTTTTCTCCTGCTGATAATAGCTCATCTTAACTAATTAGCCTCTCACAGTTTTGTATGGTAACTTCCAACTTATCTGTATGTGTGCATATCTTACTATATGTTTCATTCTATGCATCCGATGAAGTGGGCTGTAGCCCACGAAAGCTTACGCTCTAATAAATTTGTTAGTCTCTAAGCTGCCACAAGTATTACTATATTACTTTTCCGTTCCACTTAAAGAGCTGTCTGAGGGCATTCAACACAGAGGAAGCACAGATAAACACAGCGCCAGACTGGATGGGTTATAGCCAGGATGCTGTAGCATCAGCAGAAGCCACAGCAGACAATCACCTACTCCCCTCTCCAAGTGCAGACACATGCCCACCTAAAGCATTGGTCCTTGATGCTGTGGCTGCTGACGGGAGCGAGTGGTGCACTCAGAAAATGAAAATTTACTTTCTGACCACTGCTACAGGACAGGTGCTTCTAAAGGTTATTGGGCCTGAATGCCTTTGTGCCTATCTGCAAAGGTGTTTCTTTGCTCTAGTAAGTCACAAAAGGCTGGAACTTAGGGCCTGATCCAAAGCCACATGAAGTCAATAGAAAGCCTCCCACTAACGTCAAAGGGCTTTAGATCAGGCTCTTACAGTGCTGGAAACACCAAGTTTATTATCGTTTTCAATGTCATAATTACTGAACAATAAACCTCAACAGTTTACACAAAACTTTAAATAGTTAATATGTATTTCCTCTGAGAGGCCACCTGAATCCAATGCTGATAGCTATAGCTGCTGCTATCAGAAACAGCTGCCAGTTCCACATCCAAAAGAAACTACAGTGCTTCACAAAGGCATGTGGATTTTATACCCACACCCCAAGATATTTTCTCCACTAAACTTCATTGGCACAGTTCATTGCTCCTCTTGAATTCTCTGTAAACAGAGCACTGTGAATTTAAGGTCTGATTGTGAACCACCAGGATTTAAAAACACTGATACATACCACTGAGAAGCTGGATTTTGAAGTTTCCAGTGGAATAGCATTTGATTTTTTCTTAGTGATTTGTGAAAAATAGTACCTCAAAATAATCAGTAGTTTTTCAGATTAGGCAAAAATATAGGCCATTTCTCATTTGGGCTGGGATGCGTTTAGCATTCCAAGCATCCTGGGCCAGCCTGCCCTGGCTATACAGCAAGTTACACTCTTACTTCCCAGTTAAGTCACCATTTTAAACAAACTTCCACATCCCAAAAGGCATGCAAGCCATACAATTTTCTCCCCATCACAACACAATTACACAGAATTTTTAATTACAATATGCTTAAATTACTTTTATTATTAGGATAATTTTAAGTTCATATTAAAATACAAAGGTTGCGTCTATCAATCAGGAGTATTCTGTAGCAGTTTATTTTAAACACAAATGCTTCAATGTAGATTTTAAATTGCAGGCAACCATATTTAAAAGTAAAAGACCACTGTGCAAATATGCAAATAGGAAACTAACAAAAAATTGACTAATATCGCCTATATGAAAACTCTTCCCCACCCCTAAAATACCAACCGAAGCCATTCTTCATAAGAAGCAATTCAGTGTGTTACCATTTCTTTAAAACTGGCCAGGCTGGCCCAGGATGCTATTAAGCATTTCTGTTTAAAACGGACATTCAAATCTTACCATTTGACAGTATTTTTATTGAAATATGTGCTGTTGGTCACCTCTAAAGAAGTTTAATGCCCCACTTGGCTGGAAGGACAAAATCCATGCTGTTGCCCTTAAGTATAAAGAATATAAACCAGGGAAGATAGAGGAATCCTGAGGGCTGGAAGGAGGAATAGGAAAGAGTCCCTGTGAATCATAGTAGTGTGAGCATAAAACTAAAGTTGCTACTAAACTGGTGCTACTTTGTTTACCACACTACCGTGATGTGACAACAGGACAAAGGGATTAAACAGCTTCCCAGCATAATGAAAATGAATGCTCAGATCCATCTTAAAAGTAGACAAGTAAAACAATTTACTGTAGATATTCAGAATTGACACTCACCTCTCGAAGGGGGATAATGAGGCTACATAAGTTCTCCTCCTTACTCGTAAAGCAGATGTAATTTGTAGAAACAAACATCTGACCCAAAATGTGCATTTTATTAAATGGAGTCCACAAGGTGCAATCTGTGTGTCCATCTAATTTCTCATCTTTGGGAAGTCGGAATAGTGCACGGTATCTCTCACTCTTTGCTCTAGCATCAAGATCCCTAAAGACAGTGTTTTAAGATATACAATATTTACATAAAAATACATTTCAGACATGTCTTTGCAGGTCACATAGTAAATATATACTTGGAACCCATTTATTTATGTAGCTGTACACAAATGTGAAAAAAATCATTAGGAAAGTTATTTCTATGAGACAGCTTTATTAATATCTTGGTACAGGTACAGCGTTGGAATTTCTTAATCGTCTATAGATCCATTGTAGGTCTTTCTAATGTGCTACATATATTCTACCACTGTTTAACATGAGGGAGTAGTGTTAAAAAAAAATTAGAGTGAGACAATGCACCTCAATTGTCACTATGTAACAAAAGAAATGCAACTAAAATATAAGCTAGACTACAATACGTTTCATTAATATATTTAAAATGTAAAAATAATTAACAAGGAGCAATTCAGCTACACTGTAATAATACCATGAGAGAGAGAGAAAGAGAGAGAGAGAGAAATAGAAATACTTTCTGTATTGTATTTGGCACTTTTGACTTTTCTTTTTGGCTCTGTTTTACTGCCAGATGTAAGAGTTACAAGCAATAAGTTCTGGACAGAACAAACTAACTATACCCACATCTGTTTGCCAGTTATAGGACTAAATACGCACAAATGGGCTTGATTCTCATTTATGTTAAGACCCCTTTACATGGCTCTGGCAGGGTAAAAGGGCCTTAAAGTGGGTATGCGTATGCATTGTAAGGCCCCTTTAAATGGTCATAGCCTTTTAAATGTTACTCAGTGTGTATGAGAATCTGGCTCAAATGTTCTATTCTTATTTTGGTAACATGCCTATAAGGCCTAGGCAGATTTTTCCATACCCACCTTCGATGGCAGACCAAACAATGGTGTTTAAGTTACTCTCCATCTCTCACTACCACTATAAAACAACAATAATGCATCTTGAATTAAAAACTACTAGACAAAATTTGGAAGTAAAAGGGTATATGAGGTCCTAATGATTAGAAGTCAGTGTTACCAACCGTTTCAGTGCAGATACTTTTTTGGGAGATTTCTTTTTCAGTTTTGGTAATGACTTGTCTTGTTCAAATCCTTCATTATCCAAGAGCTGTCTCATAGCTATGTTGGCAAGCTGTTCCATTAATTTGAATGTCTCACTGATATTGAGGAATACCGAGAAGTAGTGTTCACTTGACCTTGTGCTCACTTTGATCATGTCAGGAAAAAGCAGCGTAGCATTCTTCTCAAGCTGAGTGATATCAACCCAGCGGATCACTAACTTTGCTGAACAAAAAAAAACAGAAAAGATTCAGCACAAGAATGAATCATGAAAAAAGGTTGGCACCCCAAAGCATTTTTCCTCTTCCGTGTGAGAGGGAGGGCATTAGTTCACCAATCTGATATTGTGTGTGTCACAGAATGAATTCAGATTGGATTTTCTTCTATCTTGGCAAAGTGGAAGAACAGCAGAAGCAGAGCAGCCAACTTGGCAAAGCAAAAAAGATAAAATTTGGCCTCCTTGTTACCTAATGTTTCAGTGTGATTTATTTATATATGAAATATTACATACAGACACGTGCACCATCATAGTGAGGGATCACGAAGGCCATATTTACCTCTTTTCTTTGCCAAGATGTCTGCCCAGACTCTGATCTCCCTCTGCCCCACTATGAGGTCAGCAAATGAAATCTGGGCACACCAAATCGGCTGCTTACTACACTGCCTCTAACGTGCATACAGGTCAACTAATAGAATCATGTTTTTCAAAAAGTATGTGAAAGGCCTTACTTTAACAATGATTCAGCGTACCAACAGCTGTGACAAAAATAAACTGAATTTATAAAAAGACCGTAGGGATATTCATATAAATCTGTATGTAGACAGCATCTCTTGCCATGGAAGCAATTGTTTGTCAATCATTCAATTTCAATTGTCAGACTGCTTTATTTTAGGATTACACATGAGGCAAAATGACATTAATTGTAATAAGTTATTCTGAGCTTTATTATAACTTTACATGGTATCTTCACTGTGCTTCGGTCAATAGTATCGGGTATCATTCAATTTGTCAGAGAGAACCATTAAGTTTTGCTTTATAGTAAGACACATATATGGTACTCTGTATTGTCCACAGGATATTTGAATCTGCTCAGAGGTCTGGAGTATTAGTAGTCATCCTGATGGAGATGTATTTGGGGGCTGAGCGACAGTGAAGCAGTCAAAGGTGCAGGGTACATGCAATTTATCATGAGGCTCTTCAACGGATTCCACAGATTCTACCATGTATATGATTTTTATATTTATATATTCATAGAAGTATCAAAACAATGTTGAATTCTCTGTGTACCTGAACTACACGATTGGTGTGGTTCAGAAAGTTAGCTCCCTGGGGTAGGGATTATGTTTATTTAAATTTTTGCACAGGACCAAGCCCTCTGTCAGCATCCAATAAACTAAAAATAATAAACTGCAGCAGATTTCCTATCCATCCTCAGATGGCCAGACTGACCTGCCATTGTTCAAAACATACCTTCTCTTCCCATGAGAAAGGAATAAAAGCAAAGGTGGTTAATGCTGAGGTGCATCCAGCCCTGACGGGGGACCTTCCCCTTCCAATAACTACAGGAGTAGTAGTTCACCAGTTTCTCTTCCTCTGGCATCCCAAACAGCTTGTGGAACTTCACTATGGCTTCTTTAAACTTCTCTGTGTCATCATCCTCTTTGATACCATTGATTTTGTTGTACTCTGCGATGATGCCCTGAAGAGGAAGAAAACATCAAGGATGTTCGCCACCAAAAGATATTTGACATATTTATCAGACATTAAACTTTGAGTTTAAATGCCATGACCCTTACTCTGTTGTCAGAGAAGTCAGTTTCCCTCACCCTTACCTTTTCAGAATGGACTACCCACCTTCTGTTCATCAGTTATCTTCCATCCTACAAGCCAGATTTTCTGATGTCTTGACCTCTTACCTTGCTTATGTCCCAGATAACTAATCAATCACACTCCTGCATATCTCAGTAGCACTACCCCGACTATTACACTAGTAAAGAGGTTAGGAGGAGTCACTGCAACTTGTCAAAAAAAGTTCACAAATATTGCATCTTCATTTTTTCCATCACATTTTGGTGAAAAATTGTAGAAAAACTGAATTTTGAAAAAATGTCAACCAATTCTGGTGAGTGCAGAGAGACTAGGTAAAAGAGACAAATGTGACTTTGATTGTAAGCTCTTTGGGGCAGGGATTGTCTTTTTGTTCTTGTTTGTACAGCACCTAGTACAATGAGGCTCATGTCCATGACTAAGGCTCCTAGATGCTACGGTAATACAAACAGAACACTATAGGAAAACAAAATGTTGTTACTTTCAGAACAAGGAGCAAGGAGAGAGGTATGGTTATCTCCAAGAAAGCACCTGGTCTTCTTTTGATTATCCCAACAGAATATGGGAAACACCACATGCTATTTCATTCACAGTGTGGTGAGGGGATCAAAAACATAATGAAGAGCACAATTCAGATGCTGGTAGAGCTGTCCACTGGTTGAGAACAGGCTAATGGCAGCCCTGAAAGTTCTTTCCAACTGTCCCGTTTTAAGCCACTGAATCTACCTCAAATACCCCCAACTTGATAGGGCACCCATGTCCTCTTCCCCATCCCATCCCAGGAACAAATATTGTTTGAGTAAATAGGAATGGACTTTCACTAGAGCAGAGGAGTTTTATTCTAAATAAAAACAGATCAGGTAGAAACTCCACCATTGCTACTTTCTTAGTGACAAAAAGTAACTTATGACCCTTCTTAATAGGTGTTAAATGAAAGGCTAGTACTTGGTAACTGAAAGGATAGAAAATTTCTTGTTTACTAATTGAACTATTACAACATGGAAAAAAAACTAATAGAACATATCCCTTCTTTAACTTAAGGTTAAAAGGGAAAGTGATTTCATCCCTTCAGGTTAGCATAAACTACTTTGGGGAGCCTAGTGGGGGTGGTGAAGCCTTCTTTGTTGTGCAAACATGCAGTTATACAGGAGTTTAAGTAGTAACACTCTTCTTAACAAAGCTGTGTTTGACACAATAGCGGTCTCATGGAAATAGGTATTTTAATGCTACAGGTTTAAACCATTTATAAAAGGGGTCTATTTTATTTATTCCTGATCTGCTACTGAAATTTACTGAAGCACAGCTGGGTTTTTAAGAGGTATAATTATTACATGAGAGGTTAGAATGGAATCAGATGGAGCCAACAGGCTTCATCGACACACAGTTTATGTACCAGTATAAATATTTTGCTTAGAAGTGACATTCTGTGCAGAACTAACTACACTGGTAACCAGCACCTTTATTTCAATATGACTGCATCCACGCTAAATATACTGGTGTAATTAAAGTGGTCCAATATTTGTGCATAGACAAAACCTATGTTATTCTTCTAAGTTTCTGTATGTAATAGAGGAAAACATTATTCATTCTAGACAGAGACAGAATTATCAGTTGTTTTAAGTGCTTAATGTTCTATTGGTCAGTAGCGTTAATAAACAAGTGCATTTATTTTCAAATATTCATAACACATTTTTAAAATTTCAAAGCATGAGTGAATCACAGAAATTTTTTGGATCTAAAACCAGCCAAAACATTTGTTTCCTTTAATCTACTTTAGATGTTGAATTAAAACCAAAGGAGAGGATAGATGAAGTGGGGACTCCCACATATAAATTATTTTGATTACACTGATATAGATATTTATGCTCCAGCAAATTTCCCTAATCTAGATATGCACACAATATCATTTGGAATGCTGCTTTCCTTTCAAAGAACACAGTGGTGTATAGATCACTGCGTCAGATGCGATGAGACATTACAGTTCTATAGTCACATCTATAATCAACAACAATTTCTATGTACATATATATGCTACCTGTATTTTTCCTCTGACAAATGTGTTTATGTCATTTTCATTTTCAAAGATTGAAAGAGTTTGCAACAGATTCTGTTCAAGCCATTCCCAGTGTTCAGTGATTTCCTTCCTTGAACAACCTGCACAAAAGAACAAAGTAAATAATTCACTGATGTCTAAAATTTGTTCATGATTCCCCAAAGCAAACAAGATTTAAAGCAAAATGAAAGAGGTAAAATGTTTCACACAATGAAACAAATGTCATAACCTCAGTAAATTGAAAAATTCTCCCCTAACCCCCAATTTCACTACTAATGGTTGGTGGTAACTCCCAACATGAACCCACATGGGTTATTTTAAAACTTTTCTGTATCAGTACTTAGTTTAAATATCAGTGAAGAATACTACATTAAAAATCCTAAACATAAGGACCCTAGTATATTTGTGGAATTGTAAATGACATGCTAATGAGGTCTAATTACTGAAGGTGGTGGCTGCATTTGTTAGGAGCAAAACCAAAAGATAACTGTACATTATACAAATAGTTCTTGATGGAGGTAAATCCTAATATAGGATACACTTACCAAACTTCAAGATCAAAATCATGTTTGAAACAGGCAATCAGTGGAATTTGTCAATAGGTATCTCAGACCACAAAAGAAAGAAATTTTCAAAACTTCAGATGGAAGAATATCTTCATCAAAAGAATGTGAATTTTGACAGCACTCTAAAGAGAGGCACATCTTTTGTAAGGATGTCACAGTGAAAGCTGAGACAGACAATATTGGGCTTGGTTTCTAGGGAGCCGGAAGGGAGTCAAACAAGATTTCTGCCATGGAGAAACACATACACGTACATTCTGTAAATGAATATAGGGCTAGAATGAAGGAACTTTTCATGGATCAGGCATTCAATAGGCAACATTTTACTACGGTTTCCTCTGCTGTAAGCTTCCACTAAACACCACTTTTCCTTTCTCTATCTAGCACTGGTTTTGACTGTTATACAATATTTTCAGAAATAGAGATGCTTGTGCTGTCAGAGATCTCTCTGTCCTGATATGGAAGGCAGGAATAAATCCATAAGTACTAGTTTTAGGCACCAAGACACCTGCACAGGAATGGCAGGATTTTTGTACAGACAACGGCTTAAACATCATGGGTAGCCTAACCTGCTACACCATGATAACACTCTGACATAAGCATGCTGTTGTCATGCCCTCCATCCACACTGGAGCTTTGTCTGGCTGTGATAAGCAATACAGCTATCTGGGCATAAATACAGAGATTCACAGCACCACAACTCACTGCACCACTCTAAGCTCTTATTCACAGGTGTTGTAGGGCAACTTGTCTCCCTGCTCTACGGATGATGAGTGAAAACGGCCTAAACCCTGGAAATTCTCATCCTGACAGGACCCAAGATGCTATGGTGGTGTGCTGTTATACGCCAAAGGCATCAATCCTGCTCAGTCTAATAACAGACAGATGCTATTTTTTATGGAGGCAATGTTTCTTTTTTGTGCCTCTGAAGAAGCTGCTGCCGAGGGACAGTGGTGGGTATCTTCGGGTAGGCCTACACTGCAATGTAAACCCAGGGTTAGCAGACCATGAGTTCTTAGATCCTGGGTTTGTTAACATAGGATTTGAGTATCCACACTCATTTGTAACTCCAGGTTAGGAATTGTTGAACCCTGGTCCCACCCTAGGGCTCCAGTGTCTACACTGCATTATGTGGGTCTGAGTCCAACTACCCGTATCCCAGACTTCCTAGCACCCTCCCAAAATGTTGCTGCTCTAGCTCAGGGGTGGGCATACTTTTTGGCCCGAGGGCCACATCGGGGTACGAAACTGTATGGAGGGCTAGGTAGGGAAGGCTGTGCCTCCCCAAACAGCCTGGCCCCTGCCCCCTATCTGTCCCCTCGCACTTCCTGCCCCCCTCAAAATCCTCATCCCATCTATCCCCACCCTGCTCCTTGTCCCCTGACTGCTCCCTCCTGGGACCCCCGCCCCTAACACCCCCCGGGACCCCACCCCCTATGTAACTCCTCCCCCATCCCGACTGCCCCCACCTCTGCCCCATCCAACTGCCCCCTGCTCCCCGTCCCCCGACCGCCTCCCCCGAACCTCTGCCCCATCCAACCGCCCCCTTCTCCCTGTCTGCCCCCCCCCAGCCCTGGCCCCCTTACCTTGCTGCTCAGAGCAGCATGTCTGGCCTCCGCAGTGCCTGGCTGGAGCCAGACACGCTGCCACGCTGCCCTGCATGAGCAGGCAGCCCCACAGCCCAGAGCATTGCCCGTGCAGCAGTGTGGCTGCAGGGAAGGGGAGACAGCAAGGGAGGGGGCCGGGGGCTAGCCTCCCAGACCAGGAGCTCAGGGGCTGGGCAGGACGGTCCTGCGGGCCGGATGTGGTCCACGGGCCATAGTTTGCCCACCTATGCTCTAGCTCATTGTTTGTGGTGCAGTGTGGGAAAGCTTGACTGTCCAGAGGACAAAGGATATCAGCCCATGGGATTATGGAATACTTTTGGCAAACTCCCAGAGCATGAGTCCACTGTGGCTGCATCTACACTGCATAGCTTTAGAGCTTGAATCCTGCATCCTGGTTTACTCGGGCTCAGACTCTCCACCCCGTGGGGTCCTGTGACCAATCCCTGGGTTACTGTGATTTGTTTGTAGATGGAAGTGGGGTTCATTTTGAGCCAGAGTTTGAATCCTGGGCTTACATTGCAGTCTACATAACCTTAGAGGCTGCTTTTGGCCCGTGCAAGGTGAAGCCAATGGTTTACCAGCAGAAGCACAACAAAAGAAAGGGACAATGGGGAGGGTGGCGGAGGCAGGGACCAAGCACATGTTGTCTCTCACGGAAGATCACGGTTTTCTGCTTCTGGATCTGAACCACAAGTACACTATGGTGTGACCACAATGAGACGGCAACATTGGATGACCAGCAGTGGGTCCAGAACTTTCATATGAGGCAAGCCCCACTCCTGAAGCAGAGCACCCAGATGAGTGAGCCAATCATGCTCCAGAAGCACGCTGCTATTGCCCTGTGGAAGCTGGCAACCCCAGACTGTACTAGATTTGTTGTTAATCAGTTAGAGGTAGGCAAATCCACAGCTGCCGCAGTGGTCATAGAGGACTGCAAGGCAATTAATGCTGTGCTATCTTCCAGGTTGATAAAAATAGGAAATATTCCTAAAATAAGTGTGGGTTTTGAATGGATGGGCATGATGCCATGGCGTTATAAAGGTCTGTTTTGTTTCAATGTGGCGAGCTGGTATGTGGTTCCCCTGCCCCCAATAGCACAGTCACTGATGGGAGGTCAATGCCACCTGTCATATTAGGTGACACAGCGCACCTTTCACTGCCGTGGTTGACAAAAACCTTATCCTGATGTGTGCCAACTGGACAAAAGGCAGTTCAACAACTCACTGAGCAAGTTCAGGATGGTAGTGCGATGTGCCACTGGCTTGCTGGCAGTGCTTACGGGCTCATGGTAGTCTGTTTAATGCTATACCCAGGAATCTCAATGGCCACTGGGAATATTTTAATACTTTCTAAAAATAACAATAATGAACTGGTTTCTGCACTAGTGGGAGCGTGCCTTACCACGGAGAGTTATTTGGATGGTAGTGCCTTTAAGGAGTGTATTACAGCAAGTTACATTTCGCCCAGGCTGGCTACTGCAAAAGAGCCAGGTGAATGCATGCTGATACACAGGCTTCTTACTGAGCATTTTTCTGCTTTATCTAACAATGGATATGGGTAAAGACAGAGATAGCACAAGGAGGGTCGGACCAAGGACACCAAGCAGAGATATATGAAGGTAGATCCCTTATGGTCAGGGATCAGAGCACAGACAGATGGCAAGATTGCATACAGGAATACATTCCCAGAGGGCTTGGGGGAGGAGACTGGAGAATGATCATGTATTGATTCTTTGGACTGGCCATTATCTTAGGTTAGCAATACACAGCATAAATTAACTTGGGGGTTTGCCCTATATATCGGGGTACAGTGGCTGCCTTGCCACGTAGCACAGATAGAGGTGCGTGGATGTGTGAATGTCAGATGTGTTAAGGGGAAAACTATGGTTGAACCCCAGTTAGGTCCGCAATGAAGACAAGACCAAGATGAATCTTAAGCAGATATTTGCAGAACACAGGTTTTGAATGTGTGAACATTAATATCTATACCCAAAACCTCCTTCTAAGATTATGTTCATCCAACCAGGAGGGAACAGAATCAATACCCACATGACCTGTGTTTCCAATCACAGCTAATCAACAGCTCAAATTATAACTAGCAAATAGTTCATGAGCAGCTAATTGAATGTAGCTACAGAATTCAAGAAAGTCAAGCTGCTCATGAACTGACAATTAGAAAGAGACTAACCAAAAGTAATTATTTGCTACCAATTATTTCGGTTTTAATATGAACATAGATTAAGGTTATAACAATATATTATAGCTGTGTTACAATATAAAAGCTTTTGTAGGTGATCTTGATGCAACCATGCACAAACCAATTATTTCCTAACCCGTCAGTTATAAATGTGATGTGAATACTAACCCAGACCTCACTGACACAGTTTTAGTGAAAGCAATGGAATGAGATCATCTATGCAATTCCTAGGGAGTATGACAGATATGGTAATTTCCTGCAATATCCTTGAAAAACCTTAAAAACCTTATTTATTATTGTAGGCCAGGATTGTATGTAGCAGGGAGATGTGACCAATGTAACATTTGGGAGTTCAAAAGACTACACTGAAAACGTACCAGACAAGTACGGACTTTTGGGACAATGAGCGTTAAGTGGATTTCCTGGGGATTCCCAAGGGAGAGGGTAATGCAAATTACCCAACTCTTGTTACGCAAAACCCTACCCTTTTGAAACTATCCTCTGAAGAGAGGGTCTTGGTCTGCTAACTATCTGTTACTGAAGGCCAAGATCAAAGGCCTAAGTTGTATAAAGAAACAGCTGCTCTGCCCAGCCTGGGTTCTGGTTCTGAAACTGAGACACAGTTATGAACTTGCAACCATGGGAAACCCAGTTGTGGGTTTTGAGGAACTGACACTTATGAGAGTTCGAGGCTGGAATCATTATGACCCAGTCTGGTAAGCTCTTTAGCGTGCACCTAGGTTCTTTTATTGTTTTTTAAAAGTTTTCCCTGTAATGCTTTCACTTCAAGAATAAAGGTGCCTGCTTATAAAGAATTGTATAGTAAATTTTAACTGTGGATAATTATGCTGTTCATAGCCTCTGGAGAGGAAGCAAAGTGCAGACACTAGTCTATTTACAGTCTGGCTTGCTGGGAATATAACTGTATAAAGCAGGGGACTGTGGAGCCTTGAAAACTCCTGCTTAGGATGGAGAGAGATTAAGGTCAGCAAAAAGCAGTGACAAAATGTGTAAGTTATGGACAAAAAACTAGACCACCAGCAGCATGACTGCTCTTCTCCTACACTGCAGTGAGGTACAGTTTGGCCACACCATCATAAGGGCTCTGCACTTCTTTTCTAAGGGCTTGTCTACATGGCATGGCAATACGCACCACAACGGTGTGAATTCTAATGCACACTGTGTTACGCACTAACTGACCCATGTAGACCCTGCTGGGAAGAACTAAAAGTTCCCTAGCGTGCGTTAACATGCACTAGGGAACTTTTAGTGCATGCCAGCAGGGTCTGCTTGAGCCAGTTAGCACATGCCTTTGGTGTGTATTGTGCAGACTGGTCCGAAGTCATCTATTTCTCATTTGTGGCTCATCAAATTTCAGGTTATTTTCATCGCTTCTGTAGAGAGTTTCCTATCAAGTCCTCACCTCACACACCCCTCCATCTCATTTTTACTTTACTTTGTTGCCAATATCTCGTGCTTTACTCCTCAAAACATTAACTGGTCTGCCACAACTCTGTATGAGAAATGAAAGCAAAATAAACAGCAACTCCACCACCCTCAATAACCATTTCAATATAATTATGGGCATTAGAAAAATGTGAGTCAATTGAGAGTTCTCAGATAGGTCTCTGCAAGTAGTGTAAGAGAAACAAATGAAAAACACTCTCATGAAAGTGCCACCTGGCAGTAAACTCAAACACGGGCAGACGAGGTCATAAAAGAGACACTATCCTAATCTCGTAGCCCAAATTGTTTACCTAGTGAGATGGATCAGTTAATCCACCCACAATTCACATTTAATGTTGAATAGAATATTTGATGTTGGGCAGAATTAATGAGCAGGATGTGCTAACAACACACCTTTTATCATAGTCTAGATCAGTGATTTTCAAACTGCGGGTCGTGACCCAGTACTGGGTCACGCAATGTAAGGCACTGGGTTGCGGTGGCTCTAGTCAGCACCGCCAACCGGATCATTAAAAGTCCTGTTGGTGGTGCTGCCTGGCTAAGGCAGGCTAGTCCCTACCTGTTCTGACACTGCGCTGCTCCCCGGAAGCAGCCAGCAGCAGGTTTGGCTCCTAGGCAGGGAGGCCACGGGGCTGGCCAGCGGGAGCTGCGGGGGGAGGAGCGGTGCCTCTGGGCAAGAGCCACATGGAGCCACTTGCGCACCTCTGGCTAGGAGCCAGACCTGCTGCTGGCTGCTTCCAGGGAGCAGCGTAGTCCGTGGGGACAGGAGAGGCAGGAAGCCTGCCTTAGCAACCCCACTGCGCCGCTGATTGGGAGCCGCCAGAGGTAAGTCCCAACCCTGCGCCCCAATCCCCTGCCCCAGCCCGGAGCCCCTTCCTGCACCCTAAACCCCTCATCCCTGCTCCACCCCAGAGCCTGCACCCAAAGCCCGGACCCCCTCCAGTACCCCAGCCCCCTGCCACAGTCCTGAGCTTCCCCCCCAACCCAAAGCCCCCTCCTGCACCCCAAACTCATCATCCCCAGCCCCACCCCACAGCCCTCACCCCAAACCTCTGCCCCAAACCTGAGCCCCTCCCGCACCCCAAACCCCTCATCCTCAGCTCTGTTGGATTACAGGCATCAACAATTTTCTTCAGCTGGGTCACCGGAAAAAAAAGTTTGAAAACCACTGGTCTAGAACAGAGCTCTCCAACCGTTTTACTTACAAGATCACTTTTTGAATTTAAGTGCAACCCAGGACCAACCCCGCCCCCTTCCCGAAGCCCCGCCCCACTCACTCCATCCCCCCTCCCTCCGTCGCTTGCTCTCCCCCACCCTCACTCACTTTCACCAGGCTGGGGCAGAGGGTTGGGGGTTGTGAGGGTGTGCGGGTGCTGGGCAGGGGCCGAGGGGTTTGGAGTGTGGGAGGGGGAGCCAGACTGAGCCTGGGGCAGGGGTGCAAGCTCTGGGAGGGAGTTTGGGTGCAGGAGGGGGCTCCAGACTGGCGTAGAGTATAGGGGTTCTGGCTCGGGGGGGGGGGTCAGGGCAGGGGGCTTGGGGTGCAGGAGAGGGTATGGGGTACTGGCTCTGGGAGGGGGCTCAGGATGGGGGTTGGGGTGCAGGCTCCTGCCAGATGGCACTTCCCTCAGGCGGCTCCTGGTCAGCGGCACAGCGGAGCTAAGGCAGGCTCCCTGCGTGCCCCGGCCCCACGCCACTCCCAGGAGCGGCCAACGCGCCCCTGCGGCACCTGGCGGGGTGGGGGCAGCACGTGGCTCTGCATGCTGCTCCTGCCTGCAAGCACTGCCCCCACAGCTCCCATTGGCTGCAGTTCCCTGTTCCTGGCCAGTGGGAGCTGCAGGGGCGGTGCTTGCAGGCAGAAGCAGCATGCAGAGACCCCTGCCTCTCTGTCAAGGGCCATGGGGGCATGCTGACTGCTTCCGGGACGGCGTGGGGCTGGGACAGGCAGGGAGCCTGCCTTAGTCCTGCTGCGCTGCCGAACTTTTAGTGGCTGGAGATCACGATGGACTGGCAGAGGCTCCAGGATCGACCAGTCGATCATGATCTACAGGTTGGTGATCACTGGTCTAGAAAAACTTATTCTACCCTGTCTACACTTGGTTTTAAAACATATTAGCTACCACATATTAAAACCATGACTTTTCGTGCCATGGACAAGCTTTGGACCAGCTCAGCACATTTTAAAGTATGCACTGTCTTATATACACTAGACTTAAAAGGTAACACATTCCAACACACCTTTAAATTCTAGTCAAGACTAACACTTAAAATTAAATCAGGTCAACTTTTTATATAGAATAAGGCAACAGGGAAGAGAGAGGATGTTAGAAGATAAAGGGGACAATAGCTACTGTGCATAGAGCAGAGACTATCAATCACACTTCCCCTCCCCAAGGTGGTACACTTGATCACACATTACATGGCTGAAATGCGGATATAATCTCAGCCAGTATGCTTGATATGCTAATGAATTCTGTCATATCTTCAACATCAGAACTGTTTGTGAAGTATGGACTGGGATATAAGAGGAAGGGTGAGGACAGACGGAAGAACTGTACACTTGAAAACAAAAAGGGATATTTCCATGGGTCTGTACATACTGCAAAAAGAAAAAAAGGGGGGAAAAAAAGCAGCTGTCTGCAGCAGTGAGTCTCAGAACCCAGGTCTACGGATTCGGGCTCATGCTATGGCGCTAATATCATCAATGTAGCCGTTCCTGCCCAGGCTGGAGCTTGGGCAGGGAACATTTACGCTATTATTTTTAGCACCGGAGAGTAAGCCTGAGTCTCTATACCAGGGCTCTGAGACTTGGTGCCATGGCTTTTTTGTTTTGTTTTTGAAGTGCAGACATACTCTGTAACAGTTTGAGAGTTTTCATGCATGAGGAAATTTACTAGGAGAACTATACCAGCATAATTATACCACTACCATTACACGGACATAACTCCCCATGTGAGCACTCCCATTCTGGAATTAACACACTTTAAGCTTCTCTAGCAAAATTACCAATAACATCTGTTCTGAGCCTGTTCAACAGAGAGGACTCTGACCCTCACAGTCAGATTAGAAACAGTGATTTTACATAAAGTTGCATTACATAAATCCATGTTAACAAGCCCCCATTACAGAGCTAAACAGCTTCAAACATAACCAACTAGCATGCGACTGTAGACAAGATCATTGGGTTTCTTTTCACCTGTGAAAATGTTATGCTGCTGAATAAGTAAGCCAGGAACCAAACATGTGATTTCCACAGCTCTGTAAAACTATTCATGGGAGCCAAGGATTAATGCATTATGGAAGGCAAATGAGGCTGTAATGAGTTTCAGTAAAAATGGGAGAGTGCAAGTGCCAAATAATGAGTGGCACACTTGTAAGAGAACAGTAAAGAACAACTGTGAAATGAGAGATGGAGTTACACAGCTGAACACTGCAAAATCCTTTGTACCACGTGTGACGGGGTCAGTCACAGAGACCCTCTTGGGACTCTCACCTGATGTGCTAAGACTACCTCTGACCCCATTTTCTCTGCCAGTTTGGGCCTTCAGAACCCTGCCTTGTTGAGCCAGATATGCTAATCTGCTGCAACACAGACCCAGGGTCTGAACCACGCCCCCAAAGCTGCAGACTTAACTGAAAACGGCTTAGCACCCAGACACCCAATGGGATTCAAACCCTAAATAAATCCGTTTTACTCTGTATAAAGCTTATACAGGGTAAACTCAAATTGTCCATCCTCTATAATACTGATAGAGAGATATGCACAGCTGTTTGCTCCCCCAGGTATTAATTACTTACTCTGGGTTAATTAATAAGCAGAAGTGATTTTATTAAGTATAAAAAGAAGGATGTAAGTGGTTCCAAGTAACAACAGATAGAATGAAGTAAGTTACCAGGTAAAATAAAACAAAACAAAGTCTAAGCCTAATACATTAAGAAACTGACTACAGATAAAATCTCACCCTCAGAGATGTTCAAATAAACTTCTTTCACAGACTGGACTCCTTCCTTCCAGGAGACTTGACCCCCAATCTTCCCTTAAAACCTGATCCACAGGTGAGGGGTCTGGCATTTCAGATGCAGATTCTTCATCCTCCTCCTGGGGAAAAGCCTCCCTACAAAAGGTGGGCAGACCCTCCTGTCCCCCCCTCACCTTCCATCTGGACTTCCCTCTCTGGGCTCCCCTCTGAGGCATACACTCCTGTGTCCCCCAAAAGGGAAGGTGACCCTGGTCCAGCTGTGGGCTCACAGCTACCAGCTATGACAAACCCTTCACTGGTCAGCAAAATCCCCCCCCCACCACTTCACTCAGGTTGAGCTTGCTTCCAGCTACAGAGTCCTTGGGGGGACTGTTCCCACTGTAGTCACTGGGACCCCAACTTTCATCTCCAGGATACATGTCTCTGTGCACCTCAGGGCAAGACCTGTCCCCTGCTGACCTAGATTCATAGATACTAAGGTCAGAAGGGACCATTATGATCATCTAGTCCGACCTCCTGCACAACGCAGGCCACAGAATCTCACCCACCCACTCCTGCGATAAACCTCTCACCTATGTCTGAGCTACTGAAGTCCTCAAATCGTGGTTTAAAGACTTCAACGAGCAGAGAATCCTCCAGCAAGTGACCCGTGCCCCATGCTACATAGGAAGGCCTCTTCCAATCTACCCTGGAGGAAAATTCCTTCCCGACCCCAAATATGGCGACCTGCAACTTCCTGGCAGTCAGCAACTGGGACAGCCTCCCTGTTACAAGGTGGAACTTTCCCCTCCCCCAGGGAGATGATTATAGGACAGGAGCTGGCTTTATCCAGCCCTTCCCGCAGGGATCTGCCTTGAGCCTCTGGGCTACAGGAACTGGTTACGACCATCCCTGCTCCCAAAGCTGCATTTTTCACCGCTCCAGAGGAATTAAAGAGACACTCCCCTATTCCCCCCTGCAGCCCATGCGACTTCAGCCTCCCCACTGGGGCTTTTAGCACAAGATTCCTTCTTGCTGCTAACAAACCCTGGGACAGATTCTGCCACATCAAGGAAATCATTCCCTAGTAGAAACAGTACAAAATTGTGTGCCACTCTGCAACAGTCAGCTCAGCCTGCAAATCACCAGTTTCCATGTGTACCTCAGCTAAAGGCGCAAGGACTTCGTAACCTCCCACCAATTCTAATTCTGCCATTTTCCCTGGTAACAAATCCTTCTCGTGGATTAGGTCCCTCCTGACTACAGAAATTTCTGCACCAGTGTCTCTCCGTCCTTGGAGCAGTTTGCCATTAAGTTTAACAGCATGCATATGCTCACTGCTTGGTTGTGTAGAAGCAACCTTTACAAATCCTGTGTGGAAAGAGGCAGCAGCCTGGGATACCCCCTGTGCTCTGAGAAGCAGCAGCTTCATGTGTTACCTGCTCTCTGTTCCCACTCAGCCAAGGACATTTATTCCTCAGGTGCTCAGTGGACTTACAATGATAGCACCTTCTGGGCTCCTCTGCTTGTACAGGAGACTTGGGACGAGTAACAGGGGAATGGGGAGATGAACGCCCAGCCTCCTTTACCCAGGGGTAAAATGGTGATTCTGCTTTCCACCAACCTGGTACCCCTCTGCCAGTGGTTTGTATTTAATTGCAGCTTGTGACTGCTCATAAGAGTCTGCAAACTCAGCTAATTCCCCCACTGCATCCACCTTTTTGTCCCACAAATACTATTTTACATCATCACTGCAATATTCAGGAATTGTTCCTGAGTAATTAAATTACACATTTCTTCCAAGCTTGTAACGCCTTTTCCCCTCACCCACTTGTCTAACAAATCTTTCATTTCATTTACATAAGCCACATTACTCAATCCAGATCCCCTCTTAACACTCCTGAATTTAACCCTGTAGGTTTCAGGTGTAATCTGAAACTGTTTCGAAACCAGTTCCTTAAATTTACCAGAGTTTGAAGCATCATCAATAGGCATCTTATTGAATATGTCCAGAGCTCTCCCCATCAATTTGCAACTAAAGTGGTCATTTTTTGATCTTCAGGAATCACATGGAGAGTGCACAGTTTCTCAAAGATGATGAAATAATCAGCAATATCACTGGATTCAGTATACTGCGGACATAACTGCTCCCATTTGTGGATTTTTCGGAAGTGGAGCCAGCTGTTGAAGGGTTTTGTCTCTTCCACTCCATTACAGTCAGTTCATGCTTCTGGGTCTCAATCTGGGCCTGTATTTCTCTGTCTTTTAACTCCAAGGCTCTTTTGTGATCAGTTTCCTCCCTGGCTGCCTCTGCCTCCATAGCCCTTGTGTGTGCAGTCTCCTCCCTGGCTGCCTGGCTTCTTTGAGCCTCATTTGAAACTTGCAGCCCTTTGCCTTCTCCTCTACTTCCAGTCTCGCGCACTCTAGTTTTGTAGCTGCCTCACTGGTAGTCATTTTCCTGCTTTCTTGTGCTTATTTCACACCCGAAATAAAGAAAATAACAAACCAGTAACCACTTTGTCTGTTCTCTAGCCACCACACTCAAAACTCACTTAAAATCACTACTAGTGTCTCAAAGCAATCAGCTGTGCACAGATCCTGCTCAACTACGCCACTGTGACGGATTCAGTCACAGAGACCCTCTTGGAACGGTCACCCAATGTGCTGAGACTACCTCTGAGTCAGTTTTCTCTGCCAGTTTGGGCCTTCAGAACCCTGCCTGTCAAGCCAGACACGCAAGCCTGCTGCTGGGTCCAGACTAGAAAGAAGTTTTGTCTGTGAAAGAAGCTTATTGGGACATCTCCGAGGGTGAGATTTACCCTTATTCAGTTTCCTACTCTATTAGGCTTAGACTTGCGTGTTTTGTTTTATTTTGCTTGGAAACTTACTTTGTTCTGTCTGTTATTACTTGGAACCACTTACATCCTTCTTTTTATACTTAATAAGCAAAAGTGATTTTATTAATTAACCCAGAGTAAATAATTAATAACTGGGGAAGCAAACAGCTGTGCATATCTCTCTATCAGTGTTATAGAGGGCGGACAATTTATGAGTTTACCCTGTATAAGCTTTATATACAGTAAAACAGATTCATTTGGGGTTTGGATCCCACTGGGAGCTGGGTGTCTGGGGTGCTAGAGACAGGAGCATTTCTTAAACTGTTTTCAATTAAGTCTTTAGATTTGGGGGCGTGGTTCGGACTCTGGGTCTGTGTTGCAGCAGGCTTGTGTGTCTGGCTCAAAAAGGCAGGGTTCTGAAGCCCAAACTGGCAGAGAAAATGTGCTGAGACTACCTCTGAGCATATCGGGTGAGAGTTCCAAGGGGGTCTCTGTGACCGAACTTGTCACACCATGTAGAACAGTGAAAACTTTGAAGAGGTTAAAAAAGAATCACTTTCTTCTCAAATGGTCACAGAAAGACACAAAATAATCATAGTGCAGTGTTCTCAGAGGATACACAGATGGCCAATTTCAATGGAGCACAGATGAATAATCTGCACTCAGGAAGATAGATTTTACTTCTCTTTATAGGCCATACTATTCTCTTTAAGGGGTCAGACTTGAGCTACTACAGTCATTTAACAAAAACAACTTATAATCAGTTAGACATACAAAACCTAAAACTAGCTGAAACTCAAGAAGCAATCAACAAAAGAAACTAAGGCCAGTGGGTACATATGATAATATCTTCATTGTTAAAACTTGTTAAATTTTTCTAACTAGGAATACAAATTCTAAGGATTCAAAATAAAGTAAGAGTATTTCTTAATCCAATTAAAAATGTGAATTAAGTAACATCTATAGAAGCAACTGGAAAACCAGTTCTTTTTCTTAATGTGTGAGCAGTGTTATGGTCTTTGAAGAAGTGCTGTACTCTTGTTAGTTTTGTGATATAGGTTCTTGTGGGGAGGGGGAACACATAAGCAGCAGGAGAGCATGCTCTCCGCCTCAATCTCTCCTTTTAGGGAGAATGTTGGGGACAACTTTGGTTCCTGGGAACCAGGCATTAGTGTTCAAGCTGAGAAAAGAGGGGCTTATTTGTACGGTGTTTGTGACCACTTATGTTCAAGGAGCAGTAGACAGAGTAAACAAACATGTTACACTAAGAAAATTCCCTTCCTCCACATCACTGGTTTCTCCTCCCATTGGAAACCAACCTGCATGGCCCTGCCGTCTGCTGCACCACGATGGAGGAGGGGACAGTAAAACAGCAGGTTAAATGAGAATTCCAAAAAGTCTTTAGTAATAAATGCAGCCATTTTTATAAAAGGCAAGTTATACTACACCGATTTTAAATTAAAATCCACTGGAAGTTTGTACTAACAGGTGTGTGTGTGTTGGTGGGAAATCAACAGTTGATTAGCTGAAACCCTCTTTCAGTTACAATTACCATCAAAAGTGCAAGAATATCTGAATAAAAGCTATACAAAAAATTCCAGAGTGGATTCAGAGCAGGACACAGCACTGAGATTACCCTGGTCAGACTCATGAATCAACTATTTCTAAGGATACACAGGGAGCGCCTTTTATTAGATCTACTGGCAACATATAATATAGTGGTTCTCTACACCAGGTGTGACTGCCACTCATACAACAGTGAAGTAGTTTAGGTCAGATCCAATGGAGAGATCTGAGTCAGTGATGGTGGATGAATACTCATTGACCTCTCCAGGAACTGTGTATGGATCCTGCTCCCCAAGAGTTCGGTTTTCAGTCCAATGTTCTTTAATAGCTATGTGCTATTGAGATTTGGTACTGGATTACAAGGTGGCCAAAAATGATCCCAGCAACACAGAAGTATACCAACTGGTTTAGGAAGGAGGTGTAAGGAGAATAAGACTTCCCCAAGTCTCTCTCAATTTTTGATAGAGAATATTCAGAGGCAGCCAGGAAAGTCTAGGTGTGGTCATTAAACAAGGACTGACTTTATAAAACATCAGCAGCAAAGGTTAAGGATATTTTTTACCACATTAAGGCCTGGTCTACACTAGAAAATTAAGTCAGCTTAACAACATCAGTCAGACATGTGAAAAACCCACGTCCTGAGTGAAGTAGCTAAACCGACCTAACCCCCAGTGCAGACAGCACTAGGTTAACTGAAGAATTCTTTCATCAACCTACCTACTGCCTCTCCCGGATGTGGATTACCTATGCCAATGATAGAAACCCTCCTGTCGGCATACTTAGTGTCTACACTGAAGCGTTACAGCAGCGCAGCTGTGCCACTGTAGCATTTCAAGTGTAGACAAGCCCCAAACATGTCACTAGATGGCAAACTTCCCTCTCAAATTGTGATCTAGTAACCATTGAAAATTTGCACAATCAGTATGCAGTATAATCGGATTAGTAATAGCATTGCTGAATTATAGCAATGTGCTCTATATTCAGATGCTACTGTTATGGTCAGGTGTGGTCAAACAGATTCACAACTTATTTGGTGCTTCATATTTCACACTGCAGGCCTTAGAATTACATGTTTACAAAATGTTATTCCTGCTGAAAATCCTAGTTATATAGTAAAATAGCAATTTAAACAAAAACTCTAATGATAGAAGAAATGTTTTGCAGTAGGTCCTAAATTTTGAAAATCCAACATCAAAAATGCTTCAAAGTAATCATATCTATTTAACAGTGTTTCATGCACATACATTATGTGGCTTGCCGATTTCATAAGTACTTCCCCCATCAACAGACTTTCAGTTCCAGTTGATTGATAAGGTACCACAAAATGACTGCACTTAGATGACAGTAACATTCCATTTGTTACATAGCACATGCCCCACTATCACCAATATAATTCTGTTTCAGTGTATTTGTTCTTACCACAGGCAACAGTCCAGTAAACCAAGGAGTCTGGCGCCTGGTAGAGGATTCGGTATGGTGCTACCCTAGCACTGGAGTCCAGCACAACATCCAGAGTACCCACTAGGAGACCTGTGGAACAGGAAATTCTGTTGGTGAATGTTGCCTGCTAGATTATCTGTTGCATATTAAAATTACTACATGACAGATCATTTTTGCCAACAGGTAAAATATCTATAATCAAAACAGATTTCAGCTTTTACATAGGAGTTGATGTTAGTTTAAAAAAGAAAATATACTAAAGAAGAATAAAAGTCTTTTGTTTCCTTTTTAAGAAAAAGCACATTTTAAAACTGTTATTTAGCTGTAGCTTCTCAGTTCCAAATTCTTTAGGCATTTCCTTAAGACCCCACAAGAGTTAAAATTTGGAATTGCAGGTAGGAAAAGAATAATCCAAAAATTTCCAGCACAAGTCATCTACTACATTCTCTGGAATGGCTGTTGAAAACAAGCCTGGCCAGGACTATACTTAAGGGCTATTTAATTGTGGTGTAGATGTTCAGGCGTGGGCTCAGGCCTAGGACCTTACAAAGTGGGAGGGTCCCAGAACTCACGCAGCAGCCCAAGTCTGAATGTTTACCCCGCAATTAAACAATCCCTTAGCCCAAGCCCCATGAGCCCCCATCAGCCAGCACAGGCCAGTGTCTAACTGCAGTATTAGACACACTCATACAGTCAAACTCTTTTCAACAGCAAAGAGGAGAATAACTTATGAACATATCAAGTAAGCGACATCAACAGTTGTGTATCAAGTTCTACTGGATGTCTCCCTGCCCTTAGGGTAGCTAAAGGTCTTCTAATCCAGGGGTTTTAGAAGATATTCTGCAAAGGAAAGACAAAAACAAAAGCAAACAAACAAGAAATGGAGGAATTGTTTTTATATTCTTGATTACATATAAAGAAGACATGGAAGATTTCCCCACCCTCCACAAGTTGGATTTCATCGGTTTTTGCTAGATGTTTTGAGGAAGGAGGAGAGGGTGTCTCAAAGAGCAGTACTGTGAGTGCTCTTGCATCGTAGCAAAAGAAGGGTAATGTACCATTACCGATGGCATCCCTTCTCCAGGTATTCATTAGATACTCTACTTAAACATCAGTCAAAACAACAAAAAGCCCCAAAATATGAACATTAACATTCACTTCCCCTTTTCAAGTGCTCATTTTCAGTTTTGTGATGTCATCATTGTACGACTTCTCCATTGTGCTTTCTTTCCTGGTAGACAAAACTTGAATTTCTAATGTGAAAAAAAGAAAAGAACCCTTTCCTCACCCTTCCTCTTTTCTGGGACAAAGTATCCTTTCAGGCTCTCTTTAAACATCAGAAAGATACAAAGAGCACAAGAGTTGCTTTTAAGTCCAAATGTCAATTAACATTTGGAATTATCCCACCCACAGTCAATGTACAGTGATTAGGAGACTTTCATTTGATGTATTTCAAACAAACTCATTTATAGTTCTTCCTGGGCCAGATGGGCTGGGAAGTAATCTTCTCCTCCCACTGCATTAATGTCCATCAGCCACCCTTTTTGTTTAAAGAGTCTCAATTATCATGCTGAAAACAGACCTGGATATGTTACCAGAACTTTGGCAGGCAGTGCTCAAAGGATGCATGCCTATAATAGAAGCTGAATAGAAAAAAAAAAGAAAGAGATACTCTCTATTAAACAAGAGATACTCCATATTAACTGGACAAGTTGGCCTCATTTGACACACCTTTGCTCCACAAAGTCGAACTTCTTATTTGACTTTTTGACGACTACTGTTTGTTGACCAGATGGCTTCCCCAAACATTCTACAAAATACTCCTAGATAAGTTTCGACTCCATTCAAAAATCAATGGGCAAGAATAATTTAAATTGTTCCTTTAAAATGTGCATTATCTTGCAACTCATCTACATTAAACAATTTTGCCATTACAACAAGGCCCCGATCTAATAAAGCCCTTAAGCACATGCATAGTTTTAGGCATATGCGTGGTCCCTTACAACCTTAAAAGGTAAGCATGCAAGTGCTTTATTGGACTGGGGTATAGGGTAACATTTTCTACAAGCAAAAGTGAACTGCAAAGGGGCTTCTGCTCTGTATTTGCATTAAATGTGTTGAAAGAGTTGTAAAGCATGAAGAAGCTTGAGTGTAACTCCATGAATTTGCAGACAGTATTAAAAATGCAAGTCATGAGGCAATAGCCAAATAAATTATCTGTAGGCCATGTGTGCTCTCATTGTGATAAGCAGCACCGTTAAATCTCCTGATTTGGGCTGCAAATTCCCAACTTCGTGCAATTAAAAATTTCTCAATTTCTTTCCTGCTGCTGCACTTCCAAAGCTTATATGGTGTGAGTGTGGTCCTGAGAAGTCTGCTACCACCTCTACAAATATGTCACAGCTGAAATCTGAGGACACTGGAGGCAGCACAAACCCATTGACCTGCTCAGCGGTGTCAAGTCAGGAAAATATCCTCCTCTCTAACTCATTTTCACTGAGCTGTTGGAGACGGGGGAAAGAGAATAAAAATTATGGCGTAGGGGTGCTGAATCCTTTTTAACTGGAGAAACAGACTGCAGAGATGCTACTGCTGGTGAGGCTAGGGGAAGGAATATTCCTAACACTCCACAAAAAAAACAGAGGATTTCAACGAATCTCTTCTTTTCCAGATCTTCACTCTTAACAGGTATTTTATGGTTTATTTATAAAACTGAACACAGTATTTTGATAGCAAGAAACATTGCTTAGAAATTTGGTTTTTTTTAAAATAATGTGGTTATTCAGATGTTATGAAGCCAATTAATACTGCCTGTTCAAATCTTACAATTACCCTTGAAGGCTGTCATTAAGGAACTGCTCCATTTTACGCCATAGGTCAGTTTCTTTAATGCAGGAAGGTGATGCAAGCAGAATGAAATAACTGTTTAAATTGATTCTCTCTCTCTGAAGAGCCTTGGAACGGAAGTGATTGTATTAATTGTTTATTAAAAAAAAAAAGTCTATTTTAACCATCTCCCAGTTTAACAACTCATGACAGAGCAAGTATATTCTGCTACATAATAGCAATGAATAGATTTGAGAGTTCAAACGAAAAGATGAAATTGAAAAAAAAAAATCTAAAAATATACTTCTTAATTCACATTAAAACCCTCATTTACCCAAAATAATGTATTACCCTAATCATGGTTACATCCTCTTGCATGAGTTAATCCTTGAATTACACAGCCATTTTTATATCCATGAAAAGTTATGGACAAACATGACTACTGTTTGGACTTTTGTATAGTATTTCAGAATGTTGTCTGTTAACAGAAACCTTACAACAAAATAAAGAGATTTCAATTTCAGAGTACTAAAAAAATATTAACCCTTATTCATATGACTAGTTTTTGTTGTGAGCAAGAATTATTCGAGTAAGGGTTTACAGGCTCAGCCCCATAGTAATTAAAATGAGGGCCTTGATCCTGCAAGCACTCACACAGGTGAGTAGTTTAATGCACAGAAATAATCCCATTAGACACAGATGTTTACAGGATCAGAGCCTGAAATACTACACTGATTCTGCAAGTTACTCTGTGTGGGCAGACTGTACTTGCATGAAACCTCATTAATTGTAGTTGTCAGTCTGCCTGGAGCCAGTTGTGGGTCAGAGCCCTAATTAGCATTACAGGACATTATTAACTTCCAAATAAACATATAAAACCACACACTCTCTCTCCTGAATATTTTGATCTACTATTGTTCAAAGTAACTTCTAAAATAACTACACATGAAAGATACTAGAGGAAAAACATGTTTCTCTTTTTTCAGTTTACTTTATGCTCTTGACAACACGCTGCAGCTTAAGGCCTTGTCTACACCTAGGCTGAAATACTCAAAGACACCTGAGAAATGTATTTAAGACAACTTAAGCCCCAGTAGAGTCAACTATAGTCACCATCACCTCTTGATGGGGGTGGATTCACTACAGGGACAGAAAAAGCCCTTTAATCATTGTAGCAAGTGTCTACACTACACTACAGTGGCGTCAGTTTCCTCTATTTGTGTAGCTCTCTCACAAAGCAGGAGGAGAGGAAAAGCACTTACAACTATATTTTTCTGCTTTTTGTAAAACCAGAAAAATTGGCAGGGGGAGTCAGGTGAGGCCCGGGGTTGTAAAGTGTCAAAATACACCCCGCTGGCTGACACCCTGAGAGCCCAGGGCTACAAGGTCCAGATCCACGCCCTGATCGTGGGAGCCTTGGGCACGTGGGACACCCACAATGAGCCAGTGCTGAGAGTGTGCGGAGTTGGTCAGCGCTACATCTGGCTCATGAGACAGCTCATGGTGTCCGACACCATCAGGTGGTCCAGAGACATCTACATGGAGCACATCACAGGACACAGTCACTACCAGGTCAAGTACTTGAGACCGCCAGCCAGAAAAATAACCCACTTCCTTCCCTGATGAACCAAGGGATGCACCCCACCCATGTACTTATGTGCTACACCAATACAGACTTGGACTCTAAATACATTCTATGCGTGGCGTACCCGAGCCCACCTATCCACTGATGTTTTAAAAACTCCCGCATCCCAATCTGGGTCTATGCTGGTTATGTACGACGTATGCATCTTATGAACCTTGTAACCGAAACTTGTATATCTTTTCATAATTTAAGCCTGACCCCAAATGTACAGTATCTTCCTTCCTAACTTGTGTACATTTGATTTTAAACATTAACTTTAATAAAAAATTTCAATCCGAAACTACTTTTAACTTATAAAAAAAAATATCAAGGAAGAGATCTGACATTGTCCTTTTAAACTATTCTTGTACCCAAATCTCTCAAAATGTCCCTTAGTTTGAGGGATGTCGGTAATTTTAGACTCCCAAGTTCCCTACATTCTTCACAAATTTGGTGTCCCTTTTACTTTTATTGCTGAAAATTACTACATCAGAAATAAAGAATCATGAAATTGAGGTTATAGAAAGAGTTACTGACACTAAAGGAAGGAATTCTAGAGCATTTTACATTTCCTGCATGAACAATGTGTGTGCCCACTGCACAATGTGTCTCACATTTGGACCTGGCAGGTTGAGAGGCATGCTAATACTATCATGGGAGACTGACAAGATACAGAGATAAGAGACTAGTCTGTACTGGCTTATTTTATTGCACTTGTGTCCTTTACAGCCAAATAAAATAATTCATTTTCATAGATTTTAAAGCCAGATTAGATTATCTGACCTTGTGTATACCATAGACCATTAAATTTCACCCAGTTACTGCTGTACTGAGTCCAGTAACTTTTATTTCATTAAAGCATATCTTCCAGAAAAAGACATCCGCTCTCGATCTGAACACAGCAAGAGATTTAACAGAGACAATCCTGATTTCATTGTGACCCCCTCTTTCGTGGATCTGTAGACACTGCTGGCTTGGTTTTCAGAAGTGCTGATCACCTACCTATCCCATAAAAACAACTGGAGATGCAAGTGCTCAGTACCCTGGTTGGGAGAAGAAGAGAGAGGAGGGGACAGGACATGCACGTCTTATACTACTGCTATATGTATAAAAATAATACCATTAAGACTAAAGCTTGATAGATCTTCTGATGTTTGGATACTCAAATATGCTAACACCTATTACAGCAGTTGAGAAATAAAGCAGTTGAGAAATTTACAGAAATAAAAATTATTTGCATGTTATTAAGAGGACAGAGATCAAACCACAGTCTTCTTTAAATGTTTGCCATGGACAATGTTTCTAAGCCCCATTTTTTGCCTCTCTTTAAGTATATTCAATAATTACATTTTTCAATAAAAATAGCTTCTGCAGATTTTGGTGCAGCAATTGGTGTTTTGACTGAAAGCATATTATATTCCATCTAGGCAAGTTTTTAAATACAGTCCTATAGAGTAATCCTCCGTTTGTTTGGTTTTATGAAAACTTTATATTTGAAGATGCATACATGGGCGCACACAGTCCTCTGGCCCCCTCCCCGTCTGAGAGAAACCACATCCACATGAACGGTCACTTGTACTTGCACAGAGCCCTTAGACAAAGAGGGTTTCATGTGGGGTAGAACAAAGGTGACTGCAAGATCAGGGACTTAGATAACCAAAAAATGTTGCCAGAGAGTCCAAAACCAGGTTGGACACGGTCACCTGGATGATGAAGCACAGTAGCCCTTCAAACCTTAAAGTCATTGCGCGATACAGCAACAGCTGTCTATTACACAAGCTATTTGTCAAAAAGCTGAGGACAACAGCAGACTGTGAAACTTCCAGTTCAACTTGGAAGTTTTAACTCAGTGATTTTTTGGACTTTTCCATTCAATCCCAATGATCCATTACTCCCACAACATTCAGTATAATAGGCAACCTGCACAAAGAAAAACTGACTCTTACTGAAGACATACTGAGCTGCCATGACTGATTTCTCACTGAGTATGGTCACTAGGGCCTTTGTGGAGCCATGATCGTAAACTGCCATAGTAACTCTCTGCAGAGGATTCGTTTCAGGACTATGCAGAGCTCTTCTTAATTTGCATAATTTTACATGTGGCCTACCAAAATAAAGATAACTCACATTTTTCCTTCTTAATATTTATTTTAAAAATTTCCATCCATTATTAAAAAAAGTCAGAATCACTCTACTAAGAATAACCATAGTGTACAATCAAATGGACAATTTTCAGGTCATCTTCAGTCAAATATTTATTTTTTTTCTATTGCAGTTTAGCATGTAAATTTTTAAGACATAAGAGCAAGTCCAGCACTACATGTTGTATCAACTAAACTCAAACAGAACAAAGATTTAGCCAGATTGCAATGCTCCCCCCTCCCATCACATTGGTGAGCAGCTACTCAAACAAACAGTCCCATTGACCTCATCAGGCCTACTCACAGAACCACTCGCTTCTATGACTGGGGAGGAAGGGGAAGTGTCCCAAACTGACCCTAGGAGAGCATGCAAAATCATATCACTCCTTAGTAATTTTTCAAAACATTCATATTACTTTTCAGTGTGACGTTTTAAACACTAAATAAAAGATGTACAATCAATGGCCTCCCAATACATGAAGTGTGTTGATGGTCCCCTTCCACTATACATTGTGAGCCCATAATGGATACTTCTGTAATTAGTAATTGTTAAAGACCCTGTCAGAACTGAGGACGACTGCACCTGTATTTCCCCCTCCATGGCCAGCAAGGGCACCCACTTTTAGTCTTCTGGCTCCCCCCAGCCATCACCTCTCTTGGGCAGAGATTTGCATCTCGCTCCCGATGATTGGTTTTTTTCAGGCTACACAATTCCATGCCTTCACTGTAGCAGCGAGCCAGAATGCTTAGACAGGCCAACTTCAGTGTTTTGCTTTCTCTTCAGAGACTATAAGCAGTGTAATTGCCCAAAGTTACAAGTTACCACAGAGCTCTAAGCAAACACATTTATTAAGCTGAAAGCATTCGAGAGAAAACATTAAAAACAGTAAAAGAACCTACATGCATGTTAATAAGACTACCAGAGATCACCCATCCAACTCCAACAAAGGGGTTATTCTGTGGTCATAAGTTCATAACAGCTTTATCTCAGGACAGTGATCCCTCAGGAATGGGTTAAGGCTAGTCTACACTGGCAGCGCTTTAACGTGGCTTGTGTGGTCGTGGCGCAGCGCTGAGAGAGAGCTCTCCCAGCACTCTAAAAAACCCACCTCCACGAGGGGCGTAGCTCCCAGCGCTGGTGCACTGTCTACACTGGCGCTTTACAGCACTGAAACTTGCTGTGCTCAGGGCGGCGTTTTTTCACACCCCTGAGCGAGAAATTTGCACCGCTGTAAATTGCCAGTGTACACAAGCCCTATGTCTTTCCTTTATACAGCTTTGGCCTTTGATCTTCAGATTCCAGGAACAGATAATCAGCAGAAAAGGGGCCCCTCCTCAGGTCACAGCTTCAAAAGGTTTTGTGCCTGCATAACTGGAGGTGGGAATTTGCATTCACCTCCCCCTAGAGATTTTCCAGGCAAACCACTTGACACTGTTTTTTCAAGTCCATTCTTGTCTGACCCATTATTCAAGATAGTCCTTTGAAGTTCACACTTCAAAGTGCTCAAAATAATATATTACCTTTTTATTCAATACAGTGAACTCCAGAGATACTTAAACTTAATTCAGTAAGGTTTTTCAAGGCTATTGCAGGAAATTGCCCTGTCACACTCCCAGTACAGTTGCTAAAGATGTAGGAAGCTCCACCAAGGATTATGTAGGTCTGTAGAACTAACTACTTTGTCACCCCTAGAGGCAATCTTTGATGAAGCTATGCTGATTTACACCATGACCTGGCCCTAAGAATTAAATTTTGTACAGATTTAATAGGCTGTGAAGAGTTGTCCTAAAGCTTGGATGTCATTAACTAGGTTATAAAAATAGTGACTCACAACAACAACAAAAACAAAATAGCCAAGATATTCAGTATGAGAAGATCATTTTAATTTTCCTTAGTCACAACAATGAATCATTATTTTCCCCTACTTTTGCAAGGCAGTCCTCGTGGTTGATTAGGTAATCAGCTCACTCATTTATTTTTATTACAGGAAGAGGTCCAATGACATACCTGTCAAAGGCCAGCGTAAACAACACTCAAAGCTCCATAGTTAATATTATGATACAAATCCAATTTGCCTTACTCGTGTGAGTAGTTCTATGGACTTCATTAATGACACTAGATCAGTGGTTCTCAACCAAGGGTACACGTACCCCTGGGTGTATGCAGGGGAGTCTTCCAGGAGGGCACATCAACTCATCTAGATATTTGCCTACTTTTACAACAGGCTACATCAAAAGCACTAGCAAAGTCAATACAAACTAAAATATCATACAATGACTTGTTATTGTATACATATACTCTGTACACATATACTGAAAGGTAAGTACAATATTTATATTCCAATTGATTTATTTTATAATTATATGGTAAAAATGAGAAAGTAAACAATTTTTCAGTAACAGTGTGCTGTTTTGTATGTTTATGTCTGATTTTGTAAACAAGTACTTTTAAAGTGAGGTGATACTTGGGGGTACGCAAGACAAATCAAACTCCTGAAAGGGGTACAGTAGTATGGAAAAGTTGAGAGCCACTGCACTAGATTAATACATTGATGCCATTCTCAAAAAGTTAAACAAACTTCTACTAGTTGGAAAACTGAACATTCTAGTCTGACAATAGTGCCGACAGTGTGGTCTAGAAGCAACATCCTGTTGATGAAGGTGGCAAGGGCTGGGTTTAACTTTTGAGAAGCAAGGAAGGTGCTGGGATTTCTACCAGAGTGCCATTCCCACATTCTGCTTGGAGAGGAAGTGTCGCAGCAACTGGCTAGGTGACTGATAGATATGAAGATTCTGTTTGAAGAGGACTATGTTAATGGGAACTAGGAATCTTTCAGTTCCACACCTACAGCATCCACGGAGCACTTTGGTGCATGGGCTTACACCCCACAGTCCAAACCCTGGGGCAGTGTAGACAACCCCTTAGAGAAGAAGAAACCCTTAGATTAGCAAAGCCTATGTCTTCACTAGCAACATTAAAGCGCTACCGTGGCTATGTAGTTGCGGCTGTAAAAAAAACCACCTCCACGAGGGGAGTAGCGACCACTGCTGGTGCACTGTCTACACTGACACTTTACAGCGCTGAAACTTGCAGCACTGAGGGGTGTGTTTTTTCACACCCTGAGCAAGAAAGTTGCAGCCCTGTTAAGTGGCAGTATAGACGAGGCCTAAGGGCTTGCCTAAAAGGGAATGTTTTACCAGTAATTATACATTTAGCTTGAATTCCTTCCCAGGCAACATCAACTAAGCCCAAAAAAATAAACCCCACCAACACAAGAATAAGAGAGTTCACATGGGGGTTATACAGATCTAACTATATCCATTTAAATTCATACCTTAGATTATACAAAACCAAAACAAACACCCGCCTCCCCCACACAACATATTTTCTAATGTAGACAAGATCTAATTCCCTCTCAACCTTCTGTTTTAAAGTCTTCTACCCATGTGAATGCCTTCAGTGCCTGCCTCTGCTGCTGTTCACACCTTTTTCCCCAAGCAGTCTTAATATGAAATTGACATGGCTCAACAGTTTACTTGATGACCACAGGCTTCTGAATATCCAAAATGAAACTGACCTAAGTCTAATTATTTTCACTCTGCTGCTGTTTGGCAAAGCTACTAGCAGCACTGGAGCAGTCTGGCTGCAAACTGAGAAAGACAAAACTGAATTTACGTCCATGATTGTCTTTGTCAATGCTAGGTGCTACACAGCATTTTAAAATGCTATCACTTGTTTCCCCAGTGTAGACAAACCCAGAATATGTATAGGCACAATAACTGTAGATGCCTTTAAAATTACATCAAAAGGGGTGTAAGAAGGTCTGGTGGTCTTTCCACTGAGCCCCCAGGTATCTCCAGTTTAATAGACTCTGATGCAGACATTAAGTCATGAGTGATATATTAGAAGTATATGGGTTCCAGACGAAAACCCAACAGACCTGCTAAGTTTTTTTTTTTTCCCCCTTTTAAATAAGAAGTGGGGAGGGATTGGGTGGAAGGAGTGAAGAAAGAATATGGCAGAAGAGGGAATATTAGTCTGGGTGTGTGAAAGTTGACAGCTGATTAACATCAAGGTTCCGATACTTAAACAAACACACTCATATGCCTCAAGGAAATAAATGGTGGCCTACGTATGTGCAATATGTTATTTGCACAAACTGTATTATTTCATTTCAAGTTGCGTAAAGCACATGTTCCTCATCAAAAACTATGTACCTACTGAGTTTGAAATATAAAATCCTAGCAGTCTGTGCTAAACAGGAATGAAAAAAACAGGTGCAAAATTTGCAAAAGCATGAAACATCTTTCATAGAGTCAGGTGACAAGTTGGACTAAAGGGTGATTTTTCAAAAAAGTTTTCAGTATCTACAAATAAAGGTTTATAAACAATGCTTTCCTCAACCACAAGAAATCCTTTAGTTGTACTTGGGAGGAAACCATATTCCTTTTCCAAACTTGGGGTATCATCATCATCTTGGCATAAGCTCAACAGTACCACATAATGGTACTGTGCACGGTAACAATGACACTTTCATTTCATGTCACTTAAACTTGGCATTCACCAACAAGAACCAGTCAGTCTCTTTCCATTCCTACTTTCCAATGGAACAGCGACAATCCTCATTCCCCACAACAAAGACATATTTGGTGAGAACAGACAGACACTGTTACACCAGCAAAATCAGCCATCTACCAATTAAGTACTAGAAAGATCTTTGGCAACATTTTCTGGACTTACAGTACTACTTCGCAGCTTGCAACGAGCGCTTTCATACATGGGGTGATCCAGCTGCTAACAAAAATACTTGATTTACAAAACAATTCATACCACAGACATGACTCTTGAAAACAAACACAAAATCTGCTACTTCCCTAGAGATCCAAACATACTTTAACAAGTGGTCCCTTTAAAAAAACAAAAACAAAAAGCAACCACATTTCATATCAAGCAACCACATTTTTAGCAAAAGGAATATGCTTCTCCTCTTTTTTGTTTATACAAATCAGTCAGAGAAACCACAACCCTGGACTTTCTACCTGTGCACTTTATATGAATGTGTTTGATATCCAGAGACTTCTCTTTAATCTATTTGTTGTGTTAAAATTAAGCACTACATCTGAAGGAAAAAAATCTGGTTATTTCATTTATAAATGCCTAAGGCATGCACAGGAATTTTATATCAAGGATTGAGCTCTGTGCCACCATGGGGAAGATCCAAGTTCTACTTCATCTCTCAATCTCTCACTGCCCAACTGCCCAAGGGTGAAAATCCCATTTAGACATGTGACCCTCACAGGGAAGGAGCACTTTGTGTTGGCCAACCACAACCACTTTGTATCCAACTAGGTCTGGCCAAAGATCTCTTAGGTCAAGAGAACTGGTTGCTGTCAAATTGGGAGAGGAATGGAAATCTGCAGTGTGGAAAAACAGAAGATGTCATAGGGATATGGGGGATCCCTACCACCATCGAGGAAGATAATACAATAAAGGTCTTTGCCATATTGATAAACAGAGAGAATATCAAACTCCATGTCTGAGGGTCAGACACTTCATAAGATATACCGAAAAAGCTTGCAAGCCTAGTATAAAAAGTGACATGTGATTTCATTACGAACAATGTTAATCAAACACTGATTTTTTTTAAACCACGAAAATAAGCTTTTAGTTTTATCCTGAAATATTAATGAAGTGATTCAAGATAAAGGGTGAGTTTACAGAGCGGCTATTAAAACCCAATTTACCAAAAGCCATTTCCATTCCCCCTCCCCCCCCTTATTGAAAGAAAAAAACTTCAATAACTCATATCTTCTATTAGGGCTTTCCTGCAAAAGAAAGTTGCGGTGGTATAAACTAAACTGATTTTTAAACCAATATAGTTACACTGCTACAAAAAGCTATGTGGGTTAGTATATGAGTTCAGAAGAGCAATTTTTACTAAACCAAAATAATCAGTTTAAGCTATTAAGTTATTATAATTTATTATTTGTATTGTGGTAGCTCACAGGAGTCCCAGTCCTTGACCATGGCCCACTGTTCCAGTCACTGTGGGTATGCCTAGACTGCAGCACACCTGCAGCTGGCCTGGGTCAGCTGACTTAGGCTTGTGGGGTTTGGGCTGTGGAACTATAAAACTGCAGTGTAGACACTTGGACATGGGCTGGAGCCCAGGCTCTAAGGGTATGTCTACACTGCAGTTAAAAACCCACAACTGACCCAGGTCAGCTGACTTAGGCTTGCGGGCTTGGCCTAAGGGGCTGCTTAATTGCAGCGTAGACATTTGGACTCGAGCTGGAACCGGAGCGCAAAGTCTACACCGCAATTACACAGCCCCTTAGGCCAAGCCCCATGAGCCCGAGTCAGCTGACCCAGGCAGCCTTGGGTGTCTAACCACAGTGTAAACATACTCTTTGCTAACATAACAAAAAAAGTGGTCCCTGTCCCAAAGAACTTACAGTACAAGTACCAAGCTAAACCAAAATAAGCCACTCATACCAAAATAGGAGTACCAAACAGGGGTTTTGCAGATAGTTAACATTCACACCTTTAGTTATAGTGGTACAACTTTCTTGTGTTAACAAGTTCTTCTTCTAACTAGTTTGCAAGTCAATTGCCATTTTAAAACCTAAGGCAAAACTTCCTTGTGTGCCAGTACTGGGGAAAACAGGTCATCAGAAGTCATCACAAGAAGGAAAAACAAAAATGTTTGCATCTTCAGGACACATTTCTGAGATAAACTGTGTCTCCTTTTTAGCACAAAGAATGCAGATAACTCTACCATGGTGAAAACCTTATATACACGATATTTTCAGTTGTCTTTAAGTATGAATGATTTGTTTTCCCACAGTGACCACCTCAAATTTTACAGACTGTTATTTGATACCATATCCACTGATGGACTATATTTTCGGGCATGTAAATGGATAATCTAACCAACCTAATTTCAGAACTGTGTCACTGCAAACAGAATTATGAATGAAAGAAAACATTTCTTTAAGCAGTACAATCCTGCTAATTACACTTGCATGTTTCTTTAAACAGGGTCAGATAACTGCTCTGTGAGTACAGTACTACAGTCACAATTTCCAGGATTTCTAAAGGACCATCCCAAACGTGATCAATTTTTCAAGATACATCCCCTATTGACTGTGTAAAGTTTCAGTGGAGACTAGGTGGGTGAGGTGATCATTTTTATTGGACTTCTGTTGGAGAGAAACACAAGCTTTTGAGCTTACACAGAGCTTTTCTTCAGGTAAAGTTTCAATAGTTTAATACTCTAGGTAGGGGGACACTTAGGTTTCTAAAACCAAAAAAATTTTAAGAGTATTTTAGTCAGGTTACCTAAGTATATGACAAAGTTAAGTGGTGCCAAGAGTTCTCTCAAGATATATACACTAGAAAAGTTTCATTTCCCCCTTGATTGGTTCTAGATTGCAAACACTAAATTATACTATAAATTCTTTGGAGTAAAAAGACTGTCATCTTCCTGAGTGGATCTACAGCACCTGTAACACTGGGATCCTGTTCCTGATTGAGAATTGTTGGGCATTACCACTAATACTAATGATTTTATGAAGGCTATTTTTATATACTATGCATATTTGTTTAGGTATGATCCTATCAGCAAGCAGTATCCATATCACCTCATGGAAAAGGCTACAAAAATATTTCTTGCTAAACAAAAACAAAAAAATCAAAAGCCTAAAGATAATATTTCAAGTGTGAAGAACTGCTAGCAGTAAAGGAAAGATTTGGTTACTTATTATCATTCCCACATTCCCAGGTGAAGTGCAATTCAAGGCAAGGCGCATATACAAACAAATATATAGGACTTTATAGAAGAGTTTGTCATAGGACAATATGCACTATATATTGTATATTATATACACTGGTGTTCACATGGTTCACTTACTGGTATACAATATATCTCAAGAATCAAAACTCCAGAACAGAACATCTAACTTCAATACCCATTTTTTCATGTTCGCTGTGTGTGTATCTATCTTCCTACTGTATTTTCACTGCACGCATCCGATGAAGTGGGTTTTAGCCCACGAAAGCTTATGCCCAAATAAATTTGTTAGTCTCTAAGGTGCCCCAAGTACTCCTCGTTTTTTTTCTGAACTTCAGTTTCCCATCCGATAATGTGGGTCTATCAGACACTGAGAGAAGAGGATGCAGTGGCCTGGTTTACTCCAAAAGAATGGAGCAGTCCTACCCCTACTCAACAATGTAAGTATAGACTCAAAAGAATACATTTTCAGAAGTGGCCACTAAATCTGTACAGTTATATCATCACCCACATACACAATTGGATATGTATGTATGCTGCATTTTTTTTTTGTAGGCCAGTTGAGAATAAGGCCCCAAATGTTCACAATAACTGTTCCGCTGACTGGAAAGATACTACATTATTAGGATAATGGAAAGAATCATAAGAAGCAATCATGCAATCCAGGGGATTAGAATACGTGATGAATTCTTTGCCAAATTTATGAGTAGCAGACTACTGAGGGTAGAGAGTCATTTAAGATGGATTTGTCACTCGTGTCCATAATTTCCATGAAAGGAAATGCCAGCAGCCAATATGGAGTGATTGCCGATAACTTACCATGGCCAAGGAGAAGCAGTATTTCAGCCATTCTTTATGAAGAAAATAGGTAGGTTCAGGGGTGCTGGAACAATTTATATAGTGGGAGTGCTGAGAGCCACCAAACTGTAAAACTCTGTATATGATAGAAAACACTTCAAGCCAGGGAGTGGGGTAGCACCCCCTCATTGCACCTCCAGCACCCTAGTTCCAGCACCTCTGAGTAGGTTCATCAACATACAATGCTGATGGCTGAAGAATGAACAAATATCCCTGAGTGTGTCACTATAATTGGAAAATCACCCTGCAAAGGCACTTATTAGATTGTAAATTATTTTCAAGCAAGGACAACACACCAGGCCCAAAGAAAAATGAAATTCTCTAATAAAGCTACGCAGAGCCTAGCACCAAAAACGCAAGCACTCCACAATGTTCATTTTGACTAGTTTAGAGGAATTTCATTTCAGCATACACAGATTAAAAAACAAAAATCTTAAAAGAATAAGTTTCACTTATTCAGAGATTTGTATTGATTCAGGAAGAACAGCTGGTAATAAAACTGAGCTGAGTTCTACATTCCCAATTCATGTATTTTTTTAATCTAGAAAAATTCATAATTTTCAAGACCCTTTTTGTGTTATACACACACCCATAGGTAGGGAGGGCACTGTTGAATCAAAATATCAAACGTGTACGTTACATAATATTTAAATAAAAATACTATCAGGGTGAAATGATCCCAGTAATGTAAAGCTTTCAATGCTGGTGGTAATAATTTATACTGGTCAAAATATACTAAATATTTAGAGAACTCATACAATCATAATATGAATGAAAAAAGTTACTCTTCTGAGAACACATACATCATCTAGGACATCCCAAAAGGGACATACAGTAGAGATTCAAAAGCAAAACTGTTCCCTTACTGCCAGATATGTATACATGATTATGGTTTTTTTCTAAAATCAATATGTACTAATAGAAAAGCAAGCTCATCAAAATACGTCTGCAAATTGCACTTGACTGTATCAAGAGACCAAATACCACTATTTTATTTTCTAGATAATATTATGCAATTACAGATATCACAGAAATTGTAAAGTACCTGGGAAACCTTTACAATATTTACAAATAAAGACAAATTATTTTAATGCTACCCTAATACTACTGCACTCTGCTAACTGTCAAGTAGTAACCCTCCACTGGAATAATATTTTCCCTGGCAGAGAGATAAGAACTCTTGCGAATGTGGTGAAAAATAGTTAGAGCTCCCTAATCACAAAACTTTATGATTACATTTTCCCTCAATACCATTACTTTAATTCACACAGTTCCCCTCACCTGAATTCACCCTCTCTCCCTTGACACCTCTACTGTCTTATTGTTACTGATGTGGGAAATGATACTCCTCTGACAAATCATTCAAAAAACAATAACTGAACAGCTGCAGCACTGGATATATGACTCCTGTGATTAAATAAGCGATGATAAAGCCAAAAAGAAGAGAAGCAGGAGGGGATCTGGTGTAGCTGTAGAGGCAAAAGCACTGTATGAGAGAAAAGACGATTTTCCCGCTTACCTGTGTCAGGCACATGCACTGCCTAGATGGGGCACACTCCTGTTCTAAATACAGTCATTTCACCAAGTGCTAGATGCTGAGCTCAAACAAAATTAAGACTGGGCCAAATCACCTAAAGGCAAAGTAAGCTTGAAATGCACAGTATGGCTACATAGAGAGGCGCCCTCTTCTCCCTTACCAGCCAGTCCTCCGCCGCCTCCATCTCCTCCATGCCCCTTCCTCCTCTGCAGGATGAAGTAAGGGTTGGCCCTCTCCGTGACCCACAGGGCGTTTGCCAGCAGCACCTCCCCGGGGTTCACCCACATGTTCCCGGCAGAGACAAAAGGCAGCTTGATGGGGCTGGTTTTGAAGGTTTAACTCATTCACGGAGCCGCGGGGCCAGGAGGATGCTGGCGAGACGCAGGTCACATTCAACGCGCCGTCCGACCCAGCTGAGAGACAACAAAGCCCCAGACAGAGCGAGCGAGCCAGCCAGGGGATGGAAAGGAAGCAGCGGCCCCTCTGTGACCGCCCCACCGCCTACTCACTCACTCACCCACCCACCCGACCGAGCCCGGCCGGCCGCTCCCGATCGGCGCGGTTACACTCCTAAAGCAAAGGCAGCAGCAGCGAGAGGCGGCGGCGGGATCAGCAACGCAGCGAAGAGAACAGCGGTGACATCAGCACCAGCGGCCGCGGAGACCAGCCGCGCTGCCTCCCCTCGCCCAGCCCTGCCTGCGCCATGCACCAAGCACCCTCGCGGGCAGCAGCGCCACAGGAAGGCTCCGATTGCAGAAGTGGCGGGCGTCCCTCCCCACCCGCAATACAAGCACAGGCTCAGAGGCGACTCTGCTCGCCACGTACAAGGTGGGCACAGCACCGCAGCTGCTACTCTAATCCCCTGGGGCACACCCCTCTCCAAACATACACGGGGCCCGCCAGCCAATAAGCCTGGACTGGCGTGACGAGCTGCACAAGAATCCCAAGAGAGAGACCCTCAGATGTCGGGCGGCGGCGACAGCCCTCAGCACGTTCAGCTAGCTGGGAGGAGCACTCGGAGCTACGCGGATGCCTTAGGGGACACGCAGCGCCCTCTCCATCCCACACAGCTCATGCATTAACTTCGCGGCCACCAACAAGCGGCGTATTCGCTGCTGCGCAAGTAGGCAGGTGACGGGGCGAGCGCCCCACCCGAGCAGCGCAGCTTCCTCCCCAATCCCAGGCACGCACCCAGAGGTGCCCTGGGCAGAGCTCCGCAGAACAGCACTGCCGGCCTTAAAGGCTGCGCTAATGCTTCGGAGCAGGCGCCAGGCACAGACGCGCGCGACGAGCTACTCCCAGTGTTAAATGCACCAGAAAGGCCTCCGAGGCGCGCGCGCGCTGCGGGCTTCCAGCCCCTACCGGCCCGGCCGCGAGAAGGACGGGCACGGCACCTCCCACTGCACCTGTGTGCGCGCGCGTGCCCCCTCTCTGCCCTGGCGCAGCGGCGTCTCTGGCCCCGGGAGGTGCATCAAGGTTCTAAGTGGGCGGAGCGGACGTAGCAGCGACCAGCCTAAAATTCTATTATGGGCGTTTCTTGCTTCCTGCAATCCCAAGTGACAGTCACGCGCCGCACCTGTCATCGCGCCTCGCAGCCGGGGAGGCTCCGCTCGCTCCATCCAGCTCCTGCTGGCGGACAAAAGCCCCGCCCAAATGTACCTCACGTTCCCATCCCACCCTTGCTCCACCTTCCGCTGTGCTGAGTGTGGAACTGGCTCCACAACACCCAGGGAACTCAACACAACCGTGCCTACAGCAGCCACCACTGGTTGTATGGCAGATTGAACGCACTTGATCTGTATTTTGCATTGGAGCCAGGACCCCATGTAGCACTGATCTGTTTGTGTTAGGCTACAAGATTGTGAGGATGAAGACTTTACGTTTTCCTTCAGCTGCTGCAAAGAGAAATTGAAAAAACTGAGATTTTCCCTCTTGGTGAAGACTCAAGCTTTCCCCTTTCTGCCACTTGTGTGTGGGTGGGGGGGAGGAGGGGTATGAGAAATGGCATGAAATAAAGTTTTTGCATTACGGATGAGTAAAATAAAAGGATAAACTAGCTCTATTGGCTACAATATTCAACTGCCCCAAGGGCCCATTGTGTTCATCTAAACTGACCCCCCCATATGATAGAATTACTGGCCTGGTGGATGGGGGGAAGCAATAGATGTGATATAGCTTGTTTTTAAATAAGGCTTTTGACACAGTGACACATAGGAAAATCTATATAAAGATAGTTAAGCTCTGGAATAAGTTTCCCAGAGAGGTTATGGAATTGCCCTTATTCAAGGTTTTCAAGGACAGGTTGAAAAAACACCTGTCACGGATGATCTAGGTTTACTTGATCCTGCCTCAGCACCAGGGGCTAGATTTGATGTCTCAAGGTCCCTTATAGCCCTACATTTCTATGATTATATAACACACACCATAAAGCGCCCTCCTCCCCCACTTCCTAGATCATATCTTTAAGAAAAACAGCCAGTTAAAAGTGGTCAGTGATGGAGAATCCAGCATGACCTTTGGTGCCAATGGATAATTACTCTCAATTAAAAACTTAGACAAATTCACACTGGAATTAAGGTGTATCTTGGTTTTAGATCAAGAAAATAATCTATCCTCAAGTTTAAATGAACCTCATCAATGAGGGGGTTTAAACTGTCTTCCTACTTCAATCTCTCTTGATATGCCTATTCTCTCTATTGTGCTCTATTGTAGCCAATGCCATTTTCATGGCTGTCAGCTGCACTAGTCATAACGCATTGCAGAGATTTTGGATACAATTTTGAGGGACTGAGAAGTCCCTACATGCTTGACCTTAAAGCCAATAGAATACCTCCCAAATATTAGGCTATGTATACTTACAGCACACTATAAATAATTATACTATCCAGTCTTCCAGGCTGTAAAGTTTCATTCTTATTGGGAGAGAGCAATGTTAGTATTTACACAGAGACACTTAACTCCTAGCCTCATTTATTGATAAAGAATATTATTGGGAAAATGAAATTAAGGCTAAAACCCCCCAGTAAAACAGTTCTGTTCAAACCTTCACTTTGCTTCTTACTCACTGGTCAATAATACCAGAGTGAAATGTATGTAGCAACATTATATGTAAAGTTACGCTACCATCCTACAGGGGGAATTCATATGTTCAAACCCACATAGCCCCAAGTAGGCAGGAGTGGTTAAGCAGGTCTATCTTAAACAAAAGAATGTGTGGTTAGCACCAATTTACATATAAGTAGTAAACAAGATCCTTGAGAGAGCAAGAGGAAGCCAAGGCAAATCTGCATTTCACTATACACAGGGGATAAGAAAGAACACGGAGGCGTCTTCACCCCCAGACTCCACATCACCACTTTTACTGTTTGAATGAACTTTGCTATGAGAGGCAATCCTCAGAAGAATTCACTTCAAATGGGAACTGGACTATAAAGATGAGGAGCAAAAAGAGCCCCAGGTATTCTCCCTATTGCTGTAGCTCACATTCCTGGGTGCAATCCAGACTAATGTGTCATTACTTGCCCTGCAACCTTGAGTGCCTCACAATGCTTTGTTAGGTTTCAGAGTAACAGCCGTGTTAGTCTGTATTCGCAAAAAGAAAAGGAGTACTTGTGGCACCTTAGAGACTAACCAATTTATTTGACCATAAGCTTTCATGAGCTACAGCTCACTTCATCGGATGCATACTGTGGAAAGTATTGAAGATCTTTTTATACACACAAAGCATGAAAAAATGGGTGTTTACCACTACAAAAGGTTTTCTCTCCCCCCACCCCACTCTCCTGCTGGTAATAGCTTATCTAAAGTGATCACTCTCCTTACAATGTGTATGATAATCAAGGTGGGCCATTTCCAGCACAAATCCAGGGTTTAACAAGAACGTCTGGAGGGGGGGTAGGAAAAAACAAGGGGAAATAGGTTACCTTGCATAATGACTTAGCCACTCCCCGTCTCTATTCAAGCCTAAGTTAATTGTTTCCAATTTGCAAATGAATTCCAATTCAACAGTCTCTCGCTAGAGTCTGGTCTTAAAGTTTTTTTGTTGTAATATCGCAACTTTCATGTCTGTAATCGCATGACCAGAGAGACTGAAGTGTTCTCCGACTGATTTATGAATGTTATAATTCTTGACATCTGATTTGTGTCCATTTATTCTTTTATGTAGAGACTGTCCAGTTTGACCAATGTACATGGCAGGGGGCATTGCTGGCACATGATGGCATATATCACATTGGTAGATGTGCAGGTGAACGAGCCTCTGATAATGTGGCTGATGTTATTAGGCCCTGTGATGGTGTCCCCTGAATAGATATGTGGGCACAGTTGGCAACGGGCTTTGTTGCAAGGATAGGTTCCTGGGTTAGTGGCTCTGTTGTGTGGTATGTGGTTGCTGGTGAGTATTTGCTTCAGGTTGGGGGGCTGTCTGTAGGCAAGGACTGGCCTGTCTCCCAAGATTTGTGAGAGTGTTGGGTCATCCTTCAGGATAGGTTGTAGATCCTTAATAATGCGTTGGAGGGGTTTTAGTTGGAGGCTGAAGGTGACGGCTAGTGGCGTTCTGTTATTTTCTTTGTTAGGCCTGTCCTGTAGTAGGTGACTTCTGGGAACTCTTCTGGCTCTATCAATCTGTTTCTTCACTTCCACAGGTGGGTATTGTAGTTGCAAGAATGCTTGAGAGAGATCTTGTAGGTGTTTGTCTCTGTCTGAGGGGTTGGAGCAAATGCGGTTGTATCGCAGAGCTTGGCTGTAGACAATGGATCGTGTGGTGTGGTCAGGGTGAAAGCTGGAGGCATATAGGTAGGAATAACGGTCAGTAGGTTTCCGGTATATTCTGGTGTTTATGTGACCATCGTTTATTAGCACTGTAGAGTCCAGGAAGTGGATCTCTTGTGTGGACTGGACCAGGCTGAGGTTGATGGTGGGATGGAAATTGTTGAAATCATGGTGGAATTCCTCAAGGGCTTCTTTTCCATGGGTCCAGATGATGAAGATGTCATCAATATAGCGCAAGTAGAGTAGGGGCGTTAGGGGACGAGAGCTGAGGAAGCATTGTTCTAAGTCAGCCATAAAAATGTTGGCATACTGTGGGGCCATGCGGGTACCCATAGCAGTGCCACTGATTTGAAGGTATACATTGTCCCCAAATGTAAAATAGTTATGGGTAAGGACAAAGTCACAAAGTTCAGCCACCAGGTTAGCCGTGACATTATCGGGGATAGTGTTCTTGACGGCTTGTAGTCCATCTTTGTGTGGAATGTTGGTGTACTACTTCTACATCCATAGTGGCCAGGATGGTGTTATCAGGAAGATCACCGATGGATTGTAGTTTCCTCAGGAAGTCAGTGGTGTCTCGAAGGTAGCTGGGATTGCTGTTAGCGTAGGGCTTGAGGAGGGAGTCTACATAGCCAGACAATCCTGCTGTCAGGGTGCCAATGCCTGAGATGATGGGGCGCCCAGGATTTCCAGGTTTATAGATCTTGGGTAGTAGATAGAATATCCCAGGTCGGGGTTCCAGGGGTGTGTCTGTGCGGATTTGATCTTGTGCTTTTTCAGGGAGTTTCTTGAGCAAATGCTGTAGTTTCTTTTGGTAACCCTCAGTGGGATCAGAGGGTAATGGCTTGTAGAAAGTGGTGTTGGAGAGCTGCCGAGCAGCCTCTTGTTCATATTCCGACTATTCATGACAACAGCACCTCCTTTGTCAGCCTTTTTGATTACGATGTCAGAGTTGTTTCTGAGGCTGTGGATGGCATTGTGTTCTGCACGGCTGAGGTTATGGGGCAAGTGATGCTGCTTTTCCACAATTTCAGCCCGTGCACGTCGGCGGAAGCACTCTATGTAGAAGTCCAGTCTGCTGTCTCGACCTTCAGGAGGAGTCCACTTAGAATCCCTCTTTTTGTAGTGTTGGTAGGGAGGTCTCTGTAGATTAGTATGTTGTTCAGAGGTGTGTTGGAAATATTCCTTGAGTCGGAGACGTCGAAAATAGGATTCTAGGTCACCACAGAACTGTATCATGTTCGTGGGGGTGGAGGGGCAGAAGGAGAGGCCCCAAGATAGCCCAGCAGAAGCAGCTGTCCTAAGAGTATAGTTGGATAGGTTAACAATATTGCTGGGTGGGTTGAGGGAACCATTGCTGTGGCCCCTTGTGGCGTGTAGTAGTTTAGAAAGTTTAGTGTCCTTTTTCTTTTGTAGAGAAGCAAAGTGTGTGTTGTAAATGGCTTGTCTAGTTTTAGTAAAGTCCAGCCACGAGGAAGTTTGTGTGGAAGTTTGTTTTTTTATGAGAGTATCCATTTTTGAGAGCTCATTCTTTATCTTTCCCTGTTTGCTGGAGAGGATGTTGATCAGGTGGTTCCGCAGTTTCTTTGAGAGCGTGTGGCACAAATCCATTACAATCTACATACCACACAGACTATGCTGACCCCCCCCCCCACCCCCAGACGTTCTTGTTAAACCCTGGATTTGTGCTGGAAATGGCCCAACTTGATTATCATACACATTGTAAGGAGAGTGATCACTTTAGATAAGCTATTACCAGCAGGAGAGTGGGGTGGGGGGAGAGAAAACCTTTTGTAGTGGTAAACGCCCATTTTTTCATGCTTTGTGTGTATAAAAAGATCTTCAATACTTTCCACAGTATGCATCCGATGAAGTGAGCTGTAGCTCACGAAAGCTTATGCTCAAATAAATTGGTTAGTCTCTAAGGTGCCACAAGTACTCCTTTTCTTTTCACAATGCTTTGCTGCTGTAGTCCCCACCAGGGCCTCTCACAAACAGTCTTCCAATATGCAAGTAACATCCTGAGCATGATCTGTGTATAGCTGTAGCCTGCTAGCCATACTCCAGTTACACTCTGGATTCAGCTAGCCATGGTTACTACTTGCATGGTGACCCCAACACACGCCCACTCTCAAATTTCCCAAAAACATGTGTTCTGCACTGTCCAGCCCTCTCCTGGACAGTTCAGATATGCTGCTTTACAAGGGCTCAATGTACAACAGCTTGCTAATTTAATTGAAGTTACCAAACAATTCAGTTTAAACACAACACCGGATTAATTTTGATTAAAGAATACAATAAGTTCAATTAACTACAAACAGGTAGAGTTTAAGTGAATACAAATATTAGGCATAAAAGTCAGAAATGGTTACCAGAGAAATAAAGATAAAACACTTCCTAGTACTAAAAAAAACAAACTAGACTTGGTTCAATGTAAAATCCTTACCCCACATTACCAGCAATATTACTAAAAAATTTAGGTCAGGATCTCTCTGTCCAAAGTCAAATGGCTGGTTCCTTTGTTTTCTTAGATGAGGATGAAAAAGAGAGATGAATTAATGCATGACTGACCGACCTGAGGTGTTTTGCCCCTCACTTTTACAGTCCAGTCACCCTTTGAAATGGTTTCTTCTGCGGATTACCCCTCAAAGCAAAGTTTATCCAAACAGTAAAGGAGGCGATGTGGAGTCTGGGGGTGAAGGTGGCACCATGCTCCGCCCAGTGGTGTAGGTAGGTGGAGCAAACAGGGGTAGCAGACCTAAAAAAAGGTGCCACCCGCTTGTACTCACTGGGCGGCACGCTGGGTCCTCAGCGGCACTGAAGGCCCCCACCCCCGAGGAGCCGGAGCGTGTGAAGGCCTCCGCCACCAATGACCCGGGGCGCTGCCGGGTGAGTAAAAATTTAAAAAGTGCCACTTGTGCTCAGAGGGGGAGCAGCTGCTCCTCCTGCTCCCCCCTCGGCTATGCTACTGGCTCCGCCTTCTCCTGTGTGTGCTGAAAAGCAGATTTACCTTGTCTCCCTCTTGATGTCTCAAGGACCCTTTTTACTACTTATATGTAAATGTAAACACACTTCTCTGTTAACTACTCCAGCCTAGACATGCCTGCATGGTTTTGAACATGAGTCACCAACATCATACAGGGGGGGAATTCACAACTTTACATATAGTGTTGCTACATACTTTTCCAGTAGCTGTACTGGCCGTGAATGCATCCCAATTTTTCAGGACAAATCAAACATTAAACACTATTGCTTTTAAACCCTGTACTGTAGTTACAAATGTGCACTCACCGGAGGTGCCTTCTCCGGCTTCAGAGTCCAAAATCCTGCCTTGGGAGGGTATTGACTCCAGGGTGATGAAAAAGTCCTAGCTGCCGGGGAGAACAGATTCACCGCTTGCCTGCTGCGCATTCTCCTCCTCATGCACAAAAATCCTCCTCCCTGTTGCATGAGATTCCCCCCTTGCAGGTGTCCATGGACAGTGGTGGGGTAGTAGTAGGGCCCCCCCCAGAATGCCAGGCAGCTGATCATAGAAGCGGCATGTATGGGGCTCTGACCCGGAGCAACCGTTTGCCTCCTTTGTCTTTTGGTAGGCTTGCCTGAGCTCCTTAACTTTCACGCGGCACTGCTGTGTATCCCTGTTGTAGCCTCTCTCCACCATGCCCTGTGTGATTTTGGCATATATATCCGCATTTCTTCTTTTTGATCGGAGTTCGGCCTGCACAGATTCTTCTCCCCATACAGCAATCAGATCCTGAGTCTCCCTTTTGGTCCATACTGGAGCTCGTATGCGATTCTGAGGAGACTGCTTGGTCACCTGTGCTGCTGAGCTCGCCATGCTGACCAAACAGGAAATGAAATTCAAAATTTCCTGGAGCTTTTCCTGTGTACCTGGCTAGTACTTCAGAGTCCAAAGTGCTGTCCAGAGCGGTCACATGGGAGCATTCTGGGATAGCTTCCAGAGGCCAATACCATCAACCAGCAAGGTCAATTTTAGCGCTACTCCCCTCGCCGGCGAGGGGTATAGAAGTCAATTTTAAGAGCCCTTTAGGTCGACAGAACGCGGTTGGTTGTGTAGACGCATTCATTTTAAAAATCGACCTAACGCGGCTAAATTTGACCTAACCCCGTAGTGTAGACCAGGGCTTAGAAAGTGTAATCAGTTTCACAGGATTCTTTTAAACAATGGATTAAGAGAAGAACATTGAGTAGGTTTCCTTGGAAATACTTAGCATGAGGGGAATGCAAATGCTTTTACCTTACCTTACTTTCAGAAAAAATATGCTTTTTTAGAAATGGCTGTGTGGTAACTTATAACTGTGGGCAATTACATTGTTTATACTGCTGAAGAGAAAGCAAACCACAGATGCAGGTCTTCTTATGCAGTCTGCCTTGCTGCATATAACACAGGGTAGGTATGAACTGTGCAGCCTAGAAAAACCTTGGTCAGAAGAGAGTGAGACACGTGTCTCTGCCCAAGAGAGTTAATGTCTGGGGAGTTGGAAGCCTAAGAGTAGGTTCCAGTGGTGGACTAGTGAGGAGGAATACAGGTATATCAGAGGGATAAATACAGGGAGGGAGAGGAATTATTTAAGCTCAGTACCAATGTGGACACAAGATCAAATAGATATAAACTGGCCATCAGGAAGTTCAGACTTGAAATTAGACAAAGGTTTCTAACCATCAGAGGAGTGAAGTTCTGGAACAGCCTTCCAAGGGGAGCAGTGGGGGCAAAAGACATATCTGGCTTCAAGACTAAGCTTGTTAAGTTTACGGAGGGGCTGGTATGATGGAATAGCCTAATTTTGGCAATTAATTGATCTTTGACTATTAGCAGTAAATATGCCCAATGGCCTGTGTGTCTGGCTGGTCAGTGGTGGGGATGGGGTAGGAAAAAACAAGGGGAAATAGGTTACCTGTTCCTCAGACGTTCTTGTTAAACCCTGGATTTGTGCTGGAAATGGCCCACCTTGATTGTCATACACATTGTAAGGAGAGTGATCACTTTAGATAAGCTATTACCAGCAGAAGAGTGGGGTGGGGGGAGAGAAAACCTTTTGAAGTGATAAACACGCATTTTTTCATGGTCTGTGTGTATAAAACATCCTCACTGCATTTTCCACTTTATGCATCCGATGAAGTGAGCTGTAGCTCACGAAAGCTTGTGCTCAAATAAATTGGTTAGTCTCTAAGGTGCCACAAGTACTCCTTTTCTTTTTGCGAATACAGACTAACACAGCTGCTACTCTGAAACCTCTGCAAGTGTAGACACTCTTATTCAGAATTAAAGCAGCCTTAATTTGGTTTAATTTAATTTAATTCAATTCACTTCCAAAGTGAAATAAACTAGACCAAATTAAGATCACTTGAATTCTGAATGAGTGTATCTACACTGGGGTTTAATGTGGTTTAACTATAGGGCTTGGCAACACTTGCAAGTTAGAGTGCATTAAAGCGGCCCCGGGCGCCTAACTCATGACGCATTCACACTGGCAAGGAACGTGGAGTGCCTGGACTCCGCAACTGGAGTGCTCCTGGTAATTCACCTTGACGAGAGGCATAACGCTTGCTGTGCCCTGGCTGGAGCGCCGCAGCACCAGTGTGGACGCCCTGGTCTGTTAACGCGCTCTCATCGGCCTCCAGAAGTGTCCCACAATTCCAGTTCCAGTCACTCTGGTCATCACTTTGACCTCTACTGCCCTGCCCTCAGGTGACCAACCATCAGACCCGCCCTTTAAATTCTCTTGGAATTTTGAAAATCTCCTTCCTGTTTGCTTAGCCAGGCATGGAGTGCTTTCAGCAAATCTTTCCAGGTGACCATGCCTCCACACGCCAGGCGATCCCCAATATGGAGCAATGGCAAGGTGCTGGACCTCATCAGTGTTTGGGGGGAGGAAGCTGTCCAGTCCCAGCTGCGCTCCAACCATAGGAATTACGATACCTTCGGGCAGATATCAAAGGACATGACGGAAAGGGGCCATGACGGAAAGGGGCCATGACTGGGATGCGCAGCAGTGCAGGGTTAAAGTGAAGGAGCTGCGGAATGCCTACCACAAAGCCCACAAGGCAAACTGCCACTCCGGTGATGCCCCCGCCACCTGCCGTTTCTACAAAGAGCTGGACGCAATACTGGGGGAGACCCCACCTCCACTCCGAGGACCACCATGGGCACTTCAGAGCCCCATTCAACAAGGCAGGAGGAGGAAAGAAGGAGCGAGGGTGCTGAGGAGGAGGGAGACACCCCGGCATCCTAGATGCACGCAGCCAGTAGCTGTTCTCAAGCCAGAAGAAAGGTAGCCAGTCACAGCGGCCAATGCTTGGGGAAGGACAAACACCAGAGAAGGTGCCTGGAAAGCGGCTTTTATTTTGGGAAGGAAGTTGTTCGGTGCAGGCTCTTGGGGCGAGGAGGGTTAGGGCTGCATGCATGCATAGATGCAGAATAGGATGTTGATGTGCCCTCTCACATCACGGTAATCGGCCTCAGTAATCTCTTCAAAGGTCTCATGCAGAAGCTGGGCAATGCGCTTATGTAGGTTCCTTGGGAGAGCTACTGTACTCCTTGTCCCAGTGAGGCTAACATGTCCATGCCACTGTGCTGTGAGGGGCGGTGGGACCATTGCTGCATACATGCAGGCTGCATATGGGCCAGGGCAGAAGCCATATTACAGTAAAAGACTCTCCCTTGCTTCCCAGGTCATCCTCAGCAGCGAGATATCTTCCAGGACGAACTCCTATGGAAAATGTGGGGACAGTGTTCAGTATAGGGGCCCGCTGCCCCTGTAGCTCTCCCCTAGGCACAGAAACCCAGAGGACAGTACAGCCATGAAACAATCAGTCCCCCTTGCCCCTGTGCTTACTCACCATTTTGGGGCTCCTGTGGGTTATGTGCACTCACTTTGGGACAGGCAAATTAAGCTATTATGTAGACTGTGCTTGTCTTTAAGTATGGGTGAATCATTGCTCTGTCTGGTATGAACAATGCTGCCTCTGTTAAGTGTTGCATTTTGCCTTTACAGATGCAACCTTGAGATCTCAGCCATTCGTGTTATCACCAGACGAAAGACTCCAAAGAATTAGGAAGAGGCCATGTAGAAGGAAAGAAGACATGCTGCATGAAGTAATGCAGCAGTCCCTTAATGAAAATCAAAAAGCACAGGAGTGGCAGAGTGAAAGGAGGATCCGCCAGCAGAATGTGGATCGCCTGCACCAAAGCACGGAGAGGCTGCTAAGCATTATGGAGCTCCAAGAGGACTCAACACAGGTACTCATAGCCATGCAGGTGGAACACTACTGCGGGGGAGGGGGGGGAGGCCTTGTCCCAAAACTCTTTCCCTTGCCCCCATGTCACCTCCAACCCACTTTCCCCAACATCCGGATTCTTATCGCCACCAGCTGCCTCAAACACCTGTAGCTTCACCACCCAGCCCTGAAAACTACGACCCTTACCCACTGCACTCAACCCCATCACCAGGCATTTTAGCCAGCTTGAAGTGCAGCACTCATTGCACAGCACTCCAGACAGAAAGGCTGAGTATGAGAACAGGACATACTCAAATCTGTGATTGAACCATTCCCCACCTCATCCCCTTGTCCTTTGTGTTTCCCAAACAGTTGTGTTTCTTTTCAATAAATGCATTTTCTTTTCATTAAATGGATTTTTTGCTTTGAAAACATTTTTTATTATTGCGTAACATAAAAGATACCTTAGTTCAGGAAAGAAACAGGCACTGCAAGTCAGCGTACCATACGTAGCAAACACAGATTCCTACTAACATTGGAACGACTGCACTTCACTCCCGTTCAGGGCACCAGTCTTTACTGGTGGCTTTCAGCCCCAAATTGCTCCCTCAAGGCATCCCTAATCCTTGCAGCCCCACACTGGGCCCCTTTAATAGCCCTGCCCTCTGGCTGTTCAAATTCAGCCTTCAGGTGTTGAACCTCTGAGTTCCATGCCTGAGTGAATCTTTCACCCTTCACTTCACAAATGTTATGGAGAGTACAGCACGCGGCTATAACCACGGGGATGCGGTTATTGGCCAGGTCCAGCTTCCCGTATTGAGAGCGCCAGCGGCCCTTTCAATGGCTAAAAGCACACTCCACAGTCATTCTGCACTGGCTCAGCCTGTTGTTGAATTGCTCCTTGCTGCTGTCAAGGCTCCCTGTGTAGGGTTTCATGAGCCATGGCATTAAAGGGTAAGTGGGGTCTCCAAAGATCACAATGGGTATTTCGACTTCCCCTATATCAGTGGTTCCCAAACTTGTTCCGCCGCTTGTGCAGGGAAAGCCTCTGGCGGGCCAGGCTGGTTTGTTTACCTGCCGCGTCAGCAGGTTCGGCCGATCGCGGCTCCCAGTGGCCGCGGTTCGCTGCTCCAAGCCAATGGGAGCTGCTGGAAGCAGCGTGGGCCGAGGGACATACTGGCCGCTGAAGACAGCGCCACCACCACCACCAGTGCAGAAGTAAAGATGGCACGATATGGTATTGCTACCCTTAATTCTGTGCCGCTGCTTGCGGAGCTGGGCCCTTGGCCAGCAGCTGCCATTTTCCAGTCATCCAGCGCTGAAGGCAGCACAAAAGTAAGGGTGACAATACCGTGACACAACACCCCCCCCCCCCCCCCCCCCCCCCCCCCCCCCCCCCCCCCCCCCAACAAACTTTGCAACCCCTCTGTGACTCCCTTTTGGGTTGGGAACCCCAGTTTGAGAAACACTAGTCTCCACCGTGAAGTTTGTATAGTACAGGGTAAAAGCACACAAGACCAGATTTCATGGTCCATGATGCATTTTTCACGGTCCTGAATTTGGTAGGGCCCCACTTATGAATCATTGGAACTATTTAGCAAGGGTCATGGTGGATTCACCATCATTGGCAATTTTTAAATCAAGATTGGATGTTTTACAACATTCTATTTCAAAAAGAATTATTTTGGGGAAGTTCTATGGCCTCTGATATATAGGAAATCGAATGCGACGATCACAGAGGTCCTTTCTAGCCTTGGAATCTACAAAATCAGATAAATTAATTGGTTTGTACTCATTTCCAAATGAGCCCCATAAATAAGTTATCAATGTTTGACTGAAGAATGTTGTGATATCTTTTATGAACATTCATTTTTGTACAGGACTAAAAGCCCATACACCACACTAACTAAAAATGGAGAGTGAGTTGGTGTTTCTGATTTCTTCCCCTTCCAGACATGACCATCAACCTCACCTTAAGCCTCCTAGTAGTTTGGGACACTTGTTTTTCCCTTACCTCTGATTCTCAGCTGTCCCCAAGCTACCAGGAAGAGTGGTTGATATTGATATTCGCTTAATTCAGTAACAAAAAACAAATTAAACTAAACTGATATCAGCCATTCTTAAACCAACATAAGAGTGCCCACACAAGGGGGTTGGGCCAATTTAACTAAATCAGTGTGGAACTCAATTTAGTTAAATCATGGCAATTTCTGGGTGTAGATCAAGCCTGAAAGTCACAGAGGGAGCACATTACCAACATCCCAGTTTACATTATGATAGATGTAGCTTTGCAACAGATAAATATAGAAATTGCATGTTTGTTAATGAAAGGCTGGAATTGGCAGAATATTCCAGAATGCACCAAAAATATTATTTTTGTGCCCATAGTTTTCTCTTGCTCTCGCTGTTGATATAGAATTCTATTGCTCTGGGTAGGTCAGAGGGACACCTGATGATCTGCCTCATGTAAATTATCTCAGCAACAACTTGAGACCAGCAGCTCCTGATGGCCCCAGTTTCCTCCTTAATGAGAGCAACAACCTCTGTACTTGTGGGGCTGTGCAGGGAGAAGGTGGTGCAATGATGTCACAGGGAGCTCCACTTTATAAGGCTCTGGTAGAAATCTTAGATGGCCCCCCGAGAGGGCTTCAGAGTGATTTCTTAGTTCATTATAACCATCTTCCCCCTCGCTCCCTCAGCCTAGCTGCACCTCTACTCTACACATTAAGAACTATTTGCCATATCTAAAAAGTTTCAGATTGATTGGTAGTCCCCCCCCCATCTTTGTCTAGAGAAGTATAATTACAATTTTGTTCCCCAAATGAGAAGTTTTTGATTTTCCCATCCCTGCTGACCTCAAAAATAGGTAAGTGGAATTTCTTGACATTTCCTTCCACCTGAAAAAAAGCCTTCTGTGAGTTGAGACCACTTATAAGTTTCAGCTCAGAAGGAAATGTTTTGGGAACATTATAAACATCTGAAAACATGGAGTTACCATGCCAACTGGTTTTCAACCTGATCTATACTACAGTTTTCACTATCTCTATAATTATACTATGAACCATGACTGATTTGCTTGGAAACTCAGGCTGGACTCAACAACAACATTTCTAGAATTTGTTGAATTACTAAAAAATAATTCTCCCAGCTATATGCTTCTGCTGCACCAGGATAAGTGAGTAGAGAGAACAAACATAGGTGGCAATTGTGGAAGGGGAACAGTAAAGCTGTGTGGCAACCAGAATCCCCCCTCTGAAAAATTTTAAGATATCATCTGTTTTTGTTCCTAATCAGGATGAAAACAATTTAAAAACATTTTTCCAGTAACTGGAATTTTTGTTTTGGCTCAAATCAGCATGTTTTGTTTTAATTTTGACTTTTTAAAATAAATACAATTTAAAAAAATTCAAAAAGAACACATTTCAAGACAAAAAATTGGAATATCCCCTTCTCAAGATGTTGAAACAGAACATCATCAAAACGTCATTAAAAGGCTTTGTTCCATTTTTGAAACAAAATTATGTCAAAAAAATCAACATGTTCCCACAGAAGTTCTGCTGGAAAATTTTTCAGCCGCTCTAAGGAACAGGATTTCTCTGACATTTGCCTCAAAGCCCTTCTAGAGACATCTCTTTTTACCATCACAATCCAGGAGAGAGTATAGTAAGGGCAGAATCAGTGAGGAACTAGTCTGGGTGGAGTGCCTGCTTCCTAACTGGGTGGATTCTGAACAGGAAATCTGTGTTGGAGTTGATTCTTCTGGAAGCATCCTGGGGGATTTAATAGGGTTTATGTTTTACAGAGACAACAGGCCCTTTTCCCCACAATGTTAATATACAAGTATTCTTTATCTTATCATGCTAGGAATTATGGCCAACCTTTTTAACTTGAGCACCTAAAGTGAAATACCTAAATTTATATGTAGGCCCCAAAGAGACTGATTTTCAGAGACGCTGAGCGCCCACAGCTGCAATTGTCTTCAACTGGAGCCATGGGTCCTCAGAACCTCTGGAAATCAAGCCATTTATGTTGGACCCTACATATGGGTTTAGATGCTTAATTTTAGGCGCACAATTTCCAATTTGGGAACAGTTATTTGAAGAATTATGGACCAAATCCTCAGCTGGTGTAAGTCTGTGTAGGCCCAATGGAGGGGGGTAGGGGGAAGAGAGAGAGAGAAACATTTAACAATTAGTATAAACATTAATTAAAAATAAATGTAGCATTTGTTTCTAAAGAATATACTTAACAGCAGTCAGTATAAAAAGAGGAACAATTCACAGTTTAGATTTGAAGGGAAGTTGGCAAGAAATGTACTGCATATACTTTCACATGAAAGAAATGCTGCACAATACTAAGTTGTGACACAGTTCAGGGAAACTCATATCTTGCCGTTGTATTTATTTAAAAAAATAATCAAGAATCTTTACATTCCTAGGAACCAATCATTTTGCAAACAGGAAGGTCAAAGGTCAGGGCTAAGCAGCAAAGAGATTTGAGAATCTGAATCATAGTCATCCTTGATGTAAATCCATTGAAGCTAAGAGAGTTACAACCAGGGTACATTTAACCCTGTGATTTTAAAGAAAGTCCTGTTTGAAAGGCTAACAATAAATTGTTTGCTCAATGTCCAAGTGTGCCATAGAGTCTTGACCCTGAGTAGGGGGTTGTTCAGAGCTGCAATCCCAGTAGCCTAACTCCTCCTTGTATCCTTTACAGTAAGGCACTAAGAGGGAACAGCTCCCGTACTCCCTGTAGTGCAGTGAAGACTCACCACTGCAGCGCCTCCTGCTGGTCATCTCAGGAATTAGCTCTCCAGCATACAGAGCACCTTCTACTAGCCAGTGTCTCGCCTGTCACTGGCCTCATGTCCCTCCTGGACCCTGGTGCCCTTTTCCTCAGGGTTCTGCCGCCACACTACCCCACCATGGTCTGGGTCTCCCCTTCCAGGGGAACCCCCAACCCTCTAAGCCCACCTTGCCACAGTGGCTACTGCCAGTCATCATCTAGCCCCTGTTCTCTGGGGCAGACTGCAGCATAATGGCCACTCATCACTGGCAAGTGGGTTGGACCAGCTACCTCTGCCTATTCCCAGGCTACCTCTTTAGTCCCAGTACCTGCCTTGGGCCTTAACCAAGGCCTCAGTCTGGGGAGCTCCAGTCTGGCCTTTCCCTAGCAGTGGTCAGTCTCAGGTACCCTGTGTTCCTTCAGGCAGCTAGGTCAAAACAGAGACTGACCCAGCTCCTCCCTGGGCCCTTATAACAGGGCCAGGTGTGGCCTGATTGGGGCATGGCCCCAGCTGTGGCTGCTTCCCCAATCAACCCAGGCTTTTTTCTAGGAGCAGGGTAACTGCCCTGCTTCACTCACATACAAACTGTGATTGTCACTGGCCCTTGTGCAGAGAGGTGTATTTGCATGAACAAAGTTGCACCAATGCAAGAGGCAGCCACAATCTAATCCATACAATGTAGTCCAACACGCACCAAACAGAAGTGGATTTACCTTTATATGAAAATATAGGAAGAAATTGGGGGCAAAGAACTAACAGAATGATGAATTTATAATTAGAAAGAAGAGTCTATTCAATTTGATTTGGGATAAACAAAACCACTTTGAAATAAAAGATATACATTTGAAAGAGCCCTCAGAGCCTGCACAACTAGTGAGAGAACCCCACCGACTGCTGAAATCACTGAGAGCTGGGTTAAGTGGTGGGACCTCAAGATGTGGCATTGCTGTAGAAGTAGAAAGGCAGGTAGAAGCAGAGTGAACAAAGGGAAAGGGAGTCCTTTGATTGTCCTTTTGCCCTTTGGAGATTATTTTTTAAACCATTCCCAGTCCCTGGTGTCTGACATCTCCCCACTCTCAGCCATGCTGCATGCAGAAGCTGGGAGAAGCACAACGGCTGAAGGATCCACTCTGGCAGTTGCCCGAGTAAATGCAGTGTCCCCTTGCAGTGGAGAGGCAAGCAGCTTGTGGTATTGATCGGACAGTTTGGGGAACAAAATAAAGTTGCTGTCTCTCTTTCTTTCCCTTTCACCACTGTTTGCTGGACACAGGGTCTGGATTTTCTGGAGATGCAAGGGGAGGGGTTAGGTGGTTCAGGGATATGGAGAGGGGTGACCATTAGCAGAAACATCTCTCTGGCATAGATTGCTGGTTCATCTCCACAGGACGGGAGATGTGCCTCCCTTTTCCATTCTGGTAAGTTGAAAACCTGTGTGTTCTCTAGATGATGGCCAGCTTTTAAAGAAGAAATTGATAACTGGCAACGTAACCCCTGGAAGGAACTGAGCCCCCCACCAAGTGCCCTCTTAAGACACTGTAAACATTATATATTTTTATAAAACATCACTATAGGTGTCTTACCATTATTAGCCTCTGCTCCTTCCTCAAGGGCTGCAAAAGTGGTCTGAGAACCAGGGATAGTATAGTAGTCAGTCCTGAAATGCTAAAAAGTATCACTATTGTGGCCCTCTGCAGCACAGTCATGTTATGTAGGGGGATTTCTTAGCTTCTTTGAAAGGAAAAATACAACTCGCCTTGTCTTTGAAGTGGTAGGACCTTTGGCTGCCTAGAGGGAAACCATTCCAATGGGAAGGCAGGAGCAGCACCAAAGCAGAAACAGATGGAGGATGACTCTGGAGGTCCTGGCCATTGTTATGGATAGGAGAAACCAGCAGCAGTTTGAATCCCTCAGGGCTCAGAAGGATTGGGCTCCTCAGCAGGAGCATGCACTGCTGAATCAGTTCCTGAAGCAGGACATATGCCAGAAAATATGGCATCAAGGGATCTTCCCCTTCCCTTTGGCCACCAGTAGTATGAGTGACTGCCCAAATAATTTTGGGTCTGACCTGCTTCTGTGGCCATTGCTCCTCTCGAACTGGCACCACCCCCTTTTCCTGCTACTTCTCCTCCAGCTGCCACCATGGGTGCTGCTGAGGCAGAGGATCTAACCCCCAAGTGACTGGGAGGAACCTGCAGGATTCCTGGGACAACACCCACCCTCTGTTAGGACTCAAAACCCCTTCAACGGGAACCCTCCTGAGCAGGTGGGGAATGATGAGCCCCATGCAGTTTCTGAAGCCCAGCCTGTGTTTGGCCCCCAAATGCTTCACTGGAGATGTCCCCGTTTGTCCCATTGGGCAGTCCCCTGTCAGGGTGAGTGGGAGAGGAAGGGCAAGAAGATGGGCTCAGAGACATTGTTTGCACGTTGCTCAGGGAGTCAGACCCACTGTGTTTTCATTTGCAGTCCCTTTATAATAAATAAATAAAATAAAAATAAAAATAAAAGAACCTTCACTTTAAGTTACATGTATCACTTTTCATAAATATTACATTTCCTGGACTTGTGTGTGACCCTTCCTGACTTCCAGGACATTTTTGTCAGGTGCGGCATAAGGCCCTATGATTCAGAGCACATGACTTTGATTTGTGTAACTCTCTGGTGCTGTAAGACTGCAAAGAATTCTCTGTCCCTCCCATGCCCATTTGACCCCGTCCTCCCAGGTTCATAAATATCCAGATTCCAAAGCATACACCCGAGGGATGGGGAAAGTGAAATGCGCGCAGAACACACTGGTAGTTTTAACAGCCACAGAAGTCACAGAACAGAAAAAGGAGCTTATTTTTGGCTTGGTTCATGTACAGAACAAGGAAGCACAATTAAAGACATTAGACGTTGAACAGTGAGTGAGGTCATATCTACACACAGACCTTATAGCAGCACAGCTGTACCGCTGCACTGACGTAAGGTCTCCCGTGTAGCCGCTCTAGGCCAACAGGCGAGAGCTCCCCTCATCGGCATAAATTAAACCACCCCCAACGAGCGGCTGTAGCTATGTTGGCGGGAGATGCTCTCCTGCCGACATATTGCTGTCCTCACCAGTGCTTCTGCCAACGAAACTTATGTTGGTCAGGGGAGTGGTTTTCAGTTAAAGCCTGCAGCTTTGGGGACGTGCACCAGATCTGGGTCTGTGTTGCAGCAGGCTAATGTGTCTGGCTCAAGAAGACAGGGTGCTGGAGGCCCAAGCTGACAGGGGAAACGGGCTCAGAGGTAGCTTCAGCACATCAGGTGACAGTCCCAAGGTGGTCTCTGTGACCAAATCTGTCACAGGCGTCCCCCAAATAACTGTTGGCAGGCATACCAGAGAGAACCATGTAGTGTCTGTGGAATAAAGTTCCTTCTTCCCCCCTTCCCCCGAAGTACAATCCTGATCTCATTAGCACCCTGGCATCATGAAGCTTTCATATGTTTCCAATGTATGTGATCATGAACCTGTCTCTGTGGCCTACCAAGCCTTGCAGAATGACTGAATAGTAACCTTTTTGGTTCACATACTCACTTGCCCTTTTTAGTGGCCAAAATATTGGCATGTGGGTGCTATTGCTGGTCCCTGCTTAATTCAGAAAACCCGTCCTTTGAAATCCAGCTACAATTTCTGGTACTCAGGTTATGGCAATTACCTTAGGTAGATGACAATATTGATTGCCTCACCAACCCGTACAATCACAACAGTGGACTTCCCAACCCTGAACTGGTTTGCAGCTGACTGGTAGCTTTCAGGTGTTGCTAGCTTCTACCGGGCAATAGCCACTTGCTTCTACACCGGTATGGCTTTCTGAAACCCAGTGCTCTGACGCAGGAAGGTTGGGGGCAAACTCTTCACAGAGCTCTGTGAAAAAAGTCTGTTCTCTCATTTGGAAGTTCTGAAGCCACTGCTCATCATCCCAGGTTTTCAAAATGATGTGATCCCACCACACTGTGCTGGCTCTCCTGGACCAGAAGCAGTGGTCTACCCATGGGCATACATATCGGCAGTCACCATATCTGTTCCATGGAACTGGAGTAGATTGTCAGTCACCTTCTAGGTCACCAGTCTTCAGCATGTCAACAAGTTCTGTACTGAATCTCAAGGATCGAATACTCCATTGCAAGAAATGTTTATCATGCAAGAAGGAGAAGGAGCAGAAGCAGAACCACATCACTATTTGCTTGCTCATTGTCTTCCACTCAGTATGGCAGGAGGGAAGAGATGAACAGGAACTGCTGTCAAATGTGTGAAGATGGCAGATAGTACCAACACAGAGCAAGGGGGTTCCTAAATTGTCTCCTGTGACACACAGAATCCTGGGATACTGCCCCTGAAATGATAGTGCTAATGTTGTATATCAAAAAGAGGTAGTGTGGACACAGGTATGCATATGGACACAGCAAATACCTGTGTCCAGTGCAGCATATGTGGACACTTGGCATGGGTATGTGGAACGTGCGTGAGCATGTACATGGTCAATTACCTGACCATGCTTGCTAGTGTAGAAGTAGGATAAGTGAACCACTCATCATTGCCTCCTGACATCAGGGCACAGATCATAGCTTTGTCTTTGACCCATCATACTAGTTTCCCTTCAGGGGCTGGATCAGCCATTTCCTTTAGGATAGAGGGAGGTACTATTCTTCCTTCAACCAGGGCTCATGAGAATAGAAATTAAAGAGAAGGAATGGGAAGGACTGGAGAAGGGGGAAGAGTGGAATAGAAGAGAGAAGAATGTGGAGGAGTCTAGGAATAAAGGGAAGAGATGGGGAAGCAGAGAGAAAAAGTGATGAGGAAGAGGATAGAACTTAATGGAAGTGTGTGTGTGGAGAAGAGAAAAATGAAAACAAAAATGGACAGAAGGAAGCAGCAAGACAATATATCCAGCAAATTTAAGGTTGGTTAAATCTTCTGTTCATACTAGTGTCTCTCTCTCATTGGGGGATTGACATAAATTTTGCATCAGTTTGTAATGTACATGCAAAGCAGTTTCTGCCCTCGGGCTCTAGGCACAATGCCCGTGCTGCTGTCAAGGTTGTGTATTACTTCTCTTTGCAGAGCTGACTTTCTGTTTGCTTGTAGCCACAAGCTTTTCTCTCTCCTACCACTTCCTCCAAGGAACCGTCTTTTTCTAGGGTGGTTTTATTCTGGTTTAGGCTTTCAGCAAGCGCATGGCAAGCTAGTCTGCTATAGATTCACACCCCTGGCTTGCCACACACTAACTCACTCTGTAGACAAGCCCTCAGTTGCAGGACTCCTTCCTGTTACTTCCAGCAGTTGCTATATTGGACCACTGCTGTGAGAACCTATTACTGGGGCCAAATAGTGCTACTGCTTCTCCACTCTCTCTCTGTTATTTTATGGGTGGGTGGGTGCATTAATGTGAATGGGAAGGGGGGAGGGGTGTTTATGTGACAAGGCATGGAAACTCTATTTTACTAATGAATTCATTTGTTTTTCTATTTTTAATACTAAGTGCATCATTTGTCTCTGGGCACAGGTATAAATATAAACAATATGACGTTACTATATCAAATGACAACTGAAAATGAGATTTCCCTCATAAGAGACAGAAGTACAACTATATCCATCTCAAGCAAAAGCCTGAATAAGCGGGTAGGTTTTCACCAACCCTTGAAGGTTAGCAACTCAGAGACAATGATCTTCCAGTAAGAACACCCACCTCCAATCCCTAGACATGTACATCTGGACTGTTAGCGAAAGCACATCAGAGGGCCTCATGTACACAGGGAAAAGGTAGCTAGGACTCAAACCATTTAGGGCTTTACAGATTAATAAACACCTTGAATAAATTTGTAAACAAATATCTTCATTAAAAAAGAATTGAGTTTGAAAGTGAATCACCAGAGTCCAGTGACACCCCAAAACCAACACCCCAAATATCAGAATGTCTGGACATGAACAATTAAAGGATCCAGCCAGCTCCCCACTGCCACAGAATCCTTCATCTCTCACTCTAACCCCACCCCAAACATGCACCACCCAGCCAGCCTGCTTTAGCTCTGCCTTCTAATAACATTTAGAGGATAAAATCCTGTTTCCAATTCAAGGGATCCTCCAATAATTTACATTTCCCTGAACCAACATTCCATGCCCTCTTTTCCCTGATTCCATCCCATGTCCCCTCTCTATCATTCTCTCTGCTCCTGGAGTCACTTTCATCTGCTCATTTTTAGTGTCCTGCAAAAAGTGTTCAGCAAGATTAGTTTATTTTGGGGGAAGTTAGTGGTGGTGATGGGAGCAGTGCAGTGATTATAACAAACAAACAAACGGGACTTTTGATGGGGGCAAGGCTAGCTTTAACCTTACCTAAAGAGCATCGTATTTTGATGAAGGAAAAATAAAGGTCTGTGTGAATTATTCATAGGTTCTGATTAACCACAATCTTCAATTCACTCAAGCAAAATTTGTGAACACTGTTGACAGCGGTGAAAGTCTTCCAGCAGAGGAGAGGGACAGGAGGTAAAAATAAGGCCCCAGTCCTGCAATGAGCTCAGGGCAGGTGGACCTTAAGGGCCTACACAGAGCTGACTGCACAATCAGGGCCTATGTTTTCCATTTTCTTTTGTGCACCTGATTCTGAACTGCACCTGCAGGGTGGTGAGTGTCCTGGACTCCTATTGATTTGTGATCAATGGGAGTTCAGGGCTCTCAGCACCTCACAGGTTTGGGCACCAGACAAATAGATTTTACATTTTACTGTGATATTAATTCAGCAGCAATTTATCTGGCATCTGCACAAAATAGACTAGACAGTGTTAAAAACTTTAGTGCCAACTAAAAAAGTGTGGTGGTTATTTTAGCATAAGAATGAATATTCTAAGATTTCCTTCATGGAAATGTTTGAGGTATGTCTACATTGCAGTTAAAGACCCACAGCTGATCTGGGTCAGCTGGCTCGTGCTTGTGGGACTCAGGCTGAGGACCTACAAAAATGCAGTGTAGACACCTGGGCTCAAGCTGGAGCCTCAGCTCTGAGACCCTCCTCCCTCACAGAGTTGCAGAGCTGTGGATCCAGCTTGAGCCCAGGTGTCTACACTGCTATTTTTAGCCCTGCAGTCCGAGCCCTTTGAGCCCGAAACAGCTGACCCGGGGCTCAGACTTGGTGCCACAGGTTTTTCATCTCAGTGTAGACACACCTGAGAGTCACAAACTATAGTTCTGTGCCACCCTTTCATATATTGGTAATACCATGTCAACAGGGAGTTGGGGCAATGCAGAGATGAGTGCTCATTGACAAGGAAAATGGAAACTCACCACAAAAAACCCACATAGGACAAGATATTTCTTCTTATGATTTGTTGTTGTGTAAGCTAAGACAATCCATTTTAAAAAAAAGCCTCTGTGAGAGTGTGTTTGTGAGATACGCTCCTCTGGATTTTCCCTGGGACTTTCCAAACTGCATGTGAACATGAATAGATGCAGTCAGGAAAGTGACTACAAGTAGTATCATTGGCTTCCATATTATTCACTGCCGGTGACCTTCATGTGTTATCTGTTCAATTTACAAATCAAAAGATGACTTTTCGAGCTGCTGGCTCTACAAACGAAGCCTGGGATTTCAAAATTATGTCAAGTTCTTTTCTGCCTGTTACATCATCACCAGTGCAAACCAAGCTTAGCTGACAAGGTATAAGGCAGAAGAACCTAGCACAGCCACCCCTATACTGGCTTTGTAGTACTAATAGCATATGGGCAGCTCCACTCCACAACTGACCATTTATAACACTCATCTAGTCACAGCAGACATGGTCAACCATATGTCAACTGACTTTGTGAGTGCACACCTAGCGAACTTCCATTAGATCTTAACTTGTAGCTGGGTCATTAACTGAACTTCTGCCACCTAATGCAAACAAAGCTGTGTACCAAGCAGGGAGCACTGGGATCCCTTCAAAGCTGGCTGTTCATCAGCGGTGCTCCTCACCTCCCTTAAATCCTGCTAGGACAGCTCCTCTCTGCTTCGTGTAAACAAAGTCCCTCCCTCTGTCTTAGGAGTAGGTGAACAAGCCCTCAGGAGCAGACAGGCTACGTCTGCACAGCAGCTGTAAGCTGGGTAGACAGACTCAGGTAGTGGGGCTTCAGCTAGTGCACTGAAAATAGCAGTGTGGACATGGCAGCTTGGGCTCTGAAGCCCAGCTGGGCCTCTCGGCTTGAGAGCCCAAGCCACAGCGGCCATACTGCGATTTTCAATATGGCAGTTCAAGCCCTACTAGCACAAGCATATCTACCTGGGCTGTGAGGCTCATTCCCAGCTGCAGTGTAGACATACTCTGGTTGGCCAGCCCTAGCTCCTCTCCAATTTATGCGGGCCTCCTCTTCTGTACCTGACTTTGGGGTTGTGGATAGGGAGAAAATTGCCTTATCTAGGGCAAAATAACTTCCTCTGGGGGAGTAAAGTTACTTTCCCCGTGTCAAAATTGGCCTCTCTCCTCTTGGGATCACAAAAAGGTCCTGTCCCTGCCCCACCCCCACACTTTCCGTGGGGCTGTCCACCTCCATCCCCTGAAGGTGAAAGAAGAGACATGAGACTGAAGGAGAGAAAAAAAAACCAACCAACAACTCTGCTTTGACTTGGGGGGATGGAAATCTTTTAGTTAAGATGGGAGAGGGAAAATGGAGAAGACCCACTTCTGAGAGGGAGAACGAAAGTGTGGCAGTGTGTTTAAGCATGGAAGAGTGTGTGTAAAATTATGGCAGAGTGAGCAGAAGCAGCATCAGGAGTACAGAGAACTAAGGGAATGAGAGTGGAAGGGTAGGTGGGGTAGAGTTTAAACCTATAAAGGAGAAAGAACAGAACACAGATGGGGAAGGAATGAGAGAGAGAAAAAAGAAAAGATTAATAGCACAGAGGAAGATGGTGTTGAAAGGAAAGAACACAAACTAGGAAAAATGGGGTTCAAGGTAGAAAAAGAAAAGGGAACAATTATTTCAGGTACAGAAAAGTACTGTGAAGGAGAATCATCACATAAGAGAGAGAAAAGTAAACTAAGGCATAGTAGAAAGAAAGTGGGATGGAGGAGGAAAAAGAAAAAACAAGTGTGGTAGAAAGTGTTCTGTAACTTAATAATAATAAAACAAAACTAAAACCAGAACATGCCAAGCCCTAGGATTCTGGTAGTGAAGGAAACATTTATCTTTAAGAGATTCGCAGTAAGTTAAATGGCTTTGTCAGAGCCAATAAATGTGTCAATGTGCAGACCAGAGATTTGCTCCTGAAAGACAAGTTCTCCTTACTCTCTACCACCTTGCCGTGTAAAAACAAGGGAAGGGGCACTTACTCCTTCCAATAATCTACCACAGAAGTAGTAGTTTTATAATAGAGTTATATGCCATATATAAACACAGCAGGGACTGTACTTCTGAGTTTGTTCTGTATTAATTAGAGTGAGTGGTTAAACTTGTTTATGAAAGTATAGCATATTTTTAGAAAAATTAGGTACGTAAAACCCATCTATTGTTATTTGTTATATGCAGAGTCCCATAAGTGTGCAAACATAAAAAGAAAGCCCCTATTTCAAAGGATTAATAATTTAACTCTGATAGAGCAGCTAAGTTACCAGTTTAGATGCAAGATACTGAGATTCTCTTCCACCAGGAGTTTAGAGCCTACCTACCTTGTAGATTTTTCCCACTTTTGTAATAATTTAGTAACAAATCTGACTGCATGTGGTTTTTGGTCACAGTTATAATTTTGTTTGTCCTCCTAATGCTAACACTCTTCCACTGATGGGCCATACTGTTTTATCGGATGTTACTAGAGCTCGTATACCAATCATTTAAATGACCCTGTGGAGAGACAGTTTAATTTGTTCTCTTGGCATAAGTGGCCATTCCTTTACAACGTAAAGAGGGGTGTGTATGTAAAACTAGGTTTTGCAGAAATGCTTAGCTAGTGGATGAAGGGCTAAAATCCATATGCTGTTTATGTTACAACCTGATATATAGACTGTGTCCGCTCTTTTTACAGGCCCAAAATTTGGAGTTTGGTCAAGAAGACAGAGGCCTAGCAAATAGTGAACAATGTTTGCTAAGAAGCAGAACAAAAAAAGGACAGCCTTGCTTTTTGCTAAGATAAGCGTGGTCAGCAAGAAGCCAGGTGGAAATTATAATTGGGGGCTTTATCTCAAGGTTGAGAACAGACCATGGGAATGAAAGGGGCCCTGTTTCTTCTGTAGAAGAGATGCCCTCCTACACACCAGCCTTGAGTTTATGGAAGAGGTTCAAACATATCAGTATGAGATATGATATCCTCCCTCTCACAGATGTGCACCTCTTCTCCAAGCGATTGCCAGTACCTGTCTTAGAAACACAAACGAATAATTAAAAGACAACCCTTTATTGCTATATACTTTTCATTTGTCCTTTTGCTTTAACTCCTAGGTGTGTACCTGTTGGACAATCAAGGGAGCTACTTCATTATCTATGGATCCCAAATCAGAATTCAACATATATTATACTAACACACTTTATATATTGTTTAATGGAAAAACACCTGTGTACTAATTAAGTGTCATGTGTTAACCTGAAACCACAGGCGGAGACATTATGTAACCTTTTGACCATTGGCTACTGTGCTTATCTTGTCTTGCTGCTAGACCTATCCAGGGGTTTGGGACTGCCTACCCCATCATTTCCCTCCGCCCATGGAAAATCCATATAATCCATTGCAATCTATTGTTTGGCAGTGTTTCTGAGCCTAATAAGCAAGGTGACACTCCGTCAGCACTGTACGTAATAAACCCACGTGCTTGATTCTACATGATGTCCATATTTGTTCCTTCAGGGAGTGCCCCTTTGAAATCTGTAAGCTTCATGACATAACCATTCAGGGATACATTGTGCTATCAGGGAACAATCCCTGCCACACTTTCTAGTGTGCCGGCTGCACCATTCTTGTGCTAGTGTGAAGGGTCAGACAGCACCACAAAGAAGAAGCAGGGACTGTAATTGTGACTCCATCACCTTCCTGCATGGAAGATTAAACAGCTTGCTGACTCCCCCTGCTTTTTGCACACTAATGTCACAATTTGGCCTGCAAGAATGAGATTCTTGCATGTGTGCCTTCCAGTATTAAGAATTGACAAGGCTGGTTAACACCTGTTCTGTTGAAGCCATGCTGAACTGAGCTGCGTGCTCAGAGACTCTGGTGTCGGGTACCACACAAAAAATCTTAAGTGTGGTTAACACATTATCACAGCATTCAACTTTATAAGAAGGGCTGTAGCTTGTCAGGCTGCCAATTGGTTTTAACATAGTTTTTCCTAAGGTGTAGGTGGGACTGCTTAGTTGTGTTTGTGTAACCACCTCAGCCTGTCCTCCTTCCACCCAGGACTTGGTGTGGTTTCTGAGCATAAGTCAAACCTCTGTTCAAGACTTTATACCATACATACACAGTGAATGTCTCAAAATTCAGCAGCTTACAGTTTATTAAAAAAAAAAAAAAAGTCAGTGAGAACACTGACAGCGTTAAATAGTAAATTATGGTTGAAAATATTTATAAAATATTTTCACAGTAGTTTATTTTTATGGATACACAAATGACTTTCACATAAAGATCAAACAAACTGGGTCACAGCACACATCCTGTATTCAGTGTAGGAATGATGCCTACACAAATCAAAAGAAGAGAAATCCACTTGTGCATAGCACTATGAAAAGAGACTAGTTTTTAGTGGGCTACATTATCCATTCAGTTACACTGTTAACAGCAGAGCATCTGCACTATCTGATCTTGCAGGTAAGAAACAGTGCTTTTTTGGATAGCTCAAGAAGCAGCAGCAGAGTAATGATCACCAAGAGCCTCCTAGTGGAGGGAGGGAGTCAAGGACTGAAAAACTGGCAGTCCACTCCAGCAATGCTTGAGTACTGCTAAAATTAAGTATTGACTTAGTTGTGAGTCAGTGCCCTGCTTCATGACAACCTCTCTTGAGCACTTAAAAATGAATCTGAAGGGCTTCTGTCAGCACTAGCATGTGTAGGTCAACAAATTGAGAGAAAGAGAGAGAGACAAAACCAGGGACTTGGCAATGCAAAATAATTTCCAATAGTTCTGGCTTCTCACAAAGAACACATCTCCTTCCTTACTCCCTGTATTATGCCTGCCCTCCCCCCAGTTTTGCTCAGATCCTATATCTTAGAGTTTAGGCCAATTAACAATGCTAAGTCAGATGGTCCTGCCTTCTGAAATCCACTGTCCCCCACATGAACTAAAACAAAGGGCTGTTTTAGGGCAAGTTGGGCCTGGAAGGGAACATAATTGCCCAGCTCAGTGTAAACATGCTTTAGCTCCATCCTTGCAGGCTGACCAAACCAGGATTGGATTGAGTTAGCCAACATATAACAGTAATGAATGAGTTTAAAAGCAGATTAGGGAAACTCAGTTTCTCGGCCTTTGCGGACTAGGGCCTAGATACCGAATTCCCAGAGCTCCCAAGGCTCTTTTCTTATTCCATACCAGGGTGTTTCTAAGGGAGAGAGAACCTAATGTTTAGAACAGTTTTGACTGGCTGCCACCCTGAGCACTCTCTGGAGGGAACCCAAAGTTCTTTTTCTTTAGCCAGTGGGGTCCTGTTCTGCAAGGTGCTGAGGGCACGAGCAGCTTGCAGAATCTGCCAAAGCTTCTATTTTCATTTAAAAACCCTAGAATGGTGGGAAGGTAAACTGAAAGCTTTGCCTCCTCACCAGCTGCACCAGCCACATTCCCTGATCAGAGAGTCACTGCTACCTAAAACGGGCTTCTGTGTATGGATATTTTGAGAAAACAGATGGCAGAGAAATCAGATTTTTTTGTAGGTCTGTGCAGTTTTCTGTGCATGTGTCCTCTAGTCACTTGAATGATTACAATACCCCGAAAGTCAGATTCTTGCCCCTGCTCCATACCCTTTGCGCCTCACTAGAGGCATAAAAGGGATGGGATCCAGTCCAATCTCCCCTACTGAGGATTCCCTGGGCACGCAGAAGGTTCCAAGAGGGAAAAGCTAGTTCCCATGCCACCCTCCTTCACAGAACTTAGGACAGGGGGATGGGACTGGGAGGAGGCATGGTTGGAGAATGCTGGACTCCAGCTATGCCCAAGGGGTAGACAGTCTCATGAAGGCTGTTGCCAGCTGGCACAGATTACAGCAGGTTACTCTAACATACAGTTCTATTCTCAATATCTTCATAAAAGGATTTGGATAATAGCATGGAGAGTATACTTATAAAAGTTTGCAGACAGACAATACCAAACTGGGAGGGGTTGCAAGTGTTTTGGGGTGGGATTAGAATTCAAAATGATCTTGACATACTCAAATAATAGGATGAAATTCAATAAGGACACATGCAAAGTACTCCACTTAGGAAGGAACAATCAATTTGCACACATACAAAAATAGGAAAGGACTGCCTAGGAAGGAGTACTGCACAAAAGAATCTGGGGGTATAGTGGATCAGAAATTAAATGAGAGTCAACAATGTAATATTGCTGCCAACAAACATGCAACCATCATTCTGTGATGAGGTGTTCACCCCACACAAGGCCTGAATAGGTAGACAGGGTCAATTTACCCTGTGACGTGTTGAACCTAGAGGAGAGTTCAGGCTGATAAGCTTTAACTGCTGATACAGCTCAGCTGGCTCATAGCATGCAAGAAACAACACTACAGTCACTCCCCTTTCTGGATATGGGATGAGGAGGAGTCCTGGGGGAAATAAATCCTGGGACCTGCCTGGGAATATAGATTCCTGCAAGAACCTGACAGAGGATTAAGTAGCCACAGGGAACAGACAAGGTTCCAGTGATAACCCAGGAGCAAGTCAAAAGACAGAGAAAGGAAGGAAAGAGCCCAAGGAAATAGCAGTAGGTTCTGGGAATGCTTAGGCCAAGGGTACCAGTCATAGGGTCCCTACACTAGAACCCGGGCCCATTCACTATTCCAGGCTCCCCTACCAGCCACTGGGGAAGTGGATTGGAAGACTACTGGAGACCGTTTATCCAGTGGGACTCTGGTACCCTGGAAGGGGGAAAATCCTAGTGATTTGGCAGGAAGGCCAAGCCGCAAAGAGGGAGCATGGTGAATTACGGGGAGAATGACAGACCTTTGGCAGGGAGCTCCATACAGGAAGAATGGTGCCATGCCATGCCCTTATGGGGAGTGAAAGAATTCTTGTTTTGCTCACAACCCTCCTGCTGTTACAGATGTATTAGCAGGAGGGTTGTGAGCAAAACAAGAATTCTTCCACTTTACTCAGGACTGATAAGGCCTCAGCTGGAAAACTGTGTCCAGTTCCAGGTACCACACTTTGGGAAAGCTCTTGACAAATTGGAGAAAGTCCAGAGGAGAGCAATAAAAGTGATTAAAGGTCTAGAAACCATAACCTATGAGGAAAGTATGAAAAAAAAATGGATTTGTTTTGTTTGGAGAAGAGAAGACTGTGGAGAGACATAAGTCTTCAAGTACGTAAAAGGTTGTTATAAAGAGGGTGAAAAATTGTTCTCCTTATCCACTGAGGACAGGACAAATAGTAATGGGCTTAAATGGCAGCAAGGGAGATTTAGGTTAGACATTAGTGGAAAACTTTAACTGTAAGGGTAGTTAAGCACTGGAACAAGTCACCTTAGGAGGTTGTGGAATCTCTGTCACTGGATGCTTTTAATAAACAGGTTAGACAAGTGCCTGTCAGGGATTGTCTAGATAATACTTAATCCTGCCTCAGGTCACTAAATGACCTATCGAGATCCCTTCCACCCCTACATGTCTGTGATTGGAACTTGACAAAGAATCAGAAGTTACCTGATGCCCCTTCTGCAGCTCGGTGCTGTGATGAACAGAGCTCTATTGCAGGAGCAAACCTGAGTAGATTGTGTAGATCTATTACAAAAAAAATTGAAATATGTATTTCATATCATAATTAAGCATTGCACATCTTTTAGTTCACATAGAACAGTTTAGGCTTCTCAGGACGACTTCAAAACAAAACAAAAAACAAACAATCAGAATTCCTGAACTGAGCCCCTCATGTTTGCATGCCCTCCAAAAAAATCACCCCCCCAAGTTTTGGGGAATCACGTTTTCATACTCAAACTCAGATTTGCATACAGATTGGCAGTTTGTGTGCACAAAAGTGAGACTTTTGTGGGCATAATATTTTAATTCCAAAGAGTTGATCATACAGTTTGGACTCCTAAATGTAGAGGCCACTTTGAAAAACAAGTCTCACTAAAGAAGAACTTTCAGTACAGCTAAAATGTTCATTGAAATGGGTAGATTGGTCTGATTTATTTTTTTAAATGTATGTGTTTCAAGGAGTAAAGCAGAAATCACTGTTTAAAATGCAAGAATGGGGATGCAGCCAATACTCTGCACTCTCCTTATGGCTTCATTGTTCATTGTCTTTGAGAACCAGGCCTTGTTACTGGATTCCATTCGTGGCTCTGAGGGAATGAAATACAGTTCTTCTTGAGACAAGAGAGGAGGTTGAACTGCAATCTGTTGGATTTTGTTCAGTCATTTTTACTTCCTTTAAAAGAATGAATTGGGGGTGGGGAGGGGTGGAAAATGAGGGAGAAGCCCTGGACAGTGAAGCAAATAGCTGTACAAGAATAAAAGGACAACAGTTTTGAGTAACTGAAGATCCCCCTGCTGCCCATTCAAAGTACTGCCCATTCAAAATTGAAGTAGCTAAAATAAAGATGTTGATGCATTTATAATTTGTTTACATAATAGTCAGTGTAAACAAAATAAACCTGTTTTCTGAAGACATGCTAATCCTTTAAAATGATAATCAAATTTTGATTCCAGCACAGAAATACAGAAGAGAGCACTACCTGTGCTGTCTCATTATGCTTATAAATGTCTATCCCTCTGGTTATAAAAAAAACAAAATCCAACCAGTTTTCTTTCTGACTATTCCAATTAGAGGCAGTTTACAAAAAAACAAAAACCAACCAAACCAAAATAAAACAAGACAACCCCCTCCGGTTATCTGCTTCATCAGCTGGACGTTCCGGGTGTCACAAATAGAGCTGGGCAAATTTTTTTGGACAAATGGCTTAGTCACCAAAAAAATGCAGGTTCAGTCAGCCTGAAACTATTTGAGTTTGACACAAATTTGCCAAATACTCTACTTTTGGTCAGAAAAAAATATTCAAGCTAGATTAACAAAATGGGTGGAGGAGGAGGAAGAGGTGATGATGGTGCCCCCTTATTAGTTTTAGCCCTGTGGTTAGGCCACTCAAACTAGGGTCTTCCACAACCCACATAAAAGTGTCTGCTGTAATGAATAGTTACTTAATAAACAAAATGGTTGAGGTCCTACCACATTTTGTTCAACCCAAAACAGACGTTTTGGTTTGCTGAATTTTCTGATTCAGTTCGAACTGAACAGAATTTTTTTCCTTGTGTTTCAGAATTTCTAGGGACCAAACAAAAAAAAAAAATCAGTTATTTGCCCAGCTTTAGTCATGAATCTCTGTATCTCTTGCTTTGTGCGGTACTAATAGGTGCTTCAGGACAAGATCAACAAAAATAAAGTTCTGAGGAAGAATTGCTTACAGCTGATCAGCTTCTGGTAAACTGATTGGCATATTTTAGTCAGTCAGTCACTCACTCATTTGCTTTTCTTGGGAGCTCCTTAGCTCTTGGGTTAATACACAAAAATTGGGGGCCCAGGGGTGTATGGTATAATCAAACCTTGTCACAGGGACGTGTGAAATCTGCTCCTGAGACCGAAATCTGGCCTAATATTATACATGTATGAAATGACATGTTAAATCACTTCAGCAGCATGGACCACATGAAAATTACTGTCACTTTTTAATGATACGATAGTTGCTATCTCTTACGGTATGCCTTTGTAGGACTAATTCTTTGGAGACTCTGATTCACCAATGCAATACTTTAATTTTATACTCGTACAACTCCATTAATTTCAAGTAGTTATTAGTTTCAATGGAGTTGCCCATTGAAGTAAATGGAGTAAAACTGGAGCAATGAATCGTTTATTCGGTTCCCCACAACATACCAAATTAGGTCCTCAGCTGGTATATCAGCAAATCAATGCATACATTTTTTGAGGGTACAAGTCAGCCTCCAGAGTTTGAAAATTTGGCTCATTTTTACTGCACGTTCATCTAAGTGTTAAGTGAGCAGGCAATCTGGGAACTGTCAGAATTCTAAGGCGAGACAAGGCGGGTGAAGTAAGATCTTTTACTGGACCAACTTCTGTTGGTGAGAGAGAGAGAAGCTTCTGAGCACACTGAGCTCTTCTTTAGGCCTGAAGAAGAGCTCACCCACCCTCATATTATGTCACTCACCTTGTCTCTCGAATATGCTTGGGCTACAGCAACACTGCATACAGAATACTAAGGCCTAAGTTGTGGTTCCCCCCACCCCTCTTCCCTTTATACCCTTCCCCCCCTTTTTGTTATCTGAGGTTCTGAAAGCTGTCATTTGGTAATACAATAGTGGCTGCTTAACCAATCACATCTTAATGTTCAAAATTATTTACAAGGGGCCTCTGGATGGTTTGCTGTTGAGAGGAAAACTGATAGAAGATGAAAGAATATTGCCACACCAAGACAACATGCTAAATTATTTGATTGCTGAGAGGAACAGGCCTCTCCTGGCATACATATGTACTTTTAGTTATTTGCTACACCTTTGTTGCCCTCCATGAGAAATGTTTGCCTTGTCTGGCAGCCATTCATTATTATTTGTATTAGATCCATTTTATAAATGGAATAACCATGACCCTAAGACCACTGAAGAATATTTACTTTTCTACTCTCTGACCAGAAATATTTTACTTCTCACATCATATTCAAATGGTAAGCATTGGAAAATACAACTATGTGATTTTTCACAATGCGTTAAAGTTTAAGCCTTGTAACAATACAGGCCAGGTACCAATATGCTGGTGTGTTCCTACATGCTCTGGTGCAGTATAGGCTTTCTAATCCTATTCTTTCCACAAGAGGGGCTTTCCCCCCATAGCCACTTTATGCCATGTAGCTGGTTGCGTCTCCTCGTCTTAACGACTGTTAGGCCCTAACAGAAACTTAAACATCACTATAAAACCAAAATAGTCACTTCAGTTATCTGAAGAACATATTGCACTGCAATGCAACTTTGAGACTTGGAAAGTTGAGTCAACAGAATGTGCATCACTGAATTCTGGCATGAGACCTTATAATGTTTTGGTTAAAAGTACCTTTTAAATTAAGAAAAGCTTGTCTCTTTGTTCTATTACCATCAGTGCCAATTTGGTTTAATGACTAAGTAGGATACACAGCAGTGATAGCCACTTATAACATATAGGATTCAAACTGGACTTGGGCATGGTGGCGGGGCATACTGGCACCTCTCCTAAGCAGTGTTCCAGAATCTCAGCTTCCATTAAACAAAGAAAGCCCTAACCCACAGTTGCAAAGAAAAGCTTTGAAATGTAAACTGAAGCCTTGTCTGTATAGTGGGGTAATGCACTCTACCATGGTATCTGAAACAGTACCACATTACTATGGAACCTTCAGTGCACATTAACGGAGTCTACACAGACCAATTAATGTGCAACATACTAATGTGCTTTATAAGTCACACCTCTGTAGAGCACATTATCTTACTTTGTAGTCAAGCAGAATGATAAGTCTGAAACTGCAGAAAGCCTATAACAGTGCCTCAGAAGGATAAGCAGCCCATTCATCTCAATGGGGTGCTAACTCAGATGCCAGTGATGATATTTAAATGTCAAAATAGTTAAGTATTTCACTATTTATCAAAGCCTGGAAGAAAGGAGAAAAAAAGAGCTTCACAATCTGCTCCAAGTGAGATCTCATTTTTGTGCCATGAGTGGATGGACTTGGGAGATTCCCTCAATCCAGTGGGACTTAAGCCCAAGGAACCCTGTAGGGCATCTAAGTCAGATTGAGGGGAAGCTGAGGCCAGCAGAGTCAATGGTGTATTCATATCTCACTCAGGGTATGTCTACTCTGCACAGCTAATGTAGGCTCATCTCTGGATTTTAGGTCAATCCCACTTTGCCTTCTACACAGAAAAACCTGTGACCTGGGTTTTGAGGTGCTTTAAACCAGGGCTAGCTCAGGCTTAGAATCTAGGTTCTGCTTTAAATGTGGGACTGGAACCCACCCACTTTGCATTGAGGTCACTAGGCAAAAATATCACTTAGATGCTGATTGTTCTCTAATGCTCGTCCTACAATTCCTCTCCTCCCACCCACACAGGGCAGACAAGTTCACCTATAATTGCCTAGAACATCTCAGACAAAGAGCCATGGGATATGTGCCCTCTACTCCCCATCCCCCCAAACACACAGGAGAGTGCAGAAACAGTGAGGACTCAGTAATAAGGCTATGGGTTTGTAGTGTGGATGTTCACACCCAGGATAGGTTAACCTGGGTGCTCAGACCCAGGTGCAAATCACCTGGGCTAACAGTGCAGTGCAGACAGCCTGAGAGCGCACTAACTCAAGATACCCGGTGGAGCACATGAGTGATCATATTTTGAACAGCTACATCATCTATTCATTTTGATGACTCAAGCGCATGTATGGACCTTGGAGAAATACCATAAAATCTCCTCTGTCCCCCAAATTCAAACTCTGGTAACACCACTCTTATTGTTACTTTAAATGTAAAGCAACACACACATTCAAACTGCAATGAAGTCTGTTTACATAGCAGCATGACATAAGTGCCAAATGTGAAAAGAAATGACATGGGCATGGTTTAAACGAAATAGTTAGATCAATCCAGCTACACTGCTCAGGGGCATAGAAAAAAAAAATCCACATCCCTGAGCAACACAGACAAGCCAACCAAACCCCCGATGTAGATGGCACTATGTAGATGGAAGAATTCTTCCATTGATCTAGCTACCACCTACATCGACAGGAGAGCCCCTCCTGTCAGCATGGATAGTGACTGCACTGAAGCACTGCCCAGAAAACACAGTTTCTTAGCAGTGAGGATAGGAACTAACAGTGAAGATCTTTTCAGAACAAATGTAGATAGCAGGAAGATTAGTAACCAGGTCACTGAACATTTTATTATTTGACAAATCGGCTGCAATCGTGCTCTGTATGCACAATCTGTGGCTATTGATTAATGGTCTCTTATCCAGATTGGATATCTTAATCTCTTGCTCCCCGGAGCCTCAGCCGGTATCATATTTAGGCGTCAAGTCATTCTGAATGCAGCAGCACATATTCTAGAGACATGAAGGTCACAACATACTACACCAATTTTGCAAACCTTTCACTAGCTCCACATTAACTTTTGTATGGATTTAAATTTTTGTAAAACCATTAAGGCCCTTAAAAGAGGAGCTCTCATATACTTTACCAGTGCAGTAGCCCTTTCTTGCATTTCCCATCAGCTTGGAATTTAGTTTCATCCTCCTCTAGATATTTAGTTTGTCCCTCCAGTTATTTGTCTGGGATGCCCAGTAAATTTCACATTACTCAGTGCATAATTTCTGAAGTTATATATTGTAATGCACAGATTTGTTTGAGAGGGGTGCTAAGTTCATCATCATCATAGTTGTCAAACAGTTGTTTGACAGACTCTCCTCTCTACACAGGACTTCTTTGGCTGAGCCATATATGGCTGCAAGTTGGTTGAAGCCCCTGTTCCAGTGCCAGCCTTCCTGAATTGAAGGCCACCTCCAGCCCACCCTCTCAGAGATGCTTGCACTCCTGCCTACAACTTTCTAGAGCCATCCCTCAAATTCAAACTTCCCACTGAGTAATTCCTGGGGTTTCCCTTGTTATACTTCATGTCCTCATTGGGGTGTCGAGTGTTCCTAGGAACACTCTACTGTGTTGCCTCAGTGAAGCTACCACAGAGAAATCTCTTATGTCCATCTTTTGGAGGGTTTCTAATCCTTGTCTAGTTTGAAATCCAGCCTCACAAACTAAACTCTTCTAAAAGGCAAGTTACCATACTCATTGCTTGAGAGTTCCTTTCACAATTTTCCACCTAGCTGTTGACTTAATGGTGCATCTTTGAGGCTGGGAACAAGAAATAATCCCAGTTAATTTTGTGCCATACAGAAGTCATACAGTATTATTCCTGAACAGCACAATTGTGCACAATTTTACATGCCAAGTCAGATGTTGCAGGATAACCACCCTGGAAGCATTAATTCCAGTGGCATCGGAGGGACGCAACTATATTATTGATAGCATAGCCTACCATTTAGCTCGTGGCACTAGGAGTCTGCAAAGCTGCTGTGACAGATATGGCAATTTCCTGCAATATCCTGGACAAACCTTATCAAATTAAGGGGACATATTTTAGGAGTTCATTGTATTAAAAATGAAATTATGCATTATTGTGGGATTGTATGTAACCTCTCCAGGTGTAAGAGGGGGCCAATGTAAACATTGGGAAGTGTCACAAGCTATTTTAAACAATGTGCTAGACAAAATTAAGAAGGGTTCCTGGGAAATACCTGGGGGAAGTGAATGCAAATTACCACCTCTCCTTGTGCAGAGACACAAACTTTTGAGGCTTCATTCTGAAGAGGGGGCATCATTATCTGGCTGACTACCTGTTCATGGTCTCTGCAGATCAACAGCCCAGACTGTCTAAAGGAGTGACTCACAGATTCATGGGCATGCTTGTTCTGAGCTAACAGCTGCTGTCAACTTGTGACTACAGGAAAAACCCCATGGTGGAGTTTGAACAACTGTTCACTGACCAGAGCCCTGGTTGGAGTTGGGGTGATCTCCAGTAAGTTTATTAATATGCGTGTATGTTTTCTCTATAATGCTTTCATTTTAAGAATAAATATGCCTGCTTAGAAAGAGCTATGTGGTAATTTCTACTTGTGGTCAGTTACACTGTTTATAGACTGAGAAAAAGGCAAAGCAGGCCTGCTTAAGCAGCCTGACTTGTTGGGGAACTTACTGTAGGCAGGGAACTGTGCACCCTGGAAAAACCCTAGTCAGGGGGGAGAGGGACTTGAGTCTCCACCCTAGACAGGTGACTACTGTGGCGCCAGAAGCCTGAGGGGGGACCCTGTGGTGGACTACAGAGGAGGAATACAGGTACAGTTTACCTGAAATATCTACCTCTGACACATTCTGTGACTTGCGCAAGTTACTTAGCCTCTGTGCCTCCGTTTCCCTATCTGTAACATGGAGATAGTAATACCTGCCTCACACAGGTGGTGTGAGGCTTCATTAATTTGTTCACAAAGTCCATAAAATCCTCCAATGGAAGGAGTCAGAAGTGTTAGTGATGATTAATATTACTTCATGATGGATAGGAAGCTACTGCTATTGTCTTTAACATAACCTCTTTTAAAAACAGAGTTACTACCCATTATCATTCAAGGTTTTTTTGCAAATGAATTACTCAGTTAATGTCATAAATGTGTAGTGCCGTTTGGAATCATGAAACTTCATTACTAATCAGCCTGTGACTTTAGCTAAGCAGACACTTCCCTTGCTATTTTTAGAGAATGACTCAGACACACAGTTACAGTATAGGAGAAATCTCTGTAGGCTGATAACAAAGCCTCATGCAAAGCTGTACTAAAGCCCCACAGAAGCCTGGTGCAAGTAGGTAAAGCTTATCAAGCCAGGAAAAGAAAGATCAGAGACTTTATTCGTCTGCTTTCTATATTTTCTTTACAGAAGGATATAAATGTGGGAAAATACAAGCTATTTTTGCCACATGAGAGTACCAGTAATTGGGAGGAAGAAGAATTAGTTTCGGCTGAGCCTTTTTAGAATCAATTATTGAGCTGGCCAAAAAAATTTTTGTGAATTTTCCACAAAATGTGTCCCTTTTTAAAAATCAAAATTTTGATTTTTTTGTTTTAAATCAGCTCTATAGACCATTGAAAAACCAAGATGTTTTATGGCTGTTAAACACCATCCCTTTTTTTAGTCACAATCTAAAATGTCATTGAATAATTTCAAAGAATTTAGTAGTTAATTTTTTAATCTGCTTTAACCAATTCATACGCCATACCCTCTCCTGCACTGCTCCTGCTGAACACACCCCAGAACTGGCTGCATCACCTTGCCTTCCCGTGAACAAGAAGCCATGTCATGCCTCTACATAGGTTACCTATGAAAAGTGAATCACTCTGCTGATGAACATCTGTCTCAGCTGAACAGCCTCAAAGAAGAGCTGGTGTTCAGTTGGGCGGAGGCAAATAGCATCATTTTATCTCCTTCCTCCCTGGCGTAGATTATTTTGCTCTCAGGTGCCTCTGATGCCATGCATTCTTATAGATATTGATACCCATGTGGTCTGTAATACAATCTAATCTTTGAACAACTGCCATAGAACAACCCAGTCTTGTGAGATGTCGGGTTTCTCCTACAAAGGTGCTGAGCACCCAGAACTCCCATCGACCACAATAAGAGTTGAAGGTGCTCAAGGCCTTTCAAGAATCAAGTCCCAAGTTCCTATGATTACTTTTTTAAAAAACCCCTATTTACGTGTTCTTTTAATAGTATGTAATGGCAAAAATCTATCTGGTCCTTTGTGTGTGGCAGGAGCATGCTGGCGTCGAGGAGGAACCTTGTGTGGCAGAATTGTCATTTGCATTATTCTGCACTATGGGCTGCCCACCTAAACCCCTTATTGCCTGGCTCCCATACCCTAAGGCAAGTGTCTTACCAGCCCGTGAGTAGGCATCCTAGCAGATGGCCCTGAGTGTAGACATCCAAGATACTATGTATGTTCATCAAGAGTTGTTTGTAAGGCCATAACTCCCAGCCTCTGAAGAGCCAACTACTGTGTATCTGAACTGCCAGTAGTTTTGGGGACGCACTATCTGGCCGTTGCAATCTGAGCAAAAAAAGCTCTTATAATTGCAAAGGTAGTTTGGGGTCAGCATGAATCAGGTCATTACATATGGGAAGCAGGATGAGAAATCATATTAAAATTCAGACCACCACCACCCTTTTTAGTTCTCTTTGGGAGACCCTTGTGGAACTGCCCAAAACCAACCTTCCCAAGGGGGCTGTTTCTGATTTGAAAACATCATGCCCTAGAAGGCTGTTTGCCAAATATCTGGGTGCATAAAGGGCTCTAGTGGAGACATTAGGTACCTGAGCTACTAACGTGACTGGAAAGTGGAGTTATCCACATCTAGATGCAAGTCTACAGTTCTTCTAAATTTGGAGCAATTTAAGGATGTATAGGGAACAAAGGTTAGGGTTACAGATTAGCTGTACTTCCACCTACCAGTGATTTTCAAGAGAAATTAGAAGTAATTTTGAATCATGAAGGAGCTGCATCTGCAAGGTGCTGATCATCCTCTACTCCTTCAGAAGCCAATGGGATTTGAGGGTGTTGAGCACCACACAGGACTGAGACCTGAATTTATACATGGGGCATGTGTGAGAGGAAAATTCTTGGCTATGAATTCGAATGATCAGGGAAAGGTAATTTTAAATTTAGTTGCCATTTCTGCTATTAAGGAATTGTTTAATATTTCTAACGTTAGAATAATAGGTCACTGACAGTCCCGTAGCTTTTTAGTGATGCAAATATTGCTTGGCAAATAATACTAAGGATCCACAGTTCCATGTTGGTATCAAAAGCACTTCCCCAGGAAAGTATAAACTAAGTACGTTTATTATGATTGGATTTATTGCTGCTTGGTAAGTTTTAACATCATCTGTTAAATTCATTCAGACTTCCTTTACATTATATAGGTTGGCATGCCTATGACATTCATAACAATTCTCAGGCCTGTACTGTAGTTAAGCAACTGAAATCCAGCACATTCAAGAGACGCAGGATATGTGTGTGTTTTACTGTAGCTGCTCTAATATTCTCACATTGCTGCCTCAGACTGTGTGGGTTCAACACGTGGGAAAGGAAGGTGCAGAGGGAGCCTCTTCTGCGGCCTTCTCCCACTTGGGTGCCAGGCCTAAAGGAAATCAGAGCTGAACTCCGTGCTGTCAGGGGCCTTGGCTAACACATCTTGTGGCCCGACGTATGTCCAGCCCAGCTCCCACCTGTGTGTCTGTGGGCAAGCACTGGGTGTAGCGCACACTGCTGCTTGTTAGATCACCAATAAGAGGTACGATGGAATGTGTTGCCCACCATACAGGCAGAACGGCTCAGAGTGCTGCACAGGCACAAATGCTGAGGACACCTACTGCAGCTCTGCGCCAGCCATAGCATTGCTCTGGCAACAAAGGCCAAACCGTAGCTCTGAGAGGGGTTTTTAATCCATGCTTTCAATGGTTAGAATAGAGGAATTCAAGCTAGATGGGGGATGCTGTAGTTTTAGGTACAATATACTTGCCTCATCCCCAAAGCTAAGGAATAGGTCCCAGAGTCTGCATAATGTGAGACCATAATGTGAGTGCTGATGGTCCTGACTGTAAAGAAGAAGAAAAAAAAGTGGTAGTAGCATATCCTAGTGACCCCACTCGCAAGCTGGGTGTGAAGATGAAGAACAAAACAAAACACACGAAACCTTTGCTGCTACAGCTCAACAGGGAATGGGTAGTGGGCTGAAAGCATCCAGCCAACTGTTCTAAGGCCTCTGAGGCACTGACTGGGGAAAGAGGAGGTAGGGTGGACAGAGTCTGTCAATTAACATTAGAAGTGCAATTACAGAAGAGGAAACAAATTAAATCCAAGTTTGATGAGAGACAGACACTTCTGCTCTATCGGCTGGGATATTTTTCTCCATAACAGGAAGCAAGAGAAAAATATCAGCTTTAGTGCTAATATTCTAAACTTATTTTAAAAATTCACTTTAAAATGTACAGGATTAGAAAAAGTTGAAAAGATAGCGTCAAGATAATCTTCAGTGCCAGTTGATTAGTACAAAAACCATTCTAGAGTTTGTTTTTTCCCATCTCCCTTAAATAATCTGAAGAAAAATATTGGGGAAAGGGATAGCTTAGTGGTTTGAGCATGGGCCTGCTAAACCCAGGGTTGTGAGCTCAATCCTTGAGGGGGCCATTTGGGATCTGGGGCAAAAATTGGGGATTGGTCCTGCTTTGAGCAGGGGGTTGACTAGATGACCTCCTGAGGTCCCTTCCAACCCTGATATTCTATGATTAATTCCTAGTATTTTTCATGTATGGATCTCAAAGCAGCTTTACAAAGGGGGTTTAGCATAATCACTTCTGTTTATAGACGGAAGAACTGAGGTATAGGAATTATACCAGCACAAAGCCTGTGAATGCGAGGTCTGAATCAGGTCCAATGATTCTGGGCTATAAATATGAAAATTCCCCTTCCCGTCCATAAAAAACAAAACAAAAAAAAAAAAAAACAGAAAAAAGTTTTCTGCGATAAATCTGACTTTTAATATTAATAACTAAATAGAGTTAAATTACAGCAAAAGAGAGTGTTTTTTTAGGTCAAACAAGAGTTGATTATAGCTAGGAAAACATCTGGCTTCACAATGAAAAGCCAAACAAAAGCAAATTGATGATGACTGCCCTGATGAACAGATGCACTTACATTTTTGTCCCACAAACTATTTACACTTAATATGCCACAGGTGTAGTCAGTCAGCAGATCCTGGAGCCACTGAAATGTATCTTTAAATTGCTCTGTTTTAACATCTGATATGTTTGGATGGCACAAGTCTGTTATACATTTTCTCTTGTTAGTGGAGCATAGATCTAATAATTTCATGAAGTGGTGAGATCATCTCCCTTCGAGATTAGCATCAATGCATGAGAGAAACTTGTTGGCTAGAAGGAGACTGCTTTGTTGTCTGGGAAGTCTACCTGCTAGCAAAACATGAATACCATAGTTAAGCAATAACTATGGCAATACACTAGGCAAATGTTTTTTTGGTCTCTGACCTCTGGAATGTCACTCTTCTGGTTCATATACCTTTAAGGGCTACCATCTCTTATACAAGAGAACATTATCTTGGATCTAATAAATTATCATGCTGCACTTGCTCATACAAGCACTGTACCCAGGATTTTATAAGATCCATGGCACAATATTCCCACTTATCAGGGGAAAAAGGACCAAGGGGGTAGGTATTAATTAATGTATGTTTTCACTGATCACAATCTAAAGGCAGGTGGGTGAGACTGACATGAGAATAAATTTACATGCCTCTCTCAAAACATGGGGGATTTTCTGTGCATAACTCCTGTTAATGCTAATAGGAATTACTCTTGCAAACCCTCTGCCCCACCCCTGCACTGGCAGCAAAATAGACCCTTTAGTCATAGTTCTAAGATTAACCCTTTCACTGCTGCAGGCTGTGCAACAGTGGAACGTAGCATTTCAAAGCAGACATACCAAATTGTGTGCATTAGGTGCACTGGAGGAACATTTGGTCTTAAATCAGGTAGACTACTCAGCAAGCAAACAGCTAAGTAGCTCAGGGAAAATAGCATTTCATTTACCATTCCTGTCATTTGCCCTCCGAATAGCTACAAATGCACATTTTTTTTTTAATCCAAAAGCTCCTTTCATAGAATATCAGGGTTGGAAGGGACCTCGGGAGGTCATCTAGTCCAACCCCCTGCTCAAAGCAGGGCCAATCCCCAATTAAATCATCCCAGCCAGGGCTTTGTCAAGCCTGACCTTAAAAACTTCTAAGGAAGGAGATTTTACCACCTCCCTAGGTAACGCATTCCATTGTTTCACCACCCTCCTAGTGAAAAAGTTTTTCCTAATATCCAACGTAAACCTCCCCCACTGCAACTTGAGACCATTACTCCTTGTCCTGTCATACATGGAAGTGGGTCTGATGTGACTAAGAAGGGTGAGGGGCTCCTGCAGCTGCTTGGCTATGCAGCCCCAGGCCAGCCCCTCTGGGCCAACACTGGCTGCACATTGTGGAGAGAACATACATCGGGGCGGACAATCCTGGCAGGGCTACACACTTTGCATTCTACCAGCAAGAGGGCCAGGAGATGAGGGCAGGGCAAGCGCAAAGGTGAATGGCAGGGATGCTGCCTCACTTCTCCTGGGCATTTATTTCAGGCCTAGCAAGCATATGGGAAAAATAGCTGTTGTGGGGTTGCGTTAAGTGTTGTCTCCTAAGCCAGCAGCGCCACTTCCATGGCGAGAGGGAAGAGAAAGAGCACTGCAGCACGAGGAGAGTCATTAGCAAGTTGAAGCAGTTTGCTGGTTAAACCCAGCAGATGACGAATGGCTCTAGCTCATGCCTGCATCCTTTCACGTTCACTATTTCTGATTGCTTGTTTCCTTAATGTGCTGTGGAGTCCCCTTCCCAAACTTCAATATAAAGAAGCTGCCATGTGTCAGTTCATGCAAGTGGATCACCAATGGCACATTGGGTGTTTCAGCAGCTGGTGCTATCTAGAACTTCACAGAGTTGAACACAAATAGAAGAATTGTTCCCTGGAACTAACAATAATGGTCCATGGCCTGAGAAGGAGCCACTCTCCCACCTCTGTGAGAAAATCCATGCCAAATTTCGTCTGTGAAAATAAATTTTTAAAACAGAGAGTGCGCAAAGGGGGAATGTTACTAAGAGTATCTCACATATACACAGCCCCTTTCATCCAGTGACCCCAAATGCTTTAGAAGTTTAACCCCCATATCCCAGCCACATTCTCCCTCTCCAGAGTACTTCCTGTGCCTACTAGATGCAATAATCTGTATAATTTCATGTCTTAAACTACTGCATAGTATTGCTGTGGCTGTTAAGCAGCTGCCATATTTCACTGTAAAGGTGATATGATTCCTATGTTAAAACTGTGCTTCTCAACTTGCATGTTACATCAGAGACTCAGAACTTGGCCTGGATTCATCAAGAGAGCAGGTAAGTGTCTTAAACCTGAGTGAAGCAGGGTCCTTTTTCAAGTGAGCCGGGTATGATTATTGGTGTTGCATTGAAATCATACACAAGGGAGTTTCTCAAAGTTTGGTCATGATGCCAGGTGAAATCCAACATACTCAACTGAGCTTCACTTTGAGATTTGGTGTTTTTCCAACTCCAAATGCAATTCAAACTCATGTTAAAATACAATTCCATTCCACCTGGAGGAAAACAAAAGCCAATTCCTAATCAATTTTAGCTAAACCTAAATAAGCCACTTTTAAATCAGAATAAGAGGATCCACACAAGGGCTTGCCTGGTTTAAAATAATATCTGTAACTGGTGCTACTGTCTCATGCAGTCAAGGCCTATACAAGACCATCTTTCTAGTTTCCTCTCAGATACAGTTAACAGGCACTTTTCTATTTACCCTCAGACAGTAGGAAACTCCAAAGAGTTTAGAAACTTACCCCATAACATTGCTTTTAAGCACTGCAGTGGTGATAGTGAGGGGCTGATGCTCTCAAAACTTCAATCAACCAGAGTTCTAGATGATGAGGACACCCAGAGTCACACCCCAAATAAGTAGCCTGTTTTCCACCCTCAATAGGACAAGTGCACCCAGCTGGTCTAATTCTAGTTCTAAAACAATGCAAAGACACACAGCTGCTAATTCATTATCTCCCCAAAACAAACACTAAAGTGAATGTGAAAACAGTTAAAGTTACAGGCTTCCTGGCCATCCTCCCTGGATAACATGACTGTGGAAGCTTTTCAAATTAATACACAAATTGTTTACATCCGTCACATTAGAAAGGCAAGACTACTGATATTAAAATATGAGTTGTGTTCTTCTATTTGTAGAACAAGAAAAATTAATTAAGTTTTTTTAATATCGTGCTTTTATCCAACACACTTTACAATAGTTAGCTAATGGTACAAACAACATTTTGAAAGATCACTAAGTGGTCCGCTGAGACCCTCAGCAATTTTCAAGTGGTCCGCGAAAGAAAAAGTTTGGGAACCACCTAGAGGCCTTTGTATTGGCTGTTAAGATAGTATTAGGGTCCCCTTTGCGGTGTTGGAGTTTGACAGAGAGTCTGTGGCAAGGCATGTGCTGGAATGCAAAGCATAACCTGCAATTGTCAGTGTCAGCCACTAGGTGTCAGTTTATATTAAACACATTCATTTTGCAACGTACACATGCTGTGATGCTTATAGCAGGATAACTGTACTAAGAGTAACGTTGTTTCTTTCATATATATAAGACAAGAGTGTGAGATCCTTAATAAAAAGCATTACCTTTTACAGTGCATTGTATTTCTAATTTTACTTTTTTTCTAATAAAAATAGATTGGTGCCTCTGAGTTTTTTCTACACTACCGTGCCTACGTGTTTGTGGGGAGGAAGGGAAAGACTAGACACAGACACCCAGGTGAGTACTAGTTATAGCTGCTGGTACGCTGCGGGAGAACCTGCATTCTAGAGCATTATGTCATCTTAGGAGTGGGGACTTCCTGAGCTCTCGATGGTTTGGTGAAGTGGGCGGGGAATAGAAGAGATTTATACAGTTCCTGGCACATCTGACATGTTTGTATGTCACCATCAGGAGTGGGTTGGAAAGAGATCTCGTAGAGGACCTCTCAGGCCTAGCACTAGGATAAAAATAGTCCTTGTTGCCTGGCCTGTAACAGCACAGTCTGAGTCACCACACAACTTGTTGTGGTGTCACAGGAGCAGGTAGAGAGAGTTCTGACAAGTTATGAATCTGTGGCTGGCGGGAACCCGAGGTTAGGGCCCCGAAAAAGGGGTATGGCTGTTTTTAAAATTCTCCACAAGAGAGAGCCAATCTAATAGCTTTGCAGAGGCGCCTGGAGTTACTTGTACCAGCTCTGGCATCAGGTAACCAGGTTTTTTGTATTTAACGCAGATTCCATAAAACATCTCATGACTGGTTTTTAGTGTAGCCATCCAGAGGAATATTAATAGCTGCTTTTTTCCCCTGCCCATATTTTCCTTTTTTGGTCTCCCTCACTATGGTCTCATCTCATTTTTTCTTCACATCTGTCCCTTTCCCCCACGTAATCACCTGTATCATTCTCTGGTTTTTTGCAACTCATTCTTTTTTTCTCCATATCTGTCCCTTTTCCTCACCCTGTCTTCTTTCAGCCAATCACTTTGCTTATTATTACCAAATAGGAAAGCACAGCCATGAAAAGAGAAAAAGGACTGAGGGGGTAACAATGGGTTGACCAAAGTAATGTCTGTAAAAATGCACTGCCATCAACCATACCCGTGTTTGGAAACCCATCACCCTCAGTTTCCTGTTCTCAGCATCTGCAATGTAAATATAATAAGCTTTAGCCCTGTGTGCACTCTATGCTGAAGCAACTGTGTTTGGCAGAGTTGATTTCAAAGACTTGCACTGATCAGCCTAAAAACTGGGTGAATTCAGTTCCTATTTGCCTGTAGCATGGCTCTGTGCTTAGCTTTTTAAGGAAATCTTTTGATCTGAAGGACAAGAGAGCCCTCTGTTGGTGAAATTCTTACATATCCTGATAGTAAAACTAAATATAGCAGGTTTCAGAGTAGCAGCCATGTTAGTCTGTATCTGCAAAAAATAAGGAGTACTTGTGGCACCTTAGAGATTAACAAATTTATTTGAGCTTAAGCTTTCATGAGCTACAGCTCACTTCATCGGATGCATGCAGTGGAAAATACAGTGGGGAGATTTATATACACAGAGAACATGAAACAGTGGGTGTTACCATACACACTGTAAGGAGAGTGATCACTTAAGGTGAGCTATTACCAACAGGAGAGCGGGAGGGTGAGGGCGGGGGAAGAACCTTTTGTAGTGATAATCAAGGTGGGCCATTTCCAGCAGTTGACAAGAACGTCTGAGGAACGGGGGTGGGGGGGAGGAATAAACACGGGGAAATAGTTTTACTTTGTGTAATGACCCATCCACTCCCAGTCTTTATTCAAGCCTAAGTTAATTTAATTGTATCCAGTTTGCAAACTAATTCTAATTCAGCAGTCTCTTGTTGGAGTCTGTTTTTGAAGTTTTTTTTGTTGAAGAATTGCCACTTTTAGGTCTGTAATCAAGTGACCAAAGAGACTGAAGTGTTCTCCGACTGGTTTTTGAATGTTATAATTCTTGACGTCTGATTTGTGTCCATTTATTCTTTTACGTAGAGACTGTCCAGTTTGACCAATGTACATGGCAGAGGGGCATTGCTGGCACATGATGGAATATATCACATTGGTAGATGTGCAGGTGAACGAGCCTCTGATAGTGTGGCTGATGTGATTAGGCCCTATGATGGTGTCTCCTGAATAGATATGTGGACACAGTTGGCAATGGGCTTTGTTACAAGGATAGGTTCCTGGGTTAGTGGTTCTGTTGCGTGGTGTTTGGTTGCTGGTGAGTATTTGCTTCAGGTTGGGGGGCTGTCTGTAAGCAAGGATTGGCCTGTCTCCCAAGATCTGTGAGAGTGATGGGTTGTCCTTCAGGATAGGATGTAGATCCTTGATGATGCGTTGGAGAGGTTTTAGTTGGGGGCTGAAGGTGATGGCTAGTGGCGTTCTGTTATTTTCTTTGTTGGGCCTGTCCTGTAGTAGGTAACTTCTGGGTACTTTTCTGGCTCTGTCAATCTGTTTCTTCACTTCAGCAGGTGGGTACTGTAGTTGTAAGAATGCTTGATAGAAATCTTGTAGGTGTTTGTCTGAGGAGTTGGAGCAAATGCGGTTGTATCGTAGAGCTTGGCTGTAGACAATGGATCGTGTGGTGTGGTCTGGATGAAAGCTGGAGGCATGTAGGTAGGCATAGCGGTCAGTAGGTTTCACAGATCTTGGGAGACAGGCCAGTCCTTGCTTACAGACAGCCCCCCAGCTTGAAGCATATACTCACCAGCAACCACACAACAGAATCACTAACCCAGGAACCTATCCTTGCAACAAAGCCCGTTGCCAGCTGTGTCCACATATCTATTCAGGGGACACCATCATAGTTACTTTGGACAAGCAGCTCCCTCCTGCCATCACAGGCCACACTCCCATCTCCCCCCTCTGCCCCACCCAGGCTAGAGCAGGAACAGAACCCAGGAGTCCGGACTTCTCCTGGGAAACCATTCCCCACTTCAAACCATTCCCCACTTCCCTCGGCATAGCAAGGTCAGGGTCTCGTTGTTTCCCATTGATTTCCATGCTCAGCAGCTCACAGTGTCAGGCCCGGCTCAGAGACTCTCAGCCTGGGGAACAGTCTCCCACAAGGGAAGGGCTGGGAGCCCCATTGCTGGGACCTTTCCAAACACACTGGAGATGGCTCTGCAGAATTTCCTCCCTGGTCTGAGAGCCAGGGGCTCCTGGGGGCTGTTTGCAAATCCAATCTCCTTTGGGAGAGATTCTCTCCCCCTCTTTCTGCCTCTCCCAGACAGACAGGGAACGCCACAGAGGAACCCTAATGCCACTCACTTGCTCTGGTGATGGAGCGATGGATGGAGGATGTTCAGTGTCGTCCCTCACCCATCTCCTCACTCTCCAAGCCCAGGGCAGGCTGGAGAGGGTGGTGGTGACCTGAGGAGTTACCTCGCCCAGCCAGCAGGCAGGGTGATGACACTGGGCCATCGACTGGCTGTGAAAACAAGAGTCTGTCTTATTGCCAAGGGACAGAGAAACTCGGCAGTACACCGCGCTAGTGTGGAGGTGACAGAGCCTCCAGGATCCTGACATCCCAGCACTTTACACACCTTCCTGGAGCCTCCCAACCCCCCTGGGCTGTAGGGACTGCGACCCCAACCCGACTGATGAGAAACAGGCCTGGGGAGGGGAAGCTATTGGCTCAGGGTCACACCAAGTGTCAGAGCCTGGGATGGGACCCAGCAGTCCTTATTTCCAGGCCCCTTCACTAACCACTGCTGCACACTCCCTCCCACAGCTGGCAATTACAACCAGGCCCTCGTGTCCGCTCCCCCTGCCTTTGAGAGGGAGTGTGCTCTGCTGGAGTGACTGGACCAGGGATTGGGAGCCAGGACTCCTGAGTTCCATTGCTGGGTTTCCTATTGCTTCCATTGCTGGTTGTTTTCCTTTTCCTGTGGGACTTTGGGCAAGTTGCTCCCCCTCTGTGGCTCTGTCCCCAGCAGTCAAATGGGGATTGAATACTTTCCACGATTGGACAGTGCTGGGAGAATCCCCCAGCAAAAGCTGCTCTGACAGTGCCAAGCAGCTTCTGCCCATTAAAGGTCGGAGCGCACTGCCCGGGAGGAGGAGTGTTCGGCTCTGGGGTTTCACTTCAGCCCAGTCCATAGAGAGGGGCCCAGTCATGGAGTTTGGCTCAAGAAGACCAATTCTCCAATTTCCTAAGGCCTTTTTGAATTCCAGTCCTGTGCTCCAAAGTGCTTGGTGTCATTTGCATATTTTAGAAGCATACTTTCCACTCCATTTTCCAAATCATTAATGAAAATATTGAATCGTACCGGACCCCGGACTGATCCCTGCCAGACCCACTAGGTGCACCCTCTCCGTTGGACAGCCAAACATGGAGAAGGGCTCTTGAAGGATGGGCTTTCAACCAGCTCTGCACCCACATTACACTAATTGCATCTAGACCACATTTCCCTAGTTTGCTTGTGAGAATGTCCTATGGGACTGTGTCAAAAGCCTTAGTAACACCAAGATCGATCACATCTACTGTTTACCCACCTCCACTAGGCCCGTAACCCTACTAAAGAAGGAAATAGGATTGGTTTGGAATGATGTGTTCTTGACAAATCTGTGCTCACTAGTCCTAAGAACCGAATTATCCAGTAGGTGCTGACAAACTGATTGTTTAAGAATGTATTCCAGGATCTTTCCAGCTATGGAAGTGAAGCTAGCTAGTCTGTAAGTCCCAGGGTTCTCTTTGTTCCCCTTTTAAAGATAGGTCCTGTCTTGTTACTGGACGGGAAGATGTTCTTTTTCAGGGATCTCAGACGAGAACTGGGGCACAGCACCTGGTTCGTTAAGGCCACAAAACTAGAGGCAGGAACCTCTTCTCTCCTGCTGGCAAAGAACCCCAGGTACCTAAAAGGCAGGGACTCACATCCCTGAATGGGCTTTAAAAAAGGCAGTGGTTAAAAAATTTGGCCCTGACCATTTCTTGTTTCCACAGACTAGACATTTTAGCAAACTTTAGAATCCCTTGGTGCTAAACACCATGAAACTCCCCTTTCTCCTTCCCAGAGGGCTTTAACACCCTTTAGCTCACTCAGGATCACGACTGCCCAGAGTTGGAGAATTGTCCCTGTTCTCATTGAACAGATGGGGAGGAGCTTGAGGTACAGAGAAGGGAAGTGACCTACCCAAGGGCCTACACAGCAAGGCGGTGGCTGAGCCAGAAAGAGAAGCCACCAGTCCTGACTCCTAACGGACAACAAACCCCCAAGAGGCAGGGATAGAGCCCAGGAATCGAGATGGTGGGAAATTTCATTGAAACCGTTTCTGTCAGAAAATCCCATTCAGACTAAATCAGTTTGTTCCTGGAAATCATAACAAGTGGGATGAGAGTTCTTTGCAAAAAGATTTTGTTGCCAAACAAAAGCATCTCCTCTTTGTCACAGTGTGTTAAATTGTCTCATCGCACACAAAGAGGAGATACTTAGATCTCAAAACTTAGATAAGAAAATACAAATAAAATAGACTATTTCAGCTATTCTATTCTGTCATAATCTGATCTGAGTAAACGTGATAGGACACCTCATATTATGCACTACTCCTAGTGACACTCTCCAATGGATCCGCATTCTCCACCCACCGTGAGGTAGGTAGGAGTGGACCGTTATTATCCCTACTTGGAAGAGGGAGAAGTTAAGACTGAGAAAGGAGAATTGACTTGTCTTAGGTCATACAGCCAGTGAGTGGCAGAGTTGGGAATAGGACCCAAGTGCCCTGATTTTCAAACTAACCATCGGATCTTCAATTTCATACACTGAATGACCTGAATAAAGTGCTCTCAAATGAGCTCCAGACCAACAACAGTGCACAGGAATTATTCAGCAAGTATCTGAGGAGAACTGGAATGTTCAAGAGAATCATGAACTGCTCAGAGGCAATTAATGCAGAGAAGCAGCAAAATTCGTCAACCATATGACTGGTTGTGACTTACTAACTTACTTGGTCTTAAAAGAGAACAACAAGGACCTGAGTCTCCTCCCTGTCAATAACCCCCTGCTCAGCCAATCAGGGTAGAGGCTGAGGACTGGAGGCTGAGAGTTCTCACCAGAGAGCCCAAAGGATGGCCCAGGTCACTGGTGGGGATCACTGCCCGAGCACTATTTCAGCCCCACATTTTTGGGCGGACCTCCCACGACATGAGCTGCAGAGCACTCTCCCGTCACACAAACACCCCTCCTGGTGTTGGGAGGGGAAGAGGAGAAAGGACAAAAGATGCAAGAGAAGAAGAGAAAGGAGGGAGGGATGGAGGAAAAGGTGAAATAAAATGGACAAACCCTCCTGTCCCCAGTGATTCTAAGGGACAAAATTCTAGGTGCGGAATAAAATTCTGCCTCCTTAAGCTTGTGTTTTCCACGCCTAGAATTCAGCTGTCACCAGACGGATCCGACTGAAGAGGTTTCAGCCCTGAGCAGGCTCTTACCTTCTCAACAGGGACATCTGTTTTCTCGTCAAATCAATGAAAGGAAAGGAGGAAAGTCGACAGAGGTTCCTCCTGGTGCTCACGGACGTGACCCCTGATCCCCTCTCAGTCCTCACGGAGAGACCTCGAGAAGGAGACTTCCCTGGCCCCTCCCCAATCTGCCTGGCTGATGTCAGCATCTGTCTGTGAGGTCACCACCTCCCCACCACCTTTGACCAATTGGCTGAGCTCCTGCAAAAGGCCTGTGTGATGTCACTGCCACCCCCTCCCTTGCCGTGCTCATGTCCTGTCTCTGGCCAGACACTCTGGAGGTTGGAGCTGCTCCCTGGGGATCGCCCCACTCAATGAGGGTTCATTCTAGGAACAGGGCAGGATTGACTTTCTGTGTGCCTGGCACCAAACATATTTGTGGACCCCCCTGGGGAATGAAGAGGCCGGGGCAAGAGTACAGCGGGCAGGGTGGATTTGATTTAAATCACTCGTCAGGAAGACTCCATTTAATCATGGTTTTCTACATAAAAGTGCATTCTTGTTGCTTGTTATAACCTTAATACACATTCTTCACTCACTTTTAGAAGGGAAACACTATACATTTTTAAACCGTGATTTATTTGGAAAACTTTTCAGATGAGTTTTACAGCTATGTCACAAAATGAATGAGTGTTTGGTTATTTCATTTACCAAAGGTAACTGAAGCAGAGATTTATGAAGTTATTGGGAGGTGAACTCTCTCCAATTCAACAGGTTAATCATTAATATTTGGAGGATTTTCTTGCCAGGCTGTATTAGGAAGAGAACATCCCCAGACAGATATTTAAATTGCTTTATTTAACTAAAACAACAATGTGAAGTATTCTGGATATTTTTCCTCAACAGCAAACATAATAGTTTAACAAAAAGCATATGTCTCTCACTTCTCACGTTTATCTCCAGACTTCTTTTCCTTGTCCAGATCTATTCTGCCCCCAACAATCTTCTATTCATTGAACTTTTTGAAACTTTTCACTTTTAAAGAGAGGTAAGGGGTTGACCCTGTGTCCACAAATTTGCAGAGGGACAATAGAGTTGAGGTCTGTTACTTCTCACCTCTCTATATTATTTATTTATTTAAAACATTTTTGATGTTAACAAGCACGTTACCTCTGGAGACACAAATCCACAGTTTGAAAACTGCAAAACTAAGCATCTCTGATGTACCTTAATTAAAACAATCTTTAGAAATTTTTTCCTCAAAAATCCAATTTAAATTAAAAAAATCAGATTATTTGATTTTTTAAAAAAAGTCATTGATTTTTATCCACCCTCAAAGTTGGGCATGGGGGCGGGGGGAAGGATTGGTCCAAGCTGGAGTGAGGCAGGGGACAGGGGCAAGATGAGCACAGCGGGGGATGAGGGGAGGACTAGTCCCTGTTGATTGGAGCGAGGCAGGGTCTGAGGGCAAAAGCACAGTGGGGCAGGAGCTAGGGTTGGTCCTTGGAGCAAGAGAGGGACCGGGGGTAAACTGCAAGCACAGCAGGTCTGGGGAGGGGGTAAACAGGATCCCCCCCACTCCTGCCCACATAGAGTGGGTACCTACCTTCTCCCTGGTTCTAGCCCATTCTCTTCATCTCGCTCTGCACTGAGCTGAGGGTGGGGGGTGCACTGAGCACAGGGCTGAGTGTGAAGGAGAAGGCTGGGGGTTGGGGTGCAGGGTCTGAACAGGAGGTAGAATGAGGGAGGGGGCTCAGGGTTGGGGCAGGAGGTTGGGGGTGTGGAGCGCTTACCTGGGGCAGCTCCCATTCGGTGCCAGGGGTGCAGGTTGGTATGTCGGGGGGGGGGAGGGTGCAAGAGCTCCAGTTTGGTGCTCAGGGTGGGGGTGGGGATGTGTGGGAGGTGCAGGTGTCAGGACTGGGTGTGTGAGGGGGGTGCAGGAGTCAGGGCTGGGGCGTGCAGGAGTCAGGGCAGAGGGCTGTGTGTGTGGGAGAGGGCTGCAGGGGTCAGGGCTGGGGAGGTGTGCTGGAGTCATGGGGGTGCTCCCAGCCCCCTGCCCTGAGCGGTTCACAGGAGGGGGCTGGAGGGGGTATACCCGGATTCCACCCCCTTCCTCAAGGCCCTGTCCCCGCCTCTTCTCCACGTCCCCCTCTCTCTGCCCGGCACACCGCGGACCGGGGGCAGGGGGCGGAGGTGGGGCGAGTCCGCAGCGAGTTGCAGGGCAAGGCGGGAACTTGGCTGCCGGCAGCCTCGGAGCAGCAGGACCGAGCCCGGGGCGCAGCCCCACTAAGCTTCTCCCCCGCAGGAGAGAGCGGGGGCGGAGAAGAGTGGCTGGGCCGAGGCCCCCCTACCCCAAACTCCCCCGCCCCCCATCTCCAGCAGTCCGGCCGCCCCCCCCCTTTTTTTTTGCGCTTGGGGCGACCCTGATTCGGGTGTGCCTGGGCCCACCCCGTGCACACGCCTCTGAAGCTAGCATTATTGTGTGATCCTTGACAACCCCGGAGCTGTGCTGCCCCTGAGCAGTGTGAGCGGGAATTGTGCTTTTTCACACTGCTTGTGAACACACGGGAGTCCAGCTAGCCGGCTTTCAGCTCCCCCACTATAAAAAGTGATCAAGCCCTTCCTGTACCACAAACCCAGGGCCTTGAAGGGACGGGTCAGCGCAGAGAATTCAGGGCTTGCCAACAGGGGGACACTCAGCAAAATGAATTTTGATTAGTAGAAGGTGTGACTTGAAAGTGGATTAGTTAAATGGCATCGAACCCCTCACTAACCCCATCAAAGAACTGACCTACATAGCGCATCAGAGCTCAAAGCTATTTCTTTATGTTTTTTGGGAGAAAGCTACATATTCCACAGTCCACACCCCTCTTCAAATGAGAGTTTTGGGGAGGTTGTAGAGAGGTTCCCTGTGCCTCTCTGGTGACTTGGCTTCTGGATTCTCCTGGTCTTTATCTTCTCCTGCAGTGTTGATTTTCTCTCCTTCACCATCCTGCAGCCTCCTCCTTCTCTTCCTGTTGAAATAGCAGCAGCAGTTGCTCTGGTATCTTAGACCTTGTCTACACTAGAACTGATTTCAGTATCACTTACGGCGCTCAGGGGGGTGAATAATCCACCCCCCTGAGCGATGTAAGTGATCCCGATCGAAGCGCTGTTGAGGAGAGCGCTATGTCGGCAGGAGAGCTTCTCCCGCTGACAGAGCTACGCCTCTCACGGCGAGTGGGGCAATTAAGCTGATGGGAGGAGCTTAGAGCATCTTCTAGTGTCGAGGTAGCATTAGTGATGAGTAGCTCAGTGTCTAGATAAACCCTTTACTATGACCAGAACTATGAACAGAAGCGAGGTAACAAACTTGCAACAACTCTGCAGGATGGTGTGGTCCCCACTTCACACTGTTTAGCTCTGTGCTCAGAGCACTCGGCTGGGACCTGGGAGACCCAGATTCAGTTCTTTCCTGTCTGCCAGAGGGAAAGAGAGGATTTGAACAGGAGTCTCCCATGTCTCAGGAGGGGCTCTAACCACTAGGATATTCTGATCTGGGGCTCCCTCCGTTTCTCCTGTTGAAGCTGTTCTCCTGCGGATAAATAATGAAAGAGTGATTAGAGCAGGCAGACTAGACCCAGGGTCTCCTCCCAGGTGGATGCCCTGACCACTGGACTACAGACTCCTTCACGTTCTCTGGCCCAATGATGATATCAGCACTTATCCACAGTGGAACAGAGTGGTATTTGTCTCTTGAGTGCCTGCTAGTACTTGGGTGTGGTACTGCAATCTTTCACCCACTCCTGGTGCCCCCTGTATGTTGCTGACCTCACAAGGCATGTCTGCAGTGACTCATGCCTCCAGCCAGGTCTCACAGTCAAAAATGAACCACTTCCCGGGTAGCAAAGAGCTCAGCCAGCTGTCTGCCTGCCTGCCTGCCCTCACCAGGGTCTTCAGCCCCATCTCAGGGCCCTTTAAATCCAGCCCTTTGCTCAGGTTTCTAGAGGAGTCTTGTCCCCCGCCCAGGGCTCAGGCCACTTCATCACTGGGGGAACCCAGGCCCACTCACAGCTCCAGATTCCAGCCCAGGGATCTTGTCAACAGCAAGCGCCTACTGCTTCCTTTCATTAATTCCTGCTACATTCCCTGGGCCTCTCCCCACCTCTACCTCGTAACGGTTTCAGTTCCTCTCACTCCCCAGTTTAGCTCGTGCAGCCTATCAAATGCCTTTTGGCCAGAGCTGAGCACCCTTCTTTGCTCCTCCACCCCCAGCAGGGAACTGAGCAGCTGAGGTCCTGCAGCTCCTTTTTATAAGAGGCTGCTGGGCTCTGACTGGCTGCTTCCATGAGGCTTCTCTAGGCAAGCCTAGAGGAGCCCCCTCTGCTGCTCCTTCCTGGGGCAGGGAATAGGACTGCAGGGCCACCAGGAGGAGGCCACAAGGGGCCAGGTACACCCCATCACAAACAGGCCTCCAAATTTTGGATGCCAAAGTCCTGGGTTTGTTTGGGTGTCAAAGCCAAACTCCTGGGCTTTGATCTGATAGGCCCTAGAAACACTCCGGGGAATGAGGGGAGACATTGGGGATCGGCGGAGGGAATGAGGGGAGAAGAGCAAGGATCACTATCACTCCACCCAGCAGAAATGGGGCTTGGGGTGAAGAGAACGGGGCTGTGTGAGAAGAGACAAAAGGCAGGAAAGCTACCAAGCATGTTATGAGAACCTGTCTAGACCAGAAAGTTGATTCACCTCACCCCACTGAGCCTTCTATAGAAATAGTCTTGTGTTTTAATGCTGGGCTGGGGGTCTGCTCTTCCCCAGGGTCCCCCTTCATGTAAGGGGCACTCTTTGCTGTTTGATTCCTGAGCCTTTCGGGTGGAATGAGGTCACATTTTCAATTCTCTGCATCCACTAGGGCTAGAAACTTAACTTTATTTTTCTTAAATGAAAGCCAAAGTTCTCATCTAGCCATTGGACGCCAGGAGCTGGGCTCTTGGAAACCCCAAATACCATGAGACCCATGACAAAATCACGTGGTGGCAATACGGAGGCTGAGACTTTCAGAGCAGTCATGGGGATTTAGATCCATAATTACCTGAATTGAAGAAGTGCTTAGATGAGTTCTCCAATGGATTTTTGCTCTGTCTGCCCATGCAGTCATAGCAATTTCACAGTGGCCACAGTGTGAGCAGTTACAATATTGCACTGACAGCACTGCAGCAGATGGATGAGGGCAGAGGCAGCACGGACCAGATGTCACTCATTGCATGACATTGGTACCCTGCTAGCAAGAAAAGCTACTTGGAGAGGAAATACGCAGGAGGAGCAAGCCTCCAATGCAGTTAATGGGCTGTCCTGGCCAGCTGTAGTCCCTGAGAGGGGAGCTAGGGTTGCAGATACCTTGTAGAGCTCCACTTCTTCTTCAGGCAAGCCCAGTTGGCTCCATATTGCCCCTGAGCTCATCCTACAGACCAATCCAATGGAGACAGCAAGAAAGGAGTAAAATGGGACCAAGGGCTACAGAATGGGGCAGCAGCAACAGGGACCAGAGCTACAGAATTCTGCAGTTTACAATATTTTATTTGGTTGCTTAAGTCTATAAAGAGAAAAATTGTAAATGACTGTCTAACAGTCCCCCCTCCCCCAATAAAATCAATTAATGCATCTAACAGTGTTCAGGGAAGGTCCCATAATCCTGAGGAAATGCCAAATCCTGGGGCAGGTTGCTGGGCCTCTCCTCTGGCCCTGCCCTTCCAGCAGTAGAACTGCTGCATGTTTTCAAGTGTCACAGGAGCCTCCTACCCTGTGAGCAGCTTCTTTTGAGAGGGGTCAAAGGCATTAAACCAGCCAGGGATTTTAAGGCCACTAGGCCGTTATCATCCAGTCCCGTGATTCCCAAACACATTTTTGCTTTAGTTGAACTTATGGCCACAGCAAACTCAATGCGGCGGCTGCTGCTGTGACAGTTAAATTGTCCTGCGAGGGCTGGGGGGAGGGGGACGGTCAATATGCAGAGGTGCGTTGGGGCTCCTGCTCTGATCGGGGGCAGGCTCCAGTCTAGAGTTTCTGTTGAAGTATTTTTTAGAACAGCTTGTGAAGGGCTGCCCAGAGCTTCAGCTGGGTGCGCTTTGGTTGTCGACTGTAAGAGCACTTCTTGAGATTTGATCCTGGGAACCACATGGATACATTTCAGGTCTTACGCTCAGCATCCCCCTGCTAACCTTTGTCGTTTCAATCTCACTTTCCTGCTTGTAAATCCTTTTCTTGTCACTGAGGCCCCTAGGGTTGGCTGCAGGAGAAAGTGGCACTTGTGTCATTTCAATCAGTGTTTACACGTGCGTTCTCTTCCTCCCAACACACTACTTTGCACCAGAGCCAACCTCACCTCCAGGCTGCTCCCCCTCCCCACCCAAACTCTCTGCTACCTCCCCTGGGGCAGATGCTTCTGCCTCCCTACCTCTCCTATATGTCCCCTCCTGTCAGCTTCTCAGTGGGGATGGCACAAGTCTCACACGCACCCCCAGTCCCCGCTACTGACCAAAGGAACCCCTGGCTCACACTTGCTACAACCTCCTTACCCCTTTACCCCCCTCCCTACGGACCCAGCTCCCTCTAGGTCCCTCCTCCCCCAATGGCTGCAGTGCCCTCCCCACCACACTGCCCCCACCTGCCTTGCTCCAATCCCTACAGCCCCAGCCCCTTCCGGCTCCAATCACCTAAGCACAAACCTGCTCCCTGTGGTCCCCCCACAAGCTCCCCAGCAATGGCTGTGGAAGGTGGGGGGTCCCTCTTGGCAACCGCACACCCACAGCATCTCCCTAAGCAACAACCCCCTCAGACTCTCCAATGCCCCCCCCACCCCAAAACCTCCCTTGCAATGGCCATGGTGCTGTCCGGGCTCCCCTCCCCCACCATAGCCTTCAGTGTCCTCATTCCCAGCCCCTCCTCAAGGACCCTGGTGCTGCTGTCCAGCCCCCTGCCAGTCACTATAGCCCTGGGGCACCTCACAGGAGCCACTGGATCCCAGACCTTGACCCCCCAGAACCTGGCCGTGGTACTCTGGGCCCTGCTAGCTATAGAGTCCTCCCCCAAAGCCCACCAGACAATTCTGTGACCCCCCCACACCACAGCCTCCGCATCCCACTTAGTCAGGCTCCCCGATCCCCCCACTGCAAATAGCCTCAGCCCCTCAACTGCTACCACATACTCCCCTTCACTGCAGCCCCCCCTTAACCGCCAGTCTCCCCTCCCCCAGTTCCTCCCTCATCACACACCCCTGGGGTGTCCCTTCAGCCCCACCCCCCAGAATGACACATGGAGCACACCCCTTCCCCCGCCCCCAAAGGCCAGGCCCGGCCTTCTGTCCACAGCCATCCCCCCCTCCGCTCCGGCTCCCCCGTGTCGGAACCGGACCGTTGCCCCAGGTCCAGGGGGGAGGGCAGCCGGGAGAGGGCTGCCACAGCCACTTCCGGTGCCTCAGACCCCGTCCCCCGTACCTTTGATTTCTTCATGACAACATGTTATTAACGTTTCTTGGGAGTGTTTTCTGAGTCTAAAGATGTGAGTTTCTTTGTCTTGCAGGAGGATTGTTTTAAAAGCTGATCGTCTTTCTACTGTGAGTCTTTTCATCAGTGTGAGGGATGAATGCTTTCCAGATGGAGAGTCTGTTGGGGAGATGGTTGGTTGCTTGGGTTTGGGGGTTTTTTGGTGAGGGGGGGCAGATTGGTAATATTTGAGGTCACACATATATCGCTAACTGCATGAGTTACAGACTTCTCCCCCCCCGCCAGCCCACGTTCCATGGATCTTGCCTGAGCCCCCCATCCCAGGGCAGAAGCCTGAAGCCCGAGCCCCACCGCACCTGGGAAGGTTGGAACTCCCACCGGTTGCCTGCTCCTACAAGGCTGATGACTCCGGAAGTGGGTAGGGACCAACCCCTGCAGGCAGCCCCCGGGGAAGAGCCATTTCTTTGCTGCCCCCGACTCCCCCTCAATTCCAGCCCAGCAGGGCCGGCTCCAAACACCAGCGTTCCAAGCAGGTGCTGCGGCGGCACTGGGAAAGGGGGCATTCCGGGTGCCGTCAGGGCGGCCCTCGTCTTTCCGCGGCAGTGGTAATTCGGCCGCACCTTTACTCTGCAGGCTGGTCACAATGGTAGTGGTGGGGTCACATAGGCAGTTGCCCTCAGTGACCACCAGAGGTCGCTGCAGCAATGAGAGGGGGGATACATGCCAGGCATTGCCGCACCTGGCCACCAGGAGTCACTGCTCCAACAAGAAGGCACCTACAGGGCACTCCCGTGCCTGGTCAGCAGGGGTCACTATCACAGTGCTGGGGGGGAGATACACATAGGGCACTATCCCACCTGGCCAGCAGGGGTCAGTGCCCCAACAGGAGCGATATTCACCATGCACTGCCTCACCTGGGCACCAGGGGGCCCTGCACCCTGACACCGACCCACACATATCCCTGGTGAGCAGGCGTGTGCCTGTGTGTTACTCTGCACCTTAAGGAATGAGGCAAAGGCTAATTTTACTTAAATTTCTGATGAAGAAAGCTCTGAGTTACAACCCTCACCTTGCTGAGCACCTGCCCATAGTGTCCCCGATGACAGCAGAGACCCCAGAACACAGAGACCCAAAGGGGAAGCAGCTTTTAGGTGAAGCAATGACAGACTCTGGGGAGGGGTTCTGGGAAAGCAGAGAAAGACCAACTAACTGCAGAGGGGAAAATCATAATCTATCAGGGAGAAAGAACTGACTCAGCGAGGACATCACACCAACTCCAGCCAGGCTGAGAGACCAGCAATTCGGGGCTGGAGCAGCTCCAGCTAGAGGCTGGGCGGAGGCAGGGGACCTCAGTCTCTCTGCTGAGCAGGCTGCTTTGGGTGGAAGGAGGGACAAGGAGCCCCTCCAGCAAGGGTCTTGCTGCGCAAGGAGGGGGAGATCTGGGGCAGTCTTTGGAGGAGCTGGTTCAGCAGCCGTGAGCCCGCTGGCTTGTCCAGACCGGAGCTCTCCAGCAGCACCCTGTGCACAGGTGTACGCACGGGATGGAGGCACCAGTGTAACGCTACAGGGCCTGACTCTGCTGAGTGCTGCCTGCAAGAGAGACGGGGCAGAGTCCAGGGCAGATGGGGGCAGGAGATGACAGGGCCAGCACCCATGAGCTGAACCCATCACACCTCTGGCCCATGACGTCACCACCCGTCCCTGCAGCTCTCCACCTGTCCCGCTGTCCATCCAACCCTAAAGCCCCCCATCCACCCCCACTGTATGCAACATACAGCCCTTCACCCACCTCCTCATGCATCCTGCCGGCCCTCTGGGTGTCCGTGCAGTGCCCAGCACAAGGAGGTGTGGACAGGGCCCAATTAACCTTCTGTGAGCCCGGCACCAAACATGTATGTGGGTCCCTATGGAGGAATGGGGTATGGCACAAGAGGGGGTTGATCACCAGAGCCAGGGGCTGGCCAGGGGTAAGGCACAGGGAGGTGGGGGGAGGGAGACACAGCTCCGGTCTGCACAGCCCCACACAGGGGCTCTGTTTGCAAACCCGCAGCCACCAGACACATACTGGCCCACCCAGCCCTGCGCTGCCAGCGTGCTCTGCCATACCACCCCCCTGCCCATTGCTCCCCACCCTCTTATGCCCAGCAACTCCCATGCCCAGTGCCCCCTCACCCAGAGATCTGGCTCACAGATCCCTGTGCCCAACACTCCTCACTGCCCAGTGCCCCTCTCACAGCCCCCCCACAACTGCCCAGCACCCCATATTCCTGAGGGAATTCAGCACCGAACAATTAAAAATTCTGTGCACTATTTGAAAATTCTGCAAATGTTATTTGTCAATAAATGAATGTGGAAGCTCCGGCCTGGCAGTGGGGAGCAGAGGCCACTGGCTGCGTGGAGGTGGGAGATCACCCTGCAGCCTTCCCCCTCCCCTCCCGGGATAGGGACTCGGCCGTGAGGCTGCACCCCACCCTGACTCAGGGTAAGGGATAAACCTGCCCCAGAAACACTCTTGGCCACTGCCCCTGTGCCAGGTGTGGGCAGACAGGCTCAGCCTGGCAGGATCGAAGTGTGGAAGGGCTCAGTGTGAGGGGATCCCGGTGGGGTAAGAGGGTTCTGGGTGGAGCAGTCGGGCTGAGGTGGCTCACTGCGGGATCTGGATGAACTGGGGCTTGTTGGGGGGCTCCAGGTGCAGGCGCAGTGGGACTCTGCAGAGGGCTCCAAGTGAAGGTGGTTGGGGCTCAGCAGGTGGTGTGTTGGTGTGGGGAGCTCAGCGCAGGACAGGTCCGGGTGCAAGGGAGGTAGGGCTCATTGGAGTGCGGGTCCAAGTGCAGCAGGCTGGGGCTCTGTGGGGTGGGTGTCCGGGGGGCTTATCGGGGTGGTCCAGGTGCAGGGGAGGTGGGGGCTTGTCAGGGTGAGGGTTTGATGGGCCTGCTTAATGGGGAGCCTCAGCTGCTGCCAAGGGGATGCTGCATGCCGGGCCCCCGCTTCCCCCTGCCCCCGCTTCCTCTATCCCCTTCTCTTCCCCACCCCGTGCTCCTTCCCTATTGCCCCAGCCCTCCTCATCCCACCCCCTTCCTTCCCTATGGCTTATTTCCCCCCACTCCCCCCACCCCGCCGTGCCCCAGCACACGCACTCACTGCTGTACAGAGAACAGGATGGCTCCTCCCAGCGCACAGACGGGGAGCCCGACAGGCACTAGGACCCAAAAGGCAGCGTCCACCTGCAAAGTCAGCAGAACTGAGAGCTGGGGGTGGCTCTCTTTCCAACAGAGCTTCTACAGCCAATCAATCAGCACTGAACAAATATCGCAACACTAACACCTTCCAGGCCAGATTTTAGCAGAGAGTCTCTAAGCCTCACTGCAGGGAGCTTCCCCCACCAGCCCTGAGCAGAATATCGCTGCCAGCCTCCAGCTCAGGGTTGAGCCTTCACTTCCTCCCATGCAGCTCTCAGAGAAAAGCTCCTTTGGTTCCCCGAAGGGGAAAATCCACAAACAAACCTTCCCTTTGCTCTCACACCCCTAGGGGCCCAGGACAGCCAGGTATCCATCCCAGCCCATGCATGGGTAGGAGTTCCTGCTGATCCCTGTTGACAAATACTGACCTTGCGCTGCCCTGGGGGGGCTGGGGGAGCTGCCCCATTTTCCACACGTACGTCCTGTTTCTGGGAAGGAAGAACTACGGCCCTAGTGATAAGTCCCTGCTGCACCGTGCTCTGCACAATGCCAGAGCCTCACCGGGCCGGAGCCTCCTTTGTCAGCCACCTGCGAGAGGAGCAGGCTCGTTTCCACAAGACTTGGGGAGTTTGGGGAGACGGGGCAGAGGACGAAGTCTAGAGACACCAGTGGGAGCCCCATGCCCTGAGCTGAGAGAGCTAGTGCCCGATAAAAGAGCCTTCGCCGTAGAGCTTCCACCACCCGCGGTGGAGAGGCCCCAGCAGTGGCGGGGGGGGGTCAGGGGGCGGAGAGGAGCCCCGGGCCTGGCTGGCCAAAAGGAGCGAGCAGTGGGAGAGAGGGGAGAGGAGCTAGTGGGTAGTGGGGCCTCGGGGCACATGGCAAGTGGAGGGGGCCAGGCCGGGACTCCTTCTGAGTGTGGGCCCGGTGCCATGGTGCCAGTGGCACCGTTCGAAACCCAGTACTGGGCGTGGACCCCGAGCGAGGCTTTTGGGTGATGCAGTAATGGAGCCAGGGATGATAAGGGGGTTTCTAGGCATCTCTAATCCCAGCCCCACTTCTCCTGTGCCCTAAGCCATGACCACGAATCCACCCCTCTCCATCTCAGACACCACAGCCCCAAAGACATGACTGGCCACTCACGCTGTGACCCAGTTACACCAATGAAGTCTCCCCAAACTCTCTAGGAAGATACGGAGTGGGAGGGGCAAGCCACTTAGCCCAGTAGGGCAGAGACCATGGCCATAGGCAGATAGACCCAGCCTAGCCCAGAGGAGACTGGGGGAGGGGGAGCAGAGGAAGAGGATGCAGGCAACTGAACATAACAAGTGTCCATGAAAGGAGAGAGAGAGAGTTTGAGTGTGAGTTGGCCAACACAGTAGAGAAGACAGAGAGAGAGAGAGAGAAATCTAGGAGGAAGGAAAGAAACTCAGAACAGGGAGTCACCCTCATGGATTCAACCTTCTGCTAGGGAGCACACCCCACTCCTGGCCAGAGAGATGATCAGCCCCCATAAATGGCAACATCATCTCCCTTGAAGCCACAGCTAGTCAGGAAACCCACACCCAGCTAACGGGAAGTCCCTGCTTGGAGCCAGAGGGGCTGTGACCAGACCCCTCCCCAAACCAGACACTTACCTCACTGACAGCTGTCACGGAGTGTGGGGGAGTCCAGGCCCTGCACCCCTCTTCCTGGGATTCACTGAGACTCTCAGCCAGCCAGTAAAACAGAAGGTTTATTGGACAACAGGAACACAGTCCAAAACAGAGCTTGTGGGTACACCCAGGACCCCTCAGTCAAGTCCTTCTGGGGGAGCAGGGAGCTTAGACCCCAGCCCTGGGGTTCCCTGTGTTCCTCCACCCAGCCCCAAACTGAAACTAAACCCACCCAGCAGGTTCCCTGCTGCAGCCTCCGTCCACATTCCTAGGCAGAGGTGTTACCTCCCCCTCCCCCTCCTGGCTCAGGTAACAGACTCTCAGGTCTCCCGTCCCCAGGGCACATTCCCAGGTCAACACTCCCCCCTCCCTGCTGCATCACATCATCACAACAGCGACAGCTGCTTCGCTCCCAGCTGGACAGGTCTTGCCTGGCATCAACAGGATTCATGCTGTCACTGCTCTCGCTCACTTTCCATCTCACCTCGGTGCTGGACTCCGTCCTCATGACTTCTTTCCCCTTGGTATTAAACACAACACAAGAGGGAAAGAAAAAGCAATGGTGGCGAGGCTCCACTTCTCGCTCCTCCCGCACCCCAGGGCTCTGGCTTCAACCCTCCTCCCATTATGCCATCACAGATACAATTAGAAATCCCCCCTCTGCACCTGCACCCAAAGGAGTCACTCTGCACAGGAGACGATTGTCTCTTCCCCTGCCCTTAATACCACGCGCAGCTCTCGACCTCTGAAGAAAACTAACCTGGGAAGAGCTGAGGAAGAGAGTGCTGTCACCGCTGACTCACACTCAGTGCTGGGAAAGGCAGAAAGCTCAGGACTGTTCATCTCTGCTTACCGGGATGTCCAGCCTGCTCAGCTCCACTTCTTCCAGCTTCTCCTCTGCCTGGGGCTCCTGGGCGACTCATCTGCAAGCGCAGGAAATAACCGACGAGCGAGGCAGCCCTGCCCACAGCTCTACCGGTGCGCGAAACCTCGGCCTCCCTCCGTCTCCCACATGCTCTGGAGCAGCCCCACGCGATGGAAAGAGACAGAGCCAACGGGCTGCATGGCCAGTCACCCCACCTCCTCCACTGTCGCCTCCAGGACCTGCTATGATTCTCTTCCCTCCTGCTAGATGGTGCAGGCTCTCGAGACCAAGCCTGTGGGGATCAATGCGCACTTCTCCTGCCCATGGCCTGCGGTAGGAGGTATGACAAAGAGAGAGAGGGTGAGCTGGACAGGTCTTGCCTGGCATCAAGACACACACACTTGCCTGGCATCAAGACACACACACTTGCCTGGCATCAAGACACACACACACACACTTCTTTTCCCTTGGTGCCAAACACAACGCAAGAAGGAAAAACAAAAGTTATCCTCACACACTGCCGTGATGGCGGGGCTCTTCTTTTCGCATCTCCCACACCCCAGGGCTCTACCCTGAACCCCCTTCCCATGATGTTCTGGGAGCTACAATTAGAAGCACCCCAGTGCACCTGCACCCAAAATAGTCACTCTGCACAGGAGACTCTTGTCCCTTCCACTGGTCTTAACCCCGCAGAGCCCCGGGCCCAGCCAGGATGCACCTTATTATTCTTGAGTACTGGGGCGCTCGTCCTCTCCTTCCTATCCCTCTTGGACTCCATCTGTGAGAGGGGACAGGGAACTGTTACAGACACAGACACCCTCCCCCAGCTCTCTGCACCCTGGGCTCACACCTGGTTGTCTCCCCAATCCTTGGCATTGTCCAGCATGTCTCCCTCCACAGAAGTCACCTGGCCTCCTCTTAGACGCCATCTTCATATCGCTCTTCTCCTTCCCACGCCCCATTGCAGACACCACATCGCATCCACAGGGCTCCCAAACCGTGTCACCTTCGGCCAAAAACCACACCCCACCCTGAGGGAGCAAAGAGTCTTTGTGAGCCCAGGACACACCAGACAAGAAAAGATTCACACCCACACCCAGCCCAGCCACATTGGGAGCTTGCCCCCCCCTTCCCGGCCACAGGGCCATGGGGCTCATGGATGGAGAAGTTTGGTGGGCTCTGGGGGCCCCTGAAGGACTAGCTCAGCGTGTGAATGAGTGACCAGGATATATGTGGGGGGCGGACCGTGGGGTTGAGGTGTTCAGGAGGACCCAAGGGAAGGGAATAGGGGGATTCGAGGTAGAGGAGGGAAGGGTTACCAAGGTGCACTGTGGGAATAGGGGATTTAGAGACCCCAGAGGGGACGGGTTGGGGGCGTGTTTGAGAGCTCCACGGTGGCTGAAAAGGGGAACCCGGCAGGTTGGGGGGTAGCCGAGACTGGCGATGAGGAACCTGGCACATTGGGGATGGACTGGGGGAGGGGGTGACGGGAAAGTGGGGGCCAGCAATGGGGAAAGGGGTGGGAGTCCGTTGGGGGCGGGATGCTGAGGATGGGGGAGGAGTTTGGGGGCAGCAGCACATTTTGGGGGATGCTGGGGGCCGAGGGATGAGGAAAAGGGTTGGGGTGAACTAGGGGGGAGTTTGGGGAGTGGGGTCTGAGGGATCCCCTGGATGGAGGGTGGGGCTGGGGTGGATGGGGGGATGGAGGGGCCCCTGGGGGGGCTGGAGAGGATGTTGGGGGCCAATGGCTGAGGAGGGTGTGGGGGGGACTATGGGAGGTGTTGGGGGAGGCTGAGGGAGCGCATGGGTGGGGGAGGGATCAGGGGGCGCAGACTCGGACTGGGGCAGGGCAGGGTTGGGGCCGGGCTGCTTGTGGCGCACGGGCGACACGTGGCTGAGTACGGGAGAGGGACCCGCTCCGCCCACCTCACCCTCCGCCCGCCCCTTGGGGGCCTCTGACCTTCTCCTAATGGCGTCCTGAGAGCAGCACTCACTTCCTGTGGCTGCAACTTCCGGACATGTCACATGTCCTGTGAGCCCCCTTGTCTCCATTCTTCCAGGGCTAGCCCGCACCAGGTGAACAGAGCCATTTACAACCCATTGTCCCAGTCAGTGGGAGCCATCAAGCTTCCAAACCATCATCAACGGCCCACACTGTCCATAATTACAAGAGGACTTCAGAGTCATACCTCATATTTCTAGCTTCAGACACAAGAATGACGCGTGTACAAGAACGATACAGATAGGATGACCACACTCAGGAGATGATAAGCCTTGTAATGAGACCTTACCAGAGACTTTTGTGCATAAAGCATAATCCAGTTACATCATATTCACACTTATAAGCATATTTCCATAGACGATATAGACTGCAGAGGTGTGGGGGGAGCCCAGGGCTGAGATAGCAGGTCATGTGGGTCGGGAGTGAGGGGCACCGGCAGAGCAGCGAGTGGGGAGCTCAGGGCTGGGACAGCAGGGGCTGCGGGGCGGGAGTGAGGGGCACCGGCAGAGGGGCGAGGGGGGAGCTCAGGGCTGGGACAGCGGGGGCTGCGGGTCGGGAGTGAGGGGCACCGGCAGAGCGGCGAGTGGGGAGCTCAGGGCTGGGACAGCGGGGGCTGCGGGTGGGGAGTGAGGGGCACCGGCAGAGGGGCGAGGGGGGAGCTCAGGGCTGGGACAGCGGGGGCTGCGGGTGGGGAGTGAGGGGCACCGGCAGAGGGGCGAGGGGGGAGCTCAGGGCTGGGACAGTGGGGGCTGCGGGTCGGGAGTGAGGGGCACCGGCAGAGGAGCGAGGGGGGAGCTCAGGGCTGGGACAGCGGGGGCTGCGGGTCGGGAGTGAGGGGCACCGGCAGAGGGGCGAGGGGGGAGCTCAGGGCTGGGACAGCGGGGGCTGTGGGTCGGGAGTGAGGGGCACCGGCAGAGCAGCGAGTGGGGAGCTCAGGGCTGGGACAGCAGGGGCTGCGGGTCGGGAGTGAGGGGCACCGGCAGAGTGGCGAGGGGGGAGCTCAGGGCTGGGACAGCGGGGGCTGTGGGTCGGGAGTGAGGGGCACCGGCAGAGCGGCGAGTGGGGAGCTCAGGGCTGGGATATCCGGGGGTGCGGGTCAGGTCAGGCAGTTTTGCGCAGAGTGTTCAGAGCTGCCCTCTGTCTGCGCTCTCTCTGGACAATCCCTGCTCCCAGAAGGCACCAGGCCCTGGTCCGAACTCTTCCCCTGCGGGCTGAGCTGGTTTTGTTCACTGGGATCCTGTTGGATGGGCGGGCGGGAGGGAAGTGACAGTCCCACCCCAGAGCCGACACCCACCTGTCACCCAGCACCCTCGGCCCCGGCCCCACCAGCCTGGTCAGACGGGTTCGTCCTCCCTGTCTGGGGAAGAGAAACCAATGACTTGCCAAGGAGCTATGGGCGTGTGTGTGCGTGTCCGTCCGTCCGTCCGTCCCCCCAGCGCTCAGCGGCACAGGTCAGCCGGGGAGCTGGACCCTGCCGTGCTCTCAGGGGCATCTACCCTGCAGCTGGGGGCTGCTCCCCAGCAGGGTCTGCTGGAGCTCAGGCACTGACGGGGCGGCGGCAGCAGCTGTGTGGGGGGTTAGGCTAGTGACCCGGGGCCGTCTCCTGGTGTCGGCTGGGTTCATGCTCAGGCGACTAGCCCCAGCCACTGGCCGAGCCGCCATGGCCACGCTGCTGCTCTTAGCGCACTAGCTACACACATCCTCACTGCATTTTCCACCTTATGCATCTGATGAAGTGAGCTGTAGCTCACGAAAGCTTCTGCTCAAATAAATGGGTTAGTCTCTAAGGTGCCACAAGTCCTCCTTTTCTTTTTGTGGATAAAATTGGTCTCCTCTGTCTGTGGTGCTCAGCGGCCTGGGTCAGTGCCGGCACCTCCCAGTGACAGGTCGGGACGGGAAGGGGGGGTTAGAATTTCCCTCCAAAGCTATTTTAGGGTCTGATCCTACAAGCCTCCCACGTACCCAGTGCAGGATGGCTCCAGACTCCTCACCCAGTCCAGTGTTGGTGTGTACAGCAGAGAACTGGAAGCAGCAAATTGGGGGGTCGTATAAAGAGACTAGAAATACAACAATTTACTTCTGAAAGGAGAAGAAAAGACGACATTACCGAGCTGTGTAATGGGGCGACCTGACCCTCAGAGACTGCAAAGGGAAATCTCAGGGGCTCTGCTCACCTGGCCCCAGGGCTGTGTCCTCAAGACAGGCCTGTGGGAGAAGGGAAATCGCCAGAGAGAGGAGTGGGGCCCAGTGTGGATTTTTGGGCTGTGGCAGGGAATTTAGGTCCTGAGACTGGAGCCATAAAGAGGGAGTGGGTGAAAGCTCCCCTCTGCATTTTAGGAGGAAGAATGAAAAATTGGACAGGGGGCAGAGAACCCTCCCCCCTCCCCCCCAAAAAAGGAGCTGAAAAGTTGCCTTTCAGTGCGAGACAAGAGCTGAATCTGTTCAGTTTCTCACAAAGAAGACCAAGAGGTCACTTGATGAGAGTGCGTAAATCCCCTCACAAAGAGAAACCTGGGTACGAAAGGGCTCTTTAACCGAGCAGCGAAAGGCAGAACAAGAACCAATGGCTGGAAGTTCATGCCAGAGAAACTAACATTAGAAATCTGGGACACATTTGAAATCGGGTGATTAAACATTGGAACAAGGTACCCAGGGCAATGATGGATTCTCCACTCCACGTGGAGGTGGCAGGAGGGGGCAGGGGGTGCTGAAGCAAGTGCTCTCAGGTGATATAGAAAACGATTTCTCTCCGGTGCTTGGCCGGTGGGCCTTGCTCACATGCTCAGGGCCTCACTGATCTCCATTTTTGGGGGTTAGGAAGGAATTTCCCCCAGGTCAGATTGGCAGGGATGTTGGAGTTTTTGCCGTCCTCTGTGGCATGGGGCGCAAGTCACTTGCCCGGATCAGCTGGGTGTCATGTGTCTGGGGGTCACACTGGATTATTTTGTTGTCCTGACTGGCCTGCAAATCAAGACCTGGATGTTCTGGCTCCAATGTTGCAGTGTCTGACCCGTGGTCACTCCAGCTCCCAGGTGCCTCTTCCTAGTCGAATCCCCAGCCAGTCTTCAGAGGACGGCAGCTGCCGCGGAAGGCAATCGGGGCTGGTGGGAGTGACTCTGGGGCAGTCACTAGCCACAGAAAACAGACCCTCTCCCAACACTCCGACTGCTGGCCCTCAGGTCTCTGGCCATACAGGAGATGGGCCAGGCCCCCGTGGGAGGAATGAGGGGGATGGAAACCCCCAGGCTGGGGAGTTGTGTGTTTCAGCCATGTTGGTGTGTGGGTCTTACTCAGACCCATGCACTGTACCCACACGCAGAGTCAGTTCATATTGTAAAACCCCACACCCACGAGGGATGTGTTCATCTCAGCACAAGTTCGGCTTTAACCCGTTAGAAATAACCTTGGAGTTATTGTGGGGTCTCAGGGCCAGAGGACACCAGACCCCTGAGCTGTCAGTGGAGAGCCAGGTGACCCGTCAGCAAGGCCTTGTGCATGCTGGCCCTGGTGGGGGAGGAGGGGAGGCAAACACATGGCTAAGGGAAAGGGGAAGGTCACACACACAGCCGGAGCGCTCACCCCCCTGCACCCCTGCCACAGCCTGGAGCCCCGTCCCGCACCCTGAACCCCTCATTTCTGGCCCCACCCCAGAGCCCGCACCCCCCATTAGAGCCCTCACCCCCTCCTGCATCCCATCCCACTACCCCAGCCCACTGATAGCGAGTGAGGGTGGGGGAGAGCGAGCCACCAAGGGAGGGGGGATGGAGTGAACCGGGGGCGGGGCCTTGGGGAAGGGGCGGGGCAGGACCTGAGGGGAAGGGGCGGGACTAGGGCGTGCGCTTTTGTGCAGAAAGTTGGTAACCGGACATCAGGTGTAGCATAGATGCTGCCTTTGGTTTTGCCAGTGGGTGCCCCATCCCGGCTCCGCCCTCTCCTCCAAGGCCCCAGCCCCAACTCACCCCACCCCATTCTGCCCCCTCCCCCTGGTTCCCCTCCCCTGGGGTCTCCCACTCACTCCTTCCTGCCCCCTTCCTGCCTCCCCCCAACTGCCAGTTTTCAGCCTATTTATGCACTTTTCATATTCTACTGATTATTGTTATTGGGTTCTTAATGCCATCATTAAAATAGTAACGAACTACGTAAGGACATGATCAGGAGTTACAGGGTTTTAAAATGATTACACTCAGCTCCAGGTGTCTTCACTAACAGCCCAGTGGAAAGACGTGAGGTTCGCTCCACTTCACACCTGCCTGGGGCCTCTTTGGCAGCTGTGGGCCAGTGATGGCTGTGGGAAGGTGGCAGCTGCGAGGGACAAGCCATGGGGAGTCTTTCTCCTCCCCCTGCCCCTCTCTTCTTTCTTCTCCAAGTTTTTGCTCCCCTTCCTGATGTTTCCCCTTCTTGCTTCCCACCCACGTGCCTTTCCCCATGCCCCCTCCTGCTGGCTCGGTCTAGGGCCTGGCCCACCCACACACTCAAAGCGCAGCGGAGGCTCTGGGTTAGAAGGTCGCCCAGTGGTTCAGTCACAGCCCTGGGGGCTCGGGCTTGCTGGGTTTGGTTCTCTGCTCTGCCACAGACTCCCTGCTTAGCCTTGGGAAAGTCACTTCACCTCCGTGTACCCTAGATCCCACCTGGGGCTAATACTGACCCTGCCTCCTAGGCACAATCCAGTCATGGCTGTGTGATGAGGGGGAAACGGAGACACCAAGGTGGGTAGATTGGGGCTGAATTTCTCCACAGCCTGAGAGTGAGAGCCAGCCCCACACAGGGGGAATGCACAGGGGGGAACGGGAGAGAGGGGCTCAGGCCAGCTCTGCACAGGGGGGAGTCGGGGCTTCAGCCAGGCGCCCCACAACCCCCCACCCGGAGCCGGCCGATGGCCGGTTTCACCAAGATCTTGTGATACATCAAGCAGGCGGGGGGAGCTCCCTTTTGTGAGCAGCCAGGCAGGCAGTTGGCTCTAAAATCCCCCTTAAGAGCTGTTCTCTACTTACTTTACCTGTGACCTCTCCGCCCCTAACCGCCTCCCCGGACCCCACCTCCTCTCCTAGCTCCCCTGCTCCCTGTCCCCTGAGCCCTATTCAGACCTCTGTCCTCATCTGGTTCCTCTGTGCAAGGGGCTGATCACCTGCGAGGGTCGATACCTTAGAGATTGGGGCCAGAGAAGTGCCATGGACAGACAGCTAGCAAAACTTCCGGGGCGGGAGTGGTTCCAGTGGGGGCGACTATCTGGAGGATCCTGTGTGGTTTGAGAGACAGGACTCCTGGGTTCTCTGGGGCAAGTCACTCCACACTCTGTGCCTGTAAAATGGGGTTCATGATACTGACCTGGGTCCTTAAAAACTTTGGGCCCTCGGAGGAGAGGCGTGGTGTGTCAGTGCCCGCACCCAGGCCTGGCCCGTCCAGAGAAGGGAATTTGTCCTGAGCAATGGAGAGAACTGGCTGCCGTCCCTAGTGGAGCAGCACTTCAGCCGGGTTTGTGTCAGAAAATTGCCGAATTCAACCAAACCAGTGTGAAGCACCGGGTGAATCCGATTTGAGTGCGCCTTTGCCAGGGTTTACACTGGTGCAGCTAGATCGACTTGAACCCGAGTTGGGTCCAACGGGTGGGACTTTTCAGTAGGGACCACGGCTCGGAAGAGCTGGGGATCCTGCTGGGGGGCTGTGGGGGACTGCCATTAGCTGGGGATCTCTAAGTGGCCCTGTGGCTGGGGCAGAGAGGGCCAAGCCAGGAACAGGGAGAACCTGCATTGCTGATGTAAGCAGAGTCAGGATGAGCTCCACCCTGACATCTGGTGGTGAGGTGTGGCAAGTTGTGGAACAGAACTTCAGGGGCTGATCTCATTTGCATAGGCACACCCACCCCGGCTAGCATGAGCCCATAGCTGCCCAAATGGTCACTTTGACTGCTGTGGGATCCCCAGTGTCTCTGTGATTGGGGCAGGAAGAATAAATTGTTATTACCCTGATTATGGGAACTGTGCTTGGAACTGTACTGGGCCTTTTGTTATGGTGGAGGGACTCGCCATCAACTGAGTAGCACTCGCTAGGCAAGGGACATGGGTTCCAAAACTCTGTGAGTTGAGAGAGGTTGGGGGACAGGTATTTATATTTGGTGGTGTGGGACCCCTTGTGAGGGTCATACATGCTAATTGCACTTTCCTCTGTGGTGTGTCAGAGCTACTGTTGATTCTATTAGGAGTCTAATTACAGACTGCTGAGCTGAATTCACTTTGGGCTAATGGTGCACCAGCACTAAGGTTCTCCTACTACAAGCTGAAATCACAAAAGAGCTAAAAACTGACTAAAAGCTGAAATCACTGAGTGTTGTGTTAAGTAGTGGGGGAGCCTGAAGATATATTGTGGAGCAGTTTATGGGACAGCTGGTGGAGCTGTTCATGGGACAGCAGGAGCTGTTTGTGGGACGGCTGGTGGAGCAATTCATGGGATGGCGGGAGCTGCTTGTGGGAAGCCGAGCCGAGCGGAGCAGTTTGTGGACTGGCTGGTGGAGTAGTTCATGGGATGGTGGGAGCTGCTTGTGGGACGCGGAGCCGAGCTGAGCGGAGCAGTTCGTGGACTGGCTGGTGGAGCGGAGCGGAGCCCTATGGAGCTGTGGGGCAGTCTGCTTCAGATCATGTAAGGTGCCCCTTACGTCTTCCCCTTTCCCCCCCACCATTTCCACCCAGGTTAGGAGGTAAAACTCTGCAGATAAACTTTCGAACTCTGGGGCTGCCCTGACCAGGGACAGAGACTTTTGGGCCATTGGACTTTTGGGACTTTGGGTGATTTCGGGTTGCTGGACTCAAGAACCCAAGGGAAAGGACACACCCCAATTTGCTTGGGGTGGGTTTTTGCTCATGGGTTGTGTTATGAATCCTGTTGGTGCTGTTTCCCCAACATGATGCCACATTGTTTTTCTCTGTTATTAAAAGGCTTTTTTGCTACACTCAGACTCCGTGCTTGCGAGAGGGGAAGTATTGCCTCTTGGAGGTGCCCAGCGGGGGTGGTATATATTTGTCCCAGGTCACTGGGTGGGATTGTCTATCACTAGGGCTCGAGCCGGTTTTGCATTGTGTTATTGGAATGGAACCCCTAGATACTGAACCCGGCCCTTGTTGCTGCCAACTCTGATGGGCAGAAGGGTTACACTCGGGTGCCCCTGTAACGTTTGGGCAGCAGAGGGGTCTTGCCCTTGCTGCACTGGGTGTGCTCAGGAAGGGGGAGCCCACTGCAGTGTGAAGCACTGTGGGCAAGTGGCAGAGTTAATTTGCATAGCTACTCCCAGGATGCCTTGCACTGCAGTTTTGCCACCAAAGCCTGCCCCCCTGTGCAGGGGTGGCTGTGATCCGGGGTGCGAGAGTGGAGGTGAGGGGCTAGGAGGCCGGGGGCCAAGAGGAGAGGCTGCTGGGCATGCGAGGCTGAGCCCCCCCATCTGCTCCCTCTGCAGCCCCTCTGGAATGAAACCAGACTCTTCCCCCAAGGGCTCGCGCGGGCTGGGGATCAAGGCCGAGTTCCTGAAGCAGACGGGGACGAGCGCCCCCCGCTCCCCGAGGCAGGACACGGCCGTGACTAAAGGTACACCCAGACGCCGGCGTGGGGGGCAGCGCGCGTGGCTGCCCAGGGCTGTGCATGTGTCTGCGTTGTGGGGCTGGGCCCTGTGGGGTGATGGGGACGTGTGGAGTGTGTGAGATTGTGGATCAACATCGACGTGCAGCCGTTAGGGGACCAGGTCAGACAACCTGGATTCAAGCGCCAGCGACTTGCAGCTGATCCATGGCGCTGCTTCTGCTTTGCCACGTCCGACCAGCCTGCTGCCCGCATCGCGGCCCAGTGCTCGGCTGAGATCAGCTCTGGGCCGAAGAACTGCCGGGGGGAGCTTAGCCCCAGCCAGAGCGAGGTGATGCTGGGGGGCAGGGGGCCGTGCTCGGAAGAGCTCATGGACACGGTCATCTCCGTGGGTTGAAGCTACGCTCCGGCGACTGGTCCATTGTCCAGGCGTCCTCCCGGATTCCTCGTAGCAGTATCTGCGAGCGACGAATTCTGCCGTCTCCGCTTGGCTAGGAACCTCCGCCCAGCCTGGCGGACGAAGACCGGGCCTCAGTTTCCCCTGCCTTCGTTGCCTCGCGTCTGGATCACAGCAGTGCGATAGACATGGGCGGGAAGCAGTCGGCACTTGGCCACGCTGGCCGCCGGCACAGAACGCCGCAGGGCGTCTTCTCGGCACTGCAGGCTACCTTGAGCATTTCGCGCTTGTCCTCCACTCCGTCCACAGGCTTCCCCGTGGCCTGGGCCCAGGGGAGCGACACGACGGTCTGAAGCTCCAGGACAAAGATCTCTGCTCCTCGGGCCAGGCGCAACCTGCTGCAGGGACCAGCTTGGCTGTGGGGCAGACGGCGCTTTCTCGGAGCTGGTCCGAGGCGGGGCAAAGAGCTCCCCAGGAGCTAAGGACAGTTGTAAACCTCGCCGCTTTCACCTCCCAGTGCCCGGTGCGTTTCTGGGACCTGCCACCTCCAACCTAGACCCAGAACAGCGAGTCTAATTGTATTACGGCCCCCCAACCCAAACGCCCTCCAGAAACGACGCTCCGCTGCCCACAAGCCTCCCTCGGGGAGCACGCACCACGCGTGCAGATGTCCGCTCAGTGCAGGATCCTGCGGGGCGAGATCCCGGTCGGACGAGCCCAGATCAGCACAGGTGGCGGGTGTGTGTGTGAGGTTGTGTTGGGGGTTGAAAGGCGGCGAGGCTGGCAGGGGGAGTCATGGGCCCTGTGGCGTGTGGGCGGTTGGGGGGTCTTTATTCCCCTGGGTCTCACTTTTTGGACAGTGACGCGGAGTTTGGTTCTAGATGATGGTGCCCTCCAGAAAGCCCCTTGGGGCATCAACATCATGAAAAAGAACAAGAAACCTGCTTCACGGGCCTTCGGCGTGAGGGTGGAGGACTGTCAGCCTGCCCCAGCCAACAAGGTAGGTCCCAGCCTGCCTCTCCCCGCTCTCGGCCCCCCCCCCCCCCCGCCCGGGCAGAACGAGGGCAGGGCGCTGCCCGCTCTCGGCCCCCCCCCCCCCCGCCCGGGCAGAACGAGGGCAGGGCGCTGCCCGCTCTGAGCCCCCCCCCCCCGCCCGGGCAGAACGAGGGCAGGGCGCTGCCCGCTCTGAGCCCCCCCCTTCCTTAACATATGGCCTCTGCCATTCCAGCTGTACCCATCTGTGCCCCCCCCCGCCCCGAAGACACTGAACAGCAGACCCTCCCTGTGGTCTCCGCTCCTTCAGGCCATGTCTGTTCCCTGCAGAACGTCCCGCTGATCATGGAGGCCTGCTGCAAGGTGGTGGAGGACAAGGGCCTGGAATACATGGGCATCTACCGCGTCCCCGGGAACAACGCCGTGGTGTCCAGCCTGCAGGAGCAGCTCAACAAGGGAAGCACCGAGATCAACCTGCAGGACGAGGTGCGGAGCCGCCCTCGGCCAAACTCCCGTGTGCCGCCCCCAGAACAGCGGGGCTCAACAGCGCCAGTCGCTCAGGATTGGCCCGGCTGCCAGGACGGAGGGGAGGGCAGACCGAATCTGAGCGAGCAATGTTGGGACCTGCTGAGGGAGGTCCCAGCACCCCTCATGTCTGACCCGGCTGCCCGAGGCTGCCAGGTTTGCCTGTAGGCAGAGCAGCCCCTGGGCGAGAGCCTGGCGTCGCCCCAGCCCCGGCGTCCCAGTGCTACAAACCAAGAGGCTGCAGCTGCCCGCTGATGTTAAATTGTGCAGAGCAGCAGCGACCCCTACTGGCCAGGCCGGGCAGTCCCGGTGACTCTGGGCTGTAATAACACCCAGCACGCACAGAGCAGGGGTCGTCTCCCAAGCGCCCTGGGGGGCAGGAATGGGAATTAACTGGGGGGGGGGGGTAGGGACACACTTGGCCTCGCATCTTCCTGTTAGCTCCTTTTCCAAGGGGGGGCGGTTACACTCGTGGGCTGCGCCCGCTGATGGCTGCCGGTGCCACTTACGCCCACTTCCGTCCCGGCTCGCCCTCTCCACATCCCACGGGGTTGGGCATGGGCCAGAAGAGTTACACTCCTCACTGCAGGCTGCCCTTGGCCCCTGGCTCCTGCTGTCCTGGAGGGGGCCAGGAGCCTCTCCAGGGCGGGCATTGCTAGTAGTTGCTCTCGCATGAAGTAGAAGAGGGGCTGGTTAGCTTGATGCCAGCAGCGAGGCCCCTGTGGTTCCCCCAGGCCCTGGGCTCTGAGGTTCCCCCAGCAGTGACCGAGCTGCCCGCTCTTGGCCTTCCCACCCCAGGCATCCTCCCCCCTAAGCACGGCCTCCTCTCCCCACACAGAGGTGGCAGGACCTGAATGTCATCAGCAGTCGGTTGAAATCCTTCTTCCGGAAGCTCCCGGAGCCCCTGTTCACAGACGGTGAGTCAGGGGTATAACCCTACCCCCAGCACACGCAGTCAGACCACACACACACACACACACAGATCCACAGGTCTCACATACACACACACACACACACACACAGCTGAGGGACATATACATGCGTGCAGAGCCAGAGATATGATGAAATTCAATAAGGACAAATGCCGAGTACTCCACTTAGGAAGGAACAATCAGTTGCACACACACAAAATGGGCAATGACTGCCAAGGAAGGAGTACTGCAGAAAGGGATCTGGGGGTCATAGTGGACCACAAGCTAAATATGAGTCAACAGTGTAAGACTGTTGCAGAAAAAAGCGAACATCATTCTGGGATATATTAGCAGGAGTGTTGTAAGCAAGACACGAGAAGTAATTCTTCCCTTCTACTCCGCGCTGATTAGGCCTCAACTGGAGTGTTGTGTCCAGTTCTGGGCACCACATTTCAGGAAGGATGTGAGAAATTGGAGAGAGTCCGGAGAAGAGCGACAAAAATGATGAAAGGTCTCGAAAACCTGACCCATGAGGGAAGATTGAAAAAACTGGGTTTGTTTAGTCTGGAGAAGAGAAGATTGAGAGGGGACATGGTAACAGTTATCCAGTACATACAAGGTTGTTACAAGGAAGAGGGAGAAAAATTGTTCTTAACCACTGAGGATAGGACAAGAAGCAATGGGCTTAAATTACAGCCAGGGAGATTTAGGTTGGACATTAGGCAAAACTTCCTACCTGTCAGGGTGGTTCAGCCCTGGAATAAATTGCCCAGGGAAGTTGTGGAATCTCCATCACTGGAGATTTTTAAGAGCAGGTTAGACAAACACCTGTCAGGGATGCTATACTTAGTCCTGCCTTGAGTGCAGGGGACTGGACTAGATGACCTCAAAAGGTCCCTTCCAGTTCTAGGATTCTCTCTCTCTCCCTCACACGCGTGCACAGCCAGAGGACACGGACACACATGCGCGTGCGCGCGCGCACACACACCTACACACAAACAAACTCCTCAGCCTCTCCTAGGATCAGGATTTGGAGTGCGGCTGGCTCTGGTGCGTGTCTCTGCTGCCCAATGGTAACCATGTTCCCCTGCAGCCTCTGACTCGCTGCACTGTTGTGACTAAAGCCTGCTTGGAGCCCTCCCCTCCCCCACACCTCCCTACTGGACGTGTCCCCCCTCCCCCGCCTGTGGCCCTGTGGCCTCGGGACTCCTTCACGGAGGCAGCCCTTGTCCCGCTGGTGCCCCAGTGGTGAGCCCATGTGTGTCGGCTGCATTGGGGGGATGGCTCTGTGACCCCTTCATTGGCACATTGCTCCGCTCGCTGCCTGGCAATCTGCCCTGGGAACCCCTGTGTCCATGCAGCAGCCCCCAGAGCCCCGTAGATATAGACTGCCCCCCTTCATCCGCTGTCTCTGCATTACCCATGTGCCCTGTGCTGCCAGCAATCCCTGAGCACCACGATCCATCTGTCGGCTCAGAGCCTTCTGGGTACATGTTACTAGGGGGAGGGATAGCTCAGTGGTTTGAGCATTGGCCTGCTAAACCCAGGGTTGTGAGTTCAATCCTTGAGGGGGCTGTTTGGGATCTGGGGCAAATATTGGGGATTGGTCCTGCTTTGAGCAGGGGGTGGGACTAGATGACCTCCCTGAGGTCCCTTCCAACCCTGAGATTCTATGATACTGCTGTCACCCAGAGCCTCCTCGCTGCCCCACCTCCTTCTTACCCCTGTGCCCGTGCTCCAGCGTGCCCACCACTGAATGCAGCCTGTGTCCTGGCCTGATGGCTCCTCTCTTCTCCACCCCTCATCAGCGTCTCTAGCAGTGCACCCTCCTGGGGCTTCACCCCCGGCCCTGGCCCAGCGGACGCTGCCCCAGGGCGCCCCCTTGGGGCTGTGCTTGGCGGTGCCATTGAACCCGGCCTCTCTCTGTGTGTCTAGCTTTCAGATAGCTTTCAGATCGAAGATGCCAGCGAGAGGTTGAAGACGTTGCGGAAACTGGTATGGCGAGTGGCCAGAGCCTGTCCCATGTGGGGCAGGGCCCTTCCCTCAGGGCTGTCGGTCCCTCCTGGGTGTGGGAACCCTCCGCAGGTCCCCCTGCCACAGCCGTCAAGCAGGGGTCACCCTCTGAGCCCCCAAACCTCCTGCCCATGGGCGGGGAGCCGGCGTCCACGCCGTCCCAGGAAAAATTCTCCCTCCCTTTCCATCTGTCTGGTAGGCTTGGCCTGTCCAGCGTGGGGGGATCCCAGCCCTGTCCTGAGGCTGGGGGGGTGCAGAGCATCCTGCCTTGCTCCCTCCTCCAGCCTGGAAAAGGGGAGGTGTGTGCAATGGGGGGCAGAGGAGGAATGGAGGGGCCGATCCGGAATGAGGAGGGCCCTAGTGAGGAAGGAGTGAGGCTGGGATGTGGGGGTCCCTGTCCCTCTCTGTGGCTGACCAGGCATTCATGCTGCTTCTGCGCCCCCACAGATCCGGGACCTGCCGGGACAGTACTAGGAGACACTCAAGTTCCTGGTGGGGCACCTGAAGACTATCGCGGACCACTCCGAGAAGAACAAGGTAGCGTTGCCATCACCTGCCCCCCGCAGCCAGCCCCCGTGCCCTGCTAGAGAGCCCTGGGCATTAGTGAGCCCGGCCCCAGGGTCGTGGATTCTCTGTGTGCGGGACGCCTGGTGCTCTCCAGGGCCCGAGTGCTCTGTGGTCTATGCCCCAGGTTCCCCAGCAGGGCATGGACGTGAAAACCTAGAGCCGAGTCCCTGAGCAGCGCTGCGTGTTCTCTGCATTGTACCGAACGGGGACCTGGGGTCTCAGCTGGGATCGCACGCAGGGCGGCCAGGCCCTCTTGCCGCTTGTGCGGCTGCCACGGCACGTCTGTCGTGATCAGAGCAAGTGTGGGTGTGTCTGCCCGAGCTGGGGGGTCCCACCTCCGGCTCCAGGCGTAAACATGTCCTAAGTAACTTGCCCAAGGTCACCCAGGACGTCTGTGGCGGAGCAGGGGATTGATCTCCCAAGCTCCAGACTAACGCCCTGTCGGCTGGGATAGCCTCCTTTCCTGGACTGCGAAGCAAAGCTCAAAAGCTAAGTGGAGAGGGAGGCAGCGTTCTCTAATGGTTAGGGTGGGCAACTGGGAGTCAGGACTCCTGGGTTCTGTCCCTGGCTGTGACAGTGTTGACCACTGCCTCAGTTTCCCCATCTGTAAGAAGGGGATGATCACCCTAAGCCACCGGTGCTGGGAAAGTGACCGTGAGTTCATTAGTTAATTGGCTAATCTGGGTGTGACGAGATCAGGTGGGATGGGTTGCAGCGAGGCCGATGGCAGGACAGGGTGTTTGCCTGCCCTTCTCCCAGGCTGGGGATTGATGTGATTTTATCACTGGGATCTTCCAGCCCAGGGCCTTGGCATGAAACTGTCCCATCCCAGAGGGGGGCCCACAGGCTGCGCTCAGGCTGCTGACAGCAGGATGATAGTACCCACCGGGATGGGGTTTCCTGGGACCCAGGAGTGGGTCTGGCTGCCGGGACTGTAACCCCCTGCCCTGTTTGCAGATGGAGCCCCGGAACCTGGCCCTGGTCTTCGGCCCCACGCTGGTCCGGACGTCCGAGGACAACATGACGGACATGGTGACGCACATGCCAGACCGCTACAAAATCGTGGAGACCCTCATCCAGCATGTAAGTGACAGGCGGCCCCTTGCTCAGCCCTGTGCTTTACTGGGCAGGACGGGCCCCCGGTGCCCTGCCCCCACCAGCTCTCCCTAGCGCTTTACTGGGCAGGACGGGCCCCTGGCACCCAGATCCCCCACCCACCTCACCCCCCTGTGCTTTACTTGTCAGGATGAGCTCCCAGCGCCCTGCTCCCCCTGGGCTGCAGGGGTCCCCGGCGCCCTGCTTCCCCCACTCTTAGCCCATCTTACCAGGCTGAAGGGAAAAGTCCCTCCTTGGAAGCCGAACATCAGTGGGTCGGGGTTGGACTTTTCTGAATGGTCAGGATCTGCCGTGTTCAGCTCCCAATGCGGTGCAGGGTGTGCAAGGTCAGACAGCAGGGGGCGGGTGCCCCGGGACTGTGGGGCAGGCTGGAGGGGAGGGAGAGGGGGCTCAGGCTGTGGGGCGGAGGGGCCTGCAGAGTCAGACTGAGACATGTGCATTCGGATCTCTGTGCTGGATGGGGGCGACGTGAGAATGAATCTGGCAGTAGCCGGGCGACCTGGAGCCAGTTGCCCCCCGTTCGCGCCTCTCTTTCCCCCCCCAGAGCGGGCAATGCCGGCCCTGTGCTGCGGGGCGGGGGTTGCGAGGAGGGGCCCGGTGTGGAAAGCCCCAGCGTTGCCATCCTGCTGCGCTCTGACCCTCGTCCCCTCTCCTTGCCCCCACAGTCGGACTGGTTCTTCAGTGACAAGGAGGACAAGGGGGAGAAGGTGAGTCCCAGGCCGGGGGAGCAGGGGGGTTGGCTCCCTGGCCGCCGGTGGGCACCTGTCCCAGCCGTGGGAGGGCTGCTCCTCTCTGGGGACAGCCGGTCCCTGAACGCACCCCCTGAGCTCTGCATGCACGGCCCTCGCGAGACCGGCCTGGGGACAGCCTCTCTCCTGCCCCCTGCCAGAGACCCCGGTGGAGGGGAGGCCAGCTGGTTCCCTGTGTGTGAACAGCGCCCCGCTCTGACCGAGGCCGGAACGCTGAGCTCCTGGGGACGGACCCCGCCAGGGCAAGCGGCTCCCCCTGAGGGGCTCTGACCGGCACGGCTGGCGGGGCAGGGGGCTCTCGGCAGACAGCGCGGAAGGGAGTTGGGGCTGGGCCCAGGGGCTGCTCCGCTCACTGCTCTCCCCTGGCTGCCGTTCCAGACCCCTGTGGACGAGAAGGAGGCACAGTCAGTGCCGAACATCGAGTACCTGCTCCCCAACATCGGGAGGACGGTGGTGCCAGGGGACGCCTCAGGTGAGGGGAAGGCTCCAGCCGTGGGGCCATCGGGGCTCAGCCGGCAGCACCGGAGGAGGAGTGACCTCGCAGGAGTTACTGGGCCACTGCCCCTGGCCAGGCCAGGGCTCTCCCCGTCAGGCACTCCCTGCTGGGCAAGCCGGGGATCCCCCTCCTCCCTGGGCACCCCCAGCATCCCCCTCCCTGGGCACGCCCCTCGCAAGCGGGCTGAGGAGCTGCAGGACAGCTGGGGACCTGGGCTCCCGCTCGCCCTTAGTGACGCAGGAGCTGCCCGTCTAGCAGCGGGCACGAGCCTTCCTGGGCAGGAGGCGGGGCATTTCCTCAGGCCACGCCCACTGCTGAGGATTGGGTGTGATGGGGAGGCTGGCACCCAGGAACAACAAGGAGCCAATCACTGGCCATGGGCTGGTTACCAACTGCAGTTGGGCTCCCCCTAGTGTTACTGTGGGGAAACGCTGGTCTAGTGTCAGTGAGTTCCCCAGGTCCTCTCCTGCGTGTACTCTGTGATAGCTGCTGTCCCTGAGCCCCCCACTAGGCCCCACCGTGGAACAGTCCAGGTTCCAGCCATCAAACCACAGGGCTGCCCGTTGTTCCCTCACAAGCCAGCCAGCCCCCAGCAGCTCTGCCACGGGTCTGGGGGGCAGAGCTTATTTGCCCCCCCCACTGGCTGCCTCTGTCCTGTGCCTGGTCCCTCTCCCCCGGCTCGAGCTGCGCGTGCGGAGCGGAGCGGCTTTGAAATGACGTTGATTCTTTATGCTCTTTCCTTAAACGTCTCTCTGCTGTCTTCTTCTCCCTCCTCTTCCTCCTCCTCCTCCTCCAGCGGATCTCCTGGAGCTCTAGAGCGGGTACAGTGCTGCTGCCTGGGTGCATTGCTCACGCACTAATTCCGTCAGGTGATCGTGAGAGAGCGGGTGCAGGAGGGGAGCCGGAGCCCTGCGCGATCCCCCTGGGAAGAGCGCCCCCTGCCCCCACCCCACGGCGCTGGCCGCAGCGCACCTGACCCACGTGGCTTTTCTTTGGGCAATGACCCACCTTTCCCATGGGCAGGGGGGCATGCCCCCCGGTACCCGTTTGCCCCCTTTGCAAGGTCACGACCCCCAGCTTGGCACCCCCGGTGTGGTTCGTCCCTCTTGCAGTCAGAGGAAGAATGATCTGGACCCCGCCCCCCACATCCACCCGCAGCTTTGGGTACATGGGGGGCCCTGCCGCTGACATGCAGTTTGTTCTGTGGGGGAGCACAGGGGAGCGCCGACCCTCTGCCACTCTGCCCGCCTGAGAGCACCCAGCAGCGTCGGGTCAGAGGCCTGCTGATCCTGGTGCCCATGTCCCCGGTGCTTGGCATCAGCCCAGCCGAGCCGTAGCTGGGTGCCAGCTGGGATCTGTGAATGCCAGAAGCACGAGCCTGGCCATGTGAGTGGGTGTTGGGGATCCCTCTGGAGTCAGATCAGCTGGTGCCACCCACCCCAGGGTACTGAGGTCATCAGTGGGCCCTTGGGAGACCCCCTTCCCTCTGCCTGTCCAGGCTGCAGAGACGCCCCTTCATCTCTTGGCCTCTCCCCTCTCTGAGCCTTCCCAGTGGCCATGCAGCCCAGCCCCATCCCGGCTGTGCCCCCCCGCAGCCCCACACGACCCCTGCGCCACACCCAAGGAGCCCAGGCTGACCTGCCAGCCCCCCTGGTTCACAGCTCGCTCTTCCCAGTGGTGGCTAGCTGCAGGTTCGGGGGCTGGGATTCCAGATCCTCCCGGGGCTCAGCATTCCCCTCCTGGCCCCCTCTCTCATAATCACCAGCCGCGAGTCCCATCCCTCCGCCGGGGTGGGGTGTGTCTGGGGGTCATTGTGTTTGTCCTTGTGCTTGTCAGTGTGGTGGAATGGGGGCTGGCGCAGTGGGTGCATCCTCTCCCTCCTCCCCCCTTAACCTGCTTGCGAGACATTGCAGATTAACACACAGTCCCCCCACGGCCCTCGCCTGTGCATTCCTTGGGGCTCGCCCCTCCTCCAGCCCAGCGAGAGAGCTGGGCTCGGGTTTGGAGCGGGCAGCCCGTGGGCAATATCCTGCCGCGTTGGCCCTTCTCTGCGCACGGCCTCGGGTCCCTGGCTGGTGTGAATGGGCGTCGCCCCCTGACTTCAGATGGAGTTTCCACCATCGGGGATCTGCCGGTGGCCCCCCACTAAAAATCTCCGTGCACCTCCCTGCTGTAGTATGGAGGGCGGCATTGCCTTGGTGGCTGCTCCCAGCTATAGGAGACCCCCTCTTTAGTGCCAGCGGTAGGAGCTTGTGCCTTTGGCCCTGCAGGTCACGAGTCTGAACCGCCTGGAGCGTGCGTGATAACCATTTGGCCGCAGGGATCAGTGCAAAGGGGGCCCAGTGTAAATTGGGATCAGGCCCCTCTGGGTCTAACCTGAGCTCAGTGAGCATCAGAGGAGAGAGCTCCCCCGTGTCATGAGACTGGTTTGCCCTGGGGCACGTGAGCGCTGCATAACCCTGCCTGGGGCCTCCCCAGAACCAGCTTCCGTAGCCCCAGGTGCCAGCGGAGTAACTCCTCCTGTGTTCTCCCATGGCGCCACTGTCCCCTTCCACCCCGTCCGTCCGTCCTGGGCTTGTGGCTCCATTCCGTTAATGCCACTGGCAGGACCCGTCCGGCTGCTGGGGGTGTGACCGGGGCTCCGGCGGCTGGGCCTTTCTCGGCTGGGCGTGGTTCTTTTTTCTCGTTTCCTTTTCTGTACTTTTCCCCTGTGCTGTGATTAACCCAGCGGTTGTGTGAGCAGGGTGCGCGGGTCGCACGCGAGTGGACAGAGGGACCCGGAGATCACTGGACTTCCTGGAAGCTCCTTCTGTGGGATCAGAGATCCCTGGAAAGCTCCCCCTGAGTTTGGGGAGCCGCTCCCTGGAGGCGCACGAACCTCCATGGCTCGGCCGGCTGGAGCTGCGAAATATTGCGGCTGAAATTTTTTTTCTGGTATCGGCGGCGCTGGAACATTTGTCAGATTTGCGTCCGTTTTGCCAAATTGTTCATTTTGAGGGGGAAAAATAAATCTGACAAATCCTTTTGATTTTTCCCTTCCAAATGAATTTTTTCTTCAAAATTTCCTCAAATTTTATGTAAAAAATAAATTCAAACATGTTTAAAAATGGTCAGAAATCGAAACGTTTGGTCCGGCCTGAAACTAAGGGCTTTTGGGACTTTTTGCAAAGTGCCCAAAATCCCGCTGTCCTGGCACCCCTCCCGACAGCTACACCTGGGCCTCGTTAATTTCCCAGCATGGGCGCCCCGCTGCCAGTTGCTGGATCCGTTTGGATGCTGATCGTACCGTTGATTAGAGCCGCACGTGGAGGGAGAGCTTGGCGAATGCCCTTGAGAAATGTCCCTCTGCTGTGGTGCCCGCACGCCCCCTACCTCCCCCGCCCACCCCCCCCCCACGCTAGCAAAGACCTCCCCCGCCCTCCCTAATCCCTGCTCTGTCTTTTGTGTTACAGATTCAACCAATAGCAGCTCTGCCAAATCGAAGGTAAGGACTCCCGTGTGAGGGACGCTCTGGAGACTGGGGGGGTCCTGTGTGTGCTAAAATCTCCAGCGAAAGGGGCAGGAAACCCAGGATGGAATCGGCGTTTTACCAATACATCCTGTTGCTGTAAAAGCACAGAGCAGTTCAGCAGCTAATGCCTCGCGTGGCCCTTCCCACCTCAGTCCTGGGGCCGTGCTGTCCTGTCTTCCGGAGAGCAGCCAGACGGGCGGGAGAGCGGGATTGCCAACTCTGCATGAGGGAGGGAGGTCGCAGGGTTTACTTGGGTCTGATGAGGCAGGAGAAAGCTTCAAGGTGACCTTGCAAATCACAGGACGGTGGTAGGGCCCTGGCCTGAGAGTTAAAGACAACTGATTTCTGTTCCTGGCTCAGCCTGCTCGCTCTCTGCCTCAGTTTCCCCTCTTCCCCCTTGTCTATTTAGATCCTTTTGGGGAGGGAGTGTCTTGGCCAGGTTCTCTGAGCAGATCTGCCCAGTCCGACAGGGCCCTGATCCTGACCAGGGGCTGTGCGTGTCTCTGCAGTATCCAGAATTCTAACCCTGGTTCAGCCCGCGTATGTTTCCTGCCAACATGTGACATGGTTCCTAACTGTGTGGGGTTCCTGAGCAAGGCCCCTTCCCGTGAGCAGGGCTGGCTCTAGCTCTTCTTAGCTTCTGTCGTGGTGGTTCTGCTGGGTCCATGGGGCTGGCCAGCTCCTGGCTGGGTGGGACACGTAGGAGTGGGAAGGCACATGCAATCCTGTGCCTTGAGAGATGGGCACAGGACTGGGATAGCAGCCTCCATGGCCCCAGAATGCACTGCAGCAATATGGGACAGTGGTTGAAATATTTCCCAGAATGCACTGCAGCAATATGGGCCAGTGGCCTCGATTTTGTCCCGGAATGCACTGCAGCAATATGCGACAGTGGCCAAGATTTCCCCCCCAGAATGCAGCACGGCATGATGGGATGACACTCTCGATTTTCCCAGAATACACTGCTGCGGCAGGGCGGCTTCGGCCAGGGCGGCGGCCCGAGCGCTTGGTGCGAAGCAGCGCCAGCTGAGCCTGGCTCCGCGACCTGGGGCGCAGACGGGCTCGGGGCCGTGGCACTAAGCGGGGGGATTCTCCATCCAGCAGGGCTCGGGGGGCGCCCCAGAAGGAGCAGTACAACAAGGAGCTGCTCGCCATCTCCTTCATCGCTGCCGTCAACCGCAAGAGGAAGAAGCAGCGGGAGGCCAAGCGTTTGGGGAGCAGCACGGATGACGGCTCGGAGCACGAGGCCACCAAGGGCGCCGGCAAAGGCAGAGCGGAGGAGGTCAAGGACGGGGGCGCGGAGGAGGAAGAGGCCAAGGGGCCGGGGCGCGGCACAGCCCCTGGAGAGCCAGGCCCAACGTGCGACGCTCCGAGTCGCCGAGCGGGCGTGGAGGAGCCGGCGGGACCGAGGGAGCCAGTGCCAGACGCCCGGTCCATCGTCTCGGGCTACTCCACCCTGTCCACCATCGACCGCAGCCTGTGCTCCGAGGTGCAGTCGGTGGCCGAGAGCCGAGGCGAGGAGGCGGACGACGAGTGCAGCGAGTTCAGCCACGTGGAGACGGACACGGAGAGCAGCTTCCTGCCGGGGAGAGCGGGGCTGGGCGCCGGGCAGGGGCCCGAGGCGGAGAGCGGCGAGAAGGAGAAGCTCACTCGGGCCTCCTTCAACTCCCACCGGCTCATCCAGTGCGACGCACTGGCCTGCCGGAAGCTGGCGCGGCCCCGGCCGGACAGCGAGTCGTCGGCCAAGGGCAGCCAGGAGTCCCTGCGGCCCCCGGGGGCCGGCGGGGAGCCGTGGGGCGGCGGGGCCCCGGCCAGGTCCTCACTGATGGAGCAGATCTGCCTGCGCTTGCGGGGCTCGGCCGACGACATGCTGGCCGTGCGCCTGCGCAAGCCCCACTCCCCGGAGACGAGGCGCAAGAAGAGCTCCTGGCGGCGCCACACGGTGGTGGTGCCCGGCGGCCTGAAGGATCTCAACTTCAACGAGTGGAAGGAGCAGCAGGCGCCAGGCTCGGGGGCCCCCCGCGGGTCCCAAGCTCTGCCCCCCGGACGCCGGCGCCTCCTGCAGGGACCTGCATGGGGACAACAAGGACTCGGGCCTCAGCAGCCTGGAGTCGACCAAGGCCAGGCCCTCCTCGTCCTCGGCACTGAGCCACCAGGGCGGCGCCGGTGAACAGCAGCACAGTAAGGGCCCGGAGGGGAACCCTGGCGACCGGGGCCCGGCTCCCACGCGCGCAGCTTCCTTCCGCTTCCACCAGTGTCTCTAACCCCCTCCAGACCCCGAGGCCCGGCTGTCTCTGCTTTCCCTCCCCGCCATCCCTTTCTGCCCCTGTGCGGCCTCTTGTGGCGAAGGCTGAGGACCCATCTCCGGGCGGTTCCCCATCCACCCAGTGCCAGGCGCTGCACAGAGCTAGGAGCTCCCTCGAGGGGCGAGCAGCCACTTGCCCTGATTTTGCCAGCCTTGCCCCTGGAGCGTCCCTTGGCCTTTCTCACGGGGCTCCCGAGGCTGCCGGAGACATCCCCTCGCTGCCCCGGCCGCGCTGCCTGTCCGGCGCTTCGGTGTGGCGTTAATTGAACGACCGTCCCTTGGTTTGTGGATTTAATCGTGAGTCTCTTGAATCTGGCTCCCTTTTTAAGACTCCCCCACCCCTGAGGCGGGGAACGTCCGCAACTCGGAGTGTCCCGGCCTCGCCACAGAGCCGGGATCCCAGCCCTTGGGGTCCAGCCCGCAGCTGGGACGGGTGGGCGGTCACGGCGCACCCACAGGAAGCACTTGGCCTGAGACAGGCAACCCCTCCCCGGCTTCACGGCCCCCCCAGCACATCTCCCTGCATGGCTGTGGGGTCCCTGAGGCTGCCAGATCCTCTCTGCTGCCCCCCCAGACCTCACCGGGCGGAGTGTGCGTGGCTCTCGCTGCCCCACCCCTTGATGGGGGATCCCGCGGTTGCTGCCAAGGGCTGCTCCCCCCCTGACACGGGGGGTGGGGGAGGGGGAAGGATGCTCCGATTTCCATGAGACCATTGCCAGTCCCCCGCTGCCAGCCCCCAAACCGCCTCGCAGCCGGAGCTGATGCCTCTGAAATGCTGCCACAGCTCTGGCATCACATTACTGGGCCCCCCCAGCCCCCCTCGGCTCAGAGAACGTGCCCCTGTGCCGCTGGGGTGCAAGGAAATGTGGGGTGGCTTTGAACGGAGGGTCCCTGGCACCCCAGTCTCAGCCCGTCCTGCCTGCCCCAGAGAGGGGCTCCCCTTTCCCAAGCCGGTTCTCCCCCCCGCCCCCCCCCGGGGCAGTCCAGGGTGAGCGAGGCGGCTGTAGAATGGAGACAGGAGGCCCTGCAGGCGCAGCGCCCGCCCATGGGCTTTGCCCAAGCGCGTGAGCGTTTTCCTGCTGGCTCGTAACACTGGCGTGTGCATGTGCGTGCACACGAGCACCAGACACGTGTGTGCATCATTTGCACGTGTGCTCGTGCACCATTGACACGTGTGTGCCGTGGCTGTGCCCCATGGAGCCCGTTGCTGGGGTGCCCCTGTGCCCAGCATGAGTCAGCGTTGGGTAATTGGGAGCTGTCGGTGTGTTGGCTTCATTGGCACATGTGCAGGAGGGCGAGTGCTGGGGTCATTGGCACATGTGCTCAGTGACCACGTGCCCGCTGGCACCGCGTGAATGCTGGGAAATGGCCCTCGTGCCAAGGGCCCTTTGTTCCCCAGCCCCTCCCCTGTGCCAGGCCGGGCCAGGTCCTGCTCTCTGCCAGGGAGGAGGTGCCGGGGGCAGGTGGTGCTGTTGTTTGCCAGCCTGCAAAGCCACAGGGGAAGGAGCAGGGGCTGGAACGGTGGCTGGCGAAGCGCAGGAGGGAGACCCAGGCCACTGCTGGTTCAGCGCTTCCAGTGGCCCATTCCCCTCCAGGCATGGGAGTTTTCCTTGCACGCCCACCGCTCCGGCGTGCCCGTCCCCATTCCCCAAGCTCCCCCCACCCCGCCAGTGTAGCTGCTGGTGATTCTACCCACCCTGTGTGCGGCAGGGAAATCCAGGCAGGGAAGGTACGTGGGCCAGCCAGGAACATTCGGGGAGGCGGGAGGAATCCACCGGCGTCACTGGGGCCTAGAGTTCAGCCCCGAGTACTCGGCAGCTGCCCTTCCTCCCCGGACACGACCCTCTGCGGCCCGAGGCCTCCTGCCCCTGTGTCTGGACGGGGCGTTCACACTCAGCAGCTCATGCTGCCTGGCAGGTAGGCGGAGAGGGGCGAAGCCGCCCGAGGTTCGGCCGTCCGGTGGGAACCGGGCACTCCCAGCGGGGCTGGGGGGGTCTTTGGCAGGCTCAGCCTGGCTGGGCAGCCCCCTGGCGAGCAGGTGGAGCAGGCAGCTGGGAGCGGGAGCGTTAGGTGACCCAGCCAGGCAGGTTGCAGCCCTTTTGAGAAGCAGGGCTGGACTGGGCCGGGCGTGAGCGAGCGGCGCGGGTGCGCACAGGGCACAGAAGTGGCCCTGCAGAGAGCAGCCAGGCCCAGGTCCCGTGGTGCACGGCGCTGGGAGAAGTCAGGGCTCACGTGACTGAGACTCCATCTGTCGAGTCAGGCCCTTGCTAGTAGCGCTGACCAGGGAAATGGCCCGGGGTAAACCCATAGGGCCCACTGGTGCCATCCGGCCCCGAGCCTGTTCACAGCCGGGGAGGAGCACGTTGTGGGCAGGCCAGTGTTAATGCTGCAGCCCCGGTGCCAGGTGGGTGCGAAAGCAGCCGTGCCCGTTCCCCAGGCTGTTCAATCCCGGTCACCACCTTGCACAGCCTGGCTTTTAGCCTGACCAGCTCGCTTCCTCTCTGGCGCACACATTCCCAGCGACAGGCCTGGCGTGTTTGTGTCTCACCGCCCGGTTGGTTCCCCCCCAGCACTCACTGGCTGCCCCTCGGTGCCCACCTGAATCCTTGCCCCCCACCTGCCCAGAACAGCTGGGCCGCATGCACCTGCCGTGCTCAATAGGGTTGCACCCCGTGGCTGGGAGCCAGAGCGCGCTCCCGGAGAGAGCGGACGCTTCCTGGAGCCCGGCAAGAACTGAGTGTGACTGCAGGGCTTGCCGGAGCACTTTGCAGAGCACGTGGAAGGCACAAGGACTGTAGCGTTCAAAGCCCTCCGAGAGGAGCGTGTCCACCCTGCGAAACTCCCCTCGCCCTCCCCTGCTCTTTTCACCCAGGAACTTACCAGGCTGACCTCACCTTAGACGCCAGCGGCCTCGTTTGTGGTTTGTTTTCTGTCACGCCGCCAGCGGCCCAGCGCTTGTGCCACCCGCCCAGCTGGGGGCACCGACCGCTGCCTGTCGGCTCAAAGCGCTTTCGCAAGCGATGCAGCCGTCTTCGGGGGGGCCGCAGCAGCTGTACCAGCGTGCACGGGGCCGGCCAGGCCGGGGCGAAGGGATCCAATGGGACCTGGAGGGGCGCTGCAGGTAGGTAAGGCTGATCGTATGCAAACTGGAATTTGGCTAGCCCTGCCGGCCTGTCTCTCGCTACAAACATAGTGCCATGGAAGATTTTGCATTGCTCAGCGTCAGGAGAGCTGACATTGGCATGAGATCATTTATCCCGGGTAAGTGGGGCCAGGCAGCGTATTGATTCCATGCACAGAGAGTCCCACTTTCCACCAAGCAAGCAAGCGTCCGTCGTCCTTTGCAGTTGTTTACCACTTTCAAGAGGAAAAATATAAACTGTGTTTTCATGCTGCTATATTATTTGTAATAATTTGGGGGGGTCCCTTTTAGGTCAAAATTAAAAACAACCCTCCCCCTGACAAATCCAATGTACCCGTCTCTGTGTTTAGAAAAAAGCCAAGTGCAGCCCAGCCCCATGCCAGGCGATTGTCTTAATGAACTAGGGGGACTGTCTCTGCAGTGACCGTCTAGCTGCCGTCTACGGCGCTGGGGCTCGGAAGGGACGCCACGCCGCATCTTCTGCTCCACACTGCAGCCATTCCAATGAGAGGCCTTGGGGGGATTTTAAAAATAAAATAAAAAAAACCTTCCTCCATTTTATGCATCGTTCTTACTTTATGCAAATAATTGCTGTAAAGTTCTTTTTGTTTTCATTTTGTGTGTGTAAATATTGTCTTTAAATGTGTAACATATTACAAAGAATTTATAAGGATTTTTTTAAGAAGTTTCGCTCATTTGAAAAAACCCAGAAGAAAACCACCAAGTGCTGTAACCGTGTTGAATTTTTAAAACCTTCCTGCATGTGTCATTTTTTTCCCTTGATGTGTTGTAAAAGGTCAGCCATGTATATGGAACATGCAAAACTAAAAAAACCACAAAACCCACCTGGTTTGGAACTAGCCCTCGCCGACGTACAGGTCTATATGTTGGCAATAAAGCGGCGTATTCAAGGAACAGACTTTCGGCATTTATTGAACTGGTCGGTTGGCTTTTTAGCAGCCAGACTTTCCCGCGTGGGCCAGGCCGTTCCAACATCTGACACTGTCCTGAGCAGCTGGCTGGGCTGGCCCTGGGCGAGGTGGACCCTTGGATGGTGCATTACGGCAATTCCCATGATGACACTCGTGTGCCTTGTGCACCTGGTTGGCTTGGGGCCTTTGGACAATCCCACAGGGCTGCTAAGCTGATGGTGGCTCAGTGAAGTCATATGATGTGGGGAACAGGGGCAGAGCTCAGGGGAGAATAGGGGACGTGGCATGCTTTCCTGCTGCACCCACAAAATAAACTCCCCCAGTTGGGGTTGATCAAGGCTCCCCACCTTGCGTCATTTTCTCTGCAAAAAGAGGGCGGTAGGCTGCAGCTGCAATCCCTGTTAGCATCGTTATCATTATTACTTGTCTTGCAGGATTACCCGGCAGCCCCAGTGCTGGCCCCACGGCGCTAGGCGCTGTACAAACACCGAAAACGAGGGCTGGGGGGGGCTCGTCTGCACTGCCCCACTGGGCTCACGTTCGTACCCGTGTTCTCACGTGACCAGAGTAAATCGGTGAACACGGCGAACAGCTGGAGGGACTGGCTGAGTGGTAACTCAGGCCCTGTCTACACGAGGGGCGCCGCACCACTGGCATGGAGATGCTTCTTAAAGCGATGGCTGGGTCCCCTCCCCCATACCCCCCCGCGTTGCTGTAGCAACGCCACCTCCCCAAGCAATGGTAGCTAGGGCAACAGGCGTGTGTCTGACCGGGGGTGAGGCCAGCACAGCTATGGGGGTCGGGTCGGGGGTGATTTGTCACACAGTGATCAAGTTTAGATGTAGATGAGCCCACAGGCTGCTGCATCCCCAGCACGGGCTTCGCCCCTGCCCAATACCAGCCGCGCCAGCCCATTCGTGATCCGGGGCCGCACCCGCTGCTCACAGCACAGGGCCTACCTAAGCCTCTGCCCGTGAAACCTCCAAGGCAGGGACTGAAGCCTGAACCCCAGATGGGGGTGGGGCAAAGCCGAAGCCCAAGGGCTTCAGTCCGAGGCAGGGGCCTGTCATCTGAGTCCCGACGCCCAGGGCTAAAGCCCTCGGGCTTCAGCTTCGGCCCCAGCCAGTCTAAGCCAGCCCTGACGCCCAACCAGTTTGACAACCGCTGCACCAAGGCCCCTTATGGCGCCAGACCTGACGTCCCCACAGCTCCCGCCGCTTCTTGCGATGGTTTTGCTCCGTCGCCAGGCGCGTCAGCAGAGAGCGGCTCCACGGCTGTCAGGGGAGACCTGGCCTACGGCGGGGACCCCGGCCTCGCCCTCTGCTCGCGGAAACCGACAGCCCGACCTGCTCGCCCGCGCGTCACAGTGATCAACCCATCGCGTCAAGCGTCGCTTCACTTTAAAGCCCAGGGTAACTGGGGCTAGCGGGCTGTGTGCATGTGACCGGGAATCGGGGCAACACGCCAGTGCGACCGAGTGCGAAGACTGCAGCCCCCTGAGGGAGGCTTTCCGCAACCCGGTGAGGATTCGGTGGTGGTTGGTTAAGAGGCAGTAACAAAAGACAAAGCCTAAAGGGAAGAAGGGCTATAGAGAAAAAAAAAAAAACGTGTTTTATTAAAGCCAGACACTCTGATAAAAAAGAAAATAAGAAAGGAAAGGCAAAAGAAAAAGCAACCCTTTGTCATTTGGAATTTTTCAAGTTACAATGATCACATTTCTCACAGAACGATCCATGGCACCCATATAGTTTATACATAGACCTACGCTACAGACAGAAGCCAGAAAAAGATTTTCCAAAACATACAGACTCCAGACCTGTCCTTTACAACCAGCTTTGTTTTGTTTCTCAAAACAGTTCACAATAAAATTCATGCGAGAGAGAGAGAGAGAGAGACACACACACGACGTTGTAGAAACCCTGAAGACAGCATCTAAAGTTTTCTTTTTTTGTCCTTTCAAAATCCCCCCCCCAACATACAGCCTCAGACGACAAAAGCAAGGGGTGGCATGCAGCAGCGATTCCAGCAAGGCATGCGTAACTCGGGTGGTGCCTTTTGAGTTTTTTTTAACTTTTTCTTTTTTTAATTAAAAAGTCAAACTAAAGTGGATTTATTGTTAAATCAACACGCTGTGATGGTTGGTCTCACACACTAGTGGAGTGATGCCATGAAAATGACACACACACACACACACACACACACACACACGCACGCGTAGAAGACATGTCTGCTTAACCGTGGCGGGGCTGGGGCAGGAAACGAAGCTAATCGACATTAAGTCAGGCCTCCAAAGCCACAGCCTAGCGTGGCCAGTCGCCACCCGGTAGTTAACGGGGGCAACCACGACGGTATTGGCCGTGGCCCCCGTGCGAGGGGAGCCTTTGCAGCATGCAGGAGGCTGCAGCAGGTCACCTCACACAGCTGTAAACATTTAAACACGTGCACCTTTGGGGCAGCTGTTCAAAGGCACCCAAGTCCCCTTAAAAGCCAATGGGAGTTAGGCACCTGGGCCTACGTGCCGTGTGAAGCATTCTCAGAAGCCCCTTGATTTTTTTTCTTTTCTTCCCTATCGCCCAAGACACTCAGGCCCAGAACCTGAAATGTGCTTCGCTGCTGAATGCCCACTGAAGCCAATGGGCGTTAAGTGCGGAAGTGCCATGGAGGCACTGGGCCTTAGGTGCTTTTGACCATGTTCCCCCCGCCCCGCCCACCTTGTGCCTTAGGGGGGAAAAAAATCTGCCCCCAGATGCAACATCTCTTGCTCATGTAGTGACAGCTGCCTGGGCCCGCGAGCCAGTTCCCGCTGGAGCGAGGCCAGGATGCACGTGAGTCATGCACGCCCAGGTGAGTCCGGTGCGGGGGCGGGGCTGTGGTTTACCTGACTGGGTTTTAAAAACACCTCGTCCCCTCCAGTGGGGAAGGGGCAGTGCTGGTGTGGGGGGGGGGGGGCGGGGAGGGCCCTAGCCCTTAGCTACAGGGGTGGGGGCTATGCCAGCATTTCGATTTTAAGCCTCCCCACCCTTGCGACTCACACGCCGGCAGGAGCAGTCAAGTGCGGCACTGGCCCCCAGCAGCAGCATCGAGCTGGTCCAGCCCCCTACCTTGAGGCACAATGGGGGGTGTGCCCCCCACCATGGGAGCTGGAAGGCCTTCACCAGGGTATCTGGCCCTCCTTAATACTGGGGGCTCTGCCCTCAGGGTTCCCCCCATCCTGGCAAGGCCTGGTGGGTGGGCCCCCGTCCGTCACTAGCGACGGGCTCAGTGGCCACGAGACAAGCCATGACACTACCTCCTCTTGGCCTTTGCAGTGATGGGTTTTTTGGCCTGGCCCTAGGCAGGCTGTGGCAGGGGGTTCAGTGAGCCAGCAGGATGGTGACTGGGGGCAGGCAGTGGGGGGGCTGGTGGAGGGGGGTGGCCGGGGGTGGGGGCGAGCCAGGAGCGCGCTCAGTTTTGCTACAATGTTTCACTTTGGTAATGAAAAATAAAATGAATGCTTCAACTTCCGGTTACTGCTGCGAGGAAGGAGCCTGGATCCGGCTCATCCCGCGTCCCGAAAGGCCACGCCCGAGCCTCTTGCCCGAGCGTGTGAGGCCGAGCCGAGCCGAGCCGTGCGGCGCTGAGCCAGCCCCCCTGGAGCAGTTGGGTGCCCGGTGCATGGCAGGGGCACGGGCGCAGAGAGGGGGGTAGGACTTCGTGGGGCTGACATTGGCCCGGCCGTGGGAGGAGCTGGCCCTGGGGTGGGGAAGGGCTTGGACAATGCCGGGCAAGGGGGAAATACTCGCAATGTAAAACCAGCCCCTTCTTTAAGAGCTGGGACGGCTCCTTCCCCTCCCTGCCCAGTGGGTGGCGCAAAGTGCCCCCCTAAACTCCGCCTCTTGCTGTTCCTTTTATTTTGCTCCTCCCAGGGGGAAAAAACAACCCACCAGCCCAGTGTGTGCCTGACTCTGCCTACAGCGTGTGGCCCCCACCTCTTCAAAATTGCTACAAGGGAGCTGGGGCAAGTGTAACCGGCTGGGTGCTCCGTTCTAGCCTCCCCCCGCCTTTCCCCACTGGTGGCCAGGCCAGAGCGGGTAAGAAGCCCGCTTGAGCCCCAAGACTTGGGCTTTAAAGGTCATACTTTACAATCCAGAGCTCGCAGGTTCAATCCCTGCCACCGACACCCTGTCCCGATGCTTGGTGTCACACACGGGCACCAGGGGCTCGCTCCAGATGCATACCAGCCTCTCCCACCATGCACACAAAATGTAAGCGGGGGGACGGGGGAGTGACAGGCAACAGGGAGAGGTCTAGGAAAAACAGGATGGTCAGCTGAGCGTTAGGGTTAAAGCTGCGTTTCTAAAGCAACAATTTCACCAGGGAAGAAGATCCACCCCCCTCAAATACCAGACGTGGTACCTCGGCAAGAGGCTCGGGCGTGGCCTTTCGGGATGCGGGATGAGCCGGATCCAGGCTCCTTCCTCGCAGCAGTAACCGGAAGTTGAAGCATTCATTTTATTTTTCATTACCAAAGTGAAACATTGTAGCAAAACTGAGCGCGCTCCTGGCTCGCCCCCACCCCCGGCCACCCCCCTCCACCAGCCCCCCCACTGCCTGCCCCCAGTCACCATCCCGCTGGCTCACTGAACCCCCTGCCATAGCCTGCCTAGGGCCAGGCCAAAAAACCCATCACTGCAAAGGCCAAGAGGAGGTAGTGTCATGGCTTCTCTCGTGGCCACTGAGCCCGTCGCTAGTGACGGACGGGGGCCCACCCACCAGGCCTTGCCAGGATGGGGGGAACCCTGAGGGCAGAGCCCCCAGTATTAAGGAGGGCCAGATACCCTGGTGAAGGCCTTCCAGCTCCCATGGTGGGGGGCACACCCCCCATTGTGCCTCAAGGTAGGGGGCTGGACCAGCTCGATGCTACTGCTGGGGGCCAGTGCCGCACTTGACTGCTCCTGCCGGCGTGTGAGTCACAAGGGTGGGGAGGCTTAAAATCGAAATGCTGGCATAGCCCCCACCCCTGTAGCTAAGGGCTAGGGCCCTCCCCGCCCCCCTCCCCACACCAGCACTGCCCCTTCCCCACTGGAGGGGACGAGGTGCTTTTAAAACCCAGTCAGGTAAACCACAGCCGCCCCCCCCCCCCCACCGGCCTCACCTGGGCGTGCGTGACTCACGTGCATCCTGGCCTCGCTCCAGCGGGAACTGGCTCGCGGGCCCAGGCAGCTGTCACTACATGAGCAACAGATGTTGCATCTGGGGGCAGATTTTTTTCCCCCCAAGGCACAAGGTGGGGGGGCGGGGGGAACATGGTCAAAAGCACCTAAGGCCCAGTGCCTCCATGGCACTTTCGCACCTAACGCTCATTGGCTTCAGTGGGCATTCAGCAGCGAAGCACATTTCAGGTTCTGGGCCTGAGTGTCTTGGGCGATAGGGAAGAAAAGAAAAAAAATCAAGGGGCTTTTGAGAATGCTTCACGTGGCACATAGGCCTAGGTGCCTAACTCCCATTGGCTTTTAAGGGGGCTTGGGCGCCTTTGAACAGCTGCCCCAAAGGTGCACGTGTTTAAATGTTTACAGCTGTGTGAGGTGACCTGCTGCAGCCTCCTGTGTGCTGCAAAGGCTCCCCTCGCACGGGGGCCACGGCCAATACCGTCGTGGTTGCCCCCGTTAACTACCGGGCGGCGACTGGCCACGCTAGGCTGTGGCTTTGGAGGCCTGACAATGTCGATTAGCTTCGTTTCCTGCCCCAGCCCCGCCACGGTTAAGCAGACTAGTCTTCTACGCGCGTGTGTGTGTGTGTGTCATTTTCATGGCATCACTCCACTTGTGTGTGAGACCAACCATCACAGCGTGTTGATTTAACAATAAACCCACTTTAGTTTGACTTTTAAATTAAAAAAGAAAAAGTTAAAAAAAACTCAAAAGGCACCACCCGAGTTACGCATGCCTCGCTGGAGTCGCTGCTGCATGCCACCCCTTGCTTTCGTCGTCTGAGGCTGTATGTTGGGGGGAGGATTTTGAAAGGACAAAAAAAAGAAAACTTTAGATGCTGTCTTCAGGGTTTCTACAAGGGGGGGGCACAGATGGGCACAGCTAGAATGGCAGATGCCAGATGTTAAGGAAGGGGGGGGGGGTCAGAGCGGGCAGAGCCGTGCCCTCGTTCTGCCCGGGGGAGGCTCAGAGCGGGCAGTGCTGTGCCCTCATTCTGCCCGGGGCGGGGGGGCTTAGAGCGGGGAGAGGCAAGCTGGGACCTACCTTGTTGGCTGGGGCGGGCTGACAGTCCTCCACCCTCATGCCGAAGGCCCGTGGAGCAGGTTTCTTGTTCTTTTTCATGATGTTGATGCCCCAAGGGGCTTTCTGGGGGGCACCCTCATCTAGAACCAAACTCCGCGTCACTGTCCAAAAAGTGAGACCCAGGGGAATAAAGACCCCCAACCGCCCACACGCCACAGGGCCCATGACTCCCCCCACCAGCCTCGCCGCCTTTCAACCCCCAACACAACCTCACACACACACCCGCCACCCGTGCTGATCTGGGCTCGTCTGGCCGGGATCTCGCCCCACAGGATCCTGCACTGAGCGGTGCGTGCTCCCCGAGGGAGGCCTGTGTGCAGCGGAGCGTGGTTTCTGGAGGGCGTTCGGGTTGGGGGGCCGTAATACAATTAGACCCGCTGCTCTGGGTCTAGGTTGGAGGAGGCAGGTCCCAGAAACGCACCGGGAACTGGGAGGTGAAAGCGGCGAGGTTTACGACTGTCCTTAGCTCCCGGGGAGCTCTTTGCCCCGCCTCGGGCCAGCTCCGAGAAAGCGCCGTCTGCCCCACAGCCAAGCTGGTCCCTGCAGCAGGTTGCGCCTGGCCCGAGGAGCAGAGATCTTTGTCCTGGAGCTTCAGACCGTCGTGTCGCTCCCCTGGGCCCAGGCCACGGGGAGGCCTGTGGACGGAGTGGAGGACAAGCGCGAAATGCTCAAGGTAGCCTGCAGCGCCGAGGAGACGCCCTGCGGCGTTCTGTGCCGGCGGCCAGCGTGGCCAAGTGCCGACTGCTTCCCGCCCAAGTCTATCACACTGCTGTGATCCAGCCGCGAGGCAACGAAGGCAGGGGAAACTGAGGCCCGGTCTTCGTCCGCCAGGCTGGGCGGAGGTTCCTAGCCAAGCGGAGACGGCAGAATTCGTCGCTCGCAGATGCTGCTACGAGGAATCTGGGAGGACGCCTGGACGATGGACCAGTCGCCGGAGCGTAGCTTCAACCCACGGAGATGGCCATGTCCGTGTGCTCTTCTGAGCACGGCCCCCTGCCCCCCAGCATCACCTCGCTCTGGCTGGGGCTCAGCTCCCCCCGGCAGTTCTTCGGCCCAGAGCAGATCTCAGCCGAGCACTGGGCCACGCTGCGGGCAGCAGGCTGGTCGGACGTGGCGAAGCAGAAGCAGCGCCATGGATCAGCTGCAAGTCGCTGGCGCTTGAATCCAGGTTGTCTGACCTGGTCCCCTAACGGCTGCACGTCGATGTTGATCCACAATCTCACACACCCCACACGTCCCCATCACCCCACAGGGCCCAGCCCCACAACGCAGACACATGCACAGCCCTGGGCAGCCACGCGCGCTGCCCCCCACGCCGGCGTCTGGGTGTACCTTTAGTCACGGCCGTGTCCTGCCTCGGAGAGCGGGGGGCGCTCGTCCCCGTCTGCTTCAGGAACTCGGCCTTGATCCCCAGCCCGCGCGAGCCCTTGGGGGAAGAGTCTGGTTTCATTCCAGAGGGGCTGCAGAGAGAGCAGATGGGGGGGCTCAGCCTCGCATGCCCAGCAGCCTCTCCTCTTGGCCCCCGGCCTCCTAGCCCCTCACCTCCACTCTCGCACCAAGCACACCCCGGATCACAGCCACCCCTGCACAGGGGGGCAGGCTTTGGTGGCAAAACTGCAGTGCAAGGCATCCTGGGAGTAGCTATGCAAATTAACTCTGCCACTTGCCCACAGTGCTTCACACTGCAGTGGGCTCCCCCTTCCTGAGCACACCCAGGGCAGCAAGGGCAAGACCCCTCTGCTGCCCAAACGTTACAGGGGCACCCGAGTGTAACCCTTCTGCCCATCAGAGTTGGCAGCAACAAGGGCTGGGTTCAGTATCTAGGGGTTCCATTCCAATAACACAATGCAAAACCGGCTCGAGCCCTAGTGATAGACAATCCCACCCAGTGACCTGGGACAAATATATACCACCCCCGCTGGGCACCTCCAAGAGGCAATACTTCCCCTCTCGCAAGCACGGAGTCTGAGTGTAGCAAAAAAGCCTTTTAATAACAGAGAAAAACAATGTGGCATCATGTTGGGGAAACAGCATCAACAGGATTCATAACAGAACCCATGAGCAAAAACCCACCCCAAGCAAATTGGGGTTTGTCCTTTCCCTTGGGTTCTTGAGTCCAGCAACCCGAAATCACCCAAAGTCCCAAAAGTCCAATGGCCCAAAAGTCTCTGTCCCTGGTCAGGGCAGCCCCAGAGTTCGAAAGTTTATCTGCAGAGTTTTACCTCCTAACCTGGGTGGAAATGGGGGGGGGGGAAGGGGAAGAGGTAAGGGGCACCTTACATGATCTGAAGCTGACTGCCCCACAGCTCCATAGGGCTCCGCTCCGCTCCACCAGCCAGTCCACGAACTGCTCCGCTCAGCTCGGCTCCGCTTCCCACGAGCAGCTCCCACTGTCCCATGAACTACTCCACCAGCCAGTCCACAAACTGCTCCGCTCGGCTCGGCTTCCCACAAGCAGCTCCCGCCGTCCCATGAACTGCTCCACCAGCCGTCCCACAAACAGCTCCTGCTGTCCCATGAACGGCTCCACCAGCTGCTCCAGCTGTCCCACAAACTGCTCCACAATATATCTTCAGGCTCCCCCACTACTTAACACAACACTCAGTGATTTCAGCTCTTAGTCAGTTTTTAGCTCTTTTGTGATTTCAGCTTGTAGTAGGGGAGCCTCAGTGCTGGTGCACCATTAGCCCAAAGTGAATTCAGCTCAGCAGCCTGTAACTAGACTCCTAATGGAATCAACATTAGCTCTGACGCACCACAGTAGAGACAGAGAAAAGTGCAATTAGCACGTATGACCCTCACAAAGGGTCCCACACCACCAACTATAAATACCTGTCCGCAGTTTCTCTGAATTCACAGAGTTTTGGAACCCATGTCCCTTGCCTAGCGAGTGCTACTCAGTTGATGGCGAGTCCCTCCACCATAACAAAAGGCCCAGTACAGTTCCAAGCACAGTTCCCATAATCAGGGTAATAACAATTTATTCTTCCTGCCCCAATCACAGAGACACTGGGGATCACACAGCAGCCAAAGTGACCATTTGGGCAGCTATGGGCTCATGCTAGGCGGGGTGGGTGTGCCTATGCAAATGAGATCAGCCCCTGAAGTTCTTTTCCACAACTTGCCACACCTCACCACCAGATGTCAGGGTGGAGCTCATCCTGACTCTGCTTACATCAGCAATGGAGGTTCTCCCTGTTCCTGGCTTGGCCCTCTCTGCCCCAGCCACAGGGCCACTTAGAGATCCCCAGCTAATGGCAGTCCCCCACAGCCCCCCAGCAGGATCCCCAGCTCTTCCGAGCCGTGGTCCCTACTGAAAAGTCCCACCCGTTGGACCCAACTCGGGTTCAAGTCGATCTAGCTGCACCAGTGTAAACCCTGGCAAAGGCGCACTCAAATCGGATTCACGCGGCGCTTCACACTGGTTTGGCTGAATTCGGCAATTTTCGGACACAAACCCGGCTGAAGTGCTGCTCCACTAGGGGCGGCAGCCAGTTCTCTCCATTGCTCAGGACAAATTCCCTTCTCTGGATGGGCCGGGCCTGGGTGCGGGCACTGACACACCATGCGTCTCCTCCGAGGGCCCAAAGTTTTTAAGGACCCAGGTCAGTATCATGAACCCCATTTTACAGGCACAGAGTGTGGAGTGACTTGCCCCAGAGAACCCAGGAGTCCTGTCTCTCAAACCAAACAGAATCCTCCAGAGAGTCGCCCCCACTGGAACCACTCCCTCCCCGGAAGTTTTGCTAGCTGTCTGTCCATGGCACTTCTCTGGCCCCAATCTCTAAGGTATCGACCCTCGCAGGTGATCAGCCCCTTGCACAGAGGAACCAGATGAGGACAGAGGCGTGAATAGGGCTCAGGGGACAGGGAGCAGGGGAGCTAGGAGAGGAGGTGGGGTCCGGGGAGGTGGTTAGGGGCGGAGAGGTCACAGGTAAAGCAAGTAGAGAACAGCTCTTAAGGGGGATTTTAGAGCCAACTGCCCTGCTGGCTGCCCACAAAAGGGAGCTCCCCCCCCACCGGCTTGATGTATCACAATATCTTGGTGAAACCGGCCATCGGCCAGCTCAGGGAGGGAGGGGGGTTGTGGGGCGCCTGGCTCCGGGAGGGGTTGTGGGACGTGTGGTGGGGGGTTGTGGGGCGCCTGGCTGAAGCCCCGACTCCCCCCTGTGCAGAGCTGGCCTGAGCCCCTCTCTCCCGTTCCCCCCTGTGCATTCTCCCTGTGTGGGGCTGGCTCTCACTCTCAGGCTGTGGAGAAATTCAGCCCCAATCTACCCACCTTGGTGTCTCCGTTTCCCCCTCATCACACAGCCATGACTGGATTGTGCCTAGGAGGCAGGGTCAGTATTAGCCCCAGGTGGGATCTAGGGTACACGGAGGTGAAGTGACTTTCCCAAGGCTAAGCAGGGAGTCTGTGGCAGAGCAGAGAACCAAACCCAGCACACCCGAGCCCCCAGGGCTGTGACTGAACCACTGGGCGACCTTCTAACCCAAAGCCTCCGCTGCGCTTTGAGTGTGTGGGTGGGCCAGGCCCTAGACCGAGCCAGCAGGAGGGGGCATGGGGAAAGGCACGTGGGTGGGAAGCAAGAAGGGGAAACATCAGGAAGGGGAGCAAAAACTTGGAGAAGAAAGAAGAGAGGGGCAGGGGGAGGAGAAAGACTCCCCATGGCTTGTCCCTCGCAGCTGCCACCTTCCCACAGCCATCACTGGCCCACAGCTGCCAAAGAGGCCCCAGGCAGGTGTGAAGTGGAGCGAACCTCACGTCTTTCCACTGGGCTGTTAGTGAAGACACCTGGAGCTGAGTGTAATCATTTTAAAACCCTGTAACTCCTGATCATGTCCTTACGTAGTTCGTTACTATTTTAATGATGGCATTAAGAACCCAATAACAATAATCAGTAGAATATGAAAAGTGCATAAATAGGCTGAAAACTGGCAGTTGGGGGGAGGCAGGAAGGGGGCAGGAAGGAGTGAGTGGGAGACCCCAGGGGAGGGGAACCAGGGGGAGGGGGCAGAATGGGGTGGGGTGAGTTGGGGCTGGGGCCTTGGAGGAGAGGGCGGAGCCGGGAGGGGGCACCCACTGGCAAAACCAAAGGCAGCATCTATGCTACACCTGATGTCCGGTTACCAACTTTCTGCACAAAAGCGCACGCCCTAGTCCCGCCCCTTCCCCATGCAGGTCCTGCCCCGCCCCTTCCCCAAGGCCCCGCCCCCGGTTCACTCCATCCCCCCTCCCTTGGTGGCTCGCTCTCCCCCACCCTCACTCGCTATCAGTGGGCTGGGGTAGGGGGGTGGGATGCAGGAGGGGGTGAGGGCTCTAATGGGGGGTGCGGGCTCTGGGGTGGGGCCAGAAATGAGGGGTTCAGGGTGCGGGACGGGGCTCCAGGCTGGGGCAGGGGTGCAGGGGGGTGAGCGCTCCGGCTGTGTGTGTGACCTTCCCCTTTCCCTTAGCCATGTGTTTGCCTCCCCTCCTCCCCCACCAGGGCCAGCATGCACAAGGCCTTGCTGACGGGTCACCTGGCTCTCCACTGACAGCTCAGGGGTCTGGTGTCCTCTGGCCCTGAGACCCCACAATAACTCCAAGGTTATTTCTAACGGGTTAAAGCCGAACTTGTGCTGAGATGAACACATCCCTCGTGGGTGTGGGGTTTTACAATATGAACTGGCTCTGCGTGTGGGTACAGTGCATGGGTCTGAGTAAGACCCACACACCAACATGGCTGAAACACACAACTCCCCAGCCTGGGGGTTTCCATCCCCCTCATTCCTCCCACGGGGGCCTGGCCCGTCTCCTGTACGGCCAGAGACCTGAGGGCCAGCAGTCGGGGTGTTGGGAGAGGGTCTGTTTTCTGTGGCTAGTGACTGCCCCAGAGTCACTCCCACCAGCCCCGATTGCCTTCCGCGGCAGCTGCCGTCCTCTGAAGACTGGCTGGGGATTCGACTAGGAAGAGGCACCTGGGAGCTGGAGTGACCACGGGTCAGACACTGCAACATTGGAGCCAGAACATCCAGGTCTTGATTTTCAGGCCAGTCAAGACAACAAAATAATCCAGTGTGACCCCCAGACACATGACACCCAGCTGATCCGGGCAAGTGACTTGTGCCCCATGCCACAGAGGACGGCAAAAACTCCAACATCCCTGCCAATCTGACCTGGGGGAAATTCCTTCCTAATCCCCAAAAATGGAGATCAGTGAGGCCCTGAGCATGTGAGCAAGGCCCACCGGCCAAGCACCGGAGAGAAATCGTTTTCTATATCACCTGAGAGCACTTGCTTCAGCACCCCCTGCCCCCTCCTGCCACCTCATTGCCCTGGGTACCTTGTTCCAATGTTTAATCACCCGATTTCAAATGTGTCCCAGATTTCTAATGTTAGTTTCTCTGGCATGAACTTCCAGCCATTGGTTCTTGTTCTGCCTTTCGCTGCTCGGTTAAAGAGCCCTTTCGTACCCAGGTTTCTCTTTGTGAGGGGATTTACGCACTCTCATCAAGTGACCTCTTGGTCTTCTTTGTGAGAAACTGAACAGATTCAGCTCTCGTCTCGCACTGAAAGGCAACTTTTCAGCTCCTTTTTTTTTGCGGGGGGGGGGGGGGAGGGTTCTCTGCCCCCTGTCCAATTTTTCATTCTTCCTCTTAAAATGCGGCCAACACGACTGTATGCAAGATTCCGGTGTTGGTCTGACCATGGTGGTATACAGAGATGTCTCTGGTGCCCTATTTCTAGTCACTATTCTCCTGTCTGTGCGTCCAAGGATGGCCACAGCATTGCACAGGGATTTCATGCTGAGTTGTATGTCCATTATGACACCTAAATCCTTTACCGAGTCACAGAAGTCCAGCCTTCCTCCATATTAAAGCTCAGTGTGTTTGAATGGACACAGCTTCCCAAGTGCTCCGTCACACACACAAGGGAATCCCCCACTCAGCCACCTTCACCTGCTGCTGGTCTCTTTTCTCTTTCTTTTTCTCCAGGATCCGCATGTGTCCTTCTGGGGGCAGTTCTCCTCCTCTCTTTGCCTGTGAGCAATGTGACCCCCCCTGGACAGACTGACCAACCCAGGATTCCTTCAGCCTGAAAGCAGAGGGGAGCTTTCACCCACTCCCTCTTTATGGCTCCAGTCTCAGGACCTAAATTCCCTGCCACAGCCCAAAAATCCACACTGGGCCCCACTCCCTTCTCTGGCGATTTCCCTTCTCCCACAGCCCTGGGGCCAGGTGAGCAGAGCCCCTGAGATTTCCCTTTGCAGTCTCTGAGGGTCAGGTCGCCCCATTACACAGCTCGGTAATGTCGTCTTTTCTTCTCCTTTCAGAAGTAAATTGTTGTATTTCTAGTCTCTTTATACGACCCCCCCACATTTGCTGCTTCCAGTTCTCTGCTGTACACACCAACACTGGACTGGGTGAGGAGTCTGGAGCCATCCTGCACTGGGTACGTGGGAGGCTTGTAGGATCAGACCCTAAAATAGCTTTGGAGGGAAATTCTAACCCCCCCTTCCTGTCCCGACCTGTCACTGGGAGGTGCCGGCATTGACCCAAGCTGCCGAGCACCACAGACAGAGGAGACCAATTTTATCCACAAAAAGAAAAGGAGGACTTGTGGCACCTTAGAGACTAACCCATTTATTTGAGCAGAAGCTTTCGTGAGCTACAGCTCACTTCATCGGATGCATAAGGTGGAAAATGCAGTGAGGATGTGTGTAGCTAGTGCGCTAAGAGCAGCAGCGTGGCCGTGGCAGCTCGGCCGGTGGCTGGGGCTAGTCGCCTGAGCATGAACCCAGCCGACACCATGAGACGGCCCCGGGTCACTAGCCTAACCCCCGACACGGCTGCTGCCGCCGCCCCGTCAGTGCCTGAGCTCCAGCAGACCCTGCTGGGGAGCAGCCCCCAGCTGCAGGGTAGATGCCCCTGAGAGCACAGCAGGGCCCAGCTCCCCGGCTGACCTGTGCCGCTGAGCGCTGGGGGGACGGACGGACGGACGGACGGACACGCACACACACGCCCATAGCTCCTTGGCAAGTCATTGGTTTCTCTTCCCCAGACAGGGAGGACGAACCCGTCTGACCAGGCTGGTGGGGCCGGGGCTGAGGGTGCTGGGTGACAGGTGGGTGTCGGCTCTGGGGTGGGACTGTCACTTCCCTCCCGCCCGCCCATCCAACAGGATCCCAGTGAACAAAACCAGCTCAGCCCACAGGGGAAGAGTTCAGACCAGGGCCTGGTGCCTTCTGGGAGCAGGGATTGTCCAGAGAAAGCGCAGACAGAGGGCAGCTCTGAACACTCTGCGCAAAACTGCCTGACCTGACCCGCACCCCCGGATATCCCAGCCCTGAGCTCCCCACTCGCCGCTCTGCCGGTGCCCCTCACTCCCGACCCACAGCCCCCGCTGTCCCAGCCCTGAGCTCCCCACTCGCCGCTCTGCCGGTGCCCCTCACTCCAGACCCACAGCCCCCGCTGTCCCAGCCCTGAGCTCCCCACTCGCCGCTCTGCCGGTGCCCCTCACTCCCGCCCCGCAGCCCCCGCTGTCCCAGCCCTGAGCTCCCCCCTCGCCCCTCTGCCGGTGCCCCTCACTCCCGCCCCGCAGCCCCTGCTGTCCCAGCCCTGAGCTCCCCACTCGCTGCTCTGCCGGTGCCCCTCACTCCCGACCCACATGACCTGCTATCTCAGCCCTGGGCTCCCCCCACACCTCTGCAGTCTATATGGTCTATGGAAATATGCTTATAAGTGTGAATATGATGTAACTGGATTATGCTTTATGCACAAAAGTCTCTGGTAAGGTCTCATTACAAGGCTTATCATCTCCTGAGTGTGGTCATCCTATCTGTATCGTTCTTGTACACGCGTCATTCTTGTGTCTGAAGCTAGAAATATGAAGTATGACTCTGAAGTCCTCTTGTAATTATGGACAGTGTGGGCCGCTGATGATGGTTTGGAAGCTTGATGGCTCCCACTGACTGGGACAATGGGTTGTAAATGGCTCTGTTCACCTGGTGCGGGCTAGCCCTGGAAGAATGGAGACAAGGGGGCTCACAGGACATGTGACATGTCCGGAAGTTGCAGCCACAGGAAGTGAGTGCTGCTCTCAGGACGCCATTAGGAGAAGGTCAGAGGCCCCCAAGGGGCGGGCGGAGGGTGAGGTGGGCGGAGCGGGTCCCTCTCCCTTCCTCAGCCACGTGTCGCCCGCGCGCCACAAGCAGCCCGGCCCCGACCCTGCCCTGCCCCAGTCCGAGTCTGCGCCCCCTGATCCCTCCCCCACCCATGCGCTCCCTCAGCCCCCCCAACACCTCCCATAGTCCCCCCCACACCCTCCTCAGCCATTGGCCCCCGACATCCTCTCCAGCCCCCCCAGGGGCCCCTCCATCCCCCCATCCACCCCAGCCCCACCCTCCATCCAGGGGATCCCTCAGACCCCACTCCCCAAACTCCCCCCTAGTTCACCCCAACCCTTTTCCTCATCCCTCGGCCCCCAGCATCCCCCAAAATGTGCTGCTGCCCCCAAACTCCTCCCCCATCCTCAGCATCCCGCCCCCAACGGACTCCCACCCCTTTCCCCATTGCTGGCCCCCACTTTCCTGTCACCCCCTCCCCCAGTCCATCGCCAATGTGCCAGGTTCCTCATCGCCAGTCTCGGCTACCCCCCAACCTGCCGGGTTCCCCTTTTCAGCCACCGTGGAGCTCTCAAACACGCCCCCAACCCGTCCCCTCTGGGGTCTCTAAATCCCCTATTCCCACAGTGCACCTTGGTAACCCTTCCCTCCTCTACCTCGAATCCCCCTATTCCCTTCCCTTGGGTCCTCCTGAACACCTCAACCCCACGGTCCGCCCCCCACATATATCCTGGTCACTCATTCACACGCTGAGCTAGTCCTTCAGGGGCCCCCACAGCCCACCAAACTTCTCCATCCATGAGCCCCATGGCCCTGTGGCTGGGAAGGGGGGGGAAGCTCCCAAAGTGGCTGGGCTGGGTGTGGGTGTGAATCTTTTCTTGTCTGGTGTGTCCTGGGCTCACAAAGACTCTTTGCTCCCTCAGGGTGGGGTGTGGTTTTTGGCCGAAGGTGACACGGTTTCGGAGCCCTGTGGATGCGACGGGGTGTCTGCAATGGGGCGTGGGAAGGAGAAGAGCGATATGAAGATGGCATCTAAGACGAGGCCAGGTGACTTCTGTGGAGGGAGACATGCTGGACAATGCCAAGGATTGGGGAGACAACCAGGTGTGAGCCCAGGGTGCAGAGAGCTGGGGGAGGGTGTCTGTGTCTGTAACACTTCCCTGTCCTCTCTCACAGATGGAGTCCAAGAGGGATAGGAAGGAGAGAACGAGCGCCCCAGTACTCAAGAATAATAAGGTGCATCCTGGCTGGGCCCGGGGCTCTGCGGGGTTCAGACCAGCGGAAGGGACAAGAGTCTCCTGTGCAGAGTGACGATTTTGGGTGCAGGTGCACTGGGGTGCTTCTAATTGTAGCTCCCAGAACATCATGGGAAGGGGGTTCAGGGTAGAGCCCTGGGGTGTGGGAGATGCAAGAAGCAGAGCCTCGCCATCATGGCAGAGTGTGACGATAATTTTTGTTTTTCCTTCTTGCGTTGTGTTTGGCACCAAGGGAAAAGAAGTGTGTAAGCGTGCGTGTGTATGTTGGAGGGTGAGGGGGGCGGGGACAGAGTCCGTCCTGGTGGAGAGATGGAAAGCGAGCGAGAGCGCAAGCACTGTTAATGCCAGGCAAGACCTGTTCAGCTGGGAGTGGAGCAGCTGTCTCTGTCTGTGAGAGGAGTGCTTGGTTTGGGGACTGCTCATCTCTCTTGGTGGGAGTGGTGTGTGCAAGCCCAGCAGGAGGTTGGATCCAGGAGGGTGATTCCAGGTGCTGAGTGACTTTAATTTCTCCTATTCCCCCTCTCTCTCTGTCTTGTCTTCTGTGTTGGACAACGCACCTTCTCTCTCTCTTTGTCGTGCCTCCTACCACAGGCCATGGTCAGGAGAAGTGCGCATTGATCCCCACAGGCTTGGTCTCGAGAGCCTGCACCATCTAGCAGGAGGGAAGAGAATCATAGCGTGTCCTGGAGGCGACAGTGGGGGAGGTGGGGTGACTGGCCACGCAGCCCGTTGGCTCTGTCTCTTTTCATCGCGTGGGGCGGCTCTAGAGCATATGGGAGACAGAGGGAGGCCGAGCTCTCGCGCACCGGTAGAGCTGTGGGCAGGGCTGCCTCGCTCATCGGTTATTTCCTGCACTTGCAGATGAGTCGCCCAGGAGCTCCAGGCAGAGGAGAAGCTGGAAGAAGTGGAGCTGAGCAGGCTGGACATCCCGGTAAGCAGAGATGAACAGTCCTGAGCTTTCTGCCTTTCCCAGCACTGGGTGTGAGTCAGCGGTGAGGGCACTCTCTTCCTCAGCTCTTCCCAGGTTAGTTTTCTTCAGAGGCCGTGAGCTGTGCGTGGTATTAAGGGCAGGGGAAGAGACAATCGTCTCCTGTGCAGAGTGACTCCTTTGGGTGCAGGTGCAGAGGGGGGATTTCTAATTGTATCTGTGATGGCATAATGGGAGGAGGGTTGAAGCCAGAGCCCTGGGGTGCGGGAGGGTTAAGAAGCTAAAGGTAACCTTGCTGGCACCTGACCAAAATGACCAATGAGGAGACAAGAGACTTTCAAAAGCTGGGAGGAGGGAGAGAAACAAAGGGTCTGTGTCTGTCTGTGTGATGCTTTTGCAGGGGATAGAACAGGTATGGCGTCTTAGAACTTTTAGAGTAACAGCCATGTTAGTCTGTATTCGCAAAAAGAAAAGGAGTACTCGTGGCACCTTAGAGACTAACCAATTTATTTGAGCATGAGCTTTCACCCTATGCATCCGATGAAGTGAGCTGTAGCTCACGAAAGCTCATGCTCAAATAAATTGGTTAGTCTCTAAGGTGCCACAAGTACTCCTTTTCTTTTTAGAACTTTTAGTAAGTAATCTAGCTAGGTATGTGTTAGATTATGATTTCTTTAAATGGCTGAGAAAAGAACTGTGCTGAATAGAATGACTATTCCTGTCTGTGTGTCTTTTTAGTAACTTAAGGTTTTGCCTAGAGGGATTCTCTATGTTTTGAATCTAATTACCCTGTAAGGTATCTACCATCCTGATTTTACAGAGGTGATTCCTTTATTTCTATTAAAAGTCTTCTTGTAAGAAAACTGAATGCTTTTTCATTGTTCTCAGATCCAAGGGTTTGGGTCTGTGGTCACCTATGCAAATTGGTGAGGATTTTTACCAAACCTTCCCCAGGAAGTGGGGTGCAAGGGTTGGGAGGATTTTGGGGGGAAAGCCGTGTCCAAATTACATTTCCCAGTAAACCCAGTTAGAGTTTGGTGGTGGCAGTGGAGATCCAGGGTCAAAGGATAAAATTAATTTGTACCTTGGGGAAGTTTTAACCTAAGCTGGTGAAAGTAAGCTTAGGAGGTTTTCATGCAGGTCCCCACATCTGTACCGTAGAGTTCAGAGTGGGGGAGGAACCTTGACACACCCCCAGCTCTCAGTTCTGCTGACTTTGCAGGTGGACGCTGCCTTTTGGGTCCTAGTGCCTGTCGGGCTCCCCGTCTGCGTGCTGGGAGGAGCCATCCTGTTCTCTGTACAGCAGTGAGTGCGTGTGCTGGAGCAGGGCAGGGTGGGGGAAGCGGGGGGAAATAAGCCATAGGGAAGGAAGGGGATGGGATGAGAAGGGCTGGGGCAATAGGGAAGGAGCACGGGGTGGGGAAGAGAAGGGGATAGAGGAAGCGGGGGCAGGGGGAAGCGGGGGCCCGGCATGCAGCATCCCCTTGGCAGCAGCTGAGGCTCCCCATTAAGCAGGCCCATCAAACCCTCACCCTGACAATCCCCCACCTCCCCTGCAACTGGACCACCCTGATAAGCCCCCCGGACACCCACCCCACAGAGCCCCAGCCTGCTGCACTTGGACCCGCACTCCAATGAGCCCTACCTCCCCTGCACCCGGACCCGTCCTGCGCTAAGCTCACCACACCAACACACCTCCTGCTGAGCCCCAACCACCTTCACTTGGAGCCCTCTGCAGAGTCCCACTGCGCCTGCACCTGGAGCCCCCCAACAAGCCCCAGTGTATCCAGATCCCGCAGTGAGCCACCTCAGCCTGACTGCTCCACCCAGAACCCTCTTACCCCACCGGGATCCCCTCACACTGAGCCCTTCCACACTTCGATCCTGCCAGGCTGAGCCTGTCTGCCCACACCTGGCGCAGGGGCAGTGGCCAAGAGTGTTTCTGGGGCAGGTTTATCCCTTACCCTGAGTCAGGGTGGGGTGCAGCCTCACGGCCGAGTCCCTATCCCGGGAGGGGAGGGAGAAGGCTGCAGGGTGATCTCCCACCTCCATGCAGCCAGTGGCCTCTGCTCCCCACTGCCAGGCCGGAGCTTCCACATTCATTTATTGACAAATAACATTTGCAGAATTTTCAAATAGTGCACAGAATTTTTAATTGTTTGGTGCTGAATTTCCTCAGGAATATGGGGTGCTGGGCAGTTGTGGGGGGGCTGTGAGAGGGGCACTGGGCAGTGGGGAGTGTTGGGCACAGGGATCTGTGAGCCAGATCTCTGGGTGAGGGGTCACTGGGCATGTGAGTTGCTGAGCATAAGAGGGTGGGGAGCAATGGGCAGGGGGGTGGTATGGCAGAGCACGCTGGCAGCGCAGGGCTGGGTGGGCCAGTATGTGTCTGGTGGCTGCGGGTTTGCAAACAGAGCCCCTGTGTGGGGCTGTGCAGACCAGAGCTGTGTCTCCCTCCCCCCACCTCCCTGTGCCTTACCCCTGGCCGGCCCCTGGCTCTGGTGATCAACCCCCCCTTGTGCCATACCCCATTCCTTCATAGGGACCCACATATATGTTTGGTGCTGGCTCACAGACGGTTAATCGGGCCCTGTCCACACCTCCTTGTGCTGGGCACTGCACGGACACCCAGAGGTGGGTGAAGGGCTGTATGTTGCATACAGTGGGGGTGGATGGGGGGCTTTAGGGTTGGATGGACAGCGGGACAGGTGGAGAGCTGCAGGGACGGGTGGTGACGTCATGGGCCAGAGGTGTGATGGGTTCAGCTCATGGGTGCTGGCCCTGCCATCTCCTGCCCCCATCTGCCCTGGACTCTGCCCCGTCTCTTGCAGGCAGCACTCAGCAGAGTCAGGCCCTGTAGCGTTACACTGGTGCCTCCATCCCGTGCATACACCTGTGCACAGGGTGCTGCTGGAGAGCTCAGGCCTGGACAAGCCAGCGGGCTCACGGCTGCTGAACCAGCTCCTCCAAAGACTGCCCCAGATCTCCCCCTCCTTGCGCAGCAAGACCCTGGCTGGAGGGGCTCCTTGTCCCTCCTTGCACCAAAGCAGCCTGCTTAGCAGAGAGACTGAGGTCCCCTGCCTCCGCCCAGCCTCTAGCTGGAGCTGCTCCAGCCCCGAATTGCTGGTCTCCCAGCCTGGCTGGAGTTGGTGTGATGTCCTCGCGGAGTCAGTTCTTTCTCCCTGATAGATTATGATTTTCCCCTCTACAGTTAGTTGGTCTTTCTCTGCTTCCCCAGAACCTCTCCCCAGAGTCTGTCATTGCTTCACCTAAAAGCTGCTTCCCCTTTGGGTCTCTGTGTTCTGGGGTCTCTGCTGTCATCGGGGACCCTGGGCTATGGGCAGTTGCTCAGCAAGGTGAGGGTTGTAACTCAGAGCTTTCTTCATCAGAAATTTAAGTAAAATTAGCCTTTGCCTCATTCCTTAAGGTGCAGAGTAACACATAGGCACACGCCTGCTCACCGGGGGTATGTGTGGGTCGGTGTCAGGGTGCAGGGCCCCCTGGTGCCCGGGTGAGGCAGTGCATGGTGAATATCGCTCTTGTTGGGGCACTGACAACTGCTGGCCAGGTGGGATAGTGCCCTATGTGTATCTCCCCCTCAGCACTGTGATAGTGACCCCTGCTGGCCAGGCACCACTGGTAGCCAGATGAGTCAGTGCTCTAAGTGTGTTCTTCACCTCCCCCAAGGTGGCAGGGTGCCTGGGTGGCCGTGTTAGGTAGAACCCTGGGTATCTTCCAACCCCCTTGTGGCAGTGAGCCCTGTTCCTGGTGCACATCACTCCCCGACTAGGGATGTGCACTGGTGGCCAAGTGGGGCAGTTCCCTGTGTGTAGCCCCCCACCCCCTCTGTGGCCAGCTATGGCAGGCACTAATCCCTGGCATCCACGTGGGGCAATACCCTCTATATATCCCCCAATTGGGGCAGCGCCCTGCGTGTGTGTGTTTGTTTCCCCTGTCAAGGTTCCTTCCCCACTCTGAACTCTAGGGTACAGATGTGGGGACCGGCATGAAAACCTCCTAAGCTTACTTTTACTAGCTTAGGTTAAAACTTCCCCAAGGTACAAATTAATTTTATCCTTTGACCCTGGATCTCCACTGCCACCACCAAACTCTAACTGGGTTTACTGGGAAACGTAGTTTGGACACGGCTTTCCCCCCAAAATCCTCCCAACCCTTGCACCCCACTTCCTGGGGAAAGTTTGGTAAAAATCCTCACCAATTTGCATAGGTGACCACAGACCCAAACCCTTGGATCTGAGAACAATGAAAAAGCATTCAGTTTTCTTACAAGAAGACTTTTAATAGAAGTAAAGGAATCACCTCTGTAAAATCAGGATGGTAGATACCTTACAGGGTGATTAGATTCAAAACATAGAGAATCCCTCTAGGCAAAACCTTAAGTTACAAAAAAGACACACAGACAGGAATAGTCATTCTATTCAGCACAGTTCTTTTCTCAGCCATTTAAAGAAATCATAATCTAACACATACCTAGCTAGATTACTTACTAAAAGTTCTAAGACTCCATTCCTGTTCTGTCCCCGGCAAAAGCATCACACAGACAGACACAGACCCTTTGTTTCTCTCCCTCCTCCCAGCTTTTGAAAGTCTCTTGTCTCCTCATTGGTCATTTTGGTCAGGTGCCAGCGAGGTTACCTTTAGCTTCTTAACCCTTTACAGGTGAGAGGATTTTTCCTCTGGCCAGGAGGGATTTTAAAGGGGTTTACCCTTCCCTTTATTTTTATGACATCCCCTATTTGGGTGGTGACTGCTGGTGGCTAAGTGAGGCAGTGGCCTTTGATTTCCTCTTCTCTCCCCGCACTCCCACATCTGAGGTAGTGCCCCCTGTTGGCCAGTTGAGGCACTACTAATTGGAGCAGTGACCTCCCCGTGGTGGCCTGGTGTGGCAGTGCCCTCTTGGTATCTCCCTCCCACAACAGACAGACACACACCGTTGTGGTAGTGGCCACTTCAGGCCGTGGCCTGTTTATCATTCCCCCACCACCATTACAGCAGTGACTCCTGGTGGCCACGTGAGGCAGTGCCCTGCATGTGTCCCCCCGGCCAGTGCTGCAGTGACCCCTGGGGCCCAGTTTGAGAACAGGTTTTGTGTACCTCATGTGTAGCCTGCGTGTACCTCACGTCTTGGGGCAGTGAAGTGTGGTAGCCAGCTAACACAGGGCACAGTCTGACATCTGGTGGCCATGTAGGGCAGTGGCCTGTGTGTACCATCTCCACTGGCGCCGTGACCCCTGGTGTCTTGGTACTAAGATGCAGCCACATCTGGGTTACACAGTGGGGCTGTATATAGGCCAATGGGGATAGGCCCCCACTGTTCCAGGAAGTAGACAAGGTCTAAGATACCAGAGCAACTGCTGCTGCTATTTCAACAGGAAGAGAAGGAGGAGGCTGCAGGATGGTGAAGGAGAGAAAATCAACACTGCAGGAGCAGGAGAAGGTAAAGACCAGGAGAATCCAGAAGCCAAGTCACCAGAGAGGCACAGGGAACCTCTCTGCAACCTTCCCAAAACTCTCATTTGAAGAGGGGTGTGGACTGTGGAATATGTAGCTTTCTCCCAAAAAACATAAAGAAATAGCTTTGAGCTCTGATGCGCTATGTAGGTCAGTTCTTTGATGGGGTTAGTGAGGGGTTCGATGCCATTTAACTAATCCACTTTCAAGTCACACCTTCTACTAATCAAAATTCATTTTGCTGAGTGTCCCCCTGTTGGCAAGCCCTGAATTCTCCGCGCTGACCCGTCCCTTCAAGGCCCTGAGTTTGTGGTACAGGAAGGGCTGGATCACTTTTTATAGTGGGGGAGCTGAAAGCCAGCTAGCTGGACTCCCGTGTGTTCACAAGCAGTGTGAAAAAGCACAATTCCCGCTCACACTGCTCAGGGACAGCACAGCTCCGGGGTTCTCAAGGATCACACAATAATGCTCGCTTCAGAGGCGTGCACACGGGGTGGGCCCAGGCACACCCGAATCAGGGTCGCCCCAAGCGCAAAAAAAAAAGGGGGGGGGCGGCCGGACTGCTGGAGATGGGGGGGCGAGGGAGTCTGGGGTAGGGGGGCCCTGGCCCAGCCACTCTTCTCCGCCCCCGCTCTCTCTTGCGGGGGAGAAGCTTGGTGGGGCTGCGCTCTGGGCTCAGTCCTGCTGCTCCGAGGCCGCCAGCAGCCAAGCTCCCGCCTCGCCCTGCAGCTCGCTGCGGACTCGCCCCACCTCCGCCCCCTGTCCCCGGTCCGCGGTGTGCCGGGCAGAGAGAGGGGGACATGGAGAAGAGGCAGGGACAGGGCCTCAAGGAAGCGGGTGGAATTGGGGTATACCCCCTCCAGCCCCCTCCTGTGAACCGCTCAGGGCAGGGGGCTGGGAGCACCCCCACAATTCCAGCGCACCTGCCCAGCCCTGACCCCTGCAGCCCTCTCCCCCTCACACACCCTGCCCTGACTCCTGCATCCCCCTCACACACACCCAGTCCCCAGTTCTGACTCCTGCACCCCCCACACATCCCCACCCCCACCCTGAGCACCAAACTGGAGCTCTTGCACCCTCCCCCCCACATACCAACCTGCACCCCTGGCACCGAATAGGAGCTGCCCCAGGTAAGCGCTCCACACCCCCAACCTCCTGCCCCAACGCTGAGCCCCCTCCCTCATTCTACCTCCTGTTCAGACCCTGCACCCCAACCCCCAGCCTTCTCCTTCACACCCAGCCCTGTGCTCAGTGCACCCCCACCCTCAGCTCAGTGCAGAGTGAGATGAAGAGAATGGGCTAGAACCAGGGAGAAGGTAGGTACCCACTCTATGTGGGCAGGAGTGGGGGGGATCCTGTTTACCCCCTCCCCAGACCTGCTCTGCTTGCAGTTTACCCCCGGTCCCTCTCTTGCTCCAAGGACCAACCCTAGCTCCTGCCCCACTGTGCTTTTGCCCTCAGCCCCTGCCTTGCTCCAGCCAACAGGGACTAATCCTCCCCCCATGTCCCACTGTGCTCATCTTGCCCCTGTCCCCTGCCTCACTCCAGCTGGGGACCAATCCTTCCCCCCGCCCCCATCCCCAACTTTGAGGGTGGATGAAAATCAATGACTTTTTAAAAAAAAATCAAATAATCTGATTTTTTTAATTTAAATTGGATTTTTGAGGAAAAAATATCTAAAGATTGTTTTAATTAAGGTACATCAGAGATGCTTAGTTTTGCAGTTCTCAGACTGTGGATTTGTGTCTCCAGAGGTAACGTGCTTGTTAACCGCAAAAATGTTTTAAATAAATAAATAATATAGAGAGGTGAGAAATAACAGACCTCAACTCTATTGTCCCTCTGCAAATATGTGGACACAGGGTCAACCCCTTACCTCTCTTTAAAAGTGAAAAGTTTCAAAAAGTTCAATGAATAGAAGATTGTTGGGGGCAGAATAGATCTGGACAAGGAAAAGAAGTCTGGAGATAGACGTGAGAAGTGAGGGACAAATGCTTTTTGTTAAACTATTATGTTTGCTGTTGAAGAAAAATATCCAGAATACTTCACGTTGTTGTTTTAGTTAAATAAGGCAATTTAAATATCTGTCTGGGGATGTTCTCTTCCTAATACAGCCTGGCAAGAAAATCTTCCAAATATTAATGATTAACCTGTTGAATTGGAGAGAGTTCACCTCCCAATAACTTCATAAATCTCTGCTTCAGTTACCTTTGGTAAATGAAATAACCAAACACTCATTCATTTTGTGACATAGCTGTAAAACTCATCTGAAAAGTTTTCCAAATAAATCACGGTTTAAAAATGTATAGTGTTTCCCTTCTAAAAGTGAAACCTACATCGAACTCTGAGTTGTGAAGAATGTGTATTAAGGTTATAACAACCAACAAGAATGCACTTTTATGTAGAAAACCATGATTAAATGGAGATTTCCTGACGAGTGATTTAAATCAAATCCACCCTGCCCGCTGTACTCTTGCCCCAGCCTCTTCATTCCCAGGGGGGCCCACAAATATGTTTGGTGCCAGGCACACAGAAAGTCAATCCTGCCCTGTTCCTAGAATGAACCCTCATTGAGTGGGGCGATCCCCAGGGAGCAGCTCCAACCTCCAGCGTGTCTGGCCAGTGGCAGGACATGAGCACGGCAAGGGAGGGGGTGGCAGTGACATCACACAGGCCTTTTGCAGGAGCTCAGCCGATTGGTCAAAGGTGGTGGGGAGGTGGTGACCTCACAGACAGATGCTGACATCAGCCAGGCAGGACGGGGAGGGGCCAGGGAAACCTCGGCGACCCCTGTGGCTTCACTTCAGCGAGTCTCCTTCTCGAGGTCTCTCCGTGAGGACTGAGAGGGGATCGGGGTCACGTACGTGAGCACCAGGGGGAACCTCTGTAGAGTTTTCTCCTTTCCTTTCATAGATTTATTGCTAGAAAACAGACATCCCTGTTGAGAAGGTAAGAGCCTCCTCAGGTCTGAAACCTCTTCAGTCGGATCCATCTGATGACAGTTGAATTCTAGGCGTGGAAAACACAAGCTTAAGGGGGCAGAATTTTATTCCGCACCTAAATTCTGTCCCTTAGAATCACTGGGGACATGAGGGTTAGTCCTTTTTATTTCACCTTTTCCTCCATTCCTCCCTCCTTTCTCTTCTTCTCTTGCATCTTTTGTCCTTTCTCCTCTTCCCCTCCCAACACCAGGAGGTGTGTGTGTGTTTGTGAATCCACTGATCTTCCTTCATGTGGGAACAGATGATACCGATAGATTCTCGTTGGAACGTATCAAGGAAGACTATGCCAGGCTTGGGAAGAAGCTTTAGGAAATTGAGGCTCAGGTGATCTTCAGTGGGTTTCTGCCTGTTCCTAGAGGTGGGCGCAAAGGTGTGACAAGATTATGACTATCAACAGATGGCTCAGGCAGTGGTGCTGTAAGGAGGGCTTTGGGATGTATGGCCACTGGGAGGCCTTCATGGACAGAGGACTGTTCTCTCCAGATGGACTTCATCTGAGTAGGGAAGGAAATAAACTTCTCGGATGGAGGCTGGCACAACTGATTAAGAGAGCTTTAAACAAGGAATTTGGGGGAGATGGTTGGAAGATGTCCAGGTAATGTCCACACCGGATTTTAATATTGAGAGGGAAGAAAACAAAGTAATGAAGGATACAGCTGTGAGTAGGAGAATGGACATAAGGAGGAAGGGCAGTGTGGATACCAGTCTAATAGGTCATACTGGCGGTAGAATGTCAATGCCTAATCGGGTAAAGAATGTGATTGAGGGCAAACAGCAAAAATTAAGATGTTTGTACACCAATGCGAGGAGCCTAGGTAACAAAATGGAGGAACTAGAGCTACTGGTGCAGGAAGTGAAACCAGATATTGTAGGGATAACAGAAACATGGTGGAATAGTGGTCATGACTGGAGTTCAGGTATTGAAGGGTATGTGCTGTTTAGGAAAGACCAAAATAAAGGCAAAGGTGGTGGAGTAGCATTGTATATCAATGATGAGGTAGATTGTAAAGAAATAAGAAGCGATGGAATGGATAAGACAGAGTCTGGGCAAAAATCACTTTGGGGAAGAAAACTACTAAAGCCTCCCCTGGGATAGTGCTTGGGGTGTGCTATAGACTGCCGGGATCTAATTTGGATACCTATAGAGACCTCTTTAATGTTTTTAATGAAGTAAATACTAATGGCAACTGTGTGATAATGGGAAATCTTAACTTCCCAGATATAGACTGGAGGATAAGTGCTAATAATAATAATAGGGCTCAGATTTTCCTAGAGGTGATAGCTGATGGATTCCTTCATCAAGAAGTTGCTGAACTAACAAGAGGGGATGCCATTTTAGCTTTGGTTTTGGTGAGTAGTGAGGACCTCATAGAAGAAATGGTTGTCGGGGACAACCTTGGTTCGAGCGATCATGAGCTAATTCAGTTCAAACGGAATGGAAGGATAAACAAAAATAGATCTGTGACTAGGGTTTTTGATTTCAAAAGAGCTGACTTTCAAAAATTAAGGAAATTAGTTAGGGAAGTGGATTGGACTGAAGAATTTATGGATCGAAAGGCGGAGGAGGCCTGGGATTACTTTAAATCAAAGCTGCAGAAACTATTAGAAGCCTGCATCCCAAGAAAGGGGAAAAAATTCATAGGCAGGAGTTGCAGACCAAGCTGGATGAGCAAGCATCTCAGAGAGGTGATGAAGAAAAAGCAGAAAGCATACAGGGAGTGGAAGATGGGAGGGATCAGCAAGGAAAGCTACCTTATTGAGGTCAGAACACGTAAGGATAAAGTGAGAAAGGCTAAAAGTCAAGGAGAGTTGGACCTTGCAAAGGGAATTAAAACCAATAGTAAAAGGTTCTATAGCCATATAAATAAGAAGAAAACAAAGAAAGAAGAAGTGGGACCGCTAAACACTGAGGATGGAGTGGAGGTCAAGGATAATCTAGGCATGGCCCAATATCTAAACAAATATTTTGCCTCAGTCTTTAATGAGGCTAATGAGGAGCTGAGAGATAACGGTAGCATGAGAAATGGGAATGAGGCTATGGAGATAGATATTACCGTATCCAAGGTAGAAGCCAAAAACTCAAACAGCTTAATGGGACTAAATTGGGGGCCCAACTAATCTTCCTCCAAGAATATTAAAAGAATTGGCACAAGAAATTGCAAGTCCATTAGCAAGAATTTTTAATGAATCGGTAAACTCAGGGGTTGTACCATATGACTAGAGAATTGCTAACACAGTTCCTATTTTTAAGAAAGGAAAAAAAGTGATCCGGGTAACTACAGGCCTGTTAGTTTGATATCTGTAGTATGCAAGGTCTTGGAAAAATTTTGAAGGAGAAAGTAGTTAAGGACATTGAGGACAATGGTAAATGGGACAAAATACAACATGGTTTTACAAAAGGTAGATCGTGCCAAACCAACCTGATCGCCCTCTTTGAGACAGAAACAGATTTTTTAGACAAAGGAAACACAGTGGATCTAATTTACCTAGATTTCAATAAGACATTTGATACGGTGCCACATGGGGAATTATTAGTTAAATTGGAAAAGACGGGGATCAATATGAAAATTGGAAGGTGGATAAGGAAGTGGTTAAAGGGGAGACTACAGTGGGTCATAGTGAAAGGCAAACTGTCAGGCTGGAGGGAGGTTACCAGTGGAGTTCCTCAGGGATCGGTTTTGGGACCAATCTTTTTTAATCTTTTTATTACTGACCTTGGCACAAAAAGTGGGAGTGTACTAATAAAGTTTGTGGATGACACAAAGCTGGGACGTATTGCCAATTCAGAGAAGGACCAGGATATCATACAGGAAGATCTGGATGACCTTGTAACCTGGAGTAATAGCAATAGGATGAAATTTAATAGTGAGAAGCATAAGGTCATGCATTTAGGGATTAATAACAAGAATTTTAGTTATAAGCTGGGGACACATCAATTGGAAGTAAGAGAGGAGGAGAAGGACCTTGGTGTATTGGTTGACCGCAGGATGACTATGAGCCGCCAATGTGATATGGCCGTGAAAAAAGCTAATGCGGTCTTGGGATGCATCAGGCAAGGTATTTCCAGTAGAGATAAGGGGGTGTTAGTACCATTATAAAAGGCATTCTTCACCTGGAATACTGTTTGCAGTTCTGGTCTCCCATGTTTAAGAAGGATGAATTCAAACTGGAACAGGTACAGAGAAGGGCTACTAGGATGATCTGAGGAATGGAAAACCTGTCTTATGAAAGGAGACTCAAGGAGCTAGGCTTGTTTAGCCTAACCAAAAGAAGGCTGAGGGGAGATATGATTGCTCTCTATAAATATATCAGAGGGATAAATACCATAGAGGGAGAGGAATTATTTAAGTTCAGTACCAATGTGGACACAAGAACAAATGGATATAAACTGGCCAGCAGGAAGTTTAGACTTGAAATTAGACAAAGGTTTCAAACCATTATCAGAGGAGTGAAGTTCTGGAACAGCCTTCCAAGGGAAGCAGTGAGGGCAAAAAACCTATCTAGCTTCAAGATTAAGCTCGATAAATTTATGGAGGAGATGGTATGATGGGACAGCATGATTTTGGCAATTAATTGATCTTTGACTACTAGTGGTAGATGGGGCCCAGTGGCCTTTCATGGGATGTTGCATGGGAGGGGATCTGAGTTACTACAGAGAATTCTTTTCTGCGTATCTGGCTGGTGAGTCTTGCCCACATGCTCAGAGTTCAGCTGATCCTCATATTTGGGGTCGGGATGGAATTTTCCCCCAGGGCAGATTGGCAGAAGCCCTGGGGGTTTTTCACCTTCCTCTGCAGCATGGGGCATGGGTCACTTGCTGGAGGATTCTCAGCACCTTGAAGTCTTTAAACCATGATTTGAGGACTTCAATACCTCAGAGAAAGGTGAGAGGTTTATTGCAGGAGTGAGTGTGTGAGATTCTGTGACGAGTGAACGGTTCTTACCTCCAGGAGATGTATGGGATCTTCCATCTGAGTCTCAATGGGACCCATGTTGCTTGGTTTCACAGGATGAGATAACCTGTCCACACTGCTCCCTGAGTTGGGCTGGCTGCAGGATATATCTGAGAGGCTGGGACAGAGCCTGAAAGACAGATATGACAATCAGGGTTCTGTCACCCCAGGGGGAGAAAAGAGGGTCTGAACCCCAGAGAATAAGCAACTGAACCAACCAATTCCTGTTCTGGATCTAGAGGCGGCTTCAGTTTGCTAGCAGGAGACTGTACAGGAGACCTTGCAGCTGGGGGGGCGACCCAGGCACTAACATGGGCATGGAAGTTTGAGGAACAGGGCAGAGGCCTGTGTGGGGCTAGGAGGGCAGGGATTGGAGAAACAAGAGCAGATGATCAAACACATTCTTAAGGTAGGTCAGGATGATCCCCATTTCAAAGATAGAGAAAGTGAGGCACCAGGTGGGAGAGTGACGTGGCCAGGATCACGTTACCACTCAGTGGCAGGGCTGCACTACAACCTGTTCCCTGCTCTCATCCCTGGACCCTGCTGCCCCTGCTGTATGACCACTCCGGCCATCCTCTCCCAGAGGCCATCCCCACCACTCTCCATTACCGGCTGTTTCCACAATGGAAGCAGGCTTGTAACAGAGTTTACTCACCGATAGGTTCCCCTTCCTGGCAAGGCCTGGTGCCACAGCTTTCTTGCTGGGCTAGCACCCCGGCCAAGAGTCGGTAGGGCACTCTGGCAGTTTTTTGCCTGGGAACTCAGCCCTTCAGCCAGGTGACCGTCTTTTAGCCCACTCCTTCCTGGGTCGCGCTCATCCTAAACTAAAAGTCCAAAAATGTCTTTGTCATAAACATAAAGGGAAGGGTAAACCCCTTTAAAATCCCCCCTCTCACCTGTAAAGGGTTAAGAAGCTAAAGGTAATCTCGCAGGCACCTGACCAAAATGACCAATGAGGAGACAAGAGACTTTCAAAAGCTGGGAGGAGGGAGAGAAACAAAGGGTCTGTGTCTGTCTGTGTGATGCTTTTGCCGGGGACAGAACAGGAATGGAGTCTTAGAACTTAGTAAATAATCTAGCTAGGTATGTGTTAGATTATGATTTCTTTAAATGGCTGAGAAAATAGCTGTGCTGAATAGAATGACTATTCCTGTCTGTGTGTCTTTTTTGTAACTTAAGGTTTTACCTAGAGGGATTTTGAATCTAATTACCCTGTAAGGTATTCACCATCCTGATATTACAGAGGTGATTCTTTTCTTTTTACTTCTATTAAAAGTCTTCTTGTAAGGAAACGGAATGCTTTTTCATTGTTCTAAGATCCAAGGGTTTGAGTCTGTGGTCACCTATGCAAATTGGTGAGGATTTTTACCAAACCTTGCCCAGGAAGGGGGGTGTAAGGGTTGGGAGGATTTTGGGGGGAAAGATGTGTCCAAACTCTGTTTTTTCAGGAACCCGGATAAAGTTTGGTGGTGGCAGTGGAAATCCAAGGGCAAAGGGTAAAATTAATTTGTACCTTGGGGAAGTTTTAACCTAAGCTGGTAAAAGTAAGCTTAGGAGGTTTTCATGCAGGTCCCCACATCTGTACCCTAGAGTTCAGAGTGGGGAAGGAACCTTGACATGGTGGCAGAGTGGTGGGATTAACCTGAAATCATTTTGAGATCAATTTGAGATTTTTTGAACGAGAAAAACAGATTTTAAAAAGGAAATATTTTTTTCCTTTGGGGCTACTGGAAAGGAGGTCCAACTGAAAGCAGCTAGTTTTTTCTCTGCTTTGGGGCCAGAGCAGAGACAAAAGGGGATTATCTTTGTGAATTCCAGGTTTTCTTTGCCTGGAGGCAGAGTAGTTAACCTCCTGCAGGGAAATTCACAGTCTTCACAAACCTGAGGTTTTTTTCCCCTAAAAGTAAATAGTGGGGTGTTCTATACCCATTTGCCTGGAGACAAAAGTGGTAGGGTTTTTTTTTTAGGACTTTGATTTTTTTTACAAGGAGCACAGATTTGAAAAGGATTTTTTTTTCCTTTGGGGCTGCTGGAAAGGAGGTTTCCAAGTAGTGGAGGTTTTTTGCTTTGATTTGGGGCCAGAGCAGAGACAAAGGGAATTGTCTTTTTCTGTAGGCTGACAATCACTATCAGAGAATAGGTTTCCTATTCCAGCACAGCAAAATTTTACAGCCAAGTTTTGTTTGTTTATTTCTAAATCTCGGGTGTGAGGTTAGTTAAAAACAGAGAGGTTAGGATGACAGACTCCACGGCTCAACAAAAGCTGGAATTAGCCAGATTTCAGGCTGAGGAAAAACAAAAGGAACATGAAAGACAGATAGAACTCATGCGCCTGGAGAAGGAAGTACAGGAGGCTGCCCACAGGAGGGAAATGGAGGCAAGGAAGCATGTGGAGGAGGAGAAGGAGAAAGAGAGGAAGCATGAACTGGAGATGGAGAAGGTAAAGGCTCAGCAGAATATACCAACAAACCCTAGCAATCCTTCTCCAGGTACCACTTCCCATCCCAGAAAGTTCCCCACCAACAAGGCAGGCGATGATACGGAGGCCTTCTTAGAAAACTTCGAAAGGGCCTGCCTTTTGTACAGCATCTCTACCGACCAATACATGGTAGAGCTGGGGCCGCAGCTCAGTGGACCCTTAGCTCAGGTGGCGGCTGGAATGCCCAAAGAACACATGAACAAGTATTCACTGTTTAAATCCAAGGCGAGAGTCAGAATGGGGATAACACCCGAGCATTCTCATTGGAGGTTCAGAGCCCTAAGGTGGAAACCAGATGTGTCATTTACCCGACATGCCTACCACCTTGTGAAACACTGGGATGCCTGGATATCAGGAGCAAGTGTTGAATCTCCAGTAAATTTGCCCTTCCTAATGCAAATGGAACAATTCTTAGAGGGTGTTCCTGAGGAAATAGAAAGATACATCCTAGATGGGAAGCCCAAAACTGTAATCGAGGCAGGAGAGATTGGAGCCAGATGGGTGGAGGTGGCAGAGAAGAAGAAAACTGGTCGCAGTTGGAGCGGAGACCAGAAGGGACAACCCCAGACCACACCCTATTACCGGGGGCTGCCCAAGGCCCCACCTACCTCCCAAAGAACCCTCCAGACACCCTATCATCCCACCACCCCATTCTCCAGCAACCCGCCTCGCCCCAGTGACCTGTCAGCTCTTGTTAAACCCTGGATTTGTGCTGGAAATGGCCCACCTTGATTATCATACACATTGTAAGGAGAGTGGTCTCTTTAGATAAGCAATTACCAGCAGGAGAGTGGATTTGTGTGTGTGTGTGGCGGGGGGCGGGGGTGAGAAAACCTGGATTTGTGCTGGAAATGGCCCAACTTGATTATCATACACATTGTAAGGAGAGTGATCACTTTAGATAAGCTATTACCAGCAGGAGAGTGGGGTGGAGGGAGGTATTTTTTCATGATTTGTGTGTATAAAAAGATCTTCTACACTTTCCACAGTACGCATCCGATGAAGTGAGCTGTAGCTCATGAAAGCTTATGCTCAAATAAATTGGTTAGTCTCTAAGGTGCCACAAGTACTCTTTTTCCTTTTTGCGAATACAGACTAACACGGCTGTTACTCTGAAACCTGTCATTACGCAAGGCACTGCATTTAGCCGTATGGAGTGGAAATCTATCAACTGCATGAAAAAACTTGTACAGATACAGACAGACATCATCTTCCTTTCCAAATGCAAACAGATGGACATCGTACCAAAAGGACTGAAAGTAAAAAATTCATTACAATCTACATACCACACAGACTATGCTGACAGCTTGTACCACATGCTCTCAAAGAAACTGCGGAACCACCTGATCAACATCCTCTACAGCAAACAGGGAAAGATTAAGAATGAGCTCTCAAAAATGGATACTCTCATAAAAAACCAACCTTCCACACAAACTTCCTCATGGCTGGACTTTACTAAAACTAGACAAGCCATTTACAACACACACTTTGCTTCTCTACAAAAGAAAAAGGACACTAAATTTTCTAAACTACTACATGCCACAAGGGGCCACAGCAACGGTTCCCTCAACTCACCCAGCAATATTGTTAACATATCCAACTATACTCTTAGCCCAGCAGAAGCAGCTGTCCTATCTCGGGGCCTCTCCTTCTGCCCCTCCACCCCTACGAACATGATACAGTTCTGTGGTGACCTAGAATCCTACTTTTGACGTCTCCGACTCAAGGAATATTTCCAACATACCTCTGAACAACATACTAATCCACAGAGACCTCCCTACCAACACTACAAAAAGAAGGATTCTAGGTGGACTCCTCCTGAAGGTCGAAACAGCAGACTGGACTTCTACATAGAGGGCTTCCGCCGACGTGCACGGGCTGAAATTGTGGAAAAGCAGCATCACTTGCCCCATAACCTCAGCCGTGCGGAACACAATGCCATCCACAGCCTCAGAAACAACTCTGACATCATAATCAAAAAGGCTGACAAAGGAGGTGCTGTTGTCATCATGAGTAGGTCGGAATATGAACAAGAGGCTGCGCGGCAGCTCTCCAACACCACTTTCTACAAGCCATTACCCTCTGATCCCACTGAGAGTTACCAAAAGAAACTACAGCATTTGCTCAAGAAACTCCCTGAAAAAGCACAAGATCAAATCCGCACAGACACACCCCTGGAACCCCGACCTGGGATATTCTATCTACTACCCAAGATCCATAAACCTGGAAATCCTGGGCACCCCATCATCTCAGGCATTGGCACCCTGACAGCAGGATTGTCTGGCTATGTAGACTCCCTCCTCAGGCCCTACACTACCAGCACTCCCAGCTACCTTCGAGACACCACTGACTTCCTGAGGAAACTACAATCCATCGGTGATCTTCCTGATAACACCATCCTGGCCACTATGGATATAGAAGCCCTCTACACCAACATTCCACACAAAGATGGACTACAAGCCATCAAGAACACTATCCCCGATAATGTCACGGCTAACCTGGTGGCTGAACTTTGTGACTTTGTCCTTACCCATAACTATTTTACATTTGGGGACAATGTATACCTTCAAATCAACAGCACTGCTATGGGTACCCGCATGGCTCCACAGTATGCCAACATTTTTATGGCTGACTCAGAACAACGCTTCCTCAGCTCTCGTCCCCTAACGCCCCTACTCTACTTGCGCTATATTGATGACATCTTCATCATCTGGACCCATGGAAAAGAAGCCCTTGAGGAATTCCACCATGATTTCAACAATTTCCATCCCACCATCAACCTCAGCCTGGTCCAGTCCACACAAGAGATCCACTTCCTGGACACTACAGTGCTAATAAACGATGGTCACATAAACACCTCCGTATACCGGAAACCTACTGACCGCTATTCCTACCTACATGCCTCCAGCTTTCACCCTGACCACACCACACGATCCATCGTCTACAGCCAAGCTCTGCGATACAACCGCATTTTCTCCAACCCCTCAGACAGAGACAAACACCCACAAGATCTCTATCAAGCATTCTTACAACTACAGTACCCACCTGCGGAAGTGAAGAAACAGATTGATAGAGCCAGAAGAGTTCCCAGAAGTCACCTACTACAGGACAGGCCTAACAAAGAAAATAACAGAACGCCACTAGCCGTCACCTTCAGCCCCCAACTAAAACCCCTCCAACGCATTATTAAGGATCTACAACCTATCCTGAAGGATGACCCAACACTCTCACAAATCTTGGGAGACAGGCCAGTCCTTGCCTACAGACAGCTCCCCAACCTGAAGCAAATACTCACCAGCAACCACATACCACACAACAGAACCACTAACCCAGGAACCTATCCTTGCAAGAAAGCCCGTTGCCAACTGTGCCCACATATCTATTCAGGGGACACCATCACAGGGCCTAATAAGATCAGCCACACTATCAGAGGCTCGTTCACCTGCACATCCACCAATGTGATATATGCCATCATGTGCCAGCAATGCCCCTCTGCCATGTACATTGGTCAAACTGGACAGTCTCTACGTAAAAGAATAAATGGACACAAATCAGACGTCAAGAATTATAACATTCATAAACCAGTCAGAGAACACTTCAATCTCTCTGGTCAGGCGATTACAGACATGAAAGTTGCTATATTACAACAAAAAAACTTCAAATCCAGACTCCAGCGAGAAACTGTTGAATTGGAATTCATTTGCAAATTGGATACAATTAACTTAGGCTTGAATAGAGACTGGGAGTGGCTAAGTCATTATGCAAGGTAAACTATTTCCCCTTGTTTTTTCCTACCCTCCCACCCCTAGACGTTCTTGTTAAACCCTGGATTTGCGCTGGAAATGGCCCACCTTGATTATCATACACATTGTAAGGAGAGTGATCATTTTAGATAAGCTATTACCAGCAGGAGAGTGGGGTGGGGGGAGGTATTTTTTCATGCTTTGTGTGTATAAAAAGATCTTCTACACTTTCCACAATATGCATCCGATGAAGTGAGCTGTAGCTCACGAAAGCTTATGCTCAAATAAATTGGTTAGTCTCTAAGGTGCCACAAGTACTCCTTTTCTTTTTGCGAATACAGACTAACACGGCTGTTACTCTGAATCCCGAGAGAACTGTCCTCTATCCATGAATGCCTCCCAGTGGCCATACGTCCCAAAGCCCTCCTTATAGCACCACTGCCTGAGCCATCTGTTGATAGTCATAATCTTGTCACACCTTTGTTGCCCTTCTCTAGGAACAGGCAGAATCCCACTAAAGATCACCTGAGCCTCAATTTCCTTCAGCGTCTTCCCCAGCCTAGCATAGTCTCCTTTAATACTTTCCAGCGAGAATCTAGCCGTATCATTTGTTCCCACATGAAGGATAATTAGGGGATTCATTCCCGCTCCCTTTAGAATCCTTTTCAACCTCAGGTCTACATCCCGTATCTTAGCACCTGGAAGACAGCACACCCTCCTATTCTCCGGATCAGCTCTGGTTACAGGCCTATCTATTCTTCTCAGTAAAGAGTCCCCAATCACATAGACCTGTCTTTTCCTAGTGACGGTGCTATTCTCCAGTCTATCTCCTGTTCCCTCTGGCTGCAAGTTCTTTCCATTCCTATTCTCCCTTGTAATCCTCTTTAACCCATCCTGTATCCTCCTGGGGCTCATATTTGGTGTAATCTCCATTAACTCTTCCCCTTTTCCTATAGGACTAGCTGCTCTTCTCTTCTTCCTTGCCCTTCCACCTTCAGTGACTACCTGCTGAGCCCCTTCTTCATTTTCCAACTCTGCATGCCTATTCTTAAGCTCTATTTCTCCTTCACTAGCCCGTCTTTTCCTTTGCCTGGTTCTTTTAGTCACATGCTTCCACTGACCACTTTCCTCACCCAGAAGTCTCCCCTCAGAATTCCCCAGTCCTGCTTCCATCTGCAAGTCTGAGCTTTTCCCTTCAGATACGCCATGTCTTTGCTCCATAATCTGCTCAAACCCCTTCCTAAACTCTACCAGACTTTCCACCTGCATCTCCAAACCTCGGATCTTTTCCTCCATCGGCTCTAGCAGACGGCATTTCACGCAGACAAAACTCTTACCAGGTGCCCCCTCCAGGATCATGGACATACCACAGCTTCCACATCCAGTCATCCTCCTTGTGTCTTCCACTACATGGGTCACTCCCACTGCTGCCTCTGTATCTGTCATACCCTTCCCACCTAAGTCCTGTTAATCTGGGAAACACAAACCCCACCAAAACCCACCCCCCACAGCAAAACACAAGCACCACAAGACAAACTCCCCTGACAAACTCCCCCTCAAACCCCCCTGTCTACAGCTCTCTTCGCTAGCTCCTGTGCCGCTGCCTGACTCGCCAGACCTGCTCCAGCCCACCTACGCCTGGAGCCAGGAGCCTGGGGTCAGTGGCCACTTACGTCGAACGCAGGGAGGGTGATGGTGGATCTGAGCAGGACCCTGCTGCTCCTAATGGCCCTGGCTCTCTCTTGCGACACCCTGGGGACGATCCAGTAGTTAATGTGCTGTGGGGAAAGGAGGCAGCTCAGGATCAATGGGTAGGTGCATGTGTTGTGCTAATGAGCCCCTCCCCATCCCCAGGGGCCTGAGACATTGTGTGTGGGGTGGAATATCTAATTCACTGATTGCAGAGCTTCCGAAGGGGATTGTTGCCCCAGGATGATGGTTGTATCCTGCAGGTCACAACTTGTCACTGTCTCTCTAGATTGGGACAATGCTTGGTGTTGGGGCTGCTCCCGTCCTCCCTGAACTCCTGATTCCTGAACAGCTTACCAGGAAAGAGACAGACCCCTTCCCCGTCCCTGGCTCTCAAGTCCTTGGTTGGGTGAAGGGACTGAGTGTGAGCACAATCCCCCCAGGAATCTCAGGGCTGATTGTGTGGGGTCCTCCTCTTTCTCTAGGAACGAGCCTGTGACTCTTCTCTGAGGACCGTCTTCTGGATCTCACAGGAGGGGTTCAGACTCTCGCTCCCCAAGCCAGCCAGGGGCCCTGTGGTTAGTGCTGAACAGAACCAGGCAGACCTCTGGCTTGAAGTCCCAGCTCCTTCCTTTGTCCTTCCAGGAGGAAGGGCCTGACACTGCATTGCACTAACTGCCCTGACCAAGGATGGCCCACTGCGGGCCCAGCTAGGAGGACAGACTGGAAAATGGATCTAAGAGTTAAGGTAAAATTGCCCCCACCCCTCTCATCACACTCACCTCCAAGATGTAGTGGAGCCTGTTGGTGCCTGGGGACTCTGTCAGCAGATTCCCTAGCATGGCATCCAGGATGTCTGGCAAGACCCTATGCAGATCCTGCAAAGCAAGGGAGAGTCATGGGTCAGAGTTAGGGAAACTGGGGCTACACCTGCCACAGGTTAGGAAGAGGGGTCTGTGGGAAGCAGTGGTGAGACCCCCAAACACATATCCTGGCCTCTCTCATTCACATCCCACTGCAGGCAATTAGCAAGGATTCGTGGCAGGATGACAACTAGCTCTTCAAGCCATGACTTTAGCATGATCTACCTGGACTTGGGTGGGGTCCTTCTCCATGCTCAGGGTGAACACGGCATGAAGGGCAGCACGAAGGAGGTGGGTGTACAGCTCTGGCTCCAGGGCGGATGTCATGGTGCTGGCAAGAGAGAAAGGAGCCGGGATTAGACTGTGCAGTGCAGGGGTGGGACTGGCACCAACACGGACGTGAAACTGCAGGGAAATAGGCAGAGGCTGGCGAGAATGCAAACTGAGGCACCAAGCCACGGAATGATAAGGCCAAGGTTTCCCAGACAGACAGTGGCAGGGCAGGAATAGCGCCTGTTCCCTGGACCCTGCTGCCCCTCCTGTATCTGTTCCTGGGAGTCAGCCTCTCCCAAAAGCCATTGCACTGTTACTGGAATGAAAAGAACAGCCCAGCCAGGAGCGTGTGAACCTTCCCGTCACCTCTGCCAGAGGACTCACCCTCTGGAGGTGACCTGGGAGTGGGAGGGACAGTGACTCCCAGCCATGGACCTGAGCAGCACTGGCGTGAGGGGAACTGGGCAAGAGAGTCTCGGTACCTGAGGTTGCCCACAGCAATCAGGCAGTTGGCCAGGATGGCGCCGGGTGGAGAGTCATCAGGAAGCTCCTCAATGAGCTCCTGTGAAACCCAAAGGAGACAAAGGAGCGTCTGAGATTCGGGCCTCACTGACATTTTCCAATGAGAAGATTACACAGCCAGCACCCCACCCAGCCACCAGGATCCCCCCTCCTGTCTCCCACTCCTCCAATTACTGCCCACTATTTCTCCCGTCTCTTCTCCCCTATCTTCACCCCAGCAATCCCTGCCCTCAGCTGCCCCTCCAGCACCAGCCATCCCCCAGCTGGCTCCAGCTGCCGGGCGCCGTGTCTTGCTCACCACAATCCTCTCCACCACAGCCACCTTGCAGCAGTGCGGCTCCAGTGTGTCCTTCCCCCTGTGGCGTGCAGCGAGACACGTGGGGTAGATGGCATGCAGGAATGCAAGCTGCTGGGCCTCATCCTGCGCCCACCAGGAGTGGAGTTAGGCAGGAGAAAGACAGTTAGCCAGGGACCTCCCTGCCCACACTCCCCCTTCTCAATGATGCCTTCAGCCCCCAGCTCCTTCTAGACTCCATAGGAAAGAGACCCCCCGCCAACCACTGTCTTGGGCTCCCTGGGAGGTGCCTCCCCCCCCCCCCCCCGCCCCGCCCAATGGAGCACCATGGACCCAAGTGGCAGCTTCTTGTGTCAGTGGGGTTCATGTGGCTCAGACCAGACACCTGGGCTGGGGACCTGCCCCCCATAGCGTTGGTCAAGGGCCAGGGCCCAGAGTGTTCACAGCCCCCTCTTCACCCAGCCTGGCTCCTCACCTGGAACAAAGCAGAAGCGTCCATCGGCCTGGCTGCAGCTCGAGTCCCAGGCGCTGCTGCTGTCCCATGGGGAGCGGGCCAAGCTGCTGGTGCTGGGACAGGGATCCTTCACCTCCTGCCCTGGGGAGGCTGGAAGGTCCTCAGTGACCAGGCAGGGCGATGCCTCGTGCTGGAAATCAGGGCTGGGCTCCTGGTGCCGATGCTGCCCACACAACAAGTCCCAGAGCCACCCTGCTCGGCTCCGCTCCTGGGCTGGGTCCTGCCTGCCCAGCCGCATCCTGGGCCAGCTCCATTTTGGCCTGGCCACTGCCTCTCCCACCTCAGCATCTGCGCCGGGAGCGGGTTTCCTCTGCCAGAAGGCTGGGCACTTCCACCTCCTGGCCCGGCCGGGAGCTCCTTCCCCGCCAGCGGGGACGGAGGGGCCGCTCTGCTCCTGGGGAAGATGGCAGCTGCTTCCCTCAGGCTCTGGGGCCACCTGCAGAGCCTTGTTCCTGAACACCCTCAGGAGCCTGGCCACCCTGGACCCGAGCGGGGAGCAGTCGTGAGTCTGGGCTCAAGGCAGCCTCTCACTAACCAGCCTTTTTGGTCTCTCCCCATCCCTGCCCCAGCCAGAGCAGCTCCTTCCCCCTTCCCCCCAAAGGAGTACAGGGAGTGCAAGCTACACACACTGGCAGAAGTTCATTGCATGATCTGCTCCCAACTTTCCCCCTCGTCATCCCTGGTGCTGCAATAACTGGGGAGTCTCCTCCTTTCGAGCACTGGGGTCAGTCACAAAGACCATCCTAATCACATCAGCTGCACTATCAGAGGCTCATTCACTCACCCCCCCCCCCCCCGGCTGTTCCTCAGCTGTTCTTGTCAACTGCTGGAAATGGCCCACCTTGATTATCACTACAAAAGGTTTTTCCGCCCCCCGCTCTCCTGCTGGTAATAGCTCACCTTAAGTGATCACTCTCTTTACAGTGTGTATGGTAACACCCATTGTTTTATGTTCTCTGTGTATATAAATCTCCCCACTGTATTTTCCACTGCATGCATCCGATGAAGTGAGCTGTAGCTCACAAAAGCTTATGCTCAAATAAATTTGTTAGTCTCTAAGGTGCCACAAGTCCTCCTTTTCTTTTTGTAAATATAGCAGGCATTTCCTTATTTATAGGGAAACTGTTTAGTGAACTCTACAGCTACCAGCTTTGGGGTAATTGCTGTTCATCTCCTTTAACATAACTCAGCAATATATTGAAAAAAAGTCTATTCCCCTTTACTGTTTTCTACTCACTTCTCTGAGGAAAGTCTTGTCCATAATAGCATGGGGCTGTAGGTTAGGACGAGTTTACTGTTTAACAGCTGATTTTGCTGCCTTCTCTAAAATACAGTCGTAACGGAAATGCTCCAGACTGAGCAACAAGTTTCAGCTGAGTACTTTTTTAAAAAAACCTGTTTCTTAAATTACCTTGGGTTCGCAGTTTGTGGTGCCCTCTTACATGAGCGAGCGTGACTTCCACTGCACTGGGCTGGACACAGGGCCCTCCATGGAGCCCAGCTCTGGAACTCTCTCTCTCTGAGGAGGTCAGCAAGGGTCCACATGAGGCCTTTCAGGTTGGGTCAATTGGTCTTTACTCATTTTGTCTTCCTGCGAGTTACACTAGCTCATTCTGGTTTTGTCATTTTATTTTGTTTTATTGCTTTGCCCTCCTTTTGGCCAAGTGACTGTTGCTCCCTGGGTTTTTGGGACCCAGTTTCATTAGAATTGTTGTGACTTTTATATTTTTAAACAAATGTGCTCATGCTAGAGATGGGTCTGAACCAAATCACAGCATCTGGACTTCCCTAGTGTAGTTCCAACCCCAAATGTTCAAAAATCTTGAATAAGGCCCTGAAGTATCATGAACTTTAAAAAAACAAAAAATGTGGGGGGTCTTTTTATTTGTCTTCTATTTTTTGCACCTTTCAGGAACACTCAGTACATGTTTTTAACATTTTCTCTGCAACCGTAACGGGTAGAAACTTATTTTTAAAAAATGAAACCTGAGCTTCTCTCACTCACTTGCCACCAGGCACCGGGCGATAAGTAAAACATCAAATATTGTGAGACTTGCAATAAAATGACACGAGTTGATCATGCTGCTTTCCTGAACTTTGGGGTAGGTTATATTTGGCTCTGAGCTCTTTGGCTCATGTCCAAGGCTAATTCATGTTTCAAAGTGCTTACACAGGTCACAGGCACTTCTCAAAAGTTACATGGGGGAGGAAACCGAGGGCTTCAGTGTGCAAACGTTTGCTACTAACTGTAATAAGTTGGTTTGTGGGGCTACTTTGCAGTGAGTGTGTCCAGGATTAGGCCCCGCAAGATTGGCTAAAACAGAGGAATCCAACAGGCCCCCCTTCCTTGTTTCTTTTGGCAAAGACATTTCCTAGCTGTCTCCCATGTCACACAAAAGGAAGCACCCAATCTGCTTTGCAGTCGTCTCTCAATACATGCATGCTATACAGCAAGGATGGGCAAACTTTTTGACCTGAGGGCCATATTGGGTTTCAGAAATTGTATGGAGGACCGGTTGGGGAGGCTGTGCCTCCCCAAACAGCCAGGTGTGGCTCGGCCCCTGATCCCATCCAATCCCCCTGCTTCTCGCCCCGACAGCCCCCCCGGGACTCCTGCCCCCTCCAACTCCCCCGGCCCCTGACCACCCTCCGAACTCCCCTGCCCTCTATCCAACCCCCCTTCCCCGCTCCCTGCCCCCTTACCGTGCTACTTAGAGCACCAGTGGCTGGCAGAACAGGCAGCCGTGGCGCCCGGCTGGAGCCAGCCACGCACCGTGCAGCTCAGAGCACCAGGTCAGGCCGGGCTCTGCAGCCCCGCTGCCCAGAGCATTGCGCTGGCGACGCAGTGAGCTGAGGCTGCAGGGGAGGGGTCAGGGGCGAGCCTCCCAGGCCAGGAGCTCAGGGCCCAGGCAGAATGGTCCTGCGGGCCGTAGTTTCCCCACCTCTGCTATACAGCAAGCAACCCCATCCTTCCTCCTGGGCTGCAAGCTGGGATCCCAGTCTGACAAGAAGTAATGAAGAGATTGAAATGCTATACAGTCCATGCACAGTGTAGCCAGAAGCTCCTAAAGGCAGTGGTCATTGTACAGCATTCAGATGTTTGATTCCTTGCTGTTACAGAAAGCATTCACTTCATGATTATCATCAAGCAGGTACGTATGCTGAGTCACAACTTTTGACCCTCAGTTTTGCATGACAGCCTTATGTTGCGTGGTGCTAACATTCCTTTTTAATTAGTGGACCGTTAATGATAAGGTTGTACGGATGGAGAGTGCTCCTTTTAACTCATGAAAAAAGATTATTTCATTAGTTGTTAAAGTTCCCTAAGTGCTTTAGAGCCCCAGTTCAGCAAATCACTTAGGCACATGCTTGACTTTAGCATGTGTGTCAATGAATTGGGGGTTTGTAAGAAATTATATATGTTTGTAGTGACCGAGGGATACTTCTCTTTATACTACAAGGCCTATCATTCCCAGTCTGTTCCAGAAAGATCCTTGCCTTGATCTTTTCTTACGGTGCTTTTCATGAGACTCTGTATCAAACAAAGAGTAGCCCCTTTGGGGTGCTATATGAATGTATAACACAAAGCTTGCTTTCTTTACTTACATGTTCAGTATGTCATGTGAATACAATGGGCCAAATCCTAATCTTAGCTACACTGGGGTAAACCAGGAGTAAGTCTCTTTGGGCCTAATCCAAAGCCCATTTTCCATTGACTTCAATGGGCATTGGAGGCCCTTTTACATCAGAAGGAGTCATAGCAGTGCAAATGTGAGCAGAATTTGGTCTATCACTTTCAGAAGAGACAATCAGAGAGAGGAGAGGTACGTTTTTATGGTTATATTTTGAAAAAGGACTAAGGCTATATACCACAGATAAAGTGATATAATCTAAGACCTACAGTATGTGCTTACAGCCTGGAATTAACAGCTCCATGCTCCTGGTTATTTTTAGATAATGATGCCATTCCCAACAGCTTCAAATTGTAGTGCTTCTCTAAGATATTTGAGATCTTCACCGCCATAAGATCTATAATATCAATGACAGCTGTGTTGTGCGTGCAGCTCACATAGCAACTGAGCACAGCTGTCTGCCAAGGAAAGTTGGCTCTGGTTTCTCCCATGACCATTTATTAAATCAATGTTAAAAACAAAAGGAGTGAGGTGGGAGGGGACAGTGCGAGAAAGTGAGACCAGATTCCTTGGCGATAATACATATAAAACTCTCTTAATTGACAGCACTGGGTTTATTTTTATGATTATTGCTTCCATCCTTGGAACAGGAATCCAGAGTCTGTTACTGGCAGTGCTAGAGCTATTGGGGAACGCCAGTGCTGTATCCACCAATTGGCCTACAGCTGTAACAGTAATAGAAATAATTCCCAGCATTGTTGATAAAACCATATTAACTCATATGTGGCTTCCTGTTCTGCATCAACTGCCGCTTCCTCATGTGAACAGTAACTGTAGGAGCTATTACTGTACAATGGAATTTTCTTCCATTCTGTCTGTGAACAAACAAGTATTTCTTTCCCCCATTTTCCTGCCATTCCCAAAGGCAAAGGTTTTATGATCACTTACAGCTAGACTGGCACCTCACAGGCTGCCCTGAATATTTATAGTTGCATTGCCCGAGTAGTCACACTTTTTGGTTCCCACTTCTCCCAGCTCCCTGGCGCAACTCAGCTCTGCTGGCTGGTGTGTTAAGGAAGCAGAGCCCTGGGTGCACCTACTCCCCTCCAGCCTGTCATTTCCTTGGCCTCAGTGCAGGAAGGGGAGCAGAGCACATAAGGAGGCTGCTCCGCCATCCAGGTTGGAATCTGTGACATGGGCAAAGGGACACTTTGTGCCGCCGACTTCCCTGCCTAAATAGGCTGATTCACAACTGAGACCATAAGAAGAAAATTTAGGCAGCCTGTTTTGTGCAGTATTTTGATAGATTCAGGGACTGGGCAACTCAAGGCCAGTAATAAGAAATGGAAGTGTTCATGTTTAGGATACTGGTCCAGGGAAATTCATCACCTGCTGGCTTTCTGGAGGTCTGTGTGAAATGACCTCCATCCAATTTACATGTGTTCATATCTCTAACTCATCAACACAACTAGAAGTAACTGGCATCTTTATTGGCAATCTCAGGAGAGAAGCACAGAAAATGAGCAGCCTTTAAATTACTGCAGATGGATAGTCCAGGATAGGGTTGGTTAGGCAAGATGAAGCTTGGACTGCCATTGCTTGGGCAGTATCTCTTTTGCTGGCTAAGCAGTGCTTCCCCTCCAGAGATTTCAATCAAGCTCTTTTCATATGTGCTAAAATACACTTTTAATTTTCTTAAAGAGAAGTAGTTTCTGCTCATGCCATGATTCTGTACGTAGCCAACATAACTCATTAAGCTCTCATACAGCTTTGCAGACTTGAATCATGGGGGCACTGATCAAGGCCTCATGTCCATGGCTGTGTGAGAGAGGAAAAAGATAACCAGGGCATCAAGCCAATTCTTCACTTTAACAGACAGATCACATCTTTTACTTCCACACGGAAAGCATCCGGGGAGGAGAAAGTTCCTCAGTTTAACATCTTCTCCATCTGTGCATTAGCAGCATCGAGCCAGTCCACTGAGCATAAACATGCTTTGATTATTTTAAAAATAAAAGAGGGGCTAATTAGTGCAGTAGCTTACTGAATAAGCCTTTCACTTCTGGAAAACCTGCGTTCAGATCTTACCTGTGTAACAAGCCATATGAATTCAAACTTCTCTCTAGTGGATGTATTTATCTGGTGCACAATTTGTAGTCTCTCATCAGAAGACTCCAAAGGACTGCAATAGCAGCAGTCGAATTTAATCAGCAGAACTATTTATTTACTTTTGCCTGGTTGTGCAACTGATTTCTGTGAACTCCAAACTCAGTTGAAGAAGAACTCAACAAGAAAGCATTAGAAATTTTCATACATCAACAAAAGCTGGATTTACAGTTCTGTTTGGAAATATGAATGACACAGTAATCAGATCCACTTTTATTAAAAAAAGTCGCAATAAAATTTCTTAGAATTCACAATCTTAACTTTTATAGCTGCAATATTTAACTAGTACATAACAGAGTCTCACATATTTACATTATAACCCTCTCACAAAAATAGCCAGGTGGTACTACTGAATAATGTTTCCAAATATCAGCCTTAACATTTCAGCATTTCCCCCAACTGAGCCACTGTCTATGCTCTTAAGCATTTACAGTATATATTAAAGCAAAATAAAAGTTTGTGCCTCTTGATTTCAGGCAAATCCCTTTAAAGATGATAGTTCTCTGACTCCCGTATTTTTCAAGAGATATAAAGTGCATTAAAGGGGGAGATGTATGCATAATAAAATAACAGCAAAGACTAAACTAACAATTGAAATACATTTGCAATACTGTACAGAAAATAAAGCTTAGGCAAATGTCTTGCTTCACAAACCACTACTGCATTGTATAGGCAGACAATTCACAGCTAGCAAAGAATGCTTAATTAAAAATTGTCTATGCAAATACCACCATGTAATTCCTTCATGGTTTTGCGTTCGATGTTTCACATATCAAAGTGAGGTTGTTTGGATGATAGAAAATTTTCTTAATGCAGAGGTGAAGGGGTAACTTCCATTACAGCAAACATTGTAGGCTCTGCAGAAACGGATTGTAAAGCCAGCTAAGGAGGCTCACTGCAAAATACACCTTAATCATAGCAGGTCTTCAGCAAAACAAAAGATACATTTTGCGTGTAGGAACAACAGACCCTGCTTCAGCTTTTAGGAAGGTATGAGAAGCAGGATTATGCTCTAATTTTTAATATTTCACTATTATAATACAGTTTTCTAACTGGAAATCATTTCAGTAAGATATGCAGGTCTTTCTCTGAAACACAAAATAAAATACACCAAGGAGTTAAATATTTTATTTTTTCCTTTTTATTTTTTTTTATTGGCATTTGCTGGTACTGGTCTGCTGGAATATACATCACTAGAGAAACCTGTGGAGCCATTGCCGGAGACCGGAATATTTTTGCTCTGTTCATGAACCACATGCTAAGTGGATGCCACATTTATTTTTTGTTTTTGTTTAAAAACTATTTTAAATAAAAATAATTATTTTCTGGAAATGGATGGAATGTATATTTTGACAAGTACAAAATCATTTTCAATGTTCACTAAATACAAGGAACATTTGCTAAAAAAGTAACAACCCCTCCCAACCCCTATCCCCTCTTTATATTTCTAATTATAAAATGGTACAGCCATTTCAGGTAACTAACATAAAGCAGGAAGTAAGGATGGGAGTATGTAGACATACAAAACACTGATATTTCACAACCGTAATAACCTTTTACATTCATAGCAAAGAAGTATGTTGATTTTGATGCCTTTTTAAAAATCATAAGCAAAAACGTTCTTTCTTCCTTTTTTTCTGCATTCACTCCACCGAATCACAAAGAACATATTTGAGAAATACTGAGTTTTTTTCAGGTGAAAAGTTCTTTCACTGGCTTTTCAATGAAACTTCGCGGCATCCTTAATGCACCTTCCCCTTTTACGTTGTTTTTTAAAATATGGACCACATTTTCAGTTGCTGAAGAACCAGTATTTTTATTGGCGACAAAAATTTCCAGTTGCTGAAGAATTAGTATGGGTTGTAATGAGTAAGTCCTTTGAAAACTCTAGCTGGCAGATTAGAAACTTGCTGCAGAGGGCGCTCCTCTCCCTAACTATCCACTTCATCAATCAATAAGTACCATCTGGTACATGAACAAATTCCAGACTAAAGTCCATCCGGTGTTCTTTTTTCAACTGCAAAACTATCAATTAGTTCAGGCAACAATGTGCTAAAATAAAAGAACTAGTTGTGTTGGATCAACTGCTGCTATTAGAAAAAAGTTCACTAAAGTAACAGTGTCACCCTGTCCTTCCTATCTCTTATAAAATATTTCATTATTTAAATTATTACTCTAAGCAAACCAATTAAATTCTTTGACACTAATTGACCAATATATGCTTAAATTCTTTGGCTCTCTAAAATAAATTAGTCAATGCTCAGTTTTCCTTAACAATCACGGTGTTAGACTGTTGGCCTCATTAGTGTTGATATGAGTGGTTAGGTTATCCTGAAACCCTCAAACAACGAGGGCACTATCTTTTACTAAGCATTTAAACTGCATTATGTTGTAGACAAAGAAGACTCCCTCATTCTTGTTTACATTGAGGTCTCTTTGCACTGCCAGAGTGGTGTAAAGCAGCCTTAGTGTGAATTAAAAATCAGGCCCTATATGTTGTACAGGCCAGATCTAGGGCTGTGGGTAAACTTCATATAGCACAAATCAGGGGTGCTATACAAAGTTGGCAAAGAGCTCACATTTCCACTCTCATGAGTTTGTTGCTATTCTGGGAAGATTAGGGCTCTTGTGATGAGTTAGAGCAACCTAATGGCTGCTCTAAGTTATGTTGGCAACATCCACTTGGGCAAAAAATGCAGCTGAGGATTGGTGTTATCCTGGCCTTGCCACCGTCCCTCTGCTACACAGAAAGCAGAGAGAGGGGTGGGCTAAGAGCTGCTACATCGTCTGTGTAACTCTGGAAGATCACTCTTACACTGGAGTGATTCTCTGTGGGCAGGTTAAGATACTGTAGGGCCAAAATACACTTGGGGTATGGTGCAAAGTGGATGCATCACACCAGTAAATCTGGTGCTAAAATATCAGTTTGTAAAGTCAGATCAACTTGGATACAACATATATTCATGATGACATGGCATCCTTATTGTATTGCTATCAGATTTGCAACCTTCTCTTTTATAGACATCTGCAGAAACATCCCTATCAGGGGGACAAACCCATTACTAATAAAAGAGAAATAAAAATCAGTAAGTGATCATTTGCCGGTGCCGACCTTTATATGCCCAGACCACATGGTCATATCCTTATTGCTCATTCTGACCTATTTGCTTAGCCTGAAACTTTCCTAGGGACAGTTACTGGTTAGGAACAAGCCACCTATAAATAAAATCTGGGCAATTCATAGCTGCTCAGCTGAAATGCATTTGCCTGGGCTGTACATAACATGCATTGTCATTGCAACACTGACCAATTGTCAAGACCAGGATTTGCATCCTGTGTTATATAAAAGCCTGTGCCCTGATCATTGCCTTTTAATCACAAATTTTCCTGGCAGAAGTAATGCAACATACATTAAACAGAGAAAATTCATAGGGTTGCGTGTCTGAAAAGCTATACAAACAAATTACTGCACTCTAACATTTCTACACTGAACAGAAACTGCAAATAAAATCCATATTCTGGAAAATCAGTAGCTGAGGTTTGCTAATTAAGGCCACATGCAGGTGTAAAGCAGTCTGCAAATGCTTCTCAGGGCAAGTCAGATCTGTTTGAATAATTGAAGAATTCATAATTAGACAAGATGGTTTTGATTCAGAAGAGGAGGAGGGTGAATAAAACAACAGAAACCCAAGATGGGCCTAAACCAAATCTTGGTTCCTGACACACACAAACTTTGGGATAGTTCAAATTCCAATCTGGATCTCAAGTCTGTTACTTGGGTCCACCCCTAGCAGAAATGAGAATATATCACTAACTATTCATATAGCAAGTGACAAGTTTCTATTAAAATACTAACCTCTTACAACTGCTTCCTGTGGGCTGGATCCACATCTCACTGAAGTCCGTGGAAAGCCTCCTATGGAGATCCTAGGTCCACTTCCTAACAACACTATCACCTTGGTGATAGGAACGAAGCCCTCCTCCTTGCTTGCCCCACATAAGAATTCAGTAGTTTTCAATTAAACTATTAAACAATTTAAAAGCTATTAAATTAGCTTTCTTGGGTCACTATCTCTAACTCAAAAACTGACTAAATGTCTATCTCCCTCTGTTTTCATTACAATTAATTCTTAAAAATCGTATCATTCTGTCTGTGCACATACACAGGAAAATTCAATACTATAGAGACCAGGAAGATGAATATCAATTTATTCTGTCTACAAATTATTGACCTATGATCATCCCAGTCCCTCCCCGCCACATTCTAAAACTACTGTAAATCAGAAAAAAAGTAATATTTCATGCCAATTTTTCAGCCCCTTGCAGAATGGGTGAGTCAGGAAAAATTGATGCACAGCCGGCACATGCCCCATATTTGTGTTCACAAACTAGCATTAGCATGTGTAAATTGGGTAACCTGCGAGTGCATATTTTTTCCCCAAGTGCAGGGTTTTGTCCATGCACGTTTTACATGGTTCATGCACTCAACTGGTCTTTTGGAATGTAGCTTAATTAAACCCACAAAAACCATGAGAAAATCACAGTGTGGGCTCTGTCTGCCCAAATTCACATCTTCAACTGAAGAGTCTTCAGCTTTCCTAAGTTACACAGCTGCAGCGCCTGCTGCTTATCCAAAGGAGAAACTACCCCCTCAGTAATAATCTCTGCATTACATGGCTGCCCAAGCTTGGCCCTTCCCCAGAGGTGAAGTCACAGTCTTTGATCAGCTCGATGGCTTTTGGGAATGGTGCTGCAGAATACTGAACAAGCTCAGCAACTGTAAGACATTTTAAAGGGTTGCGTTGAAGGTATTCTTTGGTATGAAACTCATCCAGGGGGAAGCCGAAGATTTCTCACCATTCACCCACATTGTGAATGGGAAATCAGAGGAACACTCACGTGGATGAAAAGAACAGCAAGAGAGGGGAGAAGCAAGAGGATTCTCTTCCCACAATAGGGATTTTCTTTACTTTGGCCTGGTCTACACCTAAAATTTACGTTGACCTAGATATGCTGCTCAGCAGTGTGAACAGTTCATGCTCCTGAGAGATGCAGGTAAGCTGACCTAAGGCTCAGTGTAGACAGCACTAGGTCAGTGGAAGAATTATTTCGTCGACCTAGCTACCGCCTCTCGGGGAGGTGAATTAACTACAATAATGGAAGAACCCCTTCTATTGCTGTAGTGAGTGTCTACACTACAGCTCAACAGTGATACAGTTGCAACGCTGCAGCTGTAGCATTTCTGTTGTAGACACCTTTAAAGCATTGATCTGTCTCCCCAGCCAGTGACACTGTGCAGGAAGTTACTCTAGTCCTAGGAGTAGCTAGTAACTCCCATGGGCTTTGCAGCACCAGCAGGTATGGCAGTGGTGAAGAGAAACAGACAGTAGATAGAGCGTTACAATCTGAGGGAGGAGGATTATTTCCATGAACACTCTACTTCCTTAGGGCAGACTGACTTGTTTTCTGGATAGGAGGTAGGCTGGCTGTACAGCCAGCATCTGAGGCCCAGAAGTCAATGGATATTCAGTGCTGGAGTGAGCCTTTAATACTGAACCCTAATATTAAACATAACAGTATGCAGGAATTACAGGGAGGTCCAAGCAGGGGGTAATCTTGCATAATATTCCCTAATCTTTCAAATTCTTACATACATGCTTAATTTAACTCATGTGCGTAGCCTCATTGAAGTCAATGGGCGATTCCCATGAGCAAAGTTAATTATCCCTATAAATATCTGTAGGATAGCGGCCTATATGTATTACAGTATACCTCCGCACAGAACGATGAGTTATACAGAGTCAATCTTAACACTAACTTCAATGATTTTGTGGGTTTAATAACGCAACGTAATAATTTTTCAGCCAAAGATTCTCAAGGTGATTTAGGAAAGCATCCCCATTCATGACATGGACTTAGCTTTAAACAAACCAAATCAAGGGGATTTGAATACATTCCTACACTTCAACATGTGCTTAAGTGCTTTCTTGAATAGGGATGAATTTAAGCATGTGCTTAAAGGCCGACCTAAACTGTGGCCCCAATGAAGTGTAACTGCTCTGGCAGGCTTAGAACAGTGCACAGAACAGCAGCAGGTGGAATTGGGGAATTAAAAACTGCAATTTGGCCAGGACACTACAACACTTGTGAAAATGACCAGAAGGAGGCCAGGCCTCAGTTTTATATCTGACCGGAAAGACGGCACATCCTTGAGCATAGCTACTTCTAACGCTATTGATGGGTCAGTGATTTAGCACTGACTAAAAGGTTAATTTCCTGCTCCAGTGTGGGTTTTCTTTCATCTCTCACTGAAGTACTGACCTCGCCTGCCTTACTGTTGGGATCATCCCAATATCAGATGGCTAGAGATAACTGGTAATGCTCACCCTTGACATTAGTTTAACAAAAGTTTTGTAATACAATAAATGCTTTGAGACAGCTCCACTGCAATCCACGCTCCGGCGTTAAGGATGATGCTAATTGTTGTGTCTATTTGTAGTCTGCAAATATTTTGATGTTAAAGGGTCACAGTCAACTTAAACATCATGTTTCTTTCTGAACATTTTTTAACTTATTCTTGATCCAAGTAACACCTAAGATGACTATAACTGGGAGAGATTAGTGAATTTTTTCTCTCTCTACTTCATCAGCTTGTTTTCTTTGTGTATTGAGAGCTCTTTGCGTATAATCAGTTTCCTTATTTCCCCTGTATAGCCAATTTAGGTGAATTTCATCCCTGTGCAGAAGGCCTATGCATCACTTACATTCCATTTCAGCATTATTTCTAGAGCTTAAGTGGGGGTTATGTGCTGCCTTGTGCCCAGGGATAGTACTTCACCCTCAGTCAGTTACATTCCCCTGACGTTAGTGTGGATCTTTCACAGAGAAACAGCGAACAGAAAAAGTTCAAAAAATCTGATTATAAAACCACAAATATTGGCAGTGGTGACCCAAAGCAGCTGAAGAGTCCAACGCAATCTTTAGCTTGCTTTTCAAACTGACTAGATTTCCAATTGACTATGTCCCTTTAGTAAAACAAAAAGATATATTTTAAAAACTGTAACAGTGTGTGCACCGGCCACACTTTTGAATTGTTATTAGCTTGAGTTATTTTGCCGAAAGCTCCTAGTTCACTTGTGTGGACTAAGAATACTCAAAATTTCATCTACAAAAGGAATTGTTTGAGTCATAACTGGACAAAAAGAGTCCAGCAAACTCTCTCTCTCCCTCCTCTCAGCCCCATCCTATAATTTAAGAAAGAATCAACCAGCTTTTAAAAAAAATATTGTGAAACAAATTTCTCCTAGTGTAAGACCTCACGTGCCATGTTTCAACAGGGAGTAAACTTTTATAGTTAAAGTATAAATGCCTGAAAAGAGGAGATTAAAATGGCAATGCTGAAAGAACATAGTGGCATTTTGAGATTGTGCTATAATACAATTAAGTGAAAATAGTTTTCCTTTCCTTGCAATTTGTATCTGAGCTGTGTGCTGTTGATTCTACTGACCTGCTCAAGAGGGGGTAATGTGATTTAAATCTTTTGACTGTCAAAAGAAAATGTTCCCTCTCTTATAAACAACAAGCTGAAAGTCCTCCTTTGCACTTGACTATTTTGATTGAATCATACAATTGCCACCTGAATAATTAGCAATAAGTAGCACCTTTCTGTAAGTTATAGTTAAAGACAGGCTAGTAATAGTTAAAGACTTCGGTTTTGGCATCATATGACAACTTAATTTTTAATGTATCAGCCAGAAAACAAACTGAATTCTTCCATTGACATTTTTTTCAGGTTCAAATATACCAGTAATTCATCTCACTCATTGTATTGCCACATTCAGAGGTCTCTAGAAAGCAGTGAACTGAAGATTCACCTAAATCCTTGTGTTTGCTAAAAATGATGTGCAAAAATTGCACTTAAAAATATGAAGGTAAACAATTTATCCAGCTGCTCTTGGGTTTAACTATTTATTCTGGAAATTGACATTGTAGTCCTCTTTGCAGTTCAGACTTTTTCTAAAATTATTTCCATCAGCCACAAATACCCACATGAAGATTACCAAGCGCTCTCTTGAAACTGCTCACTCATTGGTCTGCTAATTTTTGTTTTTAAATTTAAGGAAGTACCTGATTTTAAACTAGATCTTGTTTTCCAGCTACTGAACAAGGAAGTCACAAGGAAGGCCATTAATACCAGAGGCTGTTAATGGCAGAAAATATAGCAAGGACAGGAAGAAGTTTAGTGCCATTAATTTTTCTCTCTTACACGTTACTGTCTGTGCATGTAATCGAGCTCTGTAAGTGGAAGCCAACATAATGCAGTTTCAAACAACAAGACATCAATGTCAATTAATTGAGGGCTTCAGCTCACATGGGTAAAGGCTTCTTGAAGATATAATCTCCAAGACTCACTTTAAAGGTTTTAAAATCTTAAAGAAAATAGGCTTCATATTAATACAGAGTGCTGAAGCACTGTTTCTTTTCAAAGCCATGCATACTTCATGCAGAAATGTCAAGGCAATAATAAATCCTGGAGACAGATCATGAAATGATCAGAGAAGAGGAATTCAAACTTTCAGACTGAACTCTTGGAAAAGCTGGGGTCAGTCAGTGAAAAAAAAACAGTGTCCATCGATAATCAACTATAAATAAACATCATCTTCTTTTAAAAAAAAAACAATGAACAAGAGTAGAAAACACTCAAGCTGTCATTTCAGTTGTACACTTACGAGCCACTGAAGAGGTACAGGATTGCTTTTAAGCATGTGGGAAAACAATAAGCTTTCATCTTCCACGTGAACAAAATAGACACATGTAGATGATAAAACTGCATCCAGGTAGACACAGCTGTTGCTATTGCTCTTTCGTGACCATCTCAGAATGGAGTGCACTGGATTGATAGTGTTCTAGAGGGTGTGTGTGTGTGTGTGTGTGAGAGAGAGAGAGTGTGTGTGTGTGTGTGTGACTGGTCCAAATTCTAGAAAGCTTACTCTGTCCCTGCCCCTCATGCCTACCCTTTAGTTTAGTAGGGTTTTCTGCTTGTTTTTCAGGATTTCACCTCTTCGCAGTCTTGGTCAGTAGAAAGCTCCACATCAGACAGTCCCACCTCCATCGCCATAATCAATGATATATCAGAATCACTGCTGACTGCTGGCTCATGTTCACCTGGAAGAAGACAAGAAAAGGGACTAATGTTCAAGTCTTTATGTCAGTTTACCACAGATATTTAAATCCAGAGATAAGCCCACAATCTAGATCCAAGCTTTCCCAGTGTTTGGATCCTGGAGTCTCATTCTATTCAATCTCTAAGATGTTTTAAAAATCAACGAACTCCGGCCAAGAGTGAAGTAAGGCTAAAAAGGGCCTTGATAACAAAAACTTCTGCCGGACTCTTCCACTTCTGAAAAGGTTCCTGTAGAGCTGCTAGTCTCCATGACCTTCCTGCTATTCTACTGACACTTCCTCCCAATATATATCCGCTACCCCCATTTCTCTCCTGCTCAGTCTTCCAGGTGTACTCTGGCAGCTCCAGACCCATCAGTCCCAGGGTTTCTACCTTAATTCACCTTGATCCCAACTAAATTTAGAAGCAGATCAATTAACGTTCACCTGATCACCTTATGCTGTATGTTTAGGAAGTTCACCACTTTTTTGGTATGATCCTGCAGCTCTTACTGTATGTGTATTTCAACACTGATGAAGCCAATAGGAGATCTGCACACCAAAAGACTGCAGGATCAAGCTAATATTATTTTGAGGACAAATAAGAAAACCATCATGTCCTGGTCTTGGGGGGAGAGGGGGAAAAGAGGGAGGGGAGACTTCCAGAGGCAAAAGGTCACTTGGGTGGCCAACGCCTATTGACAGTATGGATCTTTTGCAAGAAGGCTGCTGTTTCATAATTGTCATTGTAAACAAACAGATTTGACAGTGTTTCACTGTTATGATACAGTGTACTTAAAGTTGTGGTAGTTCTTCCTTTCTAAACTTCATTTCTAGAGCAGATGACTGAACCACAGAATCTGAGCTAGACTGAAATTTAAAACAAAAAGTCTAAAGGTGGATGTGAGATTGTCATGAGGTCATGAAATGATACCTCAATCAAACCACAAAAGCAAAAAATACAGTATGATTTACCCTAAAGTAAATGAGTACGATCTTTTTTCATCCTCCTCCCAACAACTGCAAGATTCTAACTGTGATTATTAAAGAAAAGGTATGTCTATTGTTGTTTGTACTACCATCAGACTTGATATTTTGGCAAGAAAAATTAAGAACAACTGGGTTAGTGCATAGTCAAACAGTTACTGAGTGCCATTTCTTCCCTGCAACTTTTCACCTTCAATTTTTATACACTTTGTAACTGTAAAACAAATAATCCGACACACAAGTATATCTGTCCGTATAAACTCACCTCCATCAATACTGTATCACGGTAGCCAAAAGTTTAAGACCATTGCCTTGGCTATAAATATTACCACTGGAGGGAAAAGGAGTACTTACTGAATGAATAATCTAGGATGCAAACATTAATGGACTTTTATTACATTAGATTGTTGGATTATTTGTTAGATCAGTGAAAAAGTATAAATGTTTATTTCACTGAGACCTCAAACATCATCTTTATTAATAAAAACTGCCTATGCCTGAAAGAAACTTTCCAGACTACCGGTATATTAATGTATGTTTCATAGTTTAGGATTTTTAAAAAATTAAATGATAATCAAAACAAACTGACATAATATGTTACATTTTACATTTCACTGACAATATATTCCATTGTTCATATGGTTTAATCACATTAAAAGTCAGTTGGAGGATTTTCAAGACAAAAGTAATTTTAACCTGAACTAGATGTGAGGTAGAGATGAACTAGTTGATTTACACCACCCTATACACAGGTATTCTGAACAACCATGCTGACCCTTCCATACAGATGTTACATCATCATCTAATAAGTACTTCTAGTGCCGTTTTTTCCAGGGAGAGATGGCAAGACCGTGGCAGTGTCCAGAGCAGGAAGACAGAGCAGTGATGATGATAGCACTATGACTCACTTACAGACTTCCTAACATCCCCATGTTCAGAGGTGCGAGAAATCTTTTCAAACCTGTTCACTTCTATTCAGTAATAAAAGGCTTATTTTCCTTTGGCAAAAAAAATCACAGTAGGAATTATGAAATACACTGGGTAAAATTAATCTTTGTTTAAAAAACAATAAGCTGCTGCCCAAGTACAGTCATTTTACAGTGACCTTCCTTGCTACAGAAATAGAATCCAATCAGACTAATGACGCAAGGGGTCATAACAATTAACACTTGGACAATGCTTCAAAGATGGAAAGTGCTACGTAAGTGCTGAGTAGCATTAATATTTCCTTTTTCATTTTTTCAGGGGATTAGCTCATCTGCGATCAAAGCAGAAGTTAAAAGACTTAAAGCTGTAGCCACCCATTTCAATACAGTGAGAAGAAGGTGGCAAGAAAGAAATTAAGGTTGTGGACAACCAGGATTTTTGTCCAGTTTCTTCATAGTGACGCTGCCACTTAATGGGCTCAGCACTGAACTTCCTTTAACAGGTGAGAACAATGCAAAAGAGCAGATGTATCTCTATGCATTTAGTGCCTGATTCTGGTCCACTAAAGCAAAGAGGGTTTCAACCTGTGACTGCAAGAGGCATTGGCTCAAACCCTATAACGTCAGCGTAAGATATATCCTAGCCCTTATGGTAGCAGAGAAAAGCTTGAAAATTTGAATGCTAAAGGCTCAAAAACAGAAGGAAAATAAAAAGTACCCCAATTTATTCCTGACCCCCTCGCGTAGTAGCTATTCATGGAGTATGGCTGGAGCATTCCACACAAGTAATCCTGGATCACTGAAATAGGCCTTAAGGGATCCTTCTAACCAGTGAAAGTTAGGGCAGCCCACAGGCTGCTCCTACATATACCTGGGGCCAAGCCATCCCCAGCAGCCCCTAACTTCGGTGGGGCAGAAAGGTAGCAGAACCTGAGTGTTGGACCCAGTGGGAGCATGCACATTTTTGCTATTATGACCAGTGGGTCCACACTGGAAAAATGGCCCCAAATATCATATACCAGAAAACTTAACTACTATAGGTTGTTCTCTATGCTAAAGGGTAGCTAGATAAATCTTAAGATCTTTGCCATTTTCCCTTCTCCAGGCTTTCAGGTAGCACTCTGTTATTATACCCTCTCTTAAGGAAGCAGGGGAAGTATTGTTTATTACACTTTAAATGAAAGTTGTCACCAAGGCTGCCAAACAGTAACTCAAGCCAAAATTCTCTTTTTCTTGTGGATTAAAAACTTGGGCCACAGCAGTAAACTATTCAGTGGAAAGTTGATCTCTATTCCCTTATATTTTAGTAATGGTCCATGAACTAATTCAGCTTACTAAGGAGTCCAATCTTTCATGCACACAATTAAACTGATGGTACAAAACCTACTGTGGGTTAATAATTTTATCTTATGACAGTCACATGAATTAGGAAGTAAGAAAAAACTTGCAGGGGGCAACACTTCTAAAATTATGTGCAGACAATGCTGCCTACCCTAAAATGTAGGCTTTTATTTGTGCTAAATACACTTTTCTTGGGTTGCCCCCTGATGTTTTAATTAACGTTGCAATTCCTGACAGAGGATAATAAATGTTTGACTTTGAAGGGATATATGTAAATATAAACACATTGATTTCATCATCCAGTCAGATATTTTACAACTACAGAGTTTGTTACATTATTTAGGCCAGCTCGTATACATTGATCATGGAAGTCAATGGAGCCCTTCATCTAAAAATCTAAATATCCAGTCAAAATACACTGTATTTGACAGGATCTCATAATGCCATCTCATGAAACTCATCCAGTTTCAAAACTGTTTATTTTATATAGGGGTGGAATTAAGCCTGCACTCAGACACTCTCAAACTATGGGGAAGTTTGGATCCAGAGCTAGATAGAGATCCCATCTTTGCAGTTTCTGCCCATTTCTAATTTGGGGCTCAAATTTAGCTTTAAGGCATTACCTCAGGTTAGGTGATATATGGAAGCACCCTGCCCCAAAGGGAAATTGGAGATAGAATTGCCTCCTGGAGCCCTGGGGGGGCAGAAAATATGGCTGCTACACCAACCTTTGTCCACTGTTCTCCGAGTCTGGCCAGTTTTTCTGGCTGGTGTAAGGAAGAGTGGATGTTGACCTGCCTCCTTTCCAGAGGTTAGTTCCAACAGTATTGCTAACTCTGCAGCGCCCTTGGACTGACTGAGCCACATTCTGCTCAGTATAAATCCACATTAACTCTGCTGATGTCAGTGGTATTATTCTGGTGAAAATCTGAGTAATCTTGATGAGAATCTGATCTATTGTGTCTGGCCACCAAGCAGAGAGGTAGGACTGGGAAAGGAAAAAAATACTCCTCAAGCCCTCTCCCTCCTTTTCATACCCAGAGAGGGGCCAGGCCCAAACTAGTCCTTTATGTATTACTGTCACTGTCACCCCTCTGCTGAGCAGGTGTACATATTAGGGCCTTGCATGTTGGTTTCCTGTTGCAGAAGATTGTCAGTCCCATGGAGTTATGGTATTTTCTTAGTGTACACTATATACTCTTGCACTATATACTTCAGTCCTGCAACAGAGGTGGTCACAAATGGCACACAAGCAATCCCATCTTTCAGAAATCTTAACCAAGGCAGCAATGCCCAGTTCCTAGGAAGAAATTATGTCTCAAGAACTGATTTTTGTTAGTGACTTAAAATGAGAGTTTACTGTTCACCACTCTCAATGCAACTGCATCACAAAACTAACAACTATACCAGACTGTACCCTGCACACATACTAAGAAAAATAAATTGTAAGAGTATGCCATCTGGTGACTCCCTGCACAACAGTAGCAATAATGAATTTCATAAAACTGCAGGCTAATGAGCTGTTGGAAAAGGGCTCAGTTACAAACTTGCCCTGGGGTATGTGTGAGGGGGGAAGGATTATAAAACTTCTATTAACATGTTTCTCTACACTGGAGCTAACAATGTTGATGGAAACATTTAGATGTCTATAAAAGGAGAGCAAAGGAGTGGGGGAAATGCTTCAGAATCCAAGATACTGAGGAAAATGCTGAAGCCGCTATATAACCTCTGAGATAGGGGATATCAAAAGAACCTTTTTGATGGTAGGGAAAATATCAGGAAAATTAGCAAGAGATATGGAGGTGGAGACTATAATCTGTTCCTGAATGAGACTGAGATCAAATTGAACGTAACTACCCCCAACAAGGCTCTGAAGGATAAAATGACCTGTATAAAAAGAAAAGGAGTACTTGTGGCACCTTAGAGACTAACCAATTTATTTGAGCATAAGTTTTCGTGAGCTACAGCTCACTTCATTGGATGCATACTGTGGAAAGTAAGAAGATCTTTTTCAGCTCACTTTCCACAGTATGCATCCGATGAAGTGAGCTGTAGCTCACAAAAGCAGACTAACACGGCTGTTACTCTGTGACCTGTATAGATGACTTTGAAAACAGAGGGTCCAAAATATAAAATATAAAATTGTGGGCATTCCTGAAAGAATGGAACATAATGACCTGAAACAATTCATACAGCTATGATTCCCGCATAAAGTACATTCTGCACTATCAAAAAAGCAATATATTGATGCCAGTCACCACATCTCTTTCCTGTTGTCCCACCAGAATTTGTGACTGAAAATGTGCCCATATTGTCTTTTTTTATGTTCAGTTTTACACCTAGGGTGAAATCCTGGTCCAATGAAGTCTATGGTAAAACTCCTACTGATTTCACCCTTAGTTTTTATTTACTAATAACATGATGATGATGCAATAACACTCCTTCCCCTGCAATAAACTATGTTCAACCTGCAGAATTGGAGGTGAGTGAACCCACAGAACTTCACTTCTACTTTTCTCCACAAAGATCCATAATCCTGACCAGGAATTCATCCCGCAGCTATTCTATCTGAAAGGGCTGGTGGAGCACAGGGGTATTTTCTTCTGGCTGGCCACATGGGGAAATGGCTGTCTTCTTCCCCCGTCCACACTCCAGCAACAGGCTCCCAGAATGCGGGGTACTGTAATGTGGAGACGATGATGCCTGTGCTGTGACAAAAGTGTCTATCTGAAATTCAATGTTGGGTTCATTTTGAGGGATGTAAATACAGATTATTTGGACAGATTCATGTTTATGCCCTAATCATTCACCCAGTCCTGGTAACACTACGGGACAATCTTATCAAATGATGGTGCTACGTCTAGAAGAATGGTGCTGAGGAAGGGTAGGTGGAATAGGGGGAAGCCAGCACTGTTCCCCAACCCATCTTCCCTGTATTCCACCTGCCCTTTCTCAACACCATTCTTCTATGATTCATTAAATCCTGCACACCGTAGCCAAAATTTTCAAACCTAAAGTTAGGTTCCTAAATCCATATTTAGGCTTCTAAACAACAATGGCCTGGTTTTTATCTGTGGCTCCCAAAGGGATATGTGGGTGCTTAGCATTCCTGAAACTAAGGCTACTTATATTTAGGACCCTAACTTTAGACTTTAAACTATTAAGCCATGTGTTACATTGACTCTACCCCATTTCTTCCATAAGAAATGTCTAACAGTACAAAAGGATAATCTTTTACACAGATGCTTAATAACTCAGGCAAGCGTATTTCTAGGTCAGTTGCCAGAATAGTCCTGATGTACTACTATGTGCTGCCATCTCAAACAATAAACGTCAGCATTACTGGTCCTATTTTAAGACTCTCTCAACAGTGAAATACTTTTTGTTATTATTTTCAGCTATGGTTGAAAGATAGTGTCAAAACTGGATCCCTTACTCAAGGAAATAGTCACATCTGATAACCATGGGACCTCTCAAGTGTGTAAAGGAAGCAGGCTTTAGTTTAAAATCCACCCCTTCCTCAGGAAAAAGAAGTTCTGCAAAAGTCCTATTGAGACAGAAGTCAGGTGTAACACTGGGAAAAGTTACATACATTTGTTCCCCACGTTGTCCACAAAAGACTTCAAGAATAATTGCATGGGAACGCATTCTATTGTGGAGAGAGGATCAGTCTTTATACTACCTCAGTTCGGCCCTTCCTGAGCATACCGAATTATGGAATATCTTTGACATCGACTATCACCTACCAGCAGCTAAAGGGTATTGTACAGATCTCTTTCATGTATGCTTTCTTCTCCCTCAGCCAACTCAATGCCTTCTCCCATGCTGTGTCCTATGCCTGGAATGTCTTCTCTGATCATTTATGCCACATTATTCTCTTCCCTCTTTTCTTGTTCAAGTTGTGCTTCAAACTCGCTTCCTTCCAAAAATTAGTCAGTCACTTTCCCACCTTCCTAAGAATCATAGAATCATAGAATATCAGGGTTGGAAGGGACCTCAGGAGGTCATCTAGTCCAACCCCCTGCTCAAAGCAGGACCAATCCCCAATCAAATCATCCCAGCCAAGGCTTTGTCAAGCCTGACCTTAAAAACTTCCAAGGAAGGAGATTCTACCACCTCCCTAGGTAACGCATTCCAGTGTTCCCCTTTCTCATATATATTATATATATCATGGGAAAACAAACAGCTGAACTGTTTGGGCTGAAATTTTCAAAAAAATTCAGCCTGAGGAGGACACCTGGCATGTAACATTTCATCCCAAATGGCTGAAGTTTGGCAAAGTTGTAAGCAACTGTAAACTGGGTCGTATAATAGGAAGTGTTGGGCAATCTTAACAATAGGAGGTGCTACCAGCCCCACATTTACAATCAGGAACATACATAATGTGCAACATGTGATACAAGAAAACCTGCTTTCTTTATTTTGTGCATATTTCCCTCCTTCCCTTCCCTTTGACAAATGTAATTTTTCCCTGTGTCATGGTAACATCCCAGATCCTGAAAACACTTTCCATATCTTTGTAATGCTGCTGAGACACATAGTCCTATTGAAGTTAACGGGATTACTCATGTGCATTAAATTATCCATGTGCTTAAGTGTTTGCAGGACTGAGGCCTTAGAGCAGGACTGTGCCTAATCTCTCTATACAGTACACCCAGGTACACCCATTGTATGGCCGTATATAGAAATATCAAATGTTAATGGTTATAGGTGGGCATGAACACCAACCATTCTGTCAAGGAAGACTTGTGCCTTATTTTCCATTTTTTTAAATGAAAGGCAGGATCAGCTAGGTGGCTCTTCTGAACACAGAGTGCATGTCCGGAAATGCCATCTTGGAAACAGAGCACAGCTGATCCACTTCGCAAGCTGACAGGCTGCCGTAACGGTTTATCCCTAAATACTATATAATTCACTTCCAGCTACTGCAATGGTGTAAAAACCTTGGCGGCATTGACCTATTAGGCTTATCTAAATATTGCTGTGTCATGTCCTGACAGTTCATCGATAGCTTTGTCGAGGGCAATTTCAGTACATTTTATACATATTATATACATGCACGCACACCACCAACCCCATGGAGAGAAGCAAACAGATGCTACTGAAATCAGACCATTTTAATACATAATACTTTGCAGTTACCTAAGAAAGGTGAGGGATGGGGATCCGAAGTCCCAAGAGGGAGGGACTTCTCAGTGAGTGAGTTGTAAGAAGCAGCTGCTGAGTTACACCCATAAGCTGGGGTGTGGGAAGTGAACTCCCATGGGTGAGAGGATCCGGCAGGAGCAACAGCAGGGAAAGAAAGGAGCACCTTGTATCCCCCCCCCCTCTTTTTCTGCTGCCCCCTCCTGGTCCCCTCCCACACTCTTATCAGCTCTACTGTAGCTCAACTCTCTCCTCCTCCTCCATTCAACACAGTGATCAGCTCAAGGAGCTCTTCCAGTGGGTTGGTGCCCAGCTACACAGCCTTGTGGAGAGGCAGTGCCCCAGAGCTAAGTGTTGGGTCAGCAGGAGGACAGAAAGGAGAAGCTCCAACACCAACATACGTGGCAGCTAGGCCCAGCGCCCCACCCAGAAAGAGCCTCCAGCAACAGCCAAACAAGCCAGAGCCATCTAGCTCATTCTCCTAGCCCACCGCTTGGACCATGTCACCCTTCTCCTTGCATCCCTCCACTGGCTCCCCCTTCTCTGTTGCATTGAATATAAGCTGCTTGTCTTCACTTTCACGTTGCCTATCTGACCTCAACTATCATCTCTCATTCCCTGTAGAGAGGTCAACTCCTGCCTCCAGTTGGACCAAGATGGCAGCCTCCACTGATGGCTTAAATGTTAAACAAGCACCTTTGTGCTTTCTTCCAGGCTGCTCCTAACACTTGGGAGGAGCGCCTCAAACATCCACAACACTACCTCATTATCCTCCCTAACACTCTCCTTTGCCAGGATAACCATTGTCAAGGTGGTTGTGGGTATGTCACTGGTGTGCCTGCACCACTGCACTGACCAATACGGTCTCATTGTTTCCTAGTATTCCCTTCTCAGTCTATTTATATATCTGTCGTCTCATGTCTTGTGCTTAGATCGTAAGCTCTTTTGGGCAGGGACCATCTTTTTGTTCTGTGTTTGTATGACACCTAGCACAACGGGATCCTGGGCCATCATTAGTGCTTCTAGGGGTTATGGCAATACAAATTAAAATAATAATAAACCTATCTGTAGTGGCTGGTCATAGATTATGAAGCATTTATCACTATATCACAAACAGTGCAAGGATTTCTACAATAACTAAGTTAAGAAATGAATACATGTGTATGCTCTGTAGAAAGGGAGTAGAAATCTTTAATTGTGATGCTTGCCACTTAAAAAATTATCAGTGATAGGAAGAGTGAAATAAAGGTAGTTACTAATATACATATTCCCATATGTACTACTAGTATATAATATATGCTACATAATCTACAGTCTACTGCTAGACTATTATAGAAAAGATGGTTTTTTAAATCCAAAAGTATAAGATTCCAATCACAATTTAATATGTGTATCCCAAGGTCAGAAAGATGAATGAATGCTAACAGCTACTATGTCTATTTTATTTTATTTATCCTTCTGCAAACACAAGGGGAGAAGGTTCTTGATCAAACAAGTTTACGGTCTTGTTCAGACACAGCGTACATTGGCTATAGGATTGAGTTTGAGGTGGCAAAGGAAACATTTTTTTAAAGGCTTCATGAAAGAAGCGCTTTTAAAGGAGGCGTTGGGAGAACGAAAGAAGTGGCGCTGGGTGCATAGGTAGGTGGACACCAAGCACATGGATGAGACAAAAGGAAGGATACAAACAGGGCTGTAAGGAAGGAAGCTTGGGTGAGCAACAGTAAAAGGGTGAAAGTAATGTGATACATCTGTGAAAATGTGATGGAAATATCTCTTGCATTACATTCCGGCTATGGATCACAAATGTTATCTTTTTTCAGAAAGAGGGGCACCACCAGCAATAGTCTATAGAATGTCAATTTTAATTTAAAAATTAAAATTTGACTACGTTATAGTTCATGTACGGCGAGAAGTCATTTTTATCATGTGAACTTTAAGATTGCTGTGGCAACCGAAAACAGAGCCCTTTTATTTAACTTCTGTGATTTGTCACCCTCCAGCCCCCCAGAAAATGAACAGCTTGTTTTGAAGGCAATTCTTGTTAATTCTTAAACTATGAATGACTTTTAGAGCTGTTGTTAAATCTGGTCATGTATGCTTCTCTTGGAAATGTGCCACTAATTTTCAAATCTGCCTCAGTGGGTATATTTTACTGCATAAACTCTCAACAGCTACGGTCACTAGCAAAGTATTACCCAGGAAAATAATGTACCAGCTTTCCAAGAGCAAGTACAGAGAAGGTCTCATGCACAAATATATAATGGAAGCATGTGGATCATGGGATTTAGTGTGGTAATATGCACAAGTAGAAGAATAATATTACTACTACCCACGGGTGGTGGTGGTGGTGGTGCTGCTGAATTGTTCCTGATTCAAGCAAACAGAATGGAAAGAAAAAAATAATTTATGACGAAATATATGTATGTTGTCTGAAACATAGCATGAGTGTCATCTTGTTCCCAGTATTGATCCCACATGCCATCTCCTGTATCACTAACAAGAAAATAAGGGAATTCCAATATATATTAACTTAGGGGCAAATCCTGCCCCTTTCTTTTCAGTGTAAAAGGCCTCACATGCAATGGGACTGACCAGGTCCTGCTGTACAGTGGGTGTATAAAAAATGGAAGCAGCGATGGGGATGTGGAACATCTGCAAGGTGAGCAGTCAAGAGCCATGGGAGCACCCTGCGTAGCTGTGCTTGGGAAGGCTAGGCAGGCTGGATATGTGGTCGGGGGGGATCCGTCTGTACCCAGATTTACCAGCTATTTATTACCCATGCAGTGCATGGTTCAGGCACAACAGAGATTTACTGCAGCCTGAAAGCTGTAGTAACAGCTCTGCCGCTGAGCTGTGGCCTCCTTTTCTCTCCACCCCCATTGTGATAACCATCACACAGCCCTCTATGGTCTACGGGTTGATTCGCAAGCTTCGGCCCTGGATGTAGAACACATATATGATTCACCACATTTGACTATTTCAACTCTTTCTTGTAAAAATGTCACTCATTAAATGCGCTTAACCTATTATACAATGGGCAGGCATAACAAAAAGAAACTGGAGTCGTTTGACTAAAGTACAGTATTTAGATTAAAGATCAAGAATCACAAGTCCATAGAAAAAGAAAACATACAAGAGAAACCTTAATGGTAGATGAAAAATCTAAAATGAACAATAATCAACACTCAGTTTGCCACAAAATTGTTTCAGCCATCAATATGTGAATTAGCAATGAACAAAAATGGTTTAACTCTCAGGTCTTTCATCTCTTATGGAAAAGTCCTGTAGATTTTAATGGGGATAAAATTAACAGAGTATAGAAATTACTTTGAAAATCTATAGTATTTCATAAAGAGTGATCTTTCTATTCTTTCTTTATTTCTATGGAATGTCTATAATTTGCTTTTAAAGGCTTTAGGATGATTCAAAAATTCTATAGAATGGTTATTATATATAAAGAAAACCTCAGTTTGAAAATTATCTATGCTGGGTTTCTTGTGTACTATTTTCAAAGCTTATAATTCCTTTGCTGCATGTGCACAGCCCACCCACTCACACATGGAAATACAGTCTTGGCTCATGATTACAGATAGGAAAGTGAAAGAACTCCAGATTGACACATCTAAAGCTAGGACATTGCCTCTATTGTTCGTTAGCAAACACTGAAAATGATACACCACCAGGCAGTGCTGAAAGTACAGTAAACACATCCCTAACAGTAAGTAACCTGAAGTTGCTCTGTCATTTTCATATTTTTCATTTTCTCCAGGTTCCAAACAATTTTTTTAAACAAAGGAAAACTCAACTATATTTCAAAAGTAGCTCAGAAGTTGAACAAGATTTTTAAGCTATGAAGTATTTTTCCTTTCTTAAGGAGAAAAATATGAATATCTGGCAGCAACTAAAATCATCCACTGTTTATACCCAGTTTAGAAAAAAAATTAACTTATGTCGTCCATCCCTCTGCCAGTGCAGACTGACAGCTGGATGTCAGCTAAAAGCTACAAGAGCTGGTTCACAAAAAAGAAAGAAGAAGAAAAGGAGTTTTGACATTCTAGAGATGACTAATCAACCACATCTCTCTTCTGCCTTGGTGTCATTCACAATCTTTCACACCATGCAATAAGTTCTACATTCCAGCTCATTTATGTAGATGTTGAACAGAAATGGTCCTAATTCTGAATACACTAGTAACCCACTTGATTACCTAAAGATTTAGCCACACATATCCTGCCTGCCAACCAACTTTTACCTGCTACCAGTAGCTGTTCTAGCACTGAAACTTATGTTTTTAGTTTGCTTCTCACTAAAGGTGAAGTTTACCCCTTTGCTGATGGCCCACGCATCACTTAAGGCCTATATCCTCTTTTGAGGTCATAAGTGGGACATAAGTGGGGTATAGGCTTTGTGTTGGCCTTCTGCACAGGGTGAATTTCATAGTAAGGTTCCTGTTTGTTGGCGTCCTTTCAGTTTTGAATACCTCTCCTAACAATATATGTAGATTAGAGTTACTCAAGCTCACTTTAGGGTTCCTATTTTTGTTTTGATGGTGGCAGGGGAATGCAGTAGATTAAACTGTGGCCAACACATAGACTAACAGATTAGACTTTATACTGGCAGCCATGGTCTATCCATGAATCTGGTACAAGCAAGATGGGTAAAGTAGGAGCAGCAGGAAGGGTAAAGTAAATCAGCACAGCTGGCAACACCCTTTCTTCTTAAGTATGAACATTTACTCGAGAATTTTGTAAATACTGTATATGTAACCAAGACCAAAGAGCACACACATCATCACAAAGTCCCAGTCAAAGGTCATTTAGCAATCCTGAGGAGCTATAAAGTTTAGGCTTTGCAGGCCACAGGAGTAAAAGATTTAATCCATGTGGCAAAGAGCTGTTTTTATTATGACCAGGCTTCCTTTCATTAGGCCAGAAAAAGAGACTGTATCAAAACCTTTCAGTTTTGGACAAAACAGAGTCATAGAATATCAGGGTTGGAAGGGACCTCAGGAGGTCACTTAATCCAACCCCCTGCTCAAAGCAGGACCAATCCCCAATTTTTGCCCCAGATCCCTAAATGGCCTCCTCAAGGATTGAACTCACAACCCTGGGTTTAGCAGGCTAATACTCAAACCACTGAGCTATCCCTCCCCTTAAATAAAGCACATTCAATGTCTTCTGAGTCTTCTTTGTGGATCTTTTACTGTCTAGATAAAAGCATGTGGAAATATTTCTTGATTTAAGCAAAACGCGGAGTTAACTTTATATAGGAAAGCCAGGCAATTTTAAAAGTAATTATGTCCAGATGAAACTGCAAATAGAATAGGAGTTAGACAAGAGTAGAATGATGTCTAATTGGATCAGAATTCTTCAAGATTTTATCATCTCTTGCAGCAGTGCTCACGTTAGTGGACAAAATTCTAACAAATGAGAGTGTGCGTACATACATGCATGACTATTAAATAGCAGCCTAGAAAAGTACCTCCTGTAAATCAAGCACTTTCTCCCATGTCTTGTCCAAATAAAACCTTTAAAATCATTTAAAGTACATCTCTTTTTAAATGGGACATTGTGACGCTCTGTACTTCGGGGGAATGCCCTACACCCCCATCTTTACAAAATGATGATGTGGTATCCAATGCAAAGTTTGTCATGTTGGGTGTCTTCGGAAGGCTCATGATGCACTGAGCATGGTTGTTATAGTGATGTTATAGTAATTTTACAGTAATGGTATAGTAAGGTTATAATTTCATGTATATAATTATGAGGCTGAAAATGTATCCTCATGGCTTAAAATAAGAACAGGCAAAAACTCTCCAAGAGCAGAGAGGCAGTTCACACCTCATCAGGGCAGGTATGGGACAAACCCAGCCCAGCCTCACAGGAGCAAAGGATGCTGGCCTAGGCAACAACAAAGGATCTGTTAGCCTCTTGAGGGAGTTACCCGCCTTCCTTTGGTCAGTTTGGAACTGCGATGAGGTAATGCTCACCTGACTCTCAAGGGGGTGGGGGAAAGCAAAGTCAAGAGGGAAGAAAGGACATGATAAAAGGGAGAAACATTTGCCATGCTCTCTCTCTCACTCTTCCACCTACATCTACAGACACTACACCAAGCGACTGAAGCGCTGATCAAAGGGGAGAGCCTGGCTGAAGAGCTACCAGCCAGCTTGTGGTGAGAAGCATCTAAGTTTATAAGGGCACTGAAATTGTTAAGATCAGCTTAGAATGTGTTTTGCTTTTATTTCATTTGACTGTTTTTATTTCATTTGACCAAATCTGACTCCCCTTGGGATAACAAGCCTGGTATATAAGCTTGCAGTGTCTAGCGGACATAACTGGACTCTTCAAGACGGAGGTTCCTAGGGGTATTGGCTAGTGTGATTCGGTTGCACAATCAAAGAAGCAGCTTACATGCCAGAGGCTGTGCGTGAACAGCCCAGGAGTGGGGGTTCTCACAGCTGAGCAGGGTAAGGCTGGCTCCCAGAGTCAAGGATTGGAGTGACCTAGCAGATCACTGGTCTGGATAACACCAGAAGGGAATGTCACAGACATGTTCCTTAATAATGCTGAAATGGTGAAATCAAACTTATTGAACTATTAAAAAAACAGCCTTTGCCTTCTAGACCATGTCTCTTGGAGTCAAAAGCTTATTTAAAAGAGTGCCTGTAAAGTTTACTTACAGAAAGAAAAATAAAGGCAGCCCTTCTGTTGTTTGATCTGAAATTGAGGTAACAAGAGCATTTCATATAAAACATTTTTCAGATGATTCAACTTTAAGGTAAAGTTAAGTTTTTAAAAGTTGAAAAAAATCTATTAAGTCATTTAACTTGACCTGACGAAATGTCAGGCCAGGTTCTTTATTTTACCATCTTTAAACAAGTGATTTTTTTTGCTTCTTTAATGAGCTTCTTTCACTTTCTTTCCCCTCTATTAAGAAAAATAATACAATGGAAGAAGAAAAAAATTCCATTTGACAGATCTAAAGCTGCTAAGGAGATGTGACAATTACAAACCGAAGGGAGGACACAGCCACAAAAAGCAGCAGAGCTAGTGCAGTGCAGGTAGTTTCAGGTCACTGATCCAAACCCATCCCATCCCAGTAGTGATGGAAAGCTGTTACCACTTGACAACTGTTTGGCAGCCTACTTAAAATAAGTGTACCATCTCAGTCCAGTCCCAAGTGGACAAGGTTTCACATAACAAAAAAATCCATTATACTTGATGCTAACTAGTATCCTGGTTGGAAGGCTCCTTAGAAAGGCCAAGGGTTGAGGCACTGATAGACTGCTGTGCCTGTGTGGAACCTCTGTGAAGTCAATGAGGCTCTGTACGGGTGCAGTACTCTGCTTGTGTGCAAGAGGTTGCAACACCCAGGGGTGGAATTTACCCCTGTGCAGAAGACCAGCAAAAGGCCTATGCATGATCTGAGTCCTCAAAATAGGGGGTTAGTGGGACCGAAGTGATGCATAGGCCTTGTGCATAAAGAAAAAAATCACAGCCATAATGAACAAGGAGATTTTACTGACTCTATGAGGAGGCCAGCTCAAGATCAGCTTTAAGGCTCATTGGCCAGGCAGAATGGGGAAACCTACGTTATTTCTATTCTATTGAGAGAGGATTTCAGTTTGCAGGTTTTTTTATAAGCAGTATAACAAAACAAACAAAACCACTGGAAAGGTGAACAAATCCTTTAAAAATGTGAGGAAGATATTCCTAGAAAACTAGATCATCCGGTCACCCAAGGTGTGCCATTAACATGGCCACCTTGCTGCTCTGCTGCACACAAACCTTCTAACAGAAGCAGCTGTATTAAATCTACTGAAGTGTTACTATCCAATTTACACCAAGACAAAAACTCATTTCTGAACACTTTACTTGAACTGAAAAGCTTCTGCCTCTATTCCATTCATTTCAATACATCGTTAGTTATGGAAAAGTTTTTTTTCCCTAGATTTTTAAAGAAACACCTCCGTTCCCAATTTATCTTTCCAGTTTTTAAAACCATTTTTAAGTTCTGAACCTTCACACACATTCTTTGGGAAAAAAGAATGAAGGTGACTTGTTATCCTACCCACTGAAGGGAAGCTAAGATAGCTTTGTTATTTTACCTTTCAATGATCTGACAACCAGGAAAGTTACTTGTGAAACCTCTAAATAAATGAAGCTACCTTTGCACCACTAATTTTAAATCTGTGTTAGTATTTCCGTCATTAACACTGCTATAAAAATAGTGTAGCCATTTTTCAGATATAAAATTAAAAAATAAACTGTTAAAAATATTTTAGTGGAGCTCCAATGGCCTAAAAAAGGCTCTGTTTTTAAACTGACAGTTTCCATATGGAAAAAGAATGCCTTTTGGGGATCTGCAAAAAAATTAGAAAGTTAAAATATGGCCCAATTATTTAATTTAGGAATAATATGAACCTTCTGAATCAAAATAAACATCCTTTACATGCACAGAATTCCACCGGGAAGGCAGACTTACGTGTAAGCATTAGTCGTATCCTTACTAATGAGAGATAACCTGAAGTGTTTATTTGCCACATCTATTTAGCATGATAGAGAAAGAAAGAATTCCTTCAAACAAACCCAAATGTGTCCAGCTAGTGGGTGGAAAGTAAAGTAATTAGTAGTAGTCCAGGCTGATCAGTCCAAAAGATGATCTCTCCATTCCAGCTTTTCCTCACACCTTTTCCTTTAAAATGTGTTTTCAGAATGGAAAAGGCTATCAACCTCTGAACAGCTGGGAGAGCAGGCATCAGAAATTCCAGAGCAGGATTTGTTTAGGGTTGTGTTTTCTAAGAACTCTAATGATAAGAGTATTGAAGCCCTAATGATTGCTGGCTTTTCACATATTAGAAAGACATTTTTAAAGGTATCACTAATATTTTGGAAGGGACTTCTAGATCGATATTTAGGACCTTGAGTGTCTCTTTAAGCAGAATTGACACAATGTTTAGCATAGTTCTTAAGTCAATGCCTCAGCCTTGTTAAACATACCATGCATGTTGGACAAAATGCACCTCAAGTGCCACCTTACGTGTTTGACATGTTACTTTGAAAGGGCCATGTTCCAGTGGAATATTCAAAAAAGGCTGTCTCATTTTATAACTGTATTAGGAGAAATTTTTATTTTTTAAAATTTTTTAATCAACTTTGCATTTTTGTTCTTGAGATAATGCTATTAAAGAAAGAAATCTATTATAAAAGCTTGTTCATCGTCATTTGATATTCCAGGGGTGGCCAACCTGAGCCAGAATTTACCAATGTACATTGCCAAACAGCCACAGTAATACGTCAACAGCTCCCCCACCCCGCTCCCAGTGTCTCCCGCCCACCGGCAGCCCCGCCGATCAGCGTCTCCCCCTTCCTTCCTGCACCTCCCAATCGGCTGTTTCCTGGCGTGCAAGAGGCTCTCGGAGGGAGGGGAAGGAATGAGGGCACGGCAGGGGGTGGGAAGGGTGGAGTTGGGGGCAGGGCTTGTGGCAGAGCCAGGGGGTTGAGCAGTGAGCACCCCCCGGCACATTGGAAAGTTGACGCCTGTAGCTCCAGCCACGGAGTCGGTGCCTATACAAGGAGTCGCATATTAACTTCTGAAGAGCTGCACGTCGGCCACTCCTGTGATATGCTGTCCTCTCTTCACTAGTAGGCTTCCGGACATTTTGGTACACGGGTGCTGACTTTTGTTTTTGCCGATGGGTGCTTTTGAAGAGGTGTGTCTGTTTGGAGTGGGGATGGATGGGGGGGCTCTCTGCCAGTTTTGGGGGGAGGCTATTTTTAGCATATTTATCCACTTCTTTCATATTCTAGTTATTGAGTATGTGTCTATCATTGATATCTTAATTTAATCATTATTAAACTACATAATTACATTATCATGAATTCCAGTATATTAAAATCATTGCACTCACCTACAACCTGTCTTCACGAATGGCCCAGTTTAAAGACATTACGTCTTACCGTAGCTTTCTGGATGAAACTATCACCAACACAGTGGCGCATAGGTGCTCAGTACCGGATTTACAATGGCATCAATGTGCCGGGCCCACATGCAGAAAGGGCCCCAGTGTATGGTCTGCCCCCATGCTCTGCCCCCATTCGGCCTCTTCCCCCTGAGGCCACACCCGCCACTCATTCCTCTCTGCCTCTACCCCCTCTCCTCCTGCTCGCTCCCCACCCCGTGCAAGCAGCAGGCAGGGACTCAGGGCGGGGGGAAAGGCTGAGTGGGGGGCAGGGCCGGGCCTTGGGGCAGAGGCTGATCAGGGGCAGGAAGAACAGAGGGCGGGGCCACGGTCCGCGTGCCAGGGCCCACAAAAGATTAATCCAGAGCACCCCCTATTTTTTTCAGTGGGTGCTTCAGCTCCAGATCACCCATGGAGTCGGTGCCTACGTTTTGGTATCTTGTTCTGCATCTTTTCCATATATTTTCTCTGCTTGCAGCCCTTTTCTTTGTTGTCATGCAGCACCATGCTAATCAGAATGTGGCAAACAGAAGAAAAACACTTCCACCACACACATTTCCAAATATGTTTTTGTACTTGGTACAACGTGCCATAACATAGAGTCTAATTATTGTCACAACAGAGCATATGATCTTGCCCTCTCTCCAAAGAGAAGTGCCTCAGGCACATTATCTAAGTGAAAATGAAGAGAACGTTGAAGAAGCCTGTTGGTGCTATTAAAAACGATAAAGCCCAAAGTTGTGTGTATATTTCACAAATGTCTTTCTGGGCACTTTGGAGGTTGAGTGTGTTTCACGTGCAGGTCTGGAATAAGACAATCCAGAGCCCTGAGCACAACATACTACAGGTCCCCCCCCTGTGGCCCCATCACTGTGCTATAGTGGTGGCAGGGGTGCCTCTTGCCTCCCAGATAGGTAAATAGCACGGGGTTCCCTTTTCCTGCAGGAGATGCCATTCTCCCCTTTACAGAGACTTGGTGGCAGCAAAGTATTTCCCCCCCCACGCCCTCCAAGTACTTATCCCAGCAGCTGGAGTGTGCCTGGGTGGGTGGTGTGTTGGCCTGCTGCACTCTTCAACCCTTGCCACACACAGAGTCCTCCACTAAGATGCATGGGGCAGTATCCCCTCACAGAGCTATAGTTTCAGGCTGGCTGCAAGTTCAGGCAGATGTCACTGCATCGAACTTCCTCACATTGAGGAAACTAGTTCAGTTAAAATAAGCACTGACAAAAACCCTCAACCAAAACTTGAATTCAACCATTTTGAGATTCTAAAACGTGTTACATTGGTGGGGAAAAAGGTCTCTTTGCATGTCCTGATTTTGGCTGGAACACAAAGTGCCACGATAACTAGGGAAAAGCTGTTTTAACAGTATGCTGCAAAGTACAATATGATCTTGTGATGATAAGGTATTACCATGAAAAGATAAACATTACCACTTTTTTGCTGACCAGGGTGAAACCAGTAAGTATTGAAAATTTTACAGGAAAATCTGAATTCATGAGCCCAAAGTAATCTGGAAAAAGCTTTTTTTAAGCACATTGTGACAGGTATGATGAACACAGGCCTATCTGGAGACTGTCTTTAGCATTATGAAATTTTATCTGTATGTTAGAGCCAGACCTTGAAAGCATGAAAACTTCAAAGACCATTATACCAAGATGAGACAGATGATAACGAGCCCATGGAATATTCATAGGCCTTTGTATGAATACATGTTATATATGTTTGTGTGTTCCCAGCTCACAAAGCATGCGGGGAGACATCCTGTGGAATCTGAATTCACTAGGGTATGATTAATGAAAAATCTCAAGGCTGGCTATGTAGCTATCCATTGGGGGTGGAGGGGGCAGGAGAAAGGGGACAGTGATTGGCTTTTACCTGTTTTCAGGAGGCTGGGAGACAAAGGCTATTGGGGATAAAGGCTGACTTTAAAAAAACTTTCTGGGATCTTGTTTTTGATTCAACAAATGGATATGACCTTTTGTCCAAGGGGGCACCCCACTATGCTGAAAGGTTGAAAGAACTGAAACTTGTCAGGGTCCCCATAGGGCTGATGGACGACTTCTGGTACATTTAGTAGATGTTTAGACCTTTATATATTTTCTCTGTATGTTTCTGTTCTTAAATAAAGAAACTCTGCTTTGAAAGAGCTGGTAAATCACTGTCCTTGTGGAGAGAAACTAAAAGAGTAAGGGGCTGAATGTTTGTCAGACCTGCTTAGGGAGAATCACAAGGAGACTGCAGTGTAAAATCCCTGTTCAGAAAGCAGTGGATGAGAGTTTCTGCCCAGAGAGATGACAGTTAAGGTATATATCTACATTGCAATTAAATGCCCGCAGCTGGCCCATGTCAGCTGACATGGCCTCAGACTACTGGGCTGTTTAATTGCGGTGTAGCTAAAGCCACTGAGATTTTGCCCAGATTTGTTGTTCATGAGGAATTATCCACCTTTTTTACAATGGTTACTAACCTGGGAAAGCTGAGGGAAATCTCTCACTTTTGAAAGAATGCAGCTAGCAAAATTTCCTGTAAACGGAATCAAATTTAGTATGTTGTTGTAACATGTATTTGCTATAGGGGGCTGAAGAGTACCTTGCTTTATAATAGCCTATAACTTGAAGAAAATAGAGAACATTCAGTTCACCTATGCTGGTCCTATATCTTGTCCTCATGAACTTGTTTTGCCTTAGGTGATTCTGTTGTTGCTGTCTGCATTAGACCTCCCTTCCCCATTGCCTGTTAGATTTATTTGCATGTTACATCTCGCCTTGCCTGCAAATTTTTCAGGGAAGGATCCATCTAGTGCTATGTATACATACAGGGCCTAGCACATTGGCATCCAGACCCTGATGGGGCCTGTGATGTTCAGTGATCACTTAATGCTTAAGGAGCTTGTCAGTGGTCTCTTATTCTGTGTCCAATTCCAAATGACTGTGCATAACAAGAGCTTCACAGAGCATCACGACGGCACCTAATACATCAATTTAAACCAGTTCACAGTCCTCCCTCACCTCCATCCTTGGTATTCCAGCCCTCTCTCCCACACGGCTCCTTTGACTGGCTGAGGGGCTGACATGAGATCCAGAAGAGGTGGACAGGTCTCACAGAGGTGGCTGAGCCCTTCTGTGCAGGAAAAGAGAGATCCATGCATCAAGGGTCCCCTCCAGGCCTGGAGCTGAAGGGCCTGACCTATGCCATTGCTATAAGTTTTCCCTAATGTCGCCAGAGACGGCAGATTTGAGACAAATACTTGTCTCAATCTTTCCAATTTGTCTACTTTGTGCATTTGATAGCACTTTCTGTACAATCAGTTTCACTGTCTGCCATAGAGAGACAACTTGTGTTTTGTGGGTTACACACACCAACATGACAAGAAGAAAAAAAAATTTAAAATAGGAAAATGTCATTGTGAAATCACAAACATTGGCAGAGGGTCAAGGGCAGGTGTAGCAACCAACTATTTTAACTCATTTTATGAAACTGACGATTTCACACTGGTGGTATTCCTGTAAGAAAGTCATCAGCCTTTCAGACCAGCAGTGCTATGTTGGCACTGGTGCAAGTCTTAGGCTTGTCGACACCATACAATTAGTGCTCATCAAGTTGAGTGTAAATTTTAGTCTGGACTAGCATATCACGCACGAAGGGACTGCATGGACCCTGCTGCCACATACTAAAAGTTCTTTTGCGTGCATTATCTTAGGACTGTCTGAAACAAGACTACATCAATGACACAAAGGAATGTTTAGCATGTAGCAGAGGGGTCCGCCACACTAGATATTGCGTGGCACATTGCTGTGGACCAGAATTTACACCTCACCTGTTGCACACTAACACACTGTGTAGACAAGCCCTTAAAATAACAAATCCAGGACCTCAGACCACTGTAATTTTCAGTACCTGCTAATTGTCTAGTTTAGCATCACTTTGGAGTTTTAACAGGGCATTAACACACATCGTATCGAAGGCACTTGGGACCCAATCCTCTCACTTTTTGAGTAAGTGGATCCCATGAGTATTCCATCTCCAGGATACAAGTTTGGTGTTTCGATGCTTTCACCGTTAGCTTGTGCAGTTGTCACATGCTTTTCTCTCCTCAAATTACTCCTCAGAACAAACTACTAATAACACAGAAGAATGGCAAAGTGACTACCAGCAGATAAGATAAAGCAACTACCCAACTAGCGTGAAAGCGTCCTGACAATCTACATCTTTGGAGCTTATCCCCAAAGCAACAAAACCCAGGAAAAGAAATTTACTGCCATACCTATCTGAAAGACTTCACAATTGAACTGAGGGTGAAATTGGTCAGCTTAAACTCTTTTGGTGAAAAATGCTGATTTGGTGACACCAAAACATTTTGAGAATTTGTGTTGGTTTCACCAAATTGTTGTGTGTAAAAAAAAAAAAAATCTGAAGAAGTTGGAATGTTTCATTCTGACATATTTGAATAACTTTCCACTGAGAAATTTCCTTTAATTCTATCAAAACCCTTTAAAATGGTTGAATTTGAATGAAATGTTTTGTTGAAAAGGAACTGTTTTGTTTGACTTGTAGCAATTTTTTCTTCTACTTTTTTGGAATTGCCAGTGAACCAGAAAACACATTCACATAGCTCTGCTTCACAGCTTCAGGTCCACATAAAATCTGTGGACCTCCCCGGCTACCCAGCCATCTTCAAACTGAGCACAGTGGTTACTCCAACTCAGGACCCTCTCTCTTTCTGGTGTTGCCTTGGGAGTTTCCAGAGTTGGGGCGAGGGGGAGTTGAATTTAGTGGGCCCCCTGCAGCATGCCAATCATTTTCTTGAACAGGTGGAGTCAGTACATGTGTCCCTTTGGGGCTTGTAGAGCTTGAAAGGCCAGAGGTATTTGTAGGCCTGACCAAGAAATAAAATATGAACAGTGAATGAAGCCTGAAAATGCATACAGACTAACTCTTACCAAAAATAGCAAACACCATGTGAACTGGGAAATTTCCATATGATCACAGATGAAACAAAAAGTACATGAATGCTTTATTTGTCTCCAAATGCCAGATTTCTAACAACTATATATGTATAGTGACAAAGCTCTGTCCTTGCCTCCGTGGGTCCCACATTTCCTGGCGGATTTCGCTAGCCTCAGAGGCTCCCTGTGACCCTGCATGTAACCCTTCTTTCTCTCGAGACAAGGGTCACAGTCTACTGAGCCATTTTCATCATAAGCCAGCGAGGGAGGTGAGGAGAAGTTATCCTTCCTTGCACAGTCTCTGTTGTCTCCGAGTCTCAGTGATTAATCAGGGGGCAAAGGTGCGGCGGGGGAGGGGGGCCCGTGCCCACCCTCTACTCCGGGCTCCAGCCCAGGGACCCTAATAGTATCAGCTATGGTAGCTGACCTTTTAGAAACATTACATGTAGAATTCCCTGGGCTACATCCCCCACAGCAGCCCTCACTTCCTCAAGCTCCACTTCACCCTTACCTCAGGGCCTCCTTCCTCGTGCCTGATATGGTGTGTACTACTCAGCCTCTCCCACAGCTCCTGACATGCACACCCACCTGACTAACTGGGAGGCTTTTAACTAGTTTCAGCCAGCCCCTGATTGGCTTCAGGTGTCCCTATCAACCTAGCCTTCTCCCTGCCTTCTGGAAAGTTCTTAATTGGCCCCAGGTGTCTCAATTGACCTGGAGCAGCTGCCATTTCACTTATCCTGGTACCAGGGATTTATTTAGCCTGGAGCTAATATATCTATCTCCCACTACTTTTCTATAGCCATCTGGCCTTGCCCTGTCACAATATATATATATACACACACACACACTCTAGCTGCTCTTTTCCTAAGAGAACTACAGTATTTTTAACTCAGACACTTAATGCTGATTATACCTGGCTCAAGCATAGGTGTGGGAAGGATCCTTTAATGCTGACCTTAGGGACTCTATGTAAAGCCAGGGATAACTGCAATTTCTATGCTTGTGGAAATGCAAGGATTCCACGCTCAGAGAAACAAATTGCTCCAAAGGGGGTAAGGAGGGGAGGAGAGATGGCCTTGAACACTGTCTGCACTAACTCAAGGAGCTGGCAGTCTCCAGAAAGGGAAGCATGCTGCACCATTCAAAGGGACATTGTCAGGTGTACACTCCCCATGTGCTCACTCAGGCAAAACCCTCCTGCCGCTCCCCTGGGGGCAGTTCAGCTCAGCATCCCTCCTTATTCGAGGCTGTGGCTAAATGCCACAATCTAACCCCTGCTTTACATTTGCATGGAATTGCTCCTGCTCGAAGGTGCTATGACATTTCCAGACATGATAGCTCTTGCTGCAGAACAGCCCACTAATAAGAAACAATGCAGTGTGACCATTACTACAGGTGAGGGAATGGGAAAAGAGATTTGACACTTTGGAGACCTTAAGATTAACAGGGTCACTGATTCTTGAAACAGTAAATCCATAGTTGAGCTGAATATAAAACTAAAGAAATTCTCTCTCTCTCTCTGTCTAATTTTAAAATGCGGTATCAGCTGACACACGCAGGGATTGAAAAGGACACTCTAGGATTTAGCATACAAATCCTATTATTAACACCACCTAACAAACATTTCCTTGAAGACGGGGGCCCCACAGTGCTGGGTGTTGTAATGAGATTGGTTGAGTGCAGCTCCTGGTCCTTTACTTAGTGCTCTGAGCTACCATGCAAAAAATCTGATCTTGGTTTTTAATAAGGGGTGGCAAAGGTGGATTCTACAATGAGTTCCATCTAGCTCTTCATGGCCAGGAAAGTTACTAAGGGCCTTGAGGAAGAAATTCTCTATTCAGAAGAAGAGGGAAATGTCCTCTGAGCACATTCACAAAAATAAAGTAACAGCACTGGCAAAACTGCATGGATGAAATCTTGGCCCCAGTGAAGTCAATGGAAGTTTTGCCATTAAAGTCAATGGATACAGGATTTCATCCCATGTATGCAGCAGTATGAAAATGTCCTTCCGCCAGGCCCACTTTGGGAGGGTCCCTGCCTCTGGATCCTGTCAGGAAACAAATAAACCCCCAAACAGTAACAGAAAGAAAAATCAACAGCACTGTGGGATAAGCACAGCAATCCACAAAAACTACAACAGTGGCAGCAAGTGCAGGGTTTGGATGCAGTGTACTCTGTAAACACTGCATGGCTTCAGCTCACACAGGTTCAATCATAAGAAGAAACCACGCAAATCTCCAGTGCAGACTCAGCCTAGGAGCACTCTTCTGTCATTAACGGTGCATAAGCGGGGAGGGGCAAAAATCAAATATCTCCGCAAAGATTCCTGGCAGCATTTGTAAAATCACAGACAAATCAAGTTCATGCTGGAGTGGGATGGGGGGACGTTGGGGGAAGCTCTGTGGTTCTAGGTCTTTGACCACACTGGAACTATTCAATACAATTAGTGAATACAATTCTGACATAATTCTTGTTGTTTAAAGCCATGTCTATAATACAGCTATAACCAAGTCAGTTACACCAGGGTTGCCCTCTCACCCCCTTATAACTTGGTTTAAGTTGTAGTGTGTATTGGCTGTAACTGTGCTCCCCTAACTGGGTTAAAACTGTGTACAGTTTGAGAACTCGAGGGCTTAATTTCAGAGGGGCGGAACACTTACAACTCCGATTGACTTCAGTGGGAACTGCGAGTGCTCATCACCTCTGAAACTCAGGCCCCTAACTCCCAGCAGAACACGAAGGGGTTAGTTTACTGCCAACCCCTTGCAAAATGAACATGGTCCAGTTGCTGAATACTATTGTGAATCAGACCATATGGATGCGTTATTGAAATGATGTACGTTTGCGCACCCGACCATGCCAAAAAATTTTCAAGCATTGAATGTAATCCTGAAAAGAACAAAGTATAATAATCATCTATACCTAATAAATAATATTGCAGCCCAACTATTATTAACTGAAAAACCAAGCACCAAATCAGAATACCACAGATGAGATTGTGTGCGAAGCGTAGTACATAAACATACAGCCCGGGGCATTGAAGCTGGCTAAGGTGGCTTTAAGTTTCCAGTATGCCTTCCTGATTCTGGTTGTTCTGAGGGTTGATGCAACCACTCAATGCACTTAGGAGCTCCTTAAGTTACCACCTCCAGTCCTTAGCTGGCAATAGGCTGCAGCACCATCTGCAATCTCCACAGTGCTATGGGCAGTTATCCTATCAATGCAGGTGCTTATGAAGGGGAGATTTCCCCCTGCCCAGTTCAGGACTTATTCTGGTTCCTTTCAAAAGCCGCAGCAGCACTTCCTTCCAGTGCCTTGCAACCAGCCCCGGGCTCTGGACCAGGAGGGAGAATCTCTCCCCTTAGCTTTGTTTTCTGGCTTTGCCATTTTCAGTAGGATTCTCTGATAGGGATACATTACCTCTGCTGCTATTTGAATGATGGAAAGCAACATCAATAGATTCATGCTGTATAGTTATCCTGTGCTGATTTTTTCATTAATAAGGGTTAAGGAACTGACTCCCTAATATGAGAACCACAGAATCTAGATTTGGGAGTTTTGGTGGATAATCAGCTGAACATGAAGTCCCAGTGTGATGTTATGGCCAAAAGAGCTAATGTGATCCTTGGATGTATAGACAGGGGTACCTTGAGTAGAGTAGAGAGGTTATTTTACCTCTGTTCTTGGCACAAGTGTGACTGTTGCTGCACAATTCAAGAAGGGTATTGAAAAATTGAAGAGGATTCAGAGAAGAGCCATGAGAATGATTAAAGGATTAGAAAACATGCCTAATAGTGACAGACACATGGAGCACAATCTATTTAGCTAAACAAAGAGAAGGTTAAATGGCGACTTAATTGCAGTCTACATGCACCTACATGAGAAGTAAATATTCAAAAATGGGTTCTCCAATCTAACAGAGAAAAGTATAATAGATTTCAAAGGCTGGAAGTTGAAGCTAGACAAAATCAGAATGGAAATAAGGCGTAGATTTTATAACAATGAGGTAATTAACCATTGGAACAATTTACCAAGGGTTATGGTGAATTCTCCATCTCTGGCAATTTTAATATCAAGATTGGATGTTTTTCTAAAAAATATGCTCTAGCAATTATTTTGGGGAAGTTCTCTGTACTGTTTTATACAGGAGGTCAGACTAGATGATCACAATGCTCTCTTTTGGCCTTGGAATCTGTGAATCTATTTTATGTTACTGAAGCAAGAGTGAAACTCTGCATGTATAACAAGAAATAGTACATCGAAGCAAGGCAGACCAGGGGATAAGGAGTAGCCAAACTCGGCAGACAAGGGCATCCAGCAAATGAATTTAACAAAGGGGCTGGGTTATAGGTGTAGATTATCAAGGAAGGCCTTGGTAAAAGGATTCAGTCAAACAACATTAAAGATGTCTATAAGTTTAGTCTACTTTGTGTTAACAGAGAAGGCCTATTTCTACTTAGTCTAGAGTATTCTTCCATACATTTCACTTTGCTATTCTATCAGATTCAATCCATTTATTTGCACATTGGGTTCAGAGTATGTGTGATACAGTAATACTCCATGATAATTCAAAGGTGCCATTTTAAGCCAAGTTATTTATCCTCTAGATTTCAGTGAAATTTAAAGTAGTGAAAATAATATTCCAAGCCCCACGCATCTATACATTTCTTTGTGATTCAGGTTTCTGCATACTATTGTCAGGGCAAACTCTGCCAGAAGGAGAAACTTACTACTTGTTGTGAAGTTACCCTCCCCAACCTGGGGAAGAGGATCTGCATCCTGGATGACTTGTAGTACTCCCACAGTCCGGACAGGAGGATCCAGAGCTACAGAGCTTTCATTCACAGTTATATCACTAGCTCCTGTAATCTGATTAGTTGGTGGTCCTCCTATGGAAGCTTCAAAATCTGGAGGTATATCATCTATGCAATCCGCATTTGGCTAATGGAAACAAAAAGAAAAGTCTTTGAGCTTTTATTCTACAGAGAAAATATTAAGGACTACAGTTAAGAAAGAAGCCCAGTATTCCATCTTCTGACAGTGGCCAATGCCAGGTACCCCAGAGGGAATGAACAGAACAGGTAATCATCAAGTGATCCACCCCCTGTTGCCCATTCCCAGCTTCTGGCAAACAGAGGTTAGGAACACCATCCCTGTCCATCCTGGCTAATAGCCATAGATGGACCTATCCTCCATGAATTTATCTAGTTCTTTGTTGAAACCTGTTATAGTGTTGGCCTTCACAACATCCTCTCGCAAGGAGTTCACAGGTTGACAGTGCATTGTGTGAAAAAAATACTTCCTTTTGTTTGTTTTAAATCTGTTGCCTATTAATTTCATTGGGTGAGCCCTAGTTCTTGTGTTATGAGAAGGAGTAAATAACTCCACGAGTCATGATTTTATAAACCTCTATCTTCTCCCCCCTTAGTTGTCTCTTTTCCAAGGTGAAAAGTCCCAGTCTTATTAACCTCTCCTCAGATGGCAGCCGTTACGTACCCCTAATAATTTTTGTTGCCCTTTTCTGAACCTTTTCCAATTCCCATATATATTTTTTGAGATGGGGCAACCACATCTGCACCAGTATTCAAGATGTGGGCATACCATGGATTTATATAGAGGCAATATGGTATTTTCTGTCTTATTATCTATCCCTTTCTTAATGATTCCCAACATTCTGTTCACTTTTTTGACTGCCATTGCACACTGAGTGGATGTTTTCATTCTCTGAAAACAATGACTCCAAGATCTCTTTCTTGAGTGGTAACAGCTAATATAGACCCCATCATTTTATACGTATAGTTGGGATTATGTTTTCCAATGTCCAGTACTTTGCATTTATCAACATTTAATTTCATCTGCCGTTTTTTTGTCCAGTCACCCAGTTTTGAGAGATCTTTTGGAGTTCTTCAGTCTCCCTGGGACTTAACTATCTTGAGTAGTTTTGTATCATCTGCAAATTTGCCACCTCACTATTTGCCCTTTCAGATCGTTTATGAATATGTTGAATAGGACTGGCCCAGTACCCCTGGGGGACACCACTATTTACTTCTCTCCATTCTGAAAATGGACCATTTATTCCTACCCTTTGTTTCCTATCTTTTAACCAGTCTTAAAGGAAATAACTGCTCTAGATTTTCTTCCTGAATTTATACATAAGTGGTTGTAGTTAAATAAACATTAATTTAGATTTTTTTCCTCTCGCCCATTCCTTTTAGGGCCCTATCCTGCAATCACTTACTATTATGTCTTGTGCTTATTACTGTTGCCTCAGTGATTTAAATGGGACTCTGATAAATATTGCAATTTTGGGCCCTTAAATGGTAATATCCAATAAATACATAGTTTATTTGCTTTCTACATACCTGGATCCTCTTAATACTATTTGTAGGAAGACTATCTTGCAGTATGCAGAGGAAATGTTTAGTATGAAAAAGTCCTGCCCAGAATATTGATGTTTGCTTCCTCACAGGAAAAAAAAAAGTTTGGGGGAGTGTGTCACGGAGTAAATGAGCACATATATTGATATAATCTGCCTGAGGTAGGCACACTGCTGAGTCAGATTATGAACATAAACACAGGCACTAATGCAAGGGATTTTGTACCTTTTAAGTCACTGCTTTCTTGAAATATACATACTATAGAGCTGATATCAGAGACTTAAGTGAAGGCGAGGAACTGATAAGAACTGCATGTGTGCACATTTGTCCGAGGGGTGGAAAAGGGGTGTATATAGCTATTGCTAAGAGAAGGAAAAATGTTTTCAATATTAAAAGACTTACATTTTGCCTATACTGTACTTCATTTCTTATAGCTGAAAATAATGAGAAAGAATAAAGAATTCATTGTAATGGGAATTTCAGGAGTCTTCCCTGTATTGTGGTCCCAAAGAAACCAAGTGAATTAAAAAACAAAAACAAAATAACTGTTTAGCTCAGAATTAAAACTCATGCCTATAAATGCACATATCCCAGTAAATTCAGGGCTAATGGAAAAGTGATTCAGATGCATTTAAAGCAGATGGTTACAGAGCTTGTGTGTTTTGGTGCCAAGACCTCTGTTAATATCCTCTAGACAGCAACTCACTGATCAAGCTGAGATGACCAATTGCAGTAGAATTTACTGATCTTTCAAGCATTTCTGTATTGGTTTATTTCCTGACTGTCAGACTGATGATTTCTGGAGAGTTCCCCTCTGAACACTAATGGCAAATTGTGTAAGTCAATTCCGTTTGCCGTACATGAGCATGCAGACTCCCCTAAGTCTTTCAGCAAAGGTGTCAGGTCTGCTCTCTCCATAGCAGGGAGAGGTTGAGCTTGCATACCCACTTCAGATATAACGCCTTAAGGTTATGCCATAAAATAATAAAAACAAGGAAAATTCAAAGATTAGGGTACTGTGTGCAATGCGTTCAACAGCACCTGTAAGCATAAAGGGGCATATTCAGATAGAACTGCAGTTACACAAATATCCTGTTAGCCTAAAAAAGTTAGCAGACACTACAGGGTAGATTTTCAAATGTATTTAGGTGCCTAATCTGTTTAGGCACTTTTGAAAATTCCACTTGCTGAGCATCTGCATCTATAGTCGCCTAAATACTTTTGAAAATCTGATTCAGAGGCCCTGATCTAGCAAAGCATTTAAACATTGTTAATGTCAAGCATCTGAGTAGTCCCACTGAAGAAAATGAGACAGCTTATGTTTTTTAAGCTAAACCTGTGCCCAAGTGCTTTACTTGATCAGTCCTTTAGCCTATTTCACCCTTTCCTGTGAATTTCCTGACTGTTGTTTCATGCCAGGATAATGGACTTAAAAAAAAACTGCAGCCTTTTCCCTGTCAGTTCTCTGAGTTTATTAAGTCCCATGATAAAAAGTCTAAGGGGAAAATATTCATGAAAGCTGGCAGTTTCTCAAAACGACACTATTAAAAGCACAGCAGCAAGCTATCCCGATGCAAAAGAAAGTAAGAGTAGCAGTAAGAAGCCAACATGGCTCAATCAGGAGCTCTTTCATGGTCTGAAATAAATCAAAAAAGGAACCTACAAAAAGTGGAAACATGGATAAATTGCTAAGGATGAATAGCAAAGAACAGCATAAGCACATAGGGACAAAATCAGAAAGGCTGAGGCACAAAATGTATTACTCCTAATAAGGGATATAAAATGCAATAAGAAGAACTTCAATAAATACATTAGGAGAAAGAAAAAGATGCAGTGTATAGGTCCACTACTTAGTGAGAAGGAGAGCTAATAACAGATGACATCAAGCAGGCTGTAGTGTTTAATGCCTATTTTGCTTCAGTCTTCACTAAAAAGATTAATTGTGACCAGATGCTTTACACAATTAATATTAACAATGGGAAGAGAACACAAGCCAGAATAGAGAAAAAGCAGGCTAATGAATATTTAGATAAGTTAGATATATTCAAGCCAGCAGGCCCTGATGAAATTCACTCTTAAGGTACTTAAAAGAACTACCTGCAGCAATCTCAGAACCATTAGCAATTATTTTTGAGAACTCATGGAGGATGGGTGAGGTCCTAGAGCAGGGGAGGGCAAACTTTTTGTCCCGAGGGCCACATCAGGGTGCGAAACTGTATTGAGGGCTGGGTAGGGAAGGCTTTGCCACCCAAGCAGCCTGGCCCCTGCCCCCTATTCACCCCCTCCCACTTCCCGCCCCGTGACTGTCCCCCTCAGAATCCCCAACCCATCCAACCCCCCTTACTCCTTGTCTCCTGACTGCCCCCTCCTGGAAAGATACTAGAACAAGTTATTAAACAATCAATTTGTATTGCCCAATTAGTGGATAATAGAGTAATAGATAATAGCCAACATGGATTTGTCAAGAACAAGGGGGAAACAGTAGAAGTGATACATCATGATTTTAGTAAGGCTTTTGACAAAGTCCCATGTTACATTCTCATAAGCAAACCAGGGAAATGTGGTCTAGATGAAGTTTTTATAAGGTGGGTGCATATCTGGCTGAAAGATCATACTCAAAGAGTAGTTATCAATAGTTTGCTATCAAACTAGGAAGATGTATCTAGTGTGGTCCCACAGGATCTGCCCTGGATCCATTTTCATCAATGATTTTGATAATGGAGTGGAGACTAGGCTTATAAAATCTGTAGATGACGCTAAGGTGGGAGGGTTTGCAAGCTCTTTGGAGGGTAGGATTATAATTTAAAATGACTGTGACAAATTGGAGAATTGGTCTGATATCAACAAGATGAAATTCAATAAAGACAAATGTAAAGTTCTGCACTTAGAAGGAAAAGTCAAATGTACAAATACAAAATGGGGAATAACTGCGAGGCTGTAGTACTGCTGAGTAGGATCTGGAGGCTATAGTGGATCACAAATTGAACATGAACCAACAATGTGAAACCGTTGCCAAATAAATAAATAAACAAACAAACAAACAAGAGCACTAATATTCTAAGGCATATTAACAGGTTTCATATATAAAACATCGGAGGTAATTGTTCCACTCGGCACTAGTGAGGCCTCAGCTGGAGTATTGTATCCAGTTTGGGGCACCATGTTTTAGGAAAAAAGTGGACAAACTGGAGACAGTCCAGAGGAGACTACAACAATGGACACCTAACCTATGAGGAAAGGTTAAAAAACGGGGCATTTTAGTCTTGAGAAGAGACAACTTAGAGGGTTCTGACAGTCTTCAAATATGTTAAAGGCTGTTATAATGAAGATGGTGATCAATTGCTCTCCATATCCACTGAAGATAGGACAAGAAGGAATCGGTTTAATCTGCAGCAAGAGAGATTTAGGTTGGATATTAGCAAAAGCTTGCTAAATATAAGGATAATTAAGGATTGGATTAAGCTTCGAAGGGAGGTTGTGGAATCCGTGTCACTGGAGGCTTTTAAAAACAGGTTAGACAAACACTGCCAGGCATCGTCTAAGCATACTTGGTCCTGCTTCAGTGGAGGGGGCTGGACTAGATCACTTCTCGAGGTTCTTTCCAGCCTTACATTTTTATGATTCTATGTTACAAACTTAGCATTACTTTAAAATGGTTCATAATAAAAGAATATATTCATTAAAACAATCTTCATATGATTTTCTGTTCACAGACTAAAGTATAGAATGTAGTCAGACAACAAAAAACCTAAACCACAGTTTAGGGGCTTTCGCGTTGGGGAAGAGACTAAATAACAGTTGGCGTGAAGACAAAGTGCATCTGCAAGCATACAAAATTCTAAGCAACTTTGAGCAAAGAACAGGCTTTATCCTGCAAAGACATGAGTCCCACTGAACTGGGAGTATTCATGTGTGTAAAGCTATGCATTATGTTTACTTGCAGGACCAGGGACAAAAATTGCTGGGCACAAACATCCACATTTTTTCCCATTAGATTTCTTTTCAAACAGTTGTTGGAAGCCTTTGAAAGTTCATTTTAAAATCAAATTTGGTTTTGAGGATTATACAATTTAAACAAACAGTCTAAATATATATATACACACACACGTGCATATATATGTGTACATATATATTTTAGCACTATAACTAAGCAAATGTATAAATGTTTTTCCCCCCAGTTATCCATTTGCTCTTCTCTCCCCTTGTGTTCGCAGTTTTTGCTAGAAAGAGCTTTTATGACCAATTTTTAAATCCTTAAAAATAGGAAAGAATGGAAAGCCTGACAAATACTAACTAAAGCGGCACAAATGTCATGGTTCAATTTAATTGATCCCATTTTACATGCAGGTTTAATATAATTTTACTTGGAAAAAAACTAAACAGTAGACTTTAATCCTAATGCTATCAAATATTGCTTTTTTAAAATTACTATTTATACCTTTGACTGTCAGAGTGACACAGATATATTTTGATACATTTTGTTAGTTACATTAGTTTCTCTAGTTCTCTGTACGTATGTGCTTTTAGGGCCTGATTTTAAAAATGGGAGTCTTTCCACTGACTTGAATGGCCTTTGCATCAGGTTCTCAATAAAAGGCTCCAACTCAACCAATCTAGTAAAAAAAGTGCAGTTGTTTGCCTGCTCAGATCATGTTTCTGGGGAAGGAGTCAGAACTGAAGGGAGATTATTTTACTTGATATGATCATCCCCAACAATGATGTAGCTCTTTGAAATTGAAAGAAAAAAAAAGTTTCCCCTTTAGACAACAAGACCAGAAGAAGCTCAGCTTTGTGAGCTGAATTCACCATTAGCATGCCAGCGAAAGGACTGAGGCCAGACATTTGCTTCTGTAAATGGTAGCAGAATTCATTAAGGGTGGAATGCCTCCAGGGGACCAGGCTGCCTCAGCAGAAAGGAGATACATCTTAATGGGAGCTTCTGGGCACTCACCAGTTTTGAAAATCAGGCTAGTTATTTACATGTCTAAATAGGCTTTAGTTTTAGGCAGCCATTTAAAAAAAATCTTGGCTATGAAGTAAACTCTGTGATGAAACTGGCATGCAGTGACTTAAAAATATAGATCTAGTTTTTTTTAGAACAATATCAGTTAGAAACTATTATACATTCCCCTTAAAATGGAAATGTAATGCCGCATTCATACTCACACAAACCAATTTTCAAATGTACACCACTAAGGTAAGCATACAGCTGGCATGAAGACATTCTATTATAAATGGAGCCAGTAGCACTGCCTATAAGCCAAGGTTTCCCGACACTTTCCATTATAAGACTGTTTTCAGTCGTTTATAACTTTGCCAAACTGCAACCATTTGGGCTCAAGTTTTCCAAGACAGGTGTTTGCCTCAGATTTTTTTTTTTTAAGGGTAGTGGGGGTAGTTTTGGTTACAACAGTTCAGCAAGAATTGAGAATGAGGTTAGGGAGGGAAAATATGTTTTGCCCATGTTAACCAAATTTGTACAACTGTTTAATTGAAGAAAAGGAGTACTTGTGGCACCTTAGAGACTAACCAATTTATTTGAGCATAAGCTTTCGTGAGCTACAGCTCACTTCATCGGATGCATCTCTAAGGTGCCACAAGTACTCCTTTTCTTCTTGCGAATACAGACTAACACGGCTGTTACTCTGAAACCTGTTTAATTGAGAAGCTGTAGTGGCTTCATGCTTTGGAACAGGACTTGAACTTGGGAAGGAGGGTGACCTTTTTGTCACAGATGTGCTTTTTCTGGTCCCTATGAAATTCCACTCAAATTTGGCCAAGTTTGAGCCTCTGAAAATATCAGTTCACACATGCTCAGTAGAGACCTGTTAAAAGTTTGGCAGCTACATTCTCTGAAGATTCCATCAGTACCAAGCGTGATCCAGCTCAGCGGACGCAGGAGCTGAGCAGCACTTTCCTGCAATTGTTCTCCCTGGCAGCCAAGGACTGCTGCGGCATAGGAAGCCATAACTGAGAGGAGGAAGACTGTCTCTCCTGTGCTCTTTTTATGCTCCTCCTGCTGGGGCCCAGGCAGCAAGGAGGAATCAGCCTGACTTGAATGCAGAGGGGTGAAGAGCAGAGGGAGGGGAGGAGAAGCTGGGGAGGGGTGATAGGATTATGGGGAACAGGGACAGGAATTTAAGGGGAAAGAGGATAAAGGGGCTGGATCTTGGGGGGGCAGGGAGTTAGGAGTAAGGGAGCAAAGGGGACAGAGACAGGCTAAGGGCAAAAGAGCACACTCCCCTCCAGAACCTGGAACTGAATGCAGGAGTTCTGAGTGGTTTCTTTTCTGTCAGCAATAGCTGTGAAACCCATTGGCAAAGTGTGCGTCTCATCCCCCACTACTGGCTGGTCTGCATGCTGCATAACAGCCTACTATTGCTGCAAGTTACTTAGAGATCTGTGGTAAGGGTGGATCTTAAGGTCCTAACCCTGCTGATGACCCATGTGGAAGTCAGTGGAAAAAATAGTATGTGATGATGGAATTAAACAGTAATGCATACTAGGGAGCTGAATGAAGGTTGAACATGCACCTTAACACTGGCATTTCCTAATTTCTGAGTGTTTGACTTTGCAACTTTAACAATCTTTCATTGTAGTTTTTTCCGTATGTAACACACACACACACACACACACACACACACAATCAAGAAGCCCTAATTATAATGTATCATTAGAATTATATTATTTGCCTCCTTTTGGCTTTATAATTGTACTAAGTTAATGGACACACCTGCATGATTATTTTATTATTGCGCTATTTCCTAGAATAATAATTTCAGCACTTGTATCAGACTCTTTTTTCATTTCAGTAATCTGTTTGGATTATATGTCCCCATGTCATTTCACTGCTGCTCTTGGGGGTAACTACATTAGCTGTCCTCATTTGTTCATCTGTTGGCCTTTGTCTCATTTCTCTTGTGTAGTGCTCAGATATGTAATGCTGGCATGCTGCTGCCTCAGCCTGGGGACAGTGTATTTACAGCAGCTGTTGGCATACCAACCACCACTGGTTCAGTGTTCAACTTGACAGTCAGGAGATACTTTTTCACATAGCATAAACCCTGATTAATTTCTTGGTGGAGAAGACACTGAACTGTGAGATACCTGTACATTTAGGGAAATTAATTGCTGGCAGAACATGTACTAAGAATATTTGACAATAGAATCCAAAGAGTTAATTGGCAAGTTTTGGCAGGTTTCTAAACAGATCTGAATTTACCAAGTGACTAACAATCTAACATTTTCTTATACTGTAATTACATGAATCTCATATGTTTAATCATTTGGGGGAAATGTTATGTTTCATAACTAGAATTCTGAGCGCAAGGCCTGCTGATATGCAAGGATGCCTTAAGAGAGGAAACGGAACCAGACAGAAAAGGCAATGACTTTTGCGATCAGAATCAGAGGCAAACTGCCTTAGAACGATACATTGGGAGAGTTTTTATTTGTACACCCTTTGCTTTGAGACAACAAGGAGGAATGTAGTTAAAAAAATCCAGCCCTGATGTAAAAGAGTAAATAGAAAAGGTTTGTATGTGAATGTACAACCCTGCCACAATTACTTAAAACAATCCAACCCCTCAACAAACCAACCAAGCAATACAGACACAAATGCACACCCTCCCAGCCAAAGGGCATGGGGGGAGAGGGGAGAAGAGAAAAATAGATGTCTGCTTGTGTTTCTGTTAATAAATCAGTGTACCATGGTGATGAATGTGGTATGAGAACCTAAATAACACACAGATGGGCAGGTATACAGGATGGAGGTGTTCTCACTCTATTTAGACTAGCCTGTTGCATGACATGCTTACCGGAATCCCTAGAGCTTTTAGAATGTTCATTTTACACATAGGGCAGGTGCGATGATCTAGCAGCCACGGGTCTACGCAAGATTTGTGAAAAAGATGCCTGCAATAAAAAGCAAGATATTTTAATTCAAATCCATCCGAGTGTAGCTTAGAGCTGTTCAGTCATCACCAAGAGTTGCTTCTGAATGTAGTATAATAGGGAGTTTTGAAAGTGTAGTTTTTTGGTATATGATAAGGATTATAAAAGTGCATAGACAGGAGTATAAAATCACTGTACTAAATCTTATTCAGATTAGCACATCGATCCCTGCCTGTTAGAGTTCACTGACAAGGTGCAGAAAGTTAGATGTACAAAATTAGACACCAACAATCAGAGAGCCAAATGTACGTGTAGCAGCAAAGCCAACTTTCTTAAAATGCTATAGACTGCCAGCTGTAACACAGATAAATGAAACTCAGCTTTTGGTAAAGGTCAGATCATGTATATATCTACTGTTGGTTCCATAACACAAAACTGACCCCACCACAGTGACCCAGAACTTTAAATAGCTGTAACATGAAGCCATTTTGCATCTGTTATTATTTTGCAGGATCATGACAGTGTGTAGGCAGAAACCCCACTGCCTTTTTTTTTTTTTTTTTTTTTTTTGAGAGTGTGTGTGGCCTTTTGGGTGAGGCTCCTCCCCTCCCACCTCTTTTCCTGCCCCTCAAAAGCCACCCATGAGAATAAGCATTTCTAGACAAACATTTCTCCCTCTGGAGCCGGTTGATACTATCCCTTCAGCCAATGTGAAGTGATCATTAGCAAGACAGTGAAGCCATTCTGCCTACATATTTATCCAGTTATGGGAAATACAGTTTCTTAGCCACAAGTGTCAGTTGTCTAAAGTTGCTTGAACAAACTGGAGGTTGCATACTCAAACATGTAATTTATGCACCTCATTCATTCTTGAGAAGATGTTCTGTTATGTTGCATTTGACAGGATAAGCACCTCAGCAGATTCAGAGTACAGAGAAAAGTCCTGCAGTTCTGCAGGGTGAAGAATTTAAGAAATGCTGGGAGAAGAAATTAAGAGAATTTCTCAGGGGGCTCAGATACGAGACAGGGAAGTTGTTTGCTGTCTTTGTGCCTCAGCTGGAGCATCCCTACAGAAAACAGCTCCCAATTTCTTTTAATCACTATAGTATATAGAGAATTATAGCCAGATTTTTTTAGTTATTTGTGAGTACTTCAACTGAGGAGAGGGGATATACCAGGTGCATAGATTGCTGTGAGGAAGAACATTCTGGAAGCCTGACTGCAGCTGAATGGAGTATTGTTGGCACAGTGAGTTGGTCTCCAGTGAGACACTGGAGCAGAGATTTCCTCTCCTGTATCCCACGGATTTTTGTGAAAGCTTGTGGTTTTTCATTATTCATCTGTGGATTTTTATTAGAATAATTGTTGGTTTGTTTCCTGTTAACAAACAGTCAATTTTGCAACATCTTGGACTTTTAATTCATTTAGTCAAGTGTAAGATTCATTGACTTATCTCACACATATGTTTGCTGTCTCCTTGAACATGCCCTGTGGCTCTATCTGCTCTGTAACATTTTGTACCTACACCTTTGGTTCAGCTACACTGTTTCTGAAAAACATGTACAAAGTTTTCTCATGTAACCATAGCCTCAACACCTAAATCTTTGTGTAGCAGTCTGAAAATACACTCACCCACCTAAAAGTCTGATTTACATATAGAAGACTTAAGCAAAAATCAGGAGGAGGACGCTTTTATTCTGAAATAAGAGTGTCTATACTCAGATTTGCATCAAAATAACAAAAGCTGTGAATTAAACATATTTCGGTTATTTCAATGCAAATTTATGTGTAGAGCAGTCCTAAATACCTTTTCTCTAGCAATTAACAGATGTGCAACATTGTGCATGTCAAATTTCAGCTCAACGTTGACAGCTGAGGTATTATAAAAAAGCCCTGCCAACTGGAGTGTTGATAAGTCTTTTTACTCTATGCAGGTCTATATTTCCCTGTGCATGCACTAGCCCTTCCCCATTTGCAGTTCCTCTATATGAATGCATACAAAGCCACCAACTAACAGCGGTAGGGCAGGTTTGCAAACTGTCTTAATGCTAGGTATTGAGCTAGTAGATCAATAGTATAAATTCTCTCTTCACAGCAGGTATTATCTCTGTGAGAAATGGAGAATCACCTTGCATACCCAATAGTCATGTTTAAATTAAGAACACTGCATGCAAAGTAATATTTTTGCTTTGCTATTCCATCCCAATATTTAAAAAACAGCATCCCACACATAAAGATGTATCCATCCTTCCAGTTAGCTGGAAGAGACAGAGGTACATTCTCATCAGTGTTAATTTTTAACATCTGTTCCGTTGAACTGTCTTTCTAAGTGGCATCATCCCATTCACGAGCTGGATTTAACACTAAACAGTATGAAAAATACAAATCTAAAAATGCATGAAATTTCATCAGACCCTATTACTCACTCCACTTGGCTCCCTTTCCTACTACTTCAACAGGAAATTGATCGCTTGGGAATAAGAGTTACAAGGAAATTACAGTATTCCATTTTAAACTGACACTGACTTCGCACAGCTGTGGCACAGAAAATCTGTTCTTGGAATCTGAAACTAGTCTAATTATATCACTTGGCTGTAATACCGAAGTTTGTCAGACCTCATCCGATACTGTATGTCAACATGATTAATGTAAATGAAGCATCATGATACTTAAAGTTAAAACCACCACTTTACTAAGGTTACAAAGGTTCACAACTCCACTTCCAAAACAACATTCACCATGTTGGGTAGAGAACGCAATGCATCAAATTTCCACCTCTGCACTATATTAACCTCCTTCCTTCCCCTTCTCCCAAGAGATATGTATTCAGCATATAATCGCCAGACAAACATTTTGAGTAAGCAAGCGATATAAAAATTACATATAATCCCCAAGTAGCTACTTTGTGAAACAATGAATAAGAAATGTTTTACATTTAAAATGTGTAAATAAAATATCTTGAATGTGTTGATTTATGCAGAATACTGAACTGAAAGTCAATGTCTTACTTTTCAGCTATTTGAAGGAGCAATTTCAAATATTCTTATAGTGTTGATTTTTTTTTAATAGTGTGCCCATGTTCATAGGCTAGTATATGTTTAACTGCCAACGTTTAATCTTGATTTGGGCCAAAATAATCAGTGCAAGCTTTCAAAAAGCTCAGATATTCGCTATGCTCTTAAAAAATGGACAAAAAAAATCTGTTTCTGATCAAGAATATATAACCTGAGTGATGTGTAAAATCAGATCAAGTCATTCAGGCACAGATGAGAAAGGCCCCCTTTGTGTTCAAGTTCAAGCTTTGCAAGCCTTAATCAGGCTGCAGATCACATTGCAACATTTCATAATGTTTGTTAGTCAGATAGTGTGTGGAATTTTCATGCTTTACAGACATTTACCTCAAGTTTGGCTGTTCCTAAAAATTAATTGGTTTGAAAGAAAATTATTCTAAAAGGAATGCTATCAATGTTGAGAGATTTAAATCCATAACCATGACAGGTTAAGTCTCCTTGCACTTTAAAATACTATATTACAAGTGTACTATGGTTCCAATTTTAATTTTTGACTTGGTATGTATTAGTTAGATTGAAGGATCCTTTTTTAAAAAATAGAAAACCACAGAAGAATGAATGCCAAAATTAGATAACCTAAGGACTGAAATTACCTGTTTGTGGGTATGCACATATTTTGATGGAGCATGTGATAAATCTATTTTTGCCAATTTGGATTTGAAGGTCTGTTTTATTCGCTGTTATTTATATAGCACCACAACATGCATGGTGCTTTATAAGAATTAACCAGGAATCCCTATTCTGAAGCATTTACAATCTAAGTCAAGACAAGAACAGGAGGACAAGATGACAAAGAGCGTGGCAGGAGAACAACAACAGGATCATGCAGTTACTTGGGAAAAAGATGTAGATGTCTTTAGGATTAAAAAAAAATCATCTACACTTCAGTTTATATACCTCCATGGGGAATTGAGGTTTTAAAAGGGATTCAAAGGAGGAAAAAATGAAGGCACTGAGGGGGAGTTCAGAAGCATGGGGGCAGTGAGAAGGAAGGCACACAGATGGTCTTAGAAGAAGGATATGAAGACTTAAGTGTGAAGAGAAGTTTGAGCTAAGAGAAGAGGACAGGTGAGGGCAAAGGAGACGAGCAGACAGAGAGGTAGATTGTAGATGGCCTCAGTATAAGAACACACTGCTTGAATTTGATGATAGAGGCAATAAGAAGCTAGTGAGTAGATTTTAAGAGGGGGTCAACAGAGTTACAGCACTTAGCAAGGTGCTTTTTTCTTTTTTGAAGAAGTCTAGATAGGAGGAGAAGGAAGGCAGACTTGCAGGAGGCAGTCAAAGGCAAAGAAGAGTTGTTGAGAGTTGTAGTAATGACACTCAGAGGGGAGGAGTACAGTTGCTTTTCAAGGAAGACTGCTATACTGAATAAAGAGGATGGACCTGTAGTGCAGTAAATCTGAATGGTCTCTGGATTGTTTTTCCTCCAGAGCCATTCATCAGCCCTGGAGTCAGTACAGAAAAACTGAATGCAGGAAAGAAGCCAAACATCAAAAAGGATGGGCACAGAGAAGTGATGGAGATGATGGTTTCCTCATGGGAGGCTAACACAAGGAAAGGAAGGAGGGGTTGGAGAGCATCAGTGAAGTCAGAGTTGTTAATAGACTAGAGATTATGGAAGGAATGCGATATTGGGAGGGGTACCAGAACACATACAGACAAGGTTGAGAGAATGACCCTGATAATGAGTCTGGAAGGTGACACAGAACAGGAGGATGAATGGAGAAGTTAGTAAGAGGAAGACAAAGCTAGCAACATCAGCAGTCTAGGAGGAGAAAACAAGACAGATGAGGGGTTGTAGAGTAAGGATTTGAAGATGGAGATTTGAAGTTGAAAGTGGGAGGAGGACAGGTGAAAACACTCTGGGAACACTGGAACATGGTTACATTCAATCTTGTGTCAATGCCCTAGAAACTAATTGTAATTATATTTGCTATTGTCAACTTTTAAACCTGGATATAAAACTAAGACTTATTTCCGTCAAGAGAAAAATCAGCACAACATGCAGCATCAAAAGGCACATAAGAACGGCCATACTGGGTCAGACCAAAGGTCCATCCAGCCCAGTATCCTGTCTACCAACAGTGGCCAATGCCAGGTGCCCCAGAGGGAGTGAACCTAACAGGTAATGATCAAGTGATCTCTCTCCTGCCATCCATCTCCACCCTCTGACAAACAGAGGCTAGGGACCATTCCTTACCCATCCTGGCTAATAGCCATTAATGGACTTAGCCTCTATGAATTTATCCAGTTCTCTTTTAAACCCTGTTATAGTCCTAGCCTTCACAACCTCCTCAGACAAGGAGTTCCACAGGTTGACTGTGCGCTGAGTGAAGAACTTCCTTTTGTTTGTTTTAAACCTGCTACCCATTAGTTTCATTTGGTGTCCCCTAGTTCTTATATTATGGGAACAAGCAAATAACTTTTCCTTATTCACTTTCTCCACACCACTCAAGATTTTATATCCCTCTATCATATCCCCCCCTTAGTCTCCTATTTTCCAAGTCTCTTTAATCTCTACTTTATACTTCACACACTACTTTATACCTCAACCTGATCATTTAAATTCTGAGCTTTTCAGAATGAAATTTAAAAACATAGGAGGACGGGAAAAAAAAGTATATGTGAAATTGATCTCCCCTCCAAAATAGCTAGTGGTATCCCTTCATTGACTCTCTGCCACACTTAAAGAGAATGCTCTGAGGGAATGACACAGTGAAAGGACCCGAAGAGCTAATAAGAAGCTGTTTATGTGGCTTTGAAATTCATCCACTACTGAAATACTGACTAGTGGATTTTCACTACAAATTTTTGTATAGACGAGGACAACAGAAAGTCTCACGATAGCTACTAGCTGCATCTGGAAACTTCCTGGTTTAGGGCTGGCTGTGGGAGAGCTGCTGATACACTTGCTTATTTAGATTTGTTCAATACATACATTATAATGTCTATCCAGGGCTCTAAGCATCTTTCACATACATTAAAAATGAAATCATATTAGTTCAAACAAAAATAAACTCAACAGCATCCTCTAAACCAGGAAGGAAAACAAAAAAATGACCCTAATCCCAAATACTAGGCCTTGGCACACAGCCCAGAACTTGATGCAAATTCTCTCCCCAAAAGCCTGGGAAAAGAGATGGACTTTGCAGTGTGCCTAAAAGTCAGATTTAGGTAATTTTGGATCTATGGTGAAGTCCCATGAAGAACATCCTGCCAGCAGCTCCTTCTTTTTTCAACTAAGGAGGCTATTGACTGGGTGCCTCCACTGATCAAAGCTGTGGCAATATGATGTAGAGAGGGAGAGGCAGTTTCTCAGATATGCTGACCCTAAGGCATACATGGCTTTACAGGTCAAAAGAAACATCTTAAACTTCACCTGCATACCAAAAGGCAACCAGTTCAGATCACCCAGCACTGGTGTCATGATGATACTGGCTTTTCGACAATTGAGAAACTGGAAGTTTCAGTAAGGTTTGGTGGGAAGCCAATGTCTTCCCTGAACTGCAGGCTGCTATGCCAATGCCCTGCGTATACAAGGTATATACAGTGGGCATACACTGGGGATGACAAAGAACGAAATATGTATTTGCAGGTCTGTGTTTTCCTTTTGCTAATCACCAGTGCAAAGAGTGCTTTTCCATCTTGAGACTATACGATTTCCCTATTGACTTGAAACTGATTTATCATCAATATTCTTTATTTCCTCTCAGCTGCCCAGTGCATCCTATCTTGTTGGTGTTTCTTTATAGATTTTAGACTCTCATTAGCGGGAACTATCTTTATTTTTGTTTCTTGTATAGCATTTGGCAAACTGTTGGCATTTCACCAACAATAACAGTAATAATAATTAACACCAACACCTATGGTGGTGTACAAAAGCTTACAAATCTGTAAAATGATACCTTTCCTAACTTGTACAGTAGGGAAGATAGTTTCAATAAAGTAGCTACTTGGGAGGGAACCCCTCATCTCTCATAGTTCAACAGTGCCAAAGTTCAAAATGACAGGTTTCAGAGTAGCAGCCGTGTTAGTCTGTATTCGCAAAAAGAAAAGGAATACTTGTGGCACCTTAGAGATCAACAAATTTATTTGAGCATAAGCTTTCGTGAGCTACAGCTCACTTCATCGGATGCATGTGCACTTTACAAGACAGATCTGCTGCTAACCTTTAGCAGGAGCCATTTCCAAGTAACCTTTTAAGTCAACCAAGAGCTAAACATCACCTGCTAACTATGTGTTTCTGATTCAGTAGGCCTTATTTAATACTACGCACTCTCATTTAACCTCGTGAACAACATTAAGGATAACTCTCTGCTGGGTCATTTGTGAGAATGATACAAGTGAAAGATGGGGTTTAGATGTATGTGTTCCATATAATTTCCTCAAAGAAATACCTGTACCTTAAGCACAAAATTTCCAAACTTTGTCTAGGGCCCCACAGGAACATACTAGGAATTAAGCCCACTTCTAAACTGTATATATGTCCCATTTTCTAAACTCTTAGCTGAGGAAGCATTGTGCTTGTGTCTGACAAGAGTACATGTGCTGTGTGTCAGAGTTGGGGGTTCTAGAGCTGGCCCAATTTATGGCAGTAAGCATATACATCAAATGACTCTCTAGAATGATCACAGATAGTAAGCACTTAACATTTAAAATATCTACCATGGAAGCCTATTATTTATAACATAGCCAAAAAGGAACAAATATTTCAGTTCTTCATGTCAAGCAGAAGATGGGCTCCATAGAAAATGACACTTTACATGTACATGCTTTTGGTATTCCTGTTTCCAAGGAAAGCAAGTTGAGAAATGGAGTATCTAGCTGTCTTTGATGGAAGCCATCCCAGATATGATTTGTGTAAGGTTTCCTTCCAACTTTATTTACACAGCAATTAAAAAGAAATTAAAGTGAAGTTAAAGCTCATGAAAGGTGCTGAATTTCAGATAGCTGTTCTGTGGACAACTAACAGTATAGGAAATGGCAATGCAAGTGTCCCTACACTATCCTGCCAATGAACTGTAACCTTGATCTAGAATCAATATTTCTATTCCTCATACTGCTTTAAATCAGAAGTAACTCCTCTAAAAATCAATGGAGTTAAACTGGTGGAAGAGATAGCAGGATCAGTCCCCCGCCCCACACTTTTTCCCCCTTTTTACTGAAGACTTTGTAATATTTCCAAATTCCACAGACTTAGCAACTGGGCTCTTACAAAAAGTATTACCCTCCAACACTCTGCCTCTCTGCCCAAACCTTCTGAACACTAGGCTACCTTAACACATAGCCTAAATCTCACAACCATTCTCATTACTAGAAAATATCGTCAGCCAAACTGCTCTTTCCCAGTCAGGCCAATATTAATGGTTAACCAAAAAGCCTGACCAAATAAGATCCCCATATACCATGCCAAGCATGAACATAGTTAGACTCAAGCTCTGATGCTAAATGGCTCGTCACTCACTGCAGTTATTATTTTAACTTCAAACACATCAGAGTAACATGTCAAATCTTTATGGAATAGTTTTTGAGTACAGAAAAAAAAAACCCCAAAACTTGAAGTTCTCAGATAATCTCATTTCAGGAATTTGACAATTCCAATTTTGCAGTTTTACACTAAAGGACAGAGACTTTAAAAACCAAGAACACATTAGTAAATGCCTCCATACATTGTATTAACTTACCTGCATGGTAAGATCCTGACAACATCATTTGGCTTGTAACCTTCAATACAAACTGCACAGTTATCAAAATCTGGCTCAGTTTCCTACAGTAAAGAGAACATTACATTAGATTTTTTTTTTTTTTTGGGTTAATCACCTCAAACAAGAACCTAAGTAGCAGAGCAAAGTTCAAATGGTTATTGATGTGTTTAAGCATGACAATGTATCTTAAGGAAAGTGTGAGAGGCATTCATTAGGGATCCAGTCCTGCAAGGGTCTGTGCACATGTGGCGTAGAGCTACACTTGGAACTGGGGTTGTGAATCCCAGCTCACAGAGACATACTTTAGCACACTAGCTCAAAACAGAATGTAGCAGCAGCAGTACAAGTGGCGGGAAGGGCTAGCTGCCTCAAATACATGCCTAGGGTCTCTGATGGGCGTGTATTCGGGTCAGCTAGCCTGTCCCACTGCTGCAGCTACATTAGTGCTCTAGCTTGACGAGAGCTAGTACAAGTATGTCTCTTTGAACTGGGAATTACTCTATGTACAGTAGTACTCCCACTACTGTCAGTGAGAGTTTTACCTGAATGAGGGCTGCAGAATTTGGCCACTAAATTTGGTTTGCAAACTGTAACAGTAGCTACTTTAATAGTCAGACTAAAATAACTTTACTGTATCTTTATTTAAAATTTCCCTTCCCTTCCCTCCCTGTTCCATTCCATCCTTAAGTTGCTTACCAGCGCCTTGCCCCTGGCTGTGGGATATTTACTAGTATAAAAAGCAACTGCCACTCCTCTCCTATTTCCCTCTCCTTGGCAGTCTGAGAGGATCCTCGCTGCACAGTTCTAGTTTGAAAGGAAAAAATTACCTTGTCACCTTTCCTGATTGTTCTGACCTGCAGCTTGCTGATTGCTTTCTTTGCAGCATCTCCAAGACGGCGCTGAAAATGCAAAAATTGTCCGTTAGTAAAGAATATATCTTTAGGCAGAAGCCATCACCTTATTTTTCTATAGCTGGTTAATAATCTGAAGCAGTTTTACATGAAACAGTAAGGTTCTGGGTAAATGTAAACTGACAGGGCCAGGCAGGTTGCTGTGGGAAATAGCGTGACATCCCTTTTAAAAACAAAAATGCTGCATGGATTAAAGGCTCCTCAGTTATCTAAATTTCATTATGCAAAGCAGCTATAATGCTAATCCAGTGAAGAATTGACACTGGCCTATGACAACACTAAACTATTGCATTATGGGCATTACATGAAAGTAGAAACAGATATGTATTAAGTAACGATTCACTATTTTGGGAGCCTATTTTTTTACATTAGTCCCATTGACTTCAGTGAAGTTGCAGGCAGGCACAGCAGTCTGCCCGTATGCTCTCAATTGTAGGATTAGTGTCCAAGCTTTGCAGTTATATGTCATGAACAGCAGACGAGTCCTACAGTCATGGCTTGGCCATCTACTTTCATTTGCGTTTTTCTTGTTCCTTGTCACCTTTCCCTCCACATTACATACTGAATTTCTTTCCAGGTGAAATTTCATAGTGTTTTTCTATTTTTTCATAACACAGCATCATCTTCTGATACCTAGTGCCCATTTCTGATCTCACTTACACTTGTTTTACGATAGTTTATTGATTTCAATTACGTTTATTGATCTCATTCCTGATTTACACCAGCATAAATGAATTCAGCCTCTGTACATGCACGCGACAGCTACTTCCAGAAACAGCGCAGTTTAGGGATGGGGATTTAAGAACGGTGATGACTGTGAGGACATCGCATTTTTAAGGTCAAATGTTGTGTGTGACAGAGTTCAGAGACATGCCAGTTTGGAAGCAAACTCCAGCTGGAGTTGGTTAGAAAATGAACCCCAAAATGACGTGAGGTTGTATGTAGCTTGTAAATAGGGACCCACTCATGAAGCAAACTCGATCAACATGTTTCCTCTTTTCCCTTGTTGTTATTCTGATCTATGGCACATTTTTCTCATAGCTTGCCTTGAACAAAAGAATCGAACAAGAGTTGTAAACGTTACTTGCAAACTATTTGTATCTTTAATATAAATCAAAGGCAGACAGCTAATGTAAACTAAAAAAAATGAGACATTATGTAGTGCTTCTGGAATTTTTTTTATTTATGTTAATGAAATGTCTTGTTTTTTTCGTATATTCTTCAAGAGAAGAGGACAAGATTAAAGACTGTTTTAAAACTTTGATCTGTTTGTTTTCATGTTTGCCTTTTCTTATCTAACAAATGCTGACATCGTTTTTGGCTTTCAATGAAAATGTGATCAGGTTTTTTTTGTTTTTTTAAGGAATCCTGTTTCATTGGTATATGCTGGAGAAAAAAACCATACTTTCGAAGAATGTTTGAAGTGAAATGCATGCTATCAGTAACCAAACACTGCCCCCAAAGATAAGAATGACTAACATTACAGTGTTTAAATGTTTGAAGTGGAGCTTCGGGATTTATGGTTATAAATCTCGTAATCTAATTAACACTAGGACATTCAATCCTGAGCTAGTCAGAGTTACCACTCCTTTGGTGTGGGCAGTGATGAGCTGCCAAAAACTTAACAACGGGTTCCGTCCTCACCCCACGAGGGGGTCGTTGCCCACCCCCGCTCCCCAGGACTCCTGCCCCATCCAACTCCCCCCACGTTCCTCGATGCCCCCCGCAGGACCCCTCCCCTATCCACCCTCTTCCCCTGTCCCCTGACTGCCCCCAGAACCGGGCAGGAGGGTCTCGTGGGCCATTGTAGTGGGTGCCCACCCCACCCCTAAGAGCCAGAGGCACCTGCCGGGGGGGCGAGGTGGGGAGTCCCGGCAGTGCTTAGCTGGGGCAGCTCCCAGGAAGCATCCGGCAGGTCCCTCTGGCTCCTAGGGGTGGGGGAGCGTAGCTGGGGGGGGAGTAGGGGAAGCGGCTGCTCCCCCCACTGACCACATCAAAAGTGGCGCCTTAGGCGCCGACTCCCTGGGTGCTCCAGGGCTGGAGCACCCACGGGGAAAATTTGGTGGGTGCAGAGCCCCCACCAGCAGCTCCCCGCCCCGCCCCCGGCCCCAGCTCACCTCACCTCCGCCTCCTCCCCTGAACGGCACCGTCCTGCTCTGCTTCTCCGTGCCCCCACCCCACCCCCCGGCTTCCCGCGAATCAGCTGTTCGGCGGGAAGCCGGGGAGGACTGAGAAGCAGGCCGTGGCCTCCCGCTCAGGCCGAGGGTGGCGGAGGTGAGCTGGGGTGAGGAGTGGTTCCCCTGCACCCCTCCCCCCGGGTTACCTGCTGCGGCGCGGGCGGACCTCCTTGCACCCTCCCCCCACCCCAGCTCACCTCTGCCTCCCTGGGTCTGAGCAGGAAGCCGCCGCTTGCTTCTCAGCCTGCCCTGGCTTTCCGTGCGAACAGCTGATTCGCGGGAAGCCTGGGGGGGTGAAGAAGCAGAGCGGGGCGGCGCGTTCAGCGGACGAGGCAGAGGCGGAGTGGAGGTGAGCTAGGGTCGGGGGTGGGGCGGGGAGCTGCCGGTGGGTGCTCTGCACCCACCAAATTTCCCCCTTGGGTGCTCCAGGGCTGGAGCACCCATGGAGTCAGTGCCTAAGGCGCCACTTTTGGCCAGTTAAATTGAGAAGCCCTTTTAGAACTGGCTGTCCCTCGCGGAATAACCAGTTCTAAAAGGGCTTCTAAATTTAACAACTGGTTCTAGCGAACCGGTGCAAACCAGCTCCAGCTTCACCACTGGGTGTGGGGGTCCCGCCAGTAAGGGAGGTCGATGGTGGTTAAACAGAAGGAGTGGCACTGTGGCAAAGAGCCTTCCTTGTGCCAGTCCTGGAGCGGGAGTGCTAGCTGATGGTCAGCGAGAGGGGTAAAGGGACACCTGTCCTCTCTCAAATTTATTTCCTCCCAGATTTCCTGTTTTCTCCATGTGTGTCTTTTAGGCTCTCTTTTAGCTTCTCAGGGCAGGGACTGTCTTGATCTCTGTGCCTTGCACAGCACTGAGCATATCATCAGTGCTGAACAAGTTATCTGTGAGTTCAAAGACCAGACTGGGGCGCATACTTTACCATACTTACCGTTTCCCAGACAAGCGAAGAGAAACGCCATCTGACATGGTGACAAAGTTCACAAAGCCCATTGTCTTGGGAGACTACCACAGCTGCAAAGAGGATACCTTTCATGCGATGACCCAAAGCTTTGTATTCAGGCTCTCTGCTGTAGGTCCCTCACAGGTAACATACAGACACACAGCATACTGGACTGGATCCTCATACTGAATGTGGACACAGGAAATAGAAATTCTCCTCATTTGTGAACAGAGCAGTCCCTACTGCAGGCAGAAGTCAGAACTCGCTCCAGCGTCTCCTTGCCTGATGATATCTCATCATGGTCCAGCCATTCCCCAAAATATCACGGAGCCCACAAAGTTTCAAAACTTACTTACAGCCAACTCCTCCCTAACAAGAAAGCAGGGAGAAGAGGAATGAGTAATGGACAACTCCTGCCATATATTGCTATCAGCCGTCTGGCACTGAAGCACCCTCTCCTATCCCAGGGTTCCCACATCACACAGAGCAAACTCCAGAGATGCTAGTGGAAAATGTAGTTTGACAGACTGACACAGGAATTTTTATTAACCTATGTCACTGCTGTGAAGGAGGCAAAGAGAGCTGCAGCAGAAGTAACTCTGCAGAATATTTCCAGAACACAGTTTTCTAATCCCAAATTGTTTCTGCTCAGCCCTACAACCTAATGTCTCTTGATGCAAACAATTCTCACTGCTTTTCATAGAGAAGATCTCTTGCATACAGGATGTCCATTCAGGACAACAAGCTGAGCAAAGAACCAAAAGCCACAATGACTTCCTTCTAAGAATTCAGTTCATTTGCACAAGCAGCAGCACGGAAGTACAAACAGGTATCAGGACAGCCACCTGGTTCCTGCCCTTCCTGGCTGATAAAGAGTAGAGCTTGGGCACTTTACCAGAAAGACTATCAAAACTATCTTTTACCCTAAACCATGCCACAGTCCAACCAGTACCAGGGACAACAGTTAAACCTGTTCTTTTCTTCTGGGGTAAGGATGACTTTACATTTTGGAAGCCTGAAATTTAAACTAGAGGCCCAAATTTTCAAACGGATTTATGAAAATGTGATTGCAAATGCGTCTGGCACACATAGTTGTATGCGCAAAAGCCCACAGTGGCAGACGTTTACACGCACACATGGATAACTGCCTGGCTAACTGCCAACCTGCATACACAGTTACCCATTGGTAAATGCACAAAATAGTAATGTGCACATATTTTGTGGGCACATGTAAGAAACTGTAAATTTCAACCAGAAAAGTAATTCACAACATGGAGGCCATGAGGGAAGAGCCCTCCATTTTTCTGACTGCTGATCATGAGGTGGACTTGTTGCTCTCCAGATGGATCACAGTCAGTTCCTTCTCAAATCTGAGCTCAATCCCATTAGGGCAGAGCTACTAACTACCCTGCATGTAGGAAAGGAGGTGGGCCTGGGAAAGAAGGTCACAATGAAAGGAAAGGGGAGACTTGAGAAGTAGACAGGAGGTGGAGCACATTTGTCAGGGAGTGAAGACCTAGTGCAATGGGAACAGGACTTAGTGCAGGTGGATCTGTGGGGAAGGTAAGGCACAGGAGGAGGGGACCAACTGGGATAGTGTGTTGGTGCAATCAAGCGAAGCAATTCAGAAACGCTCTCTTCCTACAACAATATCACAACCTTCAGGTTAATGTCACATCCATCAGCTTATGGTCTGTTGCTTCATCCCATTCCTTCTATGCAGTGCCTGAATTGCCAATTAAAAGTCTCCTTCTACAGAGAGGTGGTGTGAGCTGCTCTGGATAGCCTAGCTAGTGAGTTAGCAGCTAACCCTAGAAACAGCAAATATGAAAGATCTCAGCATGGATAGTTGGCCTCAGTAGGTCTAGGATCTTCTGTGACACAGAAAACGTTGATGGATATTAACCCTTCTTTCCCAAGCCCCTGGTTTAAATGCACTGGATTTTAAAGACTTCAAATCTGTTTAATCAAACCCTAGTTAAATGAATCTCAGTCACAGCTCTTGGCATTTTCAGAGATAGCCAGCCAGTCTGTAAAGCCAGCTTTTATTGTAACTCTGGAGAGGGGACTGGGAATACTGCCTTTTCTAAACTGGCCAACCGGTTGGCTCCCCCTTAATTTGAAACTCTATTTATCCAAAAGGTTATGGCTGTGACCCTAGCTCTTTGGATAAATGGGGCTGTACTTTATTGGACTAAATGAAATACAAACTGAAGACGCATACTTCTCAAACCTGGCTGATGATGCATGCGCTACAGCATGTACAGGGCTTTCTACAAGTAAGCACAGTATCTTTGTGCAAAGACAAAAGACACAGACACACACAATGATTATAATGGGAAAAGCCTTTGAGCACCATGACAAAAGGAGTCAGATTTCAACTCTACCCAAGGAAAGAAATACAAGCTGCTGCTCTATCATACACGCAAGAAGATACAGTATCTCAGGACAGGAGTGTTGCTAGCCTATCCCTGTACCATAAACAAAAATGACAAAGATAAGAAAAATAGAACATTAGGAAAACTGAGATAACTCTCACAGAAAGGACAAGTCTGAGTTGTGCTCTTTTGTCAGCTCCTTACATTAATGATTGCAGGAGGCATGAAAGAGAAAAACAATGAAGCAGGCATGTTGCTATGGTTTCCTCTGCCCAAGTGCCAATGATGTAAAAACTTTACTCTCTCTCCCCCATCTGTGCTCTTCTTCCTTATCTTCCTAAGGATTTTCCACATTTTTGAAAATCTGCAGCCTCTATCTACCTCAGCTGACCAACATCTCACTTGCTACAGGCACTGCTTTGGCTGCTTCCTGCATGCATGGACTCCCCTTTTTTGCTACAGAGTGTGACATTATTCCATGTCAAAATCCCCAGTCCAAGGAGGAGAAAGAAATTGGAGGAAGAGCGGCAAAATAGTCAGAGAGTAAAACAGAGATGAGAGAGTAAGAGATCAGTTGCCTGAGGAAACTTTGCTTCTGAATGTCAACCGAACACACTAACATGCCCTGTTTATGTTATACCTTAATGAGATATTGACTTATAAATTAAAAACACTCACTTTATATGTTCTGCCTAGGATTAAATAGCAATCACAGACCAATTTGAGGCTTTTGAGGGTGGAGGCATGCTACACTCTTCTGCACCCGCAGACCCTCTACTGTGTTGAATCAATATTCATAGTGGTTGCTGACAAGAAATCAACCTATATGTCACTGTCCAAGTAGCAACATTAGCACTTCTTCTCTTTACTTCAAAACCTTTTTGGTGTACTGCTATCATCATCATCATAGCATACTGGCTGGTACTGCTTGCCTGAAACATCCATCCCTGTTAGCAGTATTTGATTGTTGGGAAAGGGTTAAATGGGTTCTACTGACTTATTACCCACTTGGATAAAAGGGAGACAGGCCTGGCCCTGTCCAGAGGGAATAGTCCTTCGATAGGAACATTAGAAGCAGTCAAGCCTGGAAAGTAGTTTTGAGCCAAGCTTTGATATCTTATTGTTAATTTCTATGCTAATCAAACTAAAGCTCAGTAAGTGGGTGAGTTTGGACTCTCCATAGTATGTGGGCTATGGGGAGGGATATTTCACCTACCTCTGACATGAAGCCCCCTGAGATGGAACATGGCAGTTATCTTACAAACAATACACAATGGTTTACAGCAGAAAATGAAGAATACTGTATCCTATTAAAATTGCAGGAGAATTTATTTAGGCAGAGGTTAATTATTTCAGTTGGCACTAGGCCACAGCTCCGAGGATAATCAGCTCCTTATCGTACAAACAAAATGCCATGGGATCTTTAATTACCACAAATCGACAGACTTGGTTTTACTTCTCTTATGAAAGATGGTAGCAGTAACTAAGAACCAGTAAAGGGATATAGCATATGTCCAGCATAATATGGTAAAGCAAGCTCTTAGAAACAAATTCCCTGACAATAAGAAATAAATGGATCTTGCCTTTGGTTCTCCCATATCCTAGGTGAGGGCCCTAACAACCCAGAGACATAGAGTCATGCTCACTCTTTCCCTGGCCCAATGACTATCCATCGTCATCATGAATGACTATGACTTGTCGCTATGAATAATGACAGACAGCCAACGGGCCAAGGAAAGAGTGAGCATAACTTTAAGACTTGGTGGTTAGGGCACTCATGGAGAATGTGGGAGATCCAAGGTTGAGTCCCTGCTTCTGTGACTATTTAATTATTTATACACAGTGGAACAGCTTCAAGAGGAGAGACAGAGAGCATTTTGACTTGAAATATGCTGTTTTGATAATGTCAAAATGTTTTGATTTGAAGCTTTTCCAATATTTCCATTCACTGAAAATTTTCAAAAAATGCCATTTTAGGTTTGACCCAAAAATGAAAATTTGTTTTAACTTTTCACAACTTCCAGCAAACCAAAAAATCCACTATCTGCCCAGCTCTAGACAAGAGCTGTTTGTAATACCTCAAAATGTTTGGTTCCCAAGAATGGTGACAGTTTTAGTAGATCAAATTCATAAAATGAATTTTTAGTTTGTGCATAGCAACCTCCCTCAACCCTTGAAAAGTACTTATTGAAATGAAAATCCGCTTTAAAGTATGTTATAGTTCAAAATTGATAGGTTTGTGGGATGGAGAGCAGCTTCTACTTAGAAATGTAAAGAATAAATTCTCCACTGAAAATACAGCATGGAATTTTGTGCAGTAAGAATGTAATTATCTCCGCTGGAATTTAGACAGCGCACCAAAGACAATGGGTTCAATATGGGCGTAACATGTCTAGTTTTCAGAAGTTTGGGGATACTAGTGAGTATGTTCCTAGTTTCTGCATGTGGGTACCATAACTGTGCATGCAATCAAGTAATTACACCTGGAATCCCATTCATTTCCATACCATACCTGCAGACAATGATTTACTAATAACCAGCATTACTTCATATACATGTTCAGCAGTCAGTGTCAACGGCCTGAGAGGAGAATAGATGTCTTTAAGCAAAGACCCTTATGGAGAGGTTTTAGTATTTGTGAATAAAATATTTTAAAATTAAAACACTTTTCCATTCTTTTTCCCCTCTTCAGTTGTGGCACACCCCTTTTTTGTACACCAACTTACTGTTCTGCAGTCACCTTTGACTAGGTCTTAGATTCATTTATATGCATTTCTAGATCAGTTAGATAAATGTACTAAGGGAATCTTTCCCCTTAGATATAGTATTATCTTTCTGATTATTTCTTCTACTATTGTGTGTGTGTGTAAATGCCAAATGTACACAAATATTTAATTCTCTTTTCATTATTTATCAGTTGTAGTGATGGTGAGAAGAAAGGAAAACTCATGTCCTTTAAACACCTTGCTTCCTATCCTACTGTCTATGCAAAGAACATATTTATATAGGTTTCTCTTCCTTGAGTCCTGTCTACTCTTCTGGAAGTCTTTTGATTTCCCAAAGAAGTTAGCACCTCTAACACATCCCATTTCCCTTTTCGTCCTTTGCTACCTCATATTAGTGCTTCCCCCAAGAGAAAATTTTTATTTAAACTTTAAATCACATGGTGATGCTCTTGGGAGGATAAATGGTCATTTTAAGCAATGCAGGACAAATCCCAAAGCCCATTCACATGTTCCTCACCTGGTTTCTGTCTCTGGCATTTGCATATCGGAATCTCTGGATATAATAGAAGACCAGCCATGCCAGGGAGATGATCATCAACACGATGAAGGAGATGGAGACAAACACCACTGAGGTACGGCTGACGTATTTCTGCAAGTTGCGTGTTCCAATTGTTATATACATCATCACAGTAACATTCCTCTCCAGCAGACTCACTATCTCTTTTCCTTTAGGCTCAGGAATCATTATTGCTACTACATCTTCTACACCTGTCAGATAGGAGAGGGAGGGGGAGAAACAATAAGAAAAAACAGGAACAGCAGCAGCCACAAAAGAAGATGAGTCAGCCATGGCACAGTAAAAAGAGCTCAACAGTCACAAAATAAAACCTTCCCCTCATTCTGCTGCATGCTGTTTTTTATTGCGAGGTAAGCCAGACAAAATCCAGCAGAAAACTTTGGTTTCAGCTGTAACCAGTTACACAATCTGGTCCAGCATACTGAGCCTCAAGGGTGGTTGTGTGACTAAGGGAAGTTTCATGGGTTGGCACAAACACAGTTTTCCACTGCTATTGAGGCTTATATAGAAGATATAGCCATGGCATAAATACAAATAGGAGTAGTTGTGTGCTACAAGCACAAATAGATGTATTGTGCTCTACCAGCATGCTGCACACTTCATGGGTCTGTAAAAGGAAACAAGTACAATGTTTTCCCTCTGCATCCAAGTACTCAAACAGGAATTCTTAAAACATACGATCAGATCCTGGGATCTGATCTTGCTGCATCTGGTGTAGTTCAGGATGGCATGATGTATGTGAGAAAAAAGTACGCAGAAGAAAACTGTCTAAGCGACCAAGGGAGTAAAATCTGCTCTTACACTAGTTTAAAATTTAGATTAACTCTACTGAATGGAGTTACTCTGGATTTCCACTGAATTAACTGAGACCTAATGTTGTCCAAAGGCATCTGATGCTTTTGGAGAAAGCAAAACAGTATTGTCTGGATGATAGCCAGGTTACGTTAAATGTTCCACATTCATTCGCAGCAATGTTTCCAGCATACAGTCAATATAGAGCTCAAAAATGAGTGAGTGATTAGGAGGATAAAAGACAAAGGAAACAAACATGATAAGATTCATTACAGGTCCCTTTTACCAGGTGACTTAAAGATGGATCCAATTAAATCTTTTCTTTCAAAAATATTACAGGTTAGTAAATGTAACCATCAACTTTACTCCCTTTCCATCTGAAATACATTTTTGTTTTACTACTCTACTTTAGTTAAGGGTGTCAGACCGCTGGTCTGCTTGATGTATTAATCCAGTGCCCATGATAGATTCTAGCAAATAAATAAATAAATAACCTAAAATAAAAAATGTCTAGCCCTTCTGGTTGCAATGATAACCTTCTGAATGTGATCTGTTGTGGCGTAGGCAGCCCGAAACAGCAGCTCAGGGGGTGTAAACTGACTTCATTCATCTTAATGGGAGTTTATCTAAGTGGTATAACTGAAAGTGTAATTTAGCCCTTCCCACAGAATGAATTTGACATGTTTGCTCAAAGGGCTCGTTGAAATAAAAGGGACACTGTGTAAAGGTTTGTAAGAAAGAAAAAAGGAAAAAAAAAAAAGAACCATTATTAACTTTTGCCTTAACTCTCCGAATGGCAGCTTCTGGAAAAAGCCAGCAATCAAATGCATTTGGAGGATGGTATATACATCTCATCAAGGGTTCAACTGTTCATAATATATTGCTGATGACTTTCAACTTTGCTGTTCAAATTCGTCTCTTCAAACGTTTCCTGAGCACTTTGGATTCACCAGAGTCAGAGCACTGACCCCACCACAGGAGACTGGGCTCCAGGACCATGCCTTTGATAGAGAACCGAAGCTGCACATGTGGGCTCAGCACTCCCCACCCCACTTCTTATCTCTCAGGGGCTAATGAATCGTTTAGCTCTCTTTGAGATGTAATTTACCTCAATAAATTATCCCAAGAACCATGTAAACTTTGACAGATTGCAAAAACAGTAAAGCAGCATATTAGGAAACTGAGATTAAACAACAGGTAATATAGTTCCAAATACTCCTCAGCGTGAACTCAGTTTCACCTAAATAGGTGCAAACCTTGGAATTATATCAGGCAAAGACAGAATGAAATGCTCATATCTTTAAAGATCACTGGTTGTGTCGGTCACTCCAGGCTGTTAAATTCTAGATATTTCTCTCTCACCACGAGCTATGTTTCACCCTTTCAGGTCAGCATGCCCACATTTCTGTCAGCCCTTTTTCCCTCCTCAGGCCTCTACTATGAACCCCTTCCATTACTGTACCAGCCATGAAGCGCATGTTGTATTGGCATAAATATAACGTCTGTGCAGATGTCATATCTTAAGAAAAGTAATATTTTCAGTCCCTTTGCTCTCAAGCCCAACATCTCAAAAAATTCCTTTGATCTTCTCCAGATACAGTTATCTGCCTTCTCTGCACAATAGTCTTTTCTCCAACTGACAACAGACCATTGATTTAGAAATATTTCTTTCAAATCACATTAGTATTCCCTTTCCTGCAACAAGGCATTGGTTCATCTCCTGCTCATACACAGTAATGAGAACCACAAGCAGTACTTACATATTTTCAAATCACCATAGAAACTTTAATTAATCAATACCCACAGTACCCCTAGGTAAGTACTGTCTCCATTGTACTGATGGGGAAAGTGAGGCATAGAGAAGTTAAATAACTTGGTGTCACAATGTCAGACCTAGCATTAGGTCTTAGGAAATCCTGGTTCCTATGCCTGGACTAAGACCACTAAGCTAGTGGGAAGAGGCATGATCTAGTGGCCTTAGTCCAGGCATAAGCTAAGACCACTAGATCAACAGGTTCTCTGATCAAACAAAACGAAGCACTAGAATACATAAACCACAAGTAGCTCATTGTGTAAAATGCACGCAGCTCTTAGAAAGGGACAGAGCTGAGAAGTACCACTCCTGCAGAAGTTTAGGGTATGTCAGGACTATAAGTGCAACAGTGGCACAGATGCAGCGCTGCAGCTAGGCCGCTGTAGTGTAGACACTTACTTCGGTGATAGAAGGGGTCTTTCTGTCTCTGTAGTAAATCCAGCCCCTCAAGAGAGGGCAACTAGGTCAACATAGCTGCATCTACAGTGAGGAATAGGTCAACTAACTACATCGACACAGGGCATGAAATTTTTCACAGCCCTGAGAGATGTATGCTAAGTTTTAAGTGTAGACCAGGCCTCAGGAATGAACTCTGCCTTGCTGAGGCAGAATGCCTTCTGGAATTTTCCAGAGTGCAGTGGGAGTGCCAATTCTGCTCTATGGAGCAGCATAGAGATATTAGAGGGGAGTCGGGGCAGGGGGAGGAGACAGGAACTGCATTAGAGGAAGAGGCTCTTTATGCTTTCTCCACCTGCGTAAGGTCCTGTTTCAATCTGACCCTAAATTATCAAAATAAAGGAAGAGCTTTAAAAAAAGCCAAGAAAAGATGGCCACAGAAGGATCAGCCTGAGAAGAAAGGCAGGCACAGAAACACTGTTGGCCATAATGGACTAGATCCTTAGGACCAGCCATTTGGAGACTATGAAAGCTAGCCGATTCCTGGGCCACTGCACCAGTCCTGAAAAGCAACTTACAGCAGCCTCAAGATATATCTTGAGCTCTTTAGAGCAATTTTCAGGCTCTCTGCACAGGTACTATGGCGGAGAATGGTTTGGAAGAGTCATCTGGAGGAAGGGATCAGAAGGAGACCTCATCGACCGGAAGGCATGGGCTATACTGTCCTAGGGATGAGGGTTCCACGACCACCACTCCCAAGAGGAGGAGACAGGCGGTGGTAGTCGGGGACTCCCTCCTAAGGTTTTTGGAGAATGTTGGGGACAACTTCCTGGTGCAAATGCTGGCGGAACCAACTAGGGGCTGTGCTCCTCTTGACCTGCTGCTCACAAACAAGGAAGAATTGGTAGGGGAAGTAGAAGTGGGTGGCAACCTGGGCAGCAGTGATCACGAGATGGTCGACTTCAGGATCCTGACAAAGAGAAGAAAGGAGAGCAGCAGAATATGGACCCTGGACTTCAGAAAAGCAGACTTTGACTCCCTCAGGGAACTGATGGGCAGGATTCCCTGGGAGGTTAATATGAGGGGGAAAGGAGTCCAGGAGAGCTGGCTGTATTTTAAAGAAGACTTATTGAGGGTGCAGGAACAAACCATCCTGAAGTGCAGAAAGAATAGCAAATACGGCAGGTGACCAGCTTGGCTTAACAGAGAAATCTCTGGTGAGCTTAAACACAAAAAGGAAGTTTACAAGAAGTGGAAACTTGGACAGATGACTAGGGAGGAGTATAAAAATATTGCTCAAGTATGCAGGGGTGTAATCAGAAAGGCCAAAGCACAACTGGAGTTGCATCTAGCAAAGGATGTGAGGGGTAACAAGAAGGGTTTCCTCCAGGTATGCTAGCAACAAAAAGGTGGTCAGAGAAAGTGTGGGGCCCTTACTGAATGGGGGAGGCAACCTAGCGACAGATGATGTGGAAAAAGCTGAAGTACTCAATGCTTTTTTTGCTTCGGTCTTCACAGACAAGGTCAGCTCCCAGACTGCTGCACTGGGCAGCACAGTATGGAGAGGAGCTGAGCAGCCCTCAGTGGTGTAAGAACAGGTTAAGGACTATTTAGAAAATCTGGACATGCACAAGTCTGTGGGGCCGGATATAATGCATCCGACGGTGCTGAGGGAGTTGGCTGATGTGATTGCAAAGCCATTGGCTATTATATTTGAAAACTCATGGTGATCGGGGGAGATCCCGAATGATTGGAAAAAGGCAAATATAGTGCCCATCTTTAAAAAAGGGAAAAAGGAGAATCTGGGGAACTACAGACCGGTCAGCCTCATCTCAATCCCTGGAAAAATCATGGAGCAGGTCCTCAAAGAATCCATTTTGAAGCACTTAAGAGGAGAGGAAGGTGATCAGGAACAGTCAACATGGATTCACCAAGGGCAAGTCATACCTGACCAACCTGATTGCCTTCTATGATGAGATAACTGGCTCTGTGGATATGGGGAAAGTGGTGGACATGATATACCTTGACTTTAGCAAAGCTTTTGATATGGTCTCCCACAGTATTCTTGCCAGCAAGTTAAAAAAGTATGGATTGGCTGAATGAACTATAAGGTGGATAGAAAGCTGTCTAGATCGTTGAGCTCAAAGGGTAGTGATCAACGGCTCGATGTCCAGTTGGCAGCTGGTATCAAACGGAGTGCCCCAGGAGTCGGTCTTAGGGCCAGTTTTGTTTAATATCTTTATTAATGATCTGGATGATGGTATGGATTGCACCCTCAGCAAGTTTGCGGATGACACTAAGCTGGGAGGGAGAGGAAGATACACTGGAGGGTAGGGATAGGGTCCAGAGTGACCTAGACAAATTGGAGGATTGAGCTAAAAGAAATATGAGGAGGTTCAACAAGGACAAGTGAGGAGTCCTACACTTAGAACGGAAGAATCCCATGCACTGCTACGGGCTGGGGATCGACTGGCTAAGCAGCAGCTCTGCACAAAAGGACCTGGGGATTACAGTGGATGAGAAGCTGGATATGATTCAACAGTGTGCCCTTGTTGCCAAGAAGGCTAAAGGCATATTGGGCTGCATTAGTTGGCGCACTGCCAGCAGATGAAGGGAAGTGATTATTCTCCTCTATTCGGCACTGGTGAGGCCATATCTGGAGTACTGCGTCCAGTTTTAGGCCCCCTTCAACAGAAAGGATGTGGACAAATTGGAGAGAGTCCAGCGGAGGGAAAATGATTAGGGAGCTGGGACACATGATTTATGAGGATAGGCTGAGGGAACTGGGCTTATTTAGTCTGCAGAAGAGAAGAGTGATGGGGGATTTGATAGCAGCCTTCAACTACCTGAAGGAGGGGTTCCAAAGAGGAAGGAGCTCGGCTGTTCTCAGTGGCAGCAGACGATAGAACAAGGAGCAATGGTTTCAAGTTGCAGTGGGGGAGGTTTAGGTTGGATATTAGGAAAAACTTTTTCACGAGGAGGGTGGGGAAGCACTGGAATGGGATACCCAGGGAGGTGGTGGAATCTCCATGTTTGGAGGTTTTTAAGGTCCATCTTGACAAAGCCCTGGCTGGGATGATTTCGTTGGGGCTAGAATCATAGATTATCAGGGTTGGAAGGGACCTCAGGAGGTCATCTAGTCCAACCCCCTGCTCAAAGCAGGACCTAGTCCCCAACTAAATCATCCCAGCCAGGGCTTTGTCAAGCCTGACCTTAAAAACCTCCAAACATGGAGATTCCACCACCTCCCTAGGTAACCCAAGTATTTGGTTAGTCCTGCTTTGAGCAGGGGGTTGGACTAGATGACCTCCTCAGGTCTCTTCCAACCCTAATCTTCTATGATTGTATGATTCAATTGATTAGGAAGGTTTATGGAATACTTGCATGCCCCAGGGCTAAATTCTGCTCTCAAAGATACACAAAGAACACTTAAAATCCATGGGAGCTTTGCACCTACTCCTACAGGCCCCCTTACTCCTGAGGGCATTCTGCACCAAAAAATTAAAAATTCTGTGCACAATATTTTAAAATTCTGCTCCAGAAACACCCTGGGGCCCTGCCCCTCTGCACCAGGCACACCAGGTGTGGGGCAGGCAGGCTCAACCAGGCAGGATCCAAGTGTGGAGGGATCCAGGTGTGGGGGTGAGAAGGTTCTGTGGGGGAGAATCTGGCTGCAGGCAGCTTAGTGGGGGTAGGGTGACTATGTGTGGGGGGGATCTGGAAGCAGAGAGGCTGGTTGTGGGGGTTCCAGGTGCAGGGGCAATGGGACTCTGCAGGGGCCTCCAGGTGAAGGTGGCTGGCGCTCAGCAGAGAGGTCTGGGTGTGGGGGTCTCAGCATGGGGGTCTGGGTGCTGGGGGAGTGGGGATTGGTGGGATGGAGGTCTGGCTGTGGGGGCTCAGAGTGGTGCAGGGGGTGGGACATTGAGTGCAGGGAGCTCAGGGGGTGGTCTGGAGGCAGTGGGGCTCCAGATTCAGGGGTTGAGGTTCAGTGGGGTGTGGTTTGGGTATGGAAGACGAGGGGTGTTCTGGATGTACCGAGTGAGGCTTGGCGGGGTGTCTGGATATGGGAGGTCTGGATGCACAGGGGTTGGGTGTATCGGGGAACAGCTCCCCATACAGTGACTCTCCCCCCAGCCCCTGCAGCTGAGGAGTGATGGGGCAGGAAGCAGAGGAGCATGACACGCTTCCTGCAGCTGGGGGAGGGTTTTGGGGGTGGGTCTGATACAGCCCCAGCCATTCCTTGCAGGGGAAGAGGAAGCCCCATCCTCTCCTTCCAGCCCAGCCAGGACTAGCAGCTGATCCTGGCTTAGGGTAGGAGCCAATGGCTGGGGTGTCCTCAGCCCCGCAGCAATTTACCTCTCCGCCGGCTGCTCCGGGTGTCTGAAATGATGTACCTGCGCTGTTAGGGAATGGTGCATGACTGCTCTTGCAGCTTCCCAGTCAGAAAGTCATTTTTCAGTGGGGAAAGAAGAAATCTGCAGGGGACAAATTCTGCACAAGTGCAGTGGCGCAAAATTCCCCAAGGCGTATACAGGCAGAATGGCACTTACAATTTTGTATTCTTTTAAACCAGGGGTGGGGAACCTACAGCCCGTGGGCTGGATCTGGCCCGCTGCTTCATTTCATCCGGCCGGCAGCAAGTCTCTGCACCACGGGCCAGAAGCCCTGAGCCTCAGCACCCCCGCACAGGACTGGAGCCACAAGCCCCAGTGAGCCCCGCTGTGGGGGGAAGCTAGAGTTGCCAAGCTGTTAAAAGTTCTATCGGCTCCTAACAGCTCCCAGAAGTGACCAGCAAGTCCCTGCGGCCCTTAGGATCGGGGCAATCAGGAAAGCTCTGCGTGCTGTCCATGACCACACTGCCAGCTCTGCAGCTCCTCTTGGCTGGGAACCACTGTCAATGGGAGATGTGGGGGCGGTGCCTGCAGGCATGGGCAGCACGCACAGTGGAGAGGCCCTTGGCCCCTCCACCTAGGGGCTGGATGTGCCAGCTGCTTCTGGGAGCAGCATGGAACCAGGGCTGGCAGGGAGCCTGCCTTAGCCCCACTGACTGGGAGCTGCCTGAGGGGGGAGCCGCCTGGCCGGAGCCCACACCCCAAACCCTCTACCCCAGGTCAGAACTCCCTTCTGCACCTTAACATCCTCCCAGACCCCAGAGCCCGAGCCCTCTGCCCCAGATCAGAACCCACTCCTGCACCCTAACACCCTCCCAGACCCTGCACCCTCACCCCAACCCCCTGCTCCAGCCCTGCCCTGCCCTGCCCACTCCCAGACTCCAAACCTCTTGGCCCCAGCCCGGAGCCCCCTCTCCTGTACCCCTCATTTGTGGCCCCAACCCAGAACCTAAGGGAATCCCTAAACCTCTGCGCTGGCTCCCCTGCTGCAGGGGGAAGCCCCAAGCCTCCGTGCCCCACTGCGGAGCTGTGTGTGGCCTGCAACTGATTTTTTCTGTGGGTCAATGGACCCCAATAGAAAAAAAGGTTCCCCACCCCTGTTTTAATTGACAGCATACTTGTGTGAGAGCACTTCTGTAGTTTATTTAGTCCCCTGAATTTCATATTCAGGGCATTCATGTGCTTTTTGTCCTTGAAGTGGCTTATTTTATAAATGCAATGGGCATTTGTGGTCTGACATTTTGTGTGGAATTACAGCTGTTGGGTAAACTACGTGTCATAGATGACATGATTTCCCTTGTGCATTACCTTGAGACAATCAATCACACCTTGATTATGTATTAGTTTCTCTCTCTACACAGTGTGTATTATTCTGATTTTTTCATTTCCTTTACATAATGCTGATTTGTTCTTCTTGTATTATCTGTAACTTATGTACACAGGTCTAATAATAGGCTTGTCTAATGTATAGGGGCTTTTTAGTTAAACTCCCTTCTAAGCAATTTGACTCTATGGTTAAGCTGTATTGCCATTAGCAATCGCTATTAATGTTTTTTTAAAAAGATTTTCTTTCCTACCATCCCATTACATAGATAATCTTAAGATTTCAGAATGGCATGTTATGCAATGGCATGTATCCTGAATTGTACGAGGCAGGTAAAAAGTAACAAAGCTCAGGTGAATCTGAAAACAGACAACGTAAAAATATTATGTAAAATTAGCATAAACTGAAGTTTAAATGGGTAAAACACACTCAATGTGTTTAAACTAAAAAAACTTTGATTAGGAAGTTTCAGAGTTTCCAGTCAGGCCACAAATCATTTTTAGTAATGGACCAACATTGTACTGGAATAAGAGCAAGTATCCACAACTAGGGCAGATATGTGTTTTGATCAATTTATTTTAATATGACAAGTTTGCCACCTGGGTTTGGACACTTTTTCCTGGGGTTACTTGGCAACTTCTGGAGGAGTGAGGGGAAGAAGGACCCAATCAAACTCACCATCAAAGCTGCTGGAGATGCTGTCAGATGCTGAGAATGGATCACTTGATAATTATGCTATTCTGTTAATTCCCTCTGAAGCATCTGGCATTAGCTACAGTCAGAAGAGAGGATACTGGGCTTGATGGACTATTGGTCTGACCCGATATGGCCATTCTTACATTCTTATTTATGGATGGAGTATAGATACACACCTAGTGGAATTTTCAAAAGCACCTACACAGGTTAAGCACTTAACTCCCATTGAAATCAACTAACTGATTTGGCACTTTTGAAGATCCCACTCAGCAGCTAGATACCTTTCAAAATTTGGCACTAAGGGACTTGCCTTCAGGTCACACAGGAAGGCTGTTGCAAAGCAGGGAATTGAACCCAGGGCTCCCATCCTTCCTCTAAAAGGATTTACCATCGCATTGTTCTCTAGATCTTGAAGTGTCCTAACTAAAGCAGGAAAGGAGAGGGAATCACCTGACATCAGTACCTCTATTAGGTCAGGTTCCGGCTGTTACCCTTCCATAGAGTATTGCTTTCTTTCCCCAGCTTAATTCTTCTACTTCTTTCCTATTTTTCCCATTTTGTCTTCTGAGTAATAGGAACCCATCTTAACCAGATAGGACAGGTCTACTCTTGGAGCATTCCTGTGACCTAAGAAAGGTCATTCTTTTCAGTTTACCTATCAGTCTCATCAGTTTGCCAGGATTCAAGGTGGCTAACAAGGGCATGGATCAGGTGCCATACCTGTAATTTTTCAAGCCAACATGCAAGAAAGAAGCTTCACTTTTATCTTTTGCTGTTCCTTTCTTGCTGTCCTATGTGCCTTCATCTGGTTTTTATTTAAAAACAAAACAAAAAAACCTACCCGTAAGAATGAAGACACCTCCCCCTCAGAACTGCGCTTCAAAAACTACCCCCTAAGAGTTACCATTATAATTAACTGTCTCATTTCTCCAATAAGGGCATTTAACATAGTCTTTAATATCACCTGGAACACTATGAGAAATAACTTTTCCTTTTTAAAGTCCTTATAAAACTAACGAGAAAGGAAACAAGACTTTAAAAAGAAAAGTGTATTTAATTTTCTAAGTGTAAATACCTTAACTGAGTCTTATCTTGCTCTGTTATTTATTAAAAAGTTAAAATGTATTTTATGGTGGTTGTACACAATGGAAGTAGGCCAGATATAATGCTACACACACTCCGGATCACACTTAGGTGTTTTATTCTGCCTTAGTAAAACAAGAGTTCTCCAAAAAGATTCTCTCCCCATTTATAAGTACAGTGGGCATTCTATGCTTTGTGTATTCTGAGAACAATAAAATACTTGAAGACAGCACAGAGAACGTCTCCTAATTCAAAATCTCAGTAATTATTTTTTAAAAGGGCAGTTTCAGAAAAATGTGGCTGTTTTATTTCTTTATTCTGGGGTGGGGGGAGGAGAAACTATTTTCAGGGTCTTGTCCCAACTTACTCCACCTAACTCTGACCTCAGTTCCACGCACTAGGCCTCAACACTTCCAAATTTTATGCCCACTGCTCATCATAGCTGAGCATCACTTTTTCATGTGTGTTGCCTTCACCTGTCGGAAGATGGCACTTGCATTTCCTCCCAACAAGCCACTCTGCAATTTCCCCCTTTCATGTCTTGCTTCAAAACTTCTTGCATCTGATTGCACCTACACGCTTTGTTTCTTCATCCTTGCTTCCTCCCCTTTTTATCTCTGTGACAGTACATGCTATCACAAACTCTTGCCCTTACAAAGCACTGTGTGATATTTTGCAGCAAAGATGCTACATATATACACTGCAGGAAAAATATGCTGAACACAGCTACACTGTGTAAAAATGGAAAGTCAGAAGACAGCTGTAGCAAAACATGAGCAGACAGTTTTCTGAGACAAATAACGTGATAGCCTGGCTTCACATTCAAGCTTGGTTTAAAATTCCACGGAGTGACTGATCAGAGCTCAAAGGCACAGTAAGGATTGTTGTTCAATTGATTGGATCACTATACCTGGATTTTTATTCTCAAATATCATATTGCAAAGAAGAGAGAAATAACGAGAGCTTTATGTTCGCATTCCCCCCTTCTCTTCTTAGTAAAATATTTGTTTCTTTTAGTTTCATATGAAATTACACATGGTGAGGCCCAGCCTTGATGGAATCGATGGAACAGGGCATTGTGATTGGACAGTGGCAATACTGAAAAGATGTGTTCTGGCTTAGCCTCAAAAGAGACTCTTTTCTAGTCCGTGGGCCAAATACATCCCTGGTACATCTTCATTAATGTTAATACAGTTACACCAAGTGGTAGTGACTCCATTCAAAGCAGAGGAAAGAGAATAGTCACAGCTAATTAATGTAGGTATTGTATTGATATGTTCCAGTGTAGTTTAACCACTACGTTTAAAAGCATATCAGATAATATACAGAGATGTTTCTCTTGAGCATATGCATGCATATGCAACCAAACGTAAAAAGACATCTCTCATTGCCATATCTTTAACAACAATTGCAATTCCCTACTAGCAGTTTATTACCTACGTATTTTTTTCTATTTCTGTCCAACATTAGTGCAGAGTTTGCTATGAATTTTTAAGCAGTTGTCAGGGTGAATCATAGTGAATCATGAATCAAACGATTGCAGGCTGCAATGAATGGATTTTTTTGAGGCGGGGGGAGGGCTTAGGAAACATTTAACATGTTAATGCTTCCCTCTGTGTGTATCAATCATAAAACAAGTTAGGTAGAACTTGTAGGGCTTTGAGTTGGTTTAAATCATTTTAATTTGCTGAAACACACTTATCTAACCAAACGTGTTTGGGTTGAGTGAATTGTGTGATGTGTGACTAACCTTTCAGCAACTTTTCTGTTTCAAAGCAAACTTGACTTTAGGATTACACACGAGTGCCAATCACATTGTGTCAACGGGTAATCGATGGAACAGGGCATTGTGATTGGACAGTGGCAATACTGAAAAGATGTGTTCTGGCTTAGCCTCAAAAGAGACTCTTTTCTAGTCCGTGGGCCAAATACATCCCTGGTACATCTTCATTAATGTTAATACAGTTACACCAAGTGGTAGTGACTCCATTCATTCAGCAGAGTTAACCAGAGATGAATTTGGCCCAAAATATTGAGTAACTCTTTCTTCTCCATCCCAATCTGCAGGAGAAGGGGTCCTTCTCATGCAGAGCTTCTCTTTGCTACTTGGAAAGTGAGCTCAAAGTGCAGCACGTCCTCCTTATGGAGATGCTCTTCATCCAGTCCTGGGTCTGTGTGGAGGGGAGGACAGAGTCGAGGAGGAGGAAGAAAGCCCGGGAAAGAGTGAGTGGGGTGGACGCAGGGCTCAGGATGAGGGAAAGGTACTCTCCCTCTGGCCTCATGGAAATTAGCTGGAAAAGTTAATACAGCTTTAAGGGCAGGCAGCATAACTTTATTACTATCCAAACCATTTTTCCAAATCTGGCCATGAACGTACTCCACAGGTACACACAGTGGCGGATTAATTATTTTGCTGCCCCTAGGCCCTGAAATAATTGCCGCCCCCAGCCCCATAAGATCTTGTTTTAGTTTTTGTACAATTTCGTTGGAACCCACCAGCAGCTGTTTCCTGCGGCAAGCCTGGGAGGGAGGGGATAGAAGCGGAGTCGCGGCGTGCTCGGGGGAGGAGGCAGTGGAGGAGAGCTGGAGCGGGGAGCAGTTCCTCTGCCCCCCCTCCCGGGTTACTTGCTGCAGCCCTCTCCGCACCCCCAGCTCACCTCCGCTCTGCCTCCTCCCCGAGCGTGCCGCTGCTCCCCTTCTCCGCCCTCCCAGCGCTTTCGTGCGGCAAACCTAGGAGGAAGGGGGAAGGAGGGGAAACGCGGCGCGCCCACAGGAGGCAGAGGAGCACAAGCACCCACCAGCGATGGGTAAAGTCGGCGCTTATGGCTATTATAAATTTGCTGCCCCTGTCAATTGGCCGCCCTAGGCCTATGCCTTTTTGGCCTAGGCGATAATATGCCACTGGTTACACACCAAATTGCAAGTTTCGAAGTCCACCCATTGTTGGGTAATTTGTGTGCATCTGCAGTGAGGAAAAGAAAAGCTATGGGGAGATATGGTATTAATTATATAGTACTGGAAAAGTGAGGGGTTTAGCCCCTCAAATTCAAAAATGGCTAAATAGATTTTGCACTTTCTTTGGGAAGTAAATAAGCATAGAAAACTTTAGACAAAAGGATTTATGGAAGTTTGACACCTTGACCACAGTGCTGGCTGTCAAACAAATGGCATTATTTATGGATTTTGTTCTTGGAGCTTTACAGGTGCTATTGAATATACTGTATTCCCCTGGTTACTGGTCTGGTAGGATAACAAAGGCTGCATCTTTAATGCTCTGTCAATTTTTAGGTGAGCATTAAAAATGTGATGTTTGACACAGTACAGAAAAGATGTAATTCTTGAGGCTGCCAACTGCCCAAGTTTAGTTAAAGCACAAATGATTAATTGAATTATTTGAACAAAATTCAGCAGATTTATGAAGTCTTCTACAAAATCTTCCTATTAATATGCCAATGAAGGTTTCTCCTACATCAAACACAGAGACAATATGTGGTAAAATAGTTCCTCTTCAAATTTTAACGTGGCTGGTAACCAAACCTCGACCTGTATTTAGGAGTTGCCCTAATGACTTAATGACTCAGATTAATGGTCTATGAAGACGAGTATCCAGTCTGACAGGGGCCAGCAGCAGATCCTTCAGATAAAGGTGCAAGAAACTGTAACAAATCTTTTTTTTAAACTCCTGCATTAAATAGTTTTATTTTCCATAGATGTAGCATTTGAAACACTAAAGCAAATGAAGACCTCAGCAGGTTCTTATTGTCATTCCCATTATTATTGCAGCAATGGAGTAGAATCTGCAAGTATCCCCTAGAAGTACCATATGGACGTCTCAGGTGGTTTGAGCCAGCTCAATGGTTCTAATTCCCACGTTTAGTGGAGCCAGTTCTGTACACAGTGACTTACTATCTTGCTGATCCTGGGACCTCTTTCTCTCAACAGTTGCTGCTGAGGTGTACATTTGAGAGAGTGGGTTTTTATAGTAGGCTTTATCATTTTTACAGTATTTTAAAAACAAAATTATAGTATTTTAAAAATAAATTATTACATTTCGTTACATGATAGAATCTTCAACACAAAGTCTCTGACCCAGCAAGAAAGTCAGTAACTAGCAGAATAAAAATTAATTGGCATCTTTCACCTGGTAATCTTTAGTTTACTGTTCATAAAGGATGAAGCCATTACCATAATCCTCTGGTAAAAAAAAAAAAGTGCTCTCCTGATAACCATGTTGCTGTTCTGTTTCTTTCCTATACTGGAAATTTCCATCTGATTTGCATATATGCATTTTAATATAAAGTTTAACTACTTATAACCTGCTTCTTCACTATAATTTCCACAAATGCAATGAGAAGTACAAACTCATTATGACAACCCAGTAAAAGTTCAACCATGTTCATACTGCTTAACAAAATATTTGCACTAAACTGAGAAATTATAAAAACACCAGATAACCCCTGACTTCTAACAAACATCCTAGAAAAATAAACATGGGTTTAAATCACAGCTGCGTGAACTCAACCTAGTTTTGAAAGCCCAAATAGTTCAAGAAGTTTACAAAACATTGAACTCTATGAGCTTCTGCCATTCCAGAGAAGAACCAATACAGTATCACTTAAACAACTCCTTAGATTTTACCTACATCAGCCATGAAACATTACATTTCATAGATAAATAGTCTGGGAGGTGCAACAGGGGTGCCTAATTAACCTGAGGCCTTAGACACACAATACCTATCAAAGTGCTCAACTGTGCAACTGAAAGTTGAATTTCTCTACTGGGCAGATGAAAGATGAGGTCAGATCATTGGCAGAGAAACTTGCAGGAGTCAGTGCAATACTGCAAAAAGGAGCAGGAACTCCTTTCTACGTAGGAAAGGCAAATCAGAAGCAGCAGGGGCTGGAGCAGACTCAGGCTCCTCACTCTCTGGTCTAGGGGTAAGTGCAGAGGAAGAATGGGAGTGGAGAGCATAACTGACAGAGCCTTATAGCCTGTTCCCCATAAGGTGGCTTTACAATATTATGTTATAGGTTTTTCTTGAAAGATGGAGGAAAGGAGACAGTAAAACGTGACATACCAGATCTGTGCGAGACTTAGGGCCTGGCCCACACTACCAAGTTAGGTTGATGCAAGTCATCTTGAGTCGACCTATTTATGTATGCAACTACACTCAAGGTTGTCTCCCACCGACACAAGTACGCTGTTACAGACACACAATAAAACCACCTGCCTGAACAGCATTGGGCCATAGACAACCTACTGAGTTTGACGCAGTGCGAGTGTACACACTATGTGACTTATGTCGATCCTAACAGTCATCCAGTAGCTGTCCCACAATGTTGCATTCCCTGAGGCAGTGACCACTCTGGTCACAATTTTAGAAGTCCATTGCGCGGGAATCACACAGACCAGAAGCTATCCCCCACCCTTAACATTCCCCCCAACCCCCGTGTATTTTTAAATAACTTTTCCTGATTGCAGCTCTCCATTGTTGCATACAACGGCCCATGCCAGCTCCACACATGCTAGACGCACTTCTGCCTGGAGTAGACATGAAGTATTGGATCTCCTGGGCCTGTGGGGAGATGAGGCTGTGCAAGCACAGCTATGGACCAGCCACAGAAATGTGGACATCTGTAAATATATTGGATGGGGATGCAGGCAAACGGGTACAGACTGGGATCAGCAGGATGGCTGTGTGAAAGCAAAGGAACTGCAACAGATTGCCCTGCAGATCTGCTGCTTTTACAACACGTTCTATACCATGCTTAGCAGAGACCTCACCAGCACCACAAAAGCCACTGTGAACCACTTGGAGACAAGACAGAGATCCCTGCGATGAACGGGGGTGGGGGACAGAGACGTGGAGGGTGGTTTCAGCCATGCCACAAGCCAGGACCTGTTCAAGATTCTGCCACAGCATAGCCAGCCCTGCCAGCTGAGCATGAACAACTCCAATGAAGGGGAAGGGACATCAAGTGTATGCATGCATGCAGTTTTCCTTACAATGTTTAAGTTGTAAGGGTGCCTGGCCCATTCCCAATTAACACGACACAGATATCGACTTTTGCTTGTTTTACTCATACAAAACGAGATGGAGATACAACAGAGGCTGACCTGGCATCTGCTTTTTATTCCCCTGTTGGGTTAGGTAGGAGGGCCATGAGGAGCAGTTTATGTACATAGCGTTGTTCCTTTTATCCTCCTGAGAGATGTGGATGAAAAACCTCCATGGAAATACTCTGCAATCCTCTCTCAAAGGTTTCTAGAGATGGCTGCCTTATTTCCTCCTCTGCTGTAGAACACTTTTCCATGGTACTCTGCAGTGAGTTTGGCTGACACCATTGCAGTCAACAAGCTACTGGCATTTGGGCCTGGCAGCTTTGAGATAGTAGTAGCAGCTGTGTGCTCTGTGCCTGTGTCACCCTCAGGAGCGAGACATCAGCTAAAACCACCAACGCTTGTGGAAACAGTGCCAATATTCAGTGCCACTCCCCTATACTTGTACCCATGAATAAGGATAGAAATTATATTGCAAAAGAAAATTCAGGCCCCCACCCCATACTCATTATGGCTGGGGCTGGAAAGAGGTGCTGTGCAGAGGCACTCCAAAGCTAGAGTGTCAATAAACATCTCATATTAAAATATATTTTTGGGAAGAAGGGAAGGAGTTTTGAAACATCTCTCTCCTTTTCCATTGTGACTGTGAATCCAGTGGTACCTCGGTCTCTTTTTATCAGCAGCATTTGACATGGCAGCCTCAACGGGTGCCCTCTCCCCACTAGCGGAATGCCTGACCCTGATGAGGAGGAGAAAGAAGAGGAGTAGGGAAGACATGCTCATCCTGCAAGGCAGTGCTGCATCCAACTGTGAACAAAAGGCTTGAAGGGCCAATATGACTGATAGCATGGAGAAGGAAAGAGAGGACAGGAACAATGACCAGGAGTCCCAGCAGAACAAGGAGAGAGAAATGCATCAGGACATAATGGGGCTTCAGGCACTAACTCAAATGCTCCAGACCCTGGTTGACCTAAGTCCAAGAATCCCAGACTCTCCACCCTTTGTAGTCCTTGAAGAACTCCCTAGTCATTGCTTCCTACCAGTGTTCCCTCTAGTTTTTCCCACCCATGTGCGGAATGAATTTTCTTATGTGCACCGATATGGAAGTGATGTGTCACACATCACCTTCATATCAGTGCACATAACAAAATTCATGGGGTGGGGCTAAGGCGTTTGGAGTGTGGGAGGGGGTTCAGGGCTAGGGCAGAGGGTTGGGGTGCAGGGGTGAGGGCTCTGCGGTGGGGCTGGGAATGAGGGGTGTGAGGAGCCGGAGGGTGCTCAGGAGCTACGGAGGGGAAAGAGTATTCCGCTCAGCTCTCTTTCCCTGCAGCAGAAGCACCTGGGATGGGGGCGTGGAGAAGCACCTCTCCGCACCGTGGCAGCTCTGGGGTTGGGGCTGCAGGATAGGCGCCCCTCCCCTGACCCCAGCAGGTCCAGATTGCTCCAGCCGTGCCATCCCGGCCACGCCTAGGGCCGTGCTGCTCCAGCAGGTCTGGGCTCCCCAGCCCAACTGCAGCTGGGCCCAATCTGGCTGCACCGCCCCAGCATGTCTGGGCGACCCATCTGTTAGGTCCACTCCATCCGTGCTTGGGGCCAGCCTGGGCCATGCTGCAGCAGAGCTGGGGATGGGAGAGAGGTGCTCCAACAGGTTGGGGGCCAGGCTAGGTAGGGGCTGGGGGATGGGCACCCCTCCCTTGGTGGTAGCAGGTCCCTGGGAGGGTTCCTTGAGCGCCTGCATGGCCGCGCAGCTTACAGGGAATTTAGCTCCTTATATCCCCCAACATACCACATGGTATCATGGGCTGTATCCTTACCCCTACCACTCCACATTGGGAGACAGCAAGGAAAACCACAGCTTCACACACACTGACCTGTGAGAACGATGGTTGGTGTATGTGTAGCCACAACAGGCTGCATTTGTGCATTGAAAGGACAGAAACGTTTAAAATCAGAAAGTCAGCAAAGTTCCAGTCTGTTAATTTATATGTTAAAATTTTGTATTACATTACCTGCAGTTCTCTGCAAAATGTATTTCTGCACTGTTTTTCCCACTCAAATTTCTATTTTTGGAAAATACAATTATCTTTATTAGTTCACAGTATATTGCAGAATGCATTGTGGTACTCAAAGCACACAGTTCTTGAAAATGTACAGCAAGCACCACATAATACATCAATTCAGGAAAATACCAAGTCCGATTATAATTGTCCTGCAACCACTACATAATTATTCGCAGCATCCAAAGCTCTGGGTCCAGAGCACAGTCCAGCACAGAACAATACTGTGGCTGACCGCTAGAGTGCTCTTTCAAAGTCTCCCTCAACTACATAGCTCCATGTTGGGGTCTTGTAACAGAATTGTGTCTGCATGTTCAAAGTCAGAACACAGTCGCTCACCCTCTGACCTCCACCCTAGTGGCAGGTTTTCCTCCCTTGTCTCACAGATATTATGCCAGACACAACAGGCAGCTATAACCATTGGGATATTTTTCTCATTGGGATCCACGAGCATCCCTTCAATCTATCAAAAGCACAATCAGTTGTCATTCTGCACCTGTGTTCTGGTAGTTGAATCTTTCCTTGGTGCTGTCAAGGTGGCCAGTGTATGGCTTCATCAGCCAGGGGAGCAAGGAGTAGGTTGGGTTCCCCAGAATCACTATGGTTATTTCAATATGGAATCAGCTGATCGGGAAAGTAAGTCCTGGCTTGCAGCTTTCTGAACAGTCTTGTGTTCTTAAAGATTCGAGCATCATTCAATCTTCCCTGATCAGTGAAGACACACTGATGTCAGTGAAGCATCCCTGATGACTCACTAATGCTTGAATAACTATAGAAAATTAGCCCTTTCTGTTGATGTACTCTGTAGCAAGGTGGGCTGATGCCAAAACAGGGATACATGTGCCATCTATTGCCTCAGTGCACTTTGGGAACCCCATTGCTGCAAATCCATCCAGTATGTCCTGCACTTTGTTGAGAGTCACAGTCCTGCATAGCAAGAGGCAATTAATGGCCCTGCACACTTGCAGGACAGTGGCCTCCACTGTTGATCTTCCAGCTCCAAAATTATTTCCCATGGACTGGTAGCCTGTTGCTACCTTCCAGAGTGAGACTGCTATTTGCTTCTCCACTGTCAATGCAGCTCTCGTTCTGGTGTCCCTGTGCTGAAGGACTGGGGCAAGCCTTGCACACAGATCCAGGATGTGGCCCTTTCGCATCCAAATGTTCTCCTGTCACCACTCGTTGCTTTACAATGCAATCCCAGCAGCTCATTTCTCAGGCCCAGAAGCGGCCCCCCGTCTGGAGCTACTCTGTGAGTACCACCACCAAGTTTGAATTGTTTTTCATTAAGTCCTTTAGCAAATGGTCTTTGAAGAAGTAGTCATGTCCCTCATTGTTGTAGTACTTCCCGAGAGTCTGCCAATACAGGAGAACAGTATACCCTATCTTGGCAATGTTCATGAGGTTAGTACAGAGCTCTGCAGGCTCCATGATTCTCTTAGAGAAGGTGGACACCAAAGAGTGCCATGTGGGTTTGCGGGATTTAAAAAAATAATGTGAAAAGTTTGGGACATGGATGACATTATGGGATGGAGAAAGTTGAATGCTGGGAACTTGACTCCTAGCTCCCCGAGATCCCCTATCCCATAGGAAAAGTTTCCCAAAAGGTATTTTGCTGGACAGTGGTGCTTGGCACACGGGGACACCTGCCTATGGCACACTGTACATTGCACCAACAGAAGCACACTGAATGAGTCCACAGAGCATTGACAAGCAGTCAAACATACACGTGCCCGAGTAACGTACACTCTTCGGTGGCTGAATGCAGACTTAACTTGCACTGACCAAAGTCTGTAGTATAGATATGGCCCTAGTGTTGTTATGAGAACAGGAACTTTTTTCTATTTAAATCCACAGCCTTTGCCTTGAAGTGATGGAGGACTTCGCCATTTAAAATTTTTAGTTTTTTAAAAAACTAAGGAAGAAAAATCCCTTCACTTAATGCTCTCTCCCTCATTCCTCTTTGACCCTCCTTTCAGCTTCTATCTCCTCGGTCCCTTGCCCTCTTCCAGTGCTTTCTCCTGAAAATGCAGGAGCCACTGCACAGTTGGATGATACATTCTTAGCAAGTTAGTTCTTTCAGGGGGAAAATCTATTGCTTACATTATTAATTTGCTATAGGTTTCGATCCTTTTACCATGAACCACTTTTCACTAGAGCAGTATAAGTGTTAATTCATATCAATGGAGCTCTGGCTACGATATTAAGCAACTGAAATGACATTTTTCTACTTGGTCATTAAATGAACAATAAAAACACCCAGTGGACCCATTGTTGGCTAATTAGATTTCTTTCAATGTTATGATTAGACATAGACAAGTGCTGGCAGTGATCTTTCCCATGAGGCACAGTCTCTAAGCCACTGTTTAGAAGGACAAAGACATTTCTGCTTGTGTTGCTTTAATCAATGTCAGTCTTGCCAAAGGCCCGAATAAACTGTGGCAAAACAACAAAACCAAACCAGCGTCCAGTGGAAGAGGTACATTTTCCCTGGACTTTGTTTTCCACAAAGAACTTCAGTCCATCAGTTAGTTCAACTAACTGACGATACCAATGAACTGTAATTCTCTTATTTTTATCAGATTACAAATGCCATAAAAGGTGCTGTAAACATCTAAGAGTTAAAGGTTCCATCAGACACCATTAAAGTCTTTCCATAGTTGCTATCATAGCCAGTGAAGTATTTTTATTACACGTGCTAATAGTTTACCCTGATGATCACTCTAGAACTCTCCTTTGTTTTCTAATCTATACACACCTTTAATAGAACAATTTACTGCCACTATAAATTCTTTTTCTATTCTACTCCCAGCTTAAATTCTGAGACTCAAGTTCGACTTTGAGAAAAAAGTCTTCAGACTGTAATCTATACAGTTTGATTTTGCATTATAGCACCCTTTATAGAGGCTTTACAACTATGGCATGCTCAACTTAATAGTGAAACACAAAACTGCTAAAAGAATAAGGTATCATTTATTGTTAAAATATATCTATTTAACATGACGGGTCATAATCAGCTCTAGTCTAAGCAGAAACAACTCCATTGACTTCAGTGTAGCTATGCTGAGGCTGAGGGAAATTTAACTTTACATCTTCGTACAGTGTGATTTACTATACAACATTGCTATACTAGATAAATATTTTTATCCCCATTTTGCAAACAGGGAAACTAGGGCAGAGGGGTTGAGTGACTTGCCCAAGGCCACACAGAGAACAGTGGCACAGCTAGGAATATAATACAGGAATATCCAATTCCAAGGCACGTCTTGGACTCTATGCAGGTCCACACATGTAGCAAAACATGTGGGGGCAGGAGGTACCGGGTATGGAATGGCTCTGACCAAGAGGCAGAGGCATGCATTCTCATGTGCAGAGAGGGTGGCAAGAAGCAAGCACTGCTGCTCCTCTAACAGGATGGGAGGAGAGAGAGAGAGAGAAGAGTGGCTAGAGCTGCTGCTATTTTCATAGAATGGCAGGGGAAGCCACTGCTCCTTTAAGAGTGGGAGAAGGAGTGAGAAGCAGAGGGTCATCCCAGAGGAACTGGGGTGCTCAGGACTGAGGCTAGCAGTAGCAGTGCAGCCCAACCCGCCAAAAGGAGATGGTGGAATGCAGGAGAACAGAGCTGAGTTTGCTGGTGGGGCAAGAATTGCTAGGAAGAACTGAGTGGAGAAGGAATTGATTTATTCAGTTGATTTTGGTGGGGGGGATGAGAATGGATTGGGCCAGAGATTATTTATGACAGAGAGTGAACAATTACCAATGTAGTAAAATGCGTAGATGTGGGGGTGTGATTTTGGAAGAGTGACAGTGCAGGCATTTTTCACTTGTGCAAGTGGATGTTGGGGAAGTTATTCAAGTCCTGTTCTTACTCTTACCCAAGACCATATGAGCAGTGGACACAACAAGCTGTGCCTCATCAGCAATGGAGAAACCCAACACCTGATCCTGCCAAATCCAACCCAGACAGTTTCGGATTGCTTGCTGGCCCTCATTCCTTGCAGGGACATATGCGGGGGGAGGGGGAGGAGAGAAGTGGTGATATTTGATGTTAAGGTTGTTTCTGGTGACAGTGATAAGGCCTGGATCCTATTCTCTAAGGTCTTATCTACACTGGCAATTTTGGGGGAAATCCCTCATTGCTGCACTACCATGGTGCAGGTCCACCAATGGAAGTAAGATCAAGAGCCCTAACAAATATCTCTGGCATTTTTACATCCAGACCTGCGGATTCCGTGACTTTCTGTGACCTCCGTGACTTTTGCAGTGGCTGGTGCTGGCTCACCTGGGCCAGCAGTAGCAATTTGGGTGTGTGGGAGGGGGCTCAGAGCTGGGGCAGGGGGTTGGGGTGCGGTGCTTACCTGGGATGGGGGAGGCTCCCCAGTTCCCACTGGCATGTCCCTGCAGCTCCTAGGCGGAGGGGCCAGGGGGCTCCTTGCGCTGCTTGTGCCCCCACAGGTGCTGCCCCCGAAGCTCCCACTGGCTGTGGTTCCCAGCCAATGGGAGTTGCGGAGCCGGCACTTGCGACAGGAGCAGCATGTGGAGCCCCCGGGCCACCCGTCCCGCTAGGAGCTGAAGGGAGACATGGAGCTGGGTAGGGAGCCTGAGAGCCCCACCAACCCTCCCCCACACCAGCAAGGATCCCAGGCCACCCGCTGCCACCCGCCCCACCCCCCCCAGCACCTGCTGTTCCCCTGTATTGCCCCCCAGAGCATCCGCAGCCCCCCAGGCCCACATTTTAGTTAGGGGTATATAGTAAAAGACATGGACAGGTCACGGGTCATGAATTTTTGTGTATTGCCTGTGACTTGTCCATGACTTTTACTAAAAATACCCATGACTAAAACATAGCCTTAATCATGAGAGATGGAGTCAGGCCAACGATTCCAGCCCATAGGAGAAAATGGGGGCAGGAGATACCCAAACTACAACTCTGATGAGGCACTGCAGCACTTTAGGCAGATTAAGTTTCATGATGAATTGACTTGGAATTAAATAATTTGTTTTGACTTTTTTTTGTAAAATTGAAATTTTCTCATGGAAAATTTTGATTTGTGGAAAGTGTATTTTCCATCAAAAAGTCATTTCAATGGAAAACACCCAACCAGCTCTAACTGACATTCAGTCTTGCTGTAGCACACTTCACTCTTTGGAGTTTTGCTTTCATTGCTATTTTATGGCACTTTTAATATAGATTTTATTTTACTGAAATAAATGCTTGGGAGTATGGAAGATTCCTAACGATGGAATCCTCACAAAAGGCCTCATGTTATTCAGTTTTCAGAGATAAATGTGTATGGATCTGACAGTAGAATTTTACCATAAAAATAATCCAAACACATTTAATTCTAGAGCTGCATGTCTACTGCATTTTCTGATGGTGGTTTGGTCCAAGAGGGCATTTTTAGCCCAGCATCTCACTTGTTCACTTTGTCTTGCCTGACAATCACTTAACTGAAGTCCATGTGATATTTAACATCTACGATAAATTGCCCTCCCCATGCTTTTCTAATTAAAGTTATCTGGACACATTTCTCCAGTAAGTGAAAATGTTCAAATGCAAATAACCTGCAGCCAGAGTCCTCAAGGAAGTTCTGGAAAATCTTAATCTTAGTTATGCATTTGGCTCTCTACATATGGCTCTATATTCCAGCTCCCATATGCATTGTGCTATGTAACATGAATCTATACCTATACGCTTTAGCCAAACACAGAAGCTTCCAAAGATAAGTGACTGACCTCATGAATGCAATCAGGTCTTGAGTCAGAATTTTTTTTTTTTTTTTTTTAATATATATTGTATTGGGAACTGTCAACTAGGATTAGAAAAAAAAAAAGTAAAATTTCCCTTGAAGTATAGATTGCATGTTACTTTGAATACTAGGCTAGCTATTGGTTGAGCACAGACCACGCACCTGCAAATCCCTCCAACCTTCAAATCCACACACTGGAAATATGTATACGATAGGGCTGAATTTGGTAAAAATGCAACCCCGATGAGTGCAACAATCTACTGAAAATTCAGAAGCAAAATCAGTACTGGCAATGTTCAACTTTATTGTGTTTTTGTATTAACAAATCTGCTATAGAAAATTATATCTTGTTTATTATGATTACATTTGTCTTTTTCCATTTGATTTTTATGAAAAAAAATTGACAATGAAAAAACCAAGGAAACAGGAATTAAGGATGAGAAAAATTCAAATATAAAAATGTATCCTTTAGTATGCAAATTAATATAGGCTTTGCAACTCAATATGTAGTCAGAAACAATATATTTTTACTAGGGGGCCACATCCTGTTTACTTTACTCATGCCACTCAGAGGAGATGAAAGATGACACTGAAAGCAGTGGGACCACAAGCATGAGCAAAGCAAATCAGATTTGACCCTTGGGTGCTAAAGTCATTAGGAACTTTCTGAGCAATACGAAGTTGATGCATGTGTAGAAATCTTATTTAAAAATTAAATAATTCAGTTTTAAAACAACATTTTCAATCTGGTTAACACAGGTCAGACTACCACTAAAACCATGGGGCTGGTTGAATGCGCTCAGCTCAGAACACTGATGGGACAATCGCCTTTACACGTAGCCTGCCACCAGGATATTGGGGTCAAATTGATTGCTGGCATAAATTAGAGCAACCTCACAGCTACTGTAACTTGTACCAGATGGTAACAACCCCCAAGTGGCTATTATGCCAGCTGGAGAGTGCCAGAGAGCAGTAGTGGTCTCGCCTTAATCCCATCCCTATCCGCTCTCCACCACATCAGGCAGAGAGCCCTTGAAAAGCTAAGACAACCTGAACCAGTTCCTGAACAGGTCCTCTGTGGACACACTCAACAAGTGTGCTGCATTGGGTGTAACACTCATGCATTTTCCCCACCATTCACAGAGTCCTACAGCCCTGCTGGAATCTCTTGCATCGAGCAGGGCAGCAGTCAGTCAGCAGGGTTTCCCCCGAAGTTCTTCCTTCTGGCCACCATGGCTGCAACCTAACTTCTCTCAAGTTCCCCTTTCTTCTTGCTGCTCCACTCCCCCGCCGTATGCCTCTTCCCCTTCCCCTCCCCTTTGTTGCCTACTATGGTGAGAGGAGCCCGTATGGGAGAAGAACACTAATAGCACCAGCAGCTGCCGATGAGGGTTGATTCAAAAAAGTTCTCCCCTGATATTTAGTTTACTTCTGCTGTAAGATCATTCATGTAGACGGTCTATGCCAACGGGAGACAGCTCTCCTGTCGACATAATTAAACTACCTCCAACGAGCGGCGGTAGCTACATTGGTAGGAGAGCATCTCCTGCCAACGTAGTACTGTTGCCACCAGAGCGACTGTTGGTGTAACTTATGTCACTCAGAGGGGTGTTTTGGTCACATCCCTGAGCAACATAAGTTAGTTAGCTAGCGTAGACATAGCCTAAGGTCTACTAACCAAACTAACACAACAGTACGCCCTCTTTTATACAGAGGGCCAGATCAGAGAGTCTACCCCTCCAGAAAAAAACAACAGCCACCACCAAAAACAGAATCCTTACATATAAGCCTATGCTGTATGCAATCCAGAAAGTTTAAAAGCTTGAGGTTATGAAAACTGACAAACATCCAAAAATACTAATGAAGATTCCTTACTAAGGACATGGGAACTTGTGTATGACCTGGACGGTATTTGCTATGTAAAAGAACAAAGGTGATCCAACAGTGAGGAAGCCATTAACAAATTAGAGAACTCATTTAGATTGGCTGAAAAACACTGCGGTTACTGGTAGATTCTGATCTTCATTTCAAGCCATCCACTACTTAGACAGCCATGCAACAAACTGGTTCACTGCCACAATCCTTCTTACATTCACTTCCTGTAATCTCCCAGAAATATCTAGTTATGTTCCCTGGAAAGATACATACAACAGAAGCTGCATCATATATAAAAATACTAAACTACTGATGATAAAATTTGCAGATGACACACAGATTGGCAAAGCAATAAATAATGAGGAAGAAAAGGCAGTCATACAGAGTGATCTAGACCTCTTGAGAAACTTGGGAAATTTCAAATAAAATGAAATACAACGAAATGCAAAATTATTAGGGCTTTCAAGCAATTAAAAAAAATTAATCTCACGATTAAAAAAATTAATCATGATTAACAGTGCAATTAATCACACTGTTAAACAATAATAGAATACCTTTTATTTAAATATTTTTGGATGTTTTCTACATTTTCAAATATATTGATTTCAATTACACAGAATACAAAGTCTACAGTGCTCACTTTATATTAATTTTTTTAAAGTATTTCCACTGTAAAACAAATGAAATATTTTTCAATTCACCTAATACAAGTATTGCAGTGCAATCTCTTTATCATGACAGTTGAATTTACAAATGTAGAATTGTGTAAAACAAAAACAAACACTGCATTCAAAAATAAAACAACGTAAAATTTTAGAGCCTGCAAATCCACTCAGTCTTACTTCTTGTTCAGCCAATTGTTCAGACAAAGTTTGTTTACATTTGCAGGACATAATGCTGCCAGCTTCTAGTTTACAATGTCACCTGAAAGTGAGAACAGGTGTTCTCATGGCACTGTTGTAGCCAGCATTGCAAGATATTTATGTGTCAGATGCACTAAAGATTCATATGTCCCTTCAACCACCATTCCAGGGGACATGCGTCCATGCTGATGACGGGTTCTGCTTGATAACAATCCAAAGCAGTGAGGACTGTCGCATGTTCATTTTCATTATCTAAGTCAGATGCCACCAGCAAAAGGTTGATTTTCTTTTTTGGTGGTTCGGATTCTGGAGTGTTGCTCTTTTAAGTCCTCTGAAAGCATGCTCCGCACCTCGTCCCTCTCAGATTTTGGAAGGCACTTCAGATTCTTAAACCTTGGGTTGAGTCTTTAGAAATCTCACATTAGTACCTTCTTTGCGTTTTGTCAAATCTCCAGCGAAAGTGTTCTTAAAATGAACAACATGTGCTGGGTCATCATCCGAGACTGCTATAACACAAAATATATGGCAGAATACGGGTAAAACAGAGCAGGGAACATACAATTCTCCCCCCCACAGGAGTTGAGTCACATTTAATTAACACATTTTTTTTTTTTTTTAAACGAGTGTCATCAGCATGGAAGCATGTCCTCTGGAATGATGGCCGAAGCATGAAGGGGCATATGAATGTTTAGCATGTCTGGCACGTAAATACCTTGCAATGCTGGCTACAAAAGTGCCATGCAAGTGCCTGTTCTCACTTTCTGGTGACACTGTAAATAAGAAGAGGGCAGCATTATCTTGTGTAAATGTAAACAAACTTGTTTGTCTTAGCGATTGGCTAAACAAGAAGTAGGACTGAGTGGATTTGTAGGCTCTGAAGTTTTATATTGTTCTGTTTTTGAGTGCAGTTATGTAACAAAAAATCTACATTTGTAAGTTGCACTTTCACGACAAAGACTGCACTACAGTACTTACATGGGGTGAATTGAAAAATACTATTTCTTTTGTTTTTCATTTTTACAGTGTAAATATTTGTAATAAAAAATAATACACACTTCGATTTCAATTACAACCCAGAATACAATATATATGAAAATGTAGAAAAACATCCAAAATATTTAATAAATTTCAATTGGTATTTTATTGTTTAAGTGTGGTTAAAACTGCGATTAATCACGATTAATTTTTTTGAGTTAGTCACGAGTTAACTGTGATTAATTGACAGCCCTAAAAATTATACATATAGGAAGAAAGAATGAAGGCCATATCTACAGAATGGAAGACTATATCCTGAAAAGCAATGACCAAAGTATTTAAGTGGTCATAGTGAACAAAAAACTCAGCATTGCATTGGGAGCTCACGCTGTGCCAAGAAGGGCTAATGCAATCTCTAAATTTTGCCTCTGTATATGACACTGGCGAGACCAATACTGGAATACTGCTCACAGTATGGGCATCCATTTTAGAAAGGATGTTGAAAAACTGGAGCTGGTGGAGAAGAAGAGCCACAAAAGTCATCTGAGGGCTGGACACATGCCTTTCAGTGAGGGACAAAGCACTCAGTCTGTTTAGCCTATCCACAAGAAAACTGAGATTACAGTGTACAGATTACTGATTACAGTGTATAGTACTTTTATGGGAAGAAAAATGCCAGGTTCTAAAGGGCTCTTTAATCTAGCAGAGAAAAGCGTAATAAGAACCAATGATGGGAAGCTCAAGCGAGACAAATTCAAATTAGAAATAAGGCACTTTTAAAACAAAAGAAAACAAAAAAAACAGTGAGAGTGATAAACCACCGGTACATACTACCAAGGGAAGAGGTGGATTCCCCATCTCTTGGAGCCTTCAAATCAAAACTGGACACTGTTCTGGAAGATAGGCTTTAGCCAAACACAAGTTACTGGGCCCAGTACAGGGGAAACTCTAAAATGTAATGCCCTGTGATGTACAGGAGGGCAGACTAGATGATCTAATGTTCCCTCCTAGCTTTAAAAATCTTATTTGTCCATGATTCATCAATTTGCACAATGTGCACCCTGCTTTTTAAAAAAAAGAATCTGAAAACTAGAGATAAATTCATTTTGTCCAATTTCACACCCACTCGCATACAATGGCATGGAAATTTGACTCAAATGTGCAAATTAATCTTTTTTTCCCACCCCTTAGGTGAAAAAAGGAGCAGTGCATGTGTAGTGTAGGTAGCAGTACTTTCCACAGCAGCAATAACTTTCAGCTGGGATTCAATTTAACGTAACCCAGATTGGTGATACTTGGAAGCTAGCCTGTGAACAACAGCACCAGAGAGAAACAGCTATTATTGTTGGTGTCTAACAGCCTCACCAAAGAACCCCTTTAATATTATCGTGCTTTAGCCATAGGGACAAGACAAGGAGAGAGAATGACTGTAGTGTAAAACTACAAACCACCTGCAGACAAGCCTCTCACCTCCAGAGCACCTCCAAGTGCTTAGGTGAAGTGTTGCAGGATTTTTCTTTTCAGTTTAGCACCCCCATTAGCTGTTCTGGTTCCAGAGCAATCTGTTTTCTTCTCTGGCCTAGCCCTCCTGCCAGGTCACTACTCAATCCATTCCTCCAGGAAGAACAGAAAAGTTCAAAAATAGGAAACTCTGAATGTAATGGCCTTCAAACCCATCTCCCAACATCTACCTGGAACCTGGAATTTTTTACTCAACACCCATGCACACCCTCTTGGTCTGGGGACGAGAAGGAAACCCAGGCCTGCCCTCTCCTTTGGGTTACAGCCCAGGGACCCTATGGCAGCTAAAGAGTGTTCCTTTGATCCCTCTGCCACTTCTGAGCTGCACCTACCCGCATCCTGTCTGTCAATGTCTTCATCAAGGCTCTGGACTCTGCTTCTATGGTCCCTCACAGCTTCTCCTTAGAATAGTCAGCTTCAAAACTTCTACCAGCTCTCTTCATTTGAACATCCTCGCTACTTAACCTTCTAGTTTGGAGGCTTCAGCAGGCCAGCCTTCTCCTGCAAGCATCTGCCCTTGCTCTGAGGGAGAACACAGCCTTTATGCTGGCCTCTTTCTCCCAGTTCATCTCCCAATTGGCTGGGGAAGAAAGGAGCCTTGCATTGAGCACTGTCAGGCTCCAGGACCCAGGCCTTTAAAGAAACAGAGTCTACCTTTCTTCCAACCACTATTTCCTCTTGGGACAGCTTCCTCTCTATCCCAATTGCTCCGTAGCTCCTTGTATATCTTTATTTGGCCTTCCAAAATCCTTAAGGGGCCATGCCAGGTGGCAGGATGGGCTGGCCACTAGGCACAACCACCCTTAAGGGCAGGCCACCCCTTCCCTGACCCTGAAAGGAAAAAAAAACCCCACCACAGATTAAAATACAAGGGGAAATGTTGCAGACTTGAACCCAGAAAATAGTTGGCATCGATTACCAAACCTCACACTCCACAATGTACACTCATCCGTAATTACAACTGCCTACCAGGACCAAAATGTTTTTAATACACAATCTTCTCAAGGAAATTAAACATAGGATATGAATAGCTACACTCTCAGAAAAAATATTTGTACTTCTGTAGGGACAATGTTCACATATTTTAAAAATCAAAAAAAAAAAAAAAAAAAAAAGCTTTTTGAATGCTTTTCCGTACTCCACAGAAGAACAAGATTTTGTTCTGGGCTTTCATACTTCTTAAAATTTGTGCAGAGCTTAGATATATCATAGCTATATAAAAACCTACCACGACAGATAAATTGACATGACGGCAAAATAGTAGTATTATGCACTACAATGTCCATTTATAACCATTAAAATTCAAACATACATACACAACCCTGGGTTTCTGGTGTTGGGGACTGGTTCTGGGACATGGATTTCTGTTTAGAATTGACAGGATCTCTATGGGTGTGATCCCATTCCCATTGAAATAAACATTAAAACTCCCATTGACTTAAAAGGTGCAGAATCACGCCCAGCTTCTAAGTAAAACTTTCATACCTGGGGGCCTAGAGGTAGGCACCTAAATCCATATTTAAATACATAAAAGCGGCCTAGTTTTCAGAAGTGCTAAGTACCCACGTTTTTACATGAAGTCGAAGGGAGGGGAAGACACCTAGCACATAATGAAACCAGGTCACTCTTATTTAGAAGCCTAAGCTTAGATACCAGGTTTTAAAATTTTGGCTTACAGGCTTTCTTCTCTCACCACAGGATATCAGTAATTCCCACTCCTTTGTATGGGAGTTACACACATCCTGTGGCAGAAGAATAGGGGTCCAAATATCCTGGCAGGTGTAAGAGCTAAACATTGTTTTAAAGAATGATAATATGTCCCAGTGTTTTAAGAGATGTAATGGCTAACAAAGCAGAACTATGCACTTCATGGAGCATCTTTTAAAACTCAGCGTCTACATGAACCACTGCTACAAGTATGTACCGAATGATGCAACTTCACAATCTTAATTCAAAGTTATAATTGTTCCCAATGACTTGTTCTGAGGGACCTTTCCCCTCCAGAGAAAGAAAGAAATTCACTCTGCATTTGCAAAGTGCATTTGTCACTGCCAAATATTTATGGGCATGGTATTATGCAGTGGTGGTGTAGCCATGTCAGGCCCAGTATATTAGAGCAACAAGGTGGGTGAGGTAACTTCTTTTATTGGTCCAACTTCTGGGCATGGTATTGTAACTCTGGTGTTCCTTTCAAACATAATGTTTCTCTATTTCTTAATAAAGATAGCCTTGTTAGATCACTGCCATAAAAGCCTGTAGAGGTATGAGAGACATTCTGTACCTTGGGGGAGCACCCTGTAACCCCCCATATTCCTCATCTGTATATAATTGTGATATTACATATAAAGCATTCCTTGTAAGGTATCAGGGGAAAGGTTATGATCTGCTGAAAGTCATTTCTCTATCCATTTATGTATATCAGTAATGCATGTGAAGTTATGAGAATTGTGTTGAATGGCTGTCACTAAAACATGCTGTAAATTGGGGAATCAGCCAGTTATCTCCACAGGGGCAACAGCAAGGAAAGTAACCAATGCCTGGGCGGGGTGTGAAACAACCCATCAACAGCCATTGTCCAGAAAGGGAGCTACAATGCAATCACTCACCTGCACGAGGCCACACCAGGGGAATTGCTTAACCTTGCTTGGAGAGACTCAACAATGCCCCCCCAGACATGCCTGGACTTGTGTTTTCCAAGCATATGGACTGAGGGTATAAAACAGACAGAGTGGACACATACTGGGCCCTTCTCCTGATCCCAACTATGCTGCAAGCAATTAAGACTCAGAGGAAGACAAGACTCCAATAGAGGAGATTGGCCCAGGTTTAAGGAACAACCCTGTATATTAAGGATTGCAGTATCTAGTGGGATGAGAAAAACTGCTTAATCTAGATGTTGCCCAGTCTAATAGGGTTGAGAGTTTAGACTGTGTGCTTATATTTTATTTCTTTTGGTAACTAACTGAGTTTTTGCCTATCACTTAATATCTACCTTTGTTTAATTCAATACATAGTCAATACATTTGTTTGTTTATCTTTACCAATGAGTTGATATGAAGTGTGGGGGCAAATCTGCTCATAGTACAAAGGCTAGAGTACATACACTTTCCATCGTTGAAGTGGTGAGCCAATTAATAAATTAGATGGTATATTCCTGAGGTACAGTACTGGGAGCTGGGGAGGGGGGGATTTGCATGGTGCCTTTCTCTGTGTGATTCATGAGTGGTTCTGGGAGCATTCATGCAATATAGCTGGGTGGGGGGCTCCACATGATGATGTGCTGAGTGATCACAGTGCCTGGAGGGGCTTGCTTGCTGCTCACTGGCAAGGCATTGTGAGAGAGCGCCCAGGCTGGAGAGAGTTAAGGGGGCACAGAGATCCCACAGTCCCAGGCTGCACACTGGGGGGGATCCCGTCACAGTATGTTTCATGACTGAGTGGTGCAGAGAATACATTACTTTTCTTTAAGATTATGTACAATGCTTCTAAACCTTTCAGACACTTCGATTGGAAATGCAGATTATAGAAAACACAATCTAACTTGAGTTATTGCTCTTTTTACACTAAGATTTTCAGAATAGCTATACGTGCTAAGTTTTTGTTAGTATATAATAATGCTAGATTAAGATGTAATGACATCACATAAAAAGAAAGAACAACTATTTATAACCGCATACTAACCAGAATAAACCTCTTTTAGTGCAAATGGCAGGCAAATTAATTTATGTCATTTAAGGCATTTTCAGGCTTCCTTGAAAATGTGTTTTGTATATTTCTCCTAACACTGTCTACATTCAAATGCTCCTGAGGCTATCCTCATTTTTGTCTAAATGTTCTTAGAGATTTAAATAAAACCAAATTAGAAAAGCCAAACAAATGAAAAACCACCTTGCTAGACCCTCCCATGAGGAGGTGCCCTAGACTAACAGGCAACTAATACTTGTTACCTATTGATTAGGCCGGTTTCATGAAAACAGTCAGCTGTGTAACTTGGTTCCATTGCACGCACTGAAGACATATTCATTATCCGGTATTCGACAGACAGGGGGCTTCTGAAATAAGGTAAATGCTCCCTTCTTTGTCCATTTGGTAAGATAAAATAAAGTCCTGGGGACCACTGTGCAATATCCATGTAACACAGACATATCCCTTAAATACACAAAACACTCTGAGCCTGTCAAACCCTTGAAGTTATTTTTGCTGTTGAAGAGCTAATGCTCAAAAATATGGTGCCAAGATCTTTTATGACATTAATAATATGTTTTTTTCTGTTACCTAAAGCAGAACAAAGAAACTGATCTATTGTCAAAGAGATTGAGGGAGACAAGGACAGGGAAAAACAGAAGAGGTGATGACAAAGAAGAGCACGCCTGCATGTGTTATAGCAGTAATGGATTTCCATCAAACCCGATCTGCCTGCTCCATATTCTCTCATTGTCCTGGAAGTACATGTGCCAGAGCACTTTATATTTCAGGGTATTCATTGCTCCTGACTAACAAAATGCTATTTGTTTCAAGCCATAGAAGCCTGTTACTGCTTTACTTTGATTCCAAATCGGCAAAGTACAATCATCGAGTATAGGAAGTTTCCAATTAAGTAATAAACTATAACAAAAGTAAATAAATACTTAGTAGTGATTTGTAAACAATTATTCTGTATAACATCCCTTTGTGGTAAGTATTATTGGGCCAGACCCTCTGCTTGTGTAATTCAACTGGCTTCAATGGCCCAAACTCTCTGCTGATGTGACTCAAACTTTAAGGCCAGAAGGAACCATCACAGTCATCAAGTCTGACCTCTTGCACCTTGCAGGCCACAGAACCTCACCCACCCTCTCCTGTAATAGACCCTTAATCTATGGCTGAGTTACTGAAGTCCTCAAATCATGGTTTAAAGACTTCAAGTTACAGAGAATCCACCATTTATACTAGGTAAACCTGCAAGTGACCCATGCCCCACATTGCAGAGGAAGGCAAAACAATCCCAAGATCTCTACCAGTCTGACCTGGGGGGAAATTCCTTCCTGACCCCAAAAATGGTAATTAGTTAGACCCTGAGCATGTGGGCAAGACCCACTAGCCAGACATGTGGGAACGAATTCTTTGTAGTAAGGCAGAGCCCTCCCCATATAATGTCCCATCAGCAGTTCGTTGGAGATATTTGCTGCTAGCAGTCGCAGATTGGCTACATGCCATTGTAAGCAATCTCATCATAACATCCTCTCCATAAACTTATCAAGCTCAGTCTTGAAGCCAGTTAGATTTTTTGCCCCCACTGCTCCCCTTTGACATGAGAGAAAACTGAAATAAAAAGAGGACCAATCCTTCAATTCTGAAGCTAGCAGCAGTTCCTCATCTGAATAGTGCCACTGTCTTTAGTCATTTGTTGTGTGACTAAGGGTTTCTGAGACTGGTCCCAAATAGATGGGTATTGGAATTTTCAAAAGCCTACACAGGTGCAAGAAACCTTCTGCTAACTGCAAACAGGGTTCCGTGTACTTTTGGTCATACGGGATTTTCAGAACAGCTTGTTAGTTGTGCTCAAGTCCTTGGAGTAATCTAGGAGTGAGCTTCAATAGGGCAGGTCTAAGAAGTGGCTAAGGGGCCAAAAGGCTGCAATGCTCTCAGCCATCTGCTTCTTAGTCATGTGAAGGGCATGATAGTTTGTGCCCGCTGGCTTCAAGTCACCAGCTGTTCATTGGTTAGAGCACTGCACATCGGTGGAAAAACACTAAAAGGTGTGAAGAGATGGAATGACTACGATAGTGAGAGAAGAACAGAAAGATAACTTTTAGTAGGGGGTTGAGAGTTGGCGCAGGGTTGGAGTGATCTAGGGCAATTACAGGGGACAACATTGGGAAGGGAACTATAGGAGGTCAAAAGGAAGGCTGTTGAGTTTTGGTGTAGAGCAGGGGTGGCCAACCAGAGCCTGAGAAGGAACCAGAATTTACCAATGTGCATTGCCAAAGAGCCACAGTAATACATCAGCAGCCCCCCATTAGCTCCCCCCACCCACTCACAGCGCCTCACCCACCAATCAGTGCCTCCCCATCCCTCCCTTTACCTCCTGATCAGCTGTTTCGTGGTATGCAGGAGGCTCTGGGGTGGGGGGGAGGAGTGAGGGCACAGCAGACTCAGGGGATGGGGCAGGAACGGGTGGAGTGGGGGCAGGGCCTGTGGCAGGGCAGGGGTTGAGCAGTGAGCACCCCTTGACACATTGGAAAATTGACACCTGTAGCTTCAGCCCCAGAGTCAGTGCCTATACAAGGAGTCACATATTAACTTCTGAAGAGCTGCATGTGGCTCCGGAGCCACAGGTTGGCCACCCCTGGTGTAGAGCACGGAGCTGAACCAGTTGTAACTATGTTGCCCTGGAAAAAACGGTTACCTACTTTCTCGTAACTGTTGTTCTTTGAGATGTGTTGTTCACGTCCATTCCACATTAGGTGTGCGCGCGTCGCGTGCACGAGCGTTGGAAACTTTTTCCCTTAGCGGCTCCCGTCGGGCTGGCAGGCCCCCCGAGTGGCGCCACTGCACCGAGCATATATACCCCTGCCGGCCCAACCCCCTCCAGTTCCTTCTTGCCGGTGACTCCAACAGAGGGGTAGGAGGTGGAATGGATGTGAACAACACATTTCAAAGAACAGTTACGAGAAAGTAAGTAACCGTTTTTTCTTCGAGTGCTTGTTCACATCCATTCCACATTAGGTGAATTACAACCTTATCTCTGGAGGAGGGTCGGAGTCACAGAACAACTGCTCGGAGGACCGCTCTGCCAACTGCCGCGTCCTCTCTGGCCTGCTGGTTGACCGCACAGTGGTTGTAAAGGTGTGCACCGAGGACCAGGTGGCTGCTCTGCAGATCTCCTGGATTGGGACCTGTGACAGGAACGCCGTGGAAGTCACTCGCACCCTGGTCGAGTAGGCCGTGACCACCGGGGCCGGAATACTTGAGAGCTCATAGCACTCCCGGATGCAGCTTGTAATCCAAGACGAAATCCGCTGCGCCGACACTGGGAGGCCTTTAATCCTCTCAGCTACAGATACAAACAGCTGCGTGGATTTGCGAAAGGGCTTGGTGTGCTCCAAATAGAACGCCAGCACTCGACGCACATCCAGGGTGTGCAAGCTGCGGTGACTCGGGTCCGTATGGGATTTCGGGAAGAACACCGGCAGATAAATGTCCTGGCCCAGATAGAATTGGGAGACCATGTTAGGGAGGAACTTGGGATGTGGCCGGAGCTGCACCTTGTCCTTGTGAAATACTGTGTACGGTGGCTCAGAGCTGAGGGCCCTCAGTTCGGACACCCTTCTGGCCGAGGTAACGGCAACCAGAAATGCCACCTTCCAGGAAAGGTGGAGGAGAGAACAGGTAGCGAGGGGCTCAAACGGGCGTCCCATGAGTTTAGAAAGGATGAGGTTAAGATTCCATGGAGGGACTGGGGGGCGGGAGTACAGGAACACCCTCTCCAACCCCTTAAGTAACCGAACCATTGGGTGGGAAAACACAGAGCCCCCCCGAGAACCCTGGATGGAAGGTGGAGATGGCTGCCAGGAGCACTCTGAGTGAGGACGGGGCTAGCCCTTGCTGCTTGAGGTACAGAAGGTACTCCAGAATGGCCTGGCCCGGCCACACCTGTTGGGGTTCACACCAACACGAGAACCCTTTCCACTTGGCCATATAGGCCGCCCTGGTAGAGGGCTTTCTACTGCCAAGCAGAATCTGCTGCACAGAAAGGGAGCACTGGCTCTCCAAAGCGTTTAGCCACAGAGCCTCCAGGCCGTCAGGTGCAGCAACTGCAGGTCGGGGTGGAGAAGCCGCCCACCGTCCTGTGTAATGAGGTCCCGATGCTGAGGCAGGACTACTGGGGCCTCCACTGACAGCTCTAGGAGCGATTGTACCAGTGTTGGCGGGCCCAGGCTGGGGCAATGAGGATCACCACCGTCCTGTCCCTGCGCACCTTGAGCAGGACCTTGTGCACCAAGGGGAGCTGGGGGAAGGCATACATCAAGCCCCCTCTCCACGGGATCGCAAATGCGTCCGCGAGGGAGCCTGGGCTGCGGCCCTGGAATGAGCAGAACCACGGGCAGTGGGCGTTGGCCCTGGTGGCAAACAGATCTACCCAGGGAAACCCCCACCTGTGGAAGAGCGAAAGCACGACGTCCACCCTGAGCGTCCACTCGTGCATGCGGTACGACCTGCTGAGGGAGTCCGCCAGCTCATTCTACAGCCCTAGGAGATAGGATGCCTTGAGGTGAATTGCATGGGCTATGCAAAGGTCCCAGAGGAGGAGAGCCTTGCGACAGAGTGGCGAGGAACGAGCCCTGCCCTGCTTGTTCATATAAAACATGGCAGTAGTGTTGTCTGTCAGAACTGACACGCTGTGAAAGTGGCGTGAAAGGTCTGGCAGGCGAGACGAACCGTCCTGAGCTCCTTCACGTTGATGTGGAGCGACCGCTCTGCTTCAGACCACAACTCCTGCATCATGAGGTCCCCCAGATGAGCCCTGCATACGTAGTCAGACGCATCTGTTACCAGCGTCAGGTCCGGAAGTGGGGCGGCAAAGGGGATGCCTTCGCAAACCACAGGCTGGGACTGCCACCACAGCATGGAGTCCAACACATCCCTTGGGGCTGTCACTACCAAGTCCAGGGGGTGCCTGCCTGGGCGGTACATCCAAGCGAGCCACGCCTGCAGAGTCCTGAGTCTCAGTCTGGCATGCCTGACCACGTGCGTGCACGCTGTCATGTGGCCTAGCAGCCGCAGGCAGCACCTGGCTGTTGTCAATGGAAACTGGTGCAGGGTGGCCACTGCTTGTTGGATAGACCAGAATCGGGATACCGGAAGGCTTACCCTGGCTTGCACCGCGTCCAGGACGGCCCCAATGAATTCCACTCTCTGCGTGGGTACGAGCATGGACTTGGGGACGTTGACCAGGAGCCCCACTTCGCGGAACAATCTCAGGGCCACCTCCACATGGTCCCGCACCTCTGCCTCGGATCGGCCCATCAGGAGCCAGTCGTTGAGGTACAGGTACACCCGGATTCTCTGCCTCCGTAAGAAGGCTGCCACCACTGCCATGCACTTCGTGAACACCCTTGGGGCTGCAGCTAGACCGAACGGGAGAACTGCAAACTGGTAATGTTCTCGGCCCACGATGAAGCATAGGAACCGTCGATGTGCTGGGAAGGTGGTGATATGAAAGTACGCGTCCTTCATGTCGAGGGCAGCGTACCAGTCCCCTGGATCCAGGGAAGGGATGATGGTGCCAGAGAGACCATGCGGAACCGGGCCTTGACCAGGAACTTGTTCAGCCTGCGCAGGTCTAGGATGGGGCGAAGGCCCCCTTTGGCCCTAGGGATGAGGAAGTACCGGGAGTAGAACCCTTTTCCCCTTAGGCTGTGAGGCACCGCCTCTACTGCCCCCGCCTCTAGCAGTGAGTGGACTTTCTCCTCTAGGAGATGCTTGTGAGAGGGGTCCTTGAAGAGGGACGGGGGCGAACTGCAGCGAGTACCCGTTCCGCACCGTGCGTAAGACCCAACGGTCTGACTTAATGGTGGACCATGCACGGGAGAAACGGGACAGGCGGTTCAGGAAACAAAGGGACGGATCCAGTGACTGGTCTGGTACGCTATCCTCGAGCACACCTTCACCTTAGGGCCTGGCTGGGGTTTGTGCTGGCCTTGGTTCTGGCCCGGTGCATTATTGTTATTGCGCCATTGCCTGTTATCCCTGCCTCGCCTACGGTAAGGCTCATGCCTATGGCGAGGCTGGTACTGGCGTTGAGGGGGAGGCTGCGGCAAGAAGGGCTTCGTCTGGGTCGCCGGGGTGTGGACACCCAGCGACTTGAGCGTATCTCGCGAGTCCTTGAGGCTATGCAGCCTCGCATCTGTCTGGTCCAAGAAGAGCCCAGACCGTTTGAAGGGGAGGTCCTGGAGTGTATTCTGGACCTCAGGGGGCAGGGCTGACTCCTGCAGCCACACCGAGCGCCTCATGACCACCCCTGATGCAATCGTTCTAGCCACCGCATCTGCCGAATCCAGGGAGGCCTGGAGAGAGGTCTTGGCTACTGCCTTGCCCTTGTCCACCAGGGCCATGAACTCCTGTTGGGAACCTTGAGGGAGGTTCTCCTTAAACTTCCCCACCGCCACCCAGGAGTTGAATTATGCCTGTTGAGGATGGCTTGATGGTTAGCAATCCTCAACTGAAGGCCCCCAGATGAGTACACCTTTCTACCAAAAAGGTCCAGGCGTTTCGCCTCCTTGGCCTTAGGGGCCAGGGCCTGCTGACCATGGCGCTCCCTTTCATTGACCACCGAAACCACTAGGGAGCATGGACTCAGGTGGCAGAACAGGAACTCATAGCCCTTAGATGGGGCAAAGTATTTACGCTCCACTCCTTTAGCCGTTGGAGCGCTGGAAGCCGGGGTCTGTCATATAGTCTTATAGTTAGACTGGATGGTCTTAATGAGTGGGAGCGCTATTCTGGATGGAACTTCAGGGCTCAAAATGTCCACCATGGGGTCCTCGTGCTCAACCATCTGCTCAGCCTGCAACCCCAAATTTTGGGCAACTCTGCGCAGCAGTTCCTGGTGGGCTCTATGGTCTATCGGCAGAGGGCTGGACACCTCTGTACCAGCCACCGCCTCATCGGGGGAAGACGAGGAGGTTAGCTGCTGCTCCACTCCCTCTCGGTGGTCCTCCTGCTCCCCATTTCCCGTGGTAGGGGCCTCCAGTTCAGGCCAGGGCGGAAGTCCATGGGACGGCACCGGGCTCGGTGCCAGACTCTCCGGTCTATGCTGGGGGGGATGCTGGAGGCCTGGATACTGTCGCCTCCAGCACCATTTGGCGTTGGTGCCTGGACCGGGACCGCTGCACTGAGTAACTTGCCCTGGATGGGGCCCCTTGGCACTCCTGATAGGCCATTGACCCTTTTGGACCCCCTGGGCCTGGCGGCTCCCATTGAGGTTGCCAGCTCCCTTGAGGGTCCCTGCTTTCCGCGCCCCAGTGCGAGTAGCTATAGCGGCCGGAGCCAGCACCGGACTGCAGCGACGCCGATCACGAAGGCCATGGCGGTGCCAATGAGCTGTGCCAGCGGGAGAACGAGCGGCTCCTGGCTGAGTGGGACCGGTACCTGTATCTTCAGGACCGGGAGCGGTGCCGGCATTCCCTGGACCGGGACCATCTGCAGGAGACCTCTGGCGAGGGCCGTCTCAACTCCTCCCGGTGCCGGTCTCTGGGCAGTGCCGGACAGCGGCGTGCCCTTTCTGGTGCTTCTTCACGTCGACCCGCTGCCGGTGCCGCAACCTCCTTCTAGGCCGCTAGCAAGTGCGAGTCTGCAGAGTCGGAGCTCGACCGGGACCCACTCCGGGAGCGGTGCCAGGACGGTGTTCTCGAGCAACACACCATTGCCGGCTTACCCCTCGATGGCACCCGAGGCATTGGCACCGGAGGGTTCTCCCCGTACGGAGAGGGCATGCCGCCGACAGCTCAGTGAGGTCCTTTGCAGCCTCAAAAGGTGCGAGGCGTAGAGGGCTGATCCGTTATGCCCTCAAGCCCATCGTCTGCACTGAGCGCACTTAGGTCTGGGCTCGGTGGGGCTTGTGCTGCCGGGACTGCCTGTGTCAGCGCCGGTACCGCGGCCTGCCTGCTCTTGTCGGCGCTTGGGGCCTTGGGAGGCACCAGCCTCCTGTGCGGTGAACGACCACGCCTTCCTTTAGGCTGCGCCAGAGGCCGCACCGGGGAGGACCATCAGTGCCGGAGCCTAGCCTGGGACTCCGGGGCCAACAGTTTACGGTGCTTAGCCAGTGCCAGGTCTCTCCCGCACCGAGGAAGCCTGAGCCGGTGTCAGGCGCTCCGGGCCCGGCGGCTGCAACGCAGCCTCCCATCAACAGTTGCTTTAGGCAAAAGTCTCTTTCTTTCCTTGTCCTTGGCTTAAATGCCTTGCAAATCCTACACCTTTCAGTTTGATGTCCGTCCCCCAGGCAAGGTAGACACGAGTCATGGGGGTCACTAACTGGCATAGGTTTGCGACACGTGGCGCAAGCCTTGAAGCCGTGGGCCTGCGGCATGCCCCGCGACAGGTGCTGGGGGCCTCCAAGCACCTAATGACTTAAGTGTCCACAATCTGTATGTAAACTAACTGATAACAGCTACTCTAAATGCTAAGGGACTGCTCTTCTACAAGAGAGAGTGAGAGAGAGAGGGGTTGTTCCAACGTCGCCACGGACGATAAGAAGGAACTGGAAGGGGTCGGGCCAGCAGGGGTATATATGCATGAGGCAATGGCGCCACTCGGGTTTGGAGGGAAGCAGGGACTGCCATCAATGGCTGTGCTACAAATGCTTTTTTAGGATTTCAAGCCGTCCATGTTTTCAAAGGCGTAATGGTTCCTGTGGTGCCCAACAGGCACAGGGAGACGTTATCCCAAGCAGCTGGAGAGAAACATGCAGTTTATGCAACAAAAGTATTCAAATATACAGTGACTGAACAGCATGTCTATGAGTGGCGTGGGCTGATCAGTTACTGAGGCGGCCCTGGAAAATAGGCCCTTCCTGAAACATGACTACTTATCTGCAGTTCCTAATTCAGGAAAAAAGTCTGCAGCTACCAGCACCCAGGGTTGGGACAGAATTCATGAGGCAATCAACAAGATGCTGTGTTAGCCCCCATGTGACTTACCTGTTATGACTGCATGGAAACACACAGAACCCCAGAGCCTTCCCCCTCCCAACCCTGGCATATTTCTGGACAAAATTTCAAATTGCAGTCATATTTGGGGCACACAGATTCTGTCACCTATGGACTGCCTCTAACTGAAATGGACTGGATTTGTGATGGAACACGTTTCCTCAAACAGAGTTCACTGTTTCCAGGCATCTCAATAGACCACAGAGTGGTTACAGAGTGGCATACTTACAGGCATGGCAATGTAAGGTTATTATTTTTAAGGAACAGGAATGGCCTTAGCAAAATCTGTGCCTTTCTAGTAAAAAGATACACTTTGAAGGTGTTCTTTATTGTTTGCAGGTCCTGGTCACCTTTTTGAACTCCATGTGGTGGGGCGGGGGGAAGCCATGCTGCTGGAATGCAGTCCACCATTAGCAGATACACGCTGCTAACCTGGGCTTCTCATAACTTTTGCATGGGTTCACAGAGTGGAAATCCCTCCCACTACTGTATTATAAACATTCAAATGGTGCCACAAACTTACCAGGCTTAGGGGCAGCTTCTGTCCCATCTGGGTCTGCTGAGGCTCCGCAGTGGGGTGTTCCTCGGGGGGTGCATCAGCTCCCCTGCCTATGACCCCAGAATGTGCTGCTGATGCTCCTGCTCCAAAGCCTACTCTGGAACCAGGTTCAGAAACAGAGTTACTTCACTGTTCTCACTCAGGGCCTACTGCTGGCTCCCATCAGTCCCCCTTCTGGATTCTGGGACCAGCAGGGCACCATCCCAGCAACCCCATCATCACACACCACAGTTGCCTCAATGCTGGGCGTAGTGTCCAGCACCCAGTCAAACTCTTCATAAAACAGGCATGATTTGGGCAAGTTGTTTAAGGTGCCAGTTCTGGTCTCTGGTTTTTCAGTACCCGCTCCTGAGCTGCTTAATCTGCTCCCTGCACTGGTTGCCAGTCTGGTAAATTTGCAAAGCATGTGTGGTCATTCCTGATACTCTTACTAAAGTGCATAGTTTTGCTGGCCTCGCACCAGAGATTAACAAAACCGGCCTGTGCTCCCATGACTATGAAGCAGCATGCTTTGCAAAAGGCTTGTTCTGTTCAGTGTCCATTGCAAACACGGAAGGCTTTCAGATGGTGTGTTTGCAGCTCAGTCATCTGAAAACAATGGAAGGGTTAACGCTAACTTACTGAGCTGCTGTACTACACCAAGGATGGTTACTTCCATTTTCAATAGAGTAGATTGAAGATTCCTGGGATAAAGAGGACAAAGGAAGTTGGCCCATAGGATTGTGGGATACTTTTTGGAAGATTCCTAGGCCCTGAGTCAAGTGGGGCTGAGGCTGCATCTACACTACAATGCAATAGGCCTTGAACCCTGGGTCAAGGCTTGACCTGGGCTCAGACCCTGCACCCCCACAGGGTCCTGAGACCCTAGGTTTGAGTCCTGGGAGAGTGCAATTTGTGTGTCAATGGAAGGAGGTTAGGCCTGAGCTCACAGTGCAGTGTAGACATACCCTGATAGAAAGCAAAGCACATGCCTTTAGGAATACTGGCTTGCTGCGGATATCACATTTCAAGGCAGGAACCTGTGCAACCTGAAAATCCAGGTCAGGAGGGAGAGACACAGAGGTCTCCAGCTGGAACAACTCACGGCTGGGAGCCAGAAACCTGAACTGGGTGCCCTGGAGGGACCATGGCGGAGGAATACAGGTGCAGTTACCCTGAAACTGATAGGCCCCCTAGATGCTACTGCAATACAAAATAATAAATACAATGGGGGAGGGGAGACTAACAACATTTAGACCATACAGGTTCACTCAACATCAACTATACCCATCCCTTGAGCCTCCCTTGTCCTCTGTTATTTTGGTAACAAAAGATGGCGACAACAAGCTTGCATTATTCATTCACTGGTATTGACATTCAAACCAACGTGTGCTTTGTGGATGTCATATTGTATCATGATCTACCACTTATTGCAAACAAGCGATAGGAATGGACTTGACTGAAATAAGAGGAATATAATGCAATGAACAGTGCTAAACGGAAGTTTGGTATTTCCCTTTTATTTGGGATGGATTTATGGCCTGAATGTGCACTGTTAGAAGTAATTATTTGTTTTTTTATTTTCTTAAAGCAGGAAGCTAAAAACCACATTTATGAACTCCAGCTCATTTCGGAACTATCTAGTAAGATAGGAGGGAAAACTCATAAGATAGGGTTGTTGTTTTTTGTTTTTTTTTAAAGTCCGACCCTTGTATGTATGACATTACTGAAAAGGTGGTGAGGGGTAATCACAGAACCAGTTTATCAAAAGCAGCCTACCTAGGCTATTTTACAATTCTGTTTTCTTTTCAAAAGGGAATTTGAGGAGAAGAGCTAATGTGATGAGTGCATCGCCTATTAATGCCAGGTTCCATAGGCAACCATCTGAAATTTAATCCTACAAATCAGTAAAAGGAAGGCATTTGATTGAAACAGCTTGCTCTCAAAAGTGATTTCCCTCTGTCAGAATCTGTTCCTGAATGAGCTGCTGCAACTCAGCGCCCTCCATGAATGCACGAACAAACCAGATTAACTGTTAGGTAATCTGATTTAAAAAACAACCTTCCCCACCAGTCATGCTTCACTCTGATAAAAGCACACACCAATAAGAGTCATGAATGGGAAGGCGGAATATTAAGTTCTTCCTGTTGTTTTCAGAACCTGCATACTAAAGCTCTTCTCCAACTCCACCTCCCCACAAAAAATGCAAAAACAGGTTTCATATGCTATTACCATACTTTTCAAAAAGATGCAAAGAGCACACAGAAGAATATGCTGTACCGTAAATCGTGAGGAGATTTTTTTTTAAAAAAATAGTAAATCAAAATGGAAGGTACTACTCGAGTTTATTTTAAACAGAACAAAATAGTGTTGGTTGTTTAAGATAATGATACAGACTCCAATATACCCCCAGAATTTTTCATTTTGCTAACTGGAGCAGCTATACATCAGTTAACCTTATTCTCCCCTTTTTTGGTCGTTTAAAGACTTTATTTAATTTCTTGGCATTTAGTCTACATAAATGGCAGCTGTGGACTTAAAAAGATCTTTTCTTTAAAAGCAGCAATTTAAATATAAAGCACCTTCTAGTGAAGAGGCAGGAGACAATGCCTACAGCAGCTGCCCCTTTTCCAGAGCTGCTGGAGAGGGGCATGCTGAAAAAAACATAGGATTACATTAGCCTTTCAAAAACTAGGTACTAAATTTGCTCCTCCTTAACTTCTCTTCATTAATTTGTAAAAGTATTAAAATCTTTGTTTTATTCAACCTTTAGAAAAAACAGATGGAAAAGATGATCATGACACTTTCAATATTTTATAACTATATATAAAGTACTCCTAAAGATAATGCTGGCATATCAACTACATTCATGCACGTAAAAAAGGAAGTTAATCCATACAAGAATATTTGGAAGGTTTATTATAAAAGTAACATCTTGGACTCCATACTACATTCCAGACCTTATGGAGGACTTAATGGTTTAGGCTGGGCATGAGGGGGCACCGCCTCCTCAAATGGCACCAAAGTTCCCTTGTGAATCTAGCCAATTTTTTTTTTTTAATTATTTTTGGCAGGAATTATTTGGTGAATTTATGTCAAATTTGCAAACAGTTGCGGTCAACCTGAAAGTGAATTTTTCAGCAAATAAACTATTCATCTGAAAAAAAAAATCTGCCCATCTCTTAGTACATCGTGATATATAGTCTCCGAAATGCTTGCACATTTTTATTTGACAATGTTAACTAGCACAGAACAGTAAACACAACCAGGCAGGTCCAGATAAGGGTTAGAGAGTTGATTTACAGCATATGTGGGGCCACTAGCCTACTGATTGATACAATGTTGACATCCTGCTGACATCCTGCTCTGTACATCGTGTACACAGCATTGAAAAACAAGGAATGAAAAATAGACTGCAGGATAAATCATACACTGTACTGGAATCTGTGCAATTGTCCATCAAAACATCACTGATGTAATGTGAAAAAAATATATATAAAAAGACGAACAGGCACACATTTGATATTCATTAGTCAGAATCCTTGATAACTAATCCAGGATAATCATGGCTAAAATGGTGTTCAGTCATTTAGCCAGATGTTTCTTATACCGCTTTAAGAAAACTGGTGTATGCTTGTCTCATAAAAATATTTGAATGGTTTAGTCAGTCAACCAATGCTACTTGATTTAGCCAATACATTGTTACTAAAAGACAAAAAGGCAAACAAGCATAACCACCTCACTTATTTGGCAAATTTTGGCCCTTTGCCTCAATTATTACAGACAATACTCAGTGAAGTTATACTGTTTCAGAGCTTATACTTAAAGGAGACGTGAATTACACTGTCACAGATACAGCACTGAAAACAGTAATTTTTCTTTATACTGGCAACATACTGCCAAAGGTATCCCTTTATAAGCAAGCTTTGTCTGGGATACTGTAAATCATATTCACTGTAAAGCCTTTTTGTATTTTAGAAATGCAGTCTTAGTACTACTGGGATTATTGCAGGCAATAAAATGGTACTTTAAATTTAAACACACTATAACCCCTCTTCCCCCACGCCCCATTATCCCAGGTCACCTAACCCCATTTCATATTTTTTCTAGCCGTGACAACATATCTCAAGTAAAGAAGGTTGACTATTTTAAGGAAAGCTCATATACTAATAGAAAACTATCCATTTAATATGCTTTCTTTATCACAAAAATTGTGACATCTTTAACGCAAATATTTATTTCCAAAGTTAGTGGGAAAAGTGGTTCTATATTGCATTGGGCCAGATCTTGCTCCTTTTGGAATAAAACGATGGACTTTGAAGGGAGAAGAATCAGACTCACTGACTACAGTGTTTCTTTCATTACAGAATATTCTTTTGTTTGACAGATTTGCTCATGGATATAGTCTCTTATACCTGCCTGCTATCCAATGAGTTTGGAACGTGTAACAACTTACGAGTAGATTTAGATATGAACAAAACCTTGTAGCTGAACACTGCTGAACTTTGAAGTTTGATCCATCTCAAATAGAAAGAACAGACTATACTCAATTGGACCAAATGTACAAGAGTGGCCTAAACTAGATTTTACAAGTGAGCTCAAAATAAGGTCATTGTTTTGAAGGATGGTTTTTTTAAATTTTTTTATTTTGGCTCAAGGTCATCAAGGTTTACCATGATTGCTCATCTTTAAATATCAGCACACACACTTCAAAATCTCTCAAATGTACTCAAGACAAAGCTTTTTTTTTTTTTTTTTTTTACACTGTGCACAAAAAGTGATTTATAAACCAAGGATACACCAAACATAGGGCAACCCCCCTTGCTCTCCTACTGAATGTAACTCTTCACTTCCTACACAGAAATGTGGCTTTTTGTTTACACCGCATTATAAAAATCAGTTAATTGCTAAGGCTCCCAATCTCTTTTTCATTGCAAATAGCCATTAAAATGTCTTTTAATTACTACAAAAGACATGACAAAGAATTGTTATTTTTAACATTGTCTCAAATAAATTTAGTAGTCTGAAAGGTACCAGATTGCCAGCCAAAAAGAATGATGTCCTCTGTTTAGAGACAGAACAGGAAAAGCATGGACAGTAGCAGTTTAAGATCAACACTGCCCCGACAATCTGAAGAAATGGCAGTGATAGACAATCTGCAAAATGGAGTACTAAAACTACATATAGTTTAACACACTAAAAATATTCAGATTTAAAATATAATTCTATACCCAGCAACAGCTTTTGAGACTCTGACTCATTGCATCAGTTATAAGTGGTACACTGGCACCTAAAAATGTTGAGTGCCAATATCACAGGAAAGGAAAAACAAAATGGTGGGTCTTGCCAGAAAGTGTGTGTGTGGGGGCGGGGGGAAACCATCCACAAAGTAACAGACTGCTAATCTTAGACAATATTTTCGCTGTGAGTGAAGGATTTTATGTTTTACCTTCAGTTGTTACTAGACAAGTTCATAAAAAAAGTAATACAAAAGCCATTTATGATCCAATATTAGATGCAGGGGATACTGAAAAACCAGACCACTTGACTTTCCCTCATATTTTACTTCTGGCAACTAGAATGAAGTAGTGTATGGATCATAATCCGGACACCTGTAGCTGGTACAAATTATTTTCCATCTTCTTTCTATGCAACCTGATATGAATTTTTCATATCCTGTATAATAAATAATGACAGATGGGGTGAGAGAAAACAGTGAGGTGTGCACACAAACTTTGGTTAAGACAATCAATGAAGCTTTGATAATCTCAGATATTAATAGATACCATGGTAATGGAGGCGGGCCATATAAATGGAACACATCTGTTTGTGAAAGAGTTGAGAGATACGAAGTGATGAAAATTCTATCCCACTGTTGTATATTATTTTATATTAAACTTTCTAAAAATGTTACATTTAAAATATGACTTTTTATTTTACTTTTTAAATCCTCTTACAATAAAGTTTGGAGATTTTGATTAAAAGTATGAATTGTTAGATACAAATTCTTTCTAGACTATTAGGAGCCAAAGCACATACCTGGCCGAGAAAGATTACCTTAGATTTATAATAAGATTATGCATTTGATGGATGACCTTGAGGTCATGATAATTTAGTCATTGTCAATATACCTGTTCTTTGAACAGGTTCCTCAACCAGTACCAACATACTTGATGTACCTCTCTACAGTAAGATTGCATTTGAATCTTTTTCAGTAACAAATGCTATTCATGTAAAAGACTTTGATGTAGGATGAAAGATTACCAAATGATTAGTCTCCATTTTAAATTAAAAGATTACATCCAGATAGAACATAGATTTCAATTCAAAGCCCAGGCCTGATTCTGCCTCATGTATTCATGCTGAGTAGTCCCTTGCTCTGTGAGCAGGTTTGCAGAGTAAGGTGCTACTCAGCATGAAATGTGGCAGAATCAGGCCTTCCATGACCAGGGTGGATAAATGATTTTTTTTTAAAAAGAATTTTTTAAAAAAATTTAAATTGGATGTTTTTGATAAAATGCTTTTTGAGGAAAAAGCCTAGCTAAAGATAGTTTTAATTCAGATACATTATAGCTCAAAGATATCTCATCATGGAATAGGGATTATAAATTCTAATTCTACAGTAGGAGACAATATATTCATGTAATGTTTAAGAAAAGTTTTGTAAATGAGTTCCAATAGTTCATGGATTAGGGACCCAATCTTATGGGGTTCCAGGGGCTTCTGTATAGATTATTAGGTTAATCTTTCTGTCTACCCAATGAGACTCAGTGCTCAGTCTAGATGATACCATCAGAGATGCTTAGTTTTCCAGTTCTCAAACTGTGGATTTGTGTCTCCAGAGATAACATGCTTGTAAACAGCAAAAATGTTTTTAAAATAAGAAAGAAAGAAAGAAAGAGAGAAAGAAAAAGAGAGAGAGAGGTGAGATATAACATACCTCAATCCTATTGTCCCTCTGAAAATTTATGCACATAGGGTCAATCCCGTACCTCTCTCTAAAAGTGCAAAGTTTCAAAAAGTTAATGAACAGAAAATAGTTGGGGGCGGAATAGATCTGGACAAGGAGAGAAGTCTGGAGATAAATGTGAGAAGGGAGAGACAGGCAGTAGAAACAAAAGTGAAACTGTTTGAGCAGCATATTCCAGAAGTCTTGAGGTCTTTCTGTGTGTAGCCGTCATTGATTTGAGATGTATCATACCATTCTCTCACTAGAAGGGAAAACCTATAATCGCCTATATAAAAAGGCTGTAAAAGAGACACAATTTGGGAATATTTTAATGAAGTTCCTCTACCTGTGGGTAAGACAGGCATGCATGCAAAATGCAAACAGTGCAGCAAAGAAATGCAAGGCCTGGTTGCCCCAATGAAACATCATGAGAAGTGATCCTTCTCAGGAGGAAGCTGTGTTGAAGATGATGAAAGGAACATGTCTGAACATACAGGATCTTCAGGTTGGTAAACTTTTTTTATTTCAAATGTCTTTCTTAAGGACTGCCTATCTTCCTTCTGGACTATTACTGAATTCTCATGTTTGAGCAAAAAACATAGTTGTTACTATGGTACTATCATTTTAGATGCAAATGTGATAAAAATAATTAGCTAAAACAGGCAGATTTTCATTTTACAATTTCACCTTTATAGTAGTACTGATTGTCAGTGAATGCAATGAGTAATACTAAATGAGCAGTATGGTAATAATAATTAAAAAACTGCATTGACTTGTTTTGTTTAGGAGAATCCATCCTCAACATACAGGATTCTGAAGACTATCCACCTTCAAGATCACCATCATTTTCTATAGTTTCAGAGTTATCTGCCAGCGATAATGTTTCAGTCATATCATGTATGTCACATAACCACAGTATATCACCTGTAGCAAAAAGAAAAAAACCTCCATCATCCAGGAACAACCATAATAAATTTGTGATAAGAACCAGCAGATTACAAAAAGAGGTAATTGATGAAAAAATTGCCCGGTTTGTTTATACAACAAACTCTCCTTTCTGTATTTTTGAGAACCCACACTTCATTAACATGGTTCAGTCATTAAGACCAGGATACAATCCTCCCAACAGAACAGAGGTCACAGGAAAATTGCTGGATAATGTGTATGAAAGAGAAATTGAGCAGTGTGCAAATGGTCTAGAGGGTGAAATTGTTAACCTGAGGTTTGGTGGGTGCAGCAATGTCCACAATGATCCTGTTGTATGTGCTTTGTGACAACAGAAGAAGGGAATGTCTTCTTCACAGAAACAACTGATACATCAGGAAATGCACACACAGCAGAATACTTACAAGAAGTAGCAGTAAAAGCTATAACAAAGTGTAAAAAAAATTAAAATGTCTAATACGCAGCTTGGTCACAGACCATGCTGCAAATGTATCCAAGGTGAGAAGAAATTATTTAGAAGACAGTTCCAAGCTAACAACATACAGTTGCAGTGCTCATTTGATGCACCTCCTAGGCAAAGACTTCAGTGTTCCAGAAATAAAGGCTAATGTTGTTGAAATTGCAAAATAGTTCCGTAACATCCACTTCGCAGCAGCTGCTCCGAAAAAAGTGGGATGGAACTCAGAAGTGGACTGTGTTGAGCACTAGATCAAGAACTGGCCTATTCTGATGACAGTTTGTGAACAAAATCGTGGAAAAAATAGATGGCACTGTTACAGCCAAAGCTCTCAACATTGGGCTTAAGAGAAATGCTGAACACATGCTGAGTACCCTGAAGCCTATTTCTGTAGCCTTGAACAAAATGCAGGGAAATAGCGGTTTTATTGCTGACACTGTTGAAATTTGGAAAGAACTGGGTGAGATCTTAATAAGAGAAATATGCAGTGACAGAGTTAAATTATAAGCATTAAAAAAAAACAAACAGGACAAGCACTATTTCCAGCTCATTTTCTTGCAAATATTCTCAATACCTGGTACCAGGGTCAAACTTTAACTGCTGAAGAAGAGGAGTTGGCTACGACATGGACATCCAGCAATCATCCCTCCAGAATGCCAACTATAAAACTTCAGAGAGAAGGGTGATGTTTTAAAGAAAGTCACACCAGTGAACTGGTGAAAATCAGTTAAGCACTTGGATTCAGAGACTATTGAAGTGAATCTCACTTTTAACAGCAGTAGCTTCTTCTGCCAGTGTAGAAAAAATATTTTCTTCCATTCGACTAATTCATTCCAAATTGAGAAATCGTTTTGGACCTGAAAAAGCAGAAAAGCTTGTTTTTCTTTTCCAGATTATGAACAAACAGGAAAATGAAGGGGAAAATGACTGAGTTAGCTGCAGAAGCCAATATTTTAAGTTTTTCATGTTGACGTGGCTGACATAGTCAATTTAATTTTTGTTTTTTTTTAAAAAAATATTTCGTTTAACTATTTTAGATAAAAACAATTTTAACAAAAACAAACCTGATTTTAAAAAACTTGAATGTTAAGCATATGAATTTTTGAATTTAGTTAGTTTTGTTAAAATATTATATATTTGCTGTTGAAGAAAAAAATCCAGAATACATAATGTTGTTGTTTTAGTTAAATAAAACAATTTAAATATTTGTCTGGTGATGTTCTCCGCCTAATCCAGCATGGCAAGAAAATCCTCCAAATATTAATGATTAACCTGTTGAATTGGAGATAGTTCACCTCCCAATGACTTCATAAATATCTGCTTCAATTGCTTTTGGTAAATGAAATAACCGAACAATCATTCATTTTCTGATATAGCTGTAAAACTAATCTGAAAAGTTTTCAAAATAAATCACTTCAAAAACATATAGTATGTACCTTCTAAAAATGAAACCTACATCTATCTGAGTTGTGAAGAATATGTATTAAGGTTATTACAAACAAGAATGCACTTTTATGAAAAAATTCATGATTAAATCGAGTCTTCCTGATTTAAATCATGGATTTAAATCAAATCCACCCTGTCCATGACTAACAAGCCAGAAATGGTATCACCATTCTGACTGCTCAGTCTATTAGAATATTTTCAACTGATCAGTTGTTGATAGTACTACACAGATTTATTTTCTTTGGGCTACTATACAGCTGACACAGAACTTGATTCTACTTGAGAGAATTAAAGACAATTAGGACAAGAAAATTTGTGTACATTTGATTTCTTCTGCCTATGCATCTTTCTTTTTCTAAGAAGAGATTCAGTGGGCCAAGTTTCCCACTGGAGCAGGGGACAAACTGAACATTTCTGCCCCTCCTGGCTGACTACATATTGGCCACAGTCCATTAATAAGTCAAGCGCAGAGTAACAGTATGCTACATCTATAAAGGAAGCTGAGAAAAGTGAAGCACTGGGCAGAGCATCAACAATGTGCTAAAAAAATAAACAAGTGAACCCTTACCTAGCTACTGGTGCACACGTAGCTGATTGGGCAAGTATGCAGAATGCACATATGCTTAAGTGTGCACGTGTAGAAATAGGAAATTTTTCTACTGAACATGATCTGCAGTTATCAAAAATTTGTCATGTTGGTAAATTAAAGCCTCCCCCCGACCAAACAACGGCTTAGTTCTCATTGGTGCCCAGGTACATGACACATTTCAAAGATAAGTAATTTTTCTGTAGCCCTGCTCAGAAGAACGGTTAGAAATTATTATTGTTGGTTTTATGCTGGGAAAAGTACTTTTCAGTTTTCTAAAGAATGGCTAAGAGACCTTGTTGAAACTTTCCAAATCAATTAGTCTCTGAACTCAGAGAAAGCCTGGGCAATGTCAGCTCGAAAAGTAACCCCTTTGGAAAGTCATGATCATGTAAACACAGAATTCCAATGGAAACTGTTCTGCAGCCTTTACTAGGATGGCCACTACCTGCAACTGATACAATATGAAATGCATTAAACACACACACGCGCGCGCAAATTGCCAATTTTGGTTGGACGTATTCCTGGAGGTCTCATCACATGACAATCCTGGAGGACTGGCAACCCTCACACACACACACAGAGGGAAGGAGTGAGTGTTACAATGTTTCATTACTTTACATTCTAGTTGCAGGGAAATAAATATTTGTGTCTGGTGCACTGAGAATATTGAGCAAGCATGAGCCATAAAATCAACGAAAAGAAAGGACAGCTTAGAGTAAGCTCCTCCACCAGTGTATTTGTAAACATCACAGAGCACATAACATGAGTAAGAAATACCCTTCTTCAGCAGGAAAAAACAAAACCCAAAGCAATGTGTAAGTAATGGGATACAACCATAACTGGATTGTAGCTTACTTGTATTAGAAATTCCAACCACTTTTCCTGGAAATTACAATTACTGACCTTAAAAACTGAATGGCTGCATGTGCACTGTGAATTTACTTAAGAGAAATAAAAATCCTCAGTGGAATCATCTTCACTTCTGAATTGAGTCACAAAAGCTCAGGATTTGGGGAGATTTGTTCAGGAGAAGACAAGACATCAACACCTTATTTTGGAACCTTGAAGTTAGTTTACACCAGGGTGCACAAAAAGTTATATATTTTATTTGTAGTTTTGATTTTTCTTCCAAAATAATTCTTTAGAGTAATAGAAGCTGGGCTCCTGTCAGGGTTAATAGTTGGAGGAGTGTGTGGGTGAGCGTGCGGGGGTGGGGGGGCATCTCAATGTTCACTTTTGTCAGGTTTTCAAAATGTTCTTGGTTAAGAAACTAAATTAAAATATCAAAACACCTGCATCAGACAGGCACAAAGCCAATACTGTTACAGACTTACCCCTCCCTCTCCTGTAACTAGGTCCTCTCTTCTGAGAAACTAATACCAGACTGAACAAAACTAGTAGGTCAGTCCCCAAAAGCAGAAAGGAGATTTCAAGTATGCATAATCAGTGGATTTCTCATCAACATTGTTACCTCTCATAATGTGTTCAGATGCAGAAGCCTATTAGTTTCTTTTTTTAAGAAGGGGACAGGCAAAAAAATAAGGCAAATAAAGGAATAGGTGAGGAGAAGAAACAGTTACAGGTTAGTAAAACAAAAGAAAGCAGCTACCCTGCATGGAGCTCAGTCCTTAAATACTACTAAGCATATGTTTACTGCCATGAGCAGAGCCATTAAAATCAATGGGACTATCATGAAATTATGATTAAGCATGTGTATGAATCTTTCCAGGATCAGGGCCTACATTTGGTAACATCTGTTGCAGGATTGGACATATTTGCAATTTTAGGATCTCTTCTCCAGGGAAAGCAATACAAGAACTAAAGCCATAGATCAGTGGTTCCCGGACTTGTTCCGCCGCTTGTGTAGGGAAAGCCCCTGGTGGACCGGGACAGTTTGTTTACCTGCCGTGTCTGCAGGTTCCGCCGATCGCGGCTCCCAGTGGCCGCGGTTCGCTGCTCCAGGCCAATGGGAGCTGCTGGAAGTGACACGGGCCGAGGGACGTACTGGCCGAAGCTTCCAGCAGCTCCCATTGGCCTGGAGCAGCGAACCGCGGCCACTGGGAGCCGCGATTGGCAGAAACCTGTGGATGTGGCAGGTAAACAAACCAGCCCAGCCCGCCAGGGGCTTTCCCTGCACAAGCGGCGGAACAAGTTTGGGAACCACTGCCATAGAACAACCCATGCATCTATTATTTGTTTGTATGTTTGATTTCTGAGGCTTTCAGCTGAAAGTTTCTAATCAGTTCTGAAACCATTAAAAAATGCCAAAACTCTTCCTGATGCTGTCTGCTTAGAAAATGGAGTTTCTCTGGTAGATGAGCTCTTAAAGAGGATCACTTCATCTTACAAGGGACCTGTACATTTGTAAAGCCTGCAGGATTTCACTAAATTGTTGACAAAAAGAGCCCTACCTCCAAGGACAAGAGGCTATTTTCACATTTAATTTGGAAGCTTAGCTTCTTCTTAAATAGAAGATGTGGTTTAGAATAGAAATATTTCAAAGAAACATGAAACAACACAGGGAAAAGGGCAGGTTGAAGACATACTAACATTACATCCCTAGAAATTCAAGTAATGACTTTGAGGATTATGTAACTACCGCAGTTAATCCTCCTGCCTGAGATATTGACAAAGAATAATGAATATAATGAACATAAAAGCATGAAGTATTCTAGGTTTGACTCACTTATAACAGTGGTAAAGATCAAGGAAAACTCTTACAATAAGGAGGTCTCACTACGACTGACCAAACTGATGAAAATCTTTAACAAAAATTCTTGCAAAATTTTAAGTTGGTTTGCAATTTCCCCTTGATTTTGAGAGACTGAATAGTTGTTTTTTTTTTAAAACAGTGACGTATATGAAAAACACACAAGAAATACCTTTTGCATGAAAAAAAAAACTTTTACAAAAAAAGCACATTTTCATGAAATTTGAAAGAGGACAATTAGCTGAGAGTTTGCAAGAAGAACAACAAAAATTCAGCAAAAAGGCAATGTCCTTAAAAGGCAGGTGGTCTGGTGAATTATATGGGTGGGCATCCAAAGAGTTTACAAGCGTTACATTTACACACAATTAACATTGACAAGCACTGTGGTAGGGAAATATCACTATCTCCATTTTACAAATGAGAAAATGGAGGTTCAGTGATGTCACTACTTTTTCTGGATGACATTGGGCCTCAGTGTTAGGGCCAGGATTAGACCTCTGTATACAGTACTTTAATTTGCACATTGAGCAGCTGGAAAATGTACGGTCCACCACTTTTGACTGCAGTACACATTGGTACAGAGTGTTCTAATTTACACCACTTTATTCAACACCTCTTAATTTGGCCCCCCGTTTCTTGTTTTCTGGGGATGGTGAGGGTAAAGTGGTATTGCCATCTTCTCCACTGGTAGTTTTTTTAAAATTTACACTTGTGAATTTAATCGAAAAACTTTTGCCATGAATATTTTGCCCCTCTGTAGTCCTTACAATATTAGAAAGACAGGGTGGGTGAGGTAATACCTTTTATTGGACCAACTTCTGTTGGTCCAAGAGACAAGCTCTCAAGCTTACACAGAGCTCCTCTTCAGGTCTGGAAAACCTAGTAGTTTTCCAGACCCAAAGAAGAGCTCTGTGTAAGCTCGAAAGCTTGTCTCTCTCACCAACAAAAGTTAGTCCACTAAAAATATATTACTCCACTCTCCTTGTCTCTCTAATATCCAGGGACCAACACAGCTACAACACCACTCCTCACAATATGGCAGTTTCCCATACCAAGGATATCTGATAAAGGAAAGTGCTTTGGTATACTACTGAAAAGGAAAGCCTGAGAATTAGTGTGAATTGAACAAAAAGGGCTCTTTTTTCAAAAAGTGACCTCAAAGTCTGCATATAAAATCCCCATGTGCAAAGCTCATATTTATCTAAGTGGAAGTTAGGTAGTTAAATGCTCATTTATGTATTCTGCATGCACAAATGCCTATTTACACATTTGCATGCAGGTTTTTTGCATCCCCAAATTGCTAGGATGCCTTCCCAAAGATATGTGAATTTAGTTAGTTTTCTCATCACAGCTCAGACCAACACTAACAGGATCTGCGTGTATGAATTCTCAAATGCTGGGATGGGAATATGTATCACAAGACATGCTCACCTGACAACAATAATCAGCAGCAAGGAGACAGCTGAACTAACACATTTGCAGTGCTAGACTTCATCCCCAGGCAGCACCTCTTATGGTCTGTAAACAAATCTCAAGGAAGGTACATAAATCTTCAAGTAACATTCATCCATTATTGTAACTTTAGCCAATAAACCAAACTTGAACGTTGCTTCACAGACTATATGGCAGTAGAGCAGCAGCTGCAGATTGGGAATTCTTCCTGCAGGGCTGGAGCCCCTCTTAAAACCACCTTGGTGAAGACAGGAAGTGAATGTATCAATTTTTTTTTTAAATAGACAAAATGAGGACATTCAGATCAGTGAGTACAGATCACCAATTAGGAAATGCAAACAACTGATTCAGGAAATTAACGGATATCAGTGAAATATCTATGACCAGTAAGGTTAAGGACAATAAGAAGGAATTCTTTAAATATATCAGGAACAAAAAATCCTAACCATATAGGTCCAATACTAGGCAAAGATTGTAAAATTTTCAGTCATGATGCAGAAAAGGCAGAAGTATTCAGTAAATATTTCTGTTCTGTATTTGGAGGGCAGGAGGCTGATGTATTCTTGTCTTACAGCATGGTTTTCAACCTGTGGCTGTAGACCCCTGGGGGTCCGCAGACTATGTCTAAAGGGGTCTGCAAAAGGCACGTGTTACCATAGAACAGTGGTTTTCAACATGTAGTTCACGGACCCCAGGGATCCGTGGATGCCGGGGGAATCTGCAGACTATGTCTAAGATTTCCAAAGGGTTCAGCATCTCCATTTGAAATTTTTTAGGGGTCCGCAAATGAAAAAGGTTGAAAACCACTGCTTTACAGCAGTAAGGAAATACTGTCTATTTCATCAGTAATTAGGGAGGATGTTAAAACTGCAACTATTAAACATTTTTAAAACCAGCAGGACTGGATACCTTGAGCCGAAGAGTATTAAAAGAACTGACTGAGGACCTCTCTGAACCACTAATGTTTGTTTTCAGCAAATCTTGGAGGGGAAGTTCCAGAGCACGGGGGGGGGGGGGGGGGGGGAGACAATGTTGTGCCACTATTTAAATAGGGTAAGAGGATGACTTTAGAAACTAGAGATCGGTTAGCCTAACACTGATCTTGTGCAAAATCATGGAAAGGCTGAAATGGGATCCAATCAATAGGGAATTAAAGAATGGTAGCATAATTAATACCCATCAGCATGGTTTGATGGAAAATAGGTCTTGTCAAACAAACTGGACATTGGTTTGTTTGTTTTTTGTTCTTTTGTTTTGAATAGCATTACAAGGTTGGTTAATAAAGGTAGCTGAGTGGACATAATATACCGAGCCTTCTGGAAAGTCATTTGACTTAGTCCTGCATAACGTTCAGATTTTAAAAAGCACTCAAAATTGAAGTAGTTCTCAGCCAGGGCTACATATCCCCGTGGGGGTATGCAGAGGTCTTCTAAGGGGTACATCAACTCATCTCGGTATTTTTCCAGTTTTACAACAGGCTACATCAAAAGCACTAGCAAAGTCAGTATAAACTAAAGTGTCATACAGACAAAATGAGAAAGTAAGCAATTTTTCAGTAACTGTGCTATGTGAAGTGAAACTTGGGGTTCACAAGACAAAATCAGACTCCTGAAAGGGGTTCAGTAGCTTGGAAAGGTTGAGAACCACTGAGTTAAAAACTGGTTAACTGGAGTCAGACTGCCCTCAGAATGCCCAGAAGGCTTGGTTCTTGGTTACATGCTTCCAGTCACAGACTCTTGTATTCATTCCCTCCACCTGGAGAGGTGGGCTAAGGCAGACAGGGTCAGCTAATCTATTCCCTATAGTAAGTAATCTTTCCTTTTAACTTTAAAGTCAGACTCTCCCTTCTTAAATTTTACATAACACTATAATTAGAAGTGTGACGAGATGAGGAAGAAAGAATCTTTTGTCTTGTGCTGAAGGAAGAGGAAACATGACAACACTATATATCCAGCTGTCTTATCCAGTAAAAAGGGTTCAACACACTGTGACCCAGATGGAGTAGCAGCAGCTATTTCAGCTGTTCATTCCACAGATAAAACAATCTGCAGTTTTGTTCCTGTGATCTATTCAATGTGCTGCAACAAATCAGAAATTGTGCTGACATATACCTCAGTGGATACCAATCGGATCTAAGATTTGATGTGCTAATTAGCTAATCAGCTTAATTGCAAGAGTTTTAATCAACCACACTTCCCTTCCTGGCAAAGGCTTACCAATCACTGTACAGACATGACATCTTGCTTATGTAAACACTGGCACTTCACAAAACTCCTTTCAATGTGTTAGTATCCTATGCATCTATCTTATTTAGATATACGAAATGAAAGACTCCATGGCCGGACATCCAACAGGATTCTGCACAAACAGACAAATGTATTAATATATTAACAAAAAAGTTGTCAAAGAGGATGGTGACAGAGAGTTGAACTACTGAAAGGGAAGAGTATGCATGGAATAAATAAATGACACAGGGAAGAACACACAATAAGAGAGAAAGGAACTTGCAATTCCATTCACTTGCCTCAAGTACACATCTAGGGCATGGCACATACTATTTTTCAGAAAACTCATGGGCCCAATCCTGCTCTTACTGTAGTCAACGGTAAAACTACCACTGACTTCACTAGTGCAAAATCAGGCCCACTGGAGGATTAAAAGTCACCAATTAGCTGGATCTAGTTGCTAACCAACAAGCATGCTGAAGCCCCTTCCTCACTTCAGCAGCATCTCTAATAAGTTATTAAGTTTCCTGCTTATAGCTCACAGGCAAGCCGCACTGAAATATGGATGTTTCTTATTTCTCCCTCTTCTCTCCCACTCCAACCTTCTGTTTCCATATTTGCATCAATCATGCATCCCTTTGCATTCATACATCCATTGTTCTAGGTTTTCAATGGCCAATATGGAACCTTCCCTGGCTGCTTCTGCCATTAATTCTGATAGCATTCCTCCTTTCGGGGGGCAGAGCGGAAGGGCGCATCAAAAGTCTCACATTACTGGCCTGGAGAATGAACACATAAAATTACCTCAGAAATATGCTCAGCCTGAGATACTGAGTGCAATCCAGAAATATGTCTACTTTATAAAGGCAGCACAATGTGCTTTTCATTAGCCTTGTCACCTTCAATCTCTCATAGATATATCTGTCTTATCAAAGCTAAAAGTAATGTATTTCCAGAATGAGCTTTAAATGTCATCTTTGAGATAGACGTTAGAAGTGCTGAAGACAGCTGTGAACATATGCTGTTGAGACTATGTTAAAAGCTCCTTAAACCTTCCAGATTTGTATCAGGAGGATTTACTCTGTGCATGTTCCAATAGCTAAATCTAAAGGACAAAAGGACAGGTATGGGTTATTTACTACACTAAACTAGCCATAGAAATAAGAAATACCCATTGTCAAAATTCCACATAAGAGTCCTGTATGACATCACTCAAAATTTCACAAATCCTCTAGAATGCCTACAATATTTTGGGATCAAATCTGGTTCTTTAAGTACAACAGTCAGCCAGTAGAGGTCAGATTTTCAGTTATTTGGGTATCTAGTGGGAGTCACAAGAGTGCTAAGGCACCTATCTCCCATTTAAAAATCAAAGGGAGTTAGGCACTTAGGTGCCTTTGTAAATCTTAGGAGACCTCTATCTGCATCTTTAGGTGCCTAGAAACCTTTACAAATCTGGCTCTAGGTGTCTCTTAGCTTAAGTTTTAGGTAATAATTTTGGTTCAAATATCTGTCCCCCCCAAAACTTGTACATGGTTTTCTGTCCTATCCATTGTTCCCAATTTCATCTAAATGATCCTCTGCAATATATTATAAAACCAATGTTCTCTTTACAGAGTCTTTCAGTGAGGAAAGGGTACTTGGCATATGCTCTAACCATAATAATTTCAAACATTTCACAGTGTGGTGTGTTTTGCTCTTTATACGATAATATTAAGAACCAGGGATGGCTGGTTTCCACATAATCATGTTTTATTAAGTCTATATAGACATTCCAGGCTTCACTATGTAGTACAGGTGTGTCTGATTTCTAAAACATGGAACTCAGTGAGTACCACTACAGGACTCACAACTATTTAAAGAAATGATATCCTATTGCTATACGCTACTCATGTCAGAATTAATCACTGAAGAGGAGTTAGGAGATAGCAGTTCTATGTCAGAAGATGGTGCTGTTAAGTGGTTGACTAGGCCTGAAAAAATCTGGTTGGTGACTTTACTTTTGTTTGTGGGCCTTTATTGGGCCACACAAATTATGACGGTGTCTTCAAAAGTAAATACTGAGGAAAAACCATCTTTGAGACGATGATCAATATAGTTGTGGATTTTAAGGTGAAGCTGTAGGAACTCAGAAAAGCATGTCTTAGTTCAGTGCCCAAATGCAGTCCCCAATGGTTTCACTTTTATATTTGTGTGCTATATTGCACCAGTTCTCTTTATACATATAAATAGCTGTGAGATATATGTCCCAGACCACTTGGAGTTTTGTTTTTTTTTTTGTAACTTTAGAACTAATCTTGCATATCCTTCTCTGACATGTGACAACTGCATTATATTTTTGTTACTTCAATGACTTACAATAAAGTAGTGTTCTCAAATCTGAAACCTGTTGACTCCTTACTGTCAGAGTACATAACAGTAAGTTGGAAAACAAATATGCAGTGAGTTGACGGATACAATATGTGGAAATTAGGTCAGATTAGAGTCCTGTTGATTTATTGTAACTGTCTTAAGAACTTCATATAGTTTTTTGATGAGGTTTTTCTTTCTGAAGGACCACGGACCATTGTGGGGGTGCCACTCTTCACTCAGGTGGGCAACTCTTTGGAGGGCCAACTCCCCCAAACAGTTGCTTTGTGCAGATTGCCCCTGAGGTAACTGTGATTGTGACCACTTATTCTGAGTCAAGAGCTAGGGGTTCTATCATATGGGACCCTCAAGGATGGGAAATGAGAAAAAAAGTTTAGGAATGGGGGAAGGGGAGGGAACAGACTCTTTAAAGGATTCCTTCCTTCCCCACTTCAAAATAAAATGTCTGAATACTGGAATTTTCAAAAAAACATTCTATTTTCTTTTCCTATATGAAGAGTGAACGAGGGTGAAGCAAAAAGTCACAATTTTTACCAGGGAAATGAAGACATGAAAGTAAAAGTAGGAGGTCAATGATTAATTGGGGGGGCGGGGGGGAGAACAAAGATGTCTGATTTAACTTTAGATTAAATAAAATAGTAAAAGCGATTTTCTGCCAGTGCCAATGGACAGAGATGACATATTTCAACTTAGGGTGCTTCAAAGCATCAACTCTTTAGCATAGAATAGCAGTTAGAGGGCCTGCACAGACTACGGCCCTGATCCTGCATACTAATCTGAGTAGAAAGATCGCTGAACCTGCACACAACCAGACTGATTTTAGTGGAGCTCTATGCAGGTACGGCAATCTGCCTGTAGGATCAGGGCCCATTTTAGCACACGATGAAGGGTATAATCAATTTACTAAATCACGGCAGTGACAGATCAGTTAAAGAAATAGGCAGGAAAACATACATCATCATATCTCTGTTTACATTCACCTGAAATGGGTTAGAGAATCTCCATATTTTCAGCACACTTCACTTTCTCGATTTATATTAGTCACCTTTACCCAGTGCCATCCTTCTATTTTGAGGAGAGAGGGATCTGAGGCCCAAAGTCAATAAAAAAGGGGCTGAGGTGAGGCGGGGGGGGGGGGGGGGGGGGCGGAAAGATTCAGAATTGTTATACTTCATTTCCAGCAGGCTACAGATGTGTTCCTTAAAAAACTGCCTGAAGCATAAGTATGGAACAGAAGCTCCAAACCCATGTCATTAGGATCCACACAGGAATCCTCATTAGCGAATCTATTAAACAGTAGCAAAAGCATCCCTAATACACATACATGTCAATTATACAATTATCCCACTGTCAGTCTCCATTATTTTCACATATTTATTTCCAGTTCACTTAAATATTTCCTTTGTATGTATCTGTGCATCTTTTAAGTATAATCATTCCTCGAGTCTCATGCGGTAGCTTTTGCTTTCTCTTGCCCCCAATATTTCTGTGTTTAAAAATAATTATATGTATTTCAAAACTATTTCCAGAATACTTAAAGAAAAACATTTATTTATAGCCAGGAAGAAATTACCATACATGCCAAACACAGTGCAGTAACATAAAAGAGAAAAACTACCAGTATTCCTACTTGCTTTTAACTTTTGTCTATCTAGTGAGAAGGACAACTATAAAGTAAGAGATATTCTAATCACGACATCCAGTTACAAACAACGGTAACCACCTTTCCAATGAGTTAAGGGTCTTAAATATAACAATAATTAAATAGATTTTTCCATATCTGCTGATTTTCCCCTGGTCTAATTGGATCAAGATTTACCATAGATTTCTCCTTCTCAAAGTCCAAACAGATAAGCTACTGGAAGATTTCTCATTTCCTTTGGCCACTCTCCTCCTTTTCATTTCCTCCTCCTCCTTTCACCTCAGGAGGGTTTCCATAGCTTAAAAGAAATATAGCCCAGATTCTCTAGCTTGATTGGATCTTTCTGCCCTCAAAACTGGCCTGATGTCCCCTGCTGGAGATTCCCCCATTGTGTGGGAGATCACAGTGTGCGCAGCCAGCTTCTATCCTACCCTCTTCCTCTATTTGTGTATGGCCTACAGGGGCAGGGAGGCATGTCTGAAAGGCACTGTGCTTAGCAATCCCTGACTGACAGATAGCCCTTTGGAGGCTTTAGCCAGCTTGAATCAATTAGAGCCCCTTCCAACGTGTTCTAATTTATGCTCGGATAACAGAACTGGCTCCCCTGTACTCCCCCTTCCCCATTATGCTGCACCCAATGAATTCAGTAGAGAACCTAACCTTAATAATCTATTCTATTCAGTCTGTAGCAGTGTCTCCATGTTCTCTCTTTGTAATACCACTTCTGGTAGATACTGATGCTGGTTCACCCACTCTACAGGAAGCATATTAGCAGATAAGCAAAAAGTGGACTGTATTTGGTTAGGAACTGGATACAGACGAGGGCTACTGCTTGGGGAAGAGGAAAGAAGGTAGTTTGGAAAACTGTAATATAGGTTCTGGTAAGTTATGTTATTGTCATATTTGGGTCAACAATATTTTTTATTTTCAAAACAAGCTAGAATCTCTCCCTCTCGCACACACACACACTTACTTTGTTTACACAGTCCACCGTCTCGTTACATAGACTGAGACTACAGCTCATCTTACACAAGACTGAGAAAGTCACCTTTTATATTGCGTTCATCCAGTTTGGCTTAAAAAATAAAAAAAGACCCAGAGAAAGTGAATGATATTATGCTTTTTTATATACAAACAATCCACCTTTGTTCTTAAAATTGTGTTAAATGGGCCCTGTTTCCATACATCACCTAAAACAAAAATATGCATCTTGTAAGGAACACATTTATGACAGAGATTCAGCATAGATCTTCCTTGACCAAATAGTCTTCTTCAGTTAAATTAACCAACCACGACTTGGGAAGATGAAATACTTTGGGCGGAGAATAAAAACCAGATTTTTTTAAAAAGTCTGTTACAGAGACCTTCCAATAACCATCCTATTTTACTACTGGGGTAGATAATTTATTTAAATGATCCCATGTTGCACTGCTAATAACATTCTACCTTTGTGATTGACAAGGTTAGGTCTAAACTATTATTAAATGCAGACTATTTTAGCTTTAATAGGAACCCTGTGTGTGACAGGTAATTATGTTTGGTTGGTGCCAGAGTTGATATAATCAGTATGATGTAGCTATTAGCTCCTTTATAGTCAGGCCTGAAACAAAATGGACACACAGATAATAAAAGTATCACACAATCTGTTCACACAAGCAAACTCACCTGCATATAAATCGCATGACTATGAAGAGAACTGAAATCACAAGTAACACTGTTGTTCTCTTATACCAGCATTAAAGACGTTACATCCAGAGTAGTCCACACTTTTCTAGACATAGAAGCAGCCATTGAATTACCCCCAGAATATAGAATCAGCTTCTTGCTGCACTTAACAAAATTTCTTTCTAGTTCATGTGTAACGCTTTTAAACTTGAAAATTACTGTCATAAAATTTGTGCGCTTACTTGATTTATAAACTCTGAAAATTACCCTGATTCAGAATGGCTACCACAGTCAGGCTGAAAGCATCATAGAAATGAATGAGTCCTATCAGATTGATTGCCTCACGTTGCATCATCATCATGACATACCGCGGTTTTAAATTGCTACCTTTTAATAATTTAATGTATTTCTGGGAGGGGTATTTTCATTGGCTTTTATATACTGTATTTATTTCTGTTTGGGTTTTTTTGGGAGCGTGGCAACAGATTTTAAATGGACTCTTTGGAATGAATCCCCACCCCACCCGGTGGCACTAGTAGGCTTTGGGGGTCGGGGTCAGGATGACCGAAATGTAGACTGGAGACAGAATCCTCCCCTAAGCTGAAGCCAAGGGACAGAGAAGTCACAGAGCCATTCCATGGACAGTATTACCTCTGGATCTGCTAGTGCAAGACCCTACCTTCATGAGGAGTTCCACTGAGATCTCTGACTCTCCACACAGGAGCAGGAATCCATACTAGCAGATGCTAATGTGGGAATGGGTCCTAAACTGGATTTTTGAGCAGTGGATCAGTGTGCTCAGAGACCCACGGGCCATAGGCCTTTCCCCAGTAACTTTGCTGCCATGAAATAAGCAGGAAGCAGAGTCCCTCTGTAGCTCCTAAATGTAGCCTGTTTCCCCACAACACATGTAATGAAATGACTTCTTTAGCTCAAGCGGTAGAGACCTTTTGCTGCTCATGGTCCCACACTCAGTTACCACTGATGATCCATGGAGGAGTTTGTTACATTGTCACTGCAGATGGGAAAGTATAGAGCATAGTAAAACAAGACAAAACACAAATGAACAGAAAACAGTGTCTAAACTATTTTGTAATAACCCATTTAAAACCCAGGAATTCTAACTCCCTTGAATGCAATATTAGTTCTTGTTTCCCTGGGTAAGTGTTTGTGACATGTAGGCTATTACTCACAGTTTACTATTGATGCAATACTACCCCTTGTCTTGTGGTCAAAACATCAATGTGTAAAATGGCTGCTTGAAGTGCCATCACCACCACAACGTAGGGACAAACTATCCACCAGCAAAGCCTCCTGATGGGGTTCTGTCCTATGGACTTTTTGGACAAGAGGTAAATGGCAAGATGGATGGAACCACACTTCTGAAGGACAATGAAGCCATCAATTCTCACTGGAAAGAACATTTTGAAGATGTCCTTAACCGTAATTCTGTGGCTGCAGATGAAGTCCTTGAGCAAATCCCTCAAAGACCATTTAGGGATGAGCTCGGAGACCCTCCTAATTTGTCTGAGGTAAACAATGCCACCAAGCAGATGATGAACAACAAGGCAGCAGGTCTAGATGGGATCCCCGCTGAAATCTTTAAAGACGGTGGACCAGAGCTAATTCGGCAGCTTTACCTGCCTATCCTTAAAATCTGAATAAAGGAGGAGATACCCAGTGAAATGAGGGATGCCCTGATTGTCACCCTCTTCAAGAAAGGGGGTGAAGCAAATTGTGGAAATTATCGTGGTATCTCCCTCATAGCCATTGCAGGCGAAGTTCTGGCACAGATCCTTGCAACTCGCCTTCTGCCCCGTCAGAATAAATTTTACTGGAGTCACAGAGCGGTTTCCAATCACGTTGTGGAACTGTGGATACGATCTTCATGGCATGGTAGCTGCAAAAATAGTGTCGGGAGCAAAACCAACCACTGTACATGGCTTTTATTGATTTAACTAAAGCCTTTGATTCAGTGAATCGCCATGCCCTCTGGACCGTACTCTCTAAGACTGGATGTCCTGATAAATACATCAATGTCCTAAAATGACAACATGAAAGTGACTGTCTGAGCAGCACTGGCTCCCAGAGCGAACCTTTCAATGTACAAACAGGAGTAAAACAAAGCTGTATCTTCGCTCCAACCATGTTTGTGGTTTTTATCACAGTCAATCTTTACCTAGTTGCTGGGAAGTTTACAGCCAATGTTGAAATCACTTACAGAATGGATGGAAAGCTGTTCAGGCTTAGCAGGCTGAAAGCCAAGAGTAAGATCTCCACAACATCTATTGTGGAACTTCAGTATGTTGATGACAACGCAATCTTTGCCCACTCCGAGAAAGATCTTCAAACTATCTTGCATGTTTGCGCCGATGCTTACGCATGTCTTGGTCTCACTCTTAATATCAAGACTAAAGTGCTCTATCAGCCCTCTCCAAATGAGGTATTACATGCCCCATCTATCAAAATCAATGGAGTGGCACTGGAGAATGTCGATCATTTCCTCTACCTTGGAGGTCATCTTTCATCCAAGGCAGATATTGATGCAGAAATTCAACATCGCCTGAGCTGTGCCAGTGTAGCTTTCTCTCATTTACGGCACAGGGTTTTTGAAGATCACGACATTCGGACAGATACCAAGCTTCTTGTTTATCAAGCCGTTATTCTCCCAACACTATTGTATGGGTCCGAAACTTGGACAACCTATAGGCACCACTTGAAAGTCCTTGAGAGGCACCACCAACGCTGCCTTCGTAAGATTCTGAAGATCAAATGGGAAGACAGGCGCACCAATATTAGTGTCCTGGAAGAGGCAAAGACCACCAGTATCGAGGCAATGGTCATCCGTCAGCAATTCCGCTGGACTGGTCACATTGTCCAGATGCCAGACCATTGCCTCGCAAAACAGGTCCTGTTCTCTCAGCTGAAAGAAGGGTACCGTAACATGGGTGGACAACGGAAGCGATATAAGGACTTACTGAAGGACAACCTAAAAAACTAATATTGACATTGACAATTGGGAGACACTTGCCCAGGATCGCTTAAAATGTAGTGAAGTCCTACGTGATGGTCCCCTGCATTCTGAACTTGTTCACCAACAAGCTGAAGAGGACAAGAGGCGCAGAAGGAAGGAGAGACTGACTTCCAGTCACAGTCAACAGCCTCCTGCTGAGCCTGAAAACATCTGCCCTCATTGCAATAGAACTTGTGGTTCAAGGATTGGCCTTATTAGCTACCTGAGGATCCATAACTCCCATTGAAGATGATTATACTTGGTAACGAGTGATCGCCCATCAGCATCAACATCATCAAATGGCAAGATTCTTTTTTCCTCTCTTCTACCTATTTCTCTGTTCACTAAGTCCCTTTAAAAGGTCACTTAAGTATTTATCAATGAAACCCAGGATAGTATCCCTGGATTCTCATAAGCTTTTGTACATCTTGGGCTATTTCTGGTCTCTTTTGCTTTAAATATTAAATGGCATCACATCCTAAGGATCATCCTGATATCCTTCACTTGATATTAGCTTCCCAAACTATGGGTTTTTTGTTTTGTTTTTTGTTTTTTAAAGAAATGAGGTCAAATCTGTGGAGTTTTAATTTTATTTTAATTCCACAGTCTTGCAGTTAAGCACTTTCTTTATATTTTCCATATGCTAGTCAAATCCTTGCTATGCAACAGGATGTTGCTTAAACATGGGATACACATGTAACCCAGGAGACTCCTCAGACCCTAGTCTAGAGGTGGGCAAACTACGGCCCAGGGGCCACATCTGGCCTGGCCCCTGAACTCCTGGCCTGGGAGGCTTGCCCCTGGCCCCTCCCCCGCTGTGCCCCTCCCCCACAGCCTCAGCTCACTGCGCTACCAGCACAATGCTCTGGGCAGCGAGCTCCTGGGGCAGCGCAGCTGCACAGCCTGGCCTGACCCGGTGCTCTGAGCTGCGCGGTGGCATGGCTGGCTCCAGCTGGGTAGCTCGGCTGTAGCGCCGCCAGCCACTGGTGTTCCAGGCAGCGCGGTAAGGGGGCAGGGTGTGGGGGGGTGCGGTTGGATAGAGGGCAGGGGAGTTCGGGGGAGTGGTTAGGGGCGGGGGTGTGGATAAGGGTTGGGGAACAAGGGGGTTGAATGGAGGCAGGAGTCCCGGGAGGGGAGGGGCGCAGTCAGGAATGAGAGGAGGGGTTGGATGGGGTGGCAGGTCCGGGGGCGGTCAGGGGACAGGGAGTGGTGGATGGGGCAGGAGTCCCGGGGGGTCGGGGGGCATCAGGGGACAGGGGGTTGGATAGGGGTCAGGCCATGCCTGGCTGTTTGGGGAGGCACAGCCTCCCCTAACCGGCCCTCCATACAATTTTGGAAACCCAATGCGGCCCTCAGGCCAAAAAAGTTGCCCGCCCCTGCCCTAGTCAACATAACACTGGAAAGCTGTTGGCGCATGCTGCATCCTGAGAGGAATGCAGATCAATTCACACAATCATCATGTTATAAATCTGGTCTGTTTCTGAACATCCACACTTATGAACCCATCTCATCCATAAATCTCACCTCTGCAAAGCACACAGAGGGAAAAAACAGGTTGGTAGTGGCAACACTGCCCAGGGAAGTTCCATCTGTATTAAACAACAACAGCGCGACAGTCCAGAAAATATGGTATAGTTAGGGCCATATAGGAACAAGTGTAATTGTGGACATTCTTCCAACAAGAAAATAAAAACATTTTCTACTTTTCTTTCATATTAAATCTGTCTCCTTTTAATTGCACGCCTTTTATCTTCTTCTGTGGAGCAGACTCTAATGAGTAATTTAAAGAAAAACTGTTCCTACCACAATCCTTTGTATGCATATCCTCCAGTCCACTTGGACCTTTCGGTTTTAAACTCCTCTGCACTGTTAGATGAAAAGAGTTAATTTGCTTATTCAGAGTAATGGTGGCCTTTTCTGAGTAGCTCAGGTGAAAATTATTCTATCGTGGTAATACACCATTATTTCACCAATGTCATCAAGCACATTCATAATTAATTAATAGCATTAAGGAAAATGCGCTTTCGGAGAGCAGGGAGGCCGGAGAGAGTTCATTCCAACTGGTGTTGAGAGCTTCCTAGAAAGAATTCCATTTTAAAAGTTTTTATTGTTTAATATGATATTATTAAACTTCAAATTGGAGCGAGAGAAATTCGTTGGGTAGAAAGGCCAGCCTGGTGGGGCTTCCACTCTTTGCAGAAAAATCATGTACATTTAAAAACAAACTGTAAGCTCTCATTGTAAACTGGAGTGCTTATGCTTACATACTCAAGCTTTTATTTTTTGTTAATTTGAAATGCTGTCAAGAAATGGAGTTTTAAAAATCATATAGCTAATTTACAGTACATTGGCGGTCTCATTTTCTGAGGTGCTGGGCATGCACTTTCCATTAATGTCAATGGAAATTGAGAAAATAGGCTGTTAATGTTCGGACAATTCAACTATTAAAGGATTTTACTGTCAAATATCTGCAACATTTCATGGCAAATTAAACAGATTACACATAAGACTGTAAATTCTTCAAATGAAAACCATCTGAAGTAATTATGTTTAAAAGGACATGTAACAACTTACAAATGACTCAGAGTAGCTAAAGAAAAATAAATGAAGACTTATACCCACTCTAAAGCCATAATTATGATATAACAAATTTCCTGCAACTACACTAAATACATCTAAAAAATTCAATATACAAATGTTATTAATACTTTGTGTGTTCTAAAAAGAAATTCAAAAAAACAAACTAAATTAAAATAAACTTACGCGTATGCAGAACTAAAGAAGTGAAGAAATGTGCAGTTAAACATTAAAGACCTGACATCATTTTAGGCAGAAAAAAAACACACTTAATGGTATCTTACTAGGACTATGCACTATTGGGGCGTGCCTCAACCACTTTAAGAACAAAAGCCACACTCCATCAAAAATTTTTAAAAGCACTGATGGCATCTGAATTTGCAGTAAAATTATACACTAATTTAATAGGATTTGTGTGAAGGACCTGGTATTTTTAAAGGCTGCATGAGTGTTTCAGGGATCCCTTAAAGATACAGTAATTCAGCTGAATTTAGTCTAATTTTGTGGCACATTCATTTTTCTTCAGGTCATCACGGAGAGCAAGTCTCTAGCCCTATAGTTTTGGCTCTTAGACGAGACTAGATCAAAACTAAATAAAAACAAAAATCAAAAAAAGGTTCTTGTTACTACATCTTTCTGATGTTGTTTCAGAGAACAAAGCTATTGAAGAAAAGATAAGCACTCCTGTTTACTCAATTCAAACTAACAGATAAACATTGAATAGAAACGGTACCCATAACCAGCATAAACTGGTTAAACCCTAGAAATGTTGCAATTTGACTTCTGTAGATACAGGCTGTGCCACATGCGTGCTACAGTGATTTTGCCTTTCCCCATCTTCAGTTATCCCTGAAGAAGACTGTAGCAACCACTGCAGAAAGCATGCTTCATCTGCCCTTCCCCAATTGGAGCCAGGTCAGCTTCAACAGCGTTTCCTGCCTCAGTGGAGAAGATGAGGAACAGCAACACACAAAGGAGGATAATTATAAAGAAAAAAACCCCCACCAAAACTACATTATATAAACAAAAATATTACCGCATGTGAACCTCTTAACCAAAGATCTGTGAATCTAGCACAGCTTTTATTTCCTGAAGCTACCCAGGCTGAAAGAGTTCCCTATGATTAGCTGTTCCACCTAGGGAGCTTCAGCTCCCCCAACTTACTGTTCTTGGCACATTCAATTTCATTCAGCCTTTTTCTCAGTATTGTTTTTTATATCACCCAAGTGCATCAATCCCTTAACTCAAGAGACCCGGCTGTGGAGGAACAAATCACCATGAGCGTCCTCTTGGAGCTAACCTTCCATTCTTCATGACAACTTCAGCATGGACTTGAAACAAAGTTGAGTGAAACATTCAATTACTGGAGGACAAACTAAGCATTCATCTACTGAATCACCCTGCTTTCAAGCACATTCCTCTATTAAAATAAAGAATGATCTTGTTACACAATTAAAAGAAAAGAAACCTCAGTGCCCTGTGCACCCATTAAAATTGGAATTAATTTATCGCAAGCACGTATCTGCATATACTATAAACTCAGATTGCTTTAATCTCTCTCTCTCTCTCTCTCCTGGCAATCAACTAAAGTGAAGAGATAGGCAGGATCTTTTTATGGCGAGGAAGTGAGTGCATTGGCATTCAGACAGCACATGCTTAATCTTGAATTAAAGCCTGCGTGTGTCCCTTAAATGCCACTTCCTCTTTTAGGTTAGGATATTTTTTCTAAAGCTTTTTTCTCTGAAGCAAATATAACAGGTTTTGACAATCTATCAGTAACAAGAAATTACAGTGCTCAGAGCTGAACGACTTTGTTTTAGGCCATTTTTTTGTTCAAATATGCTCTGAACACTGAAGCTAAATAGATAAACTACCTAAAATAGCAGCGGTCATAGCAACTGGAATATCTTACAAGCGCAGAATGCTGTCTTTGCAATAAGTTCCTGTTGAAAAACATTTCTGATTGAAACAGACTCCAAAGAATTTATGGCTTGATTTGGCGCTACAGGTGCTCAGCACACCTGAAAAATAAGACTATTTAAACATAAAACAAAGAATGAAAAGATGATCCTACTCATTTAATTTCTAGATTAAAATATTTTTTTTAAAATGTACTGAGGCTGTTCATAGAGCCTTAAGTTCTTTATCAGCATCTCTCTCTCTCAGTATCTTCAAAAGGTATAGATGCGGATTATTTGTTCAGGTCAAAATTTGAGAAAAACCTCTGATTAAAGTATGTAAGATCAAAACAGCCGCAATATTATAGTTACTATACGCACATATCTCATAAGTGCTGTATTTCAGTATAAGTTAGAAGATGACCAGGACTGTAGTACACAATATTTAAGTGTTTTTAACTCTGACATTTTTGTGTTTAAAAAAAAAAAAAAGTTTACAAAGAGACTTGTCTTCATCAAAACCCAAGTCCATGGAAGGACAGAAGCTCTTTAAAAACAAAAGGTTGGGTTTTTTTGTTTTTAGTTCTGAGGAAAAAGAAAACAACCGTCACAGTTCAAAGCAATTGAGCTTTGAGTATCTCCCCTCAGTGGTTCGGCAAGGTCACTGACACAGGCTTCTGGATCTCCAGCCATTGCTTCTTTTGGGTGGAGACCCATGTCTCTCTCCCTTCTGACTGGAGTATTTCCAGGCAGAACTGTCTCCTGCGATATACCCCCAGCAAAAGATAGTCTGCCTAAGCAGCCCTGCATCACTTCTCTCCTCAGAGATGGTATAGGATGCAACTGTAATTGTTATTATAAGCTACCACACAGCTCTTTCTAAACAAGCATTTTTTTTATTCTGAAGGTAAAAGCACTAAAGAGAAAACATATTAAAAACAATTGAAGAATCTACACATATGCTCACAAGCTTACCAGAGCTCAACTCCTCCAATATGGGCTTTGGCAGGAGCAGGGCTTCAAAACCTCACCAAGGGGTTTCCCTGTGGTTTCAAGTTCATCACACATGCTGCTCAGAACGTTAACAACCCATGACTGAGCCCTGGTTTACACTGTGGGTTTAGGTCGAATTTAGCTGTGTTAGGTCCATTTTAAAATGAATGCATCTACACAACCAACCCCGTTCCGTCGTCCTAAAGGGCTCTTAAAATTGACTTCTGTACTCCACCCCGGCGAGGGGAGTAGTCCTAAAATCAACCTTGCTGGGTTGAATTTGGGGTAGTGCAGACGCAATTCGATGGTATTGGCCTCCGGGAGCTATCCCAGAGTGCTCCAATGTGACCAGCTCTAGAAAGCGCTTTGAACTCCGATGCACTAGCCAGGTACACAGGAAAAGCCCCAGGAAATTTTGAATTTCATTTCCTGTTTGGTCAGCATGGAGAGCTCAGCAGCACAGGTGACCATGCAGTCCCCCCAGAATCGCAAACGAGCTCCAGCATGGACCAAAAGGGAGACTCAGGATCTGATTGCTGTATGGGGAGAAGAATCTGTGCAGGCCGAACTCCAATCAAAAAGAAGAAATGCGGATATATATGCCAAAATAGCACAGGGCATGGTGGAGACAGGCTACAAAACAGACACACAGCAGTGTCTCGTGAAAGTTAAGGAGCTCAGGCAAGCCTACCAAAAGACAAAGGAGGCAAACGGTCACTCTGGGTCAGAGCCCCATACATGCCGCTTCTATGATCAGCTGCCTGGCATTCTGGGGGGGGCCCTACCACTACCCCACCACTGTACGTGGACACCTGCAAGGGGGGAGTCTCATGCAACAGGGAGGAGGATTTTGTGGACGAGGAAGAGGAGAATGCACAGCAGGCAAGCAGTGAATCTGTTCTTCCTGGCAGCCAGAACCTTTTCATCACCCTGGAGCCAATCAATACCCTCCCAAGGCAGGATCCCCGACCCTGAAGCCAGAGAAGGCACCTCTGGTGAGTGCACATTTGTAACTACAGTACACGGTTTAAAAGCAATAGTGTTTAATGTCTGATTTGCCCTGAAGAATTGGGATGAATTTACAGCCCGTACAGCTACTGGAAAAGTCTGTTAACATGTCTGGGGATGGAGCAGGAATCCTCCAGGGATATCTCCATGAAGCTCTCCTGGAGGTACGCTGAAAGCCTTTGCAGAAGGTTTCTGGGGAGGGCTGCCTTATTTCGTCCTCCATGGTAGGACACTTTGTCACACCAAGCCAGTAGCAAGTAGTCTGGAATCATTGCAGCACAAAGCATGGCAGCAAATGGTCCTGGGTTTTGGTCGCATTCAAGCAACATTCGGTCTTTATCTTTCTGTGTTAGCCTCAGGAGAGTGATATCATTCATGGTCACCTGGTTGAAATAGGGGAATTTTTGTAAGGGAACAGTAAAAGGTCCCCGTTCATTCTGGGTTGTTTGCGCTTGGCTAAAAGGGACCACCCTAGAGAATAGCCACGCAGCGGGGGATGGGAGGGATGTGCTGCACATCCACCCGAAAACCACAGCCCCTCCTTTTAAATGTGAAACCCAACCAGCATTGCTTGCTATGGGAAAGGATGGCGCTGCAGTCTGAAACCATTCCCACATGTTATGAAGGCGTAAGAAGCTAACCCCATGTACCCTTTGGTTTACTGTGGCTGTCTGGAAACTGAATTCTGTTGCCTAGCAGTTTGTGATGTGTTACCATCCCTGCAGGCACTCAATATAAAAGGCAAAATGCAACCTTGTACCTAAAGCACATGTGCTGTCTACTGTGAATTGCTTGATTCACTGTGAAAGAGTCTCCCTTTTGTCCTCAGAAATGTATCATCTTAAATTTTACTCTCCCTTTTTATCTCCCCCCAGGTGCAAATGTTTCTATGCTCTCCCTATCATCTCTGTCCCTGAGGTTATCGAAGATTAGAAGGCAAAAAAACCCCGCACTCGTGATTACGTTTCCAAGCTCATGCAGTCCTCCCACACTGTTAGGGCACAGCTTAATGCACGGAGGCATTCAGTGGCAGAAGCGCCAGGAACACATTAAGTGAGCACGAAGAGCAGAGACAGGAGGCGATGCTGAGGCTAATGGGGGGAGCAAACGGAAATGATGAAGAACCTGTTGGAGCTGCAGGAAAGCCAACAAGAGCACAGACCCCCGCTGCATCCATTGCATAACTGCCTGCCCTCTTCCCCAAGTTCCATATCCTCCTCACCCAGACGCCCAAGAACGCCCGGGAGGGAGAGGGGGGCGGGAAGGCTCCAGGCACCCAGCCACTCCACTCCAGAGGATGGCCTAAGTAACAGAAGGCTGTCATTCAAACAAACAGTTTTGATTTGTAGTGTAGCTACAATAAGTAATGTGGCCTCGTCCTTCCCTCCTCCCGCACCCCACCCCACCCAGGCTACCTTGTCAGTTATCTCACGTTTTTTTTTTTTTTTTTTAATTAAGAAAGAATGCATGGTTTCAAAACAATAGTTACTTTATTTCCTTTGCCAGCTGTGATCGAATGGGGGAGGGTGGTTGGTTTACAGGGAATTAAAATCAACAAAGGGGGCGGGTTTGCATCAAGGAGAAACACACACAACTGTCACACCGTAGCCTGGCCAGTCATGAAACTGGTTTTCAAAGCCTCTCTGATGTGCAGCACGTCTAGCTGTGCTCTTCTAATCGCCCTGGTGTCTGGCTGCTCAAAATCAGCCGCCAGGCAATTTGCCTCAACCTCCCAACCCGCCATAAACATCTCCCCCTTACTCTCACAGATATTTGAAGCACACTGCAAGCAGCACTAACAATGGGAATGTTGGTTGCACTGAGGTCTGACCTAGTCAGCAAACAGCACCAGCGAGCTTTTTAACGTCCAAAGGCACATTTTACCACCATTCTGCACTTGCTCAGCCTATAGTTGAGCAGCTCCTTACTACTGTCCAGGCTGCCTGTGTACGGCTTCATGAGCCATGGGAGCAATGGGTAGGCTGAGTCCCCAAGGATAACTATTGGCATTTCAACATCCCCAACGGTAATTTTCTGGTCTGGGAAGTAAGTCCCTTCTTGCAACTGCTCGAACAGCCCTGAGTTCCTAAAGATGAGAGCGTCATACACCTTTCCCGGCCATCCCACATTGTCGTCAGTGAAATGTCCCTTGTGATCCACCAGTGCTTGCCGCACCACTGAGAAGTACCCCTCAAGTACCCATTGAGAAGTCCTGGCAAGGTGATCCAGTGTCAAGATAGGGATATGTGTTCCACCTATCACCCCACCACAGTTGGGGAACCCCATTGCAGCAAAGCCATCCAGTATGATCTGCACATTTCCCAGAGTCACTACCCTCGACAGCAGAATGTCAGTGATTGCATTGGCTAATTGGATCACAGCAGTCCCCACAGTAGACTTGCCCACTCCAAACTGATTCCCGATTGACCGGCAGCAGTCAGGCGTTGCAAGCTTCCACAGAGCTTTCGCCACTCGCTTCTCAACTATCAGGACAGCCCTCATCTTGGTATTCCTACGCTTCAGGGCAGGGGAAAGCAACACAAAGTTCAAGAAAAGTGGCCTTACGCATGTGAAAGTTTCGCAGCCACTGTGAATCATCCCATACCTACAACATTACGCAGTCCCACCAGCCTGTGCTTGTTTGCCAGTCCCAGAATCAGCGTACCACTGTATCAACCAGCCGCACTGCCGCCATGATGTCCCAATTGCCACAGCCCGCGCTTTCAGGAACGTCCGTGTCCATGTCCTCATCACAATCGTCCTCGTGCTGGCGCCTTTTAGCCCAGTTCTGCACATACTGCAGTATAATGTGCAAGGTGTTTACAATGCTCACAACAGCAGCGGTGAGCTGAGCAGACTCCATGCTTGCTGTGGTATGGCGTCTGCACGGGTAACCCAGGAGAAAAGGTGCAAAACGATTGTCTGCCATTGTTTTCATGGAGGGATGGGTGACTGACGACATGTACCCAAAACCACCCGCAACAATGTTTTTGCCCCATCAGGCATCGGGAGCTTAACCCAGTATTCCAATGGGCAGCAGAGACTATGGGAACTGTGAGATAGCTACCCACAGTGCACCACTCTGTAAGTTGATGCTAGCCACGGTAGTGAGGACGCACTCTGCCGACTTAATGCGCTTAGTGGGGACATACACAATCGCCTGTGTAAAACAGATTTCTAAAAATAGACTTCTATAAAATCGACTTAATTTCACAGTGTAGACATACCCTGAGAGTCACTCATTTATCCAATTTGGTTCTTTGAAGAAACTGTGAATAGGTAATCAGTCAGACAGTGGGTCTCTGCTCAAAGTGCAGCTTCAAAAAGATGGATCTGAGGCAGGTTATTTGCATTTCCTTCACCCCCCCATGCCCTAAAAATGTACTTTCCAATATATCTACTCCCCATGTATTGCCCCCAAAAGTCCTTTGAAGTTTCTAACATCTCCTAGAGATTGCATTAGCCATGCCCTCCTCCCGAAGAAGTTCCACACAATCCCACAAATATCTACATTTTCAATAAAACAGACTCCCAAAATACCAAAACTCAGCTCAGTAAGATTTAGCCTAATTCCATAAGGTTTGTCCAGGCTGTTGCAAGATATTGTCATATCCATCACAGTAATAATAGCCTGTGAGTATTTTTAAGGTGCAGTTCTGTTCTGAAAACAGATGTTAGAAAAATGGTGTGGTGGGGTTCCAATGTTTTGTGTTTCTCAATACTTTCCATATTAAATTTACAACTTGCAAGTAAAAAAATTGTTTTTCCAACTAGTACTGATGCAAATGTAGCCTCAGAGTCAGTCTTAGTTCGTGTGTTCTCTCTCTCTCTCATTATTACCAGAGGTCAAATTATGTACTCAGTTATATCTGCACAACCCCATTGTCTTCACATTAGGCTCTTAATGACCTGTAAAACCCCATGGGTTTGTATAGGTTTCACTGATTAGATTAACAAATTTGTTAATGATGCATAATGTGAAAAAAAAAATCTGTCTCCCTTAATAATATTTTGGGTATTCAAGGCCAACAGGAGTAAAAATTCAGTAGAAAGCTTATTTCTCTCACTCAGGTGAGCAGATGTGACTTTGAATACACACAAGTAGCTGATTTGTGGAGTGAGAAAGTGCCATGTTTACAGTCACTTTTCAGAGTAGAAAGTAACACAATGCATAGGGAAAAATGGCACTCTTTTTCTTCAGCCTAACAGTATAGGCTCCAGTCCTGCAAACAATTTTATGCAAGTGTATAAATGTTTCCAGGACTGGGTCTGCTTTCACAAGATAAGGAGAACTGGTCACCAAGAATAAATGGAGAAATATAGCTTTTTAAAAATTAACTAGAGTTGGCATTTCTGAGACCATTACTGAAGATATCCATCTTCCTAAAAAAATATGGTTTGTGGGGTTTTGTTTGTTTGTTTTATTTTTGTCAGTTAGCATGGGAGTACCAGAGAAGTGACTGGAAACTAAAGTTTCCAATCAGCTTTAATCACGGTTCAAAACAAGCATAAAATTCTAATTTTAAATGTTTAATTTTAAAAGCTGTAATAATTTATAATATGTAAATCATGATTATATATGTGAGGTGAGCCATGTAGCCAGACCCCTCTGTCTAGACAGAGCCTATTAATTTCAATGGAAATATGTACAGGCCTGAGGGTTCACCTCCACTGGGATCAATCTGAAGAACAAAAGGCAAGGTAGAAGGTTGTTTATAGCATCTTCCAACGGACTCTGTGTCACAAATGACATCACTTTTCAGCAAAACAATTACCTCCAGAACTAGGATCAAAAATGCCAACTGAAATTGAAAACTTATGTATTTCACAGTTAATTCATGGTGATAAGGGCTTTATGTCTTGCAAACTCCAAGACTGTTGGGTTGAGAAAAACAGCTGTATTCTTCCTGGTGAAAAAAATTCCATTTTAAAAAAAAAGTTCTGATAGTTCAAAAATAGCCAGATAGAATTTATCAAACTTTCACAACAAATTCACCTCTGGGCTAAAAATAATTGTGATAAATTTAACCCTAAAAGGTAAATTTTTGTTAGAAAGTTATAAGAACCATAAAACGGGAAGTACCTTCTCTACCATAACTATACACATAGCATGATGTTATAATTAGCACTGAAATTCCAGTCAACATGTAAGAAGCTAATTTTTTTCCCTTGTACACTGAATTGCCATCCAACACATTTACCCACAGTACAGTCATTGGAATTGAAATAGATTACAATTGAAGCTCTTGTTCATCTAGAATGAAAACCGATTCCACACTATTAAAATCTGACAGTGTGGTATTGGCATGTACAGGGAGGCACAGCTGTAGCATTCGAGTGCATTTCAGATCACTGCATTACTGAGCTGTTGTGTATTTTGTTCATAGTTCAGCGAAATTCAAACTCATTTTCTAGTATTAACAAATGTACACTATGTACTGTATTTACAAGTACGCAGTCTTCAAAAGCACCAATTTTTCTTCGCCTTCTCTTGTGGATGGTACAGAGTCTAGTATGGCATGTATTAAAACACTGTGAAAGGTGCATACACTCCCTTACACCCAGAGAAGAAACAGAACAGAAAAAGAAAAAAAAAGATGTCTGCCTAAGCGGTTCTCAAATTGCACGGACTGAGAAAACGGAAAGTGTCTTCTTACAGAAACCTCAGCCTCAAATGAAGTACTCAAAAGGTGTGCCTTTATGGGACTGAGATGAATTCAGGGTAACAGCTGACATGGAGCCAAGATGGCTGGCAGTACTTATTCACTATTGTATTTTTGTAAAATGTATTTTATTTCTTCCTTCTGGGGAAAACATGCTTTGATGAAGCATCTCTTCTTACAGAGTCCTCTCAAGGGGAATGCAAGTAATATTGCATTACGTGATTGAAGCCACAATAATAAATATAAAGCCCTGATGTTACAGACCCCATTAGTATCAAATAAAACAACAAATCAATCATATATTACAACAAACAGCAATCACGTTTTAAGACAACCACCAGTTTAAACAAAACACATTGTGACATGCTTTAATTTAAGGAGACAAGGTATCCCAGAAAGCCATGCCCTTATTGAAAAAAGTGTCTCCTACCTATTCAAGCACAAATGTCAACAAGGTAAGAACTAGTTCTCTTGAAAATGTACCATAGACATGTTACTTACTATTTTGGAAAAACCTTCACTTTACCTGTGTCTTTCTTTAGGCTGCCTATTGTTGATATCTCCAAACAAAAGCAGCATCATACAACTCTCTTCTAGAGACGGAGGTGTTTTTAAATGGTCTACAGTACAATTTTGTGTGTATTCAAAAGTATAACAGACAAAAGTAAGCTGGAAACTATAATGGATATTTTTAAAATTAAAGAATGTACATATCTGGAAATGGCATCTCCTGATTCAATGCTAGCATTATTGCACGGCATAATTGTTGATTATTCTTGTAGTTCAAATAAATAAACTAACTTAATGCCATATGAAGATAGCTCAATGGTTTGCTAAATTTAGGACATAATCTGTTACCCACTGAAGTCAACATGTTTATTCACAAGAAGTAAGCACTGTGGCTCAAATCCATAAAAAGGACTTAACTGTTGCCGAGTGTTACAATGCCTAACTTAGGCGCAGAAAGCTGCCTAAGCTAGCCAATGGGAGATGCCGATATGAGAGAGGTGTGTCCTAAACCTCACACATTTCTCAGAGATAGGTGCCTATCTCTGCTAGCGATCCACAAACAGGGGAAGACAGATGCATTATTTATGTCATGTGCAGAGCCTGATCCAGTTGGTTTGCTCAGAAGTTAACTGCACACAAATGGGGGCAGGGAGGAGAGGAAGAGGAGGCCAAAGATCTCCCTTATCACCTTTAGCCCATTTGTTAGAGCACTCACCCAGAATGTGGGAGAGCAGCAGTTCAAGTGCTCCCTCCTCCTGAGAAGATGAATGGATTTGAACAGCAGCCAGCCACCAACCACCAGAGTGCCCTAACCACTAGATTATGGAATATTCTGATGTGCGTCTTCCTCTCTCTCTCCTATTGACGATGTTCCACTTTGATTAAACAATTGAATAATTAAATATCATCTGGGCCAGTGAAAGAGTTAAAATGACACTGTAGTTCAGTGGTTGGGGCTCTCACTTGAGAGGTGGCAGATCCCTGTTCAAATCTCTTCTCCACATGAGACGGGGCATGTGTCTCTTCTAACCACTGGTCTAAAGTTTTTCAGGGAGGTCCTCTTTTCTCAGCCCCACTCATTCTGCATGAATTTAGGCTGCCTCTAAGCATGCCTACCAGATTGGGTACCAGATGAACACCTGTCTCCCCCGAGTTCGTGGATCACTCTGTGACAAGGGGGGAGATAGGTGCTCAGATACCTAGAAGGAGGCAGCAGTGCACATGCCCAGAGACAGAAACTCGGGTGCCTAGGGAATTTGTACTGCAAAAACATAGGTGGCAGCTGAGTGAGGTTTTGTGGATTGCAATGGTGCCTAAAGATGGTATTTAGGCACCCAAGTCTGAGTGTGTTAGGCACACAAGTAATTCTGTGGATCTGGGGCGACAAGCCTGAGCCAAATATCCATTACCATCAACTGACATTGGACAAGGTCCCAAAACTGGTACTAAATGCAGGAGTAGTCCATAGTGATGAAAATAATGAGGGTAATATCCTTAGCCCCATTACTTTTGCTTTGCCCTGGTCTGGTTTAAATGAGAATTGATTGACAAAACTTAACTAAATTATACACAATAAGAAAGCGAAACACTTGCAGTAGCAAGACAGAACGTTCCAACAGCTATCATGGGCAGTAAGAAGGAACTAAGGGTATGTCTACATTGCAATCACAAACTTGCAGCTGGCTCACGCCAACTGACTTGGGCTCGTAGGGCTCAGATTAAGGGGCTGTTGAATTGTGGTAGGGACATTCAATGTCTACACGGCAATTAAACAGCCCCTTTGCCGAAGCCTTATGAGGTCGAGTCAGCTGGCTTGGGCCAGCCACAGGTGTCTAAATTCCAGTGTAGATATACACTAGGAGGAATCAGGGTGGCTCTGCCCTTTACTGTATACCATCATGCAGCAGCACGAAGCAGCAAAGGGCACACACACTGTCTCAATGGGTAGCACGAAGGGAAAAATCGCCAACGCTAGTTCACTGAACCCGCACGCACGTGAAGTTGAATGGACATGTACAATCACTCAAATATTTCTATTGACCTTCAGTTTTAGACAAGCTTGTTTTTAAATATCTATATTTGGAGCTAACTGTGACCTGATCCTTTTAAAAAAAAAAACAAAAAAAAAAACAAACCACAAACTGCCCAGAGTTACCATAGTGGTGCCTGACAACACTGCTGTCTTGTGTTATTTCAATTTTTGTAGGTTTACTATTTGACCATTTTTATTTGCATTGGGCTTCAATTTGGCAGGCTGGTTCTCAGCCTTTATGTAATTATGTCACATTAAGAGAGGTTTAAATCATTTTTACCAATTGTTGGTCTACACTGTAAAAACATTTAGTTCTGATTAAGCTATTTTTAACGGTCTGATTTAAAAAAAAAGCAATTTCACAGGCAGCTCAGGTAAATTATGCTCTGTCTAGGTTTAGAGAAACTAAACTGACTTCAGCAGACTTCAGAATAGCAGCCGTGTTAGTCTGTATTCGCAAAAAGAAAAGGAGTGCTAATGGCACCTTAGAGACTAACCAATTTATTTGAGCATAAGCTTTCATGAGCTACAGCTCACTGATTTCAAAATTATATGTGGTGAGAGCACCTTTGTATTTACTATGGACTACTGACTATTTTAAAACAAAATCTATTTCAAAATAACAATTCCTATAGCCACAATTAAGGGAGATGCATATGAAAACAGAAGGGACCTTTTCAAGTATTTTATGTTTATTTAACACGAGAGAAAAAGAAAATTGTTTTGTTTTCGCACAGCATAGTCACATGGCAAATTATGACCTCACTTTCATCCATGCAACTCTTATTAATGTCAATGAACTTGAAATCATCATCACTGATGTTAATGGCTTTTTAAGCAGTGTGTTTAAGAGGATGATTTAGGCCAGTGTGTATGAGAGAAATTGACTTTTAAAATATCGATGTATATGTTGGATCATATTAAAGAAGTTCTGTATTAAAATCACAAATGAGTTTGATTCCCCATAGTTTAAATTCCAGGATATTACTAATGAAGAGGTCTCTTGGTTTTTGGTACTGTTTCTCTCCCTCTGTGTGTGAAACTTGCAAGCTGCTAATTGCGTTAGTACATTCTAAGACAGAGTCTGTTCTCAAAGCAATTCACAGAGAGAGAGACTCAAAGCAATACTCTGTAACAAGAGAAACAGCACCCAGAGACTCCCCGCCCTTTTGTTGTATTAACAATTGTGATTAAAATAGAGATAGACGATGTATGTGGATGGATGCTTGGTGTGGATAATAACTGAATGATCAGGGAGGTGCCAGCCTAAGAATCCAGTGTCCATCGGCTGAAGAAGGCGTCAAGTGGAAATAACCAGAGGACCCCCGGAGGGCAGACTGGAATCCACCCAACAGCCTCAAGAATGGGAGAACCAAAGAACAAGATAACATCTAGCAGCACGGAGTCATCAGGAATGTGCTAGCTGCTGATTGATTCAGCAAAAGCATGATGAAGCAATTGCCATAGACTGGCATAGGAAGAAATTCCTATAAAAATGGACTCTAGAAAGTGAGAATTTGAGGGGGGCGGGGGTCTGATTCTGCAGAGCAACTTCCAGGAGCATCAGATGAGCATCTGACAAGGCCCTGCTCCCTCCTCATGTCCAGGCCACCTGGCCAGTGGCTTGGCATGAGCAACTCTAAGGCTGGTAACTATGATAACAACCTTGCAGAACCTGTGTGTGTGTTTGTATGAATGAATGTGTGAATAAACAGGAGATTGAATGGAATATTATAGCTATAACTAACTGCTTACTATGATTCTTTCTGTATCCACAATAAATGTGGTATTTTGCCTTTTCCCCTTTAATAGGATCCTGCTGGTTTTTATTTTATTGGTATAACATAAATATATATTTAAAATTCTTAAAATTACACTATAGATATCCCTTCTTTGTTTGTACAGAACCTTGCACGTTGGGGGTACCGCCAAAAAACAAAATCAATTATGTGGCAGAAAAGATAAACAAGGCCATATTAATTGATATAGCTATCAGCAGACAGACATAAAAAAAAGAAACAATACGGAAAGATAGCAAAGTGGAATGATTATTGAAAACAAGAGCAAAGACGGTCCCACTGATTATTGGGACCACCTGAAGAGATCCCTAAGGGTACGAATGAGCAGCTCAGGAAGACATCAGGAATCACAGAATTATAGGACTGGAAGGGCCTCGAAAGGTCATCTCGTCCAGTCCTCTGCACTTATGGCAGGACTATTATCCAGACCAGGGGTCAGCAACCTTTCAGATTTGGTGTGCTGAGTCTCCATTTATTCACTCTAATTTAAAGGTTTCGCATGCCAGTAATACATTTTAACGTTTTTAGAAGGTCTCTTTATATACAACAATAGTTATATATTATAGATTTATAGAAAGTAAATAAAGGTTTTTAAATGTTTAAGAAGCTTCATTTAAAATTAAATTAAAATGCAGAGCCTCCCGGACCAGTGGCCAGGACCGGGCAGTGTGGGTGCCACCGAAAATCAGCTCAAGTGCCGCCTTTGGCAAGCATGCCATGGGTTGCCTACCCCTGATCTAGACCATTCCTGACAGGTGTTTGTCTAACCTGCTCTTAAAAATCTCCAAGGATGGAGATTCCACAACTTCCCTAGGCTATTTATTCCGGTGCTTAACCACCCAGACAGTTTGGAATTTTTTCTTAATGTCCAATCTAACCCCCCCTTGCTGCTATTTAAGCCCAATGCTTCTTGTCCTATCCTCCGAGGTTAAGAACAACAATTTTTCTCCCTTTTCCTTGTAACAATCTTTTATGTACTTGAAAACTTATGTCCCCTCTGTGTCTTCTCTTTTCCAGACTAAACAAACCCAATTTTTTCAATCTTCCCTAACAGGTCATGTTTTCTAGACCTTCAATCATTTTTGTTGCTCTTCTCTGGACTTCCTCAAATTAGTCCAGATCTTTCCTGAAATGTGGCGCCCAGAACTGGACACAATACTCCAGTTGAGGCTTGATCAGCGTAGAGTAGAGCAGAAGTATTACTTCTTATGTCTTGCTTACAACACTCCTGCTAATACATCCCAGAATGATGTTCGCTTTTTCTGCAACAGTGTTACATTGTTGATTCATAGTGGATCACAAGCTAAATATGACCCCCAGATCCCTTTCTGCAGTACTCCTTCCTAGGCAATCATTTGCCATTTTGTATGTGTGCAACTGACTGTTCCTTCCTAAATGAAGTACTTTGCATTTGTCCTTGTTGAATTTTATCCTATTTACTTCAGACCATTTCTCCAGTTTGTCCAGATCATTTTGAGAATTTTAATCCTATCCTTCAAAGCACTTGCAATCCCTCCCAGCTTGGTATCATCTGGGAGGGGTTGCAAGTGCTTTGGAGGATAAAATGCAAGACGTCAGGATCAGTGACCTCCAGAAGATAGCACTATTAGGCACTGCAAGAATTTTAGGGAAAGTCAAAGGAACACGAGTGCATTTGAGCACCTAAAATGCAGGAATTCTGTAGACTGTTTGGGTAGTCTGCAGTTGTGTTAAACTTACAGAGTTATTTTGTAGTCAGGATTTATCATGGGGATAAACTTTAGACAGCCACTTTCCCCCTTTTATATTTAAAGAACTTGCATATTATGAAGACTGCTTGTTAAAAAAAAAATATATATCACCGTGATGTAATACTGACAAATAATAAAATAAACCCCTGCAGGGCTGCAAACCTTAAAAAGATCAGCATTTTGCTATCCATAAGAACCAAAATATAAAAATGATTACGAACAGGAAGTGACCGGATCTCTGTAGTTTGTCAAATCTGACTGAAGCACCAAAAAAATTAATGAAATTCATATAGAATTGGTCAAATCTGAATTAGATTTTAAAAAATTACTTTTAGTTTTAATAAGGTAATACTTATAACATGGGTAATCAGATTTCTTCAGAATATGAGGCATAACTGACAGGGCAAAGGTGTTACCTTTATGCCTCCCACATTCTGGTGCAAACTGGGATCTGGATTTACCCCAGCACACAAATCAGAGCACCTTCAGGGCTTTTCAAACTTTCACTGCCAAAGGGCTATTAGACCACCTGGGACTCACCAAAGCGCTGTACTGCTCCAGCCATGTTCTCCCATAGGGATAGGAAGGGAGACTGTCATAGAGCTGGCTCTATGTCACTTGGGCACGTCTCCACAGAGGGAGATTGCTAGACCCTTTACACGGCTGAGTGGCACAAAAAGATAGCAGGGGTCAGGATGTGACCCAGGATTTTTATCTTGACAGCATCCCTTTATTTTTACACCCATTTTCCTTTTGTGACAGCTATTAGTTTATTACTTTTTCTTTCATATTTTAGTCTTCTGGCTCTCTGAAGATCTTCCTCTGTAGGTTGTCATTTCTCTAACAGTTCTTCTAGGCTTGCCAACTTCTTAATCGCAAAAAAACGAACACCCTAGCCCCACCCCTTCTGAGGCCCTGCCCCCTCCCCGCCCCTTCCTTGAGGCCCCGCTCCCTGCTCACTACATTCTCCCTCCCTCAGTGGCTCACTCTCCCGCACCCTCACTCACTTTCACTGGGCTGAGGCAGCGACTTGGGGTGCAGAGGGGGAGGGCTCTGGCTGAGGGTGTGGGCTCTGGGGATGAGGGGTTTGGGGTATGAGGGGGGCTCTGGGCTGCGACAGGAGTTCAGGTGCAGGGGATGTGATCTGAGCTGGGGCCGGGGATGAGGTGTTTGGGGTGCAGGAGGGGGCTCGGGCCAAGGGATTGGGAGTGTGGGGGTGGGGGAGGCAGGCTGAAGCAGGGGGTTGGGTGCAGGAGGGGGTGAGGGCTCTGGGGTGGGGCTGGGGATGAGGGGTTTGGGGTGCAGAAGGGGTCTTGATTGGGGGGCTCAGGGCTAGGGGGCAGGCTCTGCAGTGAGGCCAGAGATGAGGGCTTTGGGGTATAGGAGGGGGCTCCAGTTTGGGGGGGGGCTGTGGCAGGAGATTGGGATGTGGGCTTACGTCGGGTGGCTCCTGGTCAGCAGTGCAGCGGGGGCGGGCTGAGGCAGACTGCCTGTCTCTCCTGACACCACCTGGCGTGCACGCCAGAAGAGGCCAGCAGATCCGGCGCTAGTGGGGGGGGGAGGGTGTCCAGGAGGCTCCGTGCCCTCTGCTCTCACTGGTGCTCAGGGTGGGGGCAGTACATGGAGCCCGGTGGCCCCCCGCCTAGGAGCCAGACCTGCTGGCCGCTTCCAGGCCGCAGCACAGTGCCCCAGGACAGGTAGGGACTAGCTTGCCTTAGGCCTGCAGCACAGCCGACTGGACCTTTAACGGCCTGGTCGGTGGTGCTGCCCGGAGCCGCAAGGGTCCAGTTTCAACTGAGTGTTCCAGTCCAAAAGACACCTGGTCACCCTAAGTTCTTCAGTTCCCTCTTCATCTCTGTTCAGCCTCTTTGGAGCTCAGAATAGCTCGGCAACACGTGCACGTGCTTTATCATTAGATTATTCTCCTGGCAGTAACAGATGAAGCACAATGTTGGCAAAAAGCCTCCAATGACTCAATGAAACGGTGTGAAATGATGGCACAGCACAGGCAAGTTTGTTCTACACAACAAGGAAAGCCAGCAACTTGCTATTATGCTTTTTATAGGGCTTCCTAGCACAGACCCGAATTTAACAAGGTACTTAAGCATATACCTAACTTTAAGCAAATGAGTAGTCTTAGTGACTTCAAATGGAACGACTAACATTAAGCATACGAGGCATATGCTTAAGTAACTTGCTGAATTGGGCCTTTAACATGGGATTCCTGATTCCCATTCTCTAAGCTGAAGAGCTCACTAACATCAGCCCTAACCCTGTTGCCTGCAGTAACCTACTTCTCCTCTAACTCAATACTTTGCCATTATTGTTATCTTCTTTATATTTATTATTCTCCCCTTGTTAGTATTCTTTCCATGAGACTGTACTCCTATCAAAGCTAGATTAGATTCATTTGCCAAGTGAGATTTCACAAGACTTTCCTGAATGCTTAATTAAAATGCATCAATATTACCTTTATTCACTAGTCTTGTAATTCCGTGAAAAAGCACTTTTCCTCATGTTATGTGTAATTTTATGAGGGCTTTAAGTTGGATTTACTAGGGTTTTAAGTTGGATTTAATAGGTGGTAATTGCTGGGATCACACTCTCTCCTTTTCAGAATCTTGCTCCAAAACCAGTCGGAGGTCAGGGGTACACCAATTTAGCATCTTCTGGTGATACCCTTGACATTCAGTACCTAAGAAAGAAACACATACTCCAGGTGTCAGTGTTTCCAGTAAACTATTGTCCCATTACGGCTTCCCCCTCTCAAAAAATAGAAGTTGACTTTTGAAATTCTCCTTAGGGGAGGGGGGATTGGTTGGTCTGTTGCACCCTCCTCCCCACAGATGCATTCATCTGCTGAGCTGCATTTCATGGGCCTGCCTGCATTTCAGCCCTTGATCTCTGCTTGGATAAATGAAAAATTGCACACACACCTGCTAATTCTAACACTTGCATTTGAATAATTTTAACATCTACATGTGCATTTTGGGGTGATTGCACCTTAAAAATATAGGCATGTGCACAAAAGGAAGCTAGATTAAAGCCTGGGTGAAAATGTGTCTCAGCCTACATCATCAGACTGTTAGGATGTTAACTATTTAAAAAAAAAAGCTAGCTAATTATGTTTAGAACAATTAAAAAAATTAATAGTTTATGCTTCTTTGTAATTAGAAATAGAGATTTAATATTAAATTATATTGCAGCTCTTTAACAGTGAAAAGGTCTGGATTAAGTTTATAATGAAAGAACTACATTAATTAACAAACATTCCAATATTTTCAGTTGATTCCTTGAGAGGAGCAGGGATCTTTCACATAGAATTAAAATTTATTTCTGAAGAAGAGACTAGCTGGTCACGAAAGAAGCCCATTCTCAGGTTCTGTTGGAGGTCCTTCATATGCTGTGCATGACTTAACTCGTAGGCTACCGTGTATTATTGGGTGTTACATCCCAGTTATAAACAAATGGTGAGTCCATTAGCCACAGCATTTGAGAAATGAGAAATTACAGTTAACTGATGGAAAAAAAAACTCTTTAGTCACAGCAGTAGCTCACCATTCTCCACTTGTAAATAGTAGCATCCAACTTTCCCATTGTTTCTATGTATTTGTCAATATAAAAGAACTTGGGTGGAAGGGGTTACTTTATTTATAGAAAACAATCGTTTGAGATATTTTAAAAGGGCAAAGTTCAAATGGAAAACAAGTTTGAAATTTAAAGTTTTTGGAAGAGATTTTAATGGACTTTTGAGTCACTTAAAAGACCTTTTTCCTTGGTTAACCAGAGTGTTAGAAGTTTTATGTCGGTCTATTCAGGCTTCCTTATTGTTCTGTTTCAATAGCTTTAATGCTTTTTGTCTTGCTGACGGCACGCTACTGTTTTCCATAGTTTATACATTTAGTCGTTTACCTTACTGTACAGCACATGACACTGGTGTGTAATGCAAGTTTCTGGAAATGTCTAATTGCATGACTACCAGAATTCAGCACCAGGGTATCTTTGCATGTGCCACATCGTCTGGGATGCCAGCCGCTGGTGTTGTGGTGCTTGGACGTGGTCTGCTTTCCATATATGCTGCCATGTATGTCCAAGGGTCATCGATATAAGGCAGCTTGAAGCTATGTGGGATGCTCAGAGCTGCACTTCAGGAGTCGCGCTGGCAAAGTGCAGGACTTGTGCAATGTCTGGTTCTGTTATGTCTGTTACACTGCTCACAAAACAGAGGATCAGTGCAGGCACCATCCAGAACTCTTGGCTCTGCTTCCTATTCTAGGGGCACTTATGAAGGAGATTCCCCAGTTTCTGGCTGAAACAGATTCTGATGCCCACTTCCATCTTAAAGACAGACTGGTGGAAATAGTTTCCCTTATGATTAGAACAGCAGCCACCCACTGCTGGGCACCTGCTACCCTATTGGCACACTTCCTCTCCCATGCTATCCTCTCCCTGTGCATAGGCCTGCTATTGATTTGTTTGTCATTTAACCTAGTGGGTTGGACTACAGAAATGGCTGATCTGTTAGTCAGCCTCTCACATTGTCCGATCCTTGTCACTGAGGAAATGACTTCGAATTTGCATGTGGGAGTAACAATTATCTCCTGCCCAATTACCTCTCCAGGGTCAGGTTGCTGACATCTCCTTGCACTGCCATTTCTTTTCACACTTCACATCCTGCTCTTTCAGACACGTTCCCTCTCACGCCAGCTGTAGCTTCCTCGATACAGATCTTGGATTGCCCTGCTGTTTGGCTGCCGCAGTGATATCTGCTGTCCTGGCCTTTTCGTCTCTTCCTCTAGGACATCCACCTGACCCATCTCATTATCCTCAATCACCTCCTGTCCATCCAGCACTTCATCCTCTCTTTCAGCCTCTTTCCTCCACCTCAAACAATGGTTGATTTTTCCATTACAGTGCACCACTGCTACTGAGCATGTTTTACCCTCTCCTGGTCATTTTTAATACTTTTTCCTAAAGTGATCTTTAATCTCATTACAGAGATTCAATAGCTGTGGCTTGTTGAAATACCTAACAGGACTCTAACATACAATAGTGCCACTCTGAGCTTATGCCTCTCTCTATTCTAAAAGCAATTATTAGTATAATAATCATAGACTATCAGGGTTGGAAGGGACCTCAGGAGGTCATCTAGCCCAACCCTCTGCTCAAAGCAGGACCAATCCCCAATTTTTACCCCATCCCAAATGGCCCCCTCAAGGATTGAACTCACAACCCTAGGTTTAGCAGGCCACTGCTCACACCACTGAGCTATCCCTCGCCTTATCTTTTTAAAACTCCATGGTTTCTTCTACTTGTTTTGGAAAATCAGCACAAATGGTGGCAGGTGGAACCACAAATAAACTAGACAGGTCTTCCTAATCAGACTACAATGAATATCCAGATCATCATCTATAAATGAGCATAGCTTCCTTGCAGTCAGTGGAGCTACGATCACTTATACCAGCTGAGGATGTGGCCCATAATCTTTTATACTGCACCATAACATTTTATTTATGCCACATTTTTTGTCTTGCCTGGTTAGGTTTTAGTAGCACTATTTAGAGTGTAGTTTCTACTTTTCTATTCCGCCCACCCCACTTTGAAAAGCCCCATTTCCATTGCAAATCTGAGTATGCACAGCTAAACCAGAAGAAGAGTTATGACAGCTTAGTGGTATTAAGACTACAAACTTCAAAACCCCTTTCCCTGTGTAAATCCTCAATGGTGTGTATGTTTTTAATATCAAAATATGAGTCATAAGAGGCTCCTGGATTTCTTTTTGTACCATGAGACTTCAATAGAGAATCAGAAAAATATTTTGAGGATACATGCCCCAGGACCTCTTTTTTACCTACCATATCAATTCTACCTACTTCTCCTAGATTCAGGGAACAATTCCATTTTGCTCTCTCCAGCCTCCCATTTTCTTCAGTCTCCTTTGTATGGATACAATTTAGACCAATGAGGTCCCACTTCTGTAACTGATCTTTGCACACTGTAAACCATGCCTGCACCCTGAAAAGTGATCCCAAACTCACTATTAGGTGTATTTATCCTAATAGGAACTAATAGAGTTCTGTTAGTCCGACTACATCTAAATTAATACAACTCTAACTCAATATAACACTAAAATCACGATAGACCTTTTTATATAGGGTCACAGAGCGAGGTACTCTTTCACTTTAGGAAAAAGTATTAAATATTGCTACGTGGGTATCCAGCTACACAATTTCAACAAACATTAATGAGATGTATGGCTAAATTTCCCCTATGCACCAAAATGAAAATTAATGTTATCTAACCTTTCTCCTTATCTCTTTTCACATTCAATTAGGCATCTCTATAAGTAAATCTTGTTATAACGTGACATAAGTGATTTTTTAAAAGTTATAAACTGTATAATTATAAAGCAATATCCAGTGCATAATCAGTGTGAGCATTTGAGTGGATTCTGGCTATTTTTTCAATGCATTTGAAGTGATAAAATCCATTTATAGACTACATCTTTAATCCTATGCTGTTTCTTTATCACAGATTTGTTAACATAATATTTCCTCTAAAACTCTGCCAGGCCTGCTAGCAAAATTAAACATTTTAGTGAGAGATTCAGCTCTCATAAAAAGAGGGAAACCTTGAAAATATTTACCACAATAAAATTAGAACAAACCTTTCTTATCTGAATGAAAGGTTAGTTTTTGATTTTTAGTTCAATGAATTTAGAAGGGTGAGAAATGCTGCTGTATTTTCTTCCACATTTCACTTTGGGTAGGCAACAGCAAAGCAAGGTAACTGTGCAGCATCAATATGTTTGGCTTCTGTGCTACATAAACACACACATTCTGTTTCTGTGGCTCTCTTCATCTTCCATGGTACAGAATGCTGGACATATTTTATATTGAATTGGGCTCAGTTTATATCAAGTGGATGTTTTTCGAGAAAAAGCAGCCTGGGTTTATTTTCTGGTTTTGGTCGGTTGATTTTGTTTTCTGTCTAAAGGTTTCTGATATTACAAAGAATGACAGCTGCCTTTATTAAACATTGCTATTCATAATATCAAATGTTACATCATGTAGACTAGAAAAATATTTAACCTCATAGGTTAAAGAGGATGGGTGAAGGGGTAAACAAAAAAAAAAAAAAAACCATGGAGTGGCACTGAACTCCAGCGTCAGTTGAGGTTTACTGTTAATTTGTTATAGAAAAAGATCTATCACAGAATCTCAATATGGTCAGAATCACATAGTTTCTTCCAATTAGATCTTAATGCAAGAAAAATGCATTAATTTGCATTGGGTCAAGAAAAGAAAGAATCATGCTAAAATTAAGTCGGCAAGGAGTGAGCATTACTAAATCTTGTCATATGACCTTATTCCCCTTCTGCTTTCAGTAATGCTACTGTAGTTCTTGTTGCCATTTCCATAGAAGACGTTATGTATAATGCTCCACAATGCTATTAGCTATTTGTATGATGGCATTCTAACGCTCTTTTTCTTGATCCAGTAATTTTATACATCTGTGTGCAAATTAGTTGGTAAAGCTAACTACTGTGTGTGAAGGTACTTGGGTTCTACTTCTGACTTATGTTGGCTCATTGTGAGAATTTGGGTAAGTCAGTTACTCTCTCTGAGCTTCAATTTCTCCACTCAAAACGGGCATATTATTTACCTACCTTTGTAAAGTGCTTTGAGAGTCTAAAAATATTGCTGAACTGGGCTTCCTATGTCTCAAGTTACATCAGACAGCACCATTGTTCTTACAGAGAGACATCAGTGCCATTTGCTGGTAATTTAATAATTGATTATGAAAATTTAAATAAAGATATTCACTATATTTCTTGGTGGGTTTTAGGCCCCATTCCTGCATTGTGATCTGCATGCGTGGACTGTGACGCCTTCAAAGACTCCATTAAAATCTAAGGAGATCCAAGGGATGCAAACACTTACATATTTGAGTAACTGCAGATGTGAATAGTTCCAATAAGTTCAATTCATGCATGGGTAAAGTTACTCACATGCATAAGTATTTGTACCACCAGGGCCTAAAATAATAGAACCAATCAGTATATTTTTCCGGCAAAAGAGCCTTTCTTTGGCATAGAAGATATATACTTCATCAGAATTTTTTAATTCCATATTTGATCATGCTATGACACACAAACTTTCAGATGGGAAGGAACACAGACCATTTGTCTGACTCATTTCTAAACTAGCAGAGTAACATGGGAAGAATAGTAATTTCAGTTTTGCACCAAGAATCTAAGAAACTCATATCCAGATGGAATTTCTTTCTCGTAATGTTCTGAAATTCTAATATTGAGTAAAATCCTGGCCCCAGTGTAATCAATGGCAAAACTCCCATTCACTCCAATGAGGCTACGATTTCACCCATTAATTCTAAAATCATGGCTGCTCATTTAGCAGATAATTTCATGTCAAACAGTATTGTCATTTTTACAAATCCAGTTTTAATATCCTCTCTCTCTTTATTCTTAGAAGTTACCAGTGTGTCCAAGCTTGCTGCTGTAAGTAACAAAGATTATTCAGGACATTATTTTACCTCGGAAACATGCAATTTAATGCAGATGCATATGCTTTTAAAGTGGAATCCTACAGACTCTACTTAAACCTGAATGACAAATGCATTGGGAATCAGATGCAATGAATATTCATTGTGGATATAAATTGTTAACAAGCAGTAAGGACCCGGAGAACACCTCTGCTGCATGGTGCAATAAGGAAACAGACAGCCAGCTAATCATGTTGAGGTGGGTCAAGAGAGGAAGGATGGCATAGTAGTTAAGGCACTGGCCTGGAACTATTCCCAGCTTTGCCAAAAACTTCATGTGATCTTGAGTAAGTCACTTCATCTTTGTTCCTCAGCTGTAAAATAGGGATAATAATACTTCCCTACCACAAAGGGGTGTTAAGATAAGTTCCCTGATGCTTGTGAGATCCTCAGATACTATGGCAAAGAGTGCCATACAAAAGCCTATACATAAAACAAATATTGGAATCACAGAGAGAGAAAATATGGTTACATGGTACAATCCCCATCACTGCAAATCCTTCTCTGGATATGTCCAGACTGCACCCACAGGGCATATCTGCTGCTCAAGTAGACAAACCTGAGCTAGTTTTAATTTAATTAGTTTAAATCCCAGAGCACCAAACTGCAAAAGTCTGAGCTTCAACGTAGCTGTACAAACCCGCCTTGAACCCTGAGTAATTACTCCCAGGGCTAGCCTGCGCCGAAGCTCATGCTGGGAGGCTTCAGTGCTCTGGGACCCAAACTAGCCAGATTAAAGCTAGCTCCGGTTGGTATGTCTACCTGAGCTGCTGTCACTCCCAACGACTGCATCCGAGACATACACTGTGAGAACTATATGCGAAAATGCAAATGTGCAAACAAGAGCGTCAGAGTACTGCAGTGAGTGGGACTTGCAGAAGAGTTGTTCTGTGTGGCATGTTTTTCTCTCAGTGTAGCATAACAGAGTCCTAAACTCCCCCAAAACCTTTTGTCATTCTTACACTATTACCATTGTAACTAGTCTTAAATTACACCACCATTGAAAGGGTCACATGAGCACAAATGGCAGGGGGGGCAGAGCCAGCCATATTAAACAGGTTTTTGTTCTTCTTGGGTGATTTGAGTGAATAGAGAACAGACATTCTAAGGCCCAGAGAAGCAGTGGCAATTTCCACACTTGGATGGAGTACTTGAGGTAATTTCCTCAACCTCGGGTCTATTTTTTCCTCTCTTTCAGCTTGCTTATTCTGTGATGCCCCCAGGCCAGGATTCTAAGGGGATGACACAGTGCTGTGTTGAGGTCATAAAACCCATATTTTGCCAAGTCATTTTTTCCCTTTCCATAAGCATTTATGTGAAAGGGCAGCTGCAAACTCATTAGCCAGGATACTTTAAAAATACCAGAAGTATCAAGGTATTTAAGTTACTGTTATGCTAGAAAAAGTTAGTGGCTGCCATCAAATAGGCCTTTGATCTATAGATACTTCCACTGGCTCAAGCTGCTAGGTATGCTAAGCTTCCTTCAGGTCAGGCTGAATGTACTTAATTTCGAAGTACTTAAATTCCCCTTTGTGTAGTGATAAACAGTAGAAGTCACTACTCAAGGCACTAGGCCACATGGCAAGACCTGATCAACAACTAACTCAGGGAGAATATGAGGGGTATCCGTGAGTCTTATTGGAAACACGGGAGCTAGGGTATTGAATGGTTCAAGCTGTGCATGTCTATGTGTACTAGAGGCAGAAAGCAAGAGGAGCAGTGGTAAGTGTGGCCCTTGAAATAGCAAGAGACAAAGCTTCTTGTGGGCACAGTATTCAGTGGAGAGGCAGAATTGGATTTCCGAACAAGAAAGCTGCCAGTTGATGTTTGATTCTATCATATAAAAGGAAACAGGACTTTGTGCACATTCTCTGTAAATAAACAGGACTGCACCAAAGAAATACCTGAACTCAGTGTTAATTTCTCCTCCTAACTGAAACAATCAAACAAGAGCCTAATACTGGCTAACCGCTCAGGCCAAAAAAGACATACACCCACCCACTCCTACCTTTCAAATGATCATAGCAGACTGTGTACTGAAGATGTATCAGTCAACTAATGAAACACAAAATATCAAAACAGAAAAGACTATCATCTATCTTTCTATAATCTGCAAGTATGGGCCCCATTATGAGTGGGCTGTACAATCCGTCTCAGTGCAAACACGGTTTTGCACCCATAAGACAGACATGGACTTTATGCAGAAGGTGGCAAGACCTATGCACAGAAGAACATCTGGTTTGCCTACGACTGTTTGAACTCTACATCAGAGCCTAGGTAGATGAACTTGTCAATGCTCCCCATGGTATTCGATCCCACCTGCCCCAAGGATTTTGGGCAAAGTTCAGGATCTATCAACCCTGTTTGCTACCTATATTGCTATGCAAGTCAGAAACCTGGACCCTCTGACAAACAGACAAGGAGTGGCTAGAGGCATTCCACATGCAATGTCAGCGCCAACTACTGACTATCAAATTCGGTCTGACTTTGTTCAAAATGTCACAATCTTGCAAAGATCTGGCCTCCCTTCAGTTACTCATCATATCCACAAGGGGCACAGCATGCTCTTCAACCACATCACTAGGATGGACAAAGACACCCCAACACACCTCACTTTCAAAACTTTCCATGGACATGCGAAGGGGTGCATGTCCTGACCCTAGCTCCCCAGATATTCAAGATTTGTTGGATTCAGCCAGATCTGGCAGATTTCATGCACCAGGTGTGATGCTTTCACCCAGGGTCATGCTAGCTAGCGCAATAGTACTTAGTAGACTATGTATGTGTACAAACACAATGTATGTGATATTTAAATTCTAAGTGCCAAGAGATTAAGCACTACAGCTAGTTGGGAAATTAATTTTCATTAAAACATTTTCTTTGAATTTTCTTAACAAAAATGGAATTTACTTTTCACACACACACGTGTCCCTTTTCTCAACAAAATGCAAGGTTAAAAGAACATTACTTAGGCTGCAAGTCAAATGCTATATCTATATATTTATTTGAATCAATTATCGGAGTCCATCTGTGCAATTGTACTATATACTCATGTAGTCAGTCTTTATCAGCCAGTCAGATTCCTCCTTTATGATGTCAGGTTTACAAAAAGGGTGTCATTCCTCCAACAACTGCAACAGAATATGAAAGCACAACTTCACCTGAGAAGCACAGTCCCACTCAAGTTGGCTCCTTCAAGTACACTAAAGATTCCTAGGAGTTTCCAAACACAGAAATGTGTCACAGCGCGCTCTCATCACATATGGCTTCATTCAAAATTACAAAACATTTTTTGGCCTTACCGCATTTTGTGTTACTATGGTTTTGATATATAATAAATGCTGTGATTTTCCATGGATTTCTGTGATAGCTTATGCAAATCTCTAGGATGATGAAAATAATGATTAAATTGAAGATAAGCTACCCTACTCATAGTTAGGGCCCTACCAAATTCATTTGGTCAATTTCACAGTCATAGGATTTAAAAATCGCAAATTTCTCGATTTCAGAGATTTAAATCTGAAATTTCAGTGTTGTAATTGTAGGTGTCCTGACCCAAAAAGGAGTTGTGTGTGGTGGTGGGGGGGTGTTCTGTAAGCTCACTGTAGGGGGAGTTGTGGTACTGCTACCCTTAACGCTGCCTTCAGAGCTGGGCAGAAGAGGCTGCTGGCCGGGAGCCCAACTCTGAAGGCAGAGCCACCGCCAGCAGCAGCGCAGAAGTAAGGAGGGCATGGTATGGTATTGCCACCCTTACTTCTGCACTGCTGCTGGGGGGGCACTGCTTCAGAGCTGGGTGCCAAGCCAACATCTGTTGCTCTCCAGCTGCCCAGCTCTGAAGGCAGTGCAGAAGAAAGGGTGGCAATACTGTGACCCCCTACAGCTCCCTTTTCGGTCAGGACCCCCAATTTCAGATACGCTGGTCTCCTCCGTGAAATCTATATAGTATAGGGTAAATACACACAAAAAGACCAGATTTCACCAGGGGGAGACCAGATTTCATGGTCCGGACACATTTTTCATGGCCATGAATTTGGTAGGGCTCTGCTCATAATTAGTTCCAAGTTACCTTGTTTTTCTATTCAAATGAGTACAGTTTTCAGATCTTTTGATAGTATCCACCGACAAGTGAGATTTTTCCTCAATGAAAATCCCCTATGAACAGCCCAGGTATATAGCCTAGCTTGTATTTCCCACTGAAACCTGCTAATCTGAAGTAGACATATACCTGAACCAAAAGGCCGAGATCTGATGTGAATTTCATAGCTCTAGAATGGAAAATCCAAAGTCTTGTTTTGGACCATCTAAAATGTAGATGTTCAGAATCCTGATCTTAATGCAAAGTTTCCCAAATGTCAGTGTTAAGATTAAGATATTACAGAGATAAAATTCAAACTGCAAACCTGAATCTGAAACAGGATTTGAGGGATTTGGTTTGAACCCATCTCTAATTTTAAATATCATTTACTCCCTGAACGTGTCCTCCTGACACTATTTATGCCATACTGTCTTATTCCTTAAGGAAGGACTAACGTTTTTTAAAGGTTTTGAAGTCTTTCCTTAACACCCTCAAATAGGAATACTAAAGTTAAAATTTCATCTGTAGCTCAGTATGTAGAACTACCACTCTGGAACATAAATATTCCTAGTGTTATCCCTTGTAACTGACCTGCCTTCTCCCAGGCATCCCCTCAGGGCAGCTCCTTGCCTCAGTTTCCCTTCTGAGTCTCCATGGAAGCATGTACTCAAGCCCAGCAACATAGTTTATTAAACAAACAGTGCAAAAGTCCCAAAGCATAGTCGATATCACCCCAGTGCAAATAGTTCTTAGAAATCACATAGCTTCTTGGCTATTTACATAACATATACCACTTTCCGGTGCCTTCCACTGCACCCAGTCTCTGTCAGTCCTCCTCTGTTCCTCTTCCAGGACAGCCAACTCAGCCCTTCCTTCTGGGGTGCAACCTTGGTCTTCCCTGTGGGAACTCCTCCAGCCTCTCCGCTGGGAGCCTTTCATGGTTCTTCTGGGGCCCAGCTCTTTGGCAAGATGTCAGGGGATAAGCCCCTCCACTGCTCCCTACCCTACCCTTCAGCCCTTGGCTCTGACTCTCTGGCTTAAAGCCAAAAGGCATCTCCCTCTGCTGCTGCTCCTCCTGCCTTCAGCCCTCTCCAGCCCTGGCTTGGGGATGTCAGCCAGCAAATCCCTTTCTGCTCTCCTCCCTTGAGCACTCTCTCAGAAACCCCACACTCTCTCTGGCAGCTCTCACCTCCTTACTGACTCAGTCTGCTTGGATATATTGGATCTCACCAGGCTCCAAACAGACCCTAGGTGCTGCCCTGCCCTCTCAATTGGCCCAACTAGGAGCACCAGGACTGGAACAGAAGCACTGAGCCTAGTTGCATTTAATGGGCTAGCTACCACATTACATGAAGAAACATCAAAAGGAATGTAATTCTATCTTGCTTCTTATATGGGCATCTACCAGCATGCTGTCTTCATCTGGCCTTTAGCCACCTAAACTACTCATATGCATAAGTGTTTGCAGGCTCAGAGCCTTCATTACCTTCCTAAATACTGAACTCCAGCAACTATACCTGATTCTGTTCTGACTAATCTATTCTCGGCAGGATGTAAACTTCAACATCTCTTATTTTTATATAATTATAACAGGTCCAATATGTGTTATATCTATGTCTATCCTTCAGGGATTAATTGGACCACAGGAGATATATTTTTAATGAACCTAAGCTCAAAAGATAAAATGTTTATGGGTTTTAGCAAAACACGTATTGACAGCAAGGCAAGGGTTCTCTCAATGCATATCTCTTTGCCATGCAAAGATATACCATCACAACAGGTGCCAAGGACTTACGAAGGAGTTATTTGGTCATATCTATCATATCAGAATCCAACATTTATACAGCAGGAAATCTAATAAAGATGGCAGTGTGGATGAATCGATCCTTTTTATTTTGTAGTCAGGAGACTAAGCAAGAGATTATTTCTCAGTACTCCAAAGTAGTACGTACATTTTCAATATGTCCTGCTGAAATATGGCATTAAAGGTTTAAAGATGTCTGTACTGCTGCATTATTGCCTGAACTAATCATTACTGAGGTGACAGAAATTATTATTATTTAAAAAAAAAAATCTTCAAAACACAAACACACACCTCAATAATGGCAGCTTAACATTTAAAATGTAAGTTCAGAGATTCCAGGGCCAGAAGGGACCACTGCATCTTTTTGAAATCTGTTCATTATGAACTTAGGCAGCTCTGTTGGCAACAAGAAGCACTGTATGTTTTGCCATGAAGCATTCACAGTGCCCAGTCAGTAGGCTGCTTGTATGGTTTCTCAGTTTTAATTTATTCATGATACCTCACATGATGCTACTGAAAATATTTAAAAATTGATTTTCCAGCACTGCTGGAGCTACCAGTTGTAACTGACTTGTCTGCTATACAATAATGATGTGTTTCCATTGCCACTGACTTTCAAAGGCCAGCAGGAGAGGAAAGAAGAGTTTACAGGATCATAGAAGAGATGGAAAAGGTCTGTTACATCATCCAGTCCATTTCCCTGCCAATGCAGGGTTTTTCCCCACAGCACGTTTAGTGCATTGTCGAGTCTAATTTTAAACTTACACAGAGATGGGGCAGTCACTACATCCCATGGGAAATTTTTAACAGCTTATCATCTCAGACAGGAGATTTTCCAGATATTCAGCCTACAAAGGAAATATGGAGGCTATTGTGTTTCCCATAGTTATTATTTAGCCAAGCTCTGCAACCAAGATATTTAAAAAGCATGCCAGACGTGCTCCTCGATCCATATTTCGGTACCTAAATATATGTCTTGAATTTCAAAAGACACTGAGCACTCAGTAGTTCCATTAATCTTAGGTCTCTAAATATGAATTTAGGAGCTTAAATTGAGGCCTCTATTTTTATTCTTGGCCCATACAGTTAGATCTTTTAGTCTTTCCCTATAAGACAGTCCTTCCATTTCAGCCTCTTTAATCACGTTATCTGGTCTTCTCAATTCCTTCTAGTTGAATACACTTTCTGGTGATAACAAACACAGGACATTTACAAATATGTCTAGCAATGAACAGGAGACTGCAAACAGGAATGCTACTGAAGCAGCAACATACCTCTATTTATCAGTGCCTCTGATTACCACTCAAACCATTTTTCCATCTCAGGGCATATTTGCACTATAATCTTAAGTCAACCTATGTTAGGTCGATTTAGAGCCACCGCAGTCCACCAACTGAAGAGGGGCAGTATGGGGGGCTAAGTCAGGGCGCTCAGCTCCACATAGCTCCCAGCCTGGAGCAGTGAAATTGACAGGACAGTCAACAGCTGACATAAGCATCACCCTAACTACACCGACATAAGCCCTACCCCTCTCATGGAGGTGGAGTTATGTCGTCGGCATAGTGGGGCACTTACAGCAGTGAGACAAGGCTGTAGTTTGTCCATGGACATAATTACATCAACGTAAGCTGTCTTACATCTACCTACCTGTGTAGTGTATGTCAGCTCTGAAAAGACACCTGTACAGACAGACTGGGAAACTTTGTTTCTATTTAAGAGGTATAACCGTGTTTGATGGGCCATTGTTCTCAACTCTCTCAAAGAGCAGCCAGTTCACAGAAGAATAAGTAAGAGATTATTTGGTCTACCTCTGTATATTTTCTAGTGCTTTCAAATGTCTCAAATGACCAGACTTTCAATTTCTTCATGAGAATTTCTGGGTACTCAAAGTAAAATAGCTTTAAACTATTTATTTTCTAAACTCTAACCTGGTTACAATCTTACAATAAGTGCACGATGTTTCTCCACAGATGCATGCTTATGATACTACTCCCTGCTGAACTTCTCCTCTCCATTCTTCCACATAAGAAATAAAATGAAATGCTTTCCGACTACTTCAGGAGGAGTAAGAGGGTAATGTTGGGCAATCCATCAATTCACTCTGTTGTTTAGAAGTGCCCTTGGACTCCTCTCTGACACTAAGTTCTGACATAGCAGTCTCCATGAGTAACACCTTCTATCATCTCTGGTTGGCTAGGAAACTTTGTCCCATCCTGATGTGGTTGATGATCAGGCCCCAGTTACACACACTTGTCACCTCTCATCTGGACTACAGGAATGCAATATACTTGGTCATGAAGCCTTCAGCACGTTGGAAATTCCAACCAGTACAGAACATGAAACCTGTCTTCCAATGCTAGAAGCCCGGGTGATAAACAAGAGAAACCAGAAATACTCATTTATTAAAAGAAATCTGATGGAACTGATATTATTGAAACCTGATGGGATGGATCACATGATTGGAATATTAAAATCACCGGATACACCCTATTTGGGAAAGATGGAATGGGCAGAAAGCTATGGAGAGGTGGGGGGTAATAGCCCTCTGTGTCAAAGGTACTGTTATGGGTTGGGCATAACCATCACCTTCACTTAGGACACTTGTATGACACAGTTAAGCTCCTGAATGGAACCAGATAGCTGAAACAATAGCAGACTCCACCTCAAACACATAAGCATGTCACCGCCTAAATTAAAGGCACATGTGGGCAGAGGGGTTTCACTGGCAATTGTTTTGTGAAGGTTTGTGTGTCTGTGAAGGAGAGACTAAAAGGTACAGAGAAGGGGAGAGGAAAGGCAGTACGGAAGCACCAGAGACAGCGTGAACAAGTACTGGGATGCGGACCTTGGAAAAGCCTAGAGAGCGCTTTTGGGGTTAAGTGATGGCTGGGAAAGGAGTTTAGAACTGGGAGTAAAGACACTGGCTTATTATTTGATTTCCGCTGTGTTCAGGCAACAAGACTTGGTCCATTCTTTGTAAATAAATAGGATTGCATGAAAGATTCCATCATCAATTTCTCCTCCTCACTAGAACAATCTATGAGACCCCAACATTTTGGCTAACCCCTCTGATGAAAAGGAGTAACAATACTATTATCTTCTTTACAGTTGACAATTCAGAAGGAAGCATCTTGGAATGCCATGGATGAATGTGCTAACTGATAAACCACAAGACAGGTACTGGTAGGACTCTGTTACAGACCACCAAATCACACAAGGGAACAGGATGAGCAGCTCCTTAAATATCTGTTCAATGTGTAGAAAGAAAACTAATCATTAAGGCTATTGTCTTGGCACCAAGATCACGGTGTTCATGGTAACTGTAAATCTGAATAAAATCTGTGATAAGCCCACCCCCCACACACCCTACAGTGGTTGCTCCTGTCCTGCGGGCTGGGCCAGGCCCAGCTTCAGGTGCTGTGACCTGGCGCACAGGGTCACACAGTCACTCAGGTTTGGCATATCTACCCCTCTGTAGTTGAAGACATGGAACAGGAGTGTCAAGTATTGGAAAATTCTTCTGTCGCTCAGTAGGTAGAGCCACCACTATAGAATGCAAACATGCCAGGGTGAAGCTGGGATGGATTCCTCATAAGCAAATGAGCAGTAGGCTCGCTCTCCACCCCCACTCCCCTTTTCTGTGCCTTATTTTTTCCCCCAGCACCACAGCCACGAAATTTACTAAGTTTCTGTGCCAAAAATTGTAGCTTTTGCTATCATTGAGGATTTCCATAATGGCAACCTATGCTGGAGGCCTTGTGCTGCCGCTAGTAAACCATTCTTGCGGTTTCTAGAAATTAGAAAGCTATCCTCTATAACGCAAAAACGCTGCAACCAATTTAGGGTAATTCTATATTAAACCTCTTTCTGAAGGATAAAGATGAATTGATCACTGAGCTAAAAATAGATGGCTGCTTAAGTGCAAGTGATCATCATCAAATTTCATTTGCTGTGAGCAAACAGATTATAGCCCTACACAGCAATATGTATACCTGGTGCTTGAAAAGGGCCAATTCCCCAAAGCTGAAAATAGTTATGAAAAACGAGACCTGTTCTTGGCCTAATGCTACACAATATATTTATCAATTACCTGGAATATAAAGTCACTGACCGTAAAATTTGCAGCTGACACAACAATTGGTGTAGTGCTAAAAAAATGAGGGAAACATGTCATTTATACAGACTGACCAAGATTGCTTGGTAAGGTGGGATCATTTGAACAGCATACATTTTAACACAGCCAAATGCAATGACACATATAGGAATAAAAAACGTAGGTCACACTTGTGACAGAGTGGGATATGTCTGTCAAATTATGAACTCCATTTTGTGTTGTGTGCTGAACACGTCTAAACCGATCTGACGGCAGGCTAGTGTAATGCCTTGCAAACAGTTGCCCTGCCCAGGAAAGGTGCTTAACACTTCATTGAAGGACTATCCTGAGAAGCCATCAAGACTGCAATCTGGAGGCTTCGATTTTAGTGGTCTCTCAACTAACTACCCACCCCCATGAAACAATGTTTTTTGTACACAGGGGCCTGCGGGAAGAATGATGGGGAGTGTGTGTCATACTTAACAGACGGGTGCTGGTCTGAGCAAAGGGGCCTGAGGAGGGAGCAGTCATAGCCACATAGAAGCAGGACTGGCAGGAAGGGCTCTGCCCAGCCTGAAACACTGATAAACCTCAGACTCACAGCAAGGGTGAAATCAGACCAGGTAAATCTCAGTCCTTCTGTTGTTTTCAAAACATCTGTGACTCTTGAATGCTTGAATCTCAGAAAGGATGTTGAAAAACGGGAAAGAGCTACATGAATGCTTCAAAGTTTGGAAAACATGCCCTGTAGTGAGAGACTAAAGAAGCTCAATCTACTACTTTATTGAAGGGAAGGTTAAAAAGTGACTTGATCATGGCCTACAAGCACCTAATGGGGCAGAGATTTCTGATAGTTGATAGCTCTTGAATCTAGCAGAAAAAGGCATAACAAGACCCAATGGTAGCAAGCTGAAGCTAGACAAATTCAGACTAGAAACATGGCACGCATTTTTAACAGAGGGAACAATTAAACATTGGAACAACTTAGGGAAGTGGTAGCTTCTCCATCAACTTTCAGTCTTTAAATCAAAACTGGATGCTTTTAGAAGGGACATATTATAGTTTAAACCAAAATTATGGATGTGTGTCAAATTACGGGGTGAGGTTCTTTGGCCTGTGTTATGCAGGAGGTCACACTGGATGATCATAACGGCCTCTTCTGGCCTTTAAAAACAAAACAAACAAAAAACAAAACAAACAAAATCTATGAAATGTAGCCCTGGATAAAGTGACTGAATACTGATACAAACAGACTGACCAGATATGGCACTACTAGAGATTACAGACTGGGACAATAATGATATCCTTTGCCAAAGAAGTCCATAATCCCTTATAATGCATTCTTTGGGGGTCTTACTGCTACTGTAAGTCAAGATGAATGAAAGCTTTATATTTAGTGGTGTATAAAATAATCAGTGCTTAATTTAATTTGTTTATGGCTTATATCTCTGTTTTTCCTCTGACTGCCAGCTTCTAAATGAAAATGTTAACATACTCTAATCTTCCTTTTAGATGATTATTTTTTTCTTTTTTAAGAGACATTGTAGCATCCAGCCAAATGGGCCTACGCAAGAAGAGGAGAAAGCCCTGATGGCTAGTTTGCAGTTTGGAGGATGGGAATCCATTAATTGACTGAAACAGCCTTCCCACACCTTGTTTCTTTCACGCCATGAGGGAAAGGACAAAAGGATCTGTGCTGAAACAGATCTGTCCTTGTTACATCGCCATGCCGGAGGGGCCTATCCCCACTGCTGCACTGATTCTGCTCTTAGGCTACCTTCCATGGTCACGAAGCAGGATTTACCCCAAAGAAGTGATGTTTACTAAATGTGAAGATGTTTGAAGTGTTGGGAAATGCCTTTATTTGTATTTTAAATAAATGTTTCACTGTCCATTTTGGCTTGAAGTACAGTTCTCAGTGATGAGGTCAGGGCTTTACAATCTAATACAGACCATCCTTTGATAAGTAATATGCTAAGATTCTAGTCTACTGAAATAGACTGGCTGAAATAACTGCAAATAATTGTGATCACATGGCATCAAAGGGCCATCCTAATGACAGTCACTCACTCAAATTATTTTTAAAAATTTCAAATGAATAGAGGCAACTTCCCATTCCATTCATTCAGAACTCTCAGTACATACTGTTGGTTCTATTGTCTCTGGGAGAAATATTGCTTCCTTTCATAGTCCATAGAACCATATTTACTTCAGATAGAATAGACTTCTTAAAGTAAATCACTGAGCTTGTTCCTCTGCAAGTATCCAGTTATAGGATGTATCAGTTATTAAACTGATTTAAAAATGTATTAAAGCTTATTCTAAAATGATCTAAAAACACAGATTAATTAAAAAGTTCCTATTCATCCGGGTATAATGCTTAAATTATCCAAAAGTAGCAAGTTTGGTTTAAAAAGTCATAAAATGTACATAATCTGCAATATTCCAAATTAGGGTTAATAAATTAAACAGTACAATTTAAATCTTAATGCTACATTTAATCTTAGTCAAAATACCAAGAACTTTGAAATTACAGCATATCCACTTTCTTGGGGCCCATACACACACACAAAATTAATAATGATTTGAGTGTTACTTAGATCTGGGATTCCAGAGGTTGGCAAGAACTACAGCATTTAATAGAAAATATGTAAAACATTCTTATCAATAATAAAAGATACAGTTCTGTAAACACTACCAAATGAAATGGTTACTGGTATGAGTAGCCCCATGAAAGTCAAGAAGTTGCAGTATGGCTGGAAAGAGTTTTGTTAATTCTTAACTTTTTTAATTCGGTGGAACTACTCAAAGTAGAAACCAAAATAGCTGAGAGTCAATCAAGCCCCAAGATGACAAATTATGTATTTCTCACTAAGTCTGGTAGCTAAAATTAGTAAACATATAGGGCAAAATTATCTCTAGTTCACAAGATCTCCTGCCCATATTGTGGATCTCTGTTACAAACCCTACACCCATTTTGGTACAGTATTTTGAATATGCAAAGCATTACCTATATGCTAAGTAGTAGTAATAGTATTCTGCACAGAATTTCCATTGCCACCAGTAGTAGTTCCATGGGAAGAACAGCTATAGGATATCCAATAGGTATCCACAATGTGCATAAGGGATCTTACGGACTACAGTACAATATTTTGCCCACAGTATTTGAGCTAGTAGAAACATAAAATGTGTTATTGTACATTACATTATTTAAAAAACTTGTGAAAATTCAAAATATTTTTCCACTATAAAAATATATATATATACACACACACACACACACACACCCACCCAGCAGCAATTTGGTAGAAACAAGTTACTAACTTACACCACCAGAAGAAACATGAAGCATTTCAGTTCTCTAAAAGCTAATTAAAAAACTGAGGCTTCATGTTTAATTTTTAACATTCAGATCTCAATCCATTCACAATGATGGACTGTTGGGTATATCAGGCATATAAATGACACTGCTCTATCCTCCCTTTAGCCCTCAGCAAATTTGCTGTAACAACTGAACAGTACTGCTTCTCTATCTTACTTAGTGACCAGCTAAACAAAATTTCAAACTCTACTATTGCAACCAAATTCATTCTGCAGTCATTAATAGTAGATGTTTGGCTTTCCGACAAACTGTAAAATTCTGCCCACCTCCATCCAAAGGCAGAATTTGGCCCATTGTATAAAGCATGAAACAACAGATTCAAACAATCCAAAGCACCATTTGTAGTGGGAAACGAAAATACGTGCACTTTTAATTGATCAGGACAGTCAATGTTTGTCACAGAACACCAACAAATGAGTGACACCAAGTCTATGATAGGGACCCAAATGACAACAACAGGGAATGGGTTTTGAGACGTCTACAACTTCTCAAACAGTTCAACATCACCCACCAGAGTGGTCAGCATATTCACATTAAAACTAAGGCATTTAAATTGCTGCGTAGTACGGTACAGTACAGTACGGCTTTCCTTCTACTTGAACAGTGCTTGAAGCAAACCTGAGTAAAGCAAACAAAACATGTATGTTTCAAAGTCTACCAGCTACACAGCTGTTTGCAATATGTTTAGACTGTACTAAGGGCCATTTTAATTTGGTCAGATTGGAAGTAGGTAGTTGTTCACCTTCAGTCTAATTATTTTAGTTATACCCCTTTTCTTCTGTTCTAAGACTCTTCTCAAATTGAAGGCATTGAAACAATGGTTCATATTAATTCAGACAATATAGAATTTAGATTCCAAATTTTCATTGTGTTCCACTACTCTTAATTTGTAGCCATTCCTCTGACCGATACCGATACAGAAACATTTCTCCTTTGACAAGGAGGTCCTTGCAATTTCTTCTTAGTAGATCAGTCAGTGACGAATGGTGTGAAAGCTATACTGCTCGCTTGCTCCAAATATAGCGTACATCTTCTCTGTAGTGTACTCAGCTAGCGCCTGCTTGAAATTTGAAAACTTTTTTCTGAACTATGACTTTTGGTTGACAGCAGTGTTCCTTACAGCTGTTGTGTGGTTATCTGCTCACTGCTCATAATGGTCACCTGGCAGACTTGTACATCTTCCAAACAAGGCTTTTTCAGAGTCTCCCTGCAGTAATGCTTGAATTCAATCCATTTGATGCAATAGCCATGGATCTCTTGCAAACAAGATGTTAGCAATACGGAAATTCCAAAAACCAGAAAACTTTTTTTCACAAACCAGTGGCAGCAACATACTTATGTCACCTACAGAACTCAAGCACTTACGTGGGAAGAAAATGAAGTGACATAATTGTGACGCTGGCAAACTAGGTGCCAGGTCATGCCAAGGCCTCAGGCCTCACTGAACACTTACAAATACATAGCTGGAAGCCAGTCTTGCTTACCTGTGTGTTGGCATTACCAAAATATTAGCTGTTAAGTTCAAGTTCATAAGAATGTGTTCAGTGTTTTATAACATGCTTGTAGGATGCTGCATGTATTGTTCTCACTCAACTATGCCCCATGTTATAATGCAACAACAAACATTTGCATAGTATATACTCCTGTAACTAAGTAACCCATCAAACAGAAAGAAGCCTTGTGTAATGCAAATGAAGGACTATAGCAGGAAGGTGCTAATTCCTGCACATTGAAAAGCAATGGTCATTCTGTATGATGATCAGAGATCAAAGACTCTAATCCATTCCTCTCTCTCCATCACCAAAGAATGCACACAGGTAGCCAGTGTCAACTTGTTTTTCCTGTGAGAAGAAGCTATAAGTATGGACACAAGTTAAAAATTCTTCACCTCTGGATTCTAACAGGGCAGAATAACTGAAGACGACGGAGACCCACAGGGTTACTCCGGGTAGTCCAAAAATAATTTTGGGAAACTGGCAGATTACTAGATCACTGCTACCTTTTGAAATTAGAGACTGAGATTCACCTGTACATATATTTTACCTGCTCTTACCTCTCAATAACTCTTATTCCTTTTTCTCTGCTAATAAACCTTTAGTTAGTTTACTATAGAATTGGCTACCAGTGTGGTCTTCGGTGTGAGATTTAGGATGCAGGTTGACCTGGGTGAGTGATTGGCCTCTTGGGACTGGAAGTAACCTGAATATTGTTGTGATTTTTGGTGTAAGTGACCATTTACCACATAGCCCATCTTTTGCCTGGGCTGCAAGATAGTCACCTCACGTACTGCAGTTTATCTGTGACTCTGTTATAAGACTATTGTAAAACTTTAGGAGTTCATATTTGGCACTAGGTTGGTAAAATCTAATTATAGAACATACCATCAGTTGAGGTGTCTGCCCTGAGGTTGGCACTCACAATTGAGAGCCACTCCAGACAGTGCAACAATCAAACTATACATTGGCCACATAATGATCATCATCACTTTGGGCCAGATTGGGAACCCTTCTTCCAACAGGTGAATAGCTACAAGTAGTCCCACTCAAGACATTAATGGAACTTCCTATAATGCTCTGTAGCAGTTTGCTTGTGCTCCTCTTCAAAGCAGTTGTGACAATGGGGCACCAAAGCTATCTCCTCAGTTAAAACTTCATGACATCCTGAACATTCCAAAAAGACAAGTCTGTATAATGAAACTTTATCACAAGTACAAGGCATGATCCATTTGTTGTTTATCCAGTGTACTTAAGCACTGCCTATTTTATCTTCTTTTCTGATACAGACATTACAATACTAATGACTGAAAACAAATAAGTTACAATTATTTTGTTGACTGCAAAAAGTATTATTCATTTGAAGACAGACAGACTTACTATGCAATCATAAATAGTGGAATCTATTAAAAACAAGTTTGTATTGCTTTAGGGTAACAGCATGAACACCAGGTTAATCTTCAAATTAATCAAAACTGCAGTAATTCTCTGAAGGGTGGGTTCTAATGATGTGTCTCCTTTAATAAAACCTGAGGACACACACTGGGGTCTAATCCTGCAAGATGCTGAGCATCCCCAAAAAGGTGCTGAGTACCCCCATCTCCTACTGAAGTTAATTTGCATTGAGGAGGCTGAGCATTTCTTAGAATTGGGCTCTTGCTGATGCATACATGTCTCCAGGGCACTGGAGATACAAGACTTAAGCCACCTAAGGTGTTCATCAATCAGCACTATTGGCTAGACTGGCATGTCTTCCTGTGCTATAAAACTCTTATGTGGACAAATTTAAAATACCAGAATAGCAAATATAATCTTGTGCCCTGTAACTTAGCTCCAGATTAAATATTCATATTCATTGTTTAATTACCATATTTACTTACAGAAATTAATGTATGGCATATTTGTCAATTTTCCTTCCTCTGATCATACGCCAATCAGCATCCTCTGTTCACATGCCCCAACTAAATCATCCACTGCCAAATCAGAGAGTTAGTGCCGTTTAGAATTGATGTATACAATCAGGCACATTAAGCAGCCTCCACTTGAATTTCTCAATACAAAGTGAAGCTGACATACTGATGGGGTCACCAGGGAAGGGGAAGGGTTGTAACCAGTAAAGCAAAATCAGCAAACATTTAAAAATTATACTGAAAATGGAACTGGCTCAACCGTTCAAGGTGTAGGGATACTGTACAGTTGATAAGCCTTAAATACATGTATATTTCTCAATTATGCAATTCTCCTATTAGTAAGAGAATATGACCACTGTATGGTTTTTTTCCAATTATGCAAACTTCTCCATTCTGACCGACTACTATGAATTACTCTGATTTGGTTGGGCACTGCTCTCAAATCCATTTGCACACAACACCTGGTTTACCTCTTCTTTCCTCATCTACCATTGACACTCAGTGCACCTCTGGCCCCAGATATTAAATACAACTTAACTTTAAAAATGTATGAGCGTGCATGTGAGCAGAGGTCTGTTAAGTTAATCATCCCGCAAGGGAAAGGAAGAGGAGTGACAGGTATTGAGAAGACTGCAGAGCATGGCCAGGAAGAAGTTGAGGCAGACATTTATTTATCATTGGAATATGGAACGGGAGGGAGTTCTGAAAGCATCAGCCAGTTCAGGTCAGTGACACGGTCCCACACGACATTCTCACAAGCAAGCTGGAAAAAATGCAGGCTTGGTAGAACGATCATTAAATAGATACACAATTGGTCAAAGAGTAACTATTAAGGAATGATATCAGATTGGAAGGAGGTGTCAAGTGGGGTTCCACGGGGATCTGTTCTGGATGTAGGAATAGAGAGCATACTAATCAAATCTGCAGAAGACACAAAGCTGGGGTGGAGGGTAGGGTTGCAAAACACTTAGGACGACAGAGCTAAAGTTCAAAAGGGATCTTGATCAACTGAAGAACTGGCTATAGACAACAAAATGAAATTTCAACAAATGTAAAGTGTCACACTTAGGAAAGAAAAACCAAATGCACAAATACAAAAATGTGGGACAACTGGGTTGGCAGCAGCATTGCTGAGAAAGATGTGGGAGTTGTGGTGAATTAGAACCTCAACATGAGTCAGTGAGATGCTGTTGCACAAAAAAAAAAAAAAAAAAAAAATTAAAAATTAAAAAAAAAAGCCACGCAAATGCAATTTCAGGTTGCATTAACAGAGGTATAGCATGCAAGCCACAGGAGGTATCACCTATTAATGCAACCTGAAATTGCATTTGCGTGGCTTTTTTTTTTTTTTATTTTTAATTTTTTTTTGCGCAACAGCATCTCACTGACTGGTACCACTCTACTCGGCTTTGGTCAGCCCTCAGCTGATGTCCAATTTTGGTTACCGCTGCGCAGAAAGGATGTAGAGAAACCTGGAAAGGATCCAGAGGTGAGTGACAAAGATGATCAAAAGGATGGAATGCAAGCCATTCGAGCAAAGACTGAAGGAACTGGGTAGGTTTAGTTTGAAAAAGAGGCGAATACTTAAAAGGCTGCCATAAAAAATATGGAGAAAAATTGTTCTCTCGTGCCATAGAGGACAGGACAGGACAGGACAAGAGGCAATGGGTTCAAACTACAGCATAGCAGATTTAGATTAAATCTCAGGGAAAACTGTAAGAACAGTAGGACAATGGAACAAACTGCCTAGGGAAGTCATGGAAGCTCCTTCACTGGAGGTTTTCAAAAAGAGACTGAATAGTCATCTGACTTGGATGATTTATACACAACAAAACGTGCATCTTGGCAGGGGGGTAGACTAGATGACCCTTGCAGTCCCTTCTAGCCCTATGATTTAAAATAGTCAAGGAGATCACTGGACAGAGATGATGTTGATCACATAACAACAACATAAGGATGCTCCCATGTTTACAATGGTAATAACAATGCTCTAGGCTAATAGACACTTTTGCTTCTTGCCTTAGAGTAAATTTTTTTCCATGAAAACCATTTTTAACCACTTAGGTTCCAATTCAGGAAAATAGCACATACTTAACTTTAAGTATGTGCTTACTTAACGGGAACTAAGCATGTGCTTGAAGTTAAGCATGTGTGCAAGAGCTTTCCTGAACATGAACACATTCCTGAATTGGGGCTTTCAGCAAGAATCACCACCAAGTTTCCTAATCAACATTAAATAGATATTTAAAAATTTAATGTGAATATTCTAAAATGCACAAAGTACCACAGAAACTCACTAACATGGCACTAAAAGAGTGAGTCAATTTTAATATTCATTTTTAAATTTATTTTAAGACACTTGTTTCATAATGACAGTAAAAGACTTTGGACTCTGTCTTAGTGAAATACCATGTATGTTGTACCTCATTGCACAAATCAGCACTACTGGACAGCCCAGTGTGTTTATTGATGTATGTGCGTCTAGTAACTTCTGCTTTGCAGGCAGTTCATGTATGCGTCTAATTAGTGTATATAACCTTACTGGGTCACAGACAACTTTGCAATAAAAAGTTAAAACTTAGCACTGTTACCTTTAAATATACCTTAATAGGCACAAAAATGTACTTGGACTATGACCCAGGATAATCACCTTGAATTGGCTAACAGCACAATCCACTATACAGATTAAGCAACACATTGGCCGAAACCTAAATAATAAGTTTCACAAACCTTCATGTCAGGTATGTAAAAGAATCACTAAGTGACTGACATTAGATGCTAAAATTCAGCACTAACAGTATTATTTTTATGACTCTACTCACATGAAGTCTAAAAGAACAGAATATATAGTTACACAGAGAGGATAATAGAAATAAAAGCCCTTTGACTATCAAAAAAAGACAAGAAAGGAGAGGTCATGCCCATTTAGAAGCCAGGTAATACCTATTCCATCTTACAGAAAAATGGCCTTCACCAGTTCACCCTCCTCCATTCAACATAGTGAAAATAATACAACTCTTCTTAAAAACTGGCTATTAGCCATGTTATGTACTGAATCTGAAATCATTTCTGATTGTAAGAACAAAGGTGGCAAAAAGACGACTTTTGGAGAGCATGGTTGGATAGCAGTAAAGAATGAATAATAATAAGCAGTAATGAATAGTAGCAGATTGGATATTAAGAGATTTGTTGATAGCACACACGTTAGTTTTAGTCTAAGAAGCAAGGCTGCTAGGTCATGGTGGTGGGAGAAGTATAATTGCTGGACAAGGGTCTATATACTTTCAAGGTCCTTGACGGCCACATGACAAAATAGATTGTTTTCCCTTCTAGTTACATTGTGTAGAAACATCCCTTACTACAATCGTGGAAGCTTTCCATGCCACCATTGGATCTACTCATGCCATATTCTCATCAATGCAACTTTCCCCACTGCACAGGCCGACCAAAGAGACAGAGTTTCAGCAGCAGACTGAATACTGCCAAAGAAAACTTACAACTCTAGGCGGAAAATCAGACAGGCACCCTATACCAATAGCAATATCGACCCTCAGTTTGTAAAATTATTTGATAAGTGGCAAGAAGAGACATGGAGCAAGGGATAAGAGCAGGAGAAAGGTATATGGGGATAGGAACAGAGCAATGGCGTTGAGGCAAGGAACAAGAGCCAGGAGGAAAGTGAAAAGAGGAGGGGATGACACATGGATTAGTTGAGAGGTTTTATATTTCCCCAACTAAAATATTATGTATTCAATTCTACTGTAGGTATGTTAGAGATTACAAGATATTTTAACAGCTTCCCTCTCCCTACAAATATAGTCTCATCTCTACAAGATTCAGCTTTATGCAGTTGCTCCTCATCTATTAATTATCTTAGCCAGACCTTTGAACAACTTGGAGACGGTGCTATTTGCATTTGATAGAAAGGTGATTCAGAACTGAGTGTGATATCTTTGGTATTCTATGCTGAACTGCATAACAATTTTCTCTATTGGCTTTATATAGATTTTGAACAAGATAGAGGCCGATATGGATCCTTGCAGGCCTAGATAGGTAAGAGTTCTGGCAATGGAGGAGCAGGGAGCTGTGATAGACATCCGAGCATAGTCTGAAAGGAATGACTGAAGTAATCTTAGCGTGAACCCACTAACCACTATCACATTTCTGAGATGAGGCATCAGGATTCCATGGCTAACCATATCAGATGCTGAGGAAAAATTCAGTAACTACTCTTGGGGGGGAATTCAGCACCAAAAAATTAAAAATTCTGCAAAATTCTGCATATTTTATTTGTCAAAACAACACAATATAATCACTTCAATTTCAATTATTTAAAAAAATTTCAAAATACCTGTCAAGTATGTCAACAATACAGACAACAGCAAAAAAGATTCCCCCATGAGTAGGAGTTTCTTTAACTCTCTACAACAACCCAGGGAGGTGATGGAGGGAGCTGTGTGGTACCCTCCAAGCCCAGACACCTACACTCCCTTCCCCCGCGAGGCAAGCCACAGGGCACCCCCAGTTCCAGACACCAGCATTCTCCTCCCTGCCCCCCCAGAGCCCAGCCATGGGGCAGCCCCAGACACCAGCCCCCCAAAGCCTTTACTCCACGCAGCTTCTTTACGGTCCTGCCAGAGGTCATAATGTGGTGCAGTACTGCCCTTCCTCACCCTATGCCAGAGCTGGCTGGGTCTCCCAGGTCCTCGCCCATCCCCGGGAGAATAAGGATCAAAGAGCAGGCAGCCTCCAAACCCATCGGGTTGGGCACTCTGCTCACTGCAAGCTGGGCTCTGCAGAGTCCAGCGGGCCCTAGTGGAGGCCAGAAAATCTGCAGGGAAATAGGTAATTCTGCAAAATTCTGCACACCACAGTGGAGCAAAACTCCCCCAGGAGTAACGAACATGAATATGGATGTATGGCTCGTGTCCATGGCCAAGAGAAAATCATCAATTAGTATCACCACCAGCACCAAACAGAAGCTCTTTAAACTTAGAATCAGCTGCAAAGGGAAACTGACAAAGATTAGGCTCACACAATCTTACAGACCGCTCCATGTATAAAGCATTAGCCTTTGCTTGTTGATGTTAACCTGGCTGTAGAGACGGGGAAGGGGGAGAAGGAGAGGGAGAGAGAGAGAGAGAATGAACAAGAGGAAATGGAAGTACAGAGCACACAGATAAATGAATGAGAAAAAAAGGGGAGAGAAAAAGAAAGATGTATGAGAGATCAGAGCAATGAAGAAATGACAAGCAAAAAAGGGAGAAGAAGAAAAACTGCAGAGCACAGAGTGACGACAGAAGGAGGAAGAAAAAGTGAGACTGAGGGGAAAAAAGACCAAAAAGGAGAGAGAGAGAGAAATGACAAGGTAGACAAACAAAGAATATATGGACATGTCAAGATTCACTTAAAGGGAGATGAGAAATTACTTATAGATGTGGGGAGGAAAGGATTAGTGGGAAAGGAGACTGTCTAGCTCATGAAGTCAGATATAACTGAGTAAAACTGTAAAAATGGATCAAAGTTTTTAAAAAGGCATGAGAGGGGAAAGCTAACCATTCTATACAAACCCAAGAAGTGTACACAATGAGACAGCTGTATCCAATCTTCATGTTTTAAAGGTATTGTTGTAACAAAGACACATAGTCGCAATAGAAAAATGGTCAGAGATTTAAAGTGCCATTGTCCACAGACTACTGAAGGTATTATTAAAAAAAAAAAACACCCACACAGAAGGATAGTATATTGCTAACATGTAATACTGCAAGAGCAAGAGACTGCAAGAGAAAAAAGACAAATATTTTGTCTGCATAGCAGACAGTTGGGATAGACAATGGCAATAAAAGCATTGAACTCTTTCCTGGATGTTCCCAGAGACCACCTGCACAGTCAGATAAAATCAGGAAATTTTTGGGGCGTTTGTTTGGTTTTTTTAAAGCACTAGATTATATACTGTAAGGAACAATCCTGCATTCACAAGGGGACAGATTACATGAACTAATGGGTCTTTTCTATGATTCAATGATTTTATTGTACACTCCTTCTGTACCAAATAAGCAGCCAAGTACCTAGCACCTGGATGCAGCTGACAGGGCAGAAATAGGCCTTGTCTGAAACGAATATGGTCTCTGTGCAGGTAGGTGGAAGGTATTGGAATGTGGAAAAGCATTAAACAGGGCTATCCCTCATAATGAGTCTTCACAAGGCTGGCTCAGGGTATAAGGAGCTAGAGGTCATTTGAAACTCAGGCTTCTTGCATGACAATGCACTACATTGTCTGACTAATCAACTGGGCAAAATAATGGACTCATTCAGTCCTTTTGTGACATTTGAAAATGCCGTCCCTTTTCTATTATAAGGAAAGCAAGCCCCCTCCCCCAGTGCCAACTTTTACGCAGCTTCATTTTTGCTTCTTCTGTTAAAACATTCCAGTGGTAACGCATGCAGATGTACTGCAAATGGGGGTGTGGGGGGTGGAGTCACTGCAGACATATATCTGCATGAGTTAATGAGCTGCATCTGTGTTAACACAATAGTGACAGACTGCATTGCCATAATATCATAACAACTCTAATTAGCAAATATCATTTTAATGCCAAAATACCAATGGGACTAGAACAAACAAACAAATAATGAACTACTGCTGTAACTGTAAGCCATCCTCTCAAGGCCAGCATACCAAAATGGAATACAAGATTAATGACAAGAGGTTAGAACAAATGCTAATGTAGTTTCATTGCAAAGGAAGTGATTTCTCTTGGATAAACTACATATAATATACAGAACCTAGTAACTGTGCAAGTACGACTCTGCACAACAGCTAACACAGGGCCTCAGATAACGGGAGGGTGAAAAGGAGGAAAGAAGTCAATCGGTTAGTAAAGTTTGGGTCAATAAAAGTTACAAACTATCCCTCAGTGAGCCTACTACTTTAATGAACTGACCAGATGCTCTCTCAGGGCCTAATCCAGATCCCATTGAATTCAGTGGGAATCTTCTCATAGAGTTCAATGGGTTTTGGATCAGGTGTTCACACCATTAGTGTAAGATAAAAGATTCAAATTAAAATGAGAGGCAAGTTCTCAGTAAGTCAGAAAAAAAAAATCGATTTTCTTGGGAAATTCATGGAGGATGGGTCCATCAATGGCTATTAGCCAGGATGGGCAGGGATGGTGTCCCTAGCCTCTGTTTGCCAGAAGTTGGGAATGGGCAACAAGGAATGGATCACTTGATGATTGTTCATTCCCTCTGGGGCACCTGACACTGGCCACTATTGGAAGACAGGATACTGGGCTAGACGGATCTTTGGTCTGATCCAGTATGGCTGTTCTTATGGAAAAATTGGGGAAAATGTTGGAGCAACAGGGAGCAATGAATTTTATCCATAGGGTTCTGGGTTGCAATAGATTAAAGGAGTAGTTTTTTCACCTCTGGGAACACAGAGTAGTGATTAAAGTCAGTTTGGTGTTCTCTTCCTAGTCTCCATAGTCCAAAACTCATCCCTGTTATAACCCTTTGAGTTACACAGGGATGAATTTGGCACTAGTTGTCTACATCACAAAGACACTTCACAATTAGACATAACTGACAGCCTCTGCTAAAGAGAAGCCCAAACCTGGAATACTAGGAGAGTTGTAAGTCAGGAGTGAGGTTCACTGGCAGAACTGAGTAGGGAAGTTTGTACTGTACCTATTTGCACTATGCTTAGCTCCAGGGCCATCCCTAGCTATTTTGGTGCCCTACGCAGCCCCCACACTGGGATGGGGGGGTTGTGTGGGGCCCCACCCCAGGCCTCCACTGCGATGGGGGAGGGCTGTGCCCAGGCCTCCGTGGGCGATGGGGAGGGGCCTGGCCACTTCCTGCAGGAAGTGGAGTGACCCAGACCCAGCCTGCTCTGCTCCCCTGGCTCCCAGGCTTGGGGGGGAACCAGCACTCGCCGGTGGCACGGCTGGGAACCAGGGAAGCAGAGCAGGCTGGGGCCGGGTGGCTGACTTACAGGTGAGTGCAGGTCCGACCACTTCTGGAGTCTGCAGGGGAGTGGGGGCGGGGCTGGGGCGGAGCAGTGGCAGGAAGAGGCGGGACTAGGGCACAGCAGGGGCGGGGGTCCTGGGGAAGAGCTGGAGCAGGGGCTGGAGCAGCATACAGGTGCCCCAAATTTCCTGGTGCCCTACGCAGCTACGTACTTTGCGTATGGGTAAGGACGGCCCTGCTTAGCTCAAGCCAGACATTATGGACCCCACTTTTAGTGCTCATTAAAGTAAGTATTTTCTAATGTCCCTAAGTGACTTAGGAGCACAAGTCCCACAGAAAGACAAGTGGGACTTATCCCCCTAACTCAGGCACTTTTGAAAATCCAACCGTAAATCCACTCAACATATTATATATATTTAACGTGAATATTCTCAGAAATATTTGTACTGAGTTCAACAGACTATCTAAAAATCCAGCAAAAGCTCTAAAATCCAGACCCAAAACACACAAAGCATAAATAATTAACTATCTTACTAAAAAAGAAAAGGAGTACTTGTGGCACCTGTCAAATTTATTTGAGCATAAGCTTTCGCGAGCTACAGCTTACTGCAATGTTAAAGGTCAGTTGTAAAACAACAAATAAAAATAAATACAATAATTCAATCTCAACCTCAGTAAAGGGATACATTTTCAACTGCAGCCTCTGTTTGCGTCCCCTGAAATAGGTCCCTAAATGTTTGCACTCACAAAAAAAAATGTGCATGCCATTATCTGAATGTGAAAATGGGCATTTGTGCATACAAATCAGGTAGTTGGGACATCACTTGACTGGCATGCAGAAACGGATATTTGCACCAAAGATACACAGGATTTTTAAAAAATTTTTAAACAGGCATAAGATCAGAGACTGTGGCTGAAAATTTGGCCCTACACACAGTATACATTATTATATGTGCTGCAAATGCTAAATATCACAGGAAGAATGAGGCTGGAATGAAAGCCCCGACTCCAAATATATTTTACTTTGCTGGTTTAGGCACAGCCTTCATATGAGTTAAACAGTTTGTGTTTTTGATTATTTTTTTTAAATAATAAATACGAATAACCTTCTCTTCAGCATTCACTGCATCTAAAGACAAGAAAATTCTTTTTATAGTAAGAAGACTGAGAATTTCAAATACTTATTCCAGGCTTTTAACTACAGTATTCAGAAAAATATTCACAAAAATTCTTTGAAGTATGGTATACCCAGCCATGGTTTTCCCTGTAATCCAAATACTACTTTTGTTCTACAGATCATGTATGTGAATTCTAATTTGCATATCTGTGCAAGCCCTAAAATTTAGTTTTAATACAATACAGGATTATTGGTGGAAGCAGGAGAAAGTGCATTAATAGTCCAAAGTACCTCTACCTGTATGTTCTAAAACACATTAAAAGAAATAGCTGGGCAGAGACGTTGATAGCGTGTGGGACAGAAGCACTGTTACTTCCAAAGAGTGATCTAGTAAAAGGGACTCCAGCACAGGAGACCAGAGATTACATTTTGCCTCCACTGAAGTCACTGCCAGTTTTGCTATTGACTTCAACGGAACAAGGATTTCACCCCAGGTTCTTAATGAAAAGAAGGATCATAATACTTGGCTTTTATTATAAGACAGAATATTTTGACAATTACTAATCTGTGACAGCCATTTCAAAAATCCAGAAAGTACCTCCCTCTTGTTGAGAGGTGGATGTCACTTTCCACATACAACAGGACACTAAAAATTAGTGACGACATGTACCATAAATGCAGAATACAGTGGAATTCAGACTACTTGACTCATGCATACATGCTGTTCAGAACAATTATGACATTCTAAATACATGTGGTGATTGGATCAAAATTTGTGAGGCATTCATATGCAGTATCACAATGTTGATGGCACCAGAGAACCCATTGTGACATTTGTTCAATATTGTAAATTATGCTGATTTCAACTGGATTTACTTTATTCACACTAGGTATAGACTGCCATAGATTATAATATTTTATGAAAATTATGCACAGCAGCTAGCTGCTTTTCAAACCTAAACAACTGCTATTTTGTTTTAAATGAGGGGCAGCGGACACTCAAAGGCCTACTTGACATGATGGATTACTATCCTGGAAAAATCTCTTTTAATGAACACATTTTTTCATACAAGTTCATTATTGAGAAGTGATAAAAGCTTCTGAACCTAGCAGAAGTTCTAGATGCTTTGCTCTTCCATAATTTAAAAAACAAACTATTTAAATGAAAAGTAAGCACATACCAGCTAATCGCTTCTATACTGTACTTCAGACCAATACAAATTAAAACAGACAATTAATAAAATCTTCATAATTTACAATGCAAATACGGAGAGTCTCGCTAGCACCAGTACTGACATTTTCTTCAAGAAAGTTTTTATTTCTGCAAGTAATCATGAAAAAACTACCTTGTTTCACTGAGGTTTGGTTTATGGACATGTAGCCAATGACTACATTTTACTACCACTGTTTCCAAATAAACCACTATTTGCATGGGAAAACAGCTTAGTGCATTCTTTAAAAACAGGCAAGCCACTAATTGATTCAACATGTTGGCAGTTTTAAAGAAACGTATTAGACAGGAACAAATGGTGTATCCTATTTTGTGTTGCAATACCCTGAGCTTGACTTTAAGAGTGCTTATATTTCTATATGTCAAGCTCTTATTACGTTGCCTGCTAAATAATCTTCAATACTTAAATAGGGAGTACAACCTAAACAGAAACTAAACCATATACAGTTTATTGAGAAGTTTTAAGACTATTAGGAGCACCTAATTTTAAAGGCACAAAAAGTCCTAAGCAATATCAAGATTAAAAAACGTAAAAACCTTCTTCTGATCCAATCCACCCTCTCAAAAGCATATCATTTTGCTCCAACAAACAGTTAATCTCTTCATAGAGGACTGAGTGCAAGATGTTCAAAATGTTCTGTCCAATAGCTGCACTATTATAATGTTAGTAATGAAGGAATTCTTTTACCTCTCACCCATCCTGGCTAGGTGATTGCAAAACATAAAAATTTAATTAAAATATCCATGCTTTGTAACCTAATTATGTTCCAATTTACCCCCAACACCACTAAGATTCAACTGGCATGAAAGAGCTGGGTATTATTAGTTACTGGCTGCAAACCAGAGATTCCACTAATAAGTGGCATGTTAGTCAGGCTCTTGGCATAAGAGACTAGTGGCCCCTGGCAGAAGACTTTGTCCCTAAAAATAAATCTGATTAGCTGATCTTTAAAACAACAATTTCAAAACAAACATTTTTATAAAAACAATGTTTTCATTATATAGCAATCCAGTGTTTGTTCTGGCTTTGCTGTTATTTCTGATGGCTATGTTTACCTTCCCTCTCTGATAGCACAAGTTGATTAATTCTTTGAACATCCATCTCCAGGCATCGAAGGCACACATGGGAAGGATGAGAAACCATAATTTGAGACAAATGTCTGCACCTGTATTTCATAAAATCAGATACTCCACAACGTTTGGTCCCACAGATGAAAATAATTGCAAAAATGATGGGAAACACTGCATTCCCTACTTTGCAGAACCTCTTAGTAATTAAGAAATAATGTTATCCTTCACATCGTGAAGAGCTCAGTCTCACCCACAGCCCCTGCCTGACATGGGCCACCGGATCTTAATGATCCAACAAAATGCTTACAGCTGCCTAACTGCCTTATAAAGGGACCACAGGTCCCATAAAATCCACAAAAGTGGCCAAAACTTCACAGCTTTCGAACTTTTCCACCAGATTGAATGTTATTGTTTATAGGTCTTGGCAACCGGTCAATTTCTCTCCATGGCAGCAGTCAGAAGAGTATTTACGACCTGTACAGGTGCCCAGAAAAACACTTATCTTCTATGCACAAATGAAACATGAACCAAAAAGGAGAAGGGGTCAGAGGGACCCAGTTGCAGATAAGTCCTGGCCAGGATAACGGATACACAAACTGACCAAGAGGGTCCGCCCAGCCCACCCCAGCTCTCAGCTCAGCCCAGATATTCGGGGAGAGAATGTCCCCCACCTCCCCATCTCCACAAAGCACCACACTCCCGCACTGGCGAGCGACGCCTGCTGTAACACCACACTAGGTATCAGCAGGCATGGTCCCTACTAACGAGCGGGGTGGACGAAGGGGTCAAACTGGCCTTAAAAGCGTCGGGCCGGAGGGCAGCGTACCCCCAGGCAGGGATTTCTGCAGGCAGACCTTAGGGGCTCCGCCCGCTCCCACGCACCTGCATGCGGCATGGTGATGGTCTCGTTGGCGTTGCTGGAGCCCACGTTGAAGATCACCACGGCAGAGGCGTTCTGGGCGGCGGCGTGCCGGATCTTATCCTTGTACGTGCAGTTGCCCCTGGGGATCAGCGCCACCCAGCTCTTGCCCGGGCCCGGGGCGGCGAAGCGGGCGTGGGGGTCGCAGGCCAGCCGGTCGTGGGCGGAGGCGGTCATCACCACCTGGCCCCGGGCATCCTGCTTGGGCGAGTGCTCCCCGTAGCGCCCGCACTCGCTCTTCTCGCTGCGCAGCTCCAGGCTGCCGGCCGCCGGCTCGGCGTAGGTGATGTTCACGAAGGCCGTGTACCACTCCTCTTTCTCGGCCACCGTGAAGTCCAGGCAGAGCAGATGCACGAAGCAGAAGGAGAGCAGCCATGTTGAGAGGGCCAGGCTGCGGCACGCCTGGATCAGAGACACTGCCATCCTTCCTCGGCCTCCCCCCTCGCCTCCGGCCCGGCTGCGTGTGCGAGCGAGCACCGGAGCCCGCTCGGGGGGAGGCGGCGGCTGCTCCCGCTGCTGGGATCCGGCCGCGCGAGGCAGGGGCGGGGGGGAAGCTGGCTGGGTAACCTCAGCTGCAGTGCATTTCACTGGGGGCTTTTCCCTGCCTCCGAGCGCCTCGCTCCGCAGCTCTCTCCCCCTCTTCTCCCTTTCCACCCCGCCCCCCTCGGGCTCCTGCCCGGCTCTGCGGTCGCTTCCCTCTCCCTTTGGGGGCAGGGGGTGGTTGCAACTGTACGGGAGCTTGTGGGAGCCCCTTCAAAAGGGAGCTCCGGCTGGCTGAGGAGGAGGCGTTCTCGCTATATGGAGCGGGGGGGGGGGGGGGCTGCTTCTCGCCCTCCCCCGCTCCACCCCCTCGCCGGGTAGCTCTGCAGGCGGCTCGCCAGAGGAGATGCTGGCTCTGGGGGGGAGCGGGGGGTAGGGGAGGCGCGTGCAGGAGGGGCTTTGGCGTGATGTCGAGAGCCCTTGCGGCTGGGCTTTAATGGCGCTCAGCCTTGGAGGGGCAGCAGCGCCACCTGCTGGGAGACAGGCGGGACAGCGGCAGAACCAGTCTGTGAGCCGGTGGAGGGGAAGATACCAGACTCTAGGGCAGTAGCTTTCAACCCGTGGTCTGCGGACTCCTGTGGGGAGGGGGCAAAGGACTATGTCTAAGCCAGGGTCTGTGAAAGGTTGTCACCCTGGAACAGTGGTTTTCAACTTGATGCCTGTGGAGCAGGGGTGCTGCACACAGACTGTCTAAGATTTCCCAGGGTCTGCACCTCCATTTGAAATTTTTAGGGGTCCACCAATGGCAAAGGTTGAAAACCACTCTAGCAGAAAGTCTGGGAGAAAATTGAAGTTTAGGATTAGAGACTTTAAAAATCACTTTTTGGACCCTGTTATTTTAATTAATTTACTTGTTTTCCTGCCTGCGATCAATGAGAATTTTTCTTGATTGGCAAATTATCCATAACTACCCACAATGGGGTCACGGTCCTCTTCCTCTGAAACATCTGCTACTAGCCCCTGTCAGAGACAGCGCACTGGATTGGATGGCCCACCGCTCTGACCTGTTATAACAGTTCCGATGTTCCTAAGAAAAGAAAGCAATAAAGGACAGTTCGCCACTGAATTTCTGTTTTATTATATGGATCTCTAACAATAAACAAGTGTGTGCTATGCTGTTACATGAGAGAAGCATTTATGTATGTATATGCATGTATATTTATAGTGAGGTGTGTGTATGCATACATTTGGAAACAAACATTCTGTTTCAAAACAGAACAGACTTGCACAATAAACAGATTTAAACACAAAAACAAGTAGGTCAACTATTGACACAAATATAAAGAATGTTTAGTGTGAAACTTAAAAAAAAAAAAACAACCCAGAACTTCTGAGGCAACAGCAATTAAAATTGGTGAGTCAAGCACAAAGAGCGGGGCAAAAAAGGAATGGGTAAAATCCTGGACCTGCTGTAGTCAATGTTTTGGAACTCTGATTCTTTATTATGTATAATAATTGGAATTAAAATACTCACAGGGAGTAAGTATGTAGTCAATATTCTGATCTCTTTCACACCAGTATGAAAAGAGTGTTAAACCACAACTGAGTCATTCTGTATCTACTCCAATGCAAATGAGATCAGAATCTGTTGTATATAAGGAGAAAAAGTTACGTTTTGCAATGGCCATTTATTCTTTATTGTAAACAGATAGCTGACATGATGAACATATATGGTCTGTTTTAATCTTCTTGTGGCTAAACTCTGCTGTTGCCCTTTGACTTACATGGGACTTGTGCATGTAAACTGATGGCAGTATTTGACTTTTAAGTTATGTTGCTACATGGTTACGTTGAATGTGGGCAGAGTATATACCCAACCAGTAACATATCTGTGGTGCTTCAGAAGGACTGCTTTCCCAAAATGGGGAAGAGTATGATCAAAATTGGTTGGGAAGGGAAAAAAAATCACAAAAGGGTGAATAAAAATTGGGAGTTGTTTAAGAAGAATCATAGAACCGGAAGGGACCTTGAGAGGTCATCTAGTCCAGTCCCCTGCATTCAGGGCAGGGCTAACTATTATCTAGACCAGAGGTGGGCAAACTATGGCCCGGGGGCCACATCTGGCCCTCCAGACATTTTAATCCGGCCCTCGAGCTCCTGTCAGGAAGCAGGGTCAAAGTCTTGCCCCACTCCGCATGACTCCCGAAGCAGTGGCACGTCTCCACTCTGGCTCCTACGCATGGGGCAGCCAGGGGGCTCCGCATGCTTCCCCCATCCCAAGCACCTCCCCTGCAGCTCCCATTGGCCGGGAACCGCAGCCTGTGCACAGGGTAGCGTGTCTCCGCATAGGAGCCGGAGCGGGGACATGCCACTATTTCTGGAAGCTGCTTGAGGTAAGCGCTGCCCGGAGCCTGCTCCCTTGACCCTCTCCTGTGCCCCAGCCCCGATCCCCCTCCTGCCCTCTGAACCCCTCGGTCCCAACCTGGAGCACCCTCCTGCAACCCCAACTCCTCATCACCAGCCCCACCCCAGAGCTCATATCCCCAGCTGGAGCCCTCACGCCCTCCTGCACCCCAACCCCCAATTTCCTGAGCATGCATGGCCCACCATACAATTTCCATACCCAGATGTGGCCCTCAGGCCAAAAAGTTTGCTCACCCCTGATCTAGACCATCCCTGACAGGTGTTTGTCCAACCTGCTCTTAAAAATCCCCAATAATGGAGATTCCACAAGCTCCCTAGGCAATTTATTCCAGTGCTTAACCACTCTGACAGTTAGGAAGGTTTTCCTAATGTCCAACCTAAATCACCCTTTATTAGAGTTTATTAGGTGACCAAAAATCCACAATCAAGTAACAGAACAATTTTGGGTAGAAGCCCATCCTTGTTCAGTATGGAAGTGAAGCCAGTAACTGGGGGAAGGATATAACATAGAAAAAGAGGAAGTACATACCAACCACTATATTAGAAGTTATGAAGTACAGAAAATTGATTCAGGGAAGCTAAATACATCAGTGGAAAAATCCAGACCTGGCAGGGCTAAGCACAATAAGACTGAGATTTTAAAAGTATATTTGTAAGCATTTCTTTTGTTCCTATGGTATAGGCCCCCTTACTAGATCTAGATGGTAAGAATGTTGATAATGATGCAGAAAAGGCAAAAGTGTTCAAATATATATTTATGTTCTGTATTTGGAAAGAATCAGGACAATGAACTTGTATCACATTGGGTAATGAAGTACTTTCCTGCTCATTAATAATTAAAGATGATGATAAACATTTTTAAACTAAAAGGTCCAGACACCTTAACACCCAAAAATCCTAAAAGACTTGGCCGAGGAGATCTCTAATCCTCTGATTTTAATTTTTTAATAAATCTTGGATTACCGGGGAAATTTCAGAAGACTGAGAGTATGCTAGAGTTATGCCAATATTCAGGAAAGGGTAAGTGGGATGACCCACGTAATTATAGGCTGGCTAGTCCTAGGAAAAATCATGGAAAAGAATAAGAGGATGGGAATATACTTAGTGCCAGTCAACATGATTTTATAGAAAATAGGTCTTGTCAGACAAAATTTAATTTTTTGGTGAGATTACAATTTTGCTTGATAAAGACAACTGCATAGCTGTAATTTCCTTAAACTTCTATAAGGCAGTTGCCTTTGTACCCACATGACAGTCTTATTACAAATTTATCATTATACAATAAATGAAGCAGACAGATTAATAACTGACTAAGATTAATAAACACTTTATACAGCAGTGGTGTTCAGTTATATTTTCTGAGGGGCCAGGTAAAGCAATGTTCAGATCTTGGAGAGGCAAAGAGCTGTTCAGGTGTTTGCTCCCTAGAGACAGCACAGAAATTCTTCACCCATCAGACGGATTGGCAACTAATGGCATGCATGCCAGAGATTGTACATTGGCTGGTTTTTGAATAGCACGCAGACTGAGAGTCCCATCAGGGCAGGTTTTGAGCTGCACTTCAGTATATTTTCCCCTCTGATTACCATCATGCCAAGTTAAAGTCTGTTTATCTGAATTTCAGATAACCCAAAATCCTGATTATTCAGATGAGCAGTATGTCCCCCATGCTCATTTTCTGTCCCAAGGGAAGAGAGAGGGAGGGGAGTAGCTGCAGAAGACAGGAGCCTCCTTAGTACTGCCTGAGTGCGGGGAGCTGGGAGGAAGAGCGGACGGTGGAGGATTTGGAGGAGATCCAGGGGACTACTCCACCCAGATCCTGTCCCATTCTTGCCACCCCTGACTCCTGCTCCCAGCTGGAGAGTCTCTTGTAAGGACAGCCCTGTTACCTGGCTCCATCTCCAACCATGGACAGCTCAAGCTGTCAGCTCAAGCTCCGCCCTCAGCTCTTGGTAGCTCAGACCAGGGATGGTCCCACTACTCAGCTCTGGCTGGCCCATGGCTCCCAGCAGCTCCAGCTCCTGCACTCCCCTTGTAGTCCTGGCTGCAGTGGTTCCACCCTGACACACATGTGAGCATTCCTACCCCACTCAGGCCAGCAACTGCCAGCTCAGAGGATGCTCTGCAGCCAGGGAAGGAAAGAGGTCACCTGGCAGAAGAGCTCAGTGACTGGAGCCACTTGCTGGGCCTTTCATTATGCCTACCAGGCATCAGCTGTTCCCCTTCCTGCTGGGGGCCCTGAGCCCTTCCTGCTGGGGGCCCTGCTATCCGGCTCTAGCTTGCCCCAGGTCCCGGCAGCCAGTGGGGATGCTGCAGTCAGGACCATCAGGGGAGTGGGGGGCCCAGAGCCACTGGGAGCCCAGAAAGGAGCTGGAGTGAGGTAGGGTGGTTGCCCTTATGGCAGAGCTCCCAGCTAAAACCCAGTGGGCCAAATGGAAAGCCTTACCAGGCTGGATCTGGCTAATTGAAGAATAATGTTATACAGCATTGGTGAAAATGATACTGGAATACTGTGTCCATTTCTACTGTTCACATTTTTAAAAGGATGTTGAAAAATGTGGAAGGGTGCAGAGAACAGCCATACAAAAAATTCCAAGATGAGAGAAAAAACCCTACAGTGAAAGACTTCAGGAGCTCAATCAGGAATTTTTTAAATCAGAAATAAGTTTGAGACGTGAGTTGATTATAGGGTATACTTGAAATAACTTCACAGAAGAAAAAAAAAAGCCAAACAGGTACTAAAAGGCTTTTTAATCTAGCAGAGAAAGGAATAACAAGAACCATTGGTTGGAAGCTAGAACCAGACACCTCAAGTTAGGAAAAAGGCACTTTTTTTTTTAAACATTCAGGGTTATTAACCATTGGAACAAACTATCGAACGAAGTGGTGGATTCTCCATCTTTTGGAGTCTTTCAAATCAAGTGTATATGCTTTTCTGGAAGACTTGCTTTAGTCAAACAAGACTCAATACAGAAGTAACTGGGTCAAGTTCTTTGGTCTATATTATATAGCAGGTCAGACTAGATTAAATGGCCCATTCTTGCCTCAAAAATCTGTCAATCTAGGAGTAAAGACAGCAAGACTTGTTTATTCCCAGTACCTTACTTTAAAATAAACAGTTATTAATTTGACCTACTGTAGTTCAATGTTGAATAATAGAGAAGTGAAAATGTACAGCAATTCTACTTAACATTTTATTTTTTGTGTTGCCAAGATCATTCTGAACTCTCCTTCTGTCTAGCTCCTTAAAATTCCATTCTTGCTCTGGAATAGGAATATAATACCATTAACTAGACATCAAGCCAGCCTTACCATTCCTCCCAAGCCTGCAAATTATTTTGCCACTAACCTTACCCTACCCTATGCTCTCTCCTCCAAAAAAAAAGACTGACCTGTGTTCCACTCACCTCCTCGCAGAAATGTAAAGCAAGTGACTCTTGTCCTGCATGATCAAATACCACTTTGCATTAATGCGAATGAACAGCACATGCTCAGGGCTTATCTATGCAGGGAGAAAGCCTACAGTAGTTAGTGCAAAGTACTAGCCTAGCTACTCCACACCAACTCAGTATATGGATACTAAAAGGGCTTTTATGCAGAGTAGCTTAACATACTTTGGAAGTGCATTAAGCTACTGTGTACAAAGGCACTTTTAGTAAACAGTAAGAGTGTTCACCTAGCTAAGCCAGCCAAGGGTACTCTTAATGTTCAGTAAGAGAGTATCCATACTGGGAGTTAGGGTGTAGTAAGCAGTGTGCTTTAAATTCACACAGTCACTTATTGAACAATAACTTCACTGTGTAGATAAGCCCTCCATTTTTATAATGGGGTCCTGAAAACCAGGAATGTCCCTGTTCGCATGGTCTGTACCAGTCATTTTTACAGTGTCTGGTACTTTTCTTTTTTATACTCCGGTAGACTTATGGACACCTTAGGGAGTCATTGGCCAGCTGACTTGCTGAAATTGCGGCAGAGCTTTTCATTTAGCTGTTCTCAATTCAGCCCTTGAGCGGACACGGTTAATTTGGAACCCTGCAATGTGAATTGTTAGTTCAAATTATTCCTTCTAACATGTATTACTTTGTATTTGTCATCCATGAATTTCATTTTCCACTGTGCTGCCAATCCAACTACCTTGTCCAGTTCCTCTGAAATTCTTCACAGTTTTCTCTAGTCTTGACTAAATTAAATAATTTTGTTTCATCTGCAAATTTTGTCACATCACTTATCACTTTTTTATCTGTACATTGGTATCAATATGTACCATTACTGGGGCTCCTCCCTAACACTATCCAGAATTATTATCTACATAAAGAATTATTTGTAGTACTTCATATTAAGTGTGTGTTTGGACATCTAGAGATCCTCCCACACTGGACTTCTGCTGCAATAGAAGTGGAGCACTGCTGATTGTGCTGTGTTCTTTGCATAGGTACCAACATTTAGAAAAGTTTTGCAAGAAAAGACAATTGTCTGAATAAGGTGTGGTTCTGGGGACCAGTAGGTCCCCAGCCATTGTAAGGTGCTCTGCGTATTCTGGTGAGTTATAGGACTAAGGGTTTATCTCCACTACCGGTGGGATTGACGCTGCGGTGATCGATCCACCGGGAGTTGATTTAGCGGGTCTAGTGAAGACCCACTAAATTGACCACCGATTGCTCTCCCGTCCACTCCGGTACCCCACTAGAACAAGAAGAGTAAGGGTATGTCTACACTACCCGCCAGATCGGCGGGCAGCGATCGATCCAGCGGGGATCAATTTATTGCGTCTAGTCTAGATGCGATAAATCGACCCCCGAGGGCTCTCCCATCGAGTCCTGTACTCCACCGCCACGAGAGGCGCAGGCAGAGTCTATGGGGAAGTGGCAGCAGTCGACTCACCGTAGTGAAGACACCGCGGTGAGTAAGTCTAAGTACATTGACTTCAGCTACGTTATTCATGTAGCTGAAGTTGCATAATTTAGCTCTATCCCCCCACTTAGTGTAGACCAGGGCTAAGAGGAGTTGACGGGAGAGTTTCTCCTGCCGACCCGGCGCGGTGTGGACCCCGTGGTAAGTAAATCTAAGCTACATCGACTTGAGTTACGCTACTAATGTAACTCAAATTGTGTAGCTTAGATCAACTTTTGCCCGTAGTGTAGACCTGCCCTAAGATAGCACTTTACTAACAATAACTATTCAATTGTCACAGCTTCTCTGTGGCTCATATTTGTGAAATGAGAATAGTCATACTTATCGACAGTACCGCATAGAGAAGCTAAGGCCAGCATATCCAAATTTGGGTGTATAAAATAAGGCACTTAAATCCATATACAGAGTGGACTGATTTTCAGGAGATGCTGAACACCTGCAGTTTCAAATTAAACCCATAAGAGCTGCAGTAGCTCAGCCCCACTGGATTTAGTTGCCTTAATTTAAGCATTCAACATTGATAGTTATAAACTATTTGATTTGAATTAGTCTTGACAAGAATCTTCATAAGGGGCTACAAACTTTCTTTTAAAAAAAGAAAGAAAAGGAAATGTAGACTCTCCTTTAGATTTCCAAGTCCCCTGAATCGTGGTGTGATGTTGGCAGACCAGATGCCAGTGGTGCTGGAACAGTTTTTGGAGTGGGGGTGCTGAGCTGCACCCCTCTTAGCCCGTCCATGTCCCTCACCACCCCCAGAGCTGGGGCCAGGAGCAGGGTTGTGGCTCCAGGAGGGGAAGAGGGACATGGACAGGGGTAAGGCAGCGGAGGCTGGGGCCACAGCTAGAGATGGGTGCAGAGCTTCGGGCATGGGGCCAGCAGCCATGACCCTGCATGCGAGGATGGCAGCCTGGAGCGGAGCCCCCAGGGCTGATAGACCCTGGGCTGGCAGCGGAGCCCCCGGGTGTGGGGCAGATGGCGGAGTGGGACACAGGGCCGAGTGAGGCCAGTGGCCAGGACCACAGACAGCAGGGGCATGGGGCTAGTGGCCAGGGCGTGGGGCTGGCAGCCAGGACACTGGGCACAAAACATGGGGGTGCTGCAGCAACCCCCACATCTCTATTTCCCATGCCTGTGCCAGGTGCCAGCTCTTGCCAAAGCTTTAGGCCTCAGCTGAGAACTGACAAATTCATTGCTGGAAATCAGTCTGTTTCACCTATGTGTTAGTATGGTTAAGATGTGTATTGAACCTGTAACAACATGTTTAAATTTTATGAAATGCTTGTAAATTGCTGCATGCATTAGTCTTACATTTACTTTCTTTACCTTGTTATAAGGTAATATTTAAGTTTTTGCTTTGTAACCGTAAAAAATATTTGTGCTGAATCGCTGAACCCAGTCTGGAGGGATCGTCTCCTGCCCATCAAGAAGGCCTATCAAAACGAAATGGGAAGAAGTGATATGCAAAAGTGCTCATCTCATCAGCTTGAATTCTAGAAGAAGGCAATAAAAATAGCTGACAAGAAAATTTTTCATCTTTTTTGCAGTTTAGACTCTCACAGGACCGGAGCTATGAAACAGAAGCAGAGATGCCAGGGTGAGCTTGGGTTAGCCTAAAAGACATTGAGAGCTGACAGACTGAGAGCTGAAGATTACTTCAACTGGCACAGTCAAGGAACTATGATGTTATTGGAATAACAGACACTTGCAGGGGATGAGGGGTAACTCACATGACTAGAGCTCTATCATGGATGGGTATAAACTGTTCAGGAAGGACAGGCAAGGGAGAAAAGGTGGAGGAGTTGCACTGTATGTAAGAGAGTGGTATGATTGCTCACAGCTCCAGTATGAAACTGGAGGAAAGCCTGTTGAGAGTCTTTGGTTAAAGTTTACAGGCAAGAGCAATAAGGGTGATGTCGTGGTGGGCATCTGCTATAGCTCTCCAGACCAGGAGGATGAGGTAGACTAGACTTTCTTCAGAAAACTAACAGAAGTTTCCAGATCACAGGCCCTGGTTCTCACGGGGGACTTCAATCACCCTGACATCTGCTGGAAGAGCAATACAGCAGTGCACAGACAACAAGTTTTTGGAGAATGTTGGGGACAACTTCCTGGTGCAAGTGCTGGAGGAACCAACTAGGGGCAGTGCTCCTCTTGACCTGCTGCTCACAAACAGGGAAGAATTGGTAGGAGAAGTGGAAGTGGGTGGCAACCTGGGCAGCAGTGATCATGAGATGGTCGACTTCAGGATCCTGACAAGAAGAAGAAAAGGAGAGCGACAAAATTTGGACCCTGTACTTCAGAAAAGCAGACTTTGACTCCCTCAGGGAACTGATGGGCAGGATCCCTTGGGAGGCTAATATGAGGGGGAAAGGAGTCCAGGAAAGCTGGCTGTATTTTATATAAAGAAGCCTTATTGAAGGCACAGGAACAAACCATCCCAACGTGCAGAAAAAATAGCAAATATAGCAGGTGACCAGCTTGGCTTAACAGAGAAATCTTTGGTGAGCTTAAACTCAAAAAGGAAGCTTACAAGAAGTGGAAACTTGGACAGATGACTAGGGAGGAGTATAAAGATATTGCTCAAGTATGCAGGGGTGTAATCAGGAAGGCCAAAGCATAATTGGAGTTGCAGCTAGCAAGGGATGTGAAGGGTAACAAGAAAGGTTTCTACAGGTATGTTAGCAACAAGAAGGTGGTCAGGGAAAGTGTGGGGCCCTTACTAAATGGGGGAGGCAACCTACTGACAGATGATGTGCATAAAGCTGAAGTATTCAATACTTTTTTTGCCTTGGTCTTCACAGATAAGGTCAGCTCCCAGACTGCTGCACTGGGCAGCACAGCATGGGGAAGAGCTGAGCAGCCCTCAGTGGTGAAAGAACAGGTTAAGGACTATTTAGAAAATCTGGACATGCACAAGTCCATGGGTCTGGAGCTAATACATCCAAGGATGCTGAGGGAGTTGGCTGATGTGATTGCAGAGCCATTGCGCCATTATCTTTGAAACTTGTGGTGATCGGGGGAGGTCCTGGACTATTGGAAAAAGGCAAACATAGTGCCCATCTTTTAAAAAGGGAAGAAGGAGAATCTGGGGAGCTACAGACCTGTCAGCCTCACCTCAGTCCCTGGAAAAATTATGGAGCAGGTCCTCAAGGAATCCATTTTGAAGCACTTGGAGAAGAGAAAGATGATCAAGAACAGTCAGCATGGATTCACCAAGGGCAAGTCATGCCTGACCAACCTGATTGCCTTCTATGATGAGATAATTGGCTCTGTGGATATTGGGAAAGTGGTGGATATGATATATCTTGACTTTAGCAAAGCTTTTGATATGGTCTCCCACAGAATTCTTGCCAGCAAGTTACAAAAGTATGGATTGGATGAATGAACTATAAGGTGGATAGAAAGCTGGCTAGATTGTTGGACTTAATGGGTAGTGATTAACGACTCAAAGTCTAGTTGGCAGCCGGTATCAAGCGGAGTGCCCCAGGGGTTGGTCCTGGGGCAGGTTTTGTTCAATATTTTCATTAATGATCTGGATGAGGGGATGGATTGCATCCTCAGCAAGTTCACAGATGACACTAAGCTGAGGGGAGAGGTAGATAAGCTTGAGGGTAGGGATAGTGTCCAGAGCGACCTAGACAAATTGAAGGATTGGGCCGAAAGAAATCTGATGAGGTTCAACAAGGACAAGTGCAGAAGCCAGCACTTAGGATGGAAGAATCCGTTGCATTACTACAGGCTGGGACCGACTGGCTAAGTAGCAGTTCTGCAGAAAAGGACCTGGGGATTACAGTGGATGAGAAGCTGAATATGAGACAACAGGGTGCCCTTATTGCCAAGAAGGCTAATGGCATATTGGGCTGCATTAGTAGGAGCATTGCCAGCAGATCGAGGGATGTGATTATTACCGTCTATTTGGCACTGATGAGGTCACATCCGGAGTATTGCATCCAGTTTTGGGCCCCCCACTACAGAAAGTGGCAAATTGTAGTCTCCAGCTGAGAGCAACAAAAATGATTAGGGGGCTGGGGCACATGACTTATGAGGAGAGGCTGAGGGAACTGGGCTTATTTAGTCTGCAGAAGAGAAAAGTGAGAAGTGGTTTAATAGCAGCCTTCAACTACCTGGAGGGAGATTCCCAAGAGGATGGAACTAGGCTGTTCTCAGTGGTGGCAGATGACAGAACAAGAAGTAATGGTCTCAAGTTGCAGTGCGGGAGATCTAGGTTGGATATTAGGAAAAAACTATTTCACTGGAGGGTGGTGAAGCACTGGAATGAGTTACCTAGGGAGGTGGTAGAATCTCCGTCCTTGGAGGTTTTTAAGGCCTGGCTTGACAAAGCCCTGGCTGAGATGATTTAGTTGGGGATTGGTCCTGCTTTGAGCAGGGGGTTGGACTAGATGACCTCCTGAGGTCTCTTCCAACCCTAATCTTCTATGATTCTAACTCTGTCACCTTTTGGAACCACAGATTAACTCATTTGTATATACACTTGCCTGCTTCAGTGTTGTGATAACTCTCTCATTTATTTTCGATGGGCAGCTCTACATTACAAATTTAGTGTCGTGCTTCTGGTAAAGACACTCTAAGCCGGTAAGAGAGAACTCTCTTGTTGGCTTAATAACTCCACTTTTGGGAGAGGTGGAAGCTATGCCATAGGGAGAAGCTCTCCTGCCAACATAATGCTGTCTAACCAGCCCTCAGGTCGGTGTAACTTCATCGCTTGGTGTGTGAATTATTCACTCCCCTGAGCGATGTAGTTATACCGAAGTAATTTTGTAGTGTAGACCAGGTTAATAAATCCTCAGATAGTTTACTATAGGATTGGCTACAAGTGTTGTCTTTGGTGTTAAGTCTAAGGTGAAAATTGACCTGGGGTAAGTGACTGGTCCTTTGGGACTGGGAATAACCTGAACACTGTTGTAATTTTTAGTGTAAACTGACCCTCTATCACCAAGTCCAGCTTGCTTGGGCGGCAAGATAAAGTGGAATACTATAGAGTGACTCTATGGTAAGACAGTTCTAGTGCTTCAGGAGTTCACATTTGTTATTGGCTTGATGAAATCAAATTATAGAACATAGGGAAGAGACCCCAAACTGACTGTGAGGTTGGCACTCATGGTTGTGAGCCACTCCAGACAGCATGACACCCAGGATCACATGGCCATGTTCTTTGCAGGTCTGAAAACTCCATCTCTGCTAGTCACCTTCTTGCAAAGATTACAAAGGTTTAAGCATTTTTCTGTGCATATGGACAGTGATTAAAGTTAATTGAAACAGGAGCGGGAGATCTCATCACACCAACTGAGGAAGATGGGGAGCTGTGAGAAGAACTGTGTCCCAAGCCAGGGAGAGAATGGGGAGCGCTCTCTTTCACGCTGTCTTAGTACTCTAATCTCTGCCAATGGATATGTGGCAGAAATTGATTCCTGTTTGTAACTGGGGAAGAATAGAGGCAGATGTTAAAAGACTGCAAAAACTCCTGTCTTCATTCAATAGCAATACTATTTCAGGGATATATATAAACACCTTTTTCCATTAACAGAGTTAACTGTGCAGTAAATCTTTTCTAAATCCAAATGACTTTAATTCTCCATTCACCTTTATATTCAAATATTAATATCTATATTACCTTCCATAGACTTTAATACAGAATCCTGCCCTAGACTTAAATAGTGTGTTGATTCCTTGATAATATCTTATGAATTACTTACAGTTAACCTTTAGTTCACAGTCTCTATTAAGTTCTGGTTTCATTTACTTAGTTCAATTTAATATTCTCAATAATGTTCTGATATTAAAAAGAAATCTTCAGCCAGAATAAAATTTCAGAAAAGTCACAGCCCTGGCCAAGAGAAACTCCTAACTGTGGCTATGTGAAAGGTTCAAATACAACCCTAAACTTATGCGTCAGGTGACATTTTAATATAAAAATTGCAAAAGGAGATTCAAGCAATATATTGAACTTTATTTTGATTTTATTAACCTTTCTTAGCAAGACAGTGCTCTTGTTTCCTGCCCAGCTGAACCGGCTTGCAATCAATTCCCTGCTCCCTGGCTCTCCCTCCAGGTGCAGTCTGTGGAGCTAATAGGCTTACCTGGCCACCTTACCTCTTCCAGGACACCCCACTGCAGACTTGTGCATGTATAATGGATGGCAGCATTTGGCCTTTAAGTTTCAGTTCATGTTGCCACATGGTGCATAAAAATAACTTGTGATCCAGCTAAGCTTTTTCTGGTTTCCAGTAGACCACATTTCTTTGGTTTTGCTGTACATTTGCTTCAACCACACCAATCTCAGCTTGAGTGAGATTTTCCTGAGTGGGAACGTCACACACATTGTAAGGGTTGTGAGATGGCTGATTTAAAGGTCTGACTTGCATAAATTACAACACATTTCTTAGGTCATGGGGTTTTTAAACTAATCAGGGAACCAGAAATGAATATTAAGAGAATTTCAGTAAGAGGTGATAGGGAATTCAGCTTCCTGAGAAGAGGTACAGATCTAATTTCCATGGTCTTCCCCAAAATAGATCTTCTATACTGTAATTTCCCAGACATTACATTACACTGAGGATCTGACAGGAAAGCTCATTGGAAAGTGACAGAGACATTTTCATTGTTGTGATTTGCAGCTCAGTAAGTGTAACAGCAGTAATACAGTAAATTATTCTGTAGGGTGTGTACAAATCCCTCAGTCCAGTCAGTTCATGTGCCTCACTCATGGCAATGATTCCCACAGGGCCATGACTGCTCATCTAAGGGGATGGGGTGATCAAGCCCCACTAGATGATAAGTTTGAGATCCCAGGCTAGAGTCTATGGTCTGCTAATGGTCACTAAAGTGGGCAGAGAAGGTCAGTGGAGAATTGTCCCTGCTCAGGGGAATTTCTGCCAGCATAAAGGTTGTGGAGGTGGCTCTACTATCACCTGCATCTTTGTCCCCTCTCCCCCCCATCCTGCAATACCCACATCAGGGGAAGGGCGGGGTGTGTTCCTCAGGCAGGATGAGGGCAAGAGGAGGAAGGGACAGACATGCTAGAGCAGAACTCTGCTATCCCTGTTCTTTCTCTAGTGTAAGACCAGCGAATCGAGCCCTTAAGATTTATTTGGGGGGTAGGGTAGCTTTTACCTATTTAGTATATTCCTGAGTTTTCTACCATTTTATTCTAAAGTTCCTGCTTGCATTTTTCTCTTTCAGGTGGCCAGGGCTTGGCAGATTTTGCTGCAGCATCTTCCACATGAGGGTGCCAGTCCTTGGACAGAGTCATGTAACCCTCTTTAACACTTTATCAAACTTTCGCTCTCAATTTTATAGCAGATGCAAAAAAACCCAACCTTTTCTCCTCTTTTGTAAATATATTAAAGTTCTCTGATACATGGTATCCAGTGACTGAAGGACTGCCTCAGCATAAGAGAGTCTTTGGATGGCATCAAATCACTGGAGCAGCTGCTACTCCAAGAGTTGATCCCTGGCTCTGGAACAGCCCCTTGAGACTATTGGTGTAAATTAGAGCAGCCTTTGGGCTGCTCACATATGTTAGTGGTGCTCCAATTTATGTTTAAGACTCAACCACTATCAGGCCTATTGCGGAATTGGGGAGAAAAATAGTGCCTTACATTCAATGCCCATAGTGTTCCACCAATGTGAACACAAATCAGGGGCATACTATATCAGGGCAACTGCAGAAGCAGCAGAGAGTTGCTTTAAACTGATGCAATCCCACCAATGGTAGCAATGTTTCTACAACACCAGGGTGATTATGCACTGATGATACATTTCGGAGGTGATTTGGGTAGAAATAGGAATGCTTTGATGTGGTGAATTTTTCTGCAGTACTTGCTCAACCTTTTTACACAGTCACAGGAATTAGCATATTTGATCAGACCTGAGGTCTATCTAGGCCAGCATTTTGTCTCTGACCGTAGTGAACATAAGATGCTTCAGAGGAAAGTGCAGGAAATATGGGACAGATGTAGGGTGGTCTCCTCACAATCCCTTCCAATTAGGGATTGCCTTAAACCTTGAAGTATGAGGTTTCATATCCCTTCCAATACTCTGTTAGCATTAACTGTTATAAGTATGCGTATTCTTGTTATTCATATAAAACATCCAATCCCTCTTTGAATCTTGTTAATTTCTTTGCCTCAGTGACATCCTGTGGCAATGAATTTTGTACATTTCTAACCATGCGTTTTTTCAAAGTAACTAGGAAGTGGAGATCTGCTATGTTTAAACTAGAAATTTGTATACCCACTTTCCAGCACCAATGTAGCTCATTTTACATTACTGTTTACACTGTGGCTACCACCATGCAGAAAAATGAGTACAAACATTTTCAAGTGTGCACACACCTACTCAGGACTATTAATGTGTCAAGTTTCAAAGTGTTGCCAATGATTTTCCTGCTATACAAAAGGGCCATTTTCCCCAACCCAAACACATACATAAATATCAAAACTAGTTGAAAAGATTTTTTTTTTAACATTTGGATGATGATCAAACATCCAGAAATATGAATATTTTAGAAAGTTAGAAGCATCAAAATCAGGAGGGTTATGACTAAAACTGTTTTGAACCTTAAAGGAATGTTATCAGGTTAAAATATCATTTTTAAAATCCTTACCAGTGCTAACACAACCTAAGATTATTTATTATGAAATATTTTTGGAAATCTCATTTACTTTTCACCATCAATGTTGATTGTTTACTGTTTGTATTTCAGTCACCAGGGACAGTGAAAACAGAGGAGTCAAATTCTCTGTTTGGTTCTCCTATAATACCACAATGCTACAATGTTTGGGTTGCAAACGTTTAGTTTGATGTGAACATTCTTCCGAAGTGTTGTAAATGTTTGTTCGCTTTCAGTTTCATTGAAAATTTTCCATTGATCTTAGGTTACAGAAATAAGCTGTAATTAAATTTGTATTGGGCAAGAGGAATCAATAGGCCAAATGCTAGCAAATTTTAAATTGTAATCAAATGGCTTCTCCCCAAGATGGTTAGGCCACTCTAATTAGCACTGAAAATAGATTTTAATCTAACCAAAATTCAGACTAACTCCTTTAAATATGGAGCAGGTCTCTCAAAACAAACCAGCATTTAACCTAGCTGGCCACAGGAGGTCACTATCCTTCCATAGTAACAAAACTCTCATACTATTATTTGTTAATAGAAATTTAGGGCTAGAGTCTGCTCGTGTTCACACTAGTATAACTGTTGAGTAGCTGAGAACAGGATCTTACCCCCAGTGTTTATTAAAAGCTTGTGAAATAAATGAAATCAAGGTGACTTTTAAAAACCTGTATCCCAGTCTTCAATATATTTATAATTCTCTCCCCCCCCCCCCCATTTTAATATCGTAGGTTTTTCTGAACCTTTCAAGTCATTTTGTTCCCTCACCTGCTCTTAGATTCCTAAGAATGAGGTTTTGGGAAGGATGAGGGAGGGAAGACTGGGACATGTAGTCACACTGAGAAAAATAGATCATTAGTTCAAAGAGAAGGAAAGATGACAGTTCCTGCCCTCCTCTAGAAAAATCCTCTGGCTGCTACAACTGAAAGTGTCCCTCCGTCTCATTCTCAACTTTGCTACAAAAATAAAATATCATATGAAAATACTTCTGTCCCTCCCCCACTATTGATATCATATAAGGCTGTTCCACCAGGATAAAGACAAACCAGCTTTGAAAACGTTTTCATGACTCATACTTTTTCTAGGTCCTCACATCAAGGCTATGTCTAAATCTTGCTAATTCTTTCTGAATAATATCTCTAAGGTAATGCCTATCCTATCTATCTGCACAGCTAACACTCTTGTTCCAAGCTCTCATCATCTCAGATCTTGACTGCTGCAACAGACTTTTCTCTGGCTTTGGCAAATGCAAACTTGCCCTGCTCCTATCCATTCAGAATGCTGCTGCAAAGATCATCTTCTGAGCCCCCTCTCTTTGCACACCCTCCATTGGCTATTTCTTTTCTATTGTATCTTCATTTTCTAGATCTCTTCATGACCTATCATCTCTCCTTCACCCATGATGCCCACCTCCATGACCCACTAGTTAAATTTTCAAACAAGCGCTTTCATGCTTGGGAAGTAGTTCATATAAATGTCTTCATTGCTCTTCTTCAGATTCCTCCTTAAAACTCTGCTTTGCCATGATGCCAAAAAAACACCTTGAAAACAGTTAGGGCACTGGTGTGCTGACACCGTAGCCTATCATTGACTTAAACAGGTTTTGGATCATGCCCTCAGATAGTTTACAAGCTCTGCAGTTTTCAGAGTAGCAGCCGTGTTAGTCTGTATCTGCAAAAAGAAAAGGAGGAGTTGTGGCACCTTAGAGACTAACAAATTTATTTGAGCATAAGCTTTCGTGAGCTACAGCTCACTTCACTGGATGCAGTTCTACAACAGTGGATTTTATAAACTCAGCCAGACTCTTAGCATTTGTTTGGATTTAACAAAATCTCTCCTGTACTAGTCAGTACTAGTCCTATAGTGAAAATATCTGACTGAAGAAATGCCCTCTTGCAGAAGGTCTTGCTTTATAGTATACAAAATTAGATTCATATAATATATAAAAATAATGTAATTCCATTATAATGATTCCCCTCATGATTTCTGTCTTCTAGGATCTCCTGGGGCATGGAGAGAGATCTGTGGGTTCTGTCAGTTTTTCCCCAACTTTATCTCATCACCTACTTTTCATGCCCTGTATTGTGATTACCAATCTTTTGTCTGAAAACTCTGCAAGACTTTCTTTAATCATGTGAAAAGTCCACCATTCCATGACATACAAGATGCTTTGGGGATGAGGTTAAACAAGACACTTTGGAGAGGAGCCTGCTTTGTACAAGAGCATTCCTTCAGTGTTGCAAACTATCTACAGTACATACTTGAACTAAAGATCTAAGATGTAGTTAATATATACATGCAAGGATCAGATATTCACACACTGGCTTTGAGTTTTGTGCCTGTTCTTAACTTGATTATTATAAGGTCCAAGTGTCTTAGTTCTTTGTATTCTAAAGATTCAGTGCCTGCATTTCTTTATATTAATGTATGCCAGGGATGTAACTTAGAGTATAGATGTTAACATATACTCAAGAACTGAACTTTCAAACTTTATCTCATATATTTACTAAGACTGCAAATATTTCATGAAGGAACTGTTACTCACATGCTCATATGAAGTTACCTCCATCACCAATTGCTTCCAATTCTCAGTCCATCTAAGGATAAGTCAGACCAAAGTGATTCACTGCAAATGATGCAAGATGCACCACTCTCACCATTCAAGATGCACAATCACCGCCAGCTGCCCCCTTGATTTTACATACTTAAGCATCAATATGTTAACATGTATTTCTCTTTGCTCTTCATGAAATGTTCAGAAAAGACCCAGGGAGGGACCTGGAATGCTGAATTTCCTTTTGTTTCTGCAACTTCATTAATAAATTCAGCAAGCTAAATGATCTTTTTGACAATCCATTTATTTGATAGCCTTGAGTAGACTATTTTGGAATGACTGGAGGCTCTGGATTTTGTTTGTTCATACTTAAGCACAGAAACAGTCACTTCATGCATAGAAATCATCAGTGACTCACAAAATGATGTGCTTACTGATGCATAGAAATCCGCACTAACTCACACATTGACACGCTCCTGCCTAGAAAGCCATACTAACATACACAATGGCACACTGCCTCATCAGTGCATACTTTAGAAATCCTCACTGACTTCCAGAAGGGCCCAGCCTCTGTTGAAGCCAATGGCAAAACTTCCCAATGTCTTCAAATGGAGCAGGATCCATCCCATCATGACAAACATATCCATTCCCCTTATTCTCTCTGTTGACCCCTTTCAAACCATTTTTTACAGCCTTTAAAAGTTAAAGAGCCCCTGAGGTCACAAATGAACTCCAAGGAAATGAGATTTCCTTTCATATCTTCATATTTGAAAGCCATAGTGTGCTAAATCGCTACCACCCTGGGTTTTTATATGGAAGTTTTATGTTAAACAAATGTAAATGACAGTCAAGGGAAGAAATGTCTCAGGGGATTGGTAATAGGATGTGAAGCCTTTCTTCTCTAGGTCACTGCTTTAAAAGCATTCCAGGATATTTATTTACACATAACACTGGAAAAAAAAGAACAGCCATATGAAGGTCTGAGTACCGGGACAATAACTAGACTTACAATAGAAATAAACCCAGTAACAAAAATACTAACCACACACAAACTAATTTCACCAGGTAGCACCTTTAAATAATCAAGTGGAAATAAAATTTTACCTTAGCCAGCAACAATAAAAATGGACAAATTTTCAGAAAAGCCTCCCCTTGACACCAAAAAAGAATCACAGCCAGGAACACACCCTAATCCTTCCCTCAAAAGACCTGTTCAACAAATGGCTTTTGCTACATTCCCAGGTGGTCAAATTCAATCTATTTTAGACCAAAGGGAGCAAGTAGTGACCAAAAGTCATTACCATTTAACTGCTCCTCAGAGACTTGTGCGATATATGCTGAAGTCTCATTATTTTTAGACAGGTATCTACATTACAAAAAGTCAGATCCAGACCCAGGTAAAAACAAAACAACCAAAACCATTGTTACAATTGGAGTCAACACTAGTAATCTCTTCCAAGAAGCCAAAAATTGAATGCATGTGTAGAACAAGCTACTCTGATTCTTAGAGGTGATCCCTCCAAGCCAGGGGTAGGTAAACGTTTTGGCCCGAGGGCCACATTTGGGTATGGAAATTGTATAGTGGGCTATGAGTGCTCACAGAATTGAGGGCTGGGGTGTGGGAGGGCTCCGACTGGGGGTGTGGGCTCTGGGGTGGGGCTAGGGATGAGGGTTTGGGGGTGCAGGAGGGTGCTTCGGGCTGGGACTGAGGGGTTTTTGGAAGGCGAGAGGGGGATCAGGGCTGGGCAGGGGTTTGGGACATGGGAGGGAGTCAGAGTGGCAGGCTCCGGGTGATGCTTACCTCAAGCGGCTCCCAGAAACAGCGGCATGTCCCTTCGCCAGCTCCTACATGGAGGCCCAGCCAGGAGGCTCTGCGTGCTACCCTGTCTGCAGGTGCCTCCCCTGCAGCTCCCATTGGCTGTGGTTCCTGGCCAATTGGAGCTGCGGGGATGGCGCTTGGGGTGGGGGCAGCGGGCGGAGCCCCTTGGCTGTCCCTATGTGTAGGAGCTGGAGGGGGGACATGCCGCTGCTTCCAGGAGCCGTGCGGAGTGAAGCAAGACCTCCTGAGGTCCCTTCCAACCCTGATATTCTATGAAGACCCCAACCCCGCTCCCCGGCTGGAGCGAGGCAAGCCCCAGACCCCACTTCCCGGGGTGAGCTCAAGGGCCAGATTAAAACATCTGGAGGACCGGATGTGGCCCCAGCCGTACTTTGGCCACCTCGGCTCCAAGCACATGTTGAGACAAGTTAGAAGGGTAAAACCTGGTACTGCCCTGCCTGTGTTATAGTAATTCTATGATTATAGGACTTCTTCAGACTCCCAGTCTATCCTTCTGGCATATTACACCTAGCATTAAATTCAACCCACCTGTAATGCAATACATTCAACATGTACATATAGTAATATAGAAAATTTCCTTCTTATCAAAAAAGAAAACACAGTTGTTCAAGAAATGTATTGTAAATTGATTAGGATTATGTTGAGGGTGAAATGGGATACGTGTTCAAAATATGGTTTTTGTGAAGTGTTTGCTTTTTGCTTGTTCCTATTTTCTACTATAGTCTACAGTTCTGTATCATTGTTTATATAAATATTATAAATAATTCAACAAACCCTTGGACCCATGATTATTCTACATCCATATGTATTTTGATCAGCTTCTTAAAAACAAAACTTAGAACATTTACAAAAATATATATATGTAACAACACAAGACTTATTAGGATACATTACTTATTCACACATCTCTGGTTAAAAAAGCAATACAGATTCATTACTTTGCAATAAATCTAAATAAGGAGTGTAGTGCATATTGTCAGCATAAAGCACTATTTATAGTGACATTTCAATAACATTGAGTGCACGGGGTACTTGAGAAGGGATGGAACTGTTATTATGACCACACAGTCCAAATGAAATTTAACAAAGAAAACAGAAATGAGAATGGATAAGAACTGCTGTGGGAATACCAATGAAACAGCAGTGGAATATAACCAAATAGTTTCTCAAAATGAACCAGAATTATTGAGGATTGATATCCATGACTGGGATTGCTGAATGAAGTGGTTCTTAGCTCTGTCATTCACACTTCCATAAGCATATGATTTTACACTCAATTACTCACATTCAGACATATTATTTGTAATACAGGTATTACTTAATACAAAATATAAAAAACTCTGTGATAAATTGATGTGTGATTTCATTATAATCTCTGCGTGTAATTCTGTTTCTTATCTATAGCCAATATTGGAGTTTAACTGCAGAGCTGTATTTTACTGTTCCCTGCAAGTTAAAAATACCAGTGAGGGAGAGGGGATTCTGAAAAGTTTTTGTGTGTTTGAAGATAATTGGAAAAATCTCCAAGGCTGTGCCTCCTACTATCAAGTAGATCCAACATCCATTGAAGCCAGTGAAAAGAATCCCATTGACATTGGGAGAGATAAGAAAGAATATTAATTTTCCATCTATTTTCTTAAACAATTGCAGTAGCATATTCAGTACTTTAGCTGGTTCATATATTTCTGAACACAAAACTGCATGACACAGTACCTTTTTCACATTGCTTTTTAACTAGATGGTAATTTCCCCCCTCTAATTATGGCTTTACCTTGCTCAAAAGCATTCCGTTTTAGAAGACTTATGCAAATGCATACTGAACAGTTTTCAATTTTAGTGCAAATTAGATGAGAGTGATACTGGTGGTATTAAAATTAGAGTTTCGTTTGGCTAAAACTGATCCACATTATCACAATTGCATTATATATACGTTAACCAATCAAATTGCACAAGTATTTATTGTATCAGAAAAGTATAAATCACATATTAAATAAACTTCCCACTCAAACTGATTGCCTTGCCTCTACTAAAGGAAATATATACTTCATATATGAAAGTATAGCTCATATATATTTCAAATGGGTAACCACTTTAATACATAACTTTATAATAGTGCTTTTCCTCAGTAGATCTCAAAGCACTTCACAGTCTTTAACTTATTTATCCCCACAACATCTCTATGAGGTAGGGACGTAGTATTATTCCCATTTTACAGATGGTGAACAGAGGCACAGAGAGTTTAAATGACTTGCTCAAGGTCACACAGGAAGTCTGTGGCAGATCAGGGAAATTAGCCTTGATCTCCTAAATTCTTGGCTAGTGCCCTAATCTCAGGAGCATCCTTAAAAATAGTTTATATAGAAGTCATGGAAGCCTGTCGTATAACATACGTACTGCTTATATTGCATTCATGTATGGTGTATTTTTTCCACGTGGACAAATAGAAAGAAAAGTTCTTCCACTATTACACTGCATGTTTTGAAGTCAAGGGGTAAAACATTGAATCATGCTGTTAACATCTTAAGCCCTGACCCTACAATGACTTACACATGTTCTTAACATGCAGTGTGAGTAGTCCCATTGAACCCCATGACAGCGTGTAAAGTTAAGCACGTATGTGCGTCACGGCAGGATCAAGGACTTATTTTGCAGATTGCATTGCTACCATGCTTTGGTAAGCTCCTCAGGCAAAGATGGGAGCCTTGAGAAAGACAGATGACCTGGAAGAATATACATTGCTAGATTAGAACATAACAGAGCCATCACTGGAAAGCCCTGACATGCAAGACACTGAGGATGGAGTGGAGATCAAGGATAATCTAGGCATGGCCCAACATCTAAACAAATACTTTGCCTCAGTCTTTAATAAGGCTAAAGAGGATCTTAGGGATAATGGTAGCATGACAAATGGGAATGAGGATATGGAGGTAGACATTACCATATCTGAGGTAGAAGCGAAACTCAAACAGCTTAATGGGACTAAATGGGTGGGGGGGGGGGGGGGCTCAGATAATCTTCATCCAAGAATATTAAAGGAATCGGCACATGAAATTGCAAGCCCATTCGCAAGAATTTTTAATGAATCTGTAAACTGAGGGGTTGTACCGTATGATTGGAGAATTGCTAACATAGTTTCTATTTTTAAGAAAGGAAAAAAAAGTGATCCGGGTAACTACAGGCCTGTTAGTTTGCAAGGTCTTGGAAAAATTTTTGAAGGAGAAAGTAGTTAAGGACATTGAAGTCAATGGTAAATGGGACAAAATACAACATGGTTTTACAAAAGGTAGACTATGCCAAACCAACCTGATCTCCTTCTTTGAGAAAGTAACAGATTTTTTAGACAAAGGAAATGCAGTGGATCTTAAAAAGAAAAGGAGTACTTGTGGCACCTTAGAGACTAACCAATTTATTTGAGCATAAGCTTTCGTAAGCTACAGCTCACTTCATCGGATGCATACTGTGGAAAGTGTAGAAGATCTTATTATATACACATAAAGCATGAAAAAATACCTCCTTCCACCCCACTCTCCTGCTGGTAATAGCTTGTCTAAAGTGATCACTCTCCTTACAATGTGTATGATAATCAAGTTGGGCCATTTCCAGCACAAATCCAGGTTTTCTCACCCCTCCCCCCCATACAAACTCACTCTCCTGCTGGTAATAGCTTATCTAAAGTGACCACTCTCCTTACAATGTGTATGATAATCAAGGTGGGCCATTTCCAACACAAATCCAGGTTTTCTCACCCCCCCACACACAAACTCACTCTCCTGCTGGTAATAGCTTATCCAAAGTGACCACTCTCCTTACATTGTGTATGATAATCAAGGTGGGCCATTTCCAGCACAAATCCAGGGTTTAACAAGAACGTCTGGGGGGGGGGAGGGGTAGGAAAAAACAAGGGGAAATAGGCTACCTTGCATAATGACTAAGCCACTCCCAGTCTCTATTCAAGCCTAAGTTAATTGTATCCAATTTGCAAATGAATTCCAATTCAGCAGTTTCTCGCTGGAGTCTGTATTTGAAGTTTTTTTGTTGTAAAATAGCGACTTTCATGTCTGTAATCGCGTGACCAGAGAGATTGAAGTGTTCTCCGACTGGTTTATGAATGTTATAATTCTTGACATCTGATTTGTGTCCATTTACTCTTTTACGTAGAGACTGATTATCATACACATTGTAAGGAGAGTGATCACTTTAGATAAGCTATTACCAGCAGGAGAGAGGGGTGGGAGGAGGTATTTTTTCATGCTTTTTGTGTGTATATAATAAGATCTTCTATACTTTCCACAGTATGCATCCGATGAAGTGAGCTGTAGCTCACAAAAGCTTATGCTCAAATAAATTGGTTAGTCTCTAAGGTGCCACAAGTACTCCTTTTCTTTTTGCGAATACAGACTAACACGGCTGTTACTCTGAAAGCAGTGGATCTTATTTACCTAGATTTCAGTAAGGCGTTTGATACCGTGCCACATGCGGAATTATTAGTTAAATTGGAAAAGATGGGGATCAATATGAACATTGAAAGGTGGATAAGGAACTGGTTAACAGGGAGACTACAGGGGGTCCTACTGAAAGGTGAACTGTCAGGCTGGAGGGAGGTTACCAGTGGAGTTCCTCAGGGATCAGTTTTGGGACCAATCTTATTTAATCTTTTTATTTCTGACCTGGGCACAAAAAGTGGGAGTGTGCTAATAAAGTTTGCGGATGATAGAAAGCTGGGAAGTATTGCCAATTTAGAGAGAGACCGGGATATCATACAGGAAGATTTGGATGACCTTGTAAACTGGAGTAATAGTAATAGGATGAAATTTAATAGTGAGAAGTGTAAGGTTATGCATTTAGGGATTAATAACAAGAATTTTAGTTAGAAGCTGGGGACGCATCAATTAGAAGTAATGGAGGAGGAGAAGGACCTTGGAGTATTGGTTGATCATAGGATGACTATGAGCCGCCAATGTGATATGGCCGTGAAAAAAGGTAACGCGATCTTGGGATGCATCAGGCGAGATATTTCCAGTAGAGATAAGGAGGTTTTAGTACCGTTATACAAGGCACTGGTGACACCTCACCTGGAATACTGTGTGCAGTTCTGGTCTCCCATCTTTAAGAAGGATGAATTCAAACTGGAACAGGTACAGAGAAGGGCTACTAGGATGATCCGAGGAATGGAAAACCTGTCTTATGAAAGGAGACTCAAGGAGCTTGGCTTGTTTAGCCTAACTAAAAGAAGATTGAGAGGAGATATGATTGCTCTCTATAAATATATCAGAGGGATAAATACCGGAGAGGGAGAGGAATTATTTAAGCTCAATACCAATGTGGACATAAGAACAAATGGATATAAACTGGTCATTGGGAAGTTTAGACTTGAAATTAGACAAAGATTTCTAACCATCAGAGGAGTGAAGTTTTGGAATTGCCTTCCAAGGGAAGCAGTGGGGGCAAAAGACCTATCTGGCTTTAGGATTAAACTCGATAAGTTTATGGAGGAGATGGTATGATGGGGTAACATGATTTTGGCAATTAATTGATCTTTAACTATTCATGGTAAATAGGCCCAATGGCCTGCGATGGGATGTTAGATGGGGTGGGATCTGAGTTACTACAGAGAATTCTTTCCTGGGTATCTGGCTGGTGAATCTTGCCCATATGCTCAGGGTTTAACTGATCGCCATATTTGCGGTCGGGAAGGAATTTTTCTCCAGGGCAGATTGGAAGAGGCCCTGGAGGTTTTTCGCCTTCCTCTGTAGCATGGGGCATGGGTCACTTGCTGGAGGATTCTCTGCTCCTTGAAGTCTTTAAACCATGATTTGAGGACTTCAATACCTCAGACATAGGTGAGAGGTTTTTCGCAGGAGTGGGTGGGTGAGATTCTGTGGCCTGCGTTGTGCAGGAGGTCAGTCTAGATGATCTTAATGGTCCCTTCTGACCTTAATATCTATGAATCTAAGACCACCAAGATATACATTTCCACATTTTAAGTCTTCAAAAGCATAAGTTGTTCTTTAAGCCCTGGCTGAATCAGATATCCAAGATGAGACTCAGTAATAAATCTCAGATAACAGCTACACTGTTTGGCTTACATTACACAGAATGGATGGTTTCACTGTTCTTCATGGAAATAATGGAAGAAATGAGAAATTCTGCAATTTAAGATTCACAAACAAGATTAATAGATTAAGGCCACAAGGGACCACTAAACATGTGCTTACGTGCTTTGCTGAATCCTAATCTCTTAGCAACAATTTTTTTTCCTGGTGTACCTTCACAAACACATGATCCTTTGAAATGACCAGTTAGAGATTTCCTGTTTTGTTGCAGTGCATGTTTTGAATAATAATTCGAAGCATCAGTTATAAAGGAAAAGAAAAGCATACAATCTTTCCCTCCCCTAATGTAACAGGGTACATTTCAGAATATGCTATCTGATCATGAGGCTTTACTATACACCAGTAAACGTTTGCCTTAGGTTCCTTTCTTTAGTCCCTTTTTCTTTGTAACATTAAATCAGCAGGGATAAGTGTCTTTGGACAAAATGATTTTACATCAAACAAATATTGACATAGCTTTTAAGGTCACTTGCTGCAAGGCTATGACTTAAAAGGAAATTAAGTTTGATACATGCACTTTCAAAAGTCAGTTAGAAACATATACACTGCACCCATTTTATAATACAATGCCCCAGGAGCCAGACATATTGAATGCTGTACAGAGGCATTGCAATAATGAAGGTAATTATAGGAATAGGTAGGAAGGTAACAGGGGCTTAATTAGATAGAAACAGCCAGGGTATTTTAGAGAAAAAGGCAAGTGCTATGTACTTAATTAAAAATAAATTACAACAATTTAGGTCCATAGTTATTTGAACGTGATAGCTAACAAGCTTTATTATATTTTCAAAATGACTGTGAGAACTTACAGTGAGATGCACTGATAATGTCTCATTATCCAATCTTGACACCATCAACCTGTGTTTCATCGCAACCTATCTCTCTAAGGAGCAGCTTCTTTCTCTGACCGACTTCCTACATTTGACAGAATGGAAAGCCACTTTATTGCTAGTGTATCTTAGCAAATCTCTGGAAGGCTTGGGGGAGACATAAAAACAACTAGGCGTACCTCTCAACCAGCTAATACTCAAGTGTTTATCAAAGACACAAAAGGAGAGACTCAAATTATTCATGCAGAGAACTCCTTCTCTTAGTGTAAATAACTATTTCTGTAACTTCAGCTTCATGATTTGAATTTCTGATGTCAATAATTTACAACACTAAGAGTGAAGAGACTTCAGATTTGTGTAGACTGTAGGTAACTTTGGGATGAGCAACAGCGTCTGAGCTAGCAGGCAGAGAAGCCAGGGGGTACACTGACACTGCAAACAAACAAGCAAACAAAATAAACCATGGCAGAGTCATAGAGCCCAGGTCTACAGACTCAGGCTTGTGAGGTTTGTGCTACCATGCTAAACGTAGTCGTGTAGACGCTCCCACTCAGGCTATGAAATCTGGTGAGGAGGGTGGGTCTCAGCGCCTGAGCTCCAACCTGAGTGGGAGGGAATGTCTACATTGCTATTCTGAGTGCCATACCACAAACCTGAGACAATGGATCAGAGACTGAGACTTGCTGCTGTGGGGGGTTTTGTTTTGGTTTTGCAGTGTAGACATAACCAGGGAGGCAGATGAGGCAGTAAGGAGGATAACTGATGAACGGGGTTATGGAGTCAAGGAGGCAGGATGTGAAGAGAAGGCTTGATCAGCAGGCTTTTTGCTGCCTCACTGCACCAATACCCAGCATATCGCTCTCACTCCCCAGTACTCCTGCTCAGTCCAGTTATCCAGCCACAGAAACCTGAATTAAAAAGAAAGAAAGATTGCTTGAGTCTCTGTTGTTCTGCACCTTACAAAACAATTTATACCAATGGAGACGGGGTATAAAAACACCAACATTCTTCTTTGGTAGCCATTTTCCACCCACTTTTCCACATGACTACAAAAGATGCAGGGCAACATAGTATTTGCGCAGAGAAGAAAGGAACAACCATGTAAACCGCAGGGTTTACAATTAATCTAACAATATGACAAAAATACTAGACACAATATTATATGTATCCCTTAGCTTATCCAAAGTGACCCCCATTGTCATTCATTTCTGGTCTCAGTCTCTTGGTCCCCAGACAGAATGGCTTAGGGTTGCAGCAGAGTCAATGCTGCTAGGCTGACACAGGAGGGCATTACTCAACAGAAACCCATCTAATCAGTTAAAGAGCAGTATTGATCGCTCCAGTGGGAGTCTTGTCCAGTTTTCCTTAGCTGGAAGGATGATGGCTGTGATACAAAGCTATTGAGGTTTCAGAGGGGTAGCGGTGATAGTCTGTATCAGTAAAAACAACAAGGAGTCCTTATGGCACCTTAGAGACAAACAAATTTATTTGGGCATAAGCTTTCGTGGCTAAAACCCACTTCATCAGATGCATGCAGTGGAAAATACAGTAAGCAAGAGGGAGGAGGGATGATGATTGAGCTTTGACAGGGGAAATGGAGATTTCACCCCCAACTGCCTACAAATAAAATGTACAATGTAAAATGTTCTGATGAATCACATTACATCACATCTCTCATGCTTTATTTGTACCTATCCGATGAAGTGAGCTGTAGCTCAGGAAAGCTTATGCTCAAATAAATTGGTTAGTCTTAAGGTGCCACAAGTACTCCTTTTCTTTCTGGTTAGATTGTATACGCTTTCCAGTAGAGATCTTACCTATCTTTAAATTGCCAAAGAGGTGCTCACTCTCTCTATAATAATATATATAATAAATCAAGTTCTTACTTCTGATTTTAACATGCACATATGCACAATAGGAGCCCAAACAGCTACTGGCTTTGCTTATATTTAAAGCTAATCCCAACACTAAAAGCAAACATTACACAAACCCTGCAGTCTAGTTTTATTTCTAGGGGCAACGCTGACCAGAGGCGATTGCTCAGATGGGGTCATTGGGCTTCCAATGTGTCTATTTACATGCATTATTTCTGTACCTTGTACATGATTTATTATTTATCCAGGACTGCTTGTCACTTCGCAGACATATAGAAAACAAGGTCTCGGCTTCAGAGTTGGGTGCAAGATCAAGGGTCACGGTGGCCGTCAGCACCTGCCAAGTCTGAGCACGCCCGGCTTTGTGCTGACACCCACCAGAAGGGGCATTTTTAGACAGCGCTTTGGCTCTGGCCGCGTGTCCGCTCAAAGTTCAGCCGCCAAGGTGCCCGTGCGCCCCGCCCAGCGAGACTGCTCCCCGGCTGGCTGCAAGGAGCGGGCGGCCACACTAGCCCTGGAGCCCCTGGCACCGCAGAAAGGATCCGGGATCCAGCCGCCGCTGCCCGGAACCTCCGAGGCTGCACAGCGAGCTGCTATGTGTGAAGCCGAGAGCGGCTAAGGAGGGACCGGTTCCGGCTTCCGCACAGTCATTCACCGCAGCGGAGAAGCCGGGCGGCCGCCGGAGGAGCGGGGCCAGGTGAGGGGCAGCGTGGCGCTGCGGGCGGTTTGTCGGCACAGGCTGCCAGCTGCGCCTGGTTCCAGATCAGCAGGGGCGGAAAGAACGCTGGGCTCTTTGGCGTTCCACTTGTGTCCCAACGTTCGGGGGGGTGGGAGAGACCCTGGAACTCCCCCGTAGGCGATAGCAACGCCTGCAAACTTCTCAGGAGCGGGTCCCTGGCGTAGTGCCGGGGCTTATCAGCAGCCACCTCCATTCTCATTGGTTTGGCCAGGGCTTAGGTTGACTATGTCTGGGACATTGTGCGCCCCTAGCCCCGGAAGGGGGGCAATGAAGCTGCAGGCGGACGGTGTTCTGTAATATTTGCTTTTAGTATTTTAAACCACGGGCTCGACTCCAAGGGATCGTCACTGGTTGAGGACTTTGCTTCTGGGAATGTCTCGCAGGCTGGATCCAAAGAATCCCGCTTTGATCTGTGTTAGGGCCATTGGCAGGAGGTCCTACTTGATCTCACCTTCTGGAGACGGGGTCACCTGAGGGGCGTGACAACTCATGATTTAGGCACCTCTCTTACTTAGAGTCCAGTAAATCATAAAATCTGCTCTGCTTCTCAGTGGTTTCCAAACACATAAAAAGTTATTTATTTTAGCGCCTACAATGTATGCTGGACATTAAACAATATACTGGTAAGCTCTGCTACCTAGAGTTTACAGTTTAAAGACTTACAATACTAGATATCGTGTATGAGTGGTGACAGGTTTCTAGCACTTCTAGAAAACATGGCTATTTCTAAATCCTGCTAGTAGTGGCTACTGCTTTAGTAACTCTGTTGAAGTTTAACCAGCAAGAGTTTCCAGGATGATTGACACCAGCTTTCAAAGAGCTCGCTAATGTTCTGTCACAGATGAAATGTCAAGCCTAAAATAATCAGGAACAAAAATACGCTGAATATTAGTAACATAAATCAAGCCATAAAACTACTTGAATGTGTGCCTCAAATAGTTCCCTGCAATTTTGATTTAATAACCAAACAGAAAAGGTGGGCGCAGTAGAGAATTTTCTTTATTGATAGCTAATTGCTGTGTAAGGTGGTGAAATAGGCAGCCAGTGCCAGTACAAGAGTTGTGCCATTCATTTTAAAGGGAAGGCAGCCGGTAATTTGGCTGGTATTTACAGAGCTCCTGAGCGTCTTGCCTGAGTAAAACCTAAAGGATTCAGCCTATAAAGAGCAAGACATTCAGAAAATAAAATTGGCAGGACATTACATGTTTTGTGACTAGAGAGGATAGCTGGTGTGGTAGTTAAGTGATATATGTACAGTCATTGTACTGAATAATATAAATACCAAATGATGTTAATACAGTGGAAACATTTAAAATATAATTTCATACCGGTTCTGCTCAAAGTGATTAATAGACACCTTGATCAAATACTCCTTATAATAAAGGTTCTGGTGTGCTTTTCAGCTGCCTTCCCTGTATGGGGCATCCTACTGATGTGCATGTATAAATTGTCATGCATATGAATCTGGGTGATAAGGACAGCCTACTCCAAGTGTTAACATTTGAACTCATTAACTATGAAAACATTGATTTCTCTTGTGGGGGAAGCAGGCTTTTATCTCAGATGTGCAATTTGTTACAACTACCCATTATAGCCATAACAACATCATGGGTTACCATTACTGTCAAGGTTTCAGAGTAGCAGCCATGTTAGTCTGTAAAGTCACTCAGGCCAGTATGGAATTAACAGTGAGGGGAAGTAGCGATTAGAGAATGGCACCAGGGGCTAGGTTTCCGGCATTCTGCTTGCAAATCTGTTACGTTTCCTGTATATTTTTGGCAATACATTTAACCTCTCTGAGTCTCATCTTACCCTTCTGTAAAATGAGGCTGATACCTACCTCATAGAAATGTTGAGGATTAATTAATAGTTGTAAAGTATTCTGAGATTTGAAAAGAACGATACGTGGGCAAAGCGTTGTTGTTTATTGCGTAGTGTTGAATGGGTTGTTTGAGATGGTGTCTTTATTAAAAGAAACCTGCACCATTTTTTTTTTTTAGTGCAGCTTTCTTTACATTCACATCTTACGCATTTGTTGCCATCTGTGTATCCAGTTGGTTTTGAACTGTGAAGGTTTTCATTAAAATTGCCATTTCTGTTCCTCCGAATCTGAAATCAACAATGACAAGGTTGTGTATAAATACTAAACATTAAAGTGCTTATTGTTAAATCAGTATTAAAGTAGCATGTAAATTAGTTTACAATCTGATACTGGGCTCTAAGCATCATAAATGTCACACTCCAGAATAATGACAGTTGCCAGCAGGAAGCTCAGCAGTGCAATTTTGAATACAAAATATGACACTCTAATACGATTTAAACCTGGTGCGAAATGCGAAGAGGTGAACAAACTGACTTATGTGGGTTATCAAAAAGCAAATTTTAATATCTGGACTAGACAATATATTGCTTTCTCTGTTAGAGGGGAAGATAGGTATTTTCCTCCCCCTTAGGAAACAACATTTTTCTTTAGAAGTTACTAAATTCTTTAGCCCTCTACACAGAAATTTGTGGTAATGCTCTCCTAAAGCCTTTTCTTCAGCAGAATAACTGTTCTGTCAAATAAGCTTTTTTGGCTTGTTTTTTCCTTTTTTGGAGTGAAATTTGAGATACGGATTTACACCTTGAGATATCAGAGGCCATTGGTGATGGGTTTATTTCTGTTTCAGGGTTGTGATCCTGCAGTTCATTGTATGCCCGTGTAGCAGTGTGGCCACGCTAAACCCTAATGATAGACGTAGAGAAAGGGAAAGTATTTAGGGGTTCACATAACATAAGAATTAGGGGTCACCCTATGAAATTAATAGGCAGCAGGTTTAAAACAAAAGGAAGTACTTCTTCACACAATGCACAGTCAACCTGTGCAACTAATTTCCAGGGGATGTTGTGAAGGCCAAATGTATTACTGGGTTCAGAAAAGAATTACATAATTTCATGGAGAATAAGTCCACCAATGGCTATTAGCCAAGATGGTCAGGGATGCAGCCCCATGCGCTGGATGTCCCTCAAGCCTGGTATGCACTAGAAAATTAGGTCAGTTTAACTACATCAGTTGGGTGTGAAAATCCACACCCCTGAGTGGCATTCTTAAGCCAATCTAAGTTTGTGTGTAGACAGCGCTAGGTTGGTGGAAGAATTCTTCTGTCAACCTAGCTACCACCTCTTGGGGAGACGGATTACCTATGCCGATGGGAGAACACTTTCTGTCGGCGTAGGCAGTATCTACAGTGAAACGCTACAGCTGCACTGGTGCAGCTGCGCCACTGTAGTATTTTAAGATTAGGCCGTGTCTACACTACCACTTTCTGCGCTAAAACTTTTGTCATTCAGGGGCGTAAAAAACCACTCCCCTGACCGATGAAAGTTTGAGCGCTGAAAAGCGGCAGTATAGACAGCGTGGCTCCCGGTGATAAAGCTATGAACTGCTTGTTCGGGGGTTTTTGGGTTTTTTTAAATCGCTGGGAGAGCTCTCCCCGGGTGATAAAGCGTGTCTACACTGCCCACATCACAGCGCTGCCGCAGCCGCACCGTAGGCAGTGTAGACACACCCTTAGGCAAGCTCTTGACTGCCAGAAGCTGGGACTGGACGACAGGGGATGAATCACTCGATAATTGCCTGTTCTGTTCATTCCCTCTGAAGCACCTGGCACCAGCCTCTGTTGAAAGACAGAATACTAGGCTAGATGGAACTTTGGTCTGACTCAGTGTGGTCATTATTATAATCAAGTCACATCTCTCTAATTGTTTGTGAAGTGTTAAGTTTGCATTGCTGCAATACTCTGACTTTTGCCGTTGAAGAACTGTGCTCTTTGACTGAAATAACCAGATTGTGTCTAGATTTGAGGGAAGAGAGAGAGGTGAAAGAGAGAAATAAACTTCATATGTGATCCATTAGTAAGACAAGTGGCGAAATTAAAGCAACAACAAAAAACCATCACCACTACCTTACAGATGGATTATATGGCACATACTGCCAAGCACAGAGCTCAGTACAGAGTAGCTCCATTCAAGTCATTGGGACTACAGCTAATTCAGTGTTTGTGGGATTGGACCCTTAAATTACATTCAAAGATGAAGAGGTGGAGCTTTCAGAGAAAGGAATGAGTGGAAGTAGATAATGCTGAAATAAGAATACTTCCCTTTATAGGGCATGAACACAAAGGACTAATTAATGCTTCCATATGTGTAAAATATTTGTGTGTCTGTATTGTTTTTTGTTGTTTCTGACAGAAAGAGAAAAATGCCTAAAAAGAAGACAGGAGCACGCAAGAAGGCTGAGAATCGTCGAGAACGTGAAAAGCAGATAAGAGCTTCAAGGGGCAACATAGATTTAGCTAAACATCCTTGTAATGCTTCAATGGTAAAATAACCAAAACTACTTCTGATTCCAATTTTTAAATTTCTGTGAAACCAATGATATAGTTACACTGGCTGCATTAAATTAGAAAGTCATTCTTTATACTTATCTAGTAATTTAGTTATATCCTGAGCTTTGGATTTAAAGAGGAGTTTGAGTGTTTCAATATAAATATATATCTATTGGTTACCTAACTTTAAATTATATCAGAATCATTACAAAAACTGTACACTGTTTTACATGGGGAAAAATAACTATTTATAATTTACATTTCACAGGAATGTGATAAATGCCAAAGGTAAATATGCTTTTTTTCCGCATCATCATTTTAACCTATTTTTACTTTTAAAGATTTTGTTTAACGCTTTGTTTTGATTTTTTCATATGACAAGACGACAGAAGAATAGAGCCTTCTGCTACTTTTGTAGTTCTGTTCAAAAATTGCCTATTTGTGCACATTGTGGTAAGTGTAACTGGCAAAAGAAAATACACTCCCCCCCCACCCCCCTTACACTGCATTCCTTTTGTGGTGTTATATGAAGTCTCAGTATTTTAACTAGGTCTGTCTAGAAACTGATCGTCAGCTGGTGTAAATTCATGGAGCTATGCCAATTTGCCCAGCTGAGAATTTGCCCGTTGAGGGCTGATTGTGCAAACTCTCGTGTGCATGAATAGTCTCACTGACCCCAAAAAGGTTTCGGCCCTTGATTTGTGTCTCATATTTATTGTTTAAAAAAACATGTTTAGCTCTTTGTTACGACTGAGAATGTTCTACATTCTGGCTCTCTCTTTGAATAATTGACTGTGGGATTGCTTGATGCTGCGAGCGAAGTTAAAAAGGCTGCCAAAACGCTGCTCTTTTAATCAGGAAATATTGCAGCTTTTAGGACAACGTTATCACCACTACTTATTTCTTAGTATAAATTAAATCAGTGATAAATTGTTTGCCTTATATGTGTATATTGCATAACTTGTTAGCACAGTACTTATGTGCATTAAAGGACTGCTCCAAAGCCCTTTCAGCTGAGTGGAAAGACTCCCACTGAAGGCAGGGGACTTTAGATCCGGTACTAAATCTTATTTGCACTGGTGCTTGCTTAAAAGGGGAGGTGATGGGGGGCTAAATATGACTTATACTTTGAAACGAATTGTGTTGCTTTCCTGGTTTAACAAGCTTTGACGTATTTTTTTACATATTTTTCTACTTGCCATAAAGCATGTTGGTGATTTGTGGTTTGATTTTCAGAGGTGTTGACCACCTGCAATTCCTGTTGACTTCACAGGGAGCTGCAGATGCTAAGCATTTCTGAAAAACCAGGCCATTAGTGTGTAATACTATTCCACTGTATATCATCATTCACAACCCTTCTCTCTTTCATTAGAGACTACACTAAAATGGTGAACGTTCATTTTCTGCTCTTCTAGTACATTACACATCTTTTAAATGAATTGAGTCTTGCTGAACTTGTCTATCTTGATGTGAAAAATGTTTACAGAGAGAAGAAAATGTTCCTAAAAGTATCCTACAAAAAAGACGTTAGCTTCCAAGATTTCCCAATAAAGACCATCAGAATTGTTTGGTACTTGTATCATAGGGTGAGCTGGTGGTGATTCTTATATTTAGGCTGCCTAAAATTTTCCATAAAAACATTCCAACCCTCTATTTTTAAAGAAGTTCTAACACCTTCATTGTTTGTAATGGGCCTTCGAAATTAGGTAGGGACAAAGCCTGAGGGCTAGAAGCATGCCTTTTGCTTTCTTGTCCCATGAAATTCTCCTGAGTTATAAAGTTGTTAAAAATGTTCCCCCCTTTAGGTGTACCATATAGGGCACCAGCTCCCCCAAAGTCCTGAAAGGGGACCGAGAGCCATGCTGATGAGACCCCAGCCACCCTTCCATACCCAGCACATAACTCTAGCAGTCCTTCCCCACCCTTCCTGCCGTTAGCTAATGTAGGTTGTCATGCAGCTAAAGAACTATAAGCACCTGCTGATGCTGCATAATGGAGGGTTTAATTTACAGTTCCACATGGTAGAATTTTTAATATTTTTTTTTTAAGGAAAAATTATAAAATTGCATACCATGAAAGCTGTGTTAAAAGAACATTACTAAGGTTGCAAAGTCAAGCACTCAAAAGATAGGAAATGCAAGATTTGCAGTTGCCTGTGCACTAGCCATTCAGCCCTTTTGTGCGTATGTATTATGATAGTCTTTAGATACATGACCACACGTTACTTTTTCCAGACCCTGGCCTCATCCAGTATACAAGGTGGACGCACAAGGGGGCAGAATTAGGGTTGCAGAGGTAACTCTTAAGTGTGGCATTTCTTAACTTGTAGAACATAGGAGCTGCAATATTGGTTCACGATATAGTCCATCTTGCCCACTATCCTGTCTCTGAGTGGCCAGACCAGAGCTTCAGGGGAGAGTACAGAAAACGGCAATTATGGAATGATACACCACTGTCTTCCATTCCCAGCTTCTGGTAGTCAGAGGTTTAGGGTCGCCCTGGGGATGAGATTGTGTCCCTAGCCATCTTGGCTAATAGCCATTAATGGACCTATCCTCCATGAACTTATCCAGTTCCTTTTTGAACCCAGTTATACTTTTTGCCATCACAATATCTCATGGCCATGAGTTCCACAGATTAGTTGTGCACTGTGCGAAATAGTACTTCCCCTTGTTTGTATTAAATCTGCCTGTTCATCGGGTGACCCCTGGTTTTTGTATTGCGGGAAAGGGTGTATAACACTTTTGTATTCACTTTTTCCACACCATTCATGATTTTTATAGATTTCTATCGTAACTCCCCTTAGTCATCTCTTTTCTAAGCTGAACAACCGTTATCTTTTTAGTCTCTCCTTGTACGGAAGCCATTCCGTATCCTGCATCATCTTTTTTGCTCTTCTCTGAACCCTTTTCAGTTCCACTATATCCTTTTTGAGATGGGACGACCAGAACTGAACATGGATGCACCGCGGATTTACATGGTGGCATTATGATATTTTCTATTTTATTTTTTATCCCCTTTCCAAATAGTTCCTAACATACTGCTAAGCCTTTTTGACTGCTGCTGCCCATTGAGTGGAGGTTTTCAGAGAACTCTCCACAGCATTTCCACAATATTGTTCTTGGGTGCCAACAGCAAATTTAGAATCTATCGGTGTATATGTACAGTTTTATTTTTTCATGAAATGAAATGAACCCTGCTGTTCATTTCTCTCCATTGTGAAAACTGACCATTTATTCCTATCTTCTATTTCTTGTCTTTCAGCTAGTTACTGATCCATGAAAAGACCATTCCTCTTATGCCATGACTATATAGTTTCCTTAGAGAGCCTTTTGGTGAGGGACCTTGTTAAAGACTTTCTGAAAATGCAAGTACACTATATCAACTGGATTACCCTTATCCACATGCTTGTTGACTCCTTCAAAGAATTGTAATAGATTAGTGAGGCACACCTTCCCTTTACAAAAGCTCTGTTGACTCTTCCCCAACAAATCATGTTTATCTCTGTGTCTAATCATTTTGTTCTTCATTGTAGTTTCTACCAATACACCCAGTACAGAAATTAGGCTTACTAGTCTGTAATTGCCAGCATCGCCTCTGAAGCCCTTTTAACAATTGGCATTCATTAGTTAATTTCCAGTTATCTGGACCAGAGACTGACTTTAGTGATAGGTTACATACTACAATTAGTAGTTCTGAAATTTCCTATTTGAATTCCTTCAGAACTCTTAGATGAGTAGCATCTTGTCGTGGTGACTTATTACTGTTTAGGGCAGGGATGGGTAAACGTTTTGGCCCGAGGGCTACATCGGGGTTATGAAACTGTATGGAGGGCTGGGTAGGGAAGGCTGTGCCTCCCCTAACAGCTTGGCCCCCGCATTCTATCTGCCCCCTCCCACTTACTGCCCCCTGACTGCCCCCCTCAGAACCTCCGGCCCATCCAACCCCTCCCGCTCCTTGTCCCCTGACCACCCCCTCCAGGGACCCGCCACCCCTAACCGCCCCCCGGGACCGTACCCCCTATCCAAACCCCCTGCTCCCCGCATCTTTACCTCTGGCAGCCACGCCGCCTGGCCGGAGCCAGCCCCGCTGCCCAGAGTGCTGGCGGCGCAGCAAGCTGAGGCTGCGGGGGGCAGCAGGGGAGGGGCCGGGGGCTAGTCTCCCCAGCTGGGAGCTCAGGGGCCTGGCAGGACGGGCCCACCAGCCGTAGTTTTCCCACCTCTAGTTTAGGGTATCAGTTTGTTCTAATCGGGGACAGTACTTCAGAGTATGCCCAAAAAGAATAGCTCTGATGCGGGTATCTTCCCCAAATCTTCTCCAGTGAAGAGTGCTGCAGCGAATTCATTTAGCTTCTCTACCATGGCCTTGATGTCCGTGAATGCTCCTTTTACACTTTTGTTATCTGTGGCTCCGCTGCCTGTTTGGCGGGTTGCCCGTTTCTGATGTACTTAAAAAAAATCTTACTGTTAGTTTTTGTGTCTTTAGCAAGTTGCTTCTCAAATTTTTTCTAGGTCTGCCTAATTATACTTTTATGTTTTACTTGCCCGAGTTTGTGCTCCTTCCTGTTTTCCTCTTTAGGATTTGACTTCCAGATTCCGTCCACTGCCACCCCGCCATGGCCTCCATTAGTCTGAAGTTTAGCCATGGTGGTATTCTTTTGGTGGGCCTCCTGTCTTTTTTGATTAGGGGTAGACATTTAGTCTGAGCCTCTGTTAACGGTGTTTTTAAGTGGTCTTCATGCTGCTTGAAGATATTTTACCCTTATGAGGGCTCTTTTTAATTTTCAGCTAACTAGCGTCCTCATTCTTTTGTAGTTCCTTTTTTAAAAGTTAAATGTTACTGCGCTGGAATATTTTGATATTTTCCCACTACAAGGGTGCTAAATTTAATTACATTATGGTCATTATTACTGAGTGGTAAAAATGTTGATTGTTTGACTCTGCAATCTAAAAAATGTTTTTTAATTTTTTATGTGATTTTTGATAATTTGTGAAGTGCTGACAGAGTGCTCAGCAGGCTACAAAACACATAGGAAGACATGGGCCCAGCCCTACAGAATTTACAGTCTCAGAAGTAAGGTGAGAAAGATTTTGGCCTAAATGGATAAGAAAAACAAATAAGCAGTTTGTTCTGGAGGATCAGAGAGGGAGGTGTGATAGCGTGTTGCATGTTGTTTTGTTGCCTTTTTTTTTTTGCCTTTTATGTACTTAAGTAACTGCTAAAATTCCCTATTTTTCACTGCTCTTACGTTGTCATTCACTCTAAATTGTTTTGACTCTAATTTTTTGTTGTTTTTGGATTAATAGGGAAAACAAAATGTATGATGAAGTCTTCAGACTGTGTTATAAAACACGCTGGCGTGTACAGTACTGGCTTTGCAATGGTGGTATGTATACAAAAGCATGTTGTCTTTTGGAAGACGAGAGCAATGTGCACAATTCTTCAAAAATTCTGTGGTCTGTGATACAGAAGGTCAGACTAGAACAGTGTTTCTCAACCAGGGGTCCGGGACCCCCTAGGGGGCCTTGAGCAGGTTTCAGGGGGGCTTCCAAGCAGGGCCAGCATTAGACTCGCTGGGGTCCAGGGCAGAAAGCCAAAGCTCCACCGCATGGGGCTGAAGCCCAGGTCCCTGAGCCCCACCACCTGGGGCTGAAGCTGAAGCCTGAGCAATGTATCTTCACGGGGGCCCCTGTGGCATGGGGCCCCAGGCAGTTGTCCTGCTTGCTACCCCCTAACGCCGACTCTGGCTTCTATATGCTGAAAACTAATTATTGCGGCACAGGTGGGCTGTGGAGTTTTTATAGCACGTTTGGGGGTCCCTTAATAATAGTCCCTTCTGTGAATAGGGCTTTTATTTTTTATAGACTAATATCAGAGTCAATACACTGTAACAAAATACTTCTCCATAGGACTACAAACCTAAATTAACACTTTAACACAAACTCTTATGCACTTAAGTATCTTTACATACATACCTGAGTAGCTCCAATGAGCTTAGTGGTATTATTCACAAAAGTAAAGTTAAGTAAAGTTAAGCATGTACAGGTTTGGGACCTAAACGAGTAAAGGCCACATTCCACTCTCCATTAAAATGGTGTAAATCTAGATTAATGCCATTGAAGCTAATGGAGTTATGCAGATTTTTAGAATGCAGTCACTGAGAACAATGTTTAACCATAAATAATTTTATTGATAGTGATTGTTCTGTAAATCAGTAACTTATTTTTCATCCCTTATATAGTTAGGTGATAAGTCCCTGTGAAATACCAAAAGTATTCTTTGTAAATGTGAATATTGCCAAAGAAATTCTTAAAAAATTAAAATTTAGGGGGATGGGGCTCCTGTGTGGAAAATTAATGTAAATATATCTCTGCAGCTGCCTCCTCTAGGTAGTGGACTGTTTGCAACAACATAATCATTCTGTGCCTTAAATGCAACAGTTTTTTCATTGAATCTTAACTCTGTGGGCCTGATTCTTCACTCCAGTATGTCAGTTTTATGTTGATGTAACTCCATTAAATCCCTATGTGTACAGTATATTGTGAAGTTGCTGTCATATGTGAGATAGGAAATCTTCTGTCTGTTAAATATTAAAATTGAAGTTTATTGAGGTTTGTAGTTTTTGTAGTCTTGTAACTTGAAGAAGGCCAATGGCATTTTGGGATGTATAAGTAGGGGTATTGGCAGCAGATCGAGGGATGTGATCGTTCCCCTCTATTCGACATTGGTGAGGCCTCATCTCGAGTACTGTGTCCAGTTTTGGGCCCCACACTACAAGAAGGATGTGGAAAAATTGGAAAGAGTCCAGTGGAGGGCAACAAAAATGATTAGGGGACTGGAACACATGACTTATGAGGAGAGGCTGAGGGAACTGGGGATGTTTAGTCTTCAGAAGAGAAGAATGAGGGGGGATTTGATAGCTGCTTTCAACTACCTGAAAGGGGGTTCCAAAGAGGATGGCTCTAGACTGTTCTCAGTGGTACCTGATGACAGAACAAGGAGTAATGGTCTCAAGTTGCAGTGGGGGAGGTTTAGGTTGGATATTAGGAAAAAAATTTTCACGACAAGGGTGGTGAAACACTGGAATGAGTTACCTAGGTAGATGGTGGAATCTCCTTCCCTAGAAGTTTTTAAGGTCAGGCTTGACAAAGCCCTGGCTGGGATGATTTAGTCGGGGATCGGTCCTGCTTTGAGGAGGCGGTTGGACTAGATGACCTCCTGAGGTCCCTTCCAACCCTGATATTCTATGATTCTATGAACTTTAACTGTAACATGAAATTGTTTATAAACTGATTACTTAATTATTGCTTTATTTTTCGTATGTTATATGACCTTTTCTGTCTTAAGAGGTCAGAGTTCGAGTGTAGAGTTTGTTATTAAATCTAATTAGTTGATTTAAGCTGTAAGAATAGCTTGAGTGGTCTTTGATTTGATAAATTGTATTTTTACCAGAGCATTATCTCATATATGTCAACAAGGCTGCAAGATCATATCCATAAATTATAGGGGAGAAAGCTATTTTTCACGCCTAAGATTCAAGACATTAATGGAAAAAATAAAACAGCAAAACCAAAGTGCAGTTGATTATATTATGTCCTGCAGAAGTGAATGCCGAGAACATGAGCTGAATATTGAAAGGACTTGATTAGAATCTGGATACATTTCTAGCTACTGGGTGTAAAGGTGAAAGAGGTATTATGCCTTACCTTCCACCTCCCCTCAAACCACATGCCCCTAAAGTGGAATGAGCGCACTGATAGCCTGAGCGGATACATGGGCACATTCTGGAGTACAGAAGCAGAATTTCTATTTTGGTATGATAGATGTTCCAAGATGATGTCTTTCTGTGCTTGCAGGGTGCAATATGTGATTTCTGTGAAGCTTGGGTCTGCCATGGTAGGAAGTGTCTCAGCACACATGCCTGTATCTGCCCTCTTGCAGATGCAGAATGCATTGAGTGTGAAAGAGGTGTCTGGGATCATGGTAAGTTGTTTAAGCTTGAAGGATAAGAAAACTAATTTTTTGCCTATAGCGTCTAGATCAGTGGTTCTCAACCAGCGGTCTGGGGCCCTCTGGGGGGCGATGAACAGGTTTCAGGGGGGCCGCCAAGCAGGGCCAGCATTAGACTTGCTGGAGTCCGGGGTAGAAAGCTGAAGCCCACTGCATGGGCCTGAAGCCCAGGGCCCGAAGCCCAGGGCCCTGAGTCCTGCCATCTGAAGTCAAAGCCTGAACAATGTAGCTTTGTGAGGGCCCCCATGGTGTGGGGCCCCAGGCAGTTTCCCGGTTTGCTACCCCCTAATGCCGGCCCTGGCTTTTATATGCAGAAAACCAGTTATTGTGGCACAGGTGGGCCATGGAGTTTTTATAGCATGCTTTGGGGAAGGGGGGCCCGAGAGAAAGAAGTTGAGAATCCCTCATCTAGATTATTGTAACACTCAACACTTAATGTCGCATTTTACATCTTCAAAGCACTCCAAAAATATTAGCTAATCTTTAAAACACACCTGGAAGCTCACTAAGAATCATCCCCATTTTACAATGGGTAAAGTGAGACAGAATTTAAATTACGTGCCCAAGTGCGTATAGGTAATCTGTCTAAAATGGGATTACAACTCAGGAGTATTTATGTCATCTACTTAGACATTTATATTGCATTCATCACCTTAGTGTCTGAGAGCCTTATGTAATTATATCACTCCAACAGGTTGTGTAAACACTGGCTGTCTCTCTGGTATTCTTGCTCCTTTCCTTGCACTAGAAGAGGTGTTTTGTTTCCTTTGGTACCAGCTCCTTGATCAAACCACACCAGTCTCCAATTGTGGAGTTCCAGTTGTGTATTTGAACCAAATTTATATTTTGGAGAGGGGATGGTGAACATGGAAAAGGGATATTTTGGCCCAAAAATGTCTTAACACGATCTCTTTCAGCCATAATCAAACCAAAACATGATGAGAATAAAATAACCAGTAGTGTTCCTTGCTTCACTTTTATGCTAGCCTGTGTCATTATAATATGTAGTATATGTCAGCATAATGCCAGATGGACAATGTTTAATATAGGATTTTCTTCTTAAGTGTTTTGTGACAGAAGGGAAAATTTATTCTTAGTCAAACCCATGTAAAGCTGCCTAAGTGGCATGAGTAAAAGAGAGGAATTGTTTTTTTAACCCATGCTTGCTATTTTTTCTATTTGTCTTGATAAATCTTGTAGGAGGCAGAATATTCAGTTGCTCTTTTTGTCATAATTTCCTCTGTGAAGATGATCAGTTTGAGCATCAAGCCAGCTGCCAAGTTTTGGAGGCAGAGACATTTAAATGTAAGTTATCCACTTAAAACCCCTTTCATCAATGTTAAGCAGATTCACCTTTTCCTACTGTGTAATAATACCTGCTTAGGTGGTGAAAAATGGCCTGGTATTTCACTTGTCCAGTGTGATTATCCCAGCTGGTTAGGCAATAGGAGTTTTTCTTGTCGGTCCCTTAAAAATAAAGTTAGCTCTGTCTAGCATGGCTGCACTTCCCCAGATTCCTTGTGGTTCAGCTTGAACTCCTTGAATAGAAGGCAAGATTTTTTGGTCAGTGTGGGTTAGTATCTGAAGAAGTGAGTTTTGAGGACGGACTTGAATCAGGCACCTGGCCTATCGTGTAGAATACAGCACAGATGAAGGCATGAAGAGGAGTGAGAAGGATGCAGAAGGAGTAGGGAAGTTTTTTTTTATCCAAAGCCCGAAGTCAACGGGCTTTGTATGTCTGTCTGTCTGTCTCTCTCTAATACCTATATAAATCAAAGGGTCAACATTCATATTTTAACAACACATACCTTAATACATAGACTAAAGAACAGGAAACTGCAAACCAGCAAATTTTGATTATCATAGGGGGTCTGGTACAGTCATAAAATCATGTGGGCAAAACTTAAAAACCTCAGATGGACGTGAAACCTTACAGGAACAGAGGAATTGTAATATCAGATCAGACTAGTGGTCTAGCTAGTCCAGTATCCAGCCATAGCCAATTCCAGAGGAAGATGAAAAAAAAGTGGTAGTAGGCATGAATGAAACATACTGTCCATTGGATAATTTTCTTCTTGTTAATTAGGGGATGGCTTATGCCCGACCCAGGAGGGTTTATATTGCTTTCAAAACTTGGTTGTGTTTGGTTTTGCCTTTTTTTTTTTTTTTTTTAAATCCTTGCTATCCTGACTACATGTTCTTGTCCATATAAATACACAATCCTTTATTGAATCTACTAAGCTCTTGGCCCCAATGGTAGCTCATGATTCAAAATATTCCTGTTTTAAATGTTATAATCTATTTTTCTAAGTCTTCCCTCTCCTTTTCATCCCTCATCCCTTTTTTCCCCTGCCAACTGTTGCATGAGCCTTGATTAGCTCCCCTTTATGTAGTGCCAGAATGCCTTCCTGTGAAGCACCATTGGAGCAGCAACTGCTGCTCAAAAGGGATAATTTTCTCTTGATGGGTTGACTGTTAATTCACAGCTGTGATGTTACAATGAGTGAAGAAGTTACTTTACAAGGGTTACACATTCTACAGTGCAGGGTAGTCCTACTAGAGAGATGGACTGAGTGTTTAAATTTAATATAAAACTAATATTGTCAAACAGATATGGCCAATCCCACTCTAGCTTCGAAAAATGTTCTGTGTCATAAGTTTGAAATATAAAACGTAGCTGTAAAAAACAAAACAAAACATTTAAAAGTGCAGACTACTCATGGGAATACTTCAATGTACTAATTACAATTCAGGGTGCCTTTGAATATGACAGATCCCACACCCTTGCTCAGCATTCACAAAAGGAAGAATCACTCCTGTCCATTTCTGAAGCTTTAAAAGCTTGTTCTCACAGTTGGATGAGAGAGAGATGACGGTTTCGTTATAAACAGCGCACATGATAAAATGTTTTAAAGATTCAAAACAAGCTGTGCATGCTCATGCATTCTTTATCCAACAAGCCTCATTTAGGCATAAAATCCTATTTCATTTCATTTACAGTACTCCCTGTTGTGGAGATAAAAGTAACAACATGAAAATATTAAGGCAGCCTCGATTTTAAAAAGACACCATCAACCTAGTTCTGCTCCTTGCTACTTGTGTATTTACTATCAATAACATTACACTAGGTTGTATATGTAAATATATGTAATGAGGTATGATTTAAATAAGGACGTGACAGACAATTCTTTATAAAACTACTCACAGACAGCTCAATTTTGCAAGTTGCTAAGCATCAAATCCTTTTCAAATTAGGAAAATAAGGGTAATCAGCATTCTGCCCTTACATTCCATTTATAATTACTTTTCAGCTCTGGTGGGGGTTTGGCTTTGTTTTGATACCACAAGGAAAAAAGAAGCAGTGAAACCACCTTGTGAACAAACTGTGGTTTCAGTCAACTCCAACACGTTTGTAAAGATGTGAGAACACAAAAATATTTGAATCTTTTTAAAAAAAAATTGATTTTGAGTGGGTAATGGACCATTTGCTCCCAAAGTTATACCAAATTATTAATGAAATAGTAGACTCAGTATATAAAACTCTTAAAAACAGCGATAAAGTAGCCCAATACAACTGTAACTACAGTGAATAGGATTGTAGCAAGATACACTTATTGTAAGGACTTCAAAAAATACATTGAACTTAGAGTATAAAAGTAAATGATTTTGTATGTTCAAAACTTCAGTGGCAGACAACTCTGCAATTGGGTAGCTTTCGGAACTGTTGATCAGGAAAAGTTGCTGAGAAATGAAGGGCCCTTTCAAATAATATATTTGGATAAATATGTATTTCCCTGTATTATCTTTTCATTTTGTTTGGTGACACTGGTGATTTTAGGCTATCCATGGAACTGGAGAGCTGATCTGGATGTAAAAAGTAGAAGAAAAGAGCCAAAGTTACCTTTCATTTTCAAAGTTTGATGTTATCCATTTTTTCATCAGGTGTTTCCTGTAATCGGCTTGGGCAGCATTCATGCCTGCGTTGTAAGGTAAAAATACAGATACTTAAAGTAGCTATAATTGTAACTCCTTCTCCTTACGTGTCCTTCTGGTACCAAGTCTTGTCACATCGCCCTCCACAATATATAGAAAACTCATACCTTCTGTATGAGGTAAGGGCCATATGGCCCAAATACTTGTCTGTGCCCCATTATGTCTTGCTTTGATTCTCTCACCTCCTCTTTCGATTCCCAGATCCCACACTGATTCCTCCTAGTCCATCTAGCTGCTAAAACAACTGCTAAAATGATCTTCTCCCATTGTTCAAACCTCATCACGCCCTTCCTCATATGCCTTCACTGGCGCCCTGTTGTCCAGCACTTTTAAGTTCTCAATTTCTCATTCTTGCTTTCGAGGCCCTGTGATGACTCCATCTTGGCCTGGGTCTCTCATCTCATTTGGTATAATTTCCCCCTTCCCCCACAAGCACGCCCTCTTGCCCCCCTGCAGCCTTCAGTTCTGTTAGTGTAGCCAGGCTCTTCTCAGTTGTTTCCTGCTCCCATTTTCATACAGTCTTCAGTGCTGCTTCCTCTGCACTGAGCATATGATTCTCCCATTCCAGTATCCCAGGCCTCCACCTTTTCCTCCTTTGGATCATTCCTAAAGTCTTACATCAAATCAAATGCACTGTCCACCCCAACATTTTTCATTGGGGGGCAATTTAAATAAATGAATCAATCTAATTAACTCCATTCTCTCAGTCTCCTATTCTTACTGTGTGCGCCTCAGAGTTCAGAGCAGGAACTGTCTTTATTGAGGTGTCTTGGACAGTGCTGAGCACACTGTCTGTGCTTAATTAGTACTAATTCACATTGGTGTCTTCTTTTAATTACAAACTGACTGACTGTGGCAGGGAGAGGTTCCATTTAGCAGGACAATGAACACACTATCCTGCAAGACAGACATTTGAAGTTTAGTTTTGTTTTCTTTTAACTTGTTGGACTAACCCAATATCCATATGGCTGAGGTCTATCAGACAGTGCTCCCACTGACTGAGGCCAGCTCTCCCCTGGAGCCAGCCTCCCGGCTGACAACTTCCAAGACGAGGCACTCCTTGAGGACCCTGCTTCCCCTGCCACCATCCTCTTTTCCCAGTTCCAGCATCCTCGTGGCTTCCCTTCCCTAGAAGGCAGTGGAACCTTGTACAACACAGAAGCAGTTAGTGGGTAGATTGTACATGAATTCCAGTCCCACTACAGAAAGAACTTGTTAAATTTTAATCTCAGTCAGATTACCCTGGTGCTGTTAGAAATTTAACTTTTTTTTGCCTGCTGAAGAGTATTATGTTATGACTATAACTTCTATCCTTTTCGTTATCCTCTTTCCACCTTTCAGGCTTGTTTCTGTGATGATCACACCCGAAGCAAGGTTTTTAAGCAAGAAAAGGGAAAAGAGCCTCCTTGCCCTAAATGTGGGCATGAAACTCAGGAGACAAAGGATCTGAGCATGTCAAGTAAGGGCTGTCCTTTAAAAGCTAATGGAACAAATGCTGTGTCTCTGATTTAGCAAGTCAATTTACTAGGAGTCTTATTTTCTGTGTCTGAAAACTTAATATGTTCATCTTTTTAAACTGGCAACATGTGATGCCATTGGTTGCCGTGTAGGGATGTTTATGTGTATGGGAATGTTGAAGTTCTTGGATGCTTTGGAATATTTTGGGGAGTTTGTCATATTTACATTGAGAGAACTTGGTTTGAGTTGTTGCTGACTCTGAGCTGCAGCTTCTCTTCATTAGGACTGCTATTTGTGCCCTGGATGTTGACAACGTTATGAATTTGAGTGCTACTTTCAAGTTTTGGTGTAAGGAAGAAGCACCCATGATCACTGTTTACTTCTGCTCTGTCACTTCTTATTTCACCATCAAGAAATAGCATGCTGAAATTCATTAGAAGATACCCATATGAGTCTGCTTACTCAACACTGCTTATCCATAAAAACACACATTATCTTTGGTGCTATGTATCTCTATATAAAATACATATTACAGTACCAAAAGTGTGCTCTACAGGCAAAGTTCTGGTCCTGAAGAGTTTATGATCTAAATAAAATATCTGATACATTATTGTATATATGAATATCTCTGGAGATAGGATATTTTGGATGGGGAACAGCAGAAAAAGGGTCTGTCTTAGTTAGGTGCTCTGACTTTAAGGATTCAACCTGAAAATAACCAGTTAAAGTCTCTCAAGAGACTGATCATTGTAGTACTGGGCTCTTTGCTGACAGTGTGCTCTTGAGTAGGTGGTGAAGATGGATGGTAGATGGAGAAATGTCAAATGCTCCACTGATGAGTGGGTGACTTATGACTGAGGCTGAAAAATAAGAATTTAATTATTTGTCTATTCACAGCACGCTCTCTGAAGTTTGGCCGGCAGACAGGAGGTGAAGAGGCAGATGGAGCTTCTGGCTATGATGCCTACTGGAAGAACCTCTCATCGGGCAAGGATGGAGATGCAGGTGATCATGACGACGAATATGAAGAGGATGAAGCAGAGGATGACGATGAGGAAGACAATGAGGAGGGAGGGAAGGATTCGGAAACAGAGACCACAGATTTATTCAGTAACTTGAATTTAGGAAGGACCTATGCTAGTGGCTATGCCCACTATGAAGAAGCTGAAGACTAAGATTACATAGTGAGGAGCTATAAAGCATTTGGAAGACATAAGTATAGGAGTGCTTTATGCGTGCCACTAGAATAGCTCTGCCAGGCACTTAAGCTTCAACGCTTATTAGGGAAAAAGGGCATGGAACTTCTGTAGAAACTCAAGGTGAGGTTTGTGTGTGGGTGTGTGAAAGGTGAGGGTGTGCAGAGGAAAACTGGTTACTTGCATGAATATAAACGTTCATCTAAGTGGTTTTGATCTCACGGTTACTGAGTGTAATAGCTTAATGTCTCCCCCCCCCCAAAGTTGGGAGTGTAGGAGGGTAAAGAGATTTGTTTCCATCTGTTCATTAGAAATTAAGTTATTTTTCTTGAGTAATTTTGACTGTAATTCTGGAATCAGAGTTCATAAATTATATGTAGTGGTGTAAATGGGTGGCTGTATCCATTTTTGGCCTACAAAGTAAGAGTCAGCAGCATTCTGTAGTGAGTTTTCATAAATATTGATCTGGACTGAGTACTTGGAAAGCACTTACTATAGGCCTCTCATGAGCTAAATATAAACTGAAATTAAAATAACTTTACCATTTCATGTAGGCGAGGCAGATCAATACATTTCCCCATAACATATTTCTTGAAGATTATCATTCCATGCCTTTTTGAACATTATACATTAATCATAGCCATTATGCACAATCACCTATTGTGTCACCTACATAGATAAGATCAAAAGGTTTATTTATCACAATAAAAATGTTAATATATCCTTCCTACCCAATAAAAGCCATCACTTTCTTTTAGTATAGTATTGTCATTGTTTGCAAAGAGGGGTCAAGAGGACGGTAACTAGTCTATTCTGCCCCTTCACCAGCATTGCAGCAGGAAGAAATCAAAGATTCAATAAGAATCACACCTAGGGTTTTTGTTACAATAAGATAACACTAGGGTGTTTGTGTTCTGTTGGAATAGCACCCTATTCCTTGTTGGATACAAGACTGTCACAACCACACAAGAAGTGATGCACGCTCTGGAGTGTCTTGCTGACACTAATGACTTTATAAATCAAAATATTAGGAATTATTTGCTGCTTTTTCGAAAGTCATGTGATTCTTCCAAGAAACAGTTCCAACTTAAATTGTTTAAAGTAAAAAAATGGACCTGGAACTTGGTGTAACTCCAAATAAATATCTTTTTTCCTTCCAGTTTCTTCCTGTAATACTTTCCATACAGCAGCGACATGTGTGCCCGCACACAGACACATACTTTCTGCTTTGCTTGCTAGGTACTTCTTCCCCAGCTTTTAATAAATTGCCTTCTTCCTCTCATCACTATTCGGGTTGACCATAGCATGCCATCTTGCAGCAGAGCCAGGTGCTTTGATCCACTCAGGTGAAGCGTCATGACACTTCAAATGGAGCTAATGGATTAAAAAAAGAGAAGCACTGGTAATTTTCTGTCTGATGCATTTGCAATTCAGCTGAATAATTCCTGCCTGAAAGACCAGAGAACCAGGAGTTGGGAATGTGGCCCTATGCAAGTCACTTAGTTTCTCTGGTAGTGCCTAAATACCTTTTGAGGGGCTGGGGCTCAGTTCCCCCCATCTGGTAGTGCTTCCTCACTTCCAAAAGGGTGGTGTAAGGATAATTGTGAGGCATTCACATTCTACAGCAATGGTGGGCCATATAAATGGATGAATAGACCTTCGATATCATTACTGACCCAGTAGAATACAGAATTTCCAAATGCCATTTTATAATTTTTAATAACACTTCATAAAATCTATTTTACATTCTCTTTATGGAAGAAGATTTCTCATTAGGTTGTGGTGCAAACGCCATAGAGCACCATATATAGTGACAGTAGAATTGCCTAATTTGGAGTTCCTAACAAAACATGACTGAGACACACAATCACTGCCTTTGCCGTTTTAGTTTGGGCATGAGACCCATCTTTCAGCTACCTGTCTATGAGGTGGCTTGCTTATTTCACCAATAAAAAGGGGTTCCAGCCATTGTTTTGAAGAGCACCAGAAGAAGCATGACTGTCGAGATGGAAGAGGAGAATTCACAGCAGTGGCTTTTCTTTCTGAGTACTATGCATTATCTTAGATCAACTAATATAGAACCTCTCCTATATGCTTTGCATCCCAAATGTTTGAGAGATATTGAAACTTAAATATCGCTAAGATAAAAATAAACAGATGCACAATGCAACTTGGTTATGACTGAATAAGATGATGTGCTAGTGTACGTGACAAACTGGGCCAATCACATCAAATACCTCCATGATCAAACCTCAGAAGGGAGACCAGGTGAAGCAGTGTTTCCCAGACTTTTGAAAGCTGAAACCAACTGGGGTCCTATTCAGTTGTTCGTTAAAGACTTAACCATTTGAATATATCCATTTTCCATATCCCCATGGCTAATCTTTCACACCCCCGTTGGGAAGTACATCCCATACTTTGGGAAATATAGAGGGAAGGAAAATGGGACAGTGGCAGTGCCTTCCTATTACTAATTATTAAATTGTGAAATCAGCACTAGGAGTGTTGGCTCCAGTTCAGCCCATGCTTAACTCTGTTAGGCGCAGGTATTTCCACTGGTGATTCGGTCTTCCCCTGGTGATTCTACAGACAAAAGCTGACTAGTTGCAGATCTTGACTGATACCTCATATGAAAAATAATTAAGTGCTAGGACAAAGTCTTAGGAGTGCCGAAAGGATGTGTGTTCTTTCAGTTATGTTTAATACTGAAATTGTGTGTCATCTTAAAATGTTACTTTTTTATTATTATTTACTGGAATTAAATTCTATTAATGTTCTTGGCTCGGGGAGCCAGATTTTCCTGTTGTGAAATCTATTGCTGTCAATGGCTATGCCAGGGGTGGCTGATGTCAAAGCATTAATCATCATCACCAAAGTAAAGAATTATTCATGTTCTCATTGAAATGTCCTTGCAATGGTAATCTCTTTGCAAGATAAATCCTTCTTAGCTAATTCATGTTCCTGTCTTTGCCATCACACTCTATAGTAAGATAATGCCATAACACAAGGATGTACTGCACACAGCAGCTATTCAGGACACCAAAACAAATTTACCAAGGCTTCTGATAAAGGGGTGTAGCAGAGCACATGCATTCATGTTTCTATCACTGACTTCTGGTATGTTCAGGGGGAGGTTACTGCCTCCTCTGGGGCTTGGTTCCCCCAGATATAAAACAGACATTACTTACTTACCTACCTCCCAAAGATGTTGTGAGGTTCAGTTCAGTGAGGTTTTTAAGAGGCTAGACAAGTTCAAAGTGCTGCTTTTTGGAGTGGCTCAACCTAATCAGTTTCCAGTCAGAGAGCAGGGGATGCTTCATTTCTCTCCTGAATGCCAAGTGACAATGGAATGGGTCAAGGAGTGCCTCTAGGATAATGAGGGAAGCCTGTAAGTTTTGGAAAGAGTAACAACAGTTAGAAAACAGATGGATTCTCTTTATAAATGCCTCAGTGTGTGCTGCTGTTTGTTCAGTTTAAACATTCCTGCCCTTGATGAAGGACAATGCCAGGCTGAAGCGAGACCAGGATAATTTCTGATGTGAAACTGGGGACCCTTGACAGTTATGAGTAACACTTCATAAACTTAGAACACTTTATGCTTTAACTGCTTTCATTCTCGACCATTTAGTGAAAGGTCTACTTGGGGTTTGAAACAATTGCAGTAAAGACCCTTGAGTCTTCAGGTCCCCAAATTACACCTTGGTGGTGTAATGGTGGAATGATTACACCTGCTCGTGATGAATTCATTGAGTGCTCCTGTGGACGTAATACACTGGAATACAAATGAAAGTGGAATTTAGCACCAGTGACAAAGTCAGTTGATCAATCCCAGGGCAGAGCTGCTGTTTTTATTTCAGGCAAATTAATGTGAAGATCATTCTAATGTACTAACCAGTTTCAATTGCCCATTGATTGGCAACAACATTAGTGTCATAGAGAAAGAGCACAAGCTCAGCCCACCTTCCCCCCCCTTCCCCCAATCCACTTTATGATAAAGTGGCATAGGTCTCCACCCAAAGCTGAAGCTAGGGGGCAGGATTTCCCATTTCCTAGAAGATGAGTTTTCACTGATCACAGACAAATGTGTCAGGGAAACAGTGAGCCAGAGATACTCCCTGAGCTGCGGGCTCTACCCCATCCATTTTTTAATCCAGTCGCCTGGTCCAACAACCCAGTAAAACAATCTGATCCAGAACGAAATATCCTCTGAATATGAGAATGATAGAGAGCTTTACCTTAGAAGAAAGGTTCTCTGGGTTCTACTCCATCTTCATAATTGTACTGAAGTGCACTAGGCAGTATCAGAGCCATTCTCAATGTCACAAGGCTTAACAAGTGGATGAAGAAAAAGTTTTGGATGGAGACCCTGGCCTCTAAAGTGTCATCCCTGTTCTGGGGGAGATTTCATTAGATGTAGTTGATGCATTTCTCCATATTCCCACCGCAGACGTCAGTACTGATGTTTCCACCCATAGGTGAACCTCAGAACACTCCTGTTCAGCCTGGCCTCGACCCCCAAGGGTTTTATAAAGATGGTGGTGGTGATAATTGCCTTACTCAAGTCACAGGACTCTCACCAGAAGAAGTGAGAGAGACAGAATGAGATTTTTGTTTAGACAGAAGATGACAGGTCAGGAGTGGAGAGGTAAATTTTTGAGTTGTCAGAGTCCTAGAGGATTCCCACAGAAAGTGTTGGGGGAAGAAAGGGAGGGCACTGGGGTAGGGGGAAGAAGAGGATTTTCTGAATAGCATGTTGGAGGAATGATTAGAGAGGAAAGAAGAGAGCTGTCATGAAAGCTGAGGAAGAAGAATTTCAGAAGAAGAGCAGGGTAGACAGCAGTGATAGTTAACAGGTTAAGGAGAATAAGGATGGAAAAACAGTTCTGAGCTTTGGTCAGGAAGAGATGATTAGAGACTTTGGTGAGAACAGTTTCTTTGCAGTGCAAGCAGTAAATGCTGGATTGGAGACGGTCTCGTACGGAACTGGAGGAGAGGAACTGCAGAAAGTGGTTGCAAATAGCACATTCAATGAACTTAGAGATGAAGTGGAGAAGGACGCTGGCACAAAGGGTCAGTTGTTTTTTTTTTTAAAGACGGGGCAGCTAAATTATGTTTGTGTTGTGAGGGAAGGAGCCTGAAGAGAGAGAGAGATGTTGAAGAGAGGAATGAGGGAGGGGATGATAATGGGGCCAAGAGAGATCAGGAGAAAAATGGGAAGGGGTCATGGGAATAAGTGGACTTGTTGGAGGAAGGCAGAAGAGAAACTTCTGCGTCAGTGATGGAAGAGTAGGAGAGAGTGAACGGAAGATGGGGAGGAGGAGGTCATGCTGGACCTTGTCAACATTTTCTTTGAAAAATGTCAGTAAGATCCTGTGTTGAGAAGGCAGTGGGGTCAGAATGGGGGGAGGGCATTTGGGGTTGCAGTCATGGCAGTCAGTCAAGATGAAGAAGTAAAGCTGTTTAGCTCAGAAAATGGCAGAGTTCAAACAGGAGAGAACAAATTTGTAGTGGATGAAGTCCACCAGGTTGCAGATCATCAGCTGGGCTTGCTCCATTGCAGAGAAGAGGATATTGGGGCTGAGCTAAGGCTGGGGGCTAGCAGGGTAGATCTTGTGGAGGCAAGATCAGAGGGAGAAAGTGGTACTCAGTCAAGACCAAGGGTGCAAATCAAATGAGGGAGATGAAGGCAAGGGGAGGGACAGCTAAAATCTCCAAAACTGCTCAACACCGAGAATGCTAAGGTACGGCAGGTCAATGGGTGTTGCTGACAAAGATGTTGGTTGCTTAACATGGCCATGTAACTTCGTATTAAAGATATAATTGAATAAGTGTAAGCCAGTGGTCTGAATGAGCTCTGTCCTGCCATCTATTGTTGAACTGGGGGAAAGACCTCAGGATCAGCCTGTGTTTGCATAGACCCATCTACTTTGCCAAGGTGATTAGTGCTGGCTGTTTTGGGTTTAAAATTCACTTTAGTCTTGGATGTAGGGATCATGAAGTGTTGCCCTTCTTCTGTGACTAAAGGGCAGCAGAACTAAACTTAAGATGCCTGAAATTGATGGGTCTTGCTAACTTAACATCACTGCCCCATGCTTAGTGAGGGAAGTAAATCAAGTGAAACTCAGGAGGTGGTGGGAACAGGTGTTTCTACCTGGTGGAGAGGACTCTGTTTGAGGGTCCTACATGCCATTTGACCCTTCCCCTCCAGTGTTTAAAGCTAGAGCTGGTTAGACTCAGTTGAGTCCATGTCTCTTCTCAGTGACCTCGAGAGCTGAAAGCACTGATAAGCTGGTCTAGGGGGGGCTAAGCCTTAGACCCAGCGTGGAGATAGTGTTCCGGTGAAGCATAACACAGAGGAGACAGTGGCAGTGAGGTTCTGTGTTATCTGCTGGCATCACTGCATCTGACGTCACTAAGAACTGGCCTAGGTGATGGAACTTCAGTTAAAGGCCATGTGGTAAGAGACACAGCAGCAGTAAAGGCACCCCGTCTGTACCCAGCAAATCTTAGAGCTGTGACTACCAATGGACACAGCAAAACAGTAGCTGAGGCAGTAGTGAGTAGCAGCAGCAGCAAAATGGCAGCGGAGGCATCACTTGCTCAACTCCTGCTCCCCAGGGGCTGGAGGTCAACTCACGTGAATGCACATCTTGCATGCAGATAACAAACCATGCGTGGGGTGCAGCAGAAGAAATGGGGGAGTCATGTGTTAAAGGGACTTTCATATTGCATGGCAAAGGATGCAGCCCAAGATACCGTGGGCCAGGTGTTTTACTTATTGTTTGCTTACTTTTGAGTCATTGTTGCGGTGTTTTCCCAAATTAATGCTGTGGTCCCTTCTCCCCATAATCAAGTTTTCCTTTTGGTTCTCTCTTTCTCTCGCACACGTACACACACAGAGCATTTGTCTGGGGAAGAAGTGCCTAGGGGTGGTATTTAGTTTTTCCAGATTTCTGGGTGGAGGGTTGAGCTGCTGCTGACACCATCTGGCAGAACAGTTACATAAGATTGTTTGAGAGACCTTGAAACGTGGGACAGATTATAGATCTTGGAGACATGAAATAAATTGTATTTTTCCTTTGCTCGTCACATCAAGGATCACAGCCACCAGAGAGGAAGCTGCACTAACCCTCTAGTAGGAACATCCCATATTCAGTATTAAAGACAGGGTAGATTCCTCCTGGCAAAGACAAGCATTTCCCCATGGAAACTCTGCTCTGTGGGAGAGATGCAGACACTCCCTCCCAGACTGAGGATCATTTCTGTAATGCTTATGCTCCCATCTCCTGCCAGTTTGCGGAATATAAAAAAGAAGTTAGAAATGAAATGTGACCCCTTCACTAGGCTAGTTCGGAACAGGCAGAAACCCAAATACTTCAGATTATTCCATGCAATTCATAGTTAGAGGCAGGTAAAGTGGGGTGTCTAATCTAAAGCAGAACCCTACAATATTTATTCTGTTTATATCCCCCAAGGATGACATAATGAATCCCAAAAGTTAATCAGGCAAAGTATTTTCCAATTAGGTCTCATCAGACTTGCAGTCAATAGATTAAAAAGTAAAGCAATGACAGAATGAAAATAAATAGAATATAAATTAAAAGTGCAATATCTTACCAATCGGTGAAAATGAAAGTGCTGCTTGACGTAGCTGCATAGCAAACAACGTATCTTTTTAAAAACAAAGGATTACTCAATTCATGCTATTTTAGGGTATCTGGGATGACTTTACAGTTTATATATCTTTTGTTGCCAACCCTATTCTATCATTAAAATAACACTCTTATTATAATGCCTTTATAATATATTAATATGACTAGCTCTAGGTTCTTTCTGAAAACGAAATTGTAATCTCATGATCTTTTTGTATATACTGTAATTTTCTATTAGTGAAAAAATATCAGATCACATTATTAACCACTAGTAAAAAATGACACACAAATGCCCCACAGTGGCATTTAAACGTTGCTTAAGACTTTGCTCTGCTAGTTGAACATTGATAATGCTCATTTCCTCTAGAATCAAAGATTACAGATCTCTCCACTGGCCATTTGTTTTTTAAATAAGCTGTGTCCTACCACTAGAGGATGCTCTTGCTGAATGTTGTTAAAACATGTTTGCTGGGAATGACCTGTGTGATGATTAGATCTCTGTGAAATTTTCCTTATGAATTCCAACATGGATGTGATTATATCCAAATTAGAAGTAGATCCAAATTAATGAAAAGATGCACTATGTTTCAAAAGCCTTTTCAAGAAAAGCTGAGATGTTTTGTGGCTTTGATTTGAAATCAAGTAAAAGTTGGACTGAATTTTGCATGGATACGTCTGAATAAGTGCAAATCAGAACTGAAAGAAAGGTTGGTATTTATACTATCCTTACATGAAATAGTACAAAATGTTCCATCTTGATCCTAGCAACCAGGTGAGGTTGGCCACAGATGAAAAATAAAGCAAGGGAAATTCATGTTGTTGTTTTTTTACCAGAATAATCCTTTTGCCCACATACTATTTTGTTGTTGCTTTAATACATGAAATGTTTGTCATGTTACAGCATTAATTAAAAAAAACCAAACAGAATGAAACCTCTGATTCTATGTAAACCTCTATCAAATATCCAATAAGCAGTAATTGTATTAACAGGCACCTGAGTGCAAACCAAATGTGGACTAGTAGAGTTCTATGATGGGGTCTTTTGTCAACCTCATCATTAATATGAATCCGACTGCTTGGATCAGGATGGAACATTGCTCACTATGACTTGTAGGAACAGATCATTGGTTGGTATACATTGGCATAGCTCAATTGATTTGAAGCTATACTGATTTACACCAGCTATCTGGCTTGTGGTCTCCCTGGCCATAACTATGGCCTTTTTCTGACTCTAGTCTCTCGTTCTGACATTGATGTTGGCTCTTTGCTGAGTGGGAGTAGATTTCTGGGGTCCTGCAGGTCAGTTTTCCAGTGAGAGAGAAGTAAGTAATGTGGAGCCTGGTATTTTCTAAATGTAACTTTTCTATTTACACATATACACCAGTCCAGCAACAGAGGTGTTGGAACAGCAGCAGGTCTGACAGATTAACAAATATCCTGTAATATTCTGAAAGAACTTTGCTGAATTAAGTTAAATCATATTGAATTAGAATTAATACCTTTGGGGTATTAGTGTTTATGTACTGTTGAGAGAATGTTGGGAATGTCTGCAAAAAGAAGATGAGATTAAAGTAATTTCTGGAAGGTGTGAGGTAATTCAAAAGTCTTTTTGGAACAGTAAGTATGAAGTGGATTTCCTAGGAAGTACCCTGAGGTGAGGGGAATGCAAATTCTCCCTTTTGAAGCCAATGACGATATGCCCTTTGGAGAGAGACCCATTCTACAGTAATTACCTGCTTCTGGAAACTCCAGGTCAAAGACCCCTGATCTGTATAAAAAGGTGGACTAAACTTGTCATGGGGCTGCTTATTCTAAACTGAAGTTGCAATGTTAAAAGTCTGCTCGTGCCAGAGCCTACTGGGTTGCATGTAGAGCTGGGATGAACTCTGGTAAGCCTATTAGCATGCATGTAGGGTTTTTTGTTTTAGTATTTTTTTCTGTAATGCTTTCACCCTAAGAAAGCTTTAGAAAGGGCTGTGTGGTAACATATCTGTATCAGTCACTCTTATCAGTCTCTGAAGGGAAAGCAAGCAGGTTGGTTTAGGCAGGCTGTCTTTGCTAGGAGCAACACAGTGAAAGCAGGGAACTGTTCGGCCTGGACATACCCTGATCAGAAGGGAGTGAAATGGGTCTTCAACCAAGGAACAGCTGGGGAGCTGGAAGCCGGAGATTGAGTGCCCTTGCTAGAGTACTGAGGGGAAATACATGTGCAGTTACCCTAAACTATGAGTGCAGGCAATCCCTCTTTTCAAGAATCTCAGCCCAGCAACGAGTGGTTTCCAGAAAGAAACTTTGCCCCGAGAATTAGCTCTAATCAGGGACCAAGACAGAACAAACTCTCTTGCTTCTTATAGAGCTTGCTCTCTCAAGACCACTGCCTCTGCACAGAACCTTGCATAACCAAATCTAACACCACCACAATGTGTCTTTCCAAAACTGAACATTTATGCATACTCTAAGAAAAAGAAAAATCAGCATAAAAGAACTGTTCATCATTTTCTTCTCTTCTAGACAGGGAGATTTTTCACTTTGTGACCCAAAATAAATAAAAAAGCAAACAACTAAAAAGTGCTTAAAACTACTTGCCAGCAGTGATCACAAAGTGAAATTTCTTCAGTATTTAGTACAAGAAATAAGGAAATGATAACCTACTCCCATGTAAGTCAAAGGGAGTTTTGTGATTAATTTCAAGGGGAGCAGGTTCTATATCTCGGCTACCACGGTATGTTACTTTTTGGCAATCCCTGTTTACAGATCCTCTGAATGCCCGTACCAAACATGAACTTTATAAATAAAGCTTTGGTACAAAAAGACACACATTCGGTCTTACTAAATTCAAAATGCACAACTACTGAACTACTTTGTTATAAATTTCTCTTTCCTTTCCTGAATGAACAACTGTAAAAGGCTTGATTAAAGTTCTTTGTTTTGATGATGTAGAGAACAATAACTAGAAGTGGTGAGTGGCGGAGTCTCACATCTTGAATATTCTTATACATTTGTGCTAGTAATGTAATAGAACTCACCATAGAATTCTACGAGTAAACCTGAGACCCCCAATGCACCAAAACTCCACTCTGGGTGGTGCTGTCTGAAGAGTCCTGTCCTCAGTTCTCATTTTGACCATCGATGGTCAGTCTTTGGTTTCAGCCTCCCATCCTGCTGTGGCAGACAGCATGAGATACTTCAGCATGTACAGGATGCTAAGACCCATTCTTTCCCTCCATGCCTGCAAACCATGGAGGAGATGCTCTTGGCAAGGATAGGCTAGAATCCTCATATTCTCTGAAGAGTTCCCAGTAGATCCAGGCCTCTACTGCTTTTATTAGCCATGCTAGCTCCAAATCCTCCCTCCTTTCCTGCCCTTACTCTACTCCCAAGGGTAAGATATGGCTTTAACTCTAGCAGTTTAGGACTCATGTTTTATCGTCCTTCAGTTATAACAGCGGAACTATAGCATATAACCTATAGACCATGTATGGGGCTCCCAAACACCACAAAACTTGCTTTGTACAATATTCATTTTTCTGTTAGGCTAATTTACATGGAAAAAATCAATTACTTGGTAAACAAACTATATCATTGGCTAGTTAAAAGAGATAGCATAGTATTAATTCAGGTTTCAGAAGCGGCTAGGTGATTGAACCATAATTCAGGTATTAAGCTACTTTTGCAGTTTCAATTACTTTTTATATGCCTGAAAAGTAACTTTGAAGTCTCATCATAAAATTAATAAAGCATAAAGTTATGCAGGAGTGCCAAGTGAGTAATTTCAGCTGCCCCAGGCAATGTGACCTGCTTCTGAATAAATTCTCTGATTGTCTGAGGAAACAAAAACACAGAAAATTAGAAATCAAAGGATCTAGTATTAAAGTATTTGTTAACTTACTTTCGTGACAAAACTGATGAAGCTGATAGAAAAGTTTATTAAATGAAATGAAGCTGCAGCGTGTGAGATAATGGTACCATTCTAGTGGTCTAGTGAATTTCAGTGGACCAAAATATGAGCAGTTTTGAAGTGTATTTTTATAGTTGTGTTAACCAGACAAGTGTGCTACTTTACAGATAAGGCAAGAGATATCTTCATAAAAATGCATGTTTCTTTGTCAAGTTGTGGTCTGGTAAAATGTTGTGTCACTCATGGTGCTGTTGGGACAAATATTTGCTTTCTAGAAAAGATCCCCCACCTCAAAAGCTTTCTGTGATGTAACTCAAACGGCAGGGAGCTGCTAGCCATATTAAATCTGAGGTACCGGAAATGGCATAAAGCCTGACTCTGCCCCTTACAAAATGTGAGCGTCACTTACACAAGCAGTAGGGTGTCCCGATTTTATTGGGACAGTTCTGATTTTGAGGGCTTTTTCTTATATAGACACCTATTATCCCCCACCCCCTGTCCCGATTTTTTAAGCTTGCTATCTGGTCACCCTGACCAGCAGTCTTATTAAGTTCAGTTCAGTGTGACTATTCTTGTGTGTGACTGCTGCTCAAGGTGAGTAACACGTATAGACTCAGGCTCACAGTATTACAGTAATAAAATAGAGGGTATGTGTGTGTACACACTTTTAGTTAGTTAATATGAAGTGCTAGTAGATGGCAGTCAAGAATAGGCAGCATTGTTTCTGGGTTTTGTAGGACCAATAAAACATTTCGCTGTGACTTGCAAATGGCTTGCTTGGGCAGAAGTCCTTACTTAGGCATAGTTCCTGCTGAAGTCATGGAAGTTTTACTTGAATTGAGCGTACAGTATGGGGCCCTTGATTTGCACTTGAAATTCAGCTGCATTCCAGATACAAATACATCAAATCTAGAGGGAGGGAACGAGATGTACAGGACCTGCTTAACTGCCTCTGGCTTCCCCTTGTGTGGTGAACCCATTCTCCCATTGCAGTGAAACCTGAGGGCACAATGAGAACCACTGATGGGAAGAGGATATTTGAGGATTAAATGTCCTTGTTACAGATCCAGTTGGTTGCTCCCTTTGGACTTCTGTGAGGGGAATCCAGCTGCTGGTCACTGAGTGTTTTAAGCTTCCAGGGCCTTAAAGGAGCCCAGACACTGCCCCGCCATTTGGGGTCCCAAAGCATACCTTTAGAGTGCAGCCCTGTGTCCAATACTCCCTTCTGAGAGCTGGAGCCTGCTGTCTAGCCCCTGGGCACAGGGCTGACCCTTCATACTCGCCCATACTTAAACATACCTTCTCCCAGAATGCCACTCTAAAAGGTATGAGCCTCTGGTTTACAGTTTAACTCTTTTAGGAGACATGTAGCAGTTGTGAAACATCTAACACATTTTTCTTTATATTTAACCTACAAAGCACAGGAGAGTACCTATCATTTAGAAAACAACATCCTAACCGCAATGCTGCTTACTAGCTCACCCTTCCCCGGGATGTCCTTGGGGGACCATCTGGGCTCAGGAAAGCAGACAGTCCCCACCTTGTGCAGCACTTGTGTATTGGGTTGCTTTTCTTTCCTGTTGAACTGGGGGGAAATGGCCAGAGACCCAGCCAAAGTCACTCCTTTTTTATAACTTTGAGCTTCCCTTTGTCAGGAGACCCCCTTGCTAGCTTCAACAGGCGTTCACAAACCCCTGCCAAGTGACTTCATTGCCAAGGACACCTCTCCCCACCAAACCAGTTCTCTTGCTTGGGAGCCAGTTTATGGTTTAGAGCGATCCTGTTTTGATGCGAGAGCACTTAACATCAATGACTTTCTTTTGCCAACAGCCTTTGAATTTCAGACCACGAGTCCAACATGAAATTAAACAGACAAAGAAGACTGCACCTTCAAAATGGCATTTGCAGCTTGGTAAAGATACATGCGGAGAGTCATTCATGATACACCAAGCTCTCATACTGACATTGTATAACTACTTCATAATACCAGATGAGAATGGACAAGTTTATACAGACAGATTCCCAAATCATCAGAGTCTTTTTCCTTTAATGTGCTTTTACAAGGGTCTATTTGCAATAACTCTTGCTGCAGCCCCTGACTGGGAGGTTCCTCTTGGCCCTTGCCCACTATAGCTGGGGACTTCCTTCAGGTTCCCTTGGTCCTTCTTCCCAAGTACTCTAAGACTATTGCTGCTGTCCCTGACTGGGGGCCAAGAGAATGCTGCTGCAATGAAACCTTCTGGTTTAACAGAAAACAAGCACAATGCTTTGGAACTAACTGAATACGTGATGTTTTCTTAATGCCTGTTTTTTTCTTCTTCTGTTCAGTTTCATGAAATGTGACATAGTATTGTAGAATTTGAAGTAAATATTTGATGATAACATCTCTCGAGCTAGGTCTGAATCAAAAACCTGGAGCGGAACACCTCCAGTTCAAATCCACTTCTAGCCAGGCCTGTATGATGTTTTCTTGCCTCGAAGTTTATAAACTAAACAGAAGAAGGTATACAGAAATGCCACTTAAATGGCAAAGCACTAAACGGAGAAAGTAGAAACTGCTAAACAGTGCAATTGCAATGTTCAGGGCAATCATAAGGTCTGGGAGAAAAAACAGAAATGCACCATGATGGCTATATATGATTGCATTGGCTAAATACACTTAGGATATGCAACCTCTTCTTGTTTGGCCTCTGACAGTCATGAGAGACATCTCCAGGAGTCTAGTTGGGAGGTAGGAATATATAATTAAGAAATCTACAAATAAAAAAGGCATGGGTCTCTAGGAATGGAAAGAGATGCAATGTGGTCTACAAATGCAAAATGGCCATTGCTAGACCTTTTCCTCCTCCTCTCCTCTGTTTACCCCCTCATCCCTCCCTTTGATCTAGTTGCTTGAAGTTGGAATTGGCCATCTTGGCAGAGACTGATGATGTAAATGCAACTATATAGCTTCATCTATGTGCCTCCAACCTGTTTGGGTGAGTTCAGAAGGTATTTTGATGTCCATTCTCATTCAGTTCAGGGCCTGTCTGTTGGGACTGCCAGCAACCAGTTATATAGAATTTTGGGCCAGATCTTCAGCTGTTGTAAATGAACTTAGCTCCACTGGATATGACCCTATATACATTACAAACTTGTCTGAAACACTTTGCTTACTTCACTTAGATCAAACAGCCAACAGATGGTTTAAAGTTTTGGTCACTGTTAACCTGGGTTGCAACCAAACTAGTGACCTATGTTGAAAATCTGCTGTCAGCTTTATCCGTGTGAATCCAGAGCAACTCCATCCACTTAGTTGGAGTTACTCTGGGTTTATAGTAATGTAAATTTGGCAGAATTTGACCCCTAGAGATGGAATGCTCTAATCTCATTATTAAAGTCAATACACTATGGGGATGATGAGAGACTCCTCCATACTGCATTTGAACAAACACTTAAGGGTCCATTTTCATTAAATTTCTAGATTACAATCTCACTCTATTTTACAAAACCAACTGTCACTGACTTTATCCTTTTCAGTCACATTCTCCAAAAGCATTACATAAAAAGAACACCAAGAAAATTTCACTTAGCTTAGCACATACACCCATCTCCTTAGCAGAACAAAGAAAAGGTGCACAAACATCCCTTTCACTTCCCTATTCAAGCACCTAACCACTAAGAGTATTTCAGTGAACAAAGAAAAAAAAAGTTCTTTGTCTGTTCAGGTTCATTCATTTTATAAGGCCAGATTCTCCTCTCACATATATCTATGTAGTTCAGGAGTAGCTATGTTGAAATGAATGGAGTTTTATTAGTGTAAAACCAATACAGTATAAGTGACAGTAGAATCAGGCTTAGCAAGAGCTATATTCCTTTGCGTGTTACACACGCGCACACAGACAGAAATTAAACTTCCCTATCTTTCCTTGAAGCAGTGTAAAACCCCATGCAAACACACATCCACTTAGAGAATTAGAGTACAGAAAAACCAGGAAAAATGATTATTTGCATTTCAATCACATTCTTTCAGTATTACAAAACCTACTCACTCTTGCTCTCACTTTGCTTAGTCCTGTAATCTTTTTAGAGCATATAAGTGAAGGAAATATATTTTTCAAACATATAAAACAACCTTTAAAAACTAAAAGCAAGTTTGCTGGCATATTCACACAGACATCACCAAGAAAATGTTTCCACAGAGTGTATTGTAGTCAAGAGAGGAGATGGGAGATTTGATCATTTGAGAGTTTTCCAACCTATGGTCCCTTCCAACCCTGATATTCTATTCTATTCTATTGGATGCAAGAGAAATCTGGAGGGGGATGGGTCAGGGCGCTGAAGAAGACAATACTGATAGAGAAAGTTGCACGACTCCAGACCCAGCCTATCCCTATTGCAACTGTGCTTCTGTTCTTTCTGATAGCGGATAGGCAATTGAAGGCCACCAGCTTTCCCTTGCTGCTCCTGTAGCTACACTAATGCATCTGGCCATGTGCCATAGGTATAGGGATGCAGATTTAGAAAGCAGTCTGGTGACCCTAGTTTCTCTTCTCCACTCCAACGGGATTCAGGTCAGCTGTAGGTTGCACTAACAGATGTGCTTACCTCAAATAGCATGGTGGGCTGAGGAGTGGGGAATATTAGTTCGATTATTGACCTATACAAAAGTCTGTTATTCTGGTGCGGAGATCCTGTAAAATGTGGATTGGATTGTGGAGGCCACCTGAGTCAACTGCAAGGTAAATTTGGTTTATAAACAGTGGGATAAGCCAAAGGATTGTAGCACAGGAGTTTATCTTCCTTTTGAAAACTTTGGTCAAAAGAAAAACATCCCTTTCAGCTCTACCAATAAAACATTGATAGGAGCTTTTGGTTGAATATCAAGGATTGGTTTCCTCATCCCATGGCAAAATTTATCGAGGGGCTAAGAGGGAAGAAAGCTCCACAAGGATCCCCACACTGAGATTCCCTTGCATCATCTTAGCTGCCTCCCTATCCTGCCCACTCCTCCTCAGCCTCACTTCCAGACCCTCTCAAGCCATTGGAGGAGCCTCCAGGGCAGGAGGAATGGGAATGGGGCTGTGGTGAGGAGCCTCCATGTAGGAGGGAGAGACCTGCTCACCTCTTATTATTTTATTTGGATTATGGTTCTGCCTAGAGATTCCAATCAAGTTCTGGGCCCCATGGTACAAGGTGCTGTAAGAGACACATAAAAGACAGCCCTTGCCCCCAAAGAGCTTATCATCTAAAGATCCAAGACAGCAAAAATGTGGGATGCAATGTGATTAGTCCAAGGTGTCACAGCAGACCAGTAGCAGAACCAGAATAAGAACACAGATCTCCTGACTCCGTACTCTACCCACTACCTCCCAAACTGCCATCCCCGATTTATTTATTTTTGAATGAATGTAGCACTTGTTTCAGATGCTGGACAGGCAGCCCATGGAAGGTTCTCAGCAGAGGCACTTTCCCAATCAATTTTGGAACACAGTGTGTGATCATTTTTACCTGTTGCTCTTAACTTACTTTAATATATTAGTTTGCCTACCCGCTTGTGCATTCTACCAGCTGGCCAGCAGCCTTGAAGGCTGAAATTCTCCCTAGAGAACAGGAATGTTAAGGGCAGTGAGAGGCAGGTGTGCCTGTGCCATGGTCTGGAGGAAACCACTGTTATCTGTGAAAGGGTAATTCACTTTGTAAACCTATTACAATCTTTGATCCCTGCTAACAGTGGTACTAATTATGACGGTGTTTGTAATATAGACTTCTATCCAGCAGGGAGTGGTCTAACATCAAACATATTTCATACAAGCCACTGAACAGCTTTCACAAGTTAAAGACTGATCTGAATTGGAGCTGTGTTTTAATAACCTTGTTTACCAAATGGGTAGAACTCGGGCTGGAGTACAAGATACCTTTATCCTCCCTATAATTGCAGAGGCTTAAATTGCACTCATCGCAACTTTATAACTTGATATTGACCCTAGACTCTCCATATTTGCTACTATAGATTGCTTTAGTCTCTGTCTTTCTACATAAAAGATTCGTTGTTGGTCAACATCCTTTGGAAAAAAAAATCAATTCATATATAATGTAGTAACATGAGTGATTAAACAAACGTTCCTTTGTTTTGTCTTTGCATTTTAAGGGTTTTTTTTCCCAGTTCATTTGAAATGAAATTATCCATTGCAGTTCAAGATGCCGTTCCTTTGCAGGCAGTATAACAGCAACGTTTTAAGACTACCGTACCTTTTGAGAGAAGCCGGAATTTGCCAGGAGGGTTGTTAATTTTAAAGGAAATGCCTCCCCATCAGAGCAATTTGTAAACAAAGGCTACGGCTACGCTGGTGCAGCTGTGCTGCTGTAAGCTCTGCTAATGTAGCCACTCTAAGCCAACAGGAGAAGCTCTCCTGCCAACATAGCGCTGTTCACAGGGTGAACGGGGGAGTGGCTTATTCACAGCCCTGAGCGACATAAGTTATACCAACATAATGGTAGTGTAGATGTAGCCAAAGACCTTCCCACTAATGCTCATTTTAAAAAGTGACTTTTTTTTTCTTGCGCAATATCGTCTTTTGGAGCATGATAGAAAAGCGGACTTCTAACCTTGAACTGCAACACTTTCAAAGAGTCTGCTTGATGAGTCACTGCACTTTGGACTGACGCAATTCAGATTAGATCAGTAAAGCTGCTAAACAGTTTAGGATCATGGAATTTCTATTGACATCAGCAAATAGGGAAAAGAATAGAAATCCTGCTCACAGATCCATGGCAGAATATAGGCCTCACATTATAATTCAAGGAAAGTATCTGTTACAATGAGGGAACCTTTTGTATTCTGACAGCACTTGAAACTGAAGCAATGACTGTCTTTACATGGATGCCTGATAACAGCATGGAAAATAGTTCTGCAGTCACTGTGGAAGTTTTACTTTGAAATCAATTGCTTTCATGATGCTATATTAGTGCCTTCCCTTCCCTAGCACACAGGAAGCATAGTACAGCTACATATTAACTCACTGCTGTACCTTTCCTTGGGCAGAGATCATTAGTGGGGACATGCAGTAGTGACTGCGGTACAGTGTCAGGAAGAACTCAGCTCAGATCACACTCACTTAAGGGATCTAGGATATTAAATTGGATTTTACAACAGTCTGCAGCTGTCAGAGATTTACACAAACTGTCCTTGTTGTCTTTTTGCAAGCTGCTATGCACAACACTTTTCCAAAATGCTATTTTGTTATTTTCTTAGTTTTATTTTGTGAAGTCTGCCTTGCTTATAAATCTGAAGGTGATGGCTGTCAAAGCACTGTGTATTAATGTTTCACTTCCTTGAGTTGCCTTTAGATGTCTCTCTTCTTTATCAGCTCACTAATAGCACAGCAGGTGGCTTTGAAAGAAGCTGAGAGGATTTGTCTAAAGCAGGATTGCATGTAAAGTTAGTCACTCTCTGCGGACAAATGAGGATCTTTGAAAATAGTGTATGACAAAAGTTAATGAAAGAGAACGGCTCACTGCTTGCAGAGATATCATTACTGCTTTAGAGTGTTTATGAGCAAATAAAATACACCGGCTATTGGGGACAGATTCCCCCTGCCCCCCCCTGCTTTCAAGCAATTATCTTACTTTAGAATTTCAGCACGGCTTTGCTTTGAAGTACAACCTGTATTTGAGTTATATTATTTCCAGTCATGTTGCTGACAGAATTGACAGGGTTGATTTCTTAGATCTATATTCATTCTTTGAAATTTGAAATTATTCTAATCACCTAGCCTCATTGTATATATTTACACAAGCACCTTTGATGTTGCAACAGACCAGACTGTAATAAGATACGCAAAGGGGGAATATATACCCCTGCTAAGGTGTTGGGGTTTTGTTTTATTTTTGAACTAGAAATTCCAAGATAAAACAGTGACCACTTTCTTTATGGTTTGGGGAAAGCACCTCTGAAATGATGGAAACTTGAAAGGGTCAGTTACACGTTTAGCCATTGCAAGTGTTGGGGGGGTGGGGGAGGAGAAGGTGTCTCTAGACCAGTGGTTCCCAAACTTTAACAACCTGTGAACCCCTTTCAATAAAATGTCAAGTCTCGCGAACCCCCTCCTAAAAATGAATATTTCCAGGGATTTTCTCCTTTACCTGAGTATAAATTATAAAAGCAGTGATCTTAGAAATATAAAATTTGTTTTTATGATATGCTTATTACACACTACTTATTAATTTTTATCATTACAGTATTTTATTACATTATGAAAATGGCAACACTCTTTCAAGATCTCACTTTCATAGCTTGTATCACCTCGAATAAGCTGTTATAAGACAAGGCTCCTATGTTTCATCAAGGAGTATCAGATGTGAAACAGCAAGAAGCCAACTCAAAGAATTCTTCCTACACAAGCATTCAGGTCTTGAGCAGTCCAGGCAAACAACGCACATAACAACAAAGCTTAAACTTGTTCGTCATAATAATTTTTAAAAAAATACTAGCTGCCTATTTAATCTTAAAAACAGCAAAAAATATCCACCTCCCTTTCCATTTCTTATAAGGTGTGTAGAAGTTTAAATTTCCTCAGTGTGATAGATACGTTTGCTTTGATCTGCTTAGATCTTGGAAGTCCAGGGGCTCCGGACTGCTGGCCCCATGCTGCCCGGGGCCCCTAGGAACAGCTCTGTCCGCCATTAGAGAATTTTTTCCCAAAAACTCCCGTAACATTTCACGAACCCCAGTTTGGGAACCACTGATCTAGACAAATAGCAGCCACCATCAGTCCCTCCAGCACAGCCATCCTGGTGCACAGTGGGAAAGCAGGACTGCAGCCTCACCAACGCTTTGCCCAGACACATCTACAGGGCTGCTGCTGGTGCTGCTGCTGGAGCACTTTGTTCTCCAGATCACGCTTCCACTGTAGGGGAGGGAAAAGAGCTTCCTGCATCCTCTTCCCCTCTGGAACACTCGCCAGGGTTAAGCATAATTAGACAGAGAATGGGACTACAAACATTTTAGACTGAGAGACAGTTGAGTGAGTTGAGTGCAGAAATGGGATCCAGAAACTCTTGGGTTTTAGTTCTGGCTCTGAAACTTTGGTCTATGGGCAAGTTGTAGTCAAGATACAACCACGTTGGGTCATTCTTACGTAGCCGCCTTTCGAATTTGCTAGCTCCTGGAACACCAAACAGAGCTTCTACGGTCCTACCCTCTGGTCTACAGCAACAATGGCTCCAGAGCCTCTGGGCACCATTTCCCAGCCTGCTTAGGATCCAGGATGGGGACAAAATGCCAATGGGGAGCTTTAGATGGAGTGATTTACATGATCAGTTTGCTGGGCCAATTAGGAGTCAGGAGTGCTCAGTACCTCAGTGAAAGGGGACAGGCTGACACCCCCACCACACACACACACAAAGGGAGATTTAGAGCTCTTGTGGGGTTAAGTATGTGACTGGAGAGTGCCAGCCCCACAGAGACCAGTGATCAGGGAGGCAGAAATCCAACCCACTGTAGCCCACCTAGAGCCAGCCAAGATCTCCACAGGACTTCAGACCCAGAAGTCAGGAGAGGACTCTGCCCCACTCAAGGGTGAAGACACTGTAAGGGAACCCCTTTCTTTTTGTTTAAGCTGGTCAACATTCATTTACCATCCACCTGGAATGGTGCAAGGGAGGGCGCTGGGAGTCTGTGTGCAGCGGGGAAATACAGGAAGGTGGGGGATTTGTTTTTTTTGTTGATGTGTTAGTATTTTAGTTAATCTTAATTCTTTTCTTCCCTAGACCCTTTGTTTTCTGTTCCCAGTAAAATCCCTTGTGTTCTAGCCTTCTTTATGAATATGGCATTTCATTCGTTGGGACTTGCATTAATGTATTGTATTGTCTGTGTACTGGGTTATAGTCTTTGTGACTAGAGTAGGCGCATTAGTTATTTTCCCAAGGGCCAAAACCCCGGATGGAAATATTGTTCTTTGGTTTGTGGGTGTTTTGTGAAGTCAACATTTAAAAATCTCATCTTTCCAAGCCTAAATATAGATTACTTGGCTCTAACGCACTCTCAGAATAATGCCTTAGAGATGTTATCTATTTTATGTAGAGTATTCATCGGATCTCTGCTTTGGGAGCTGAATGTGAGGATCTAAGACTGGGAACCCCAAATAAAATGAGTATGATACTGAAGCACCATTTAAGATAAAAAAGGGAACAGCTTTTTCTAGCGTTAGATGCTTACACAAAGAAAATCAGATAAATCAGCTGTCCAAGCCACAGGTCAGCTCCTTGCCTCCCCTTCTGACAGATATGGCAATTTCTTGCACTATCCTGGACAAAGTGTCAGTATTTTAGGAGTTCACTGTATTAAAATGGCAAATGTGTGTGTATTATTGTGGAATTGTATGTAGTGTCTATAGGGAGGAGACATGGCTAATGTAAACCCTGGGGAGTGTTACGAGCTTCAAAGGAATCTTTAAAACAACGTGTCAGACAAACAAAGTTAAGTGGAATTCCTAGGAAATACTTGGGAAGAGGGGAAGGCAACTTCTCATCTCCGGACCCAACTTTCCAAAGCTGTGCCCTGAGGAGAAACCAATTATCTGCTGATCACGCTTTACATGAGGACAAGATCAGAGGCTCAGACTAGATTTTTTTTAAAATGACTCATTCACGGTGGTGCTTGTTTTCAACTTGTGACCACATAAAAACTCTTTGGTGGGGTTTGAAGGACTGTTCACTGGCCAGAGTCTGCATTGGAGGCGTGGGAGGGTGATCTCTGGTAAGTGTATAAGTGAGCGTTTTGTTTGTAATGTGTTTTTTTTTAAATGCTTTCACCTTAAGAATAAATGTAATTGCTTAGTAACTTACCTGTGGGTAATTACGCTCTTTATAGCCTCTGAGAAAGGAAGGCAAAGCAGACCTGCTGAGGCAGTCTGTCTTGCTGGGAAATTCATAGTGTAAGCAGAGAACTATGCAGCCTGGAAATACCCCACCCAGGAAGGAGAAAGATGCACCTCTACCCAAAAGAAGTGATGGCTGGAGAGCTGGAAGCCTAAGAGTAGGTGCCTTGCTGGACCATGGAGGGGGGAAATATGGGTGCAGTTGCCCTGAACTGTGACAGAGGTCTGTCATGGATTCTAGCGAGCACCTCTTCCTGGCTATCCACTGGGATTTGGATTCCCAGGGGTGTTTCAAGCTCCTGGAGCCTGAATGGAATTCATGTGAAGCAAACCCACAGTCAGACCAGGGCTGTTCACTCAGCTGCCATGAAGCTTCTGATTTACAGTTTAACTCCCAGAGGGGCACGCAGCAGTTGTGAAACACTCAACACACACTGTTCAGTCTAACCCTTTTATGTTCTTACTATATACCCCTGACTAAATCTTGGGGGGGCGGCGGCTTGGAGGGCACCGCGGGTGCTTGGGGTGTGTCTGGCCTGGGAACTCTGCTGGTGTTGGGGGTAGGGAGCAAGTGGTGGCCGGGTCTCCCGCTGGTGCTGGGGGCGGTGGAGGGGGAAGAGGATTGGCGGTGCTGGCAGGCTCCCTAGATGACTCCGTGCCTCCCTGGAAGCTGCAATATCCCCCTCCCTCAGCTTCTAGGCAGAGGCGCGGCCAGGAAACTCTGCATGCTGCCTCCACCCCACGTGCCAGCTCCGCAGTTCCCATTTGCCAGGAACTGCCACCAATGGGAGCTGCGGCCAATGGGAGCTGCAGGGGCAGTGCCTGCAAGTGGAGGCAGTGCACAGAGCCACCTGGGCTTGGCTCCACCTAGGAGCCGAGGAATGTCACTGCTTCTAGGGAGCCCCCCCAAAGTAAGCACCACCCAGAGCCCTCATCCCGTCTCGCACCACAATCCCCAGCCCCCGCCCACACCCAAACTTCTGCTGCTGTGGGGCGGTGGCCTGAGACTGCCCCAGCAGCGGCTGGTGAGGCTGGCCCAGGGGCTGCACGAGATGCTCAGGTGACCCCTGGGCCAGCTGCGCAGGACACTGCAGAAGTCCCAGAAAGCCAGAGAATCTGTGACTTCCATGACAAACTTGCAGCCTTCATGATGATCATTCACCATTTGCCTCTGGCCTGGCAGAGGCACGACACAACCCTGATAACTCACGGGGGAATCCACCTACAAGTAGTCTTTCCATGAAACAGTAATTTCATATCATTTAATACAATCATCTAAAATTCACAAGTGGTACTGTTGCCTGATTTGATGATGATTGTAATGTTCCTCACTCAGGCTCTGGTTGGGGAGCGTGGCCTAGCAGTCACGGTCACAACCCCTAACTGCCAAGATGGTTGTAGGGAGGGGAGCCTGGGCCCTCTCACTCCACAGGGTTCCGACTCAGGGCCCTTTGGGCTACCAGTGGTCTGGCAACCAAGGCTGCTTAAGGCTGTTCTCCATGGGCCTCTTCCTCTTGTCCCCTCCTCTCCCACCCCAGGTCAGCTTAGACCAAGGCTTTCCCCTGTTGAGGAAGTCCAAAACAAAATAAGTAAGATGGGGTTACCAATCTCCAAGGTTCACAGGCAGGGGAGAGGGGGATACTTCCCTTGCTGATTGTCACTGGGGTGGGTTCTCCCTTCTCTCAGGGAGAACCCCTTTGGGCAATTGTGTCAGAGCCTTTAGGCCTCCTTCTGCACTGCTGGAGCTATGGGATGCAAGTGTGCTCATCTCCAGCTCTGTCACTGCAATGAGCTAATTCCCTGTCTTTTAATTCCTCCAGCAGATGGAGCATTTGCTGTAGGTGTGGTGGGGTGGGGCTAGCTGAGCCCAGAATAATCCTTTAACCCCTTCTTCCCCAGTGTGGGGTTTGTACAGCCCATTGCAATGATATATTGATTATTTTGTGTAAACTGACTGTTTAAAAATTCCCAGTTAACAAAAGGTTCTTAGGTCCTAGGCCCAGAATCAGGCACAGAGGTATCAGAATTACTGTTTGGTTAGGAATCCCGACATGAACGGCTGGAACACTCACATTTAATAAAAATATTGAAAACTCAACTTTTCCCTAACACTATTAGTAAAAACACAAATGTTCCAAGCCAAACAAGAATGTAGCAGTCGTACAGTGTTATTCTGACATCCTGCATCATCTTGTATGCGCACTCACACCAGCTCGTGGGGAGCCCTAGAAATGGACCACCACTTGCCTTCCCATGGGGATCCTATTCTGTCTCACCATGAGAGTCCAATGGTCGAGGTCTAATTGGCCCAGCTTGCAGTCAGGGCCTATTATAGGGTCTGATGGCTGCCATGAATATTCATAAGAATCATCTTCCTCCTTTGTCCATAACTAACTTCCTTACCATAATAATATTGGAGTGTCCTTATCTTATAGGTTATGTGACAGGGTCAGCCCAGATGGCTAAAAAAGAGTGGTCGAAGGTAGATACATTAGTTCCAGATTAAGCAGCTCCCTTTTCCCTAGGTAAAACAACAGGTACTATTCCAGAACACTCAGGAACTTTCCAGAACTAATTAAGGCAGGCAGGCTAATTAGGACACCTGTAGCCAATTGGGAAGCTGCTAGAATGAATTAAGGCTAATCAGGACATCTGGTTTAAAAAGGCTCTCACTCCAGTTAGTGAGGGATGTGCAAGGAGCTGAGTGAGAGAGGGTGTGCTACTGGAGAATTGAAGAGTACAAATGCTATCTAGCATCAGGAGGAAGGTCCTGTGGTGAGGATACAGAAGGTGTTGGGAGGTGGCCATGGGGAAGTAGCCCAGGGAGTTGGAGCTGTCACACAGGTGTTACACAAAACACTGTAGACAGCTGTGATCCACAGGGCTCTGGGCTGGAACCTGGAGTAGAGGGTGGGCCAGGGTTTCCCTCTAACTCCCTATTGGATATAAGAGGAGTTGACTTGGACTGTGGGTCCTACCAGAGGGGAAGGTCCCTGGCCTGTCCCCTGACCCCCTAGGTAGACCAGCAGAGACTGTGGGGATTGTTCTCCTTCCTTTTCCCCATGCTGGCCAGTAATGAGGTTATCTGAGGGAATGGCAGATTTGAGCCATGAAAGTGGCCAAACTGAGGGCTACTGGGAATCTCTGAGGTGAGCAAAATCTGCCAATAAGCTCAGGACCCATCCAAGGTAGAGGAAGATCTTTGTCACAGTTAGTACAGAAATCATCCCAAATTTATTAGCCTATACATAGCCCTACCAAATTCATAGTCTATTTTGGTCAATTTCATGGTCATAGGATTTAAAAAATTGTAAATTTCATGATTTCAGTTATTTAAATCTGCAATTTTATGGTGTTGTAATTGTAGGGGTCCTGACCCAAAAAGGACTTGTGGAAGGGTCGGAAGGTTATTTTAGGGGGGGTTGTGGTACTGCTACCCTTACTTCTGCTGGCAGTGGTGCTACCTTCAGAGCTGGGGAGTGGCAGCTGCTGGCTGGGATCCCAGCCTGAAGGCAGAGCTGCCGCCAGCAGCAGCGCAGAAGTAAGGATGGCATGGTATGGTATTGCCACCCTTACTTCTGTGCTGCTGCTGGCGGGGCGCCCCTCTGTGGCTGCTTAGCTCTGAAGGCAGTGCAGAAGTAAGGGTGGCAATACTGTGAGCCCCCCCTAAAATAACCTTGTGACCACCCCCCTCCCCACCCGCAACTCCTTTTTGGGTCAGGATCCCCAATTTGAGAAATGCTGGTCTGCCCTGTGAAATCTGTATAGTATAGGGTAAAAGCACACAAGACCATATTTCACAGGAGGAGACCAGATTTCACAGTCTGTGACATGTTTTTCATGGCTGTGAATTTAGTAGGGCTATATATATCAGTTGGTTACTTTAGGTATCTTGTGGTTATACATCTGCTGATATTCCCATCCCAAAATACCCCAAAACTATTAATGGACTTCTTGCAGTTACCTGGCAATATTTTATGCAAGACCTCAGCAAAATTGCATATTGCAAAATAAGCAACAAAACGTCTTATGCCATCTTGTGACTTAAGGTCACTACTGGTTAACTTACTAAGGCCTATGAGCCTTAGCACAACTAACTGTCTTATTCTAACTGCTTCAGCTAATGTTTTACAGGTTTGGGCCTGTAGGTTCCTTGCATTGCTGCTGAAGAGGACACCTTTTCTTAAGCTAACTTGAAATCTGTAATGCATCCCATAGGCTGCAGTATAGATAGAACCCCCAGTTCATCCCATGCCTCCAACTACCTCCTCTAACTATGAGTTCAACCCTGCAAGGTGCTCTAGGCATCTGAGAAGTGTGCCTTTGTTGGGCAAGCACAAATATACCCTTATGCTTGATACAGTCTCAAGCTTAAGGAGCAGCAAATGGACTCCCTCCCTTCATTTGGTTCCAAGCCCAAAAAAAAAAAAAAGCAGTAAGGAGCAATAAGCTCACGAAAGCTTATGCTCAAATAAATTTGTTAGTCTCTAAGGTGCCACAAGTCCTCCTGTTCTTCTTACTTTATTGGTAAATTTCGTAGCCTTACACTGCTGTTTTTGCTGTTTATTTGTACTATTATGACAGAAGGCTATCTTCATCATAGGAAAGAAAAAGAGGTCTCTGGAAAGCAGTGTAGTGTTGTGAAATCAGCTCAGTCTTTACTTTGAGATTGGACCTAGACTAAATGATTCTGTTTCTGCACGGTCTGTCTAATGTGGGATGGTAGCTCCTTGGAGCAGGCACCGTTTCTGCCTGGGTTCTGTACAGGGCTTAGTACAATGGCACCACTTCAGTAATAGGCCATATAAAACTGACCAGTTCTTCCATTTGCATGCCCTTCCCCTCATTTTGACCATATTTTTCAATTGGCTCGTGTGTCACGTTGGAGTTCTGAAGGGGTTTTCAAGGGAAGCAATGGATTCACCATCTCTCGGTCTCAAAATCAAGCCTGGATGCCTATACTTTAGTCAAACACTAGTTACTGGGCAAAAGTCTGTGACCTGTGATTTACATAAGGTCAGACTAAAATGATCCAATAGTCCTTTCTGGTGTTAAAAATCTATGAATCAAATGGAAACTAAAGGTCCACACATTTTCAACAGCAAATGTATTGTACCACAGGTTACAAGTAGTATACACAGTACACTGATTTATGCCAGCTGAGGATCTGGTTCATGTCTGCAGAGGGAGAGGAGAGGATCAAGTGGATTTGGTCAGTTAATATCATGTGACCAGTAATCTGCACAGCTGGTCAGGCTCATAATATGTAACAGCTACAACCTCTGTGCCGCAGCCCTTCCAACATAAGTGGGGAATCTCTTGTAAACCCTTGTGCTATGAAATCCTGCAGCGGTATAGTGCAAACTTGCAACTTTGTCATGAAAATTTACCATCCTAAATAAAAAAACCAAACAAAAAACCCTCCTTGTCTACCCTCAGGTTGATGATGAAAATACCTAATGCATATTTCCCCTTTAAAAATTACTTTTTCTAGTAGGAAGAGAGCACCTGAACATGAGACCTGGTATAAAAGGCCTAGTGTAAGGCCTAAAGCCCAAACAGAGTTAAGCCCTGCTAATATAAAGCAGAGTTAGCAGGAGTCAGGTGCTGCCCTGTTACAAAGTATATATCTGCTTGCAGGTTCATTATACTATTCTGATACATGAACTTGGCAAGAACAGAGCTGGCTCTGCAAAAAACACAAGCACTCCTAGACACTAAGTATTCACATAAACACATTCCAGGTGGTTAGTACCAGAACACCCCAATACAAAGTTATGGTATAAAACACACTCCCCAAAGAGGATACAGGGACACACCAATAAAGGTCAGGATGACAGATAGAGATGTTCTGATCGAACCACATGTACAAGGTCAAGCGTGGTAACTAACCACATCAGAGGGGCCATACAAAACATGTTTGTATCAGTGTATAAAAGAGGGGTAACAGAGGGGGTGGCTGAGTGTCTTTGCTTTGGAACCCAGTTTGTGGTTTTCTTGGGCAGTTCGATTGAGGTCTGCTGTATCGGCTATCTGCGCAGAGCTGGGGCAGCACAGAGAGAGAACACACACACACACACACACATAGCCAACTGACAACACTTGCCCCTAGCAAATGGAATTTTGTATGAAAAAAAAAAAAGTTTTGTAAAACAATAAGATCTTTTGAAGATCAAGTCCAGGGATAGGGCTAATTACAATCACATTTCTGATTTATGTTCAGAATTTCTGACCAGGATTTCTGAATCTTTCTGATCCTTATTAACAGGGATGAGGGATCTATAAAATATTGTAAGGTGGGGATAAGATGAAGAGTTTCATTGTCCTATCCTACAAAGAATGAAAGGCTACTTCATGTCAGATAGCATACTGCAAAAACAAACAAACACACACACACTATATATTTTGGGGTAGGCAAACCATAAACAACACACAAGGTATTTATGTTCTTGGAGGAGCATAAGGTTATATCTCTGATTAAAGTTTATGAATTACTAACTGCCTTCCCAGTGCTGTAGTCTGATATGTCTAGACGTATAGCCCAGTCCGGCTGCTGAATCAGACTGGGAAGTAGGGCCCAGTTTGGTAATGGACTATGGAGACTTGAACCTTTAGGTTACCGGGTCAAATCTAGACTTAGCTATTAGTCAACAAAGAACCTTATGACTTGTTAGACTACGTACAAAAAATTGCTATCCTCATTCCAGTTTTTGGTGAAGATGTTTCAATATCACAAAACGTATTGTAATTAAGATTAAAAGATCTGTGCACTAATGCCTTTGCATAGCTTCTCAGATCAGAACTGATCAACTTGCTGGTTTCATTAGAGCTAAATTGAGGCTCTCTTTCAGGAAGGAATGAAATAAGTGATTTGTTTAGGAAGTTTCTAAAAGCACCAGTCTCTTTTGCTTCTAAAATACACTTGCTATAGCGTGGGATGTAAATTTGCCTCAGTACTGCTTTCAAAGTTACAGTAGGAACACTTCCCCCCCTGGGGATTTCCCAGTCTGGGGGAGGGAGGGGTAGAACCTTGATGATATTGCCAGTCTTCTCCTGAGGGATTGCCTCTCTGTCAGAGGCAGACCACCTGGTAATCAGATTTCACTGATGAGACTCATCAATAGCCTTGAGGACTTGACATTATATCAGATTTGTGTAGCAAGTGACTATAGGAACTGTGAATTTCAGCTGCTATTAGTTAGATTTAGTCAAAACATCTCCTGAAAGAGGAATGCATGCTGGGGATTATTTGAACCTGCTGATAGAATAATTACATGGCTCGAAGTTCACTCACTTTATCATCACATAAGATGTTTTTAGTGGCTCTTGTAAAGTTTGAATGCTCAGCTTTTTAAGTTAAGATATGTTTTTGGGCCAGTGTCACTTGGGCTGATCTGCACAATGTGCAGCTTCAGGTGTGCGTGGCAGGGCTTCTTCTCCATTGTGTGAAGCGTTAGGCAAATTAAGTGGGGCCATCCAGCTCTAGCCATGCTTGTATTATTATTATTAATTTGTATTATCATAGCACCTAGAAGCCCCAGTCATGAACCAGGATTCCATTTTGTGTACACACAGAATAAAGCCCTAAAAAGCTTACAATCTAAGTACAAGACAAGAGACTAATGCTGGATACAGACAGACATATGGGGGAGTATAAGGAAACCACAACACAATATTAATCAGTCAGATAAACGGTTCTGATAGGTCAGCACACCAGCAACCGAGCCATGTCAATTTTTTTGTAGGCAGCACAGCAAAGGAAAGTTGAGGAGGGCTTTGAAGAAGGATGATGAGTTAGTTTTGCAGATGTTTAAGGGAACATTCTCCCAAGTGTGAGGGACAGTGGAGGAGAAAGTATGAAGTTTGCTGTTTGAAAATGTAACAAGCAGGCAATGGAGGCTGGCATCATGGGCTGATCAAAGATGGGAGTCAACCTTTTGATAGCGAATGAGAGATGACCGGTAGGTGGGGGTAGGCTGTGAAGGGCTTGTAAAGTGAAGACTTGTAATCAAGTCCATTGTGCTGGAACTGGGACTCAGGCGCATGTAAGTGTGAACTCTGGATGAAATGGTTGCCATGTAGCTGCATAGACAGTATAGGCCTAAGGCCACCACTTATACAGGAGAGACATACGGCAGGATCATTCAACAGCAGAACTATACAAGACAAGCTCAGTGCTCAATCTGGGGCAAGCTGGCAGTGGTTGTCTTTAACAAGAGATCTAGAGAGCCAACTGAGGAGAGGCTATCAAAAAGGGCCCGAGAGAAGGCCCACAGACAGAAAGATGAAGGAGGAACGCCTAGGAGGGCGTAAAGCATGGTTTGGGGACGGGACGTTTTGACGATCCCCAGAGAAAGGGGAAAATTCAGGCATATGGGGAAGGCAGCAGTATAAAGTGGCCCACAATCGTGAAACAGGGCAGTCTTGTGTTCAGGGCAGGCCAGAGCCTGGCGCAAAAGGGAGAACCTGGGCTCACCTGGGTTCGTGAGGCAGAGCCCACAAGAAATGGAAAGGAATGGTTTAGTCCTGGGAAAAAGGTGGAGAAATTGGAAGAGAGACTGGGGAAAACAAATGACGATAGTGACCTTATGTCAGCATGGGTCAAGGCTATGGTCTGGGAAAGGCAAGGAACATGATTTGTTTTTTTCTGTATTCTTTTGGTTGCCTCAAAAAGGGAGGACTTTGGTTTGGCTATAGAGCTGAATACTAGCTCAAAGCAATAGAACTGCTCTACTGGAAGAGGAAGATTACAGACAGAAGGGCAACTGAGTCATGGAGTGATTAACTTATCCTTAAGTATGTCAATTGAAGGGTGAGTTTGTAACTATCATCAATCCCAGGTCCTATGTTGGTCAATTTACAGCCATCGCAGTAATTACCGTGGTAGCCTCCCCCCAACCCTTCTGGGCTCTCAACTCCCTGCTGGGAGCACTGCAGCTGCCCAGGTTCCCAGCAGGCTGCTCTGCACCCAGAGCCCATGCAGTTGTCGGGCTCCCAGTGGGGAGGTGGTGAGCCGGGAGCCTTGGTGCAGCTGGGCTCCCAGTGGGGAGCAGGGCAGCAGCCCAGCTGGGAGTGGGGAGCCAAGAGCCCGGGTGGCAGGTGGGCTCTAGCTTGATCCTACCACCTGTGGGGATCACAGCCCAAACTATGAGCTGTCTTGTCAATTTCACAGCTCCAGAGCTGTGAAATCGACAAGAATGACAGCCAACAACCAATGTAAGTAACCTGCAGTGTCTACAGGGACACTGCGTTGCCCTACATACACTGACATAACTCCACCTCCACAAAAGGCATAGGGCTTATGTCAGTATAGTAGGGCCCTTACATCAGCGTGAGTAAGGCTGTATTGTATACAGTGATATAATCAGGTTGATGTAAGCTGCCTTACATCTGTAGACTAGAGCAGGCCTCAGTGCGGTCTGTGTTTCATCCAGTCATTACTACCCTCTGAACTTACCAGCACAAGGAAGCAGAAGGAAACAGGTTTTTTGTGGGGCCTGTAAGTTGGGACCCATTTGGGAAATGACACCAAATTTGAATCACTAATGGTACCCTGAGCTCCCATGAGACACACACAATTTCAAAGCAATCCGAGTAGGAGTACGAATTTTAGAACTTTTGAACTTTTAGAAGAGTCAATCTTCAAAGCATATAAAATGGCAGGAAGAGAAACCCTCTAGCCATTTTTCTGAATTGGTGCATGCTCACTGTAAAATTGCACATTTTCTTGAATATCACTTTCAATTTGGATACCTCAAAGATTAAGTGGGCATCATGGATCATCTTGGGAAAACTCAGCTTGAGACCATTTTGACAAGCATCACACCGAGAGTTTGATTTCTAGCTCTGAACAAAAAAAATAGACCACCTAGAAACTTTTTTTAAAAATAACTGTTTTGGGGCTTTTCCCTCAACCCCTAGTTCATGACCCCAAATTTGGGCCACTAACCCGACCCTGCATCCTCCTGAGTCACACCAAATTTCAGAAGAATACGACTAAGCACGTCAATTTTACAGGACTTCGAATGGTCCACCTTTAAAAAGAAGTTGTGATGCAACCTGAACTGATAGTTGCGGACTTTTTTTTTTATTCCCCCCCTCCCCCCCGCATCATCAGCCTGTTTCCATCCCTCTCACTAAAGCCCCATGTATTGCTCTATTTTTAAGAGTTCCTTAGAAAAGTAGCTGAAGTTGAAAATTGTATCTCAGTCTTTAAAAAGAAACAAGCACATACTTTCCTTCCAAAATGGAGCAAATAAGCAAGACGACTTAATTATCTGGTTAAAGAAAAAGGAATACAGTCGCCTTACCATTTATTTGTTTTATCAATACACGTTGACAGGATGTCTACATATTGAAGTATAGTTGGGTTTTGGGTCAGGAAAGGAGTAGACATAATGGGTAAAATTTTCAAGAGTGCTTAAGGAGCCTAAGTCCTATTTTTAAAAGTGACTGATGCACTCAGGACTAGATTCACAAAGGGGACTTGGACTCTGAGTTGCAACGCTCAACTTCTGACATCAAGTTAAGGAAGAAATCAAAGTAAAAAAAAAACACAACACAAGTTAGATGTATTTTGTTTGCAACAAGGAGGCACTAACAGATTTCATAGGAGTAAAAAGGAAAGTAATGCGAGTGACCTTGGGTTGTTACAGCTAACCATCCAATCTGAAAACAAACTTGTTAGGCTGTAGGCCTTATCATCTTAGATTAGTTTTCTTCTCAGATGCCGGACATGATATGGCAGACTGGTCTGCGTAAATCATAAGACCAGTCTGAGTCTTCTATTTTCTTTAAAGGAAGCTGCATACATGCTTCTCAGCACTCCAGTATGAAAGTGTACATAGTAAAGCTACATATAAAATGTTTGATGGATAGGGCAGGAAGGAAGAGGGGAAGGGGAAGGGTGTTAAAATTACCGTTTCCGAGCATTCTGCTTCCACTGAAAAATTATATTATTTATGACTCTAGTAAAATAAGAGCCCATTGTAAAAGATTGTACAACAGTTCATCTTGCTTAAGCACTTGTAGAACTTCAGAAGAACTAACTTTGTTGGAGATGTGCAGAAATTTTTTTACCATTGGTAGCAAGCAGCAGAAATGTTTTGTTTGGTATTGAAAGAAAAAGTATATTTTCATCTGGAAGTTTTCAGGGAAAAACACTACACATTTTTAAAGGCAAAAACACACCCTGACAGGATCTCTTAGCAAAGCACAGACCCAGTGAAATTAGAAAAAGAAAGCTCCTTGGATCCTATTTTCTCCTGCTGAGGACACCTAAATCCTTAGTTACTAAGAGGTAACTTGAGATATGTTTTCACTTTGGTGGTTTGCCCCAGGCATCCCAGGGATGCAGACATGCAGATTTCCACAAGATGGTGGTGTAATAGGTTAGTGCCTCCACTGGGAAAACATTTATTCTCTCTACCTTTTTGTTTCTGCTTTCAGTCCACATCTGAGCCACCTAAGCAGTCAATGGAGCAGCACAGGCTTAACTGAATACAGGAATCGAATCGCCATCAGATCAATGGTCTGTCTAGCCCAGAAACCTATTGATAATGACAGGTTTCAGAGTAACAGCCGTGTTAGTCTGTATTCGCAAAAAGAAAAGAAGTACTTGTGGCACCTTAGAGACTAACCAATTTATTTGAGCATAAGCTTTCGAGAGCTACAGCTCACTTCATCGGATGCATACTGTGGAAACTGCAGAAGACATTATATACACAGAGACCATGAAACAATACCTCCTCCCATCCACTCTCCTGCTGGTAATAGCTTATCTAAAGTGATCACTCTCCTTACAATGTGTATGATAATCAAGGTGGGCCATTTCCAGCACAAATCCAGGTTTGTGAGAAAACCTGGATTTGTGCTGGAAATGGCCCACCTTGATTATCATACACATTGTAAAGAGAGTGGTCACTTTGGATGGGTTATTACCTGCAAGAGAGTGAGTTTGTGTGTGGGGGGGCGGAGGGTGAGAAAACCTGGATTTGTACTGGAAATGGCCCAACTTAATTATCATACACATTGTAAGGAGAGTGATCACTTTAGATAAGCTATTACCAGCAGGAGAGTGCGATGGGAGGAGGTATTGTTTCACGGTCTCTGTGTATATAATGTCTTCTGCAGTTTCCACAATATGCATCCGATGAAGTGAGCTCTAGCTCACGAAAGCTTATGCTCAGATAAATTGGTTAGTCTCTAAGGTGCCACAAGTACTCCTTTTCTATTGATAATGGTGGCCGGTATCAAGTACCTCAGAGAAAGGGACAAGAAACCTTATTATGCAAAAAGAAAAGGAGTATTTGTGGCACCTTAGAGACTAACAAATTTGTTTGAGTAGTGGCCGTGTTAGTCTGTATCTGCAAAAAGAAAAGGAGTACTCGTGGCACCTTAGAGACAAATTTGTTAGTCTCTAAGGTAGCACGAGTAATCCTTTTCTTTTTGCGGATACAGACTAACATGGCCACTACTCAAACTTATTATTATGGATTTTCCTGTGATAGGGGAAGTTTCTTCTTAGCCCCATCAGTTGGGAGTTGGTTTAGACTATGAAGCAGGAGGACTTATATCTTTTCTAAAAATTTAGTAAGTATTCTCTCTCTGCGTATGTTCTCATGATCCAAATCTTTTTGGATGCTGATAAAAATCTTGCTCTTGTTGGTATCTAGTGGCAAAGAGTTTAATGGGTTAATTATATGTTGTGTTTGGAAAAAAACAAACCCTATTTTACCTTTCGATTTCATTGGTTTTTTGATTTTCTATTGCAGAAGCCACTCTGCTTTGTACCCATCATGTTCATCAAGGTAGTTACTAATTGACGATAAACGTAAATTTAATTTAAGATACTTGATATTGAAGTAAGCTCGCTGGTCTTTAAATTTCCAAGCTCACCACTTGTGGCTTAAAAAAAAAAAAAAGGATAGCTACAATGTTTGTTATCCTCCAATATAGTAGCTGGTTTCAATGAAATTGAAAATAAAATAAGATTTTTTGTTAACAGCTTGGTCGCTTCAGCCTCAAGTTACTTCTTTATATTATTGTATATCATTTAATCCTGATGATTTATTACTCTTTAGTTTATCAGTTTGCCCCATAATCATCTTTTTTGACACCCCAGTCTGACAGCACCGCAGCTTTGTTGCCCCAAAGCTGTTTATCCAGTTTAACTTATTGTAGAACTATTATTAAAGAGAGAGAGGGAGGCCCTACTTCTGTGTGCAGAAGTCACCTTTAACTGAGTCTACATTTGTGTATACAGTGCAGTTTCATTTTCTGTTTAGATTTTAAACTCTTCTGGTCAGGAATTATGTCCACCTTTGTCTTCTGTAGAGCTCTGAACACACTGTCAGTGCTAATCAAATAATGATTACAATGCCACTGCATATATATCAGACAAAGACTGGTTATGCATCTACTTGGTATTTATTTGTTCAGCACCCCTATTTCTATAAGCATTTCTGAATGAGGAAGTAGATTTTATTTTCTTGCCTTTGTCAGAGATGCCTTCTCATCACATCTTTTCTAATCTCTTAACAGTTTTATCTGACTGTTGTACTTTATGAAAAACCATAAAATTCTATGTAAACATCTTGGCATTAGATGTTGACATTTTCAAGTGAAAGGCCAGTTAACTCTTGCAGAAAGGTGAGTCATTTAATAGCAAGAATCATGCCCGCTATTTTGACTTATGTACTTCTCTCCTGATATTTCCTTTTGCTCTCTTGGGAGATTCAGCAAAACACCTTCTAAACCCTACCTCATACAGAGGTGGGGAAAGACAGAATGACGTGGTCTTCTGCGATTTCAGTCAGAACAGAGAGTTAGGCAAATGTAGAGTTCTTTTGAAAATCCCACCCTAGATAATCACACCATGAGACTCACAAGATAGCATGCTACTGCCTAACCAACAATTTGCTTGTATATTCTATTCCCTTGCCTTTTCAGACTGTAACCTAAGACTGACCACAATGCTTATATAACCCAAGTCAAAATTCCAAACTGGGGTTTACCATCAGTAATTATTTCACAAAGCTGTTCTTGTGCTTCTCCCCCGCCCCCCCCACGAACCTAGAACAATGTCCCCAAACATATAGTGAAATAAATGTATTCCTGGAAGAAGTAATGGGTGCAAGTAATGTAGTAGCACTCAGCAAAAAGAGCCTGGTCCATTTCCCCACCATTTCATGCTTATCTCAGCTGGAGAGTTTGGTTCAAGGAAAATCAGAACATCTTACAAAGCATATTTGTATCTGGCTAATTTGGGGCACTGTAACCCTATTCAATTAGAACTTATTTCTATTTCCCCCCATATCTGTTCTTTATGTTTAGTGCAATGCTGGCCTTAGTTAACGGTTGATATTCATTTTTGATATCCAGGTTGTTGCTGTAACTGAGATTCTAACATGACAGTTAGAAACCTGTTCATAGTGCATCAGTTTTTTTCCCCATAACAGATTTTAAAATGCTTAGGATCAGATAGGGGTATATTTATAGGATGTCTGTGGAACAGCATCTTTTTAGATCCCCAAAAGCATTGGGATAACACTGCCTCAGCCAAATGCCATCAAGAAAGCTAGCTATAATTCATATTGTAAGCAGAATCCTAACAACGAAGTTGTATGTGAGCTGAAAACATTTTATCCAAGAGAAATTCTGCATGAATTGACCAAACAGATTCTTTTCCCTACCTTGTTGTTCTAGCTGGGTTTCTGCCTCCATAAACAAAACAAAGAAATGCATGCAGCCTTCACTTGGACATCAGCTGGAAAATGTGAAAAACAATACAGTTCCTGGGAAACACATTAAAAGAAACAATGCATAAAGCATAAAGGTTTGTTTACAGCCAAAACTCAACCTCCTTAAAGACAGCCTATAAATAGAGGCCCTGCAAATCTGCAGATATCTGCAGACCAGGTTTGCGGATCACGGGTGGATGCAGATACAAATCTTCTATCCACGCAGGGCTCTACCTATAAATATATAGGTCAGTAGATGGCATGGCACGAATTCATATACACATATAACTCGTACAACCATGTGCTTCACTCTTTTGGTGTTCACTCTCATGTTTATACTGATATCTACCCATGCTATGCCAGTGCTTGTGTTGCTAATACTGTACACTTTGTTATCTAGATTGAGACAATACCAAACAGCAGAGATAGAATACAGCCCAATTTCATGCCAGCATCCACATTGAATCACTGTTTCGTTCTTCACTCTTGCAGCACACTTTGCATTGCTGTACATAGCCTTCATGTTGACAACTTTAGCTGGAATTCGATAGGACTGAAAAAATATTCCACAAAGTATGCCGATGCTGTCAGTCAAATTCTTTTTGGAAAAAAAAAAATCAAGTTAATAAAGGGAGCCTGCCATTCTATATATTCTTCTGTGATGGTCTATAGTGTGAATATCTGATGTACACAGGATGTCTTGGGCCTGAATCCGGCCTGTTATTATCTATCCATTGCCTCTTTCATCCTGTGTAGTATCACGCTACAGAAGACTTTCCATTCAGAGAGAGGTGTCTCCTCTCCAGTTGTTACAGTCAATAAGATTCCACATTCCAGCTGGTCATGAGGGGGGTCTCTTTTCCCCAGACTTCATTGAACAGCTCTGACAATTTCATTAGGGTAGTACTGTTAAATACTTTTAGCATGTCTGCTGTGATTTGATCATCTTCCATTGCTTTGTTGTTTTTCTATGTTCTTGATTGCAGCCTGTACTTCTGATGTCTCCATCAAGTTGATCAGGTTCATACTTCAAACTTCGATGCTGTAGTACAGCACTTGAAGACTACTTAGAACAACAGACTGGCAGCATTGCAGTTCTACCTCAGTTGTAAGCATCCCCCCTCCCTTTACTTTTTATTGGCCCATTTCCAGTTTTGACGTTTCCGCATTATAAATGACTACCATGGCAACAGCTGCACCTACTAGGTCTTCAACATATCTTCATTTATCGTTCTTTGCATTGATTTTAACTGCTTTGTCTGCTCTCTTGTACTCCTTTACTTTTTTCCAATATTTCATTGGTCTTAGCATCCAGGAGTTTCCTTTCATCAAGGAAAAGCCACATTTCCTGGCTTATCCAATTCTTGCTCTGTGTGGATGTCCAACTGCGACTGCTAAAGCTTGAATTCCATTTTATTTGAGCACTGGCATTTTTCTGCAGATCTGGTCAGTGTCTCACCTTCCTCGGCCTCTGGCCTCAGACTCGTTCTTCATTTCAAGCTGGAATTTCTCACACTACTTTGAGTTTCAGTTTTGTACAGTTGGTTTTCCCCCCACTTTCCATGTAAAGTGTATCTTTCTCAGTTTTAATTTCAGTTTGGCAATGCAAAGATTGTGTTGCTGCTGACATCTGCTGCTCGATATACCCTTGAGTCTTGGGCCGATTACATGTATTTTGAGCAGATGTTGATGTGATTGATCTAGTTTTGCCATCTGGTGAATTCCATGCTACTTTTTGTATGTGTCATTGTCATTTTGATTAATGATGCTCAACCATGCTCCCCCATTACCCTTTCCATTCCTAGGTTATCACATCCTACTTTAGCCTTAAAGTCACCCATCATAAGGAGTAAGTCATGTTTGGTTATTCTATCAATCACATTTTGGATGGAATTATAGAATCTCTTTAATCCTTGTCACTACGTTCCTCTGCCAGAGCATAGCACTGTATGATTGACATCTTTAGTAATCTGGCATATATGGTGCGTTGGTTGATAAGTTCCCAGTTGACAAGTGATTTTTTCACAGAATCTGTCCGAGGAAGTAGCACTCTTATGAGTGTACATTGTCACTGTGGCTTGAAGAGAAGCATTTCTTAGCCAGGCTGCTCTCACCGATGTCCAGGATTTCTAGCCCATAGTTGTCCATCTCCCCCATGAGCTGTGAGATTTTGAGGTTCGAAACACATTGTTCCCCCATTCCAATAACTGACTTTAAAATGTTTTCTTGCTGCCAGCATCAAACTTCTTGGGTGCCTGGCTTCCAGAGACTGGCTTTCGCCAGGGAGCCACTAAAAGCATGAGAGGTCTGCAGTATTCTCTACCAATTAGCCATTTTTACTGGAATGGTAGCTTGGTTCAATTACTATAACCAATTAGTTAATTTTTGTAAGTGAGGCTAGGTTAGCCTTGTGCTCAACCTTCCCCAATGTAGCTAAGCTTGGGATCAAACAGCCACATCAAAGTCCAGCAGGCAGGGTTACTAGATGCCCCAAATACAATCAGGTCATAGAATATCATGGTTGGAAGGGCTCTCAGGAGCTCATCTAGTCCACCCTCCTGCTCAAAGCAGGACCAATTCCCAACTAAATCATCCCAGCCAGGGCTTTGTCAAGCCTGACCTTAAAAACTTCTAAGGAAGGAGATTCCACCACCTCCCTAGGTAACGCATTCCAGTCTTTCACCACCCTCCTGGTGAAAAAGTTTTTCCTAATATCCAACCTTAACCTCCCCCACTGCAACTTGAGACCATTACTCCTCGTTCTGTCATCTGCTACCACTGAGAACCGTCTAGAACCATCCTCTTTGGAACCCCCTTTCAGGTAATTGAAAGCAGCTATCAAATCCCCCCTCATTCTTCTCTTCAGCAGACTAAACAATCCCAGTTCCCTCAGCCTCTCCTCATAAGTCATGTGTTCCAGTCCCCTAATCATTTCTGTTGCCCTCTGCTGGATGCTTTCCAATTTTTCCACATCCTTCTTGTAGTGTGGGGCCCAAAACTGGACACAGTACTCCAGATGAGGCCTCACCAATGTTGAATAGAGGGGAAACAATCACGTCCCTCGATCTGCTGGCAATGCCCCTACTTATACAGCCCAAAATGCCATTGGCCTTCTTGGCAACAATGGCACACTGTTGGCTCATATCCAGCTTCTCGTCCACTGTAACCCCTAGGTCCTTTTCTGCAGAACTGCTGCCTAGCCATTTGGTCCCTAGTCTGTAGCAGTGCATGGGATTCTTCAGTCCTATGTGCAGGGCTCTGCACTTGTCCTTGTTGAACCTCATCAGATTTCTTTTGGCCCAATCCTCCAATTTGTCTAGGGCCCTCTGTATCCTATCCCTACCCTGCAGCGTATCTACCACTCCTTCCAGTTTAGTGTCATCTGCAAACTTGCTGAGGGTACAATCCACACCATCCTCCAGATCATTAATGAAGATATTGAACAAAACCGGTCCCAGGACCAACCCTTGGGGCACTCCACTTGATACCGGCTGCCAACTAGACATGGAGCCATTGATCACTACCCGTTGAGCCTGACGACCTAGCCAGCTTTCTATCCACCTTATTGTCCATTCATCCAGCCCATACTTCTTTAACTTGCTGGCAAGAATACTGTGGGAGACCATGTCAAAAGCTTTGCTAAAGTCAAGGAACAACATGTCCACTGTGCTTTCCCCTCATCCACAGAGCCAGTTCTCGTCATAGAAGGCCATTAGATTAGTCAGGCATGACTTGCCCTTGGTGAATCCATGCTGACTGTTCCTGATCACTTTTCTCTCCTCTAAGTGCTTCAGAATTGATTCCTTGAGGGCCTGCTCGATGATTTTTCTGAGGTGAGGCTGACTGGCCTGTAGTTCCCAGGATCATCCTCCTTCCCTTTTTTAAAGATGGGCACTACATTAGCCTTTTTCCAGTCATCCGGGACCTCCCCTGATCGCCATGAGTTTTCAAAGATAATGGCCAATAGCTTTGCAATCACATCCGCCAACTCCTTTAGCACTCTTGGTTGTAGCACATCCGGCCCCATGGACTTGTGCTCATCCAGCTTTTCTAAATAGTCCCGAACCACTTCTTTCTTCAGAGGGCTGGTCACCTCTTCCCCATGCTGTGCTGCCCAGTGTAGCGGTCTGGGAGCTGACCTTGTTCATGAAGACAGAGGCAAAAAATGCATTGAGTACATTAGCTTTTTCCACATCCTCTGTCACTAGGTTGCCTTCCTCATTCAGTAAGGGGCCCACACTTTCCTTGACTTTCTTGTTGCTAACATACCTGAAGAAACCCTTCTTGTTACTCTTAACATCTCTTGCTAGCTGCAACTCCAAGTGTGATTTGGCCTTCCTGATTTCACTCCTGCATGCCCGAGCAATATTTTTATACTCTTCCCTGGTTATTTGTCCAATCTTCCACTTCTTGTAATCTTCTTTTTTGTGTTTAAGATCAGCAAGGATTTCACTGTTAAGCCAAGCTGGTCGCCTGCCATATTTACTATTCTTTCTACACATCGGGATGGTTTGTCCCTGTAACCTCAATAAGTATTCTTTAAAATACAGCCAGCTCTCCTGGACTCCTTTCCCCCTCATGTTATTCTCCCAGGGGATCCTGCCCATCAGTTCCCTGAGGTTGTCAAAGTCTGCTTTTCTGAAGTCCAGGGTCAGTATTCTGCTGCTCTCCTTTCTTCCCTGCGTCAGGATCCTGACCTCGACCATCTCACGGTCACTGCCTCCCAGGTTCCCATCCATTTTTGCTTCCCCTACTAATTCTTCCCGGCTTGTGAGCAGCAGGTCAAGAAGAGCTCTGCCCCTAGTTGGTTCCTCCAGCACTTGCACCAGGAAATTGTCCCCTACACTTTCCAAAAACTTCCTGGATTGTCTGTGCACCACTGTATTGCTCTCCCAGCAGATATCAGGGTGATTGAAGTCTCCATAAGAACCAGGGCCTGCGATCTAGTAACTTCCATTAGTTGCCAGAAGAAAGCCTCATTCACCTCATCCCCCTGGTCCGGTGGTCTATAGCAGACTCCCACCACAACATCACCCTTGTTGCTCACGCTTCTAAACTTAATCCAGAGACACTCAGGTTTTTCTGCAGTTTCATACCGGAGCTCTGAGCAGTCATATTGCTCTCTCACATACAGTGCAACTCCCCCACCTTTTCTGCCCTGGCTGTCCTTCCTGAACAGTTTATATCCATTCATGACAGTACTCTAGTCATGTGAGTTTTCCTACCAAGTCTCTGTTATTCCAATCACATCATAATTCCTTGACTGTGCCAAGACTTCCAGTTCTCCCTGCTTTTTTCCCAGACTTCTTGCATTTGTGTATAGGCACTTGAGATAACTTGCTGTTTGTCCTGCTTTCTCAGTATGAGGCAGGAGCCCTCCCCTCTTGCGCTCTCCTGCTCGTGCTTCTTCCTGGTATCCCACTTACCTCAGGGCTTTGGTCTCCTTCCCCTAGTGAACCTAGTTAAAGCCCTCCTCACTAGGTTAACCAGCCTGCTTGCGAAGATGCTCTTCCCTCTCTTCGTTAGGTGGAGCCCGTCTCTGCCCAGCACTCCTCCTTCTTGGAACACCATCCCATGGTCAAAGAGTCCAAAGCGTTCTCTCCGACACCACCTGCATAGCCATTCGTTGACTTCCACGATTCGACGGTCTCTAGCCCGGCCTTTTCCTTCCATGGGGAGGATGGACGAGAACACCACTTGCGCCTCAAACTCCTTTATCCTTCTTCCCAGAGCCACATAGTCTGCAGTGATCCTTTCAAGGTCCTTCTTGGCAGTATCATTGGTGCCCATGTGGAAAAGCAGGAACAGGTAGCTATCCAAGGGCTTTATGAGTCTTGGCAGTCTCTCCGTCACATCGTGAATCCTAGCTCCTGGCAAGCAGCAGACTTCTCTGTTTTCCCAGTCGGGGCGGCAGATAGATGACTCAGTCCCCCTGAGGAGAGAGTGCCCGACCACCACCACCTGCCTCCTCCTCTTGGGAGTGGCGGTCGTGGAACCCCCGTCCCTAGTACAGTGCATCTCATGCCTTCCAAATCGGCGGAGTCTCCTTCTGTTCCCTTCCCTAGATGTATCATCTAGTCCACTCTCCGCATTAGTACCTGTGGAGACAACATGAAAACGTTTGCTCACCTGTATCTGCGTTGCTGGGATTGTCTGTGCACCGCTGTATTGGGAGGTGGATAGGGCTTAATCTTCAACTGTGCTAAGCTCACACTTAGTGAAGCTAAGGAGTGTGTGTGAAGAGGCAAAAGTGTTTATAAGCCATTTTTTCCACCATCCTTACTCCAGGGGATGACATGGAATATACTGGCCCACAGCCTAAGTTAGAGCATCCACAGGCCTTCCTTAACACAAATCAGCAGGAAAGGTTCTTTCGGGACCCTTCTGCGAGCCCCATGATCACCTGAGCACATTGCACGCTGGTCCTACCTCCTCCCACCCCAACATGTTGTACACACACTGTTCCTGGATGGTTAGAAGGCCAGCTTTGCTGTCTTTACATAAACTGAAGGCTACTCTATACCAGGGGAATCCTGGCCTCAGGTGCCCATTTAGGACTGATTTAAGGCATGGCACAAAGAGACCTTGATGGGGTGGAAAATTTGTTCCAAAATGTGACAGCAAAATATACAGCCCTGGAGCCTTTAAAATTCCACTTAACATGCACGTGGTTTTCTGCCGTGTGGTGAATTCCACTGAGATCCTTTAAATAAGACACTCCCCTCCTGCACAGAGGCAGAGTTTTAGGGCTTCAGGACTGTACCTCGTGGTGGATAGTAATTTGCATAACATGTGTTTCTCCAGATATTCTGACTGATTGGTACTGAGATGTCAGTTTCGATGAAACTAATTGAAAAGTGTATATATGACTGACAGTCATTGTATGCATTGTATTGCATATATGACTGACAGTCGTTGTCTGATGGCTATTCAGAAACAGGTTGACATTTTCTTACACACAAGGAACTGGACAGAGAGTTGTTATAAAGTTACCCTCACAATTACCATTCGAATCAGACAGTATCAACAGAAAAAAACATGAACATGGAAGCCAAACATTGGCTCTCAGTCTTATAGCTGGCCACTTCGGGTCAAGGATGACTGACGCACACTAAAGGGGACAGTATGGGAAAGATTGCACCAGTAGTCCCTATGATTGATCTGTTCTGTGCATGAAGAGAAGATTTAGGTCTGCAGATTTTTCCATCTGGGAATCTTTTATAAGTGTTAAGTTCACCTTAAAAATAAAAATGAAAGGAAAACTGCTGTGGAAACTGGCAACCCCTATTCCAGGAAGACTGGTCATAATTCATTTCCATTAACATAATTCATTTCTATTTACAAACTCATCACGAAAATTTTTCCTAGCTTGTAACTAGGTTAAGTTTCATTGTGAATTTTCTGTCATTTTTCCAAGAGCCAGTATTTGATTTTCAGTTTGTTTTGTGTAGGATGTATACCTGCCAGAAACCAAGGAAAAACAATAGGAGCAAAACTTTCCCATATTTCTTTTAGTTTTGGTTTGACTCCCAAACTTAGTAGCTTCCAAATCTCAATGTACAAGCAGCATGAAAATGTCTTCATTAAGTAGAGTTATTGCATTATGAAATTGCATTAAAGAAATCTAATCAGTATTGGTAGGACAATCAAGTGCTTTTGGCATTCAAAAAGCACATCAAGGGCTTGCACAGGTGAATTTTATTCATTGATAAACAGCAGAAGTGTTTATATCACCACATTTTTTCTTCCAGACGTGATCTTGAAAGTTATACTGTCCAGTTCATCTCCTAGATGAAGAAGTGAGGCACCATTCATACAAGCGAGAGAAATGTGTTTACTCAAAAGGTCAAATAAAAAAGGAATGGGGTGAAAAGATTTCCCACTTACCAGCAGGAGCTGAATTTAATTATTCCATGCTACTGCTCATGTCACGTGAGGGAATGAGTTCCAGGACAATTCAGTCTCAGGCAAGTGAAGATTCTTTGTTCAAAATGGAAAATCCATCCAGGATAAAGAGAAACTGTTGGTGGTTTTTAAAAAGTGAAACCAATGAAGGGAGAATGTACAGCACCATATTTAATGACAAAGGCATTACTGTTTCCGGAGACTGACAATGTACAAAAGTAGGTCTAATGATGTCAGACTGAAAGACACTGGGAAAACCCCCCCCCCCCCCCCGCCCCAAATCCTACTGTGTGTGAATAAACTTACTTCACCGGAAATACTGTGTACAAAATTTACATTGGCGACTAACCTATAAATCCACATTCTTTTAAACCTCTGACTCTAAGATTTCTGTGAATTGCTATCAAAAGACTTGAAAAGCGACAAGCACATCTCTCAGGTGTTTCATACTATGAACCTTATTCCATGGTTTACTTTGTTTCTAGGGAGTTACATTATAAAAGATTGTAGACGCCTTGGAGAAGCCAAAGGGTGCACACACTTGCATGTGCAAAAGGGAACTTGCACGTAAGTGTCCATTTGCAGAGACATTTGGACATAGAAATGTACATTCTCCATGCACACTGCCAGCCTGTTTCCAAATAACCAAAGTTTCAGGAGACCATGGATACATTAATGATCAATCTATACTTCACGAAAACACCCACTGATTTGGTGCAATTTTTTAAATAAAATTACGAACTAGCCAAGCTAACACTACAGATAATTCCATTAAAAAACCCCCACAAACAAACAACCCCCAAACAAACCAGGAGATATATAGCACTGTAGACTTATATTCTTGTTTATCTAGAGAACACACATTATCCAGCACGGGGAAAACATATTGCCCCACTAATACACCTGATCTTGGAGAAGCACTACTAAGGGTGAAAGGCCTCTGTGCCCCTTCAGTCTTTAGCATATCTGTTGAATCTACCAAAAAGGATGCCAATGTAGAGGAGGCTTTTGTGATGTGGACACACAGTCCACAGAACAAGAAGGAAGCTATCCATTGCTTTTATATATGCCAAACCACCATCAGATGGTATTAAAATGCATCCCAGGTCTGTGACAATGAAAACTTAAGTATTAGACTAGTGAGTCTATAAATAAGTCTATATTATACTCTAAAATTTATAAACAGCTTTTTTCAGAGGATTAGATCAGGTAGTATAGGTATAGAGTGACTGGTCATAATGAGTAACCGTTACCTATACTGCCTGATCCAGTCCTGACATTAACCACTAAAACCACGAGAATGGGAGAGGGGGAAACTTTTGTAGTGTGAAATGTATTCTTGAAATGGCTTCTCTGTTCATTTTGTTCTATCATTCCTATTCTCCTGCAGGTCTTTCCCAAGTACTTGGGAGAGTATTCTTTTCTTACTTCTATACAGGATAAAACCATTAGTCTCTGGGTATTTCATTTACCAGTAAATAGCATTTCTGCAGCCTTGCCAGGAAATTCTTGATGCAATAGCCTTGAGATTAGGGGAGATGATCACCATCATATTGTCAGAAAGAGCAAAAGAAAAGTGGCTTTCAAATAAAAAGGTGCGACTGAATTGGAAAAAGGATTGAGCTGGTCAGCATCATCGTGCTGTGATAAAGGAGCCCTGAAATAATATGGAATGTGCAAATGAGAAGCAAAATCAGAAAGTAACTGATATACTTCTCAGATGGAGTATATCCTAAATGTCCAATTACTGAAGGACAATTTACACTCATTCCTATATTTGCTTTCTACAACCAACTCTCTGTGTAACTTTTCATGAGTGATGTACCCGAGTAATTGGATTCTAAACTGTATCGATACTATATACCTAAACTGCAAAGTTAAATTTATCTAAATTTGGCTTATTGCAGATTATGTATTTTATGAGTTTTTAAACAAACTTTGCATTAGTGGATAATCTAATCAGAGATGTACAGACACTCTTTTCAGCCTGTGTATTATATAATTTTAACATTAGCTTTAATAAAAATTTTAAATCTGAAACCATATACCAGGCTAGCTAAGAGCTCTGTATCACAAGTAGAGACTTTTAAATCATTTTAGCCTCCTAAACTGATAACCTACTTAAAAGAACAAAGAATTCCAGGCTTCTGTCTTTCTACTATGCAGTTGGGAGAGAAAAGCTACATAGAACAGTTCAATGGAAAAGCATCAGGAGATAAAGATTCAGCATGCTTAACACCTGGTCTTCTCCCAGCCTACCTCCAAACATGAAGGGCATGAAAACAGAGCATCCTAAGTTCCTTAGCCAAACTTATCTCCGTGTGGGTGAGGATACATGAGACAAGAGTTAGGAGAATATGGTAATTGTAAGGCAAACAGACATCATATATTTCATAATAGAAATGCCAATAGCTCAACATTTATTACAACATAGAATCCTTCCTGCTGCTGCTGCAACAACAACTTTCCCGCAGCTGATCGTCGATTTAGTGACTTTCCTGCATCCTTTTAAACCAAATGCAAAAGAACCTGCAGCACTGATCATTTTTGAGCTGTTTAGAGAAAGCAATAGTGTATTCCTCAGTGCACTTATAGAATAAATTAATCCCCAATAAAAATGTTAAAGTGTTCGTTTTGCACAAATCATGTTGCCGGTACTGTTGGCTGCTGCTATTGACCACTCTGCTACTGCTGCATGGTGAAAAGAGATACTATTGCGAACATTTTGAGAGAAGCACTGCGGCAAATTGGAAATGGTGACAAAAGAGTGCATAGAGGATCGTGGCAGTTTCCAGTCCTTGCTGTGCTGTTTATTTAATGTAACATTAAGCTCAATATAACCCACTAAGCCCAAATCTCACAGATAAAGACAAAAATCTCTCTTAGCCGGCGGGCCACTGGTGCAACTACAAAATGCCGAGTCTCTTTCTGGACTACTCCACCCCTTTGGCTGTACCAATAAAGCTGGCTGCAAGAAGTGTTACTCCAGTTTTTCCTAAGTATTTTGGAACACTTTCACTAGGAAAAACTATTTCTCAACCAGCTCTAAAACCCAGGGCTTACTATTTTAGATGCTGAAATTTAATGATAAACTACTAATTGTAAATATTTCCAAGAAGGTGGGAAAGCAGTAGAGTTGCCAACAGCCCCTCATTACAAGGGACGTCCCTGATTTTTTCCCCATCTCTGTACAACAATATTGGGAGTTGCTGAGTGCTGAAAAAGCAGCAAGAAATACCCATGGCGAATGGAGGCGAGTATCACTTTTTATTAATGATAATAAAATCGTGAGGAGACATGGGGCAGGAGTGCTAAGAAAACAGTCCCTTATTTTTGAAACCTAGGCAATCCTAGCAAGCACAGACAGAACGAGATGAAGATTTCCCCCCAGACTTTTCAGAAGAGCTCAGCAAGAAAAGAGCAGCAGCATTTCATGGGCAGAAGCAGATTCTCATGTGAACTGATATTTGTCATGGCTGCATGTGATGTTTTGGGATTCAGCCCAGACACTGCCTGCCCTGTAACTCTGGGTGCCTTAAATGCTATGCTACTGTGGCTCACAGCCAGGAGTGAAAGTAACTTAAAGGATTTACCAGTATGTCAGAGTCCTGAGCAGGGGGTGTGGCCTCAATCAAAAGACGGAAGAGGCAGGGCCTCAATCAAAAGAGGCAGGGCCTTTAACTACCCAGGCCCTTTAAATTAAGATTTAAAGGCCCTGGGGCTCCAGCTTCAGTAGCGGCAGCCGGAGTCCTGGGCTCTTTAAATCACCCCCTGAGCTACCAGCTGCTGAGGTGGCTGGGAGCCCTTAGGCTCAGGGGCAATTTAAAGGGCCTGGGGCTCTCGCCGCTGCAGGGAGCCCCTGGCCCTTTAAATCACCAGTCTGGGGAAGCTGGTCTGGTCCTGCACAGCATACCGGCTCTTGCCGGAACGCCATACTGGACCGGACTGGCTTATTTTCACCTCTGCTCACAGCCCTGACACCAACAGCCTGTAGACATGCATGCAGAGCACCCCATTGCGTCCACTGCCCAATTACTTTCTGCAGAGTGATCCCAGCTCCTCCCCATTCTGAATTTCCTGCAAACAGTCTGTCTCAGTGGTGTCCAGTGCTCTCCTGGAGCACTCATGGAAGTTATTACATTCCTTGCTCCTTTAAAGAGTCAGTATGCTCCAGCTCATAAATTTAACTAGAGTTCGACAATCACTCGTATGTCAACACAGCACTGAATTGATTTGAAGTAAAACAAGTTGTTTAAACAAAAAGTCATAGCTTTAAGGGACACCAAATACAAGAAGTAGAAAAGTTACAAACAAAATTAAAACTACACTTGTAAGACTAAAACTTCATTTCAGCAAGTTGCAATCCTTGCCTAAGCAGATTTCTCATCTCTGTTCAGTTCCCAGAGACTTCAGCCTCCTTGGCTGAAGGATCCCCTTTTCTCAGATGTACAAGAGCCCTGGGCTCTTGTATCTGACCACTAATGGGTAACAATGGGGTTCTCTCCCCTTCATTTTATAGCCCAGTAAACCTTTGAAATGTATCCTTTGAAAAGTAAGCACTGACAAAGTTTCTCTTTCTTGGTAGGGTGCAGAGGCTGTGCTGTCTTCTCCACTGCTTGTTACCTTGATGGCTTTGTTTATCGTACGTAAGCTTACCTTCATTGTCCGCCTGATGACCAGGCCGGTCAGACAAGCAAACTCACATTCCGTTGTCCAGGGCAGACTGGACTTATGTGCTGCTTGCCAGACATATTTTAAGAATATAATTCTAGCACATATTTACAACTTTGTACGTATCCTACACAATGATATTTGGGGCCAACATGTTATTAGTTTGTATATGACAGCATACATGATATCTTTTAGATACAGATTATAACAGTGTTAGGTGTAGAGAATATGTCTAGCCTGACAAGAGTTGCTGACACCAATGGGCCTCTGTGTCACACCACAGATATTCTGCTATCTTAATTTGTGTTTTGCTGGTTAGACCAAATTCTTCAAGATTTAATTTGAAGCATGGGAAGCGCTACATATGCCCAAACCAGCTAAGACCAAATGAATGACCACTTGAATTAAAACATTAGACTTTTTTCATTTTCTTATGTTTCAGGAGAAATATCCAGTAACCAGGTCTAGAATGTTTTCCCAGGTAGTCACTCCCCCAATGTAGTGTCTTCTTTGGGGTACTGACTATGGTGGGTTATACCTGCTAGAAAAGACCCATAGGCTGGGACATTTCAAGGAAGGCCTTATTGCTGCTTTTTTGGCCACTTTACATCAACTCTACTGAATCCCTGCCACTGTTCTCTTTCATGAAGACCAGTTTTGGGCTCTGTTTTTCCTTAATTGAAATTAGGTCATTCACCCTGAAAATGGCTTCTTTCCCTTTGTGTGTGGGAAAACATAATTTGTGTTTGTCCAGCATAAAGTATTTGCAAAAGGCTCCCAAAGAGTTAGAAACTTGTTACTGTACTTGACTGCTTCTTTTCTGTTTGAAATCCACATAGGCACTCAGCTACCACTAAAAGAAAACACTTTAGCACTCATGGTAATCTTAGTCTGTTGTATTTGCAGACTTCCAAAAAAAAAAAAAAATCACAATATTTTCACCGTGACTCATTTAGTTTTCTTTGATGATGTCATGGCTATCACTCTTCTGACATTGTTTTTTTCCCTCCATACTCTGTTGTTCCCACTGGAAAACTATTAGAATTGGAAGTTATTCAGCAGCATTAAACGTTCTCCAGTCCTTTCTGGGTCTAACTTCTCTTTTGGGGATCATTAAAAAAAGAGCCTTTTTCTAAGATATTAATGATATGGCAGTTGCCATAAATATTCTTGAAAAAACTTATACTTAATTCAATAAGTATCTTTTGAGTTCATTGTATTAAATATAGAGGTTATGTATTATTGTGGGTTGGGATTGCATGTGACAATCCCAGTCCACAATAATGTGCAAGGGGGACATGATGTGAAGGGAAGTATTATGAACTTCCAAGGACTACAATGAATGGAGGGCCAAATGAAACAGCGTCCAGTTATTTGCCTAGGAAATCTTGAGGGGGAGGTGAATGTCAATTCCCCACCTTTGGTTATGAAAAAGCTCAGCCTTTGAAGCTATGCCCTGAAGATGGGACCATTATCTGCTGATTACCTTATCCCAGTGTCTCAAGATCAGCCGCCTAGCTGTCTAAAGGAAAGGCTAACCTATTCACGTGGGTGCTTGTTCTGAGCTAAGGCTGTTATGAACTTGCTTTTTTACACACACAAAGTTTCCTTTTTCAGGCTAAATAGCTGACAGCATTACATTTCACTTTCATTTATTGGTGTAGACATGATGCTGCACAGTACAGATGCAGAGAGATGCATAAGGTGAGAAAGTTCTTAGCTCTAAGTTAATTTGCACAGCTGTGCTAGGCACTTCACAGATAGTTAAGACAACAAGGTTTTTGCCCATTAGAACTTATAGTTTAGATAACTAGGAAAAAGGGAATATGAGGTGAAAAAACAAAGTAAGCAAGATGTGACATTAAGGAAGTGTTTTGTTTTTACAGTAGTGTTATGACAGAGGCATATTTTCATTTGCTTTTATACTTTTATTTTGAATTTAGCATATTTTGTATTCATGACTGAGTCACTTGATAGTTAACACATCATCTGCAGCCACCTTTAGGGCCACTTGGTATTTTGGAAGAAGTGCAGTTTGAGGAGGCACACGAAGGCTCAGTGGACTTGCTCTGCATTTGTCTTCACTGCAGCTGCTACAGCAGTGTAGATACTTTGACGGGTCCCTTCCCCCACCAGTGTGGTTAATCCAGTTGTCACAGATACAGTAGCTAGGTTGATAGAAGAATACTTTCATGGACATTGCTGCATCTACTGTGGGTGTTAGGTTGCCCTAACCACAGCACTTCCCTCATGAAATTTTGCACAGCCCTGAGTGATGCAGCAAGGCCGGTTAGTTTTCTATGCATAGACCAAGCCAGAAATAAGAGTGGATGAAGCAAAGATCAGTCATGCAGCTATCTCCAACCTTCATGGCGGCAGAGTGGCCAGTTCTATTGCAAAGGAGATCTGTTTTGAAGCCCCCCACCCTCAATCAACCCACCCTCTGCTAGCTTTCCCCTGACTTTAGTTTGTGGCTGGACTATTACCACATTCCATAGGAGTGGTCAAACTTTCAAAACACAGAATTTTGTGCAAACTGTGTCTAACCCATTTGCTTTTTTAAAATCATATAAAGCAGAAGTGTACAGATCATACAAAAAAAAAAAATCTACATCCATGTCCATGTTTCCTCACCACTCCAAGGCATTTTTTGGACTGGGGTCAGAGTGCCTACGGTTGTCTAGACTAGAGGACATTTGCTCTAGGGTCTGATGGGGGGGCTGGAATATGGAGGCCTCTAGCAGCTCACCTGTATGATTCTTTATTTAAACCCCGCCTACTTACCTGTCTGCTCTCTTTGTGTTTGGTGGTTTGTCCATTGCTCCTGCCTTTCCCCCTCCTTACAGAGGGGTAGGGAGACCAGTTTTATTCTAAGGTTGACCTCATCCATGGTTCCAAGGGGTTTATAGCCACACAGGGTCACTGAGTCCTAAGCACCATCATTTAAGCTTAAGTACTTTCCCTGTTGTCCTCAATTTGGAACGTACTAGCTGCATGTCCTGTGAGCAAAGCTAGATCCCTATACAGAGAGTGTCCATAAGCCAATAATTGGAGGATATTGACCAGAGTTTGTAAGTTGTACACGTAGAACCACCTATTCAATCACAGCACACATAGGATTTATGAGGCAAGTGATGGGGTCTGAGGTGTAGAATGGGTTTAAGCAAAGTTTCTTCAACTGTGAAATGGGGCCTGATGGAGAGGGGGAGTGGCCCAGAAAGGAAATAGGGGTGGCCACTGCTGCATAAGAGGCCCCAGGAGCAATGGGGTTCTACTATAGTTTTTTAGGCTACAAGGGACCAGTAGGATCACCTAGTCTGACCTCCTAGATGACACATGCCAGGTTATTTTAACCAAATAATTCCTGTATTAAGGCTATAGCGAGTGGTTACACTACACCATCTCTTTTAGAAATATCCAGTCCTGATTTAGAGACTGCAAGTGATGAAGAATCCATCATAACCCTTAGTAAATTGTTCCAGGGGCTAGTTATCCTGAGATTGCAGCTTATTGCCATAGAGTCTTTCCTTGAAGGGAGGAACAGTCCACAGAACCTACAATAATTCCCTGCTCCTCATGTCCTATTTCTTGTTTCAGGTTGAAAAAGTGGAGATGTACATGAGAGGAAGGTGCATTCCAAGTGTCCTTCCCTGAGTGTACAGGTTGACAGAAGATGAGAAGGGAGGAATCCAATGTATGTGCTTTTAGTACAAAGTGTGAGTGAGCTTTTTTGCACCATTGGTTCTTATCTGCCTGTGAAGGCCTGATGAACAACTCCATTAGTGGAAGTAGCTCTGTCCCCCAGTGTCTAATGAACAATGCTGCACTGGTGAACCTATTAAGGTAAACCTGTTTTTATTGTTGGTGTGTCAAACAAAGTGTCACTCTGTTGTTTGTCTACTGCAGGGTTTAACTGCAATGCAATATATTAATTGGAGATTTGTTAGCAACTGGCGAAGTTTGCCTACTAATTATGTGAGCTTGGGTTTACTTTTCCCAGCACACACGTTGTGCACATGGTTCAGACAACTTGGGCCGAAGGAGTATTTTTATTTGTAGTTTGTAAGATTTTGTCCAAAAAAAAGGTTCCATGCTGAAGTGGCCAGATTCATTCCCCCTCCCCTTTCTTGCTACTGTTGCAGTCAGTGCACCTCATTATCAAGCCTCTATAAAAACAGATTTAGCCGATTTGTTCACCCAGCCAAGAGCCACGACAGAGCATAGCACAGACATGTAGAACACTGTACTAGCCCTTGATCGTTCCCAATTTGGCAAAGTAACAGACTTTCCTAGGCATGTGAATGCTTTGAAATATATAAAATTAACATTTAAGAGAAATGAGTCAGTCAGAACAGGAACAATGTCCAACATAGTGAAAGTAACTCTACAGTCCTGCATTCAGAAGATGTTTTTGGGTAGACAATATAAAGCAGTTCTAGGTTTTCTATTCTCTGGTAAACCACAGCAACACTATTAACTTGGAGTTACGTCCTTTAACGTGGCACTGACTTGGAGATATGAGAAGTTCCTAATTATAGCTTGGCAAAGCTCTGAAACGTGCAGGAGAGGAGCCCTGCTTTAGCTTTGCTTCTGCACAGTGGTGTTTCAGCCCAGGAGCTTAGAAGTCCATGGGACTGAAGCCTCCAGCTACTAAACTCATGTTTTAAGAAGGCTCTAGGTAATCTGATAAAATAAGCTTCACACCCATGTATAGACAAATCTGACTTAATGAAGTATGTCATGGTGTTGCCCTTCAGAATTCTAGTACCAGGCTGTGTAACAATGCAGCAGTAAGATTAGGTCTCTTCACTCTCCTGCCCTCCCAAAATTACTTCCTCTTCCATGTACCCACCACATTCCTGGATGCATGCCTTTTTAGTGAAAGGAAAACCGTCAGGCAGACTGAACAAAAACAAACCCCCCACAAGTCGTCCATTTCCTTCTTGTTTCAGGATGAACTTGTTCATTCCTGGACCAAATCCATCCTGTTCCCATCTTGTTCCAGAAGAGGAACAAACTAAGTAGAACAAAAGCTCAAAGTCATGGATGTTTGCCTTCTTCCAGGGCAAACTTGGATGGTGGTCCCCTAGCAGGGACTCACCTTTCCTGGAATACTCATAGGAAGAAGAACTGGCTCCAGATGCTTCTGGTTAACCCTTGCCATCCTGCTGTGGTGCTCACAGCCTCCTAGCCTGGTCACACTAATGGCCCCCTTGGGACCAAAATTGGTGATACAACCACAAGTTACAAGATGGCTTCCTGTTTTGAAAATGTTCCTCCCCTCCCTCCTCTGCAGGGAAGTGAAGGTAAGAGACATCTTGTGGCTACAGTTGCAGCATATGCTTGGGGGAATATGGAAGCTAAACTTGGAAAAAAAATCTCAGTCATCTGCTCTAATTGAAACCACTATTTTATAAAACAATAAAACCAGTTCTCGAAATTAGAAACGTTGTTGATGTAAGTAAATTATGTCTCCTAATTCAACAATTAGCTTGTTTTGGAAATATTTGGAGCTTTGATCTGGAGACTGGTCACTGGGTCAGTCAAAATTCAGAGTTATTGACCTAATTAAACATTCCTTATTTAGGCAAAATTACCATTTTGACTCGGACTTTAAGCTCAGAAGGGACCATCATGACCTAGTCTAACCTCCTGCACATTGCTCATTTAAATTCCAACATGCCCATTAGTTAGCAGCATGCACAAGTGTGCCCACTTGTGTGCATGCAGTTTTGAAAAAGTCCCTAAATCGTTACTTTTAACTGTAGTAAAGTGATATGCCTCACATCCATATTGGCTGGGAGCAGCGAGAGTGGATCCTTAAGGCATAAAAGCAATTGGCCAATGTCACCCTTTGGGATCTCTCAACAAGAAAAGTTTAGTCAAACAGCAGCACCATGTACTCCTACCAGAGGCTGCAAACACATCAGTCCACCATATTAAGACAGCTCATATATCGAACACTTGGGTTTTTAGCCAAAACCTCCCCGATATTCTCAGTCCATAGGACTGAGTATGAAGCCCTTAGGAAGTTCTCAGTTTATCCCAATAAGAATTTGCTCACTGAGCCCTCATGAAACAGAATGACAGTTTGTAAGAGTAAATTTGCATCTGAATGTAAACAAAAAGGGGCTAGAGAAACTGATTTCTTTTCAAATGCAAAAAGGCCAAATTGCTGCCACTTATCCTGCTCTATATAAGACCCTTTTCTTAGAGAAATTGCTAAAGGAACAGACTCATGTTTTTGTAGCTAGGCCCTGTTTAAGTGGAGTGTTCTTTCTTGGTCAAGCTTTCTAATAAAATTAGAAATTTTAGTTGTGCACTATCAATCATTATTTATGGAATACTTGACACTGTCAGCTCAAGTACACCTTTCATCAACATTTGTAGTTTATCAATAAATAGGACTCCTTCTAATGCACTCGGTGAATATCAGAAAGGAAATACTGTGTTTGCAAGAAAGACAAAAGTAATAGAGCAAACTGGAGCATGACACTGCTAAATTACTACATTAGTCAGGATTGTGTCATTTGCAATGTCCATCATTGCTGGGGAAAGTGCAGAAAGAGGGGAAGTGAGAATGTGTGCTCCAATGTTTGATTGGAGTGTGGGGATTATACAGTTATAAGTTAGAGGCCTCAGTTCACAGTCTAGTCAGGAATATTTGATTTGGGGATTTTACCTATTGTATTGGCTAGGTGGCTGGAGAGTGGGAACAATCTTGCCATGCGTTTTCCAGCCTATGAATTTGGCAATATGTGACTGTCACGGAGTCCCCGGGCGATGCTCTGGAACTGCTCCCTATGAAGCCAGTCAGGACTCTGGGGAAGTCTCCTTTCTGTGAGCAGACTGTCTGCAGGACACACAGCTCTCATCTTCCACTTTCCTGGGTCTGACCTTGGAGCGTTCAGTATCCTCTCTGCCCCTCCGTGCGCCTCCCACAGCAAGTCCGTCCAGGCGAGCTCCTGGGGAAGCCAGAGGGTCCTGCACCCCAACTCCGCAGTCAGACGTGACTCTCAGCCAGCCAGTAAAACAGACTGTTTATTAGACGGCAGGAACATGGTCTAACACAGAGCCTGTAGGTGCAGAGAACAGGATCCCTCAGCTGGGTCCATTCTGGGGGGCAGTGAGCCAGACAACTACGTCTGCACTTCTCTCCATGTCCCCAGCCAGCCCCAAGTGAAACTCTCCCCAGCCCCTCCTCCTCTGGGCTTTGTCCCTTTCCTGGGCCAGGAGGTTACCTGATTCCTTTGTTCTCCAACCCTTTAGCTCTGACCTTGCAGGGGGGAAGGGCCAGGCCATCAGTTGCCAGGAAACAGGGTGTTGGCCATTCTCTGTGTCCAGACCCCTGCACACACCTGCCCTCTAGGGCTCTGCAATGATCATACACTCTTATCCCACCACCTAGATACTTAAGAACTGCATAGGGGAAACTGAGGCACCCCCACACTATTCAGAGGAAACTTTAAGAACAGTCCCACTTCGTCACATTGACCAACATCAATGTATTCACACACTACTCTACCATGGACAAACTAAGTCTTATGAGGTATATGAAAGCTAACACACTGATCATTATAAAACGCAGGTGTTAATGTTGTGTGCATCGGTGCTGGAACTAGGGGTGCTGCCACACCCCCAGGCTTGAAGTAGTAACCAAAGTACATGGGATGCTGAAGGCAGAAACTCACTATGAAAAAAAGTGTTCTAGCACCACTGGTTTTGTAAAGTTATGAATTCCTGCTGTCTGATGTTACTAGAATATATTTAAGACCAGAGGTAAAGGCGATAAACAGTGTGCCCTAGACAAAGGAATATGGGTTTACCTCAATTTTCATTAGCAAACAGCCATAGAGCTAAACCAGTGGGGGTTTCAATTTCAGGATCAGGGTGAGAGAATTAATATGGCTCCTGCACCCCAATGACACACAGGAGACTGAATTCCCAGGAGTCCTTCCTGACTAGCGAGACAAAGACATACCTTTGGGGAAGATAAGAAGCAGAGAGACTTTATCTTTCACCTAGGGAGAAAAGGGAAGCCAGCATCTTGACTTTCTGTGGAAGATCAGGATGAGAGGAAAAATAAATCAACCACAGATGAAAGATTGTTCAAGGTAGATTTCTTCCCAAAGACTGTAGCTTATTAAGTTGCTCTTAGCCATTAGAAAGCATATTTTTACTTTTGTTTGCTTATAACCATGTTTTGGTCTTTATCCCTTATACTCAAACTCATATAAAGCCACTAACTTTTTGATTAAACAGATGTATTTCACTTTTAATCTAAGCCAACACAGTGCTGTGTTTGAATTGTAGTGATTGTTAGCTCCCATTAAAGTGTGAACTGTGTTTTTGTCTGTTTAAAGGAGCAATGGACCTGACTTCCTGGAGTGCTTCAGGAAAGTGCTGGACACGTCAGGGCAGAGACAGTTTTAGTGAAAGTTGGGACTGGGGGTGTGCTGGGGTCACCCTGCAAGTAGTAACCATGACTGGCTGAGAGCAGGGTGGTACTGGGGTGGTGGAGGCAGGCAGCTATGGATAAATTGCTGAAACAGGATGCACAGCATACAGATGCTCACAGAGCTGCATGCTTGTCCGACGGCTGTGGGCATCCAGGCCATGAGCTGCAGCAATGGAGCACTTAAGGCACGCTATGATACAGGACAGGCAGTGACTACCCTTACTGGACTGGTCTGAACCTCGAGAGTCATGCGAAGGTACCATTTGTGAAAGCATCTGCTCATCGGACATGGCTAGTTCTTTACACAGTGGCTATGGTAAGTCTTCAAATATTTAATTTGACTACTTTTCTCAAGGATCATTTGGTTTCTAATATAAATACTAAAGACATTTTCACAAAGCTGAGCCTGGCTTGCATATGCAAATTTTGAAGGCTTGACCGATTTCTGCGGGGGATAAAGTAAAGTCTATTGAATACCCAAAACACGAGTATGAAGACAAGAAAGCAGGCATCAGCACACAGCCACCTACTTGCATTTTTACAGTAGTTAGAAGTGCAAATTATGCCTCTGAACTTAGACAATGATTTTTGTATTCAGGGACAGATTTTGCCACCTCTCTCATAAGAGTGTTTTACTATGATACGAATAACTCCACAGTAAGATACTATACAATCTGATGAAATATGTCAGGTCCTTAAAAGACTTATGAGTTTTGAATATCACTCTTATTACAAAGTTTTCCTCTCTATTTCCTGAATGTCAAATTATTGATGGACTTTCCCTGGTGAACATATTAACATTGACTTAACTTTATAGTATAAAGAAGGGTTAAAAATCATCCAGGAAAACCGATAAACTGTGATAGGAAGAGAGTCTAAAAACAGAAGGATAACAAACAAATGAGAAAGAAGACATTTTTACCTTCCTAATTTAGTGACTGCTCTGATCTATGTTCAAATTGGTATCAAAGCAAAAATTCAGAGTTGCATAAGAGACCTATATGGAGGGCTTCTTCCAACACCTATTTGTCACCCAGTGTGCTGCTCCTTTTTCACATTCACCAAGTTCCCAGCAGCTCTGCTCCCATCATCAGTTGCCCCCCCACAATTCCAGCCTTACCAAACACCAGAGTTCAAAAATCATGAATCCTAACCACCCTCCCAGAAAGTCACCACTAACCATGTAGCGCAGGCAGCCACCACCCGAGTGCCTCCCCCTGGGCAGGGATCACACCAGAGCCCCCTACCTGTGTTCTGCTTTCCCTGTCTTCAGGGCCCCCTCACAAACAGTTCAAATAAGTCCCCTATTCGGGTCCAATTTATTGAGTCCTCTAGTACATACTGACTCTCTAAATTTAAAGCCCAGTTCAGCATCTCTCTTGATTAACCCAAAATAACACATCACAAAACTCACCCAGTTGGCCTTCATAGGCTCTCTCCTGCCACGACAAGGTCTCTCCCAGGCCACCCTACACCTGGGGAGCTTTCTCCCACTCTTGCTTCTTCAGCTTTTCCCCTGCTGACTCAGTGGCCTGTAAGAACCTTCTTATGCCCTAAAAGCTCTACAAATAGAACTGCAGTCTCCCATACTTCCCCCTTTCACTGCTACTGCCTGCTCTTTTTATATGGGAAGCACCTGACGCAACCCACATGGGGCTTGTCCTGTAATCAAGGCTGACTTAGGCCCAGGCTCTTGAGCCCAGTGGGGAAAGCCATACTGTTATAGGTTGTAAAACTTAAAAAAAAAAGAAGATTATATTGTGAAGTTCCCTTTTCCAGCTTCCTCTTTTGTTACCAATGTACTGTTCCTTACTTTCCCATTCTCTGATCCTTTGCATGGCAGGAGTTTTCACAGTTGTCTCTTTCTGAGTGAGAATAGTTTCATGCACAATGTTTTCCATAAGCATTTTCACAGGGTATTTTGGTACATTTAAAAAAAATCAAAGCAGTTCTTTATTTCTTCAAAAACCAGGGAATTGTCTGAGGGATGGCTGAGGACCCAGAGCCTCAGTGGATATGTAACTGGGATTTTCAAAAAGGTTTATGATTGTTGTCTGTTTTCTGAGAACAGCATCCTATGATGATGTTTATCCATTTTGTGTTTCCCGTTATAAAGGAATGTATATCTGTTAGCTTTATTTTTCTGTATTCTACAAAGAATAGAACCTATAATTGTGCCACTGAAATGATGCAAATAAAGGAATGTGCGAGACATGGGTTCTCAGTCTGTGAGCCATAAGAGTCATGACTCTCCTTTATGGCTAGAAGAGGGGGAGTCCCAAAACTTCCTTCTGTTGTAACAGAGGATCATGACATGGAAAAAAAAGTTGCAGCCCACTAGGGTTGCCAATTTTGGTTGGATGTATTCCTGGCGGTTTCATCAAATGACATAATCTTTAATTAAAGATTAATTTTTAAACCTGGAAACTCCAGGACAATCTTGGAGGCTTGGAAACCCTAGGGCCCATTGTGCTTGCAGATAATTAACCCAGGTTTTTATGTCATCCTTTTAAAAAGTTGCACTGACCCTGAAATTTTTGGGATTTCTTCCTCATATTTCCCCCATTATTCTGATAGTTGAGCTGCCAAAAGGACCCTGTTCTTATGGTGTGGGTATGACTCTATTATGGTAAGATGCAATTTTATCATTATGCCAGCTCTGTACTGCTGGCTTCTATTGGGAGGTGAGAGGCATATATGGGGAAGGCAATGTTATCAAATCAGTTGCATAGGACCAACACTAACACAAGTGAGGTACCGCTAAGACAGATCCTAAGAGCCAGGGTCTTAGCCTGCTGCCTAAAAGTTTTTGCTCTTTAGTGTAGTTAATGAATGTCCTATAACATGGCCCTGACATTATTCAAGAAAATGGTAAGTGTAGATATTAAAAGAAAATGGCAGTATTATGAGGGTGGGCAACAGCGAACTAGAGAACCTGGTGGCTGTACTGGAGTCCTGGCTGATCCAAAGATATGCCAATTTACCAATGGCTGACTGGAGAAGTTAAAGAGAAAATCAGTGTTTTTTAAAATATGCCACCAGCCATTTGTCTTGCTCTTTAGTAGAACCACTTTTTGTCTCCTTCCTCTTACATTCACCCACCTCTTTCACTTTGACACCAGCTCCTTCAAAACAACATAGTAGGACTGCGCTACATATATGCATACATGCTGCATGGCTGGTGCACAACAACAAACAGTGTCTGTTTGGACTTTTAAAAAAGGGGCCTGGCTGCTTAAAGCCTTTAACATTTGTCTCTTGCCTTTGTTGTGGGACATCTGAAACCAGAGTCATGTTAGCACAATGTCTAATGGAAGGGGAGCAGACTCCAAACCCTGTAGAATGATCCCTCCTTCCAATTCCACTGGCAAATGCAAGACTGACTGTAATGGCTGCATATTATGTAACTGTTGCCCACTTTTGACCCTTGCAGCTAGTCAAAGTTTGGGGCCCTGGGGATTTGCTGGGTTGAAAGTGGAAATTGGTATTTCTTTGGTGCAGTTTTGCGTATTTGCAAAGAATGTACAGAGTCCCGTGTCTCTGAATCAGAAGGAATCGAATACCAGGACATGGCTTCTTTTGCTTACACCACCAAGAACATTTTTTCAGACTGCACCTGTTGTTATACCAATAAAATACAAACCAGCAGGATCTTATTAAAGGGGAAAACGCAAAATGCCACATTTATTGTGAATACAGAAAGAATCATAGTAAACAGTTAGTTATAGCTATAACATTCCATTCATTCAATTTCATATTTATTCACACATTCATTCATACACACACACAGGTTCTGCAAGGTTGTTATCATAGTTACCAGCCTTAGAGTTGCTCATGCCAAGCCACTGGCCAGGTGGCCTGGACATGAGGAGGGAGCAGGGCCTTGTCAGATGCTCATCTGATGCTCCTGGAAGTTGGTTTGCAGAATCAGACCCCAAAGTTCTCAGTTTCTAGAGTCCATTTTTATAGGAATTTCTTCCTATGCCAGTCTATGGGAATTGCTTCATCATGCTGTTGCTGAATCAATCAGCAGATGGCACATTCCTAACTGCTCCGTCTTATTCTTTGGTTCTCCTATCCTTGAGGCTGTTGGGTGGATACCAGTCTGCCCTCTGGGGGTCCTTTGGTTGTTTCCACTTGACGCCTTCTTCAGCTGATCGACACTGGATTCTTAGGCTGGCACCTCCCTGATCATTCGGTTATTATCCACACCAAGCATCCATCCACATACATCCTCTATCTCTATTTTAATCACAATTGTTAACAAAGTGAGATAAATACAAAAGGGCGAGGAGTCTCTATGTGCTGTTTCTGTTGTTACAAAGTATTGCTTTGAGTCTCTCTCTGGGTGAGTAGTTGTTGTTACAAAGTATTGCTTTGAGAACAGACTCGGTCTTAGGATGTACTAACACAATTAGCAGCTTGCAAGTTTCACACAGAGAGGGAGAGAAACAGTACCAAAAATCAAGAGACCTCTTAATTAGTAATACCCTGGAATTTAAACTATGGGGAATCAAACTCATTTGTGATTTTAATACAGAAGTTCTTTAATATGATCCAACACCGTGACCCAAAAGCCTCTCCCCAGCTTTCTTCCAGGGCGAGATGTGCTCTCAGCTGCTCCTTCTGGCTGTCTGTCGATCCATCTCTGTGTGATCGGCCTTCCCTCTCACACACAAAACCCCTACCCAAAAAACTTCTATCTGGGTTCACATACTTCTTTTGTCCTAGGTGGGGGCTAATCCTTACACTTACTTGAAAGAGGCATTCACACCTATCAATCTCAATCAAGTTTCAACTCAACCCATAGCCATCCAGTTTATAACATAATTTTGGACGCAACAGATGTGGAGCACAAGCAGGCAATGCAGGTAAGAATAAAACAGCAACTTTTGCTTGCTTGAGACAGTCTTTTCCTGTTTTACAAAAAGAAAAGGAGTACTTGTGGCACCTTAGAGACTAACCAATTTAGAGACTAAGGTGCCACAAGTACTCCTTTTCTTTTTGCAAATACAGACTAACACGGCTGCTACTCTGATTCCTGTTTTACAGTGACGCAAGTCTTGGCTGGCAGCCGTGATACTCCAAGAACAGTGCCAGCTCCTTGTTACTGTTTGTACTGGCAGATTGCTGTACAAAGCTTGAGTTTCACAGCATACAAAGCACTTTTCACACTGCGTGCTCCTATAAGAATGTGGTTCAAAAGAATGAGTTCTCCCTTAGGATGGCAGTCCCAGTCTGGGGAAACACCTGGAGCAGAATGAAATTAGTAATGAGGATTCTGGGGCAGGTTCCCTTACACATAAGGGGCTGGGATCCACTTCTGCTATCATTGTTTACTGTGCTGTAATTATGGCTGTCAAGCTCTAAGTGCTCTAGGTGTGGCATCTGTTACAGGAATTCTCTTATGTGTGTGTGCATATAATAGCTAATTAATAGACAATGTACTGACTTGTATGTACAGTAACTCCTCACTTAAACTCAACCCAGTTAATGTTGTTTGGTTGCTGATCAATTAGAGAACATGCGCATTTAAAGTTGCACAATGCTCCTTATCAGGTCATTTGGCAGCTGCCTGCTTTGTCCACTGCTTGCAGGAAGAGCAGCCCCTTGGAGCTAGCTGGTGAGGGCTTGGAACCAGGGTGGACCAGCAGCCCACCTAAGTTCCCTGTGCAGCAGCCGCCCAGCAGGCTATCAATTGCTGGGCAGTTTAGCTGTCCCTCCCCCCACTGCCATGTGCTGCTCCTGCCCTCTGCCTTGGAGCTGTTCTGCAGAGCTTGCTGTGCTGGGGGGGGGGGGGGAAGAGGGGGCTAATCTCAGTGTGTTCCCCTCCCCCTGCACCCTGCTTACCCCATTTCCATAGAGCAGATGGGGACACGACAGGGCTCAGGGAGGGAGGGAGCTTCCTAGCAGCAGCTTCTGTCTCAACTTACTGATCTACTTAAAAAGGCAATGTACTTAGAGTGGGGTCAGCATACTTAAAGGGGCCTCGTGCATCTCTCTCTATCACTCACACACAGGGTGTGTGTGTCTCTGTCTGCCTTGCTGTCTCCCCTCTCTCCATTTGTGCTGTCTTGTAGAGTCTGAGGCTACATTAACAACAATGGGTTAACCCTTGAGGGCTCAGCTGATTGCTAGTTCATCATTTAGCAGTAAGGCATTCCCTGGGAAATATCCCACCCTCTGACTCCTCCACCTCAACCAAGCTTCACAATCATCATTGCTGTGTACAGTATTGAATTGTTTCTTTAAAACGTATACTGTGTGTGTATGTGTATATACAATTAGTCTTTTGTCTGGTGAAAAAAATTTCCCTGGAACCTAACTCCCCCATTTACATTAATTCTTATGGGGAAATTAGATTCACTTAACATCATTTTGCTTAAAGTTGCATTTTTCAGGAACATAACTACAACGTTAAGTGAGGAGTTACTGTATCATAGTTCCTGGGTTTTGCAGGATGAATAAAACTTCTTGTGCCCTGTAAATGGCTTGCTTTGTGCATCTCTGCATCAGTGCTTAACAGTATCCACCCATCCAAGGTAATGCTGAGCAGTGAAACACATGCAGGGGGGAGGTGCCTAATCTAGTAATCAGCAGTGGCATTTTTAACAGATAAGCATAGAAGTGGCTACACCCCCTGGTTGGACTTACATATATCATTACTATTAGCATATGTAAACAGGGATTTTTCCACCCAAACTGGAAGTTTGAAAAGATGTTCAGGGGATGGGAGTAACAGCTGCTGTCCGTTTGTCTGCAGATGCTCCATGTGGTGGTTCTGGGTGTACTGGCCAAATTGGAAACAGACCGGAAGCTTCTCAAAGGAAGTGGTCAAGGAATCTCTGCCAGGAACAATAAGTAACTATGATGACGATGGTGGAAATTGGCCTCCTTTCTGAGCACAAGGTTGGCAATGGGCCACTCACGAGTGGAGGCTGTGGACTGAGCTACAGGATCATGTTTACAGTGTTGCCAGTTCTTGTGATTTTATCATGAGTTTTGTGTATCTGATGTTTATCTTAAAGGCCCAGGTCCTGGACCAAGATCTGGCATGAAAATCTCAGCTTCCATTAAAACACAGTAATTTTTGATCATATGTGGCTGCAGGGAAAAGCTTGACAAAGTGAAATGAGCTTACCCTAAAGGCCCAGAACCAGAAGAAAAGAACCCCACTTGTATTATTTAAAAATCTCATGATTTCAAAGCTGATCTCATGATTTTGTGGGGACCTGACTCATATTTTTTTTGAATGCTTGGGGTTGGTAATAGTGTGTGATGGCTGCAGGAGCTCTGGGGAAGGCTACAAATGGGGGGGAAACTCCAGCCAAAGCACTTGACCTGGCTGAGACTGGAAAGAGAACCTTCAGGGACACTAAGTGTTCCCTCAAGAGCAATTCACTCCATCCTACATGAGTGTATCTATGGGAAACACCTTCCACATGAGCCAGAGGATTGTTGGAGAGTGTATAGAAGTGTCTGTGTCTTACAGCATGTTAAGAAGTGTACAACCTCTTTCCACTACTTCCCCGCATATATATATATATATATATGTGTGTGCGCGCGTGTGTGTGAGAGAGAGTCTGTCCAAAGCATTCCATGTCACCTACTGCCTTACTACTGGATATGATCTCAAATGACAAGTATAGTTCTGTGTCCATTGGCATGACCCTGCTCTCTCCTGTCTTTTCTTCAACAGGAGCCAGTATCCCAGCAGGATGAATGAAGCAGCTGGTTAGCCCATTACTGGTATCCTTGGAGCATATAGCTGCTGTCCCTCTGCCTGCTTGCATGTGATTTATGATAGTATCATTTATCCCTTTTCCAACAAGGGGGGGGCTGCTCCTGTCTGGATGGTCAATCTCCCCTGCCCCACAATTTGGCCAGCACAAAGACAGACCTATAGAGGCAACAAGCATATAGTCCTGAGGGGCAGACTGCACTGGAGTTCTGTGAGGGAGAGAAAATTAGGGTGAGGAAAGATAGATCTGAGTCAACCCACCTCTGTAGTTCTCCATTATATCGGCATTGGAGAGGGATTAATATAGAGCTTTGGCAAGTAATGAAGAAAGGACGAAGAGGAGAGTTGGGGAGAAAAATTAAAAGCTTGGTTTTGGTCATGGTTACCTTGAGTTCAAAATGAGATGTTCAAAGTGAGAAATTCAGGATGATACACTGGAGAGACATTCAGAGATAGATCACATGTGGAGAGGTAGATCTGTGATTGAGTCTATCAGTGTGGAGATAATAGTGGATGCTGTATGAGTGCATGAGATCATCCATGACTAAGATATACAAAAGGACAAGAAGAGAGCCCTGAGGGAATCCCACAGAGAGCAGGGGAAAGGGAAGAGGAGGAACTACTAAAGGAGATCAGTGAGAAGAGAAAAATCAAGAGAGGGCAGGGCCATGAAAGCCAACTGAGAAGAGAACTTTAAAAAGGAGGGAGTGCAGCCTCAATGCTATCAAAGTCTGGAGAAAGAACAAGGAGAATGTGCACGGAACAGAGGCCCTGAGACTTGACCAAGGCAAGGTAGATGAAAACCTTAAGAGCAGTTTCAGCTCAGTGGAAGAGGGAGAAACCAGATTGGAGGGGATCAGGACCAAGGAGTGAGAGGACAGGAAATCTGTTCAGGGAGCTTAGAGGCAAAAGGGAAATGGGAAGGCAACTAGAGAGACAGGTAGAAAGGAGAGTATTTTAGGAGGTGGGGGGGAACATAGAACATGATTATCTATTGAGGTATCTATTGAGGTTTCTAGTCTATGTTATCTGTTTTCTTTTAATCCCAAAATACATTATATTACCCTTGCACTGTTGTTAGCCCAGCTCCTTCTCCTCCCCACCCCACCTCGCTTTGTTGACTTTAGCAGATGATGGGTGTCTGCAGCCTTTACATCACTAATGCCTGAAGATATGTATCTTACATGTAACATCTTTGTCATAAAAAGAAAAGGAGGACTTGTGGCACCTTAGAGACTAACAAATTTAATAGAGCATAAGCTTTCGTGAGCTACAGCTCACTTCATCGGATGCGTTCAGTGGAAAATACAGTGGGGAGATTTTATATACAGAGAACATGAAACAATGGGTGTTACCATACACACTGTAACGAGAGTGATCAGGTAAGGTGAGCTATTACCAGCAGAAGAGAAAAAAACCCTTTTGTAGTGATAATCAAGGTGAGCCATTTGACAAGAACATGTGAGGAAGAGTGTGTGTGTGTGTAGGGAAAAACAAACATGGGGAAATAGTTTTACTTTGTATAATGACACATCCACTCCCAGTCTTTATTCAAGCCTAATTTAATGGTGTCCAGTTTGCAAATTAATTCCAATTCAGCAGTCTCTCGGTGTCTGTTTTTGAAGGTTTTTGGTGAAGAATTGCCGCTTTGGTCACTTGATTACAGACCTCAGAGACCGAAGTGTTCGCCGACTGGTTTTTGAATGTTATAATTCTTGACATCTGATTTGTGTCCATTTATTCTTTTACATAGAGACTGTCTGGTTTGGCCAATGTACATGGCAGAGGGGCATTGCTGGCACATATCACATTGTTAGATGTGCAGGTGAACGAACCTCTGACAGTGTGGCTGATGTGATTAGGCCCTATGATGGTGTCCTCTGAATAGATATGTGGACACAGTTGGCAACGGGCTTTGTTGCAAGGATAGGTTCCTGGGTTAGTGGTTCCATTGTGTGGTGTGTGGTTGCTTGTGAGTATTTGCTTCAGGTTGGGTGGCTGTCTGTAAGCAAGGACTGGCCTGTCTCCCAAGATCTGTGAGAGTGATGGGTCATCCTTCAGGATAGGTTGTAGATCCTTGATGATGCGTTGGAGAGGTTTTAGTTGGGGGCTGAAGGTGACAGCGAGTGGCGTTCTGCTATTTTCTTTGTTGGGCCTGTCGTGTAGTAGGTAGCTTCTGGGTACTCTTCTGGCTCTGTCAATCTGTTTCTTCACTTCTGCAGGTGGGTATTGTAGTTGTAAGAATGCTTGATAGAGATCTTGTAGGTGTTTGTCTCTGTCTGAGGGGCTGGAGCAAATGCGGTTGTATCACAGAGCTTGGCTGTAGACAATGGATCATGTGGTATGGTCTGGATGAAAGCTGGAGGCATGTAGGTAAGTATAGCAGTCAGTAGGTTACTGGTATAGGGTGGTGTTTATGTGACCGTCGCTTATTAGCACTGTAGTGTCCAGGAAGTGGATCTCTTGTGTGGACTGGTCCAGGCTAAGGTTGATGGTAGGATGGAAATTGTTGAAATCATGGTGGAATTCCTCAAGGGCTTCTTTTCCATGGGTCCAGATGATGAAGATGTCATCAATGTAGCGCAAGTAGAGTAGGGGCATTAGGGGATGAGAGCTGAGGAAGCGTTCTAAGTCAGCCATAAAAATGTTGGCATACTATGGGGCCATGCAGGTACCCATAGCAGTGCTGCTGATTTGAAGGTATACCTTGTCCCCAAATGTGAAATAGTTATGGGTGAGGACAAAGTTACAAAGTTCAGCCACCAGGTTTGCCGTGACATTATCGGGGATACTGTTCCTGACGGCTTGTAGTCCATCTTTGTGTGGAATGTTGGTGTAGAGGGCTTCTACATCCATAGTGGCTAGGATGGTGTTTTCAGGAAGATCACCGATGGATTGTAGTTTTCTCAGGAAGTCAGTGGTGTCTCGAAGATAGCTGGGAGTGCTGGTAGCGTAGGGCCTGAGGAGGGAGTCTACATAGCCAGACAATCCTGCTGTCAGGGTGCCAATGCTTGAGATGATGGGGCGTCCAGGATTTCCAGGTTTATGGATCTTGGGTAGCAGATAGACTGGGAGTAGATGTGTCATTATACAAAGTAAAACTATTTCCCCATGTTTACCCCCCCGCCCCCAACTGTTCCTCACACATTCTTGTCAACTGCTGGAAATGGCCCACCTTGATTATCACTACAGAAGAGTTTTTTCTCTCCTGCTGGAGATAGCTCACCTTACCTGATCACTCTCGTTACAGTGTGTATGTTAACACCCATTGTTTCACGTTCTCTGTGTATATAAAATCTCCCAACTGTATTTTCCACTGCATGCATCCGATGAAGTGAGCTGTAGCTCACGAAAGCTTATGCTCAAATAAATTTGTTAGTCTCTAAGGTGCCACAAGTACTCCTTTTCTTTTTATTGGTAAGATAATTCAAGAACTTTTCGTAGAGCTAGAGCCTTTCATATGGCCAGGCTCCTCCCCTATTGGCAGCACAGATATTACAGTAGAACCTCAGAGTTACGAACTGACCAATCAACCACACACCTCATTTGGAATCAGAAGTACACGATCAGGCAGCAGCAGAGACAAAAAACAAAAACAAAACAAATACAGTACAGTACTGTGTTGAACAAACTACTAAACCAAAAAGGAAAGCAGCATTTTTCTTTTGCATAGTAAAGTTTCAAAGCTATATTAAGTCAATGTTCAGCTGTAAATTTTTGAAAGAACAACCATAACATTTTGTTCAGAGTTACAAACAACCTCCATTCCCGAGATATTTGTAACTCTGAAGTTCTACTCCAATAGAATTTTGCCTGTACTGTTTTAAAGGAAGATGTGAAGACTCAGATGTGATTTGGTCTCAGAGACCAGATATGTTTATCAATTGTTAATCAAAAAATTGGACAGGTGTGTTGGTCACACAAAAGGAAATGAAGAATTAATCTCTCATCTGCTAGTAGCTGCTTGGTTATTGGTAGCCTCTCATTGAAAAAAGAAAAATAGCCCTGCCGTTGAAGGAATGATTCAAAAATATGAAAGGTTGTGGTTATGGAAAAATTAACACACCAATTACATACCCAGCAAAATAGACAGAGGGCTGATGGATACTTAGATATTTGGTTACAATTTTATTCCATACTCAAAGTACATTTACCTGCAAGAAAACCATTTCCCCTAGGAAGATGAGCAGGGGCTCATTTGGTAATCAGTATCCCACAATTTGTGATATTTGGTTTTGGATTGCATCCCAATACTCTCTAATGACTGGACATGTCCACAAAATCTCCTCTTTTACCATAATTTCTCCAACATTTATCTCCATTCAGTCTATTTTTTTTTTTTAAAAGATGACTGATGCGAGGTATCATTGAAACAGAATCTTCAAGAAATTTTCTTTTATTGTGCTACAGACTGAGCTTTCTGGTCCTCTTTTCCAGATCAAACCCTCTTCTGCTGGGATAATAGATCTCTCCATATCCTTTTCCCAGCATGCCATATATGGACACATTTTTGTTAGGAAAGCTGTCCGGAAAGATTGCTATAAATTATGTTTTTTTTTTTTTTTTACCAGTGCCATTGCTTCTATTAAAGTTAGCTTTGTGAATAAAAAACAGGTTTTCTAGAAAGTTGAGAAACAGTGCCTGATTTGAAAGTACTGATACCAGGAGAGAGTGGGCCAGTTAAAGTTAGTTTTAATCTCTAAGTAAGAGAAAAATTTCTTTACTGAATATCAGGTCATCTGTGTGTATTCCATGGCTCTCCAAATCTTTGAAGCTCTCTGATTTGCAATTTGGGTTAAGATCTGGATTATTTGCAATGGGTGTCATTGGTGAGAGAAAAGACCTGAACTTATTTCTAGTTCTATCCCAAACTCATAGAGTAGCCTTTGCTAAAGGATGTGTGTACATTTCTGGTGGGCATGATTTTTTATTAATCCATGGTAGCCTAGTCACGTTTACCCTGCTGCAATTTTCTTGTTTAATAAAGACCCAGTGTTTGGCTGTGTTAGAACGATCCCAATCCATTACTGCTTTAACATGGCTGGCTTGATAGCATTTTTGCATATTTGGAACAGCTAGTCCACCCTATTTAATGGGTCTGTACAAAGTATCTGCTCTCACTCTTAGTCTATTCTTTTTCCTTATAAATTCCAACAATATCCTCTGTATTCCTGCTAGGGTTTTTATCTGGGGGGGAGGGGAGGGAACCAGAGAAAGATTTTGAAATAAGAAAGATCTCCTTGGCAAACTATTCGTTTTGACTGTGGCTATTCTTCCCAACCAAGAAATTGCATACTTCTCCCAGCACTCCATGTCCTTTTTTCATTTTGTTACTGGATTTATAGGACTACCATAGCTGTGTAATATTATCAAAGCACAAGGGAGGAAAGATGGGTTTGTGGTTAAACTACAGGATTGGGAGTCAGGAGATCTGGGATTTATTCCTACTTTGTCAGTGCTTCTTGTGTGACTTTGAGTAAGTCAACTTCTCTGCACCTCAACTTTTTTTGTACATAAAAGGAGTAGTAATACTTACTCGCGTAACAGAAGTGTTGCGTGGTGTAGCAACCTGCATGGACCTTGGAGGGAGGAGCACAGGTTGCAGGAGAGAAGCGTTTGTAGGAGGCACCTGGGAGCCAGTCTGAGTGCACATGGTTTGAATGCTACTGCAGTTCCAGCATGTCTGTAAATAATTCTCTTAGTAAAGAGCTACTTCAGTTTTAGAAACATGGGGTCCTCTTATGTTACTACCCAGCACATGGTACATGAAACATGTGGCATAATTCAAGTAACATTTGTAAAGCATTCTGAAATTCTCCAATGAAAAAGCTCAAGAGACATGCAAAATATTCTTATATTCTCTTTGTTTTATCTTTTGTTACATTTATCTTAGAGCCACAGAGTTTAAGGCCAGAAGGGACCACCAGATCTAGTCTGACCTCTATATCCAGACCACCAAGAGTACCCAGCACCTGCATTAAACCCAACAATTGAAATGAGACCAAAGTATTATAGCCCATTGGAGACTGGACTATTATGTGCCTAGGACAGAGTATAGGAGGGACCAAGGTGCACCAGTGCCTGAGGCTTCCCTCTCACCCCACAATGGCAGGAAAATTATTAAGTGAGATATACCCAAATAATCTTGGCAAGTGACCCACACTACACTACACCCACACGTTGCAGAGAGAGGTAAAACCCCCACAAGGTCACTGCTTCCTTCCTGACTCCACATATGGTGGTCAGTTAGACCCTGAGCAGGAGAGCCAAAATGAGCCAGCCTAGTACCGGAGACAGAGGATGCTTAGTGCCACCTCAGAACCCTGGCTCACCCCACCCAATGTCCTGTCTTCAGCCATGACTTTTGTTATTAGCTATATAGGTCTATTTATTGAAGCCCCCCTTTTTTCTCCTTTTAATGACATATGGAAATCCAAAGCAGCCTAAACTGACTAACTTGAGTCATCTGAACTGAAATTGGTTAATCTTAGAGACAGAATGAAGCAGTTGTGTGTGAGAGCATCTGGAAGTATTGGCAGAGGGCCAATACTGAATTTAGTGCAAATGGGTGTGGAACATTCATTTCCTTGTTGGTTAAGGGCATGTGAGCTAGGCATGAGCCAGATTGCTGCTGGATTTTTTTTTTTTTTTTAAAGAAATCAGCTGTTAGTTGTATGAAAATGATTCATTTTGAAAGAAGCTTGCAGGGAAGTGTTTTGACCTTCATTAGAGGAGCAAACCATATACGAAAAACACGGTGTTTTATGATAGGTGCAACCAATAGAACATGCAATGACATGCATTGGACACAAACTTGTGTTAGGCTCACAAAATTGCTTTGATTTAAAATCAACCCACCTGCAAGCACAGTAGGCACTTCAAAAGCTAGGCCTGTACAGGAGCTAGCACTGGTGGGTCCCAACAACCACTCAGACACTTGGCCAAAGTAAATGGTATTTTAATAGGGCTGGCAAAAGGATAGGTTGCAAATACCATAGGTACAGTGGCTTAAACAGTTATAGTTCAAAGTGAGCAATAGTAGTTCTTGTTTGTGACCCTGGGGGCACTCCAAGCAAGAGAGAAATTTCTTTAGGTCTAGTGCTGAGGGTGCCTTCTCCAGTCCAGTCTCTATTCAAGCAAACAGGATCGTGCAGATGTTCAGACTAGGCTCACTTAGTGGTGCTTCTCTGCACCACCTTCCAGTCCAGCCTGTTGTTCCCCATGAGTTCCACCTAGACTGGGTCCTGGCTGCATGTCCTATATCATAGGACATAGGTGAGAGGTTTTTCGCAGGAGTAGGTGAGATTCTATGGCCTGCATTGTGCAGGTCAGACTAGATGATCATAATGGTCCCTTCTGACCTTAGTATCTATGAATCGCACCCCACAGATTGCTCAACAAAATCTGCTGCCCTAGGCAACACTTCAGTGTGCCGCTCCCCACCCCTCAAATGTGGCTCAGCTGCCCCTCTCTCATAACAGAGGGGAAGTTGGGCCAAATCTGAGCACGTGACATTGAGACCTGGCACATGGGGTCACATAGGTTTGGCCCGGCTGCCCCTCTGTCATGGAGAGGTGGCCAGGCCAAATCTGCTGCCTTAGGCAGCTGCCTAACTTGCCTATTTCACCCTGCTCCACAGCAGTTCCCAAATTCTTACTCTCTATGCAGTTCCCTCTGCATTTCCTCTCTGCAGTTTCTGGCTAATCATGCTGCTATGACTTCCCAAAAAGTGCCTGATCATTACTGGGTTCACAGACTTTTCATGGAGTTTTTGCCCCATTCTGCCTGCTGACCATAAGGAAGGGAACATGCAGTGGGGAGGTGGCTGATAGGAATTGTTGTCTCCCACTTAGCGAGTCCATCACGCAACTTCCTTTTTTACCCTCTTATGGGTAGTGTTAGCTTGAAGGTTCCATTAAAAATGGAGGCCGAGGGAGGGTAGGGTGACCAGACAGTAAGTATGAAAAACCGTGACAAGGGGTGGGGGGGATAATTGGTGCCTATATAACACAGAGCCCCAAATATCGGGACTGTCGCTATAAAATCGGGACCTCTGGTCACCCTAGGGGAGTGGGAGAATATTCAAATGCCCAAGAGCTTTCACTAATTGCGTGTACGTGCATGATGGGATCCTGTTAAAAGAGAAGCATCATTTGGTCGGACTCAGTGTTTTGTAGAAGAGTCCAGTTCAGGAAACACTGGCACATTTTCACTTAAGACCATGCTCAAACGTAAATATATCCATCCAAATGCGATCCTGAATGAAGATGCTTTTCTGAATCGGGGTTTCAAAGCCCAGGATACTTTTATTTTGGGTGCTTGCTTACCCTGCAAAGCGGAGGTTGGTAAGAATGAATTTTGAGAGTGCCCAACAGATCATTTTGACCCAAGCAACAAAATTCATGGTTTAATTGTGTTAATTTTTTTCTTGTTTGGTGATTTTTATTTTGTAAACTACCTGCTAATAGTCCGAGCACTCTCTCAAAATGTGATGTGCAAGTATTTTTTCCTACCCCTAACTTTACACCCAAAGCATCTTATAACAAAGACAGATGAAATATAGTAGCACTCTTTATCTATGCGTTACACTACAATGTGTGGTACAGATATTTACTTCTGTGCACTACTCTTCCTGATTCAGCAGAGCAGAATCAGTAGCTCATCTATAAAATGTAAGATTATAAGGACAATGATGTGCTCTAATTAAACTCCATTCCCCATGAAGTGTATCAAGCGACACTACTCATAGGCAATAGACTAGGTTTGCCACACTAGAGAGAGCTGTAGAATTTGGCAAAGAAAGAAATACAAATGCATTATTCTTAGTGACTATGAAAGATTTTGCTAGATGGGGAAATAGGGAAGATATCCCAGTCAGATAACTCCAGCAGTTCCAGTTCCATGTTGCATTAATGGCTGAAACCAGTCTATCAGCCTTTGTGAAATGTCAGAAAATTACAACTTTTCTTAGCAGTAGTTGCTTATCATTTGCACCGAGCTTCAAAAGGATTATGTTCTGACTGTTTATTTTTGTAAACTTCATTGAAAAACAATGAAGGATTTTTTTATGCTTGGCAGCATCTGTTTTGTGAGAATCAAAGAAGCTTCCTCGGGTATGCTTTGCTTGGGCCTGTGGCTATGAGCTATTAAATGCTTTATTTTCCTGAACATCATGGGGGGAAATTGCTAATGGTAACAGTTAAGACATTTTGAAGCACAGTCTTTGGAGACATTTCAAACTAGACAGAGCAAAGCAATAGGAAATCTACCGTAGGGGACAATCCTGCTAAGTCAGGGGAAGACTCAGTAGGTGTTTTTCATCTCTTGCTTCTTTGATGCAAGGATCAGTGGAAGAAGATATGAACTGTCTAAAATACATAGAGACAGTTAAAAATACAAACCTTATTTTTTTGCTTTTTAAAGGTTTCATGCCACCCACTTCTATGAGGGGTGGCTTCCAACAGAGAGGCTCACTTGATGCATGATTAAAACAAATCTATTTTGGGGCAGTACAATCTTTTGAGAAATGTGTCATCAGACTGCCTCATGTTGACAATGTATTACTCTAATCTATCATCAGAGAGCTGTCACAATGTACAGCGTTATACATTCTTCGAGTGTGGCAGGCACACAGATGATATACACTCTTAGTGAAAAGATTTTGATGTTCAACAGAAGATTTCTAGAAGCAAATTCAGTGCAGTGAATAACGAAGGGCAGGGATAGACAGCTTTGTGTCACCCGAAAGGGAAGCTGGTGCTATGTGTATTTCTCTGATGCTATTTCTAGTGTCAGAATTCCAAATGCATGACCCTGGTAACATGTTGACTCCAGTAGCTTTTTCTGATAATGCTTTTGGAACAGGGCTTTATTATATGCATGGATTTTTACTAACAAACATCTCATTCCTTATTTAAGGCTGAAGCCATGTTTTACGATATCATGCTAATTATTATGATAATTAAGCTGAAAGTGTTATTATTCAGTTTCGCATGTACCATATAAAATACACGTCCCAAAATGATTTGTCATGCTTTGGCACCAGTTACACAATGAAAAGGAAGAATAGTTACTAGTCAATTAAACAAACAAGCACAGCATGTGGTTTTTATGGTACCCTTTTCTGACTGATTAGAAAATTACAGTGTAGCCCAGCACTGATCTAATCAGACTTCCTGAGTAAGATCAAAGCAGCATTGCAGCTGGCCCTATATCTTGAGTTTAAATCTTCTTTAAGAGATTGGTAGGCCAACATATATGCTTTTTAGTAGTACACTGCAAAAATAGTTCACAAAGTGGAGAAACTAAAATATTCATCTTATATCCAAGATTACTGTTATCACTAACGGTGGAAATACAGGACAAAGATGATCAGGTCAGCAAACATTCCCTGTAAAGTAGCAAAGGTTAGGAATAGTGTAACACCGATAGACCCCGGTTGTCGGTGGGCGGGACTGAATCTGGGACCTCTGGAGCTTAGTGCATGAGCCTCTACCGCTTGAGCTAAAAGCCAACTGGCTGTAGAGCAGACTCATTTAACTCTCTCTAAGTGGTCTCGGTGCCACTAGATGGGACACAACGCCACACCCAGAAAAGTGTGTGGGTTACAATAGCATTCTGGGATATCGTTTAAATCTGGGATTAGCACCCCTCTATTTATCAATACACCACATAGCATACAGGATAAATCAGGATACAAAATATGTAGAAACTAGACAGGAAAGAATCTCTCTCTGGATTAATTAAGGACTGTGGCTAGCCATTTAAAAAACAGAATTTAATAATGAAGTTGCATGTGCTTGTCACAAAACAGAGATTTTTTTTTTCAGGGAAGACTATCCAGATGGACTGCTGGGTATTGAGTCATCCCCTTAGCCATAAACTTCAGTACCCTATTCCAGTGCTTTGTTGAAAAAGAAAAAAAGCTATCAAGGTCTATATGCATAGTTTCTCTCTATTATGGTGATGGGCACAGTATATAGACTTTTATAGATAAATAAAAGAGATCATGGGTTGTATTAATTGATCACAAATGGGACTTTCCAAATCATCATGGGAAAGGAGGACTGATTAATTTGGGCAAATTAAACTTTTACATGGCTGCTATGTGGCCTCTATCCAGAGACAGAGTAAAGAGAAAGGTTTCAGAGTAACAGCCGTTTTAGTCTGTATTTGCAAAAAGAAAAGGAGTATTGTGGCACCTTAGAGACTAACCAATTTGAGCATAAGCTTTCGTGAGCTACAGATGAAGTGAGCTGTAGCTCATGAAAGCTTATACTCAAATAAATTGGTTAGTCTCTAAGGTGCCACAAGTACTCCTTTTCTTTTTAGTAAAGAGAAAGTGAGACTGAGGTTCTGAATTTATAACTTCAGTGTTTGAGATAATGCGACCTTGCCTGGTGTGGATGGAAGTGACAGCGTTAGGCTCCAATAACTACCTTAAGCAGTAAATAAGCAATTCAGATAATTTTCTCATCTTGCTAAAAAACCCTGGGGGGAGGGGAGGGGTAAACCTTGCTCACCCAAACAAATTTAACTTTTCTCCTGTATAATCTGCTTCAGTCATTTTTGCTAGGGCTCATTGTAAGTCATAATTTAGGGCTGGGGACCCACTATGCTAACTCCAGGTTCTTAACCAAAGCCTCTAACTCTGATTTGTTCCTACTGTGCTTTCTTGTGAGCCAACCAAAAAAAAAAAAAAAAAAAACCACACACCACAGTCTGCTGCACAGATTTGCTTTTAGAGCCTCCCTTACTGTAGTCCTAGATAGAAATCAATAAACCCTTAGTTACAAGAGAAAAAAACATAAGCTTTGACAAAGGCCAGGCATTCCTCATCCTGTAGTAAAGACAATTTACTTTCTACTGAGAGGGAGCCTGCTGAGAAGCTATGCACTGAAAAACAATCAAAATTGCTGCACGATCAGATATTGCAATATTCCTCAAGGATACAGCAATGAAAGGTTGCATTAAGGATGGAGTAATAGTCTGCTACCATGAATGTTGTGAGCTACAGTTCCATGAGGGAGGGAGTGTGGTGACTGGTACTGTTTACAAGAAATCAGAAGGCTCCACTATTTATATTCCACCCAGTGTATTGTGGTCTCATCCTCATAAAGTGAGCTGTCTTTTCTTTCTTTCCAGTGATTTCTAATTATTTATGGAGGTTGATTAATATTCTCTTTTAGGCCAAAGCCTTTATAAGTATATTAGAAACCTTTTTAATGTCTATTCTTCCTTAAAACAGTACTAAATATTATTTAACTAATTGGCTGAGCATGCAAAGGGCTTACATACAGACACAAATGGCATCAAGTTGAGTGTGTCAGTGTACGTAACAAGAATTTTTGAACTCACTGTGGGGAGCCCCAGACCTCAGGGCAGGTGGAGGGTCTGGGGCTCCCCAGGCTGTTCTTACCATTGACTGACTCTGGCTTCCAGCCTGGCCAGGGGGAAGAGGAGGAGCAGGGGGTGGTGCTCCTGCACGTGTCCTGTTTTGCATTTTGAAGAGGTGATCACCCTCGTCTATACCTACAGCAGGTTCCCATTTGTGGATCACTAAGCAGAGCTAGGCACCTATGTCTGACAGAGGGCAGGGCTTAGTGCACTTCTCCCCTCACTTAGGCTAGCATGCTGGCTTTTGTGGATCCCATTTTTAGGCACTTCTCTCTCTCACCATTCATTGTTTAGAGTCTAGATGCTTAACTAGGCTTTGTGGATTGCAGTGTTGTTCTTGTGATTTTCTAGGGACTCATGGGCAGTGGGTATCATAAGCTGGGGAAGGCTGTGCCTCCCCGAACAGTGTGGCATGGCCCTGCCCACAGTCCATCCCCAGCTTCCCCTCCTGCCTACTTCCAGTTCCCTTCCCACTCTTCCCTGGCCCAGAAGCTGGGACAGGTAAGCTGGGGCTAGTGTTCACAAGGCCTGGGGCTGGGGGTGCTCCAGGGCTGGGGGAGGGGGGGGGGAGGGGGGGGAAGGGGGGGGAAGGGGGGGCAGAAGAGGAGGGGCGGGGCCTCAGGCAGAGGGGAGAGGCCAGGAGCTTGCCTTCCCCAATGGCTTGTTCACCTGCTGCCCAGAGACCTAAAAGTTAGGCACAGTGATGCTCAGCATTACAACACCTAAGTCCCTTCATGGATCACACCCTACGTTCTTAACAGAAAGGATGAGGCAGCTACTGCAGCCAGTTTTGGAAAGGAGGATTGTGGTGTTTCACCTTATCTGGAAAGGAGGATTGTGGTGTTTCACCTTATCTGGAAATAAATGAGGGTTCTGCCCTGGAGTTAATAAGAGACTAGCAAGTAGTACCAATAAAAAATAAAAAAAAACAAAAACAAACCCCCACATACCACACTTGTTTAATTCACTAGAATACTCACAGAAAACAACCATTAAATGGTGTGGACCCATTTAAAAATTAATTTACTGGCATGAATGTTGATGGAAATAGTGAATATTAGGCAGTGGGGAGAACAGGAACAGATGTAAAGCCCATTGGAAAGACTTCCCTTATAGGCATTATATCCAGTCCTAGGCACAGAAAGCGAATACTGAAATAGTACTGAAAAATTACTTTAGATCTCATGATTGAATCAGAAAGCTAAAGTGTGATTTAATCAATACTTTTATTATTTTAAAAAGATATCTTGTTTTGAAAAAAATCTTATGCAACTTTTTGAACGAGCAAAGATTTATGTTCTTAAATCTTTTTAGTCAGCTGGCTGCGAATTACCCAAAGTTGTCTTTGAAGGTCTTATTGCTCTCGTACAATAGCATATGGCTTGCTTAGCTCTGAAATTGCTTTTCAGTATTTCTAAAAGATAACAGAGGTATGTGTTCTCTAGACAATATCAGGTAATAAAAACTGGAAGCAAAAATTAATTAGAAAACTAGGTGGATTTAGGAGAATTTTAACAGCAGTATTGGGGGGAACAACTTAGATGCTACAACCTAAGCCTGACTACCTTAATTTTTTTTTTTTTTTTAAAATGACATACTATTGTTTTTGCCTGAAAAGTCTAAGTGGGCCAATATGAGCTTTCAGCAGATGGCTTCATGATCAAAGCAAATGCAGAAGACAGAGGCTATAGAACGGAGGTGGGCAAACTACGGCCCGCGGGCCACATCTGGCCCGCGGGATCCTCCTGCCTGGCTGGCTAGTCCCCAGCCTCTCCCCTGTTGTCCCCCCTCCTCCGCAGCCTCAGCACACCGTGCCGCCGGTGCAACGCTCTGGGAGGCTGGGCAGCACAGTTGCAGAGCCGTGGCCTGACCCAGTGCTCTGGGCAGCGCGGTAAGGGAGCAGGAGGGGTTGGATAGAGGGCAGGGGAGTTGGGGGTGGAGGTGTGGATAGGGGTCAGAGGGTTGGAAACGGGGGGGTGGTGTGGTTGGATAGGGCTGGGGTCCTGGGGGGCAAGTCAGGAATGAGAGGGGGCGTTGGATGGGGCAGTGGATGGGGTAGGAGTCCCAGGGGAGCTGTCGGCGGCAAGAAGCAGGCGGGGTTGGATAGAAGGCAGAGGCTGGGCCATGCCTGGCTGTTTGGGGAGACACAGCCTCCCCTAACTGGCCCTCCATACAATTTTGGAAACCTGATGTGGCCCTCAGGCCAAAAAGTTTGCCCGCCCCTGCTATAGAACATGGAAAAATTATTTAAAAAAAAAGAAAAGAAAAGAAAAGAGAAAGAGACACAGTGGCGGGGCGGAAATCAGAGCAAACAACCTATCAAATACAGATAAGCAATTTTCATTATCCATAATTTTTCTACATCTTGTTACCTCAGAGAGAAAAAGCATAACTAATGCTTACAAATAAAGATTGCATCCTCCTACTTTCTGTGCTCACTTCTGGTGTAGAAGACTTTGAAACATGTGTTGAGGACTCGAACCCCAGACGGCACAGTTCGTTGTCTGACCGGAGAGAGACAGGCAACACCAGCAAGGTCCGAACACAAAGCTCTTTATTGAAGAGTGCACACAACAATAGAGAGCAGCCTGTCTCCAAAGAGAACCAGCAGCCTCTAAGTAAAACTAATAGGTTTTTATAGACCGTTCCGTCGCATCACAGATTTATTCATAAAGCAGCCCATGCCCCCCCTCCCATGTTAGTTAAAATCCTCTCTCTATTATGCATGTGCTTCTACCCCCTTATTGTAGATAACTTTTAGCAAATCGCAATGCTTCATTAACTTTATCGGTATGGGTGTCAACCAGGAGACGAGGAGTTAAAAACAGACATAACACAAGAACAGGGAGTGGAAAACAGTGCCTCCTATCTCAACAAACTGTTCCCAGAACACTTGGTACAAAAATGCAGGCTTCCCCTTTTTTCTTACTCCCTGCAACTTAAACAAGTATTCTTTCATTCTACTTATCTCGTTCAGGGACTTTCCCAGCAACCTTTATTGGGCTGACTTTGGTTCGGTTGGCATAACTGCGTCATTTAATTTTTCTCACCTAACACATGGAACTCCTGGATTTACCCTCTATTTGGGTGCCACAAGTACTCCTTTCCTCTGATTTGGGTAAAGGAACTAGTCCTGCTTCTCCTGGGTTCCCCAGCAAAATTCCCATTAACTCCAAGGAGAGAAGGATCAGACCTCTGGAAAAGTCTGATTCACAGCAAGTACCTAGGTATCTTTACTGTGCTGCTGCGGCCCTTGGTCTCTATATTGTATCTTAACTCCAACTAGCCTAATGAACTCAGGTTTTTACTGACACATGCAAAACTGTTCTCAACTCACCTATTCATTTTTCCTCCTTGCTGCTATTGTATTCCTACGATCTCTTCTTGCAATTTAACTGGTTTGACAGGATATGCAAAGAGATTTTGACACCTACTATAAGAGGAAACCATGACCCTGGAGCACCCTACTATAGTTTCATTGCTATGAGAAAGCCCTGCTGAACCAACCTAAGGTCTGAAGCTTTGGGTATTAATTCTCAGTCAGGATTCTGAGGCAGCTTTGGGTGGCATTACTAAGTGGGAGTAATGAAGTGCAGCTGAGCCTGTTTCAACTCAGAGGGGAGAAAGGGAAGGTGATTGTGTTGATTAGGGCATTGAATTCTGAGAAACCATGAAAGCCACCTTTTTCTCATTTGTACTTTTCTGGGCTGGAATTTGGTTTTTTGTTCACTACTTGTAAAACTACATGGAAGGAATGTAGCTGGAGGCTCTTGATAAATTGATTTCAATTTAGATTTTCTAACCACTATGATAAAAAGCTATACAGTGAGGGGGATTTTAGGTTCAAAGCTTCAGGTGAACTATTCTCTCTTATTCTGTCCCTGTGATAGTTGGGATGTGTAACTTGCCATCTCTGTGTGCTATGCAGTTTTCCATAAGGCAGGATTCAGTGGTCATTTTACACCTAGCTTTTCCTGATTAGATTGTACCCATTGGCTCTTTCTAGTAATATCGAGTTTCACTTTTGTTAACACAGGCGCAGAATTGGAAATAGATTTTGAATCATTTCACAGGCATTCCATTTTTCTTAGCATCAATCATAAGCAATTCTGTTTTGAGATTTGGATTTATTTCTATGTGGACTTGCTCTAGACTTAAAAGGTAAAAGAATGAAGAGTGTTTTCATTAAGGGTCTGTATAATTAGGACATGGAGCAATGGAAAATTGGCAAATATAGTTCCAGTCTGACTTTAAAAATAATACAGTGCAAAGGTCTCCAAAGTCCAGAACCAGTATAGCTAGAAATTAACCTCAAGGTTGAATTGCTTATGACAGTTGCTAACTGAAGTGGAATATGGGAGAAAACTCTGTTCTCTCCTAGACTTAATGTCATATTTAAAATAACAATGGTTCTCAAATTCCATTTTATAGACACACAAGTTTTTAAAATTTGCAGCCACCCCACAAGAAGGCATTTGTGCCCAAGTATTATATATAAATGAATGTCACAAGAAGTTTCTCTCATGTACATGCAGATGAGACAGAGCTGAACACACTTGTTTACACATTTTAAAGAAAGCAGAACTGATCAGTGGAAAGATAAGCAGTGTTATATAAGATGTCAGGGTCATTGCTCACAATGCCAAGGTCATTGCTCACAATGCCAAGAATACAAGCTGCTAAAGACTCATGCCTATGAAAACTGCATCAGAGCCAAGACATCAACTTTGCCATGTGCTCCACAATATAAGAAACCGTTTAGAAGAAACTCCTCATTAATCTATACTTAGCTGGTTGCTTTTCCATGCACAATTTCCTAATTAATTGCCTTTGCAAACCGAAACATGTATGACTCATTCACAATTTAGAAAGACCTTCCACTCTCTAGTAATATAGTAACCTCATCATCCCTGGAAGTAAAGTATTGACAACAGGGCTTCTCCTGTTTATATCTGCCTCTTTTGTCTGTCTAAGATTTTCTGCTAGTACTGGTACAGTTCCACTGGTAGTAACAATGGTGAGAGTTGTAGTGTAGGTAATGTGCTGGTGGCTACCAGCATTTAGGGGTGGATTAGGGTTTTGTGAGGCCCCTGGGCCAAAGAAAATGGGGGCCCTTACAACCCTTCCACCTGCAGTCCCCCCCACCCAGCTCTGCCCACTGGGAACTCCAGCTGGGGCATGGAGTGCCCATTTTTTCCACCCCCACCCCTTGGCCAAGGCCTCTTTGCATAGGACCATTGGCTAATCCCTCACTGCCAGCATTTCAGCCCATGTCATCTAATGGCTCAGGGCAGGTCTAGATGATACAGGCATCTTGTCCAAGCTATTTCCATCACACACAAAAGTCACCACCAGTGGTATCAATGATGAAAACTCTAGTGTAGACCAGGCCCTTGGCAGTCAACATGTTAAACAATCTCTGGTTTCAAGTGTCTGTCATTTTCATCCCTGACCTGACATAGCACTCAGACTTTTCAAGCTCTTTGAGGTGCTTGTTATATCTCACACTGCCCATAAAATAGTGTCCCTCTAAGGGTCTGAATCCGCTTCCATACAATTCAATGGCAAAGCTCCCAAAACTCAAAGGTGCAGGATTGAGTCCTAGATCAGGATATCAAGCTCTGATTTTCCTCAATCATTCACTAATGTAATTAGTGTACTGGGTAAATGTTACATTTCTATTCTTCTGCTCATCTTTCCTAATTAAAAATCTTCCTTAGAAGGTGGATCCATACAACAGTAGTGACTGTCCACCTTCTCATATTTTCTAAATAAGCACCTTCCACTCCAAGGGCTACCTACCCTTTGTTCTAGCCTAATTTCCATGGTTTCCATGTTATTTATCCTGTCTGGAGGAGTGTAAAGGAGTGGTCACCTGCTCTGGGCCTGAAAGGGTTACAGCCAGCCCTGGGAGAGGGCTGGGGTGGTGAGCCAAAAGCTAGGCTGATGGGGAAGGCAGCCTCAGCTGGGGTCACACCCCAATCAGGCCACAGCTGGCCCTATAAAAGGCTGTGAGCCAGGTGCTCAGGCAGTCTCTCTCTAGCTATAGAGAGAAATGAGCCTGGCTGCTTGGGAGCTGAGTAAGGTACCTAGAGTGGAGCAGGGCTGGGGGAGCTCTAGCCTGGAAACTCCCCAGGCTACAGGCCTTGTTAAAGGCCAGGAAGGGTACTAGGGTTGCAGAGGTGCAGCCCAGGGTAGGCAAAGGCAGCAGGTCCAAACCCCCCTTTGCCAATGATGAATGGCTTGTACACTGCAGTCTGCCCCAGTGAGCAGGGGCTAGATGGTGACTGGTAGTAGCCATAGACTGAGGTGGGGATAGAGGGTTGGGGGTTCCCCTGGGTGGGGAGACCCAGAGAGAGGGTGTACTGCCAAGGGACAGCACCCAAGATAGAGAGGTACGGGGGGCCTGAGGCAAGTGGGACTGCAGAGGGTGCTCCAGAGGCTGGAGAGCTAATTCCCCGGATGACTAGCAGGAGGCTCCACACCGGTGAGTCCCACCTTGCTACAAGGAGTTATCCTGAACCCAACTCACTGCTGGCCTTGCACCTGCATTTAAAAAGCCAGGGTTCATGATTCTCATACTTCTCTCACCAATAATTCCACTCTCCTATGAATTCACAGATTAATGCTGATCTGTGACATAAGAGTTTTCATATCAGAGCTTATTAAAATGATTGGCTTATGGGCACTCCAAGATATTTGATCTTTATTTAGTTTTTAAACAATGCTTACAAGTGGAAACAGGTATAATGTTCTCATATTATACATTGAGAAGAGTTTCCAAATCAGAGTCTAATTCTGCAAGAAGGTGAATGCCCTCAATTTGTATCAGCTGGGGCTCAAGATTCTGAGTACCCTAGCTGATCAAGTACCTATCCTCCACAATGTCTGTACCCATAAGGAGTACATCTGAGACAGAAATCTAATCCATGCAATTTCTTAATTGCACTCTAAACATCCTGTTAAGGAACTTTCCCTTCTAGGAAGAATTCACATCAAAGAAAAGACAGGGAAGAAGACTGTAAAATAATTTAAATAAAGCTGTACAGTCATGGAAAGGAAACATTTACAATCAGTGTCCTTTATCTACTTTGGCTCTTTCTAGAGATGTAGTTGTTCTCGGTATTAGTGTTCTTGGGATTAGAGTTTGACTGCAGCAATTCTACCTGCTATTTTGTGTACTCTAGTATGTGAATTTAGATGGGCCATTTCCAACTTCTTTAACCCAGTTTCAGGTCAAGCTATGTTTCGTGCACAAGTTTATCTGAACCATATCTCAAAGCGGAGTATGAAATGCCAGCATCTGACAAGAGTTCTGAGCAGAAGGGGGAACCAAAAACCGAACCCTACACACAAGGTGTCATGTTGTGTGGAGTGGCTTACAACCATGAGTGCTAACCTCATGGCAGACTGTCAAGAAGCAGGACAGAGACTCCAAACTGGCTGTATATTCTATAATTAGAGGTTACCACCCCAGGAACAAATAGGAACTCCTAAAGCACTATAAACAGCCTTACCCAAGGTGGCAGTCTCTGACTCCATGGTATCCCAATCTATCTTGCCACCCAGATAAGTTGCACTGTGTGGTAACTGGTTGCTATACACCAAAGATCACAACATATTCAGGTGGCTCCCAGTCTCAAGTGACTAGTCACTTACCTCAGGTCAATTTGTACTTGTAGCCAATCCTATAGTAAAGTAAGAAAAGAAACGAGTTATTACAAGATTACAGCAGGAAAGTATACACAAATGAGTTCTAGTCTATGATTTTAAGAGGTGACAGATGACTACAACTGTCAGCTCTGAATGTCTGGGGTTTCAAATACGTAGTTTCTAGATATGATTTAATGATTTTTCATACCTGGCACAAGCTTCTTACAGCATTGTTGCTCTGTGTCTCCTCTCCCCTCATGCATCCGATGAAGTGAGCTGTAGCTCATGAAAGCTTATGCTCAAATAAATTTGTTAGTCTCTAAGGTGCCACAAGTACTCCTTTTCTTTTTGCAAATACAGACTAACAGGGCTGCTACTCTGAAACAAACAAAGTTTCTCCCCCTTGCCCCCCATTTTAAAAAGTTCTAGCCCTCTTATTGGCTATTTTGGTCAGGTGCCCACTCCCTTCCTTTTACCTATGGGCTTTTTTAACCCTTTACAGGTAAAGCAAGTGGAGAACTACTACTAACAGGGATTTTGTAGCTAGCTATCCGTAAAAGGGAGCTCCCCCACTTCTTTTATCACAAACAACTTTAGACCTAAGCTATTATGTGGTCACAAAGGGACACTGCTGACAAATAGGTGATCACGAAAGATAATTTCCATTAATGTAACAATTAATAGGACTAGCCTATAGGATGCTTTCCCTGTTCAGACTCTCTTCCTTTGCCCTGTGTGAGAGATCCAGTTGTGGTGCTGCAGTGTCTCAAGGCAAAGTATTAGAGAACTTTTCCTACAAATCCCCATTTGCTTTTATGGGATGCTGCTTTGTAATCATCCCGGTTACTTAATTATAATATTGCATAGTATGTGTTCACATAGTTTTAAATGTGTATTTACTATTTCTTAATTTGTGTGTGGCTGTGCCCAAAGGCCCCAGTCAGGATTGGGCCCTTATTGTGCTAGGTACTGTACAAATACAAAGGAAGACATAGTCCTTGTTCCAAAAAGTTTATAATCCAATAATGAGATTGATTAGCATACACTGGTATTGCACTAAGGGTCTGCTCCTGCTCCCATTGACTTCAGTGGTGTGGGATCAAGCCCTCAGAGCATGGGATGTAAAGTTTAGCTTCTAAATAGAAAGTCTTGCCATCTGAAGCCAACCTTTTAACTTAGGCAAATATGACCAAGAGTGTCAAGCCTTCAGGAGAATGCAGGCCAGAGCTATACCAGCAAGTTTTCCTAGTATAGCTATATTGTTTCCTGTGGGGTGGGGAAGGGCGAAAACAATTATACTGGTATATCTGTGTCTACATGAGCACTTTTGCCAGTGTTAATTAAAAAAACCATGGGGGGGAGGGGGAGAGGAAGAGAATCACCCACTAACTGATATTGTTATACCATCAAAAGTTTAGTGCAGACCTAGGCATAAGATCAAAGAGAAAGGTGAGAAGTAATTTTAAATTCTTAAAAGGATTTCAGGTGGACCACTCAGATCCAGAAGCCTAGATGGTGGCCTGGTTACCTGGGTGGCCCAGATCACAGAACTACCACCTCTTCTTCAAGAGCAGGGAGCTAGGTGACCAGTACTAGAACAACTCGAGAGCTGGTGTACATACTGTTGTCAATCCTATGCCCACCACATACACATTACCCACTTTACAGATAGCGCGGGTAGTTATCAGCATTCAAAGCAAATAAAAAGAGTTAGTGAACTAGTCATCTAAAACAGCTTGAAAACAAAACAAAAAACTGAATCCAAATACACTTCAGAATGTAGGGGGTTTTGAAAGTTTTAAAAGAACAAAAATTGGAGCAAGTGATGCTTACCAAGAAAACTGGGAAGTTTATTACAAAATTTAAAAAGTGGTGCACAAATTAACACTGATAAATTCCCGGGAAACTTTAAACAAAATAAAAATGGAAAGTGAAGGGTCCAACTCATGTTTTATTTCCTAAAACGGCTAGATGTGCATGGAACAGAAGTGTTACAATATCCTGTAGGATGATGCAACATGCTCTCTCTCCTGTGTGTGTCTAGTCAATTCTGCTCAGCTGTCCTGTGGGAGGATATCATGGTCTCTACTCCTCCCCACAAAGTCTGGGTGACCTGTGCCCTCATTGACACTAGAAAGGAACATTTCAGGAACTGCAGTTTGCACTTGGTTGGCTACAGTGCTGTGAGTGAGAAAGCCAAATCCCATGCCCCACCCACAAAGCATCTGATTCTAAACACTACTAATATTTCATTTGAGACAGTAAAGAGAAGTCCTTTAATTTAGATTTTTATGGAAAGTAAAAAATATGTTTCTCAAAGCTTCCCACAGCTAGCCCCCTATGGTGGGGGGCAGGGCGCCCTGGGACCCCCCCCTCAAACCTACTGTCCATTGTTTATCCTCAGTTCCCCCTGTTGGCAGCACATGAGGGAGCTCTCAGAGGCAACCTCTCACAGGCAGTGGGTCAGCTCCTCTTTTTCTCTTCCGCTTGCAAGGGAGGAGTATCTGCCTGGAAAGAGGACCAGTCTCTCAGACAGCCCCAGAATATTCAGTTCTAAGGGCTCAGTTTCCCAGAATCTATTGCCCCTTCAGAGGATTTACCTTCTACTTCTCTTCCTGGCATATATTTCCTCCATAGCAGTCAGGACAGCCTCAGGAACAGTACAGCTTGCAACTGTCTCCACCTCAGTTGGACTATCTCTGTTACTAGCAGCCTCTGAAGGGAGGAGCCTTCTTCCTGTGGTAAATTCACTCTGTAAGCTCCTCCTCCTGAACAAGCCTTGCAGGTGCATCTCATTAGTGTGGAATAGGCACAGAAGAGCTTATTAGCCTCCTCCACACCAGTCTGAGGGTATCTCTCTTCCCACCCCTATTTACATAGGAAGTAAATGGGAATATATAGGGAAAAAATAAAATATTAGAACCATAGGCAAAATTCTCCTTTCAGAGCCACACAGTGGAAATTTTGGTTTTATTAGGTTCCTCCTAATATCAATGAGAATTCTATCCACGGGTGAAATAGACTATTGGAATCTAATTCCACTGTGCAGATATAAGGGGAGAATTTCCTCAGTGATCTTTTGATCACTTCATGCTACGAAACTTTCTGACAGACTTTCTGTTTAGATTATAGCAATATTCATTGCTCATCCACTTTGTATTACAAGATGTTTAAAGACAGATTTACAAAAGATGTCTGGATGTATAAATATTAGGCTGGGGAACAGGAAATCCTAAATTCTAACTCCCTGATTTTTAGGAAAGTAGTTTTAATATACTTTAGATGTCTTTTGTCCCTGCTTTTATCCCCACCATGGACTAAAACTTAGTTCAGTTTTTTCAAACCTGGGTGCCTCAAATTAAACACCTAATTATGGATTTAACTTCAGGCACCCAAGTTTGAAAATGTTGGCTTTAATGTCTCTGCCTTAGATTCTCTATCTACAAAGTGAAGACAATAATACAGAAGTTGGTCCAATTCAAGCAATTATCTCATCCACCTTGTCTCTGCCATAACACTGTTATTCTGAAAGGTGCTAATGGCTGCCACCAGGTGAGTCTTTACTTCAAAAAGAATCACAGAACATCAATGGAAGTGCCAAATACTCTTTCTTACTCAATGGAAGGAGCAACTTAACTCCTTTATATATTAGAGACAGCTACAAATAACATAGGGATTACCCAAGGTACATAACAGGTTAAAGCTAAATTATGCAGGCTGAGGGGTTTCCCTGATTGCAAACACAGGGTCTAGGATACTGGTTTTGCAGCCGGTTTGTGTTAGAGGCAAAAAATCTGGAGAAGAGTTGTGAACGTGACCCTGGGAAGAAGCAGAGAGACAGGGCTTCTTGAGCACAGAGCTTGCTGGAGTAACAGACTTGGGGATTTCTGAGCAAGGAAACTGTCTGCTGTTTGTGTCTACTGTGCTTAGAGAAACAGGACTGTGTACTTTTTTGATTAATAAACAAGATTACAATAAAGGAATACCTGATTCCTATTACCAATTTCTCCTCCTAATGGAAACAACCCTGTGAGGCCCTGAATATTGACTGACCATTCAGGTCAAAGGGGCAACAATACTTACTTTCTGCACTGGGCCTCTGAGGTTTTATTAACTAATCTTTGAGAAAGACTACAGTATATAATTATGCTTTATTTATTTATTGTGGCACCCAGGGCACATTGTGGTAGGCACTACAGAAACATATAACTAAAAGATTGCCCATGTCCTGAAAAGCTTACAATTTAATATGGACCAATAAGGGCTAAATACACTAACTTCTCAATTAACGTTGTAGTTATGTTCCTGAAAAATGCGACTTTATGCGAAACGATGTTAAGCAAATCCAATTTCCCCATAAGAATTAATGTAAATGGGGAGATTAGGTTCCAGAGAAATTTTTTTCACCAGACAAAAGACATTATATACATATTCAGTATAAGTTTTAAACAATTTTAAACAAACTGTTTAATATTGTACACAGCAATGAATGATTGTGAAGCTTGGTTGAGGTGGTGGAGTAAGAGGGTGGAATATTTCCCATGGAATTCCTTGCTGCTAAATGATGAACTAGCACTCTGAGCCCTCAAGGGTTAATACGGTGCTGTTAATGTAGCCTCACACTCTACAAGGCAGGATGGACTGAGGCAGGAGGGAGGAAACACAATAGATGCAGGGCAGTAGCTGCAAACACTTTCCTGTAAAAACTGAACATGATGATGAGCCCACGCTATCCAACTGGAGCGCACCACTCCCTCCTCCTGACAGCACATGCATGGCTGCACAGTTGCTGACTTTCTAAAGTGCTGGGGGGTGCATGCATGAGCGTGAGAGAGAGATATGCATTGCCCCTTTAAGTAAGCTGATGCCACTTCAAGTACATTGCCCTTTTAAGCACATCAGCGCATTCAGACAGGAGGCAACAACTTCCAGCAAGCCCCCTCTGTTCTGTCCCCAAACCCCGTCCCCCTCCTCCGCTTTGCAAGCAGCAAGTTCAGCAAGCAGGAAGCTCCTGGGAGCAGCTCCAAGGCAGAGGGCAGGGCAGAAGCAGCACGGCAGTGGTGGGAGGGACAGCTGAACTGCTGCTGGGTAGCTGCTGAGCCACATCTCTTACAGGAAATTTAGGGGAGCTGATGTGGGGGTGGGCTGCTGCCCCCCTGGTTCTAATCCCCACAAGGAAGGGCTGCTCTTCCAGAGAATCCTGCAAGCAGTAGACAAAGCAGGCAGCTGCCAAACAACGTTGTAAGGGAGCATTGTGCAACTTTAAACGAGCATGTTAGAATCATAGAATATCAGGGTTGGAAGGGACCTCAGGAGGTCATCTAGTCCAACCCCCTGCTCAAAGCAGGACCAATCCCCAACTAAATCATCCCAGCAAGGGCTTTCTCAAGCCTGACCTTTAAAACCTCAAAGGAAGGAGATTCCACCACCTCCCTAGGTAACGCATTCCAGTGCTTCACCACCCTCCTAGTGAAAAAGTTTTTCCTAATATCCAACCTAAACCTCCCCCACTGCAACTTGAGACCATTACTCCTTGTTCTGTCATCTCCTAACACTGAGAACAGTCTTGATCCATCCTCTTTGGAACCCCCTTTCAGGTAGTTGAAAGCAGCTATCAAATCCCCCCTCATTCTTCTCTTCAGCAGACTAAACAATCCCAGTTCCCTCAGCCTCTCCTCATAAGTCATGTGTTCCAGTCCCCTAATCATTTCTGTTGCTCTCCGCTGGATGCTTTCCAATTTTTCCACATCCTTCTTGTAGTGTGGGGCCCAAAACTGGACACAGTACTCCAGATGAGACCTCACCAACGTTGAATAGAGGGGAATGATCATGTCCCTCGATCTGCTGGCAATACCCCTACTTATACAGCCCAAAATGCCGTTCGCCTTCTTGGCAACAAGGGAACACTGTTGGCTCATGTCCAGCTTCTCGTCCACTGTAACCCCTAGGGTCCTTTTCTGCAGAACTGCTGCCTAGCCATTCGGTCCCTAGTCTGTAGCGGTCCATGGGATTCTTCAGTCCTAAGTGCAGGACTCTGCACTTGTCGTTGTTGAACCTCATCAGATTTCTTTTGGCCCAATCCTCTAATTTGTCTAGGGCCCTCTGTATCCTATCCCTACCCTCCAGAGTATCTACCTCTCCTCCCAGTTTAGTGTCATTTACAAACTTGCTGAGAGTGCAGTCCACGCCATCCTCCAGATCATTAATGAAGATATTGAACAAATCCGGCCCCAGGACCAACCCTTGGGGCACTCCACTTGATACTGGGTGCCAACTAGACATGGAGCCATTGATCACTACCCGTTGAGCCCGACGATCTAGCCAGCTTTCTATCCACCTTACAGTCCATTCATCCAGCCTACACTTCTTTAACTTGCTGGCAAGAATACTGTGGGAGACCGTATCAAAAGCTTTGCTAAAGTCAAGGAATAACACGTCCACTGCTTTCCCTTCATCCACAGAGTCAGTTATCTCATCATAGAAGGCAATTAGATTAGTCAGGCATGACTTGCCCTTGGTGAATCCATGCTGATTGTTCCTGATCACTTTCCTCTCCTCTAAGTGCTTCAGAATTGATTCCTTGAGGACCTGCTCCATGATTTTTCCAGGGACTGAGGTGAGGCTGACTGGCCTGTAGTTCCCCGGATCCTCCTCTTTCCCTTTTTTAAAGATGGGCACTACATTAGCCTTTTTCCAGTTGACCGGGACTTCCCCCGATTGCCATGAGTTTTCAAAGATAATGGCCAATGGCTCTGCAATCACATCCACCAACTCCTTTAGCACTCTCGGATGCAGCGCATCCGGCCCCATGGACTTGTGCTCGTCCAGCTTTTCTAAATAGTCCTGAACCACTTCTTTCTCCACAGAGGGCTGGTCACCTCCGCCCCATGCTGTGCTGCCCCGTGCAGCAGTCTGGGAGCTGACCTTGTTCGTGAAGACAGAGGCAAAAAATGCATTGAGTACATTTGCTTTTTCTCTGTCACTAGGTTGCCGCCCTCATTCAGTAAGGGGCCCACACTTTCCTTGGCTTTCTTCTTGTTGCTAACATACCTGAAGAAACCCTTCTTGTTACTCTTAACATCTCTTGCTAGCTGCAACTCCAAGTGTGATTTGGCCTTCCTGATTTCACTCCTGCATGCCTGAGCAATATTTTTATACTCCTCCCTGGTCATTTGTCCAATCTTCCATTTCTTGTAATCTTCTTTTTTGTGTTTAAGATCAGCAAGGATTTCACTGTTAAGCCAAGCTGGTCGCCTGCCATATTTATTATTCTTTCTATACATCAGGATGGTTTGTTTCTGTAATCTCAAGGATTCTTTAAAATACAGCCAGCTCTCCTGGACTCCTTTCCCTCTCATGTTGTTCTCCCAGGGGATCCTGCCCATCAGTTCCCTGAGGTTGTCAAAGTCTGCTTTTCTGAAGTCCAGGGTCTGTATTCTGCGGCTCTCCTTTCTTCCTTGTGTCAGTATCCTGAACTTGACCATCTCATGGTCACTGCCTCCCAGGTTCCCATCCACTTTTACTTCCCCTACTAATTCTTCCCTGTTTGTGATCAGCAGGACAAGAAGAGCTCTTCTGCTAGTTGGTTCTTCCAGCACTTGCACCAGGAAATTGTCCCCTACACTTTCCAAAAACTTCCTGGATTGTCTGTGCACCGCTGTATTGCTCTCCCAGCAGATATCAGAGTGACTGAAGTCTCCCATGAGAATCAGGGCATGCGATCTAGTAACTTCCGTTAGTTTCCGGAAGAAAGCCTCGTCCACCTCATCCCCCTGGCCTGGTGGTCTATAGCACACTCCCACCACAACATCACCCTTGTTGCTCACACTTCTAAACTTAATCCAGAGACACTCAGGATTTTCTGCAGTTTCATACCAGAGGTCTGAGCAGTCATACTGCTCTCTTACATACAATGCAACTCCCCCACCTTCTCTGCTCCGCCTGTCCTTCCTGAACAGTTTATATCCATTCATGACAGTACTCCAGTCATGTGAGTTATCCCACCAAGTCTCTGTTATTCCAATCACATCATAAATCCTTGACTGTGCCAGGACTTCCAGTTCTCCCTGCTTGTTTCCCAGGCTTCTTGCATTTGTGTATAGGCACTTAAACACACTGATCATCCCGCTTTCTTAGTATGAGGCAGGAGCCCTCCCCTCTTGCGCTCTCCTGCTCGGGCTTCCTCCTGGTATCCCACGTCCCCACTTACCTCCGGGCTTTGGTCTCCTTCCCACAGTGAACCTAGTTTAAAGCCCTCCTCACTAGGTTAGCCAGCCTGCTTGCAAAGATGCTCTTCCCTCTCTTTGTTAGGTGGAGCCCGTCTCTGCCCAGCACTCCTCCTTCTTGGAACACCATCCCATGGTCAAAGAATCCAAAGCCTTCTCTCAGACACCACCTGTGTTGCCATTCATTGACTTCCACGATTTGACCGTCTCTACCCCGGCCTTTTCCTTCCAGAGAGAGGATGGACGAGAACACCACTTGCGCCTCAAACTCCTTTATCCTTCTTCCCAGAGCCACATAGTCTGCAGTGATCTGCTCAAGGTCCTTCTTGGCAGTATCATTGGTGCCCACGTGGAGAAGCAGGAACGGATAGTGATCCGAGGGCTTGATGAGTCTCAGCAGTCTCTCCATCGCATCATGAATCCTAGCTCCTGGCAAGCAGTAGACTTCTCTGTTTTCCCGGTCGGGGGGGCAGATAGATGACTCAGTCCCCCTGAGGAGGGAGTCCCTGACCACCACCACCCGTCTCCTTCTGTTGGGAGCGGTTGTCGTGGAACCCCCATCCATAGGACAGTGCATCTCATGCCTTCCAATCGGCGGAGTCTCCTTCTGCTCCCTTCCCTCAGATGTATCATCTAGTCCACTCTCCGCATTAGTACCTGTGGAGAGAACATGAAAACAATTGCTTACTTGTATCTGCATTCCTGGTACATGGACGCACCCCTTTCTTCTTCTGGAGGTCACATGCTGCCAAATTTCTTCACCATCTTTCTGTCCCCGCTGCGCAGCCTGCTCTGAATCTTCAGAATGTTGTGTCCGTAGAAGCATATCCTGACGTCTGTCCAGGAAATCTTCAGTTTCTCTTATGCAACGCAGGGTCGATACTTGTTTCTCCAGACCTTGAACCTTCTCTTCCAATATGGAGACCAGCTTGCACTTTGTACAGACAAAGTCGCTTCTGTTCTGTGGAAGAAAGACAAACATGGCACATCCTGTGCAGGTAACAACAGCTGAACGCTTACCATCCATATTACCTTCCTTCTAAGAGCTTCCTCAGGTGCTGTAGTAACTACTCAGAGAAGCCTGCAAGATGAAAGCCTCAGTGGGCTCGCCCCAGGTGAACTTTCCTAATTGATCAGTGACGTAACAACAAAACAGTGTTAACCGGGATGACTTTAAGTGAGGAGTTACTGTACTTAGTATTCCAATACTCTGTTTCTCCCCCTCTCTGTGTTACCTTTGGGAATGAGGAAGCGGAGGTGGAGATAACTTAGGACCTGATTAGATCTGATTGCTCGGTGGAAGCCGAAACAGGGAGATAGAAGAGCACAAAGAGTTTTCTCTCGACACTTCTCCTTGTGCCCCTGCACAGTAGCTGGGACATATTGCAGTCTTTATGCTCCTTGGGAAGTCCTGCCCCCAGTACACACACTGGCAAGCAAAGCTGGCCAGGTTCACAGAGTGAAACTATACTAAACCCATTTAAAGGGTGTAGAACCAGGCATGCTCCCCTTGTATGCTGGGAGTGCCTAAAACAAAAACCATCTCAGAGATCCAGAGTCAAATTAAGACAATCCAGGGCCTAAACACAACCCATAAGATCCCCATCGAACACATCCCCAGGCCACCCCTCTTTGCCATGGCAATGGGTCTCAATTAACATGAATGGGGCAATATATATTGTGACGCTGGCAGACCAGGTACCAGCTCATGCCAAGGCCACTGGGCCTCATTGAACAATGCATAGCTGGAAACCAGTCTGGCTCGCCTGAGTGCTGGTATTGTTAAAATAGGTATATTAGAGTTATAAGGATGTGTTTAATGTTTAGATTTTATGAAGTGCTTGTAGGATGCTGCATATGTTAATCTTACTTATAATGTGTGTATCCCATGTTATAAGGCAATATTTAAGTGTTTGCGCTGTAACTATAAACATGCTAAGACTGTAAAGTCCCCCAGTCAGGGGAGAAGCATGACCAGGTGTGAAATACTAGTTTACCACAAGATGTGTTATGTCCTCCCCAACAAAAAAAGGCCTACAGACACCAGACAGGCCACTGTGGAACATCAGTGGACAAAAGACTTAGTTGATTGCTTCCCCTAACACCCCCAAAGAGGTACCTGCAAAAGCCCTTGTCCCATCACAGCTTGAACACTGGGGGGAAAAGGAATAATAATCCCTGGTAAGGAGAAATTGTTATCCCTATGCTGCTTGAACTTGGAGCGGTGAAGATTTCTAAGCTTAAGCAAGGGATCCCCAGCTGTTTAGCTCAGCTTAGCTTTAAAGGACATATAAAGCTTGCATATTGTAGCAGCTACTATCATCTCTTGAAACCTCATTTGTGTGTGTATGTTTACCTGCTTTAACCTCAGAAATAACTCTTATTTATTTTTCTTAGTTAATACATCTTTCGTTAGCATTATAGGATTGGCTACAAGGTTTGTCCTTGGTGAGAGATCTACGGTGTACTTGACCTGGGATGAGTGATTGGTCCTTTGGGACTAGAAGTAACTTGAGTACTGACGTGATTTTTGGTGTAACTGACCATCTATCACACAGGCAAGCTTGCTTGCAGAGTGCCCGGTCTTTGACTCCATGTCAAGTCTGTTATAACACTTGTTACTTGATTGGTGAATGTTGGGATGGTGCCAAATTGGTGTGGCCATACTGAATGGTGTGAGCATAAATTGACATCACTTAAACATGCCTGAATGGCTGCAGAGGATTCTGGGAGCAGGTTCCCTTTAAGCAGAAGCAAATTTGATAAAAGTCTGGCAAAGTCTGCATGTACGATCAATATTGAACTTATTGGTCAGCAAATATGGGTCCATGCAAAGGAAATATCACAGCTATAATATTCCAGCATGGAGCACAGGTCAACCTGGTTGTAGTACCTTACAGCAAGGATGCCATGCAGAGAGCCAGAGTGAATGATTGATGAGTGAGTAAACGTGGGGTGATCTTAGTTAGGTATCACCACCCCCAGTCCCTTCTAAAACACTAATTAGGTAAAAATTAGTAACCACATGCCTACTGGGCATGCTTTTAAGACATGTGACTCCGTTGTGGAAAAAGAATATAAGAATCCTTAATTATGCTTGAAGAAGCAATGCTGCTCGACAGAGAAGCCAAAACTCTGCTCGGTTGCCTTGAGACCTACTCGAGCCCACAAAGGTCTTGCCTTGAGGGAATCCGAGACAGACCAGAGGGCTGAGAAGAACAGAGCAGGAGGAAAGAGGCCGTCTATAAAATTGGTAACCATCTTCTCTGTTTGCCAAGCAGGAACTGCGTGAGACTAGCGCAGGGTCTGTTTGTGTATGTTTGTGAAAGAAAGACTCGTTAAGAGGAATGTATAGGTCTTAATGTCTAACATAGGAGTTATGTGCTTAATATAACCTTTTACTGCTTGTGTAATTCCTTCTCAATAAACTGCTGTGTATTGCAGATAATTACTGTGGACCAGTGGTGGACAACGTGCGGCCCGTCAAGGCAAGCAGCTGGCAGGCCACCAGACCGTTTGTTTACATTTGCACGGCAGCCCGCAGCTCCCAGTGGCTGCGGTTCACTAAGTAATTTTCGTAAATTAGTTTTCCCTCCGTTGATACACCTTCTTGTCAACTGTTGGGAATGGGCCACATCCACCCTGACTGAATTGGCCTCGTTAGCACTGACCCCTCCACTTGGTTAGGCAACTCCCATCTTTTCAAGTGCTGTATATTTATACCAGCCTACTGTATTTTGCACGCCATGAATCTGATGAAGTGGGTTATAGCCCACGAAAGCTAATGCCAAAATAAATGTGTTAGTCTCTAAGGTGCCACAAGGACTCCTCGTTGTTTCAACTAGTTTGGGGTTTGTGCCCTGCTTCTTGACAGTCTGCCCTGAGGTTGGCACCCACGTTCATGAGCCACTCTAGACAACCTGACACATATCTCTTGGAGTTATTGTTTCAAGTTGTTTACAGAATCAGACAGCATCTGTTACACTCAGGTCCAAGCTTTTCTTTGCATCCTTGAGGGCTAAAAAGTAAATTTTTTAACGAGAGCTGACATTTTAGTCTCATTAGGTGACGTAAGGAGCAAGGGCCCTAAACATAGGCACTATATGCTCAGATTTATAAAGGCATTTAAGCATTGCTCTGCTCGGTGTTGCAAGGCCGAAGTGACTTTGCAGTCTAATTCTCATTTTCAGAAGTGACATTTGCACTTTGGCCCAGATCCTCACAAATATTTAGGCGTCTAACTCATCCTGATTTCAAACACTGAAACACTCAGTGGAGCAGTGCCTAAATACACTGTCGTTCCTATGTATTATTCAAGCCTCCTGATACTCTCTCAGGCAAGAAAGTTCCGAACGGCCCCATACCAGAGGCTCTGCCTAAAGGTATGGTTGAGCCCTTAATGACACTAACTAATTTTCTTTCTTTCTCTCTGATCACCTGATATTTAATAAAAGAATGACGGATTCTTTATTTTCCATATTGCTGATTTTTTCCCATCTCTGCAGCATGTTTAGAAAACTTACATTTCTACATACTTGCCCAGATAATATAGTTTGACCTTTCACAGGGGTTTTGCCTTTGTTAAAATCATGTGAATTAAATGAAATCTGCTACCTTTCAAGGTAATTGGATTAATTTGAACATTTTCAGCGCCTGCTTCAAGCGGGTATAAATAGTATGACATCAAATGGGGTTAAAAAGTCCCCAATAAACCACCACTGCTGTTATTAAATTTAATTAAGATAGAACAGCAGGCAATTTAAATAGGAAAGTGTTGTGTAAAAATGGCAGCACAAACAAATGACTCTGATGTTGTCATTAGAGCTAATTGGAAGCAGGGATTTCTAAAGGAAGATGTAATTAACAGACTAATGAATACCATATTAGGGTTGTTATTAACAATGAAATTTGCAAACATACATGAAAAACCAGTTGCGGATATAAAATTATTAGAGCTATTACAAAGTAAATCTCTTCAAACAAATTATATAGCAGTTTATCAGTTAATATAGTGCCCTAACAGAACAGCAGTAATAAAGCCTTCTTCCCTTTCACCTTCCACTTCCACAAATTAAGTACTAATTACCACATAGTAGCTGTAATGTATATGTTTTCAGTAAATTGGCCATTCTAATGCTTCTATACAAGTTTAACCAAAGAAATATTTTTGAAAGGTAACTGTCAGCATTTAAAGGAAATCACATAAATGCTCCATCATGTTACTATGATGCATGGAACACATGTAGCTAAGTTAATCATTCTGTAGAAAGTAGCCCTGACTAGCATTCATCACTAAAAATATGTTCCATATAGTTGAACAAAAAGCTTCTGCAAAATTAAACTGAGCTAATTTATGCATACAAGAAATTTTTTTTATCTGAAAAGGATGACATGCTCAGCCTGTAGTAGGAGGTATCGGACAGGCTACTTTTCTAAAGACCCCTGCTAGGTGACAGAGAGCAGAGCTAATTCAGATCTTAAAGGAGATTAACCTCTGCATGGCAATCTGTATAGTTTTAGTGCCTGAAAAGGAGAAATGGAGCTTTTAAGGGTGGGAAAAGCAGGCTAAGAGTTCTGAGAAGGAGTGAAACAAGTGAAACAAGCTACACACAAGTAAAAAAGAAATCGATGTAACTATTAGTTTAAAATTAGGTACTTTTGAGCACAGCTCCGGTTTGGTGGTTCAGACCATTTGGTCTGAAAATCAGGCAGGAAACCTAGTAAGACTGAATGCAGCTGATGAAGTGAGCTGTAGCTCACGAAAGCTTATGCTCAAATAAATTTGTGAGTCTCTAAGGTGCCACAAGTCCTCCTTTTCTTTTTTGCGGATAGAGACTAACACGGCTGCTACTCTGAAACTTGTTAGTAAGACAAGTGTTATGTATGAGCTTTCCAATATTTCCTGGTTTTAGGTGAGTTGGAAATATCACAAGAATATAGTCTGAGGATAAAAATTTCAAAAGTACATAGGGTGACCAGATAGCAAATGTGAAAAATTGCGACAGATGGGGCTAGCATATCCAGCTCATGTAATATCTTCCTCCTGCAGACTGGAAATTGCAAAATTTGTTATTCCAAAAAGGACTACAAAGTACTCCATGCAACCATAGACAAGTTAGGGGCAAAATATTTTAAAATTACAGGATTTAATGAGAGACGGTCTAGAAAAATATAACTTGATTGAAGGCACAGAGGCTGGAATTTAGGAGAAATTTTACTGAACTAACAGCTGGGAGCAAAGAGAGATGACAAAACATTATGCAAAGATTGGGAGAGACTGTAGGGAGGAAAGAAGGAAAAATTCACATTTTTCCGTAGTTGTACTGGATGGATAGCAGTATCTTGCTCTAGGGAGCATACAAGTATTGAATGCCCCAGGAGAATACCAGACTTTAACAATATTTGTTGTTATGAAGAAAGGTTAATAAGATTAAACTTATTCTTACTAGGGGGAAAAAAAGAGTTCAGTAGCCACTGACTGAAATCCTTTAACAAGAAAAAAAAATACATTGTGGTTGAAACCTGGCCTCTCTGAGTTTGATGGGAGTTTTGCCATTGACTTCAACAGGACCAGGATTTCACCCAATATATTTCTCTCTTATGGACATGATGGAATTAGGAAAATATCCATGAAAACGGATCAATCTTAATTCCTACACATGAGGTTGCTAATTATTACTTTTTATAATGAGAGACAAGGTGCGTGAGGTAATATCTTTTATTGGACCAACGTCTGTTGGTGCGAGAGACAAGCTTTCAAGCTACACGGAGCTCTTCCTTAGGTCTGGGAAAGGTACTCAGAGTGTCACAGCTAAACACAAGGTCGAATAGATAGTTTAGCATAAGTTGGTAGCACATATTCCAAGGGACCATTCAAGGTGAAGTGGTTTATTAACACCTTTGTGGTCAAAGGACAAAAAGTGGGGTTAATAGGTTACAAATTGCTGTAATAAGCCATAAATCCAATGTGTTTATTAAGACCATGATTTTTAGTGTCTAGCAAAGTTATGAATTTAAGCTCCAATAATCATCTTTTGAAAGTGTTGTGCAGGTTTCCTTTGAGGATGAGGACGGATAGTGCAGATATAGAGTGATTGCTTTGGGAAAAGTGTTCACCCAAAGGTGATAGGGTGTTTTTGTCTTTTATAATTTTCTTGTGTGAGTTCATTCGGGAGCATAATGATTGTCTGGTTTCACCCACAGAGTTGTTATTGAGGCATTTAACGCAGTGGATGAGGTACACCACATGTTGAGACAGGCCTGTGCAGCACCCATGGATCCTGAAAGGGGGGTGTTGATCATTGTACCAGTGGAAATGTGTCTGCAGATTTTGCATCTCTTGTTCTGGCAGGGTCTGATTCATTCCCAGAGCACAGTCCATCCTGTGCACTGAGCCTGTGCGAACTGAGATTTTTCAAAGGCTTATAACACGACGCTATTTTGATAGTTTTTAAACAGGAACAGCAAAAGGCGCACCCCAACATGAAAGCAGCCCCCTGCCACATTTCAGGCACTTGCTCCAAAATGCTCAGGCACTAGCACTTCTCAGCAAAACCTGAGATTTACTGTTATAAAAGCAGAACAACATATTTCCACTGATCTCGTTGTTGGAAATAGCTGAACCAAGTTTGCTGGAACTTTCCAAAATTATCTAGCCTGAGGAAGATGATGCCCAGCATGAAAAATTTCAGCCCAAACTGTTGAGGTCTGACTAAGTTATAAGTAGGTTTGTAAGTCTGTCATGATGCAGAAAAAGTCATGGACACCGTGATTTCTCAGTTTGTATGTGACTTCTCTGTCTGTCTGTGACTGCCTGCAGGAAGGCTCTAGGTGAGTAGGTCACTGGGCAGGTGTGGAGGGGAGGCCCTGGGATTGGGGTCAAAATACTGCTCAAGTGTGGCCTGACTGCCCCTCTCTTGGTTCTGCAACCCCATGTGCAAGGTCATAATGCTTGGAGTGGGGAGCTGGGCCCAGCCCTCACCAAGCTGGGCTCGCTCGCCATTCCCAGGCCCAGCAGTTTTGGCTCCCAAACTCCCCTGCCTTGCCCCTGCACCCTCCATGCTGACCTGCTGCCATGCATCCCTGCCCCCCACCACATGAGCCTGGCACCAGGGAGAGAGATCATGGCCAGTTCTGGTCTCTCTGGTGGAAAGGGAGGGGGGAGAGGTCTCAGCCAAGGAAGGAAATACTGGGACGTGCCAAGCCCAGGCCCCTGATGCCAGGGCGGGGCACAGTCCAGAAAGCACAAGGGAGAAACTGTACAGCCCTATGGGCCCCTAACATCCCTACTCCTCATGGAAAGCCATGGCCTCTGGGCTGCAGCCCCCTTTCCTGCCTGGGCAGGAGGCTCGGGGAAGTGCTGGAGCCTCTCCTCCAAGCCTGCAGCACTGGGACTCACACAGGGGCTCCACTGTTGTGTGGGGATGTGGGCACCCCAGCCCATTACCTCCTGTGCAGGTGGCAGGTCCCTATCCACAGGGCCACCGACACTTCTGTCTTTGGCCTGGCCATGAGGAAAGGAGTGGCAGCTTCTGGGTCTCTGCTCAGAGCTGGCCAAGGTGGGGCAGTCCTGGGATTCTTGGCTCTCTCCCCTTTGTTGCACCCCTAGAGACAAGGAGGAGGAGGAGTCAGAGAAGAAGGGTGCTGGCCTTTGAGATGTGGTTGAATTTCATTTATCATGGCATTTTTTATAAAAAATTAGGGAGCAGTCATGGAAAATTTAGTAACCCGTGACTTTTACTAAATTTACCATGATTCTCCCATGATTTTTTATACAAAATACTGTGACAAACCTGCAGCCCTAGTTATAAGAAACTAAAAATATGGTTTCAGAGTAGCAGCCATGTTAGTCTGTATTCGCAAAAAGAAAAGGAGTACTAGTGGCACCTTAGAGACTAACCAATTTATTTGAGCACAAGCTTTCATGAGCTACAGCTCGCTTCATCGGATGCAAATAATAATAAATAAATGCTCAAATAAATTGGTTAGTCTCTAAGGTGCCACTAGTACTCCTTTTCTTTTTAAAAATATGGTCTTATAAGAGCAAGAGTTACCCAACCTTAACTATAGCCAGTGTTATCCGCTTTGCCTATAATATTTGTGACACATGGCCAGAACGGGTTAAACATCCTGCAAAATAAATGACTCAAATTCAACCCTTAAAGACATGTGGGAAGATAATGTTTGTGTTTTTGTGTATTTACACATGTATGGGTAGTGGTCAACAATGTAATCAACAATGCTGTATTCTGATAATTCATTTATTTGAGCGTAAGCTTACGTGAGCTACAGCTCACTCCATCAGATACATTCAGTGAAAATTTGTTAGTCTCTAAATAAATTTAAATAAATCTAAATAAATAAATTTGTTAGTCTCTAAGGTGCCACAAATACTCCTTTTCTTTTTGCGGATACAGACTAACACGGCTGCTACTCTGAAATCTGATAATTCAAAGATCAAAAAAAATCCTAGTATTTAAATGAAGTGTAAACATGGCATATCTCTGTAGTCATCTCTCTCTGAAATGTATAGCAAATTGTCGGTGAATGGTGGAGGAACAGGTGATTGTCTTATGTTAAATACCAGTGATAAACTTCCTTATGTTAATCTGTGTGAATAATTAACTATGCTGCTTAGGAAATAAGGGTCTGTTGTTCCCTGAGGGACTCCAACTTGTCAAAGACTAACTGTAATTTATATAAAAGATCCTTGGGTCCTGACCCTTTTTATCTCAGATTAGTTTAAGCTTCATCAGGGGATACAGTATTATAGTACTTACTGTATTTCACAAACTTAAAAACGTTCCTATTTTCTTGTGTATATTGCTATTTACCTTAGAAATGATCCAGTAATCTCCCTCCACATTACCATGACTTTACCAATTTAGCAATTGTATGTTTTCAGCCTGTGACAATGGATGACTTTCATTTGTTAAAACAATCTAGCTCAAGCAAAGCTTGCTCATGTTTAATGGTAATGTTAGATAAATTGCAATATGCCAGGACTACCATGCATACTTCAGAAAGGCAGAATATTAATGTCCTACCAGATGTGTCTAGATAATTAAATTGCATTTTTAAGATGCCAAAAGTTTTTAATAACCAATCTGAAGAGTCTGTAATGTAAGATTCATTATAGTTTAATTCTGAGAGGCGATGAGTCTATGAAATGCTATATAGATCATAAAGTGGGAGTTAGCCAGTTTTCTCATAGGACAAACATTCACATCTAAAAATATATTTGCAATAAATGTAAATCCATACATTTAAATGTATTGCAAGTTATAATATAAATCCAGATCTGCCCTACAGTCTTTCAATGTTTACAGATTGTTTTTTGTACTATGATATAACTGACCCTGGGCAATTACCAAATGCCATTGTTTATATGATATTTTGAATACTATAACTTGCACAGCAAGTCAGGTAAAGGCTAGACTTAGTTTACTGTCAGCCCATAGTAAGGGATACTGCATCTGCACTATCCAAGAGCAGATGAGTGAAGGAACTGTGACTTAATAACAATTTCCTCCTTGACTCCCCCTTATTTCTGGGGGAAAGCAATCTGCTACTGACTGTAATGAGTACCACCAAGGTTCTCAACTGTTTACACACTAGTATTCCCTTCCTACTTTGCCAAAATACATCTTCCTCCCTCTCCATTTAAGATGGGAAAGGCTCAGCTCCACTGACTGCTGCATTGGGGAGAAGCCAAAAATTACAACCATTCGTCATTCCTGTCTAGGCACTCCCATCCCCGAGCTATTAGGGAAGGAGAACAGCCAGTTCTTCAGAGTCCACTCTTTCCTCCACATTCCTAGAGTCTAGCTCACCGTATCATCAGACAAGTAGTTCACTCCTGCAGAAATATTTTGGGATGCAGGGGTAGGGCTTTGGTTAAAAATTCTCAGGAAGCAATTCCCTTCCAAACTTCTACATGTTTTCTTGTGCCACTGGCACTCAGATGACTTCTATATCCCTACCCTTCTACAAATCATGATGAAACCCTGGAATTTCACTCAAAAAAGTGTCGTAATCAGCAACACTCTAATTTTTAGAGAGGCTAGCTGCTTGAGGGTGTGTAAGGAGGGAAGGCCTCAGTTTCAGTCTGGCTGAAAAAGAACTAATGTGAGCAAATGAGGGACCATGTTCATCTTTAATCATGTAGGAGCTTATAGAAGCAGCACGGGCCTATGCAGAATTGGTTGGGGACATACCTGAGGTGAAATCTTCCCTTTCAAGCGCATGGACTCTTGCTTTTATGCAAGGGTGGAATGTTCAACATCAGCTGACTTTCTTTTATGTTCATGTGTGACCCTAAGAACACCTTAATGCCAACTGGCAAGGGGTATACAAGAATATCATACCAGAATCAGAACATGGAGGAAAGAGTGGACTCTGAAGAACTGGCTGTTCTCCTTCCCTAATAGGTAGGGATGGGAGTTCACCGAAGAATGTCATGTCATGGTTTACCAATGAATGTCATGTCAGGTATCAAAGAAAAGCCAGTGTCACACTGGTTATGACTATCATCATAAAATTTATGTGCTGCCATCATCTCAGGTGTTACCTTATAGTTTGTATCAAGGTGTTAATCCCAGAAAAGGTGAAACACTGATTTTCTGCCAGACCAGAGATGTTTATCCATCTACCTATTGAAATATAAACTCAGTATTGTCTCATTTGCAATCAGCAGTCTGAGTTAAATGTGTGTGAATGCTTGTGAAATTTTACAGGAAGAGAAGAACAGCAATGGGAAAAGAGCCTTATCGGGAAGGCGCACTTCAAAGGTTTACTGGACTATAACTGGATGACAAGGAAAGCACCATGTTATCCTGCACCTAAGAAGTAAACAAACAGTATGTTTACATTTATGAAAATGGGATCACAACCAGCCTTGGTTGGAAATGCTGCAGAAGGCTTTTGGTGGAATAAGGCTGTTCAAGACAGGTAATTCACCTATTAAGTTTAGTCTGTAGAAAGTGTGTATTGATTTTGTTTTATATGTAACCCTTCTGTTTCCTTTATCCTTACTCACTAGCTCTTAAATCTAGATCTATGATAAGAAATGTATGGTAGTTTTCACTATAAATATATCTGCGTGCTTTGGTATTACATAAGGAGCTGTTCATAAGTTGAATCAAGTGTGTGTAGTGTTCCCTTGGGGACAGCAAACCTGGTATTACTGTGAGTTTTCAGTGGATAAGGGCCTGGACACTACAGGGGAAATGCTTCAAAGGAGCTTGGGGACTGGGGTGCACCTACTGTTAACCTGCAAGGCAACAAAAGGGCTGGTGTAGACCAGACTGGGTGAATGTCTGGGTGATTAACAGGCTGGTGGTGTCGGGGAGCTAACATCCATTTAAGCATATGCAAGTCTCTTTCTCACTGGAGGTGGGATAGGGGGGAACAAAGTGACTCCCAACCCTGAGCACGGTCATATCTTGTTGGTTATTTATTATTTGTATTGTATAGGAACCCCAGTCATGCACCATTGTATTAAGTGTTGTATATGGAGCCTTGTAAACACCGCACAGTATTCCTATTCTCCCTGCTGTCCCACATGAGTTTATGGTTCTTATATACAACACATTTCTATTGTAGATGCTGATAGTACTCTTTTTTTTCTCTCTATAAGCAATGTTTTAGGGCCAAATCCTGCACCCATTGCTCTGTGACAAAACTGATCTTGACTTCATTGGAACTGAAGTGCAAATAAAAACTGATTTCTTCTTGTGGAGCCACAATTGCAGGGAAGGTGATGTTTTTTAAATTGGGGTGCTCAATATTATTATATGTCAGTAATCACATTTTTATTTTAAAATTACAGTCATACTTATACTTTCAGTTTAATATACACACATTCTAAATTATTCACTTTGTCACTGCACTTAAATTACTAAATTGTCATTTAGTTGCTCATTAGTGAGAGTAATGGTCAATATCTTGCCAAATAGCCTGTGTCCACTAGAAATAAGACTTGCATAAATTAAAAAGGGATATTTTGCTGGTAGTCAATGTACCACAATAATTTATGCTATAAATAAGCACCATGCTATGGCTAGTAGTGTTTAGGCAGCTGTAAAATGCCTTTTGTGTAACTAGGAAGCACATTTTTATATAATTAAGAAAACTGATGAGAGTTAAATGTTGAGGGAATTCAGGTGGTATATTGTCTGAAACCTGCATAATTTTTACATGCTACTAATGTATTTTTAACTTTAGGTATGGTTTTATAATGAAACTGGTGACTATATTTTAACCTGTTAAATGCTAGAGAAACACACTTCTCAAAAGCAACCAGAGGAAGCTTATTAGAGCTGATCAAAAAATGGGAGGAAAAAAAAAATCTCACACACACACAAATCAAAATTTTAAAGTGTTTCCATTTTCCAGGGTCTGAAATGGATTTTTCTTCACTTTTTTTTTGGAAAAACAAACAAATGTTTGTGTATGCTTCCTTCCTTCCCCCTCTTTGCCACTGAGTGCAATAAAATTCATGATGCCCACTACTGGCTTTTTAAAATCTGTAACTTTTCCATAGTTGAGGAAGTTTTGAAAAGTTACAGTCTACAGAGTGGCAAAAGGGAAAATGGGAAATAAAGAAAAATGAAAAACTGAAAAACCTCTCTCTCTAAATAGCATTCACTCTACTGCCTTCAGTGACAAAAAGGAAAAAGAGGAAGGCATCTATATTTCAAATATCAAAATATTCAGGCTTGGGAAAAAAAAACCCAAAGAATATACTGAAACCCAAAAAGCTTCCTATGAAACCTGTTGATTTAGGGGGAAAAGCCATTTTTTTGATCAGAAGAAGGTTTTTGAATTTTTTTTTATCAGCTCAGACTTGCGCTTAGGCAGGTGTTTGTTTCACACACACAGGAAAAAAAAAATAAATAGAGGAAATATTGCTGGTGACTCCTGCCTGGGGAGTTTCCTTTTCACTTGTACTTTCACACCAGCAGCTGGAATTCCTGCAGCAGTCACCTACCCTAGAGTTCCTGCTCTCAGCTTTTCTTTGCTCACTGCTTTCCAGTCAGAGGGGGCAGTAGGTCCCAGGTCTACACCGATTTTGTGGAGGGAAGACTGGTGCTTAACACCAACCAGTTCCTCTTCACAGATCCTACTGCTTGTCCACCTGGCTTCAATCTGCCACATTGTCAGTGGGCCCTTCTTAACTGACTCCGGACTGTGCAGCCAATCAGCACTGTCGAGGTCTTCGAGACCATCCAAGCTGCAGCGTAGATCAAGCAATGATACACACTGTCGAGGAGTGCCCACTAACCAAATTCAGCGGTGGGCTTCGAGAGCTCCATTTGGCCACTAAGAACACCATTACTTGGCTTGGCGAGTACGCAAAGGCTAAATAAATACTGCTCTTTACAAAGTGACGTTTGAGCTTCTTAACTGAAAGAGACCCGAGCAGGAACCCATACAGATTTCCTTCTAGAGAAACCAAGATCCAGCTTATATAGTCTGCACAGCCGGGCATGAGTTTCCAGGGTAGGATAAGATTTGAGTTCTGATCTTAGCTTTTCTACTAACTGGTAATAATATTTTTGTGTAGTTCAGAACCTTTATTAATGACCAAGATCTTATATTGGTGTGCTAAGAAACAGAAAACTATCATTTCCTAAATTTTATAAATGGAGTACCTGAGAGAATGCCCAAGGTCATTCCACGCAGAGGTAGGAGAAGAAACTAGGTCGCTAATGTGACAGAGCCACATCTGCTGTATCACACTGCCTTTTAAAATGAATGTGCCAAATCTATAAGCTGAAACCCGTTGCTGTCACCACTAGACACCACTCTGCTGCTCCCTGAGCTAAGAATAAGAACCCAGGTGTCCAGATAGTGAACATCCCATAACTGCCAAAGTTTGTGTCCCATTCTAATGATTCTTCCTCCACACAGAGGACCACTGCCTACTTCTACTATCTACTAGTTACTCCTTGAGCTTAAGTGAAAGAGGTGAAGCTGAAGGTCCTTGGTACAAACCAATGCAGGGAAAATGGTAACAACGACAGTTCTAGTGCATATACACAAATTGACAGAATTAAGATTCTACAGACAGGACACACCATAATTATATTTAACTTCCCAGTGTTTGACTTTGCAATGTTTTTAGTGTAGATTTAGTAAATAAATAAAGCAAGCCAGCCTCCTCCCCCGCCCTTAAAATTGCACGTATTGCGTGATACCTGCAAGACTCAGAGCAGCTAACGAATTACAGAGCCTTTCCTCTAGAGGTCTCCAGTTGAAAGCTCAGTAGGGATTAACTGCTACCCTGGAGATAAACAGAGGACTTCCCGCACTGGAGCTGTGAAGGCTCGTGCCCTTTCACTAGCACCAGCTTCACACTCCTTTTAAATGCATGGTTACACCCCCATTGTTTGCAAATGAGTTTATTAAATGTGCATAGGTCAAATAGCTGCACAAAACTCGCCACCTGTGCCCTGTCTGCCCTGGCACTGCCTTAGTGGGGAAGGCAGCAGGGGGCACCGCCTCTCTGCCCCCCTCTGACTTCTCAAGGGGTTGTTCCCTCTTTGCTCCGCCACCCCTTTTTTCCTTAAGGGCCAACTCTTGCCTCAACTGCGGGCTGCTTTGCCGGAAAGCCGCCTGTTTGGGGCGCAGGGCCGGGGAAGAGGCCGAAGCAGCCGGTTCATGCCCGGGAGCCCCGTCTGCAGCGCTCCAACCGGGAAGGGACACCATTGGGCTGTGCAGGGGGGAGGGGACTCCGTATAGACGGGTTGCACCTTTTCCTTCCCCTTTAGGGACTGATAAACAGCTGGCTGTACAGCAGTGACAGCCCAGGACGCCGAAGGGCTTGTTAACCTCCCAGCCTTCAGGTCCCTGGCTCCCCCCGCCGCCGCCGCCGTTTTCTTTTCTTTGCAAACCTAAGAGCCTGACAGGGCGCAGAAGGACGAATTCCCTGCTGTCGTTCCGGGATTAGCCCCGGTCTCCGTCAGTCACAGCTCGAGCGACTGAGTCCCGCTGAGGCGCCACTAGCCTCCCTCCGTTTCGTAACAACCGAAAGTAAAAGAGGCCGGGGCGGGCTGCGGGGGAACGTGATTTGCTGTCATTGGTCGCAGCTCTCTCCACCGGTGCTGTCTCTGCGGCCACGTTCCCAGGCTTGTGAGTACTTTACAAACGTCAGCAACATTGTGTTTCTTTGCGTTCAGATGATTATCTCTGTGTTATTGAAAGAAGGACTGTGGTCTGCTTCACTTTTCGGGGTAATCTAATCAGTAGTTTCCAGTCCTGCATTTGCCTCTGATTGCCCCACCGGTTCTTTATAATTTTGCAGTCACCTTGCTGCTGTGGGAAAGACTTACGCAAACAAGGAAAATCAACTGTAGTCAGCGAATGTAACTATGCAGAAAATAGTGCAAAATACACAAAGTAAACGTTGTGAGCGGACGATAAGGAAGTTCCAGTAGTCTTGGGAGCTACTTCTAGCAATGATGGGTTAAATAGCGACAGAAGTGCAGGGTTTTTTAATTGACGGCATCTCTTTAAATCAGGGTCTTGAAATAGCTTAATGACAAGGTGTAATTAAACATCAAGATGTATTACCATAGGACCCTACAACCTAGATGAAGTCCCATTGAAGTAAAGGGTGCTGGGGCATGCTAGCTGATTCCAGTGTTAGGACTGTGCTCTTAACGGGCCACTATGCTAGATGGGGCAAATGCATTAGTAGTTCTGCTCTTTAAAAAAATGACTGTTGTATTTTCCATCTAAAGATAGTCAAATGGCATGGGTCGCCTTGTTTATGCCTGCAAAATTACTTGGATAAAATCCACAAAAGCAAGAAAATTCACCATATTGTGCCCAGGAAGTGTCTTTGAGGGGATCTCTTCCTCTGTCTCTAGCCTGCATACCTATGCCTGGTTCTTTTAAGATATATTTTAATATGGATTACAATGTCAAATACAGTGGAACATGCTAGTAGTTCCTTGTTATAATAATCGGCTTGTGTTATGTGAATACCTGTCAAATGATCAGTGGCAGCCCCTTTGGCCATTATTTACGTTTCCCTGTATTTACATGTGTCCATTTATTTGCCTCATGCAGGACAGGTGAAATAAATACAAAAGTGATCCCTTTTCATTTTGCCCTAAAATAAGGAGACACTCGATATTATAGTGCAATTAGAATTTAATATAAGGAAATATTCTTTACACAGCAGTAACGTTGACCCATGGAATACACTCCCTTGAGAGGTTGTTGACACAAATGTTTTGGCTCGATTTTAAAATAGTTGGGAATAATTTAATTTATAATAAATAATAATTTATAGGACTATTAATGACATTTTAACCATGCAAACTAAAAGAACAAATGGAAGCAACCCTCATGCTTTGAGGTATAAACTGATAGCTTGTTGGGATTCAGATGGGATTTCCTATGATCTACACTGTGCATTCTGAAGTTCACTAGCATTGCTCTGAAGTATTGGACATAAAATGGTCAGACTTTGGTGTAGCAGTGTACTATAAATAACTTAGGCTCTGAGATGTCTCCTCCCTCTTCATTTGGCAGTCAGCTGGCTTTGTGAGAAGATATGCAAGCAAATCTTGAAGCTGTTCAGCAATTAATTTTATGCCAAACTTTAGAACCCTGCCACTTCAACATCTAAAACACTTATAAGCCTTCAGTTTGTTCTGTGTTGACTGCTCCCCTCTACTACATGGTATGGAGAATGAAAACGTGGAAAAGGAAGTAGGAGCTGTGCTGAACAGAAGCCTGGCTATGCTGCAGCATTTTCTTTTTCTCAATTTCATCTATCTCTAGTACTTCTATGCTTATAATTATGGAACTCAGCTTCATGGAGCCTGGGTATTGTGGCAGGGGAGAAGAGGAGCCAAGGAAAAGCTGCCCCCTGCCCCCGACATGGCATATTGTCCTGTTGAATTTAGGGTTGCAAACTGTCTAATCACACAAACCCAAACACCCTTGCCTCGCCCCTTCTCAGGTCCCACCCTGCTCACTCCATCCCCCTGCTCAATCGCTTGCTTTCCCCCATCCTCCCTCAGTTTCACTGGGCTGGGGCAGGGGGGTGGGGTGCGGGAGGGGGTGTGGGCTCTGGGCTGGGAGGTGGGGCTGAGGGGTTTGGAGTGTGGGAAGGGGCTCCGGGCTGAGCCTGGGTCAAGGGTTTGGGGTGCAGGAAGGGTTGCGAGGTGCAAGCTCTGGTAGGGAGTTTGGGTGCTGAAGGGGACTCAGGGCTGGGGTTGGGGGGCAGGTGGGGGTGAGGGCTTTGGGAGGGAGTTTGGGTGCGGGAGGGGATGAGGGCTCTGAGAGGGAGTTTGGATGCAGGAGAGAGCTCCAATCTGGGGTTGGGTGCAGGAGAGGTGCGGGGTGCAGGCTGCAGCTGGGAGGTGCTTACCTTGGGTGGCTCCTGGTCAGTGGCACAGCGGGGCTTAGGCAGACTCTCTGCATGCCCTGGCCTCACGCTGCTCCCAGAAGTGGCTGGCACATCCCTGCGGCCCCAGGGAGCTCCATGCACTGCCCGCGTTCACATGGACTGCCTCCGCAGCTCCCATTGGCTGCAGTTCCCTGCCAACGGGAGCCATGGAGTTGGCACTGGGGGGGAGGCAGAGTGCAGAGCCACCTGCTTTCAGGAGTGGCATGAGGGCAGAGTAGGCAGGGAGCCTGCCTTAGCCCCGCTGCGTTGCCGGAGTGTCAGTGCGTAAAATCTCCCGGTTTGGCTTTAGTAGCCTCCGGGAGATAGGGTGACAAATCGGGAGGGTTGGCAATGCTAGTTGAACTTGTGTTGCAAAATGCATCTAAATTAGTGCTTCTCAGAGACGCTGTGTAGGGAATATGGGTGGTTAGATTTCAGGGGGTGTCAGGGTTTCCTCCCTCTGAACTCTGGGGTACAGATGTGGGGACCCGCATGAAAGACCCCATAAACTTATTTCTACCAGCTTAGGTTAAAACTTCCCCAAGGCACAAATCTTTCCTTGTCCTTGGATAAGTACTGCTGCCACCACCAAGCAAGTTAGACAAAGATTCAGGAAAAGGACCACTTGGAGTTCCTGTTTCCCCAAAATATCCCCCCAAGCCCATTCACCCCCTTTCCTGGGGAGGCTTGAGAATAATCTACCAACCAGATAGGTAAACAAGGTGAGCACAGACCAGACCCTTGGGTTTTTAGGACACTAAAAACCAATCAAATTCTTAAAAAAACAGACTTTATTGTAAAGAAAAAAAAAGAGTAAAAGAAGCACCTCTGTAAAATCAGGATGGAAGGTAACTTTACAGGGTAATAAGATTCCAAACACAGAGGATTCCCCTCTAGACAAAACTTTAAAGTTACAAAAAAACAGGGATAACTCTCCCTCTAAGCATAGGGAAAATTCACAAGCTAAACCAAAAGATAAACTAACGCATTCTCTTGCTATACTTACAGTTTGTAATCTTAGAAGCTTATTCCAGGTATGGTTTTAGGAGAGGTGTTTTTTTTTTTTTCTGCCTGGTCCCTCTCTTTGTCCCGAGAGAACACAAAGAAAAGCCTTCCCCCACAGATTTGAAAGTATCTTCTTCCCTTATTGGTCCTTTTGGTCAGGTGCCAACCAGGTTATCTGAGCTTCTTAACCCTTTACAGGTAAAGGAGGGATTTTATGCTACCCTTAGCTGTATGTTTATGATGGGGGGGGGGGAGGGGGGAATATCTGGCAAGACAGAACAAGGGTTGCCAACTCTTGTGATCTTGGCTGGCGCCAGAGCCAATCTAGTCGTGATGTGAGAAGCTCCAGCCATCCCATGAATTTCAACTCTGTCTTGGGGAAACCCCCCTCTGATGGGCTGCTTTCCCCACTGCCCTGCCTCAGGGGGAACAGTGGCTCTGCAGGCATGTTGCAGGAAGCAAGCAGGACTGTCCCCCTCACCACCATTTTCACAGAAGGGGAGGGGAGAAAAAGAGGGAGCATAAAAAGCCCAACAGCTCAGAATGGCACTGCTCCCGCCGCCCCATCTTCTTTTGTGAACTGTGGGGCAGTTCCTCTGCTTCTCAACTCTCCCTCCCTTGCAACACCAGACCTAGGAAGGGACAGAAGTGGGAGAAGAGGGACCCCACTGCAGCTCACCCCAGGCCTGGGGAGTAGGAAGAAGCTTCCTAGGAGCTGCAGGAGGAGCAGGGATGAGGCAGCAAGGCAGAAGTGGGGGTGAGAACTCCTGCAGCAGGGACCAAATGCTGAATACCTTTGGGAGCACTGGCAATGCTAATTGTCAATACACACAATGGGGATGGGCAGGAAGAGGTCAAAAATCAAGACAGACCAAAACACATTAAAATAATCTCATTTGGGTGGGTGGATGGGGTCTTGCTCATGATTGTTTAACCTTTGAGACTGGCAATACTTGGATTGTGCCTGTTCCTTTACTCTGTAAAATAATGAACATATTATTTGTTTATTTAAAAAAAAGATTCTGCTCTTGTGAATTTCAGCAGACTGCATGCTCACAAGAATAGACCAGACATGCAACAGCTGAGGGCAAAAGAGGCTTAATTTAACAACAAATAAAATTCTGACGCACAGTGTCTACAGAGACCAAGTACAATGTCATTGCAAATTATAATAATACAAAAGAAGGAAAATAATGTTACACTAACTCATACTAACAAGGATATTTTAGTGTGCAGAGCAATGTATATATATTTATATATGGTTGGGCAGTTCTGCTTCTTGTTTTTCTATCCAGTCGTATATTTGGTTAGTCTATTATCTGAGCCATGGATTCTCTACTTGGTATGTTTCAGAGCAGCCGTGTTAGTCTGTATTCGCAAAAAGAAAAGGAGTACTTGTGGCACCTTACAGTTAGTCTCTAAGGTGCCACAAGTACTCCTTTTCTTTCTACCTGGTATGATGACTTCGTCTATAAGAATCACCACTATTCCTGCCAGGCATAATGAGTCTTATTTAAAACTCATCAGAGTTGGACCCAGACCCTGTAGCTGCCTTCCTAATTTTTCGCACAAGCCAGCTGACTTTAGGAGATTTCAAAGAATGGAAGCATATGCTCCGCCATAACAAATGAAAACATTCACTGATGTCAAAAACTGAGGCAGTAAGCCTTAGCTAGAATTAATAAGAATACTGAAATGATTATTTCAAAAATTTCAGCAGCAGATATGAGAATTACTGATTTGAAAAATACAATTGAGAAATATTAATGTGTTATAATGAATGGTTTATGTAACTAATAACATCTCTTAGGCCAATATCCTCCACATTGTGTTTACAAACAAGCAGAAAGCCCCTCTTGTTAAGACCTCTAACTCCAGGGCCATTGCCTCACCCCGCTCGTAGCAGAATAGTAAAAATAAACAATAAAGCCATGAGTTCTTGTGGCTTAAAGAGCCAGAAGAAACAGGGGTCTTGACCTGTACGCACTCTCCTTCAGGTTTCTCCATATCCTTGAGGGCTCAACAACAACAACCCAAGTTCAACAAATTCTACAAGCACTATTCATATGCAAGTGAAGAAATAATTATATACTACAAGGAAAGCACTCCTTTGGACAGCATGGAGGACAAGGTTGTAGGGTTGAAAAAAATTAGTGTGAGATGAAAGACATTTCTACCAAAAATTTAAGGCATGTCTTATCTGTAGTAGTCCCTGATCCTGCAGACACTTAAGCATGTATGCCACTGTAAACATCTGACTAGTCCATAAAGTCAGTGGGACTACTCACATGGTTAAAGTTACGCATGTGTTTTTAGGACCAGCACTTTTTAATTTGGAAATGGTGCCCCAGATGAACTGGCTGCTCCTTTCTTTCCTGCCTGGGGCTGGGCTCCTGTGCTGGACCTGCAGTTCATTTCTCTCCCTTTCTGCCTCCTAGGCTCTCTGGACTGGAATGACTGCTATTTCTGTTCTCTGCGCAACACATGGATTTCCTAGATGGATGGCTGCACCAATAGAGAGGTGGTCATCAGAAATAGGGCACTCACTTGCTACATTACAAAATGTGGAAATTAAAAGGTCAGCATATTTTCAGCAGCATTAAGGAAGGAATGGATGCTCAAATTAGGTGCAAAACTGATTACTGAATGAAAATTATCTAAGCTTTTATATGACATACAATTCTAAAAGGTCAGCCAGATGTGGCCTTAAATAAAAGGGGCTATTTATCACATTTTACTCCAGCTAAGTCACTGGTTGACATTAAGCATAGACCCAGACTTCTGGAAAATATTAGTTATTTGGCTGCCAAACAGTTGTAACTCGGCACTGGAGAGTTCAAAAATCTAGGAAATTTTATGGAATATAATTTTTATATATTTATATATTTCAGTATACTGACATTTCACAAGAATAGATGGTTATGTGTGAGGGAAAGTTACTCACATGTGAGCCTTTCACTACAGAGAAAATGTGCACTAACTTATTGTAGAGTCTCAAACAATGCATTTTATCAATAAAATTAGCTATGCAGCCTCCTTTGTAGTAACAGCATTCCATCAGGTCTCTTAGAACAGATTTTACTTAGAATAGATTGACATCTAAGGTTGGTCAAATTTTGCACCTACTAACCTTGATTAGATTAATGTTCCACTAGCATATATAATGCTATTTGTAAAGTGACATATTTGGACTTTGACTAAGTTGTCCAACAGTTGACTAATGCAAAGCCAAGAGACCTATCACAATTAGTGATGAGGGTGAAAACACTGGCTGTCAAGAACAGGAAAAATTGATTTGTTTGAAAGAAAAGCATGTGCTGTGCAGCTTGGTTACTAATATAATCTTGCAAATTCTAGCAAACTCAAGTTTTTCCTTGTGACTTCTCTAATCAAAATCTGTTTGTCTGAAAGATCCACAACTTCTGATTCTGGACTCTTCAGTAAACTGAAGATTTGTCCAAATTGAAATAGGCTTCTCGACTTTTTCACATTAGCCTTGATTGTGTGTGTATATTTCCATACGTTGACCTGTTTCTTTCACATGCTGTAGAAGATGGAAGAAGCTAAAGTAAATGGGAAGCAACAGGAATCCGAGATTGTTTGTACAAAGGCCTTGCCATCATGTTGTAGGAGTAATATGCTTGGCAGATTCCCAGATTGTACTCCTGGACCAAATACCTGAAGAGGTTCTGCAACATTTGAAAAGTACTTTTCCAACATCTGGTCTAAGTGTGTTGCTTGTTTAAGAATACAGTCAAATGCTGTAACAATGCTATCATCACTAACATTGCTACTTTTAATCCAAGAAGTTTGCAGCAGCATATATTGGTTTGTAAATAAATTCCTCCCGTCTGCAAAATAAAATCCTTCACTTTTACTTCTTCGTGACTTGTGAGTGGAGATGCACTTATTCTCAAAAACAGTAAACTTTATCTTTGCCATAAATTGAGGAATGTCTGACAAAATTACTTTGTCTGATTCAGATACAGTGATTGCAGAAGCAATCGCATGTAGAATCTGCAGAGAGTTCTTCAGGTGAACACAGATGATATGACAGTGTGTCATACCCTTTTAAATACTTTAAGATTTTCAGTTATCACTGTTTCTTGAAAAGATTCTTTGTTTTTAATAAACTGTCAAATGACATAACATTTCCCTATTTTGTTTTGCTGGAAAGTTTCAGAGTTACCATTTTTATCCTTATCATGGTTTTTATCCTACTACTTCTTAAAGACAGCAGCTGCAATATGAGTAGTTTAAATTTATTTTATAACTTCTTTTGCTCTTGTAAAGATGTTTTCCAATATGCCAACCTTCATAAAGTCATTAAGAAGCAGGTTTAGGCCACAGGAAGCACAGCCTCTTGCAGTAGTATGTGGATATTTGTCCATTATAATATCCCTTGCTGCTTTCATATTAGTGGCATTATCAGTCATCAGAACAAATACTTTCCCACTTCCAATCTTCTTTAGTACTTCACATATTTCACTGATATACTCTGTAGTTTGTCTGTTCTCAGTAGTATATACCTCAATAGTATTCATCACCATGTATTTTTTGAAAGCTTTCCCCGTCCCATTTTGGGCTTATGTCCTGCCCTCCATTCCCGTGTCTGTTGGTGTTGAGGTTTGGCACCACCGCCATTTTGAACTTTTTAAAGAAAAATTATTTTTATGTTTGAACAGGGGGAATGTTGCGTGCTTGTGCTTTGATATGTTTGGTTGATTGTTTAGAGAAAAAGTTTGAAAGAATAGAAAGAGGGGCCTTAAAGATTAAAAAAGAAAGATTTGGTTAGGTTTAGAGGATAAAAGGAAAGAAAAGTTATTAAACAAAAGAAAGAGTGTTTGGTTAGGTTTAGTAAGGGTCAGATGATTTTAAAGGACTAGTCTGGCATGTTATTAAAGAATCAAAATTTTTTGAAATAAATTTAAAATGTTTATTAAATATAAAGTTAGGTTAAAAAAGAACACAGAGCAGAAAAAAGTGAATTTTATAAAGCAGAGACTGTTTAGTAAGCACATGGTAAAAAATTATAAAGGCAGGTTAATAAAGAAACATTTTAAAACTTGAAAATATTAAATATAAAGGTAGGTTAAGAAAAGAGAATTTAAAAATATTAAATAGGTTAAAAGAGCACTTGGCAGTAAAAAGGGAATTTTATAAAGCAGAGACTGTTTAGTAAGCACATGGTAAAAATATAAAGGTCGGTTAATAGGAAAGCATTTAAAATTTGAAATATAAGGATAGGTTAAGAAAAGAGGATTTAAAAATATTAAATAAAAGAAACATTTTAAGATGGCAGAAAAGAAAGCCCCTTTGCAAAGGGCAAAGATAGGTAGCACGTGGTTGAATCAGAGAGAGATCTTACACTTGTGACTGTTCCTATGGAAAGAGAGAGATGCCAAGGCTTAAAACCCCTCAGGTTAGTTATCTCCACCTTTGGGTCAGACCAATCAGATGCTGTTCTAAGCTGTGTCATAGAATACATTTTCCTGAACCAATCCTATAGTCCCAAGATTTTTAAACAAGAACCATCTTCCTCCCCTCCCCTCACTACCTCCCCTTTAACTGCCTTCTGTTAGATGTCCAGAACGTAGAGATAAGAAGTTTTGTTCCTTTTCAAATTTTTGAACAAAAGCAAGTAATAGTTATATTAAGTTTTGTAAAGGAATAAAGCTTTATTTTATAATCACTTAAAAAGACAAGCCTATTTGAAGAAACAGCCTTTATTTATAGGTGTTTTAATAAAATATGAGCATGCAGAAATACCCCAGGGTTAAACTATAGACCACCAGTTTATCAAAGTAATTTATAGTAATAAAAAAATTTCCCCTATGCTTTTGCTAGCGTTGGTTATTTTTTAGTGAGGACAGTTTGAAGCAGCCTTTCGAAGTTAGTGGATTAGAAAAGAAGACCGCTTTGCAAGACAAGCCTATCTGAAGAAATATCCCTCCATTTAACACTTTTACAGGTGTGTTCCAATAAAAAATGAGCATGCAGAAGCATCCCAGGGTTAAACCCACAATCCCTTACTAACAAATAGGGTTTAAAAGCTTTTCCCTATGCTTTCAATGAGGACAATTTGAAGCTGCAGCAAAAACAGCATCTTTGAGCCAGTGGATCAGAGATAAGAAGATTGCTTCTTTCCCTGCTTTTTAACCAATAATCTTAACCTTTGTAAAGGAATAAACGCTTTAAAAGACAAGCCAATTTGAAGTAACAACCCTCCATTTTGCACTTTTACATATGCATTTCAATAATAAGTTAGTATGCAGAAACCATCCCGGGGTAAAACCACGGACAAACTGTTTATAAAAGTAATTTATAGTGATATTGTTTTCCCCCTGTGTTTTAGACTAACTTCATTTTTTAGTGAGGACAGTTTGAAGCAGCATGCTTTTGCAGGAAAGCCACTTTAGCAAAAACAGCATCTGTGAGGCAGTGGATCAGAGATAAGAAGGCAGCTTCTTCCCCCACTTTTTAACAAATACAAGTGAAAGTTATATTAAGTTTTGTAAAGGAATAAACACTCTAAAAGGAAAGCCTATATGAAGATACAGCCCTTTTTAAAACATTTTTACAGGTGTGTTTCAATAAAAAAAAGGAGCATGCAGAAACACCCCAGAATTAAAACCACAGAACCTTAGTAACAGTTAGTTTATATTCCCCATATTCTGTAATCCACTGGACCAGAGAGAAGTTTATTTTCCTCCCCACTTTTTAACAAATCCATGTGAAAGTTATATTAAGCTTTCATTTTCTTAGGACTTCTAGATTTAAGTATGAATTTTTCTGTTGTATTATCAGAATGTCTTTGTTTTTAAATGTTTGCATCCCATGTGCTGAGACACAGGTACAATCTCCTGTGTTTGTTTTGGGTCCATAGGTTTTATTAAAATAATACATCACAGGCTGGAGCTGTGGCTTTCTCTGCATTTTACAAACCGATAAGACTAATTAGGCTAGCCAGTGATCCAAGCACCATAGTCTGCCTTAGCAATGCTCTAGGGCAGGAGTTCTCAAACTGGGGGTCGAGACCCCTGAGGGGGTCACGAGGTTATTACATGGGGGAGTCGCGAGCTGTCAGCCTCCACCCCAAACCCCACTTTGCCTCCAGCATTTATAATGGTGTTAAATATATTTTAAAAATGTTTTTTAATTTATAAGGGCAGTTGCACTCAGAGGCTTGCTATGTGAAAGGGATCACCAGTACAAAAGTTTGAGAACCACTGCTCTAGGGGGTCAACCCTTCCGTTTGCTTGTTGTTTTACACAGACTTCTTTCCTAACTTTTTAAACACTGGCTTCAGAGTAGCAGCCGTGTTAGTCTGTATTCGCAAAAAGAAAAGGAGTACTTGTGACACCTTAGAGACTAACCAATTTATATGAGCATAAGCTTTCGTGAGCCAGAGCTCACTTCATTGGATGCATTCAGTGGAAAATACAGTGGGGAGATTTATATACACAGAGAACATGGAACAATGAGTGATATCATACACACTGTAAGGAGAGTGATCCCTTAAGATGAGCTAATACCAGCAGGAGAGCGGGGGGGCGGGGAGGGAGGAAGGGGAAGAAAACCTTTTGTAGTGATAATCAAGGTTGGCCATTTCCAGTAGTTGACAAGAACATCTGAGGATCAGTGTGTGTGTGTGTGTGGGGGGGGGGAATAAACATGGGGAAATAGTTTTACTTTGTGTAATGACCCATCCACTCCCAGTCTCTATTCAAGCCTAAGTTAATTGTATCCAGTTTGCAAATTAATTCCAATTCAGCAGTCTCTCGTTGGAGTCTGTTTTTGAAGTCTTTTTGTTGTAATATTGCGCCTTTTAGGTCTGTAATTGAGTGACCAGAGAGATTGAAGTGTTCTCCGACTGGTTTATGAATGTTATAATTCTTGATATCTGATTTGTGTCCATTTATTCTTTTACGTAGAGACTGTCCAGTTTGACCAATGTACATGGCAGAGGAGCATTGCTGGCACATGATGGCATATATCACATTGGTAGATGTGCAGGTGAACGAGTCTCTGATATGTGGCTGATGTGATTAGGCCGTATGATGGTGTCCCCTGAATAGGTATGTGGACACAGTTGGCAACGGGCTTTGTTGCAAGGATAGGTTCCTGGGTTAGTGGTTCTGTTGTGTGGTGTGTGGTTGCTGGTGAGTATTTGCTTCAAGCTGGGGGGCTGTCTGTAAGCAAGGACTGGCCTGTCTCCCAAGATCTGTGAGAGTGACGGGTCGTCCTTCAGGATAGGTTGTAGATCTTTGATGATGCGTTGGAGAGGTTTTGGTTGGGGGCTGAAGGTGATGGCTAGTGGCGTTCTGTTATTTTCTTTGTTGGGCCTGTCCTATAGTAGGTGACTTCTGGGTACTCTTCTGGCTCTGTCAATCTCTTTCTTCACTTCAGCAGGTGGGTATTGTAGTTGTAAGAATGCTTGATAGAGATCTTGTAGGTGTTTGTCTCTGTCTGAGGGGTTGGAGCAAATGCGGTTGTATAGTAGAGCTTGGCTGTAGACAATGGATCGTATGGTGTGATCTGGGTGAAAGCTGGAGGCATGTAGGTAGGAATAGCTGGCAGTAGGTTTCTGGTATAGGGTGGTGTTTATGTGACCATCGCTTATTAGTACCGTAGTGTCCAGGAAGTGGATCTCCTGTATGGACTGGTCCAGGCTGAGGTTGATGGTGGGATGGAAATTGTTGAAATCATGGTGGAATGCCTCAAGGGCTTCTTTTCCATGGGTCCAGATGATGAAGATGTCATCAATATAGCGCAAGTAGAATAGGGGAGGGATACAATTAACCTAGGCTTGAATAGAGACTGGCAGTGGATGGGTCATTACAGAAAGTAAATCGATTTCCCCATGTTTATTCCCCCCCCCCCCACTGTTCCTCAGACGTTCTTGTCAACTACTGGAAATGGCCCACCGTGATTATCACTACAAAAGGTTTTCTTTCCCTTCCTCCCTCCCACCCCTGTTCTCCTGCTGGTATTAGCTCATCTTAAGTGATCGCTCTCCTTACAGTGTGTATGATAACACCCATTGTTTCATGTTCTCTGTGTATATAAATCTCCCCACTGTATTTTCCACTGAATGCATCTGATGAAGTGAGCTGTAGCTCATGAAAGCTTATGCTCAAATAAATTTGTTAGTCTCTAAGGTGCCACAAGTACTCCTTTTTTTAAACACTGTTCAAATTTTAACAAATGGTGAGATTACACTGAAAGACACTTTGTGAAAGTTTTCAAAAGTATTTTATTTCATTTTCTGATTGTGAAAGACAAAAACCATCGCTTTGTGACTGCATGAAGCTCAGATATAGCCTATCTGAAGAACACCCCCCTCTCGACTTCCCCCCCCCCCATACTTTTAACACTTGCTAAACATGCAGTGTTTCATTATATTAAATAAAGGTTTTTTTAACATTTAACATGAGAATACAGCATTGACTGAGATGCAACATAACATGACCTTTTTAAAGGATATTCCGTATGCAGTGAGGCCTATTTGAAGCATTTTGGTTTTGTTGGTTTTGTTTGTTTCAAAGTTTAACATGAAAAAACAGTATTGACTGAGCTGCAACAAAACAAGGCCACTCTTAGGGATATTTTGTAGAAGTTTTGTGAACTAAAAATGTTTAAGATACTAGCCCATTCTTTTAAAAAACAGTATTTTTAAAGTACCAAAACGGCAACTGGCTAAGAATATGAAAACTAGCAATTGAGGGGAGTTTACATGTGTGTGTTAATAAAAAAAAAATGTTTTTTAAAGTTTGGATTTATACAAAATACACAAGAAAAAATTAGCTTATGTAAAAAAGTTAGTCGTCCCCCCCCTCCCCCCGCCCCCCTCCCCGAGATAAGGAGTCAGCCCCCTCACTGACCCACTTTCTTCTTTTCTAATGTTTTTTTAAAATATAAACCGAGGACAAACAATTTTTTTTAAAAAGCCACAGTGATCAGGCCATGGGGTAAGAAAGCTGTTCTGAGTTTTAGGGGGAATGTTGATCACTCTTTTAGTGAAAGTTTGTAGGCAGCCATTCTGTGTTAGTTGTTATGCTTTAGCACGGGCAAGCGCTTGTCATTTGGAAATACTTTCCCACTTTATGAGGTATTATCTCCCCCATTCTATGGCCTATCAGAAATATTAACAAAAACAAACTTAAAGATATGTTGTAGCAGTGCCTGCAAAGCAACAATTTCACTGGCTTACAAAAGCTGTTTTTGCTAACAGTGGTTTTGCTGCAAAAGCATGCTACTTCAGATTGTCCTTACTAAAAAATAACCAATGTTAGTCTAAAACATAGGGGGAAACTTTTTTATCACTATAAATTACTTCTATAAACAGGTTCTCTGTGTTTTTAACCCTGGGATGTTTATGCATGCTAATTTATTATTGAAACACACCTATGTAACGATGCTTCCTCTGGCGGGACACTGCTGAGAGTATCAATACAGCACAAATTGCTTAGAGCAGGGCAGTGACAGCCCAAAGCTGGGGTTTTTCCACTTATAAGGCACACCAAATCAGTCAGACAGAGAGGACTTTGGTTTTACCCCACTGGCTAATCATAAGTCATACAATCAATTCCCTTGGACACTCCAGTTTCTCAGTATCACCACTAGTGCCACTCGTTATGGGGATGAATGGTTATGAAAACCAATACCCCAGTAAAAGAAAAAAGGTTCTCTCGATCCCAATGGACCACGCCCCAGACCCAGGTCAATGTACCAGTAAGATCTGACCCACAAATCACGCTGTTGCCAATCCTTTAGAATCTAAAATCTAAAGGTTTATTCATAAAAAGAAAGAAATATAGATGAGAGCTAGAATTGGTTAAATGGAATCAATTACATGCAGTAATGGCAAAGTTCTTGGTTCAGACTTGTAGCAGTAATGGGATAAACTGCAGGCTCAAGTCAAGTCTCTGGAGTACATCCACAGCTGGGATGGATCATTCAGTCCTTTGTTCAGAGCTTCAGTTTGTAGCAAGGTTCCTCCAGAGATCAGAAGCAGGACTGAAGACAAGATGGAGGAGATGGCAGCAGCCTTTTATAGTCTCTTGCCATGTGGCCTCTGCTTTCTTTGTTTCAAAGACAAGCTATGCAGCACATAGCACAAAAAACCCTTAGGTTTCAGAGTAGCAGCTGTGTTAGTCTGTATTCGCAGAAAGAAAAGGAGTACTTATGGCACCTTAGAGACTAACCAATTTATTTGAGCATAACCTTTCGTGAGCTACAGCTCACTTCATCGGATGCAACATTATGCTCAAATAAATTGGTTAGTCTCTAAGGTGCCACAAGTACTCCTTTCCTTTTCTTAAAAAAACCTTAGAGTTCTGTCCCTGCATGCCTTGCTGAATCACAAGGTGTATCTGCCTTCTCTTAATGGGTTGATTGTATAGCTGATGGTCCTTAATGGGCCATCAAGCAGGCTAGGCAGTGCTGACACCAAATTGTCTGGGGTGTCACCCAGAAGCATAGCACAAATACAGACAGTATAGAGCCAATACTTATAACTTTAAATACAAAAATGATACACGCGTACAGATAGCATAATCATAACCAGCAAACCCTAACCTTGTCCTAGACACCTTATTTGACTCTCGTTAAACAAGATTTGGTGCCACTACAGGACCTTGGTTGCAACAGTGATCTATAAGGTCCCAGTTCATGTTAATAACATCACACCCCCAACACAAAATTGATGCAGGAAGGGGTGAGACAAACATCGCTGACTGCATCCCAAGAACTCCCTATCCTTGGTAAGTAAGTAAGTATATACCAATACTATTACTACAGCTAGTATTGGTATATAACAGAAATGGGTTATCAAAGTCATGTTCAATAATATGACTGAATTTCTTTACAAACTCAAGGTAAAACTTGGTTAGAACAATAGTGTTTGGATCTGCTCTTGCAGCATGGTTCCTGTATGTCTTGTGTGATCTTGCCAAGAGCTAAAGAACATAGCTACTTTAACCATACAACCTCTAGCAAATCTTTGGAACCCAATTAATATCAAGACAATGTAAATATTAAAAATCTTGGCATTTAGCTGTGAAAGCAATACGGTAGTGTGCCTCAGTTTCCCTTTTCATACAGCACATCAGGTCTGGAATGTCTTTTCTCCTATGAAAATTTCTAAGACTGTTTACAGCCATTAATGGTGAAACATCACTATAACAAGGCCTTTTAACATAAAGCGTGTTCTTATGTATTCCTTTTAACATGTTCAAGGGTTTTTTCAAAAGATTAGGCACATTGTACATTTTTACAGTTCTTAGTAATAGCAACACATTAGTTACAAAAATCACCATTAGCAATAACAACAAATTCATTGCAGGTCTCCATTTACAATCATTTTTATTATGCCACGCCTTTGGCTCAATACCATTGGGATTTGGGCCTTTTAGGGTTACCCTGTGGCTTCCCTTGGCAAAATTAAGTTCTCTTTTTTCCTCCTTGTTCTGTAGAATCAAACCCTGATTTCTTTTGCTTAACAGAATCCACTGGCTGATTGGGTGTGATCTCTTTGCTAACCGCTATTAGCAAGTCTTTCGTCTCTCTGTCAGCCAAGTAATTTGCACCAACACAGACAGGAGCTTGTTCACCAGTTTTTAGAGCCTTAACTGCTACCAATTCCAAGGCTGCACTCTGTCTTAAAGAGATACCATCCATTTTCACTAGCAAGTTAGACTCCTCAAGGTTCTGTGGTCCTTCCATTACCAACCTCTGCTTCCACATGAAATCAGATGTTAAGTCCACTGAGAGACTACAAGTCATATTCAAAGTGTCTAGAGCTGAGAGTATACCTGCCATCCCCTGCATTCCTGGAGAGATTAACTGCACAGCTGTTCTGCTCTGCAGACTCAGCTACCCAGTCTTCCCTCTGAACCTGAGACACAGACTGTTCACTTAAAGAATTATCATAGAGACATTCCTCTCTTAACAACGTTGTCTTCCTAACAAACTGGTCAAACACAGCCTCTTGTTTATAGGGCTGTTCAACTTTCTTAACAGCTTTTACTCCATCTAAGACCTTCTTAAAGCTATCCACACTGGGTCTTTCAAAAGGAAAGTCAGTGGATCCATTCACAACAGAAAATTTCTGGCTGTTAGGAACTGAAATTTTCTTGATTAATGACAGGTTTCAGAGTAGCAGCCGTGTTAGTCTGTATTCGCAAAAAGAAAAGGAGGACTGGTGGCACCTTAGAGACTAACCAATTTATTTGAGCATCAGCTTTCGTGAGCTACAGCAACTCCCTGAAAAAGCACAAGAACAAATCTGCACAGACACACCCCTGGAACCCCGACCTGGGGTATTCTGTCTGCTACTCAAGATCCATAAACTGGGAAATCCTGGACGCCTCATCATCTCAGGCATTGGCACCCTGAAAGCAGAATTGTCTGGCTATGTAGACTCCCTCCTCAGGCCCTACGCTACCAGCACTCCCAGCTATCTTTGAGACACCACTGACTTCCTGAGGAAACTACAGTCCATCAGTGATCTTCCTGAAAACACCATCCTGGCCACTATGGATGTTGAAGCCCTCTACACCAACATTCCACACAAAGATGGACTACAAGCCATAAGGAACAGTATCCCCGATAATATCACAGCAAACCTGGTGGCTGAACTTTGTGACTTTGTCCTCACCCATAACTATTTCACATTTGGGGACAATGTATACCTTCAAATCAGCGGCACTGCTGTGGGTACCCGCATGGCCCCACAGTATGCCAACATTTTTATGGCTGACTTAGAACAATGCTTCCTCAGCTCTCGTCCCCTAATGCTCCTACTCTACTTGCGCTATATTGATGACATCTTCATCATCTGGACCCATGGAAAAGAAGCCCTTGAGGAATTCCACCATGATTTCAACAATTTCCATCCCACCATCAACCTCAGCCTGGACCAATCCACACAAGAGATCAACTTCCTGGACACTACAGTACTAATAAGCGATGGTCACATAAACACCACCCTATACCAGAAACCTACTGACAGCTATTCCTACCTACATGCCTCCAGCTTTCACCCAGATCACACCATACGATCCATTGTCTACAGCCAAGCTCTACGATACAACCGCATTTGCTCCAACCCCTCAGACAGAGACAAACACCTACAAGATCTCTATCAAGCATTCTTACAACTACAATACCCACCTGCTGAAGTGAAGAAACAGATTGACAGAGCCAGAAGAGTACCCAGAAGTCACCTACTACAGGACAGGCCCAACAAAGAAAAAGGAATGCTTCCGATTAAGTGAGCTGAAGCTCATGAAAGCTTATGCTCAAATAAATTTGTTAGTCTCTAAGGTGCCACAAGTACTCCTCTTCTTTTCTTGATTATATCACTTCCACAGCCTTCCGCAACAGCAAACTGCTTGCACGGATTACCATGAGGATTTCTTTCCCTAGGAGCTTCTCTAAGCAACAATTCACCCCTCACAGAAATTCTTCCCTTACCCTCTTCACCTAGGTCTTGCTCTAAAGGAACACTTTCCTGAGCAACAACAGACTCTTTCTGGGGTTTATTTACACCCAGGATTACCTTTGGCCCATCAGGTGGACTCCTACACCATCCCCTTTCAGGCAAATTTATAGACTCACTAGATAAAAGGTTAGAAGCATTCTCCTTCCCTTTGCCACACACAAGTTCAGGAATCTTTTCCTTCTTGCTAGAAGTTTCCAAACTGTCAGTAGGTAACACAATTAAATCACCTTTATGCTTTTCTTGTGCCCTGACTAGGATATCACCCTGATCAGACAGAATTAAGAATTTTATTCAGATGATGTTAAAATAAAAAAGAAAATGGTACAGAGTTTAAGCATAGAAGTTTCTGGTTATCCAGGAATAACATACAGATTATCAAGGGATGCGAAGTTCGGTTTAGCGCTACACTCTTTCCCAGCCACACATTAGCAACAGGCAAAATACAAGCACCAGAATTGTCTGGTGTCTGGGATTTTGCTAGGACACTAACTGGATGCAACCTAGTTACAGTGCCATTCTCCCAAGCAGACACAAATTCAGGACCATTCCCTTCCTGGGCTTTAGTTGAATCCAGAACCAACTCTGAGACAACTGTACTATTCTCAACCATCACAGGCTGAAAGGCACCTTCTGTCTGCTCCACAGACAAAGAAGAGCTGGAGAAACTTCCCCCTTAACAGACACACAGTTTGGGATTTCCTTTCCCTTGTCCCAGCACACAGGGCTGTTCACAGACAACTGCTTGGAGGCTGGGGTAGCTCCCTCCTTAGGCAAGTCATTACCCCTAACAGACACAGGCATATTTTCTTCACTGTCACAATTCTCCACACAGGTAACAGGTAAGGTATAGGGACACTCCTCTTCCACTATCCTTGCCTTCCCAAACTGCTGACTAGATAAACTCTCAGCTCACAAGGCTGCCTAGGCTTATCCAAACTTTCCTTACCAGGCACATTGCCACTCCCAACAGATAAACTTCTGCTCTTCTCACTACACTTAAGGCATGGCTACACTTGCAGATGTACAGCGCTGTGAGTTAAACCCTCCTTCGTAGAGCGCAGTAGGGAAAGCGCTGCAGTCTGTCCACAGTGCCAGCTGCAAGCGCACTGCCGTGGCCACATTTGCGGCACTTGCAGCGGCATTGGGAGCGGTGCATTGTGGGCAGCTATCCCACAGAACACCTCTTCCCATTCTGGCGCTGTGGCTTGTGGGAAGGGGGCAGGGGCTGCGGGGCATTCTGGGTCCTGTCCCAATGCCCCGTGATGCATTGGTTCGCATCCCAGCATTTCCTTTGCTTCCGTCCACATTTGGCGCCAACGTTTTTTGCACTGCGCGCTCTGTGTTCCCTTTTGGTTTGCGGGAATGGAGCCCGAATTGCTGAGGAGTATGCTGACTAATCTCGCCAGCGCATCACGTTTGGCAGTTGAGTTATTCCTTAAGATCCAAAGCAACAGTGAGGACTCTGACGATGCTATCGACTGGAGTAACGCAAACGACATGAGTTTGCTTATTTGCATTCATGGACGTGCTCACCCCCGTGGAATGCCACTTTTGGGCTCAGGAAACAAGCATGAGTGGTGGGATCACATCGTCATGCAAGTCTGGGATGACGAGAAGTGGCTGCAGAACTTTCGGATGAGAAAAGCCACTTTCATGGGACTGTGTGAGGAGCTCGCCCCCACCCGGTGGCTCAAGGACACGAGGTTGAGAGCTTCCCTGAAGGTGGAGAAGCGGATAGCTATTGCAATCTGGAAGCTGGCAACTCCAGACAGCTACCGATTGGTCGCTAACCAGTTTGGAGTGGGAAAGTCAACTGTTGGAATCGTGTTGATGCAAGTTTGCAGGGCCATTAATTGCATCCTGCTCAGAAGAACCGTGACTCCGGGTAACGTGCATGACATTGTGGCTGGCTTTGTACAAATGGGTTTCCCTAACTGCGGAGGGGCGATAGATGGGACGCATACTCCAATTCTGGCACCAGCCCACCTAGCCTCCGAGTACGTTAATCGGAAGGGGTATTTCTCTATGGTTCTCCAGGCGCTTGTGGATCACTGTGGGCGTTTCATTGACAATAATGCAGGCTGGCCCAGAAAGGTGCATGACGCACGCATCTTTTGTAACACTGGCCTGTTGAGGAAGCTGCAAGCCAGAACGTTTTTTTCCCAGACCAGAAGATCACCGTAGGGGAAGTCAAAATGCCCATTGTGATCCTTTGAGACCCCGCTTACTCTTTGATGCCGTGGCTCATGAAACCCTACACAGGGAGCCTTGACAGCAGCAAGGAGCAGTTCAACAACAGGCTGAGTCGGTGCAGAATGACTGTGGAGTGTGCTTTTGGCCATTTAAAGGATCGCTGGTGCTCTCTGTATGGGAAGCTAGACCTGGCCGATAACAGCATCCCCGTGGTTATATCCGCGTGCTGTACCCTCCATAACATTTGTGAAGGGAAGGGTGAAAGATTCACTCAGACATGGAACTTGGAGGTTCAACACTTGGAGGCTGAATTTGAACAGCCAGGGCTATTAGAGGGGCCCAACATGGGGCTGCAAGGATTAGGAATGCCTTGAGGGAGCAATCTGAGGCTGAAAGCCAACAGTAATGTCTGGTGTGCTGCCCTGCACGGGAGTGAAGTGTGGTAGGAATCTGTGTTTGCTACGTATAATACACTGACTTGCGGTGCCTGTTGATTTCCTGGGCTAAGGTTTCGTTTACGTTATGCAATAATAAAGAATGTTTTCAAAGCCAAAAAACCCCCCATTTATTGAAAAGAAACACAACACAACTGCTTGGGAAACACAAAGGGCAATGATGTGGGTTGGGGAATGGTAAATCACAGATTTGCGAATGCCCTGTCTGGAGTGCTGTGCAATGTGTGCTGCACTTTAGGATGGCTATACTGCATGGTGATGGGGGTTGAGTGCAGTGGGTAAGGGTCATAGTTTTCAGGGCTGGGTGGTGAAGCTACAAGGTGTTGGAGGCAGCGGGTGGCAGTAAGAACCCAGATGTTGGGGAAAGTCGTTTGGAGGTGACATGGTGGCACAAGGGAAAGAGTTTTGGGACAAGGGCTGCGGGGGGCAATAGTGTTCCACCTGCATGGCTACGAGTGCCTGGATCGAGTCTGCTTGGCGCTCCATTATGCTTATCAGCCGCTCTGTGCTTTGGTGCTTGGGGACCCTCCTTTCACTCTCCTGCCACTCCTGCACTTTTTTATTTTCATTAGTTGAATGCTGCATGACTTCATGCAGCATGTCCTTTTTGCTCCTACGTGGCCTCTTCCTGATTCTTTGCAGCCTCTCGGCCATCGATAACACAGATGGTTGAGCTCTCAAGGTTGCATCTGTAAAATGCAACACTTAACAGAGGCAGCATTGTTCACACCAGACAGAGGAGTGATTCCCCCGTACTCAAGGGCAAGCACAATCTACAGTAAGCCTAACCAAATCTTTTTTTTTTTAATCTTTAAGGCCTCTCTTTCTATTCTTTCAAGCTTTTTCTCTAAACAGTCAACCAAACGTATCAAAGCACAAGCATGTAATATTCCCCCTATTCAAACATAAAAATTTTTAAAAAATAATTTCAAAATGGCCAAACCTCAACACCAATGGAAACGGGAATGGAGGACGGCACATAAGCCCAAAATGGGGTGTGAAAACCTGTCAAAAAATAAATGGTGATGAATACTATCAAGGTATATGTGACGTGCCCCTGGTGTTATCTGGACCAGTGATCTGCTAGGTCACTCCAATCCTTGACTCTGGGAGCCAGCCTTACTCTGCTCTGCTGTGAGAACCGCCACTCCTGGGCTGTTCACACACAGCCTCTAGCATGTAAACTGCTCCCAGCTATGTAAGTGAGCGCTTTTGGCCAGCTGCTGCTTGGATTGTGCAACCGAATGACACTAGCCAACATCTCCGGTACCAGACACAACCCTAGGAACCTCCGTCTTGCATTGTCCTGTTATGCCCGCTGGACACTGCAAGTTTATGAGTTCGTCAATTTAATGAAGAAGTTGATATGTACCAGGCTTGTTATCCCAAGGGGAGTCTCTGACATGATCCAAACCAAACACACTGCTTCAGGTAGAATAAACAAATTTATTAACTACAAAAGATAGATTTTAAATCAAAGCACAAGTCAGATTTGGTCAAATGAGAAAAGCAAAACGCATTCTAAGCTGATCTTAACACTTTCAGTGCCCTTACAAACTTAGATGCTTCTCACCACAGGCTGGCTGGTTGCCCTTCAGCCAGGCTCTCCCCTTTGATCAGCGCTTCAGTCACTTGGTGTGGTGTCCGTAGATGGAGGTGGAAGAGAGAGAACATGGCAAATGTCTCTCCCTTTTATCATGTTCTTTCTTCTCTCTTGGCTTTCCCCCTCCCCCCGCCCCTTCAGAGTCAGGTGAGCATTACCTCATTGTAGTCCCAAACTGACCAAGGGAAGAGGGGTGACTCATTCCAGAGTCCAACAGATCCTTTGTTGCTGCCTAGGCCAGTGTCCTTTGTTCCTGTGAGGCTGGGCTGGGTTTGTCCCATACATGCCCTGATGAGGTGTGAACTGCCCCTCTGCTCCTGGAGAGTTTTTCCTGGGTTTGTTTTAAATCCCGAGGACACATTTTCAGCCTCATAACTATGTACATGAAATTACAACCTATAACATTACTATAACAACAATGCTCAGTGCACCGCAAGCCTTCCAAAGACACTGGACATGACAAACTTTGCATTGGATACCACACAATCATAAGGATAAACATGGGGGTGCAGGGTGTTCCCCCGAGGTACAGAGTGTTACAGTATATACTACTGTTCTCTCCTGTTTCAATGCTCTTGTAAAAAACTGGTTGAGGTGTTATCACAAAGGTTATAATTCCTCCCTCCCAGACATTTGTCCACCCATTTGTAAGTACTGCTAGACAAAGAACTCCATTAATTTTTTCTTGCACAGTTTGTATTACACGTTCAGATTATGACTGTAGAAAAGGCTTGCTCAAAAACTGTCTAATGGGTAATTGGTCTTAATGGTTTAAATGCTGCCTGCCAATAATTGTTTTCAGTGACTGATAATGGAGTACCAGAAGCCTATATTGCTCTTGTGAGAACTTGGTCAATTTTTTGTTGATATTCAGGTGTCATCTTGTCTATAAATGAAGTCATTTTGCGGAGTTTTTTGGATATGACTGGTTAAAATGCCTATTGTTTTCCTGATGTTTGAACTTGAGTGAACAATACTTCCAGATGATGATGTCACAGAAGCAGGATCACAAACATTTGTTGCAAGTGCAACCACTCTCAGTGTCATCTACTTTATGCTTGTCTTCTTTGACCTTCATTTCCACTCATGAAAGATAGTTTAATGTCTGTAGGACGTTTCAGACATTCAAAAATGTGTTTGGTCATCCTGGTAGCATTTGGAAATGCATATTTCATTTGGCAGTATTTGCAAAATACAAGTCCTTTTTTGTCTGAATGACTTTCAGTGTGGAAATACTTCCATATGTTAGAAGATGGTCGCACCATCTTTTCTGAGGAAGACAAACCAAAAACAAAAAAACCAAGAGCTCCTCCTCACCAGGGCAGTTGATTCCTCCTGTGGACCTCTGTGTCAGGATTCAGAGCAGGATTCATTCCAGCCCCTCAAGTTTCTCCCTGACTCTTTTTATCTGCCCCAGCGGCTCTGCACAAGCAAGCAGGCAGCAAATGGTTCCCCTGCCAGGCTGAGGTTGTCAACCTGCCAGGCCACTGCGCAGAGATAATGTCTGTTGGATGAATGGGCTGCTCCCCAGGGCTAGTCAAGAGGATGGCAGTTTCAGGGTAGCAGCTGCTTGTCCCAATCTTCTCACATTGTCTCCACACCAAACACCACTTCCAGGACAGAAATCACGGGAGGCAGGCAGGTGGCAAGCCACAAGGAAGGGCCCCTGAACTCAGTCCTGTTCTCTAGTAAAAATGGCATTTCTCTCTACTGACTGAGGGTTACATAGATATATATGGTATATAGGCCTACTAGTATATAGGAATTACAATTGCCTAATACTCTAAGTTTTGAAATAAACTTCATTTGAAATATTAGTTATTAAAAAACATTTTGAAGGACTCAAGTGTAGCAGTAACAATATCATTTTAAACATTACTCTAAAATTCTGTCACTGGTCATTCTGAGAGGAAATATAAGAACAGCCATATGGGGTCAGACCAAAGGTCCATCTGGCTCAGTATCCTGTCCTCCGACAGTGGCCAATGCCAGGTGCTTCAGAGGGAAGGAACAGAACAGGTAATCATCAAGTGATCCATCGCCTGTCGCCCATTCCCAGCTTCTGGCAAACAGAATATTTCACAAAGTTTTTTTCAATTTCCCCTCAATTTTTCCACACCAAGCCTCTGGAAAAAATGGGGAAAAAAGCCCAGTTTTGTTCTGAAAGTTTCCAGGTTATTTCCAGAACTTCATGTATCTAGCTGTGTTGCCTGTTGTCCATCCCCATGATCACTGTGCTGGTCAGGGCTGCAGTGACTGGGCCATTCTCCTAGCCTGCTTCTGAAGCCGATCCTCTAACCCTAGATTCAGGCTGTATTTAGGTCTCCTAGAAGCAGCAGCAACAGCATGTGCTTCCACCTAAGCTCTCTTCATCCCCATCCCTGTGCCAGCCAATTGGCCCAGAGCCACCAAGGTGGCCTCTCCCCACTTGGGGAGGGCAGAGCTCCCTCTATGCCATGGCATTACTGACTTCCCCAGTGAGAGGTAGTCTGGCAACAGGAAGTCAAAGGTGGGATTTCCTCCCCATCCTCTAATCAACCAGGGCTCTGGGGCCATCTCTCTTTTCTGTCTGGCCACCAGTCAGTCAAGGATTGTAGGGGTAGGCTTGGCCCTTTCACACTGTAGACATGTGCATCTAGACAGTGAGGGCTCCACAAATGTTTCTGCTGTAACCCTTCTGCCAGGCGGTGGTGGCAGCAAAAAGGGTCGAGTTCAATATCTAGGGGTTTAGAACCAGCTTGAGACCCCACCCTGAACTCTGGGAAAGCTAGCCACCACCCCGGGTGCCTCTAAGAGGCAATACTTCCCCACTCACAAGCACTAAATCTATGTACCACAAAAGTAAACTTACTAAAAGGCGAGGGTGCGGCGCGTTAACGTGGGAAAACACCAGCATGGCAATTCATAAGGAAGCAAACAATAAGTAAACACCAACCCCACGGTATCTTGGGCAGTCATCCATTGCCTCAGTTTCTGCCCTTGCTAAGTGAAAGTCTGATGGATGAAAGTCCCTTTAACATCCCGCTCCTCTATTTTCCCTCCACTGCAACTCGCTTACGGTTGGTTGCCCGAGGTCAGTGAAGGCCCAGAACGCCTCTACCACTGCCGCTGCTTGCTGCTGTTGCCTCTGCTGCTCTTGCTGCCCCCTGGCGTCACTGGCCCCTCTGCCACTGCCTGCTCGTGATGCTGCCACTTCTGTTGCTGCTACTGCCTCTACCACCGTTGCTGCCCGCAGGTCTCGCTGCTGTCTTCGCCTGCTGTTACCTTTAGCTGTGGTGCCGTGTGCTGAAGCTCCACCGCTGAGCCCCGTTCTTAGTGATTTGCCTGCTAGTGGGGAACCTCAGTGTTTCTTCCTCCGCATTGCTTTTCATCCGGATACCATCCCCAAACCAGCTCTAAGGCTAGCCTCCGAGGCTAGCTCATCAGTGATTTCAGTTCTAGTGGTCACTGAGAAGAAATAAGGCCTCTCAGTTGAGTCAGATCAGCTCAGTCTTTAAACACTGGAAGAGGAGAATCAAATAGCATCTAGAACTCCTTTAGCAGAGTCTACAGCACCAGGTAGGAACACCTATCCCCACTCGTTCCTTTCACTTGGATTTGGCATCACTTCCACCCCTGCCCCCAATCACTTGGTGAGTGAGGTTAACATTAGATGGATCCCTCCCCATTAGGACATATTAAATTCAGTTCAGCTGCCCTTTAGCCATATAGTAAGGATAATATTTTATTATCCCTTCATCCAACACTAAGGTGAATTTTAACCCCAAACCCGCCAAAGTTGATCACTTCCGCAAAGTAGGACTGCCTGCTGATCATCTAGGAAAGTAGGTGTGTCTGTGCAAATATGGTCTGGTCTGGAGGTCTTTTCCCCCAGTTCATCAATAGACGGCAGAGCCCATTCAGACTGTAGCTTATACTACATTTAAACCATTTGCTGAAGTCTCAGTCTTCCGGTCATTAAGTAAAGTGCCAGTGTAAAATCAGGGGGATGAGAAGATAAAGCTTAAGTATTTTTTTTTCATTAAGAAGTTGGTGAAAAGCAGCAATAATATTTGGAAGTCAGTCATTTGGCAGCAGGAGAGGTATTGTATAATTAAACTGTCACCCTGTCTGATAGGTTATTACCAGCAGGTGGTAATAAGATATGTGCGTCATTGCGAATCATTATATGGTATGTCATGCTACAACAGATGAGGTATGTTTTCAATGGCAGCACAGGGTGATCACTTAGAGATTGTTATCATTATGGGCCTTATAAATCACAATCAACAGTGTAATAGTTTAACAGCTATCTGTACTAGCAATGCTGGAAAATTGTTTAGCAATGAATGGCTGATTTTTTCCGATGAAGAATGATTTAAAAAGACTGCATTGTAAAAATACCTGTAAATGACAAAGTTGGCTTATACATTTAACAATTTTAATTTTTTATTTTCTACAGAAAGATGCTTAAATAAAAAAAAATTGGATTGGTATTTACCATTTAAAATCATTTTATAGATTCATTTCTAGGCATTATAATATATTTGAAGTGAGTTTGGTGGTTGCCATCCATTTTTGAGCATCATAAACAACAACAAATGGCACTAACTTCCCCCTTGCTGCAGTCTCAGCAGAGAGGCCAAGAACTGAGTAAGCATGGTAATTCTCTCCCATATGGGTTTTGTTTGCGCTAGAGTTGAGGCACATTCGTGGGGGCAGTGTGGGGAAGATTGTATAGCTGCTGCCCATTCTCTGACTGCTAGAGAAAGAACTTCAGTCTGTGGTGTTGTTAAGCCAATGTTTTCAACAAACTATACATTTGCAAAATATGATGATATAGGTGAAGAGTTTGTGGGTGTTTCTGAAAGCAACACACCCGTGGAAGAGTAGTTTTGGGTGAGGGAATAATGACAGTGTCTCGGGTCCTTTTTTTTGTTTTGTACATCTGTTTGTACATCTCTTTTGTATCTCAAATAATGTCATACTAATTAGCCTATTCTTTATTTAATGTGATGAGAAATTGAGCACGAGCTCAGTGAGCTGGTAACTTCTTCAAGCTGCAGAGCTGGTTTTATAGCCTTGGCCAGTGCACCAGTGGTGGCTGCATGTCTCTCCCTTAGAAGCCACAATAATTATTAATTCCTTCCTGGAAGGAGCAATATGAGTTAAGGATCTTCTCTTCCCCTCCCACAGCTCAGAAAGAGGTTGCAAGAGCTGGGAATTCTTGTTCCCTGGGAATCTGAAGGCTGCACCTGATTGTTGCCATCCACCAGACCTCAGCCTGCTTGGATGGGTGTTTTAAAAAAGGAATAAATGAAAGTTAAAGAATCTGTTGAGAAGAAAAAGGTAACCATTAAAATTGCAGTCCAGTGGTTTCAGCAGTGATAAGATGGCATCCAAGGAAGCAAAAAAGGAGGCCAAAAGAAGTGCTGCTAAGCTAAAAATTTGGCATGTGATGAGCTATATAACTGACTGGGAGGGAGAAGAGACCAGCTACAAACTTGCTAAGGCAAGAGCGAAAATGATGCAGGGTGTAAATGAGTTTTCTCATATTAGAAATGAACATAGACTATTGCGAATGAATGGTGACTCAGCCAAGTCTGGAGTGATTATTTGAATGAGTGAGGAGAATCCAAAGGAGGAATTAAGAATATGTAAAATGAACTGGGCCAGGATAGATTGCATACAGGAAGAAGAGGCTGTAGAAGGACTGAGGAAAATGGAAAAAGAGAAAGCACTTGGGCGTGATGAAGTACCAATGGATTTGTTGAAGTCATTGGGAAAGGAAGGCGTCAAGTATTTTACAAGTCTCTTCAGTGACATTCTTAAGAAGGAAAACGCCAGATGAATGGCATAAAAGCTTTGTGGTGATTATTTTTAAACACAAAGAAGATATTACACTGTGTGCTAATTATCATGCAATTAAGCTGACATCCAACACGGTGAAAGCATAGGAGAAGATTATTGAAAAGCGTCTGCATGGAACAATTGAAATTTGGAAGGGTCAGTATGGATTTAGGCTGGGAAGGAGAACATGTGATGCCATATTTGGTCTATGAATCCTCATGGAGAAGCTCAGAGGAAAGAGACAGCAACGGAGTATGGTCTTGTGGGCTTGAAGAAGGTGTACCATCACACACCAAGAGAAGTCGTTTGGTGGAGTTTTGTGACGGAGAGGTGTGCCAGAAGCCTGTGTCCATCTTGTCCAGGATATGTGTAATGGAGTGGCTACCGTCGGCAAACCTGAATGGAGCTACAGCCTTGTTTGTTTGTGGTTGTTATGGATGTAACGAGTGAGAATATCCTGAGAGAGCCGCCTTGGAATATGCTGCTCACTGGTGATTGAGTGATATGTGTGTAAAATTGTGAGACCCTGCAAACGAAATTTGAACAGTGGCAACACAGTTTTGAGCAGGTGGGACTTAGAGTGAATGTTGATAGGACTGAGGCTTTCATAACTGAGGGAGCAGACCCACAATAAAGGATATTACAGGCAGAGAACTTAGAAGAGTGAAAGAATTTAAATACCTAGGATCAGTGGTTGCTGACAATGGTGCCTTACTGAGTGATGCCCGGCATCATACCAAAGCTGCTTGGTGCAAATGGCAGGAGTTGACCCCCAGTTGTCTGTGATTAAAAAGATGCCAATAAAGTTAAATATAGAGTATTGTGCAAGTGCTCGCGAGGGCTGGGGCCGGGGGTGGGGGGAGATATCAGCGAAAGGAGGACACTCTGGCCTAAGAATAGTAAACTATGCTTTATTGAAGGAAGGAAGGAAGAACTTAACGTTCCAATCTGCACGGGGAGCCCTTAGGATGCGCGGAGGGGCTGCAGGGGACTCTGGCCATTCGGGACAGCTGACCAGGCAGGACTCAGCCGGGGGGAGTCCTCTGCGGCGCTATATTCTCCGTGTTTATCTCGCGGTTACATGGGGTCAGCAGCTGGTTACATTCTTATACGTATGATTTATGCTTATTACATAAACTAACTTATTTACAGACAAAAATATGCTGAGCTATGCTACAATATCTTTTGGCAGGGTCTGTCTGACAAAGTTAATTGAAACTGCCTGCATCCTCCTCTTACATCCAGTCACATACTCAGTCCACCACTTAGCTCCTTGCCAATCTTCCGCAGCCTTGCCCCTACAAGTATAATACTGTATTTCAATCCATCCTGATATATGGAACAGAGACTTGGCCAGCCACAAGGAAAGATACGTGTACTGGATATCAGTGGACCATAGAGAGAGACCAATTTTCATGATAGCTATGTGTACAGTCATGAGTTTTGGAGAGTTTTTTATAGCCTTTTCCCAATCCTGACTAGGGAAACTGGAGGAAAGGAGAAGTGCTCTTGTGGTTATAAACTCTTCTGCTTCTGTCCCACAAAGCCCGATCTCCCCTTCTCTTCCTATCCCATCCATCCTGCCTCTGTTCCCAGCCCTCCTCCCCTGCCAGTTCCTGCCTCATTCTCCCTCCCCATCCCAAATTCCTGTCTCAGTCTCCTGCCCAGTTCCTACACTCATCTCTCAATATTCAGGTCCTTCTCCTCCATGCTGGTTGTGTGCCAGCAAGGGGTTCAGCGAGAGCACAGGAGAGACAATCTCCTTTCTCTGAGTTCCAGTGCCTGTCACCACAGCACCCCTAACTTCCAGAAGGAACAATTGCAGGGAAAGCCTTACTCTGCCTTGGAACTCTGGATGGAATCTTTGGAGAATTTAGGTAGCAAGCTCCAACAAACCTCTACTGAGCATATGCAAATTAAGATTTTTAAAGGCTTACAACTTTGCCAAATTTTCCATGCAGTCAAATTTCAAATCCTTGATCAGAAACATGGACTTCTACAGCTTTTCAGTGAAATCACTGTAAGAATTTAAAATTAGCCAAACTATGCATTTTCCCCTAATTTTGTTCTTGGAAATGCTTGAACCATTTTTGGTGGAACTTAAAAAAATCAGTCAGCCTGAGGCAGTCACTCAGCATGGAAATTTTCAGTCCAAATGGTTAAAGTTTGGCCAAGTTATAAGCAAAGGGCAACAGGATCTTACAATAGAAAGGGGTAGGCAAATTTAACTCTAAGCATCACTTTCTTTGGGCCTGCTCCCATTGAATTCAATGGCAAAAGCCCCATTGGGGACACAATCATATTCCCATTCTAACCAAACAGTAGCATTGGTGTGACATTATTGACTTAAACTGTGACCGTATAGATCATTGTTACAACCACTGTTATATATTTGCAGCAAATATTGTACAAAGGTTTTCATGTAAGGTGTCTATGGAAAGGTTCTGATTTGCTGGTTCTGATTATGCTATCTGTATATGTGTATCATCTTTGTAGTTGAAGTTATGAATATTGGCTATGGACTTGTATCTCAATGTGTTTTGATTCTAAGTAGCCTCAGTGACGTATTTGGTCAGCTTAGTGAGAAAGGACTATTCTCAGTAAGTGCCCAATCAAGAAACACTTAACTGACAATGAACTTTGGGACACGCCAATCCACATCTGAGCTTTCCTGGGAACGTTCAAACTAACATGAAAACAATGGCGTCGGCCTGCAAACTGAGTCATGTGTGGACATGTGATTTGCCCATGTGACTTCAGACTCCATCTTGCTGCTGTGATTTTCCACAGTAAGAACAAGGGGTGTCCTTCCACAGGCAGAGAATATAAAAGGCCATGAAAACCCATCCATCTTGTCTTCAGTCCTGCTTCTAACGTCGGGAGGAACCTTGCTACAAACTGAAGCTCTGAACAAAGGACTGAATGGTCCATCCCAGCTGTGGATGTACTCCAGAGACTTGATTTGAGCCTGCAGTTTATCCCATTACTGCTACAAGTCTGAACCAAGAACTTTGCCATTACTGCATGTAATTGATTCCAGTTAGCCAATTTTAACTCTCATCTATATTTCTTTCTTTTTATGAATAAACCTTTAGATTTTAGACTCTGAAGGATTGGCAACAGCGTGATTTGTGGGTCAGAACTGACTGGTATATTGACCTGAGTCTGGGGCGTGGTCTTTTGTGATCGGGAGAACCTTTTTTTTTTCCTTTTAGTGGGGTATTGGTTTTCATAACCATTCGTCCCCATAACGAGTGGCACTGGTGGTGATACTGGGAAACTGGATTGTCTAAGGGAATTGCTTTTGTAACTTATGGTTAGCCAGTGGGGTAAAACCAAAGTCCTCTCTGTCTGGCTGGTTAGGTGTGTCTTAGTGGAGAACCCCCACTAGGTGATACCTAGCTTTGGGTTGTGACTGCCCTGCTCTAAGCAATTTATCCTGAATTGATACTCTCAGAAGTGTCCTACCAAAGACAGCATTGTTACAACTGGTAAAGTGCTTTAATCAGTATTTCGGTGTGTGATGTAATGGTATTATATAGTAATTTGTTTGCTAGATTTGTTGTAGCTATTAATATTGAAAATAAAATACAAGTATTAATTATATAAATATTTATTTTACAGAAAGCTTTAGGTCTCAGAGTATTGGGTACTTTATTTTCATAAATATTATGGTTAAGAAATATTTATTAAGACATTGGATTGTTATTTGCTTTTGGTTGTAACACATCCAGCCAACAGAAAAAGTTCTTCTCAAAAAGTACATGGGAAAACTATGCTATCTGGGCCTCAGGCCATAGAAAGAAAGTGGTGAATTACTGGACTGGGTTGTTCTGCCCCTTGTGGTAGATTGGGCAAACCTCCCCTACTCCTCTATGGCCAGTTTCAATTTATTAAGCTCCCCTTCTCCAGGTGCAGCATGCTCTGCAGGTGTGCCTAATTGGCACTGCCTCAGTGCAGGGATGCTTGTTAGGCTGGCTGTCAGTGGGATGGGGGCCTTTCCCATCACACCCTGTTCGCAACAGTTTTGACTTTATGATTAAGCCTACCCGTAAAAAACAGCTGGTACAAGTTAAAGGGACTCTCTCAGGCAGAGCTGTAACTAAGCATTTTAGCACTGGGGCAAGCAAGCCTATTTGTGTCCCCTACCAATTTTTTCATAATTTTTGTGCCCCATTCAGAGATGACACATAACTATTGATAGTGGGGTGGGGGGGAAATGTGACCGCCCCACAGAGGTTTTCAAACTGTTGAGCATGCTCCCTTAGGGGGCGAGCGGCCCTGCGTGGTGGGACTTTGGGAGGGAGTGCCACTTCCATCCCCTGACTCACCTCAGTCCATGTGCTCCCCTCTGCCCCCCCCACATCGCCTCTGGCCCTGTTTTTCCACCCCTGGGGCTTTGCGCACTGGGTGGCTGCCTTGCTTGCCCCACCGTGGTTACAGTTCTGGTCTCAGGTGAAATGTTTTCCATATTTTCCTTTTTGTAAAATGGGTTTTTACAGAATTTAAGACCAATAGAAATATTCCATAAATGTTGTTTAAATTAAAATGGCAACAGATTTTTTTAAACAAATAAACATTCTCCCAAACACTTGTGCAAGTGCACCAGAACACAAGAGTGCAAAAAACAAAAGCTGACTCTAAAACAGAAACAAAATTTACTAGTTTACTTTCATTGTTTTAGCTGAGACAAATATAATACAAAAGGGAATGGGCTGTTAACAGGATAGTAGGAGATACTGGCCTGGCAGCTGTCGTGTTGCCCCCACTACAGAAGCACTGCTTAAATAAAGCTGGTGGAAAAAACGATGGGTAGCTTCTTAAGAACTGGCCTACCTGACATGTTATGATGATTACTTAATTTACTTTGTTTTTAGCTTCTTTCATAGAATCATAGGGTTGGAAGAGACCTCAGGAGGTCATCTAGTCCAATCCCCTGCTCAAAGCAGGACCAACACCAACAAAATCATCCCAGCCAAGGCTTTGTCAAGCCGGGCCTTAAAAACCTCTAAGGATGGAGGTTCCACCACATCCCTAGGTAACCCATTCTAGTGCTTCACCACCCTCCTAATGAAATAGTGTTTCCTAATATCCAACCTAGACCTCCCCCACTGCAACTTGAGACCATTGCTTCTTGTTCTGTCATCTGCCACGACTGAGAACAGCCTAGCTCCATCCTCTTTGGAACCCCCCTTCAGGTAGTGATTAAAGCAAGAGTTTTCCTACATCTGCATTATACATTTGTCTGTGCAGGGGGCGAGTGTGTGTGTGTACGTGTGCATGCACAAAAAGCAAAGTTTCAGTATTGTTAGGGCAACCCTTCTGCCATTGCATCAAGCACGGAACTGTATTGACATTAATGGTACTAGTACTGCTCCTTTTGTAACTTAGGTTCAGTCTCTCTTGTGACTTGTCATTATCAATCACAAAAAGTGATTCTGCCAAAGCACCCCTTTCCAAAATAACCCCAAAACATACTTCAGCATTCAAAGATGACAGAAGCAAGATGGGTCTCCGGCACTGAACAGATAAATGCAACCTTTTAAAAGTCCATGTCTTGTTTTTCTAACATTTAGAAGATTTAAAGATGACTTGCAAAGATAAATTACAAAATTTCAGCAACTGATTGCCCCCAATAGTTGTAATGTTCTGAATGCCTTTCAGCCCAGCATTAAACCTACTGGGTTTTTTTTCACCTCTAGGTCCTCAAAAGAACTTTTCTGATGTAGCTAATCTGCTTCTGATTTGAGTGATGTCCCAGTAGGCACCATGCTGGTGATGGCATGGCCACCATGGAACTCTGTTGGAACATGGCACTGGCTAGGGACTCAGGTAAGTCACATTTGTTACCAAGGTTTAAGAATATTTTATGTTCCAAAGGGTGTAAAATAATTCAACAATTCCAACCCTATACTTTTATGATACTCAAAACTGTTATGATATTTAAAACTTTAAATTAACCCTAATTTTTTAGATGACAGAATTGGTTCTCATGTGTTTTTTCACTCCCTATTACCCATTCTTACCAGAATGATTCAAAGAATGCTGAAGGTTCTTAGTTTATTAAATCGTTATTAATGTTCTTTATTTAGCACAGCAACGTCTAGTATCAGTTTTATTTCTTTCTCATTCACTGGTTTGTTATTTAATAAATCTCACGATTGTTACATCTAGGCCAAAGGGATTTGATGGAGGGAAAACAGCAGCTGAAGTTACTGCTACCATTTTGCTTGTGTCCTGTATGGACATTATAGTGCTGTATAGTTATTTCAGAATGATGTAGTATGAGGTTGAACTTTCAGAAGTGACACAATTTCTATTGTGCATGTGCAAAAGTGGCGATTTTACATGGTTTATAACTTGGTAAAATCTGGATGGATTTTCATGGGGACAGTGAATGGCTGACCTCAGAACTATTCCTTTCTCAAACTTCAAGTTCCTATTTCAAACCACTGAGATGCTAGAGCTGTTCAAAAGATGGTGGGAATTTTATTTTTTAATGTAGCCAAAACTTGCTATTTTTCATTTATCTCTTTCTTGAAAATGGCTACACTGTTTTTGATTAATCCTCCCTCTTCTCCCAAAAAAAATCAACTTCAGGCAGTCTGCAACCATGGAAGACTTCATCCCGAAAGATTAACATTTGTCAAAGTTATAAACAATTGAAAACAGGGGGATCATGGAAATGGTTAGGCAACCTTAATAACAGACATCATGATTACTCTGTGTGCAACATCTCTCAGCAATGGTCTCAAGCCATACAGTTTCCAAGCAAACTATGGAAAGTTGAACATTGTCAATATTTTGGGGAGAGACTTTCAAGGAAAATCAGAGCGATGCAAATAGTGGGATGTTAGTGATTCAGCAGTTGATTTTTTTTCTCTCTGACTGTTCTGATACAGAGACCAAGTATATTATTAAACTGCACAGTGTTATGAAAAGTACTTTTTCTATTGCAACATAAAACAACCTGCTTGACTTGCTTTTGGGTTTTCAACATCTCATGTTACTTTTTGCAGAAGTAGAACTATTAGTCTTAATGTCCTGGCCAAATTCCTGTTTAGCTACAGTACTTACATTCTGCCTCCCACATGAGCCAGTTAAGCCAGTTTTGCAGCAGCCAGAGAAAGGACCAAAGATTTGGCTGTTTCCTTCAATTCATATCCCTAAATTGCTGTGTGACAATACTGTGTGTCACTACCAGTTGAATTTTTTCCCAGAGACAGCTACCTTTCGATGGTGAGATGATTTCAATATCTCCTACCTCCCTCTAAGAGGTATTGTGGAATATAATTAATGGTTGTAATATACTTGCACAGACTTTTTGAGTAAAGGTACTAAATAAATGTAAAATAATATATTTAATAAACTTTATCTTTGAACCTGCAAGTCTGATCATTTTGTTTCTCACAAAAAGAGACTTTCTTCCATTATCCTTTCTCACATAATTAAAGATAATGTCCCCCTTCTGTCTCCTACCCTTGCTTCAACTCCGAATTAGTTTACTATCATAATTATGCTTGTTCTAGAATTTTCTGACATACTGTAGATGATTTTAAACCTTCCAAGAGAGAACTTTCTGGTGTTATTGAATAGTTACAATTCTAAAGCTGTCTGAAATGTATTGTGAACTCCAATTTGCATCATTACATTAATGCAATCAAGGGGGAGATGACCAAAATATATATATGGAAATTAATATGACTGAGTCATATTAATCCTCAACAGTACTTTCCACCTCATTTACAGTTGTCTTGCTAATTAGATTGTCAACTTAATTTGATTGGTATGGACTAGCATTTTGTATAATTCCTTACTCATTTCTTGGTTTACAGTAAGTAGTTCAGATTGACCTATACCAGGAAAATAAATGAGTAATATTTTTGGATTCTATTACGTCGTTAACTAAAAGTCAGCTGTACCCCACCCTTGTTCCCTAACCATCACTCCTTTGTCCCTTCCGGTACAAAGACTACATGATCATAATGATGGTTAAGGAGGAAATGGTTGGTGTAAATTCAGAGCCTATTTTGGCCCTGTGACCATTAAAAGGGTTTGATAGTTTGACAAGTGAGGATTGCAGAAGACCACTAATTGGTATATTGCTGAAATATGTTTGATATAGAGCCTGATAGATTGGTCCTCTTTATCTAGCAAAAAGGGGAGAGCTGCTGGGTTGCGGTGGGCTCGGCTCTATGGAGAGGAGATTGGAATTGTTGCTGCCTTGGAACTGGGATTGCTGTTAAATGATCTCTGGGTTCTCAGGGAAGTTTATGATCTCAGGTGTTTTCTTAACACTTTTTTATGGGAGAGAAAGGTTAGTGAATTGTTTCACATGTTGCCTGCCTTAGATGACACCCAACTGTAGGAGCCCTAAAAGCTTGAAAAAACTTGTTATACATTTATCCAGAAGGGAGAATATAGTGCTAGAGATTAGCAAACAAGATTCAAATGGCAAATGTCCTACTTTTAAAAATAAATGGGTCTGGCTGATCCAGTAAATGAATGATAGTGTTCTGCCCTTGGCTTTGTAAGTTAGTGTATTCTTAAAATGATGTAAGAGAGAGAGAGAATTAATTATAAGAAAGTTCCTTGTTTCAAACAGTTCATTTAAAAAGTGAATTGCAGCATTGGATTTGCAGAAATCTTGTAACAATGAGGAAATGTTAATCCTTTATATAATTCTGTTCTGTGTGCCATTTGAGCAATCTATTATTCTTCTAGTATTTACATAGAATACACTTCATCACTTGCTAGAAATTATTGATTATTCACAAAATATATACCCACCTTTGCTGCAGCCTGGAATTTGTTTAAATGAAATGATATCTTGTGCCCTTTAGAGATTTGCACCCGTCTGAGAAATCTGGACATACAATTTTGCACACATTCATTCTATAATTGCATATCCCCACAGTGGTTCTCACTATTTCAGATGTTTTCCCTCTGTGTGCTTGTTTGGTGTGGTTTCTTTAAACAGTCTGGACCCTCTCACTGCTTAGAAGGTGCTTATCTATGTAATTAAGAACATAGTTGCTACGTATTAGACCTAGCATTAAATGGAGAATGAGATAAAGGGCTGTGTCAGGCTGCTGACAGATAATCAGCCTGTCTGGTTGTGAGTTATTGATTCTCTTTTCCTTCTTATTTAAAATATTAAGTCCATTTAAAAATAGATATACAGTTCTAATATAGCTGCTATTGGCATTAATCCTTAGCTAATCCCACAAATCAGACAAAAATATTTGAAGTAAATTGTCCCTTTTATGATGAAGGATGGAATTTTCAAAAGCACTTAAGTGACTTAGGAGTGCAAGTCCCATTAAAATCACCCAAAACCTTTAAAAACAGGCTAACAAATAGTATTGTCATATTTTATATTAGTCTTATATTATTTGTAGTATGATAGGGTTTATGTGCTGCAGAGATGAGGATTCAATTTTACTAACACACAGCAGAAACACGCTCCCTGCCCCCCAAAACTTATTACTTTCACATTTTAATTCCACTCTCGGAATATAATTTATAAATGGTATCAACTTTTTTTTAAACAATGTTTTGAAAATATGCTACATTTAATTATGGCGGCCCTGGTTGTGACACTACACTTCAGGTTGAGTTCCATTTCACACTTAAAGTTGCGATTCACATCTTTGTTACATATGGAAAATATTCTGTAACCTCTCCAAACTTACAGTACTTTCTCTTTGAGCTAAAGAATGAATGAATTTTCAAGATTTTATAAGTAAATAAGGTGAAAGCCCATGCTGTTGTACAGGTGTAATTCATACAGTGTAAAAAAAACCAAAAATGTCTGAGTACTTAAAAATTGGACAGTAGCAGACCACAAATCTTGGTGATAAATAAACATGGTGATATTTTAAATAAAAATAGCTCTGAACATGCTTGTAGCTGTTTCCATTGCTTCACCCTGACTCAACAGAGTGACACACGGAGTGACAGTCCTGGAATGTTGTTATATAAATCTGACAGTTAGTTAGAGTTAAACTTAATTAAACACTGGGTTCTTAAAGAAATTTATCATCTGCATCAGGGTTTTCTTGGTCTCAAATGATAGCAATAATAGAATAAAACAGACTCTTCAAACATTCCTGATAGTTAAAATTGATTAAAGTTTCATGTGCAGGTTATATTTAAAGAGATTAAGGTATAATTAAAGTTTACATTATTAACGACTTTTGTATCTACTTATAAGCTACAGGCAGGGTCAGTTCAACAGCTCAGGTAACACATAAGAGGGGCTACTGTGATATCAGAAGTAACTAAACCCCATCCTTTCTCTACAGCTAATTTTCATGCAACAATTCTATTGGTTGTAATGGCTCAAAGATATGAGGGAGACCGTACAGTTTACTTGGCCCAGCTGTCACTGCTCTTTAACAGTTCTGTAGCTGCATACTAACTTGAGCATCTGTGCTTGAAAGACGACTCCTCATGACTCTTCTCCCTCAGCTTTGCTACGTACCAAGACAGCACTGCTGGGGAAACTGACCAGAAGCACTGGGGGTTGGAGGAGCCCTTAAAGTGGGAGCTTGAGATTTGGCTCATCATTGTCCTTCCTTTCACACAGTTTCAGTCTCTGTAATATCACCCTCTAAACCAAAAAATCAATTGCAAATTAAAGGCCAGATTAACCACTACACTACAGTTGTCTTGCACTGCTTTGAAGATGCAAAGCAGCTGTATATCCAGCTTAACTGGCCAGTAAGCTCTGACTGGTTTACTCTGGTGCATTTTGCCCTTAAAAGTTAAAAATATTAAATAATATATTTAAGGTTGATACTACATATTTCAAACCATTAGAAATACAGCATGGTGGTTTCTCTTTGGGTTTCTTGTTTAGTATTACAGTGTAAAATTTTAATAAGCTGCAGCAAACCAAGGAACTCCCCAGACCAAAAACTGAGTTAAGATGGAATTAAGGTTGAAAGCAAGTATCAATAATTTTAAAGGTAAAACTCATTACAAGAATGTTGTAATTAACTCAAGAGCAGGCATTATAAATGCAGAGTTAAGATTACACATAACAGAAATCCAAATATGTCAGGAAATGCACGTTAAAGTACTCACATAATCTTGATTCTGCCCTACAGTGATACCATGATGGGAAACAAACGGAAACAGCTAATGTGCTTTTAAAAGTCAGTTCAACCTAATACGGGACCCCAGACACAAAATGCCGCAATCATAATCATATGGCTATTGCATGGTATCAATATAGGGCAGAGTTAAATTGTGTATCTCTTGTTTTTAGGTTAACTGCAATCTCTCTCTAATGTTTTTACTCTTAAATTACTAATACATACTCTGAGTCTTAATTCTATTTTAATGTAGTTTTTTTTGTATGGGACTAAATTACTCTCACCAGGGATGCAATCTGAGTAAGGCTATCCAACCATTCCACCTTATTTAGAGAACACTTCTCTTCCAGTATTAGGTTATAATTTTTGTCACCATTAATCATATATACATCCAGGTTACATTCTAAAAGCCTCAGTTTAGAATTCAAAATTATCTTGACAAACTGGAGAAATGGGATGAAATTCACTAAGGACAAATGTGAGTCCTACACTGAGGAAGGAATAATCAATTGCACACATACAATACAGACTTTGGATGTTGGGAGCAGATCCTGGCCTGAGAATTTGGTCAGCAATGTTTCTGGGAACATATGGTAAGGGACTTCAAATTGAACCAAGTCTAGTTTGTTAAGTTTTAATACTAAGATGTAATTTATCTTTATTTCTCTTGTAACCATTTCTGACTTTAATGCCTTATACTTGTACTCCCTTAAAACCTATCTCCTTGTAGTTAAATAAACTTGTTTTATTCTTTAATCAAAACTAATCCACTGTTGTGAACTGTGTGGGTAACTCCATGTAGGGTGACAAACTATTGTATATTGATCCCTCTAGAGGGGCAACAGACCTAATATATCTGGACTGTCCAGGAGAGGACTGGACAGTGCAGAGCACACATTTTGGGAAAAATCCAGGACTGGGAGTGTGTTGGGGTCATCCTGCAAGTGGAAACCGAGGCCGGTGGAAGCCAGAGTGTGACTGATATATGGCTGACAGGCTACAGCTATACACAAATACTCAAGGCAGTAACAGCATGCTGTTTGTGAGGGACCCACATGGGAGTTACAGCAGCAGAACATTGTGAGGCACCCAAATGTGCAGGGCAGGGGTGACACAGCCCCTCACTGGTCTGGGTTGTACCCCGTAATGTCATAGGAATCTATGCCCTGTAACAAAGATTTGTACAAGAAAAATAGTTTACCGGAGGGATAGCATAGCGATACAGCTCTTATTCACTTTTCACAGGCTTATACAGAAAAAGACTGGGAGCAGTTAAGGCTTCAAATAACTAGTGCAGAACCAAATTGATTTTTCTCAGCACATCTGCAGGGGAGATAAAGCAGAATCTCAGAGTGAGAAATTGCTTAGGGTCCAGACATTCTATAGTATAGCTGCTCGGTCACCACCCCCAACACAGCTCACAATTCCCTTTTGATCCTTCAGCACTTCTGGTGGCACCATCCTGGTCAATAACTTCATAGCATACCTCACTGCCCTTTGCCTTTTCGAGAAAGGCCATTCTCTGCCACCTGGTCATGTGCCTTAACATCCTGGAGAGTCAGGGCAGTCTAAAGGGAATGGATAGTGGTTTAGTATCCAGCTTGCCCACAGAGACCTCCCACCCCATGCTAAGCTCTCCAACACCACACAAGCTCCTCCAAGGCACAGCCTAAACTGAAAATCCAAGCTGGGAACATAATTCCCAATCCTCCACTGCCTCCAAAACACAACTAAACAGTATATACTGCACGCCCCGAAATCCCAGTCTAGACTAGGGTTGCCAACTTTGGTTAGATGAATTCTTGGAGATTTCATCACATGATGATTAATCTTTAATTTCTGGAGACTCCAGAACAATCCTGGAGGGTTGGCAGTCCTAATCTAGACCTCCACATGCACACACAATTTACCATCTCTGAGGTCTCCCCCAAGACTGGGAAGAATCTCAGGGAGGGGAAATCAGAAATACATGTTAAAAATGCTGTCAGAGCCTCTTTGGAATAGAAGCAATAACTGCTTGGTTTTTTCCCCTACTCCTCCGGTCATAGCACCTGTAGTGGCCAGACCGTCAAGGACAGAGCCTTTGTCAACAGCTGTGTGGTGGACTAATTTGAGGGGGAAGAAATAGAGAACTCAGGATGAAATGTTCTCAGACCTCATTGCAGACTCCTCAGAAACAATGGAAAACTACAGAGAGCTGGAGGTTGTTTTTGAAGTTGGAGATGAAAAAAGACAGGATGCTACCCAGAGAGAACATTGAAGTGGCCAGAGACAGCGTTGCCATGGCAAAAGACACTAGAGAAAGACAGGGAGATGATGCAGAGGCCACTCCTGGAGGCAATACAGAAGCAGAATGCTCTGCTGAAGCACATATTTGTGGGCACACTGACAATCTAGTGCTCTCAACCAGGACCTAGCCATGTTTTGCAGATCCTGGACAATACAGGTTACTGGGAACACCAGCATATGTTTCCCACTGTGCTCCCACAGCCATGCTTCCAGAGGCCAAGGCCCCACCTCAGGGCAGCAAGAATAATTGCATTTGGGAGCCTGGCTCTTTTGAGTCATCTAATGCCCCTGATAATTTTGAGCCCTGACACTCAACACCAAAAGACAGATGAGCAAGAAGAGACAGACGGCAAGACGTATAATCACCTGTGACCTGGAGCCCCCCATTGTTGTGTGCTGCCCTCCACTGCACTGTTTCACTTTAAAGCTGTGTTTCATTTTTGTTTTAATTAAAGGTTTATTACTAGCTGTTATATAAGAAATTGTTGCTTAATAATAACCATTACAATTAATTCATAAAAAAATCTGCAATGTGTGGTACACAGAAAACCTGTGAACTTTACATGTCACAGGTTTTTACAAAGAGACTGCAGTGCTCACAACCTATCCCCCACCTCCACCACCTGGGATAGCAGCTGGATGTTCTGCTTCGCATTTTCAGGCCTCAGACTCAAAATAAGAGCAACAGGCATTCCTGACAGTATTGGCCTGGCTGGTTCCATTTTCTAGTAGACACCTTGCTGACTGCTCAAACTGAGCAAGTCTCTGCATCTCAGCCTCCCACACTTCATTAAAGCCTTCTCCGTGACTTTCATAAATGTTGTGCAACATAGAACATACAGCTATAATCTTAGGTGAGCTCTTCTTCTGCAGCTTCCAACCTAGTCCATAAACAGCCCTACCTGCCTTTCAGGTGACCAAATGCACATTTCACTGCCATTGTGTAACTACTCAGTCGATCTTTAAACTGTTCCTTCCCTCTGTCCAAATGCCCTGTGAACAGCTTCATTAATCAGGGAAGCAGAGGATAAACTGGGTCTCGTAGGATCACAGGCACAATCTCCATACCATTAATGTCCATAGTGATCCTGGGGACAAAGTCTCCTTTATTAATTAAGGTAAATACATATCAGTTCAGAAAGATCCTAGCATTGTGGACCTCCCTGAATTTGTTTGTGAACCTGCCATGGTGGCCAACCAGGCCTTGGAGCACCAGGGAGGAATACCCCTTCTTGTTTATAAGCTCCAAGCCCTGGTGTGGGGGCAAACAATAGGCACCTGGATCTCATCAATTGCTCCAATACAGTTTGGGAACACCATGAACACAAAGCCACCAATAACCTCCTGAGCATTACCCAGCTTTACAACCCAGTGCAACATACATGCAAGACAATGGCCCCAACTGTCAGTCTCTCTATGCCCGATTGGCTACAGACTAGTAATATTCGGGGTTGGCCAGCTTCCAGAGGGCAATGGTGACCTGCTTCTCAATGGTACAGGCCATTGTCTGTTGGTACTTTGTCACTGCAACTCTGAGGCTTGCACAGCACAGATCGCAAAAAAGATTGCCTTCGCCATCCTGAAATTTGGTCATCCCAGGTCTGCAGGCTGATTCTTTCCCACCAGTTGACCCTGGCTTCTGAGCCCAGCAATGGCGCTACACTATGTAAAGCTGCTTCAGGAAGAGTTCATGTAGTAATAGTTGCCTGGTGTCATCCTCATCTTCCTCTGTCTGCTGCTGAAGAAGCCGCTGCTGCAGCAACTTCATCCACTCGGTGGTGCAGCAGACAAAGTCCAAAACCAGAGTCACTTGGCTCTGAGAGCTCACATAAAGCACAAACAGCCTCCATGTCTTCACAATTGCCAGCAATGTGGCGCAGAGCATTATTTACTCCTGTGGGAATTCTGTGCCAAAAAATAAAAAATTCTGCAACAAAAAATAAAAAATTCTGTGCACAATATTTTCCAATTCTGCAAAATTCTGCATATTTTATTTGTCAAAATAACACAATATAATCATACCAGTTTCAATTATTTGCATCATTTATTTCAAAATACCTGTCAGCAAGTATGTCTGTAGCAATACAGACAACAAGAAAAATTCAGAATTTTTTTTTTGACAAATAGATTCTTTACTAGGCATATTAATACAGAGCTCTGAGTAATAATTCATTTAAACTACAATACAGAACCATATTTCACACACTTCCCAGAAGCAGTGCAGAGGCTTGGGGGAGTCGGGGTAACGGAGAAGCCGAGGGAGAGGGAAATAATTGCTGGGAAGGAGCCTGGGTGTGAACTTGGAGGGTTGTTGGGTATGGATGGAAAAAGTATGGAACAGGTTTTCTGGTGGGGGTGGGGGGAAGGACTGTTAGAGAGCTTCCTCCAGGCAGATCCTGGCTGACCCCTAGCCTCTCCTATTCAGTCAGGCACATGTGTCCCTCCACCTCCACTCACCCCAGCCCCATGTGGCCCTGCACCCACTCCCCCTGTGCCCATGTGTCTCTGTGCCCCCACTCAGCCACCCTCTGTCTCTGTGTGGCCCTGCACCCCTCCCTATCCCCATGTGTCTCTGTGCCCCCACACAGCCACTCCCCTGTCCCTCTGTGGCCCTGCTCTGTGCCTTCCTCCCCCCCACCGTGGCCCTGCACCTCCCATTCAGCCCTGCCCCAATCTGTCCTCCCCCACTAGCCCTTATGAGCCCCTGTCTGATCCCCCAGCAGCCCTACGCTGTCTGTCTCCCCATAGTCCCTCTCTCCTGACCTGGCCTGGCCTGACAGGCAATGCAAAGAATGCTCTTTGGCTCTTTTCTCTTCCCTAGCTGGCTGAGGGCAGCTGCTGTGTTCTATCACTACAGTGCCCTCTGGTTCTGCAGCAACTTTTCAGCAGAAGCTTTTTTCTGTGAAAAAATTAAAAAATATGCACGGCTCATGAATTATGCACATGCGCAGTGGCGCAGAATTTCCCAAGGAGTAATTATTGGGTACAGCTGGCTGACAGCAATTTGAAAATGACGCTAGCCTGCCCTGAAAGAGAGAAATCATGGGACAGAAAGAGTGGAATCATAGGAGTTTTGGAATTTGATCCCAAGTCCCAGAATTCCACTGGCTTCCACCTGCCTTCCGCTAGGCATCCCACAATATGCAGTGAGAAAAATCCCAGAATGCACATACTTCAGCAGCAAAACAAAAGATCATTGGATATGCTCCCAGAACGCCAAGTACAGTTGATTTTTAAAAGAAAAAAATCCACTCCATATCTGTATTTTAAAAAATGAGTTTAAAAAACCTCAAATATTTCATTTCAATTAAGTTTATTGGCTACATTTGACTTAGCTGTAGTTAACCAGGGATATAAACAAAGTAATCAAGTGAAATGGATGCCCAGAAATCAGTCCACCTTAAGAAAAGCTAATCTATACAATGTGGTGGTGTATTTGTAAAACTTTAACAATAGCACAGAAATGACTCCTCCCTGTCACAGCCGAGAGTCCGTGATTAAGAAAAAGATAATTTGACTATGACATGACCTTTGAAATACAAACCTGGAGGTTATAGCGAACAAGCATAGCTTTGGAAAAACTGCTTAAGCCTGAGAGATTGATTAACATCTGCGATCCTATTGACACTAAGCCTTGTGTCTGCCTTTTTTGACTTCTGCTTAACCCTTGCAGACCCAAGGATGACATAGAAATGCAGGTAGGAGAATTAGAAAAATATACCTTCTGCTGCAGCACATTAGTTTGTTTTGTCTTTTCAAATCTGCATACCTATTAATCTATAACTGCCTGTACCACTATAGATTTGACATGCAGTATACTGCTACGAACTTAGAGCAGGGGTCGGCAACCTTTTAGAAGTGGTGGGCTGAGTCTTCATTTATTCACTTTCATTTAAGGTTTCGCGTGCCAATAATACATCGTAACGTTTTTTAGAAGGCCTCTCTCTATAAGTCTATACATTATGTGACCAAACTATTGTCGTATGTAAACAAGGTTTTCAAAATGTTTAAGAAGCTTCATTTAAAATTAAATTAAAATGCTGATCTTACGCCGCCAGCCTGCTCAGCCCGTTGCTGGCCTGGGGTTCAATTCACATAGGCTGGCAGCGAGCCCTGCGGCCGGGACCCCAGCTGGCAAGGGGCAGGCAGGCAGCCAGAACCGCAGACCGGCTGTGGGCTGAGCGGGGCCGGTGGCCGGGACCCCAGACTGGCAGTGGGCTGAGCGGCTCAGCCCGCTGCCGGTCTGGGGTTCCGTCCACCGGCTCCTGCCAGCCAGGGTCCCGGCTGCCGGCCTCACTCAGCGCGCTGCCGGTCTGGAGTCCCGGCCCTGTCCACATAGAGTAGGTACCTAACTTCTCCCTGGTTCTAGCCGTTCTCTTCCTCTCTCTGCACTGAGATGAGGGTGGGAGTGCGCTGAGTACAGGGCTGGGGGTGAAGGAGCAGGCTGGGGGTTGGGGTGCAGAGTCTGGCCAGGAGCTAGAATGAGGGAGGGGGCTCAGGGTTGGGGCAGGAGATTTGGGAGTGGAGCGCTTACCTGGGCAGCTCCCATTTGGTGCGAGGAGTGCAGGTGGGAATATGGGGTGTGTGTGCAGGAGCTCCCGTTTGGTGCTCAGGGTGGGAGTGGGGATGTGGGGGGTGCAAGAGTCAGGGCAGGGGGCTGCAGGTGTGTGAGGAGGGTGCAGGAGTCAGGGCTCGGGTTGGGGGGGTGCAGGGGTCAGGGCTGGGGGTGTGGGCTGGGGTCGTGGGGGTGCTCCCAGCCCCCTGCCCTGAGTGGCTCATGGCAGGGGGCCTGAGGGGATATGCCCTGATTTCACCCCCTTCCCCAAGGTCCCCGGAGCAGAGAGCGCGCTGTGGCTCCGATTTTACCTCTCCCCAGTTTTTACCTCTCCCTCTCTGTAGCAAGAGCCATCAGCTGATCGGCCCCAGGGAGGGAGAGAAGGAGGGGCAGGAACCCAGCACTCTGGGGGAAGAGGCGGGAGGGAGGGGGAAGCTTGCCTGCCTTGCAAAGAGAGAGAAGTGGGCCGGGAGTGGAAAAGAGCGGGCCGGGCCGGGCAGGATTTTTAGTGGCACGCTGCTGTCTGCCTGGGTCCGGCAGACAGCAGCGTGCCATTAAAAATTGGCTTGCGTGCCATGTTTGGCATGCGTGCAATAGGTTGCCAACCCCTGGATTAGATGATCACAGTGCTCCCTTCCAGCCTTGGAATCTATGAATCCTATAGGTACAAGGTCCACCAGTGAAATTTCAGGGCTCACTTACCTCTGAGATCTGTCTGTTTTGTCTTTTATCTGCACTGGACATCAGCCACAAGTTAAAACAAGCTGAACGGTCTTACCTTTTCTTATATTAAACTTGCCTGCCTTGCAAGGAGAGAGTGGTGGGTGGGAGGCGGAAAAGAGTGCGCCAGGCAGGATTTTTAGTGGCACGCTGCTGTCTGCCCAGGTCCGCAGACAGCAGCGTGCCATTAAAAATTGGCTCGCGTGCCGTGTTTGGCACACGTGCCATAGGTTGCCGACCCCTGACTTAGAACATACTTTTTGAAAATATCTGGTTTTCTGTATAGATTCCGGAGACCTAGGGTAGGGTTTTATTTAAGATGCATTAAACAGACGCATTAAACTATTGTACTTTGTTTTATGATTGCTTTTCCTGCCTCAGTGTCCACTGAACCATGTGGTTAATTTGTTTTTGTGTACTGGGTTGTCTTAATTTTATTCTCCTAGTTCTAAAAATATCTCTGTGAATATTATTTGCAATATAGAGGAAGTAGATTGTTAAAAAACACATGCATTTATGACTATTTAATGGGAGTAAATGTAGATAAATAGCAAAACAGAGAATAAAGAAAACAGGTTCTAAATAGAAAAGGAGTACTTGTGGCACCTTAGAGACTAACCAATTTATTTGAGCATAAGCTTTCGTGAGCTACAGCTCACTTCATCAGATGCATACTGTGGAAAGTACAGAAGATCTTTTTATACACACAAACCATGAAAAAATGGGTGTTTACCACTACAAAAGGTTTTCTCTCAACATTTTTATGGCTGACTTAGAACAACGCTTCCTCAGCTCTCGTCCCCTAACGCCCCTACTCGCGCTATATTGATGACATCTTCATCATCTGGACCCATGGAAAAGAAGCACTTGAGGAATTCCACCATGATTTCAACAATTTCCATCACACCATCAACCTCAGCCTGGTCCAGTCCACACAAGAGATCCACTTCCTGGACACTACAGTGCTAATAAACGATGGTCACATAAACACCACCCTATACCGGAAACCTACTGCCAGCTATTCCTACCTACATGCCTCCAGCTTTCACTCTGACCACACCACACGATCCATTGTCTACAGTCAAGCTCTGCGATACAACTGCATTTGCTCCAACCCCTCAGACAGAGACAAACACCTACAAGATCTCTATCAAGCATTCTTACAACTACAATACCCACCTGCGGAAGTGAAGAAACAGATTGATAGAGCCAGAAGAGTTCCCAGAAGTCACCTACTACAGGACAGGCCTAACAAAGAAAATAACAGAACGCCACTAGCCGTCACCTTCAGCCCCCAACTAAAACGCCTCCAACGCATTATCAAGGATCTACAACCTATCCTGAAGGATGACCCAACACTCTCACAAATCTTGGGAGACAGGCCAGTCCTTGCCTACAGACAGCCCCATAACCTGAAGCAAATACTCACCAGCAACCACATACCACACAACAGAACCACTAACCCAGGAACCTATCCTTGCAAGAAAGCCCGTTGCCAACTGTGCCCACATATCTATTCAGGGGACACCATCACAGGGCCTAATAAGATCAGCCACACTATCAGAGGCTCGTTCACCTGCATGTCCACCAATGTGATATATGCCATCATGTGCCAGCAATGCCCCTCTGCCATGTACATTGGTCAGACTGGACAGTCTCTACGTAAAAGAATAAATGGACACAAATCAGATGTCAAGAATTATAACATTCATAAACCAGTCAGAGAACACTTCAATCTCTCTGGTCACGCGATTACAGACATGAAAGTTGTGATATTACAACAAAAAAACTTCAAAACCAGACTCCAGCGAGAGACTGTTGAATTGGAATTCATTTGCAAATTGGATACAATTAGCTTAGGCTTGAATAGAGACTGGGAGTGGCTAAGTCATTATGCAAGGTAACCTATTTCCCCTTGTTTTTTCCTACCCCTCCTTCCCCCCCAGACGTTCTTGTTAAACCCTGGATTTGTGCTGGAAATGGCCCACCTTGATTATCATACACATTGTAAGGAAAGTGATCACTTTAGATAAGCTATTACCAGCAGGAGAGTGGGGGGGGGGGGGAAGAAAACCTTTTGTAGTGGTAAACACCCATTTTTTCATGGTTTGTGTGTATAAAAAGATCTTCTGTACTTTCCACAGTATGCATCCGATGAAGTGAGCTGTAGCTCACGAAAGCTTATGCTCAAATAAATTGGTTAGTCTCTAAGGTGCCACAAGTACTCTTTTTCTTTTTGCGAATACAGACTAACATGGCAGTTACTCTGAAAAAGGTTCTAAGTAACAGATTTTAGTTTGTCAGTTAATTTCTGTAACCTGTATTCATTCTCTGCAGAAGGTAACACATTGAAACATAGAAGCATGTAAAAAAGTAGAAACCTTGTTAGAACCTTTTCAAACAGAACCTGACAAGTGCATTGAATGTTATCAAACTTAGCCCAGTTTAGAGCCACCCTTTCCCTGTCTAGTTTACCATAGCCTTCCTCGATCCTGCAACAGGCTCTGGAATATTGTTGTTTAAGATATTTCAGGCCATGCAGGATAAGCAGTCGTTATAGCAAGACCCAATGGAGTCTTTTGGATTCCAGTGCTGCTGAATGACAGTGTGGACAGGCAGCCGAGTCTCTTAAAAATCTTTGATTGTGTGGAGAGAGAGTTACTTTTCTGGCCACAGTCACACTCCCAAGCATAGGGGAGTGGGCTAGGTTGCTTCTGAAGGGAGCAGACAGGGCTACAAGTCATTGCTCCCCAAAGATAGAAAAGTAAGAGGGTATTTTGGAGTTATTTGTGGGATAAGAATCCTTGGGAAAGGGAAGCGTTTATGGTTTTGAGTAGAAACTATGCACAATTTGATGAGTCTGTGTGATTTTGACTCTAAACTAGGTGAAACTTGACATTTGTGTGTACTCTGTACAGGTTATGATTGTATAATTCCATATTCCATACTTGTCCAATACATATAGCTTTGGACTGAGCAAATACTTTTACAGGTTTCATTTGGTGTAATGACTTTAGCACAGGTCAGGAAATCTTTTTAAAGAACAGGAGGAGCTGAAAATTGACTTAAACCCTTATATTCCCAATTCCAATAGATTTGCGAAAGTGTATTAGGTAATGTACAGTGTCTCTCATGTGGCTCAGAGGAGGCATACCTGACTAGTATAAAACATGTAGCACCCATAATATGAAACAGGGGAACACCTCTGCCTGCATTTTTACTCTGATTTTATAAATGAATATGGGCTGGTACCTTCATTTCTTCTGATACAATAAAAGCAGAGGTCCATCACTATTATTTAAATAAGTCTCTATCCTTCATTATTTATCAATTGGAGATAAGAAGCTGGAGAAGAGTCAGGGAAACGACTCAGTGAAATCTCAGACTGCAAAGCTTTACATTTCTCATGAACATGAAACCAGTTTTAAACTCTTGTTCTATGAGCTTGCTGTTACAAATTGCACTGTTGTTTAGGTTTGATCTTTGACTGATCATAGCATGAACTGTAAGTGGTAAGTGATTATCAATTCTATGGTAAGCTTTGAGAAAGATGACTTGATCTTTTGTGGTAAGCTATCTTGTGGATGTATACTCTGGGCAGTTTCACTAACTTTTCCCTTCCATCCATTTTACTATCCTGTGCAAGACTTTGCTGATTGACTTATCATAAATAGTGACACTTAACCTGTGTACTTGTCTTATAAAAATAATACTTTTACTATTTGTTAGCAATTAGGGTGTTATGTAATTGTACCTGAATGGAACATGGATTTATGTTTATATAATGACAGGTTTCAGAGCTGTAGCTCACGAAAGCTTATGCTCAAATAAATTGGTTAGTCTCTAAGGTGCCACAAGTACTCCTTTTCTTTTTGTTTATACAATGGGATGACTGGAGTATACTCAGTGTGTAAGCTGTAGCTGCATATCTTCCTTTATCAAATTTGTGTGCTTGTTGCAGAACTCTTTTGCTGGCTGGAGCATCCCTCCTAACACAGGTGGATTTGACAGGGGTTGATTGTGTCCCTTTATGCCACAGGTGTGATATAAAAGGTAAAGCTGGTCAGGAATTTTCTGACGTTATTTATTTCCCCCACCCCCGATTTGTCTAACCTGAAATGTTTTGTGGAAATGGTTTGTTTTCAACAAACCTTTGCCAAAACAGAGGCAGGATTGTGACAAACCTGCCTTGTTTCCTGCCAGCTCACTTGGTGGCCTGCTGGGGACTCAAGGGTTTCCAGGATCCATGGCTCAGGAGCAGCCCCTCCATGCACTCGCCGCCAGAGCTGCCAGTTGGAAGCCCTGGGAACCCCAGCTCAGGCAAGGGCTCTCAGAACTTCTGGGTTCCCTGCTTGGGCCCTGGGGATTCCAATAATTCCCAGGGACCACCTGGGCTGCCCCCCATGAGTCTCCAGGAATCAGAGCAGCCAGCTGCTGCATTTCATAAAGAAAGGAAATTGAACTGATATAGTTTGATTTTTCCTAAATGATAAATTGTTGATATTTTCTGTCTGCAGGAAAAAATTTATTCCAAATCAGAACAAAGACTTCTTTGAAATTTCCTGCTAAATGGAAATTCTGATTTTTGATTAGCTGTTTGAGAGGCCACACCAGAAAACAGACTCAGGGCCACTGATTTCAACTAAGACTTGCCAGGTTGCACAGTGGTCACCTGCTCAGCTCCCAGGCAAAGAGTAATGAGGCCAGTTTAAGAAGCCTGAAAGTTGCAATGCAGAGCATTCAATGGGAAAGGCAAAGAGATACTAGCTTTCAGTGCAGATGACTTTTGTGTATGAGACAACTGACAATATTAAGTCTGGTATAAAGAACTTCCAAGAAAGACTTTCTGTGTTAGAACTCTGGATGGAGAGCATTGAGGATAGGGTAGTGACACCTTGTTCTTAAAACTGGAAAAATCAAACAGGATTTATAAAGATCCAGGAAAATTTTGAATACAGAACAAGAAGAATGGCTGAGACTGGTATGTCTTCCTAGAGGAGAAGGAGGAGATATGCTGTTATCTACAAATAGCTTCCTTAAGGAAATTTTTGCAATAGGAGGATACTGGGTCTGTATTTGTATTATAATCCATGGTGTAGCACTTTACCAACCATTCCAAAAGCAGTGCTAATAAAATTTTTAATATTCAACATTTACCAGCGAAGAGTACTTTGTACCTCTTAAGGAAAAAAAACATTCTTATCTGATGTCTAGAATAGTGGAAGCTGTAGTGCAAACAGGTGCGTATGTTTATAACATTGTGTTGTCTAACCTTACTGTTAATCTTTTCCTGGAACTGCACTGGTGCTGGACCAGTGGTAGGAAAAGTGACTAATTCTTAGAATAGACATGCACTCAGAAGAAAGATGCAATTTATTCCAGTAAAATGACTAGGACAAAAGATTGTGCTTCACTCTATGGCAATGGTTCCCAAACTTGTTCCACCGCTTGTGCAGGGAAAGCCCCTGGCGGGCCAGGCCAGTTTGTTTACCTGCCGTGTCCGCAGGTTTGGCCAATCGCGGCTCCCACTGGCCACGGTTCGCTGCTCCAGGCCAATGGGAGCTGTTGGAAGCGGTGGCCAGTACGTCCCTCGGCCCGCACCGCTTTCAGCAGCTCCCATTGGCCTGGAGCAGCGAACCGCGGCCACTGGGAGCCGCGATCGGCCGAACCTGCGGACGCGGCAGGTAAACAAACTGGCCCGGCCCGCCAGGGGCTTTCCCTGCACAAGCGGCGGAATAAGTTTGGGAACCACTGGTCTATGGTATCTGGCAAGCCTCAGAATTATTTATGGAAATCAAGTTAAATTTTTCTGTACCCCCAAACAATTTATAGCTTACCTGTATCTTCTGGCAATCAATATGGATCTCCATAATTCACTTGTGAGGGCAGCAGACCACCATGTACTGAGCCTAGCAGAGAGGAGCAGAGCTGAATTTGAAAAGATTGCTCATCTTTTTAACATTTTAGATCAAATTAAAGATAGTTTACAAAGAAAATATATCAATGTTTTAGAAAGACTGTTGTAAGAGAATGCGTTTCTAGTTAATAATTGTGATTTTAAAAAATGTAAGGATATGGCTACCAACTCAGGCCCCAGTTCTGTTAATACTTATGCTCATGCTTAACTTTACATACATGAGTAGTCCTACTGAAGTCATGGAACCACTCGTGTGTAAAGTTAAGTGCTTAAGTGTTTGCAGGATCTGGAAGTTAACAGCCTACACTGGCTCACTAACTAAAATGTTGATATTGAGAGGAATATTTGAGGTCCGTCGCAGCTTATTGGTGGAATATTTCTGAGTGGATGGCACCAGCTAATTGACAGGCTACCAAAAAAAAAAAGTTTTCTTGTTTAAGTATGTGTTTGGAGTGTTTTAATTTATATTTTTATTAGTTTTAAACATGCTTCATGAAAACATACTTCCTTTTCTCTTTCTTTTTGTCCATACACAAACATTTGTTTAGATGAAGGTACTGTTTCTGGTTACTTGGCCAGCCATTCACTAGTAAAAAGTATAAATTAAACTTGAGTGTTAGAATGGATCACTGTTTATACTTTTAAATAATGCAGACCCATAGGATTTATCAGATAATTCCCTGGAATGTTAATGGTTTTAATATCCTAATTAAGAAAGAGAAGGTGCATAAGCATTTTAGAAAATGACATCATGATGTCATAAGTGCACAAGAAGATGATCTTGCATGAAATGGATCAAGAAAATGAAGAAAAGGTTGAACTAAAGAGGTATTTTCAGCACCTGTAAAAGGAAAAACAAAGAGGGGTCACTCTTAATTAGAAAAACTTTTTATTTTACAAATGGGCTAGAAAATAACTTTGTAAATTTCTCAAAAAGAAAAGGAGTACTTGTGGCACCTTAGAGACTAACCAATTTATTTGAGCATGAGCTTTCGTGAGCTACAGCTCACATAAATTGGTTAGTCTCTAAGGTGCCACAAGTACTCCTTTTCTTTTTGCAAATACAGACTAACACGGCTGTTTCTCTGAAATTTGTGAATTTCTGTTACCCTAGAGGAGTAAAAGAACCCCCATGTATTCATAGTATGCTTTTAGCTCTAGCGCCACACGTTACTGGGAAGGGTTACATACATAGCCCATAAAAGCATATATACGGGGTCAGGGGAGGTATTGTTGTAGAGGGTCTATAGTGGCTTTATACCAGCCAGGGATTTCCTTGACACCAGAAGATTTCCCAGTGAACTGGAACTGCTGGATTTCTTATTTGTGACTGGGAATTTCAACTGGGTGCAAGACTCTAGACAGAAAGTTTGACAAACCATACCATTTGAGGAAAGAGGGAAAACTTGCTAATCAATATCCCCAAACAATGTCTGAAATGCAATGAGCCAATATATGGGAAGAATTACTATCTGGAGAAAGGACTACACTTTATATTGAATGTGTGTAGCATAGAACATACATATTACAGAATAGATATTGGGTCAAATCCTCGGCCCTGTTCATGCCGCTTCATGGTGTTCCAGCAACTCAAAGCAACCAGAAATCCAGCAGTTCCAGTTCCCTGGGGAATCTTCTGATGTCAAGGAAATCCCTGGCTGGTTTAAAGCCACTATAGAACCTCTATAAGAATACCTCCCCTGACCCCGTATATGTGCTTTTATAGGCTATGTATGTAACCCTTCTGCCAGGTGAAGTCAGCAGCAATATGAGCAGGGTTCAATATCTAGGGGTTCCTCTTAATGCTACAGAACAGAACTGGCCCTAGCCCCCCATCCATTAATCTGGAAAAATTTACTACCACCCTTGAGTACCTCTAGGTGGCAAGATTTCCCCACCTGCAAGCACTGAGTCAGTGTATAACAAACGAGAACTTTTATTAAAAGGGAAAGGGAACCCAGCATTAGTTTGGGAAAACACTACGACCATATTTGAAAACATGATTATCAGCCAACCCTACCCCACAATGCGTTCAGCAGCGTCCGTTGCCTCAGTTTCCCACCTTTTGGTGTGAAAGTCCAAACAAATAAATGTCCCTTTAACACAACGCTCCCTTCTCCCTCCACTGCACCCCACTCACTGTTGGCTGTCCTGGGTCGGCAAAGACCCAGCGTTCAGGGGTGCATTCATGTGGGTTCACTTCCTACCCCTGGAGGGAGGGGAAGCATTGACCCATGCCTGAGCTGCTGCTGACGTTTCTGCAACTGACGCACGGTTGCCATTATTCACTCTGCCGTTGCTGCCTGCTGCTGCCACCTGCAACCGCCGTTCACTCTGGCACTGCTGGCTGCTGCTGCCACTCTCTACAGTGCCACATTCTGAGGTTCCACCATTTAACCTAGCTCTCAGTGGTTTTCAGTTCTCTGTAATTTCAGTGGGTAGTGGGGAACATCACTGTTAGTGCAGACTGGGCAGCCTCTTTCACTGCAACACTGTCTCACAGCAGGCCTAACGCTCGGCAGCTCGACCTGGTTATCAATAATTTCTGTTCGAATGAGCACTGAACAAAACGATTACTGACAATTGAGACTAATCAGCTCTGTCTTTAAATAGCTGAGAGGGGGAATGGTGTCTAGGACCCTGAGACAGAGCCCACACCATCAGGTAGGAACACCGTCTCCTCTCCCTGAGAAACCTGACATTTTCTTTAACAACTCTGCATCTGAGACAGGGGATGGTGGGGACTGGCTTCCTGAGCCTACCAGCTTCCACATGCTGCCTGCCATTGCTTCCTAATCAAAGGGATACCTGAGGCATTTGGTGAGGGCTCAGTTAAATCCACTTTACAGGCAGGCAGAGAATGCCTGAGCAAGTGCAGAATGCATGGGCATATTTTAATGAGGGATGATGGTACCTTTATACCACTCTGTGAGCAGCCAGTGGCAGTGGAACCCCTACAAGTTCCAAGTCAGATAGAAGTCTTGCTTCTTGGAGGTGCCCGGCGTGATGTTACATTTTCCCAGATTAGTGGATGGGGGCCTGTCAAGGTTCCTCCCCCACTCTGAACTCTAGGGTTGAAAACCTCCTAAGCTTACTTTTACCAGCTTAGCTTAAACTTCCCCAAGGTACAAATTAATTTTATCCTTTGTCCCTGGATTTCCACTGCCACCACCAAACTCTAACTGGGTTTACTGGGAAACGTAGTTTGGACACGTCTTTCCCCCCAAAATCCTCCCAACCCTTGCACCCCACTTCCTGGGGAAGGTTTGGTAAAAATCCTCACCAATTTGCATAGGTGACCACAGACCCAAAACCTTGGATCTGAGAACAATGAAAAAGCATTCAGTTTTCTTACAAGAAGACTTTTAATAGAAGTAAAGAAATCACCTCTGTAAAATCAGGATGGTAGATACCTTACAGGGTAATTAGATTCAAAACATAGAGAATCCCTCTAGGCAAAACCTTAAGTTACAAAAAAGACACACAGACAGGAATAGTCATTCTATTCAGCACAGTTCTTTTCTCAGCCATTTAAAGAAATCATAATCTAACACATACCTAGCTAGATTACTTACTAAAGTTCTAAGACTCCATTCCTGTTCTATCCCTGACAAAAGCAGCATACAGACAGACACAGACCCTTTGTTTCTCTCCCTCCTCCCAGCTTTTGAAAGTATCTTGTCTCCTCATTGGTCATTTTGGTCAGGTGCCAGCGAGGTTACCTTTAGCTTCTTAACCCTTTACAGGTGAGAGGATTTTTCCTCTGGCCAGGAGGGATTTTAAAGGGGCTTACCCTTCCCTTTATATTTATGACAGGGCCTGAGCCAGTTCTGTCTTGTATTGTTAAGAAGAACCCCTAGATATTCAACCCGGCCCTTGTTGCTGGCGACTTCAGCTGGCAGAGGTGTTACATCACAAGCACATCTTGAGTAAACCATTAATTTTGGAAAACAATTTTGTTATATTTTCAGGAATCACAATTTGAATAATGACTCTAGACATGTTAGCTGTACAAACTATAAAGGAAAAACACAATGAAAATATTGGAGATTAAATGATACCCTAGTGCAGAACAACGAAGGCTGAGCTGCAAATTTTAAAAAAAGATTCTGGAATATGTAAAATTGAACTTTATGGGATATACTTGTAATGCTACTGTATCAATTCCAAGATAAGTTATTGGACATGGTGAGCAATTTAAAAGAAATACTGTTGGAAAGAATTGCCTCCCTTGAAAGGGAAACTAAAAGACTGGAGGATTGCGAGAATTGCAGAAAAAAAAAAGCAATATAGAATGCTAATACATGTAAGGGAAGAACTCAGTACATTGCTGTTTGAAAGCTGAGTGGCAAATAAAAGCTACTCAAAAGAGCTATATTTGAAAAGGGCAATAAAGCTGACAAGATTTTGGCTTATCTGCTTAAAGGAGAGCTCATAAGAAAGATATTTGTCAAATTAAAACCAAAGAGGGTATGAAGCAAAATCTAAGAATTATTAAATGAGCTTTTCAGGATTTCTAGGCTAATTTACATACCTCACAATATGTAAATATCTTAGAACAGATACAACATTATTTCGAAAAAACAAAACTACCTCTCTTGTCATGAGAAGCAGTGGTGAGCTGGAGCCGGTTCGCACCGGTTCGCACAAACCAGTTGTAAAATTTTGAAGCAGTTTTAGAACCGGTTGTTAACCTGCTTCCCTGCAGGGGGCGCTGAGGCTTTGATGGGCTCCTGCCGGGAAGTGATGAAATTCCTCCTCCGGCCACCGGGGGCTCTGCACTGCGGGAGCCATGTGGGCTGCTGCTGCTCCCCTGACCCTGGGGCTCCCAATGCTGCCTGGTGGGTCCCCGGCTGCTCTGCTGGGCCTGGGCTGCATCCTGCTGCTCTCCCGTGAGTACCCGCCACTCTGTCTGCAGCCAGCCCCTATCTCCAGCCACCCCCGCATCCCCTGCCTGCAGCCAGCCCCTGCCTCACCCCCTGCCCTGCCTCCAGCCACCCCCGCACCCCTTGCCTGCAGCCAGCCCCCGCCTCCAGCCACCCCCTGCACCCCCTGCCTGCAGCCAGCCCCCGCCTCAGGCCACCCCCTGCCCTGCCTCCAGCCATCCCCGCAACCCCTGCCCACAGCCAGCCCCTGCCACACCCCCTGCCCTGCCCGTAGCCAGCCCGTCTCCAGCCACCCCCTGCCCTGCCCGCAGCCAGCCCCTGTCTCCAGCCACCCCCGCACCCTCTGCCTGCAGCCAGCCCCTGTCTCCAGCCACCCCCTGCCCTGCCTGCAGCCAGCCCCTGCCGCAACTCCGGCACCCCCTGCCCGCACCAGCCCGTCTCCAGCCACCCCTGCACCCCCTGCCCGCAGCCAGCCCCTACCTCCAGTCAGCCCCTGCCCTGGCTCCAGCCAGCCCCACACCCCCTTGCCTCCAGCCAACCCCGCACCATCCTGTCTCCAGCCAGCTCCGCATCCCCTGCCCTGCCCGCAGCCAGCCCTGCACCCCCTGCCTCCAGCTAGCCCTGCCCCATGCCCCTGTCTGTAGCTGGCCCCATGTCCACTGGTGCCCTGCTGTTCCCAGGGCAGTAACCCTGCACACCTGCTTCAATGAGGGGGGCAGGGAGCAGCTGGGATCCACACATGTGCACACCCTAGGGTGACCAGACAGCAAGTGTGAAAAATCAGGACAGGGGGTGGGGAGTAATAGGAGCCTATATAAGAAAAAGACCCCAAAATCGGGACTGTCCCTATAAAATTGGGACATCTGGTCACCCTAGTACACCCCCAGGGAGCAGCGGGGACCCACACATGTGAAACGGAGCTCATTTCTAGTTCAGGCCCATCTTTTTAAAAAAGAACTTTAGGCAGGGTTAACATACATCTGTATTTTCCCAGACAGGTCAGGCTTTTTGGTTCTTAAATCGCCGTCCGGGAGGAATTTTTAAATTTTAAAAATTCCTCCCGGGAAAATACGGACGTATGGTAACCCTGTTGGTACAAAAAATACATACTGGGGCACATCCCATAAATCAGAACTTTTCTAGGGAACCGGTTGTTAAGATTTTGGCAGCTCATCACTGATCAGAAGTTACAATTCGGTAAAGGGAATGGATATCCTGAGCTAAAACTGAGATTGAAAGTGTTGTAAACAGCCTAACTCTAAAAAAAAGTCTGGGGACCAGATGGCTATATTGCTACTTTTTAAAAAACTTTCCAGCTGTGAAAGCCCCTTTATTGAGTAAGAGCTATTGAAAACTACATGAGAAAGGGGAGTTTCCCAGGCCTTATGCATCGTGCTACCCCTACCCATATACGAGAAACACATAGTTGGGTATGAATCCCTCTTTTGATCAATTGCCCTTTTAAATACAGACATTGACATTTATGCCAAAATACTAGCAATAAAATTAGAGACTGAAATTGTCATTGATACATAAAGTCCAAACAGATTTTATTTATGGAAAGCAGTCTTCAGACAATTTGTGACGTCTATTCAGCCCTGTTAAAGAGAAAGGAACCTGCCTTATTACCTCATGATTTAGATAAAGTATTTAACTAGATCAAGTGATCTTTCCCAATAGACTGTCTTGAGCAAAATAGATTTAGTTCCAAATTTAGGAAACAGATACCTTATATTTAACCTCAAGAGCGATGTTATTGAATTGCTCCCTTCCTAAAGAAATATTCCTGAAAGAGGGAACAGGATAAGTACAACTTCTGACCACTTCTGTTTGCACTAGTAATAGAAGTGCTTGACAAAAAGTTGGAGCTAATGGGTGTATTACTTGGCCAATAATTTAGACCACAGAACATAAAACAATCCCTTTTTCAGAGGCTCTCTTTAATTGTTTACACGATCCTTTATCTTCAACAGCTGCAGTTTTACAGGAATTAGTTTTAGCCAGATACCAGTCTATAGAATGAATATTCAAAAGACAGAATTACAAACTATATTGATGAGCAGAAGAAGCTAGAGAAGCTTATGTCAGGCTTTTTTAAGTATCTACAAAACTAAAATCTTTAAGTGTACATGTAATTGATTCAGTAGACTTGCTCTGTAAGACTTTTCTTCCCATCGTACAAAAACTTCAGGAGGAATTTAGAAAGTAGAAAAAAGTATGAAAGTTTGGTAGCTACAGGAACAATGTAATGAGATCATATTCTAGAATCCTGTTATTTGATGAGAACTCAGCCTTAACTCGTAGAAGGATTCTATAGACTCATGAGACATGCTGGAGAAACTGCAATACAGAAGGGAATTTACAACACATTATTTGGTTGTAGACCAAAATAGAGACATAGTGACAAAAACAGTAACTGATAGTGAAAGTGGTGTTGAAAACAAAAATATTGAGTTCTTCCCCTGGAAATATTATTGGGCATAGATAATACAGAAATACTAAATGCTCAATCAAGAAAGCACTTTAAAATGCTTTTCCTGGCAGGGAAACCTATTGTAGTGAAGACATGGAAGTCACTGAGCCAGATCCCTGGTTATGATAGCTCAGGAGGCGGTGCAAATAGGTCATAAAGCCCTCCTTTATACTCTCCTGATCATAGCTTGGCTGTGTGACATGCTAGCCCTTTAAGCGTTAGTTAGAACAGGATCTCCTGGCTTCAAGGGAACCCCCGTTGCCTCCCAATGCACCATCTGTGGCCTCCGATGGAGCAGCGTGGAGACAGTGATGTAGGAGCCACTATGTTGACTCTACACCATCAGAGGCTCCCTATGTTTAGGTGATCTTGCAGTAGGTGATATGCTGACTTTGGGCCACTTTGCACTGGCAGTGTGGCAGAAGAATCCACAGTGCAGAATTTGGGCCAGTGAGCCTGCCTTGCTATAGTGATGAATAGAATGTTGCATGACATGCAATAAAAATGGACAACTAGGTTTATTTCAAAACAAAAAAATATGAAAGCTGTGTAGTCACCTTTCAAAAATTACACAGTAGCCTTCGAGCTTGCAGGAGCGCTAGAGAAAAACTGACAATTTGAGCTGAAACTGGCCTCAGTTTAACAAGCAGTGGTAGAGTCTTTGTGTGTTAGTAGAGAAAGGTGTAATTCTTTTGTATGCTCAAATTGCCCCTATATTCTGTGCTGCACAGAGCTTCTGGTTGGACAGCTAAGGTGGGGGAGCTTTAGGGAGCCTGTTATGGCTCCCTGATCCTCAGTGCCAGTCTGTGCCAATATCAGCCCAGTTTAGGTTAGGGAATCGCGGGGGCTGCTGTAACCCAGGCCAACTGGCAACAGTACCCAGGGACCACACATCGGCATGGGATAGTCTGAACACAGCAACTCCCGCCATGCCCCTCCTGCTGCAGCCAACTGGGGAGCAGGGTATAGCACCTGGGCACACCAGCTGAAAGTTTCAGAATGCCAGGAGAATTTTTAGCTGGACAGATCTGGCTGCTTTTAGGCCCCTTTGAGCTGCCACAGTGGCACAAATGGGCTGGGATGCAACCAGGATTTATTAGTAGTATGTTTCTGATATGATGCATTGATATGCATTCAGTAAAAAGCCCTGCAAATATTTGCATAAGGAAATCCATCTACGGCTGAGAAAGATTGGATACCCTCAACAGGATGTTGTCCTTATCTGTGCTGGTTTTTCCACTGAATCTTCACCGCTGTTTTCATTTTAGCTACATTCAGCCAAGTGTCTTCAAGTCTTATACGCATCCCATTGGACTGGGCTTTAGAGCTGAAGGTGCCTGGCTGCATGCGGTTAAGCTGAGTACAGCAAAGCTCTTTGGGGAAAATAATCAAGCAGTAATGGCCTTATGACCTCCTAAATGGGATACCACCCACGTGTATTATCCATGATAGACATGAATTTGAGAAATTTCCACCAAAACCAAACTTGGTAAATTATTATCATAACAGCAGCAAAGCGGATCTGCTTTCAACATAATATGTCCATCTGGGACCAGTGAGGGCTTTATTTGACCTTGATTGATTTGTAGAGTACAAGGAAATAACATAGGGCCAGATTCTCTTGCTGGTGTAAATGGGCAAAACTCCACTTATGTCAATGGAGTTGTGCCGATGTACACCAGTCAAGAATGCTATCCATGGACTAGTTTAACCAGACTTGGTCTGAGGCCACTGGTACTGCATTTAGAGACTCAGTTCACTTTCAGAGTGATGTGTTAGACTAATAGACTTGATTGAGTTACTCTTGTGCTTACACTGACCATAAAATAACTCAACTGTGGTTTTAGATTACTTTCTCCCATATTCTGATCTGTCTGTATACTCTGAATGTGTGTGTATATCTTTACATATATTTTATTTCCTTTCTGACACTTCTTCCTGTTACCAATCTGACAGGCTCATATTTGTGGGGAGTTGAATCCTCACAGGATTCTGTTTGCGGGTTCGCTGGACAAAATTGCTGCTGGAGCCACACCAAGTCTTACTTATTTGCTGTGGGAGGGAGAGGAGCAACATCTTCTCGCGGCTGTGGTGGTGAAAATGAATTGCTGAAAGGGCCAAGTGAAGAGCAGGATCCAAAGCATGGCATGAGACTATCAGGCCAAACATATCATCCCATTATCTCTTTTATTAAAGATTCCACTTTTTCAACAGAAGCAAACATTGTCCCCCATCAAGAGCGTATCACCTCTTCAGATGGGATGAGAGAGAGAGAGAGAGAGAGAAAAACACTCCTTTCCAGGTTGACCAACTGGCCCAGGGAACAAAAGAATGATCTGATCCTGCTGGTCATGAGACCAGCTGATGAATGAGATGGAAGAATAATAGACATATGTTTATGTATTTATAACCACGTTATAGTAATACCCTGTGAAAACGGCAATTAGCATCATTATTACTTATTTGTATATGGTAGTGCCTAGAGGCCAGGGTTCCATCATGCTAGATACAGTACAAACATATAACAAATAGCCCGTTCTTGCCCCCAAGGAGGGTATAATCTATGCAATTTTGTTCACTACACTTGTATTCTGTCAACTAATCCATCTGAATCATGACTACCTCTCACATTCCAATCCTCTAAGTAGCTTCAAATCCCCACCATTTTTTAAAACAATCTGAGAAAGGAACTTTTACTTGTTCCTTCCCCATGTATAATCCCAATCACCAACATGCAGATGCAAAATTACAGTGGTATGGGAGTAGGATGGGCACTATTCAGTCCTGTATGTGTATAGATGTGAATGCATAAAGTGATTTGATGGCATCAGAACTAGAAATGGGGGCCAATGGAAGAGGAAGATTCCCTTCTAGCCCTGTAAGGTTCTGAGATAATAGCATCAAGGACTTAGAATTCAGTATCTCTAAGCAGAGGTTTCTGTCTATTTAGAAATGTTCAAAATTCATGGGTCAGACTATGCCTGTCATTTCAAGCCCCTTGTAATTGGCAATAACAACAACTAAGGCCCTGATCCAGCGTAGAACTTAAGTACATGTTCAACTTTAGCACTGCACACCTGCTTCAAGTTAACATGTGCTTAAGTGCTTCATGGCCTGGGGTTCAGGCAGCCTTGCTTCACAGGCAGACAGGTATGAAAATTACTAATTTAAAAAAAATGTCTTTAAGACTTTTCTTAAAAATATGGAGAGACATACGATATGGTGGTACATACGATGTAGTAAAAATATTTTGTCAGCCCTCCTTTGGGATAACATTTATAACTCACTCAGTTTTGCTACTAATCAGTAATAGGAAAATAAAATATTCGAAATAAGATACTTCTGAAATCTTATTTTGGATTTCTTTTGACTGGCAAGTAGTAATCATACACCATCTTTCCATTCAATACTACAAAACTTATTTAACCTCTTTCATTCCTTCTTTGTCATCTCTTTATTACTCTTTTATTTCATTTATTGCATTCCTTCTTCCTAAAGTACCAGTTTCTTGCATGCTCATCACTTTGTTCCACTTCCTTCCTTTTCTTTATTCTTTGGTGAGCCCAGTCATTGTGCTGGGTATGGAACAATACATACTATAGAAGAGGACATGTCCTATGACTTGAGGAGCCTTCACTCTATTTCGACAGACAATACAGTTCAGACACATGATTCACAAGATAATCAGAGAGTGGAAAGTTCAGTCTCAAAGCAGTTTGAGGCTCATGAATTTTAAAATTATCTTTGGAGGGCTATCATTACATGGTTTCACAGAAGTAGTATAAATCCCTCGAGCAGGGATTGGAACAGAGAGAGACATGACTTGGTGCACCAGGAGGGAGTCAATTCCAATTGAAGAAGGCAGAATGGAAGACGGCATAAAGGTGCTAGTTGTGGAGAGAGGGGGAGGGAGTGGTGCAGAGGAGGCTTGGGCTAAGCAGAAGAAATAAGCATCTAATTAGGGATTCATAGGCTGGAAGGGGCCATTGTGATCATGTAGTCTGACCTCCTGTACATCACAGGCCATAGAACTTCCCCAAAATAATTCCTAGAGCATATCTTTTAGGAAAACATCCAATCTTGATCTAAAAATGGTCAGTGGTGGAGAATCCACCATGACTCATGGTAAATTGTTCCAGTCATTAATTACTCTCACTGTTAAAAATGTATGCCTTATTACCAGTCTAAATTTGTCTAGCTTACAGCCATTAGTTCATGTTATACCTTTATTTGCTAGATCTAAGAGAACATTATTAAATAATTGTTCCCCCAGGATCTTCTGGGATTCTTCCCAGTATTTCCCTTTTAAACTTCCCAGACCCAACAAGGGCCATGCATGATGGCAATATTCCTTCTGCCTGAGGAATGCTGGATGTGGGTCCCTCCGAGCCCTTTGATTTTGCTCCTTCAGTCACCCTAAGGTTATTAGAGCACTGTAAAGCAGTTCACTTACTTTGGGACTGAGTACTTTGAAGTATTTCCAGCCATAGTTAAAACAGATACAACGCAGCTTTTGAACTATACTGCATGCTACCATTACGTCATTGGGCTAGTCTCCTCTTGTACATTTAACATATTTATTTATTTAGTAGAACTGGCGGGAGAAATTTGCACAGAACCATATTCCATTTAAAAACGTGCCTCCATCAGGATCAAAATGCTGCATGAAATCAGTTTCACCAGAATTTTGTTTCAGAAGAAAACTGGAACGAAATTCTGACAATGTCTAAACATCCCATTTTAACATTTTCAGAACAAGATGGTTTTCATTTTGAACCAACTTTTTACTTTGATTTTGTATGATATTATATACTATACTATAAATATGTACAATATTATATACTATAATGCAAAATAAAAAAGTCAAACGTGAAATGAAACATTTTGATCGATCTGAAACAAAAAAAAATTCTGAATTTTCCGTACATAGAATTTCTGATTTTTCATTTTTCTTTTGATTCAGAGCAAAGACAAATTTCCCAATCTTAAAATCATTTGTGAAACTGAACTTCCACTCTCTGTAAAGTTCTATTATTTAAACGTACAGTATCCAGTTGTGGAATGAATTGGAGTTAGGCACCTATCTGCATCTTTTGGCACCTAAATACCTTTGAAAATCTGGTTCTAAGTGCCTAAGGACGTGTCTATATAACCACTTAGTAGGCAGCAAGCTGGGGTGTAATCTGCTACACACTTACAGTGGACCCTGCTGCTGTGCACTAAAAGCTCCCTAGTGCTCTTTAAGCTCTTTAAACTTCAAAGCAGAGTACATCAAAGTGCACAAGAGAATTTTTAGTGCATGGCAGCAAGGGCCACACAGACACTTAATGCATGGCAGGCTAGTGTGGGATGGATTTATGCCCCAAGACAAGTCATAAGTCCCTTTTATGACTGCGACATAGGCTCTTAAGTCACTTAGATGCTTTTGAAAATGTCATCCTGCATCTCTGTCTGCATGTTTACAACCTAGCATTGACTCATCGTGTAATCTTTTTAAACTCAGAAGTAGCATTAACAACATAAGTTCCTAAATCCCTGACCTGATAGTCAAACATGCTGAGCACCCAAATAGTTGCCATTCATTTCAAGGGGAGGTGCTGAGTGGTTAGCATTTTTGAAAATGAGGTTATTGATGTTCAATTATTGTCTGTTTAAACGTGTGGTGTTTCCAATTGGTAAAGAGTGTTCATTTTTATTACAGAACACATCAGTTCCTAGAATGCTTGGGTTTTTTAGCAATGGTTATCATTATTTAAAACAAAACAAAACAGCACAACATAATTGACTGACCTTTGGCAATAAATAGCAATATCTGAGATATAAACTCACCATGGTTATTTCAGTTTCAGGCACCAGCATATCTCAAGTGCTGTGTGATGCACAACTAAAGATTCATAGATTCCAAGGCCAGAAGGGACAATTGTGATAATCTAATCTGATTTTCTGTGTAACACAGGCCATAGAACACCCTAAAATAATTCTTAGAGCATAAAGATATTTGCTACCAGTTATCTTCTGTGCACGCTGTGACAGGTTCCCGGGGGGCAGGGCAGGGGTGCAACCTGGAACTGGCATATCACTGAGCCCTCTGTCTTACCAACCTGGGCTCCATCTCACACCGTGATAATGTGACAAGCTGCAAACCTCTCAAGATCCTGCACTCTTACACATATTCACAGGCAGGGACACACCCAGCTGCATTACAGGAAGGCTTTTGCCTGCTACTCATGAATCAACAATAGAGAGGCTCTAGTCAATTCCTCTAGCCCCCCAGCCTAGAGCTATACTATCTTGCCCTGGTCAGAAGCCTGACTAGTGTACATTTATTACCCAATCCGCCCTTTCCTCAGTGTGGAAAGGCTATGCACGAGCCTTTTGTTATCTGAGCTAAGATTTCCAATGCACTTCACTCAAAACACACAGTTTTAGATAAAATATAAAACAGATTTATTCCCTACAAAAAGATAGATTTTAAGTGATGATAAGTAATAGCATACAGATCAAAGTTGGTTACCTAAGAAATAAAACAAATTCGCAATCTGAGTTCTATAAACTAGACAGGATTTGAATCAAGCAGTGTCTCACCCTGATAGATGGTATATAGTTCCTTAATACACAGAACTCCTTTCCAGCCTGGGACCACTTCCCCAGTTGAGTCTTCTTCTCCAGACGTGTTTCCAGGTGTTGAGTTGTGGTGCAGTGAGGCCAAATAATAATGTCACTTCCCCCTTTTATAGCTTCTTCCAGCTTGCTGGAAAGATCCTTCGCTGTGACATGAGTCAAACAGCCTCCATTGTATATGTGCTATCTCTGAGCGGTTTCCATTGTATAATTCCTGGGGTAATTCTTGTGAGTGTGTGTATTCCCCTTAATGGGCCATCAACACTGTCTGGCTTCTTCCTTGTTGTACCTGAAGGCTACTTGTGGGTGTTCCAACCTTACAACATATTTCAATAACACATACATAGCAAAACTTCATAACTTCACATACAATGATAGCACTTACAACTTAACAGGATATTAATGTTCAGCAGTTTAAGACTAGAGGTATACAATTAACACATTAATTTTGTTTTCAATTAATTGCAAGCGTTAACTGTGATTAAGTGACAGCCCTCCTTATTTTCTGTCAAGTTATTGTTCTGCACAAGTGTGTGACAGAAAAATATCGAGAGGATTACTTGTGTTTTTTTAGTTAATTAATCATCCTTTTATTCTATACCTCTTTCAACATTTGTGAACTTATTTTCTCAGTCTTTTATAAATGAAATTGTCTCAATGAAAATATTGGCCACAGGACTCATCATACTGTGGCTTAAAGAAAAGCTGTGAGCATTGTGCCATAACCTGTATAAAAATGTAAGCGACAGTATTCCTGACAGAGCTCCATAGCTACCATTCAGCTTAATATACTTGTGTATTGTTTGGTCCTGCTTAATTTGCAGACAGAAAGCTTTTTTTATTACTTTATGTATTCTTGGCTTGCCAGCCAAGTAATAAACCATAACCATCATCTGTAAGAGTTAAAGAAACCAACCCTAATCATAATAATTTCTGTGTTGCTTCTAGCATTGTAAACTTGTGTGTCAGAGAGAAGAGCTCTTCACATTGACATTTCATCTTTTGCTGCATTCTACACCAATTATTTGAAATCTTGGGTATTTATCTGCATAGGGCAGGGAATTCTTTGCAGCTTCTGTTTTCTGAGATGAGTAACTAAGGATGATTCTTCTGCTTATTGCTGAGTTCTGTGATAGATGTGAGTGGGGAGCTAACCAAGATTGGAAATTCTTTCCTTCCTACAGTCTGCTTGCCTTTCTGTTGGGGAAATGCCAAAGAAATGAAAAAAGGGCCACTAGGTTCTTTGGTTTGTAGTTTGCAATGCATTTAACACACTCGATGCTTCATTTTTCATTTGCTCCCTCGGTAGATTGTTCCCAGAGCGTCAGTAGGTGTAAGTTGGCATAGCTCCACTGGAATCTCTGCTTCCATTCTGAACCGTACCACTTGCATACCTGAGTCTTGGTTTAATATGATTACGTTTTCACAGGCGTTGTTTGCAGTGCATCCTAACCTCAATGAGTCATCTTGCCCTATCTTTCCTTGATACATTGTGACCACACTGCAGAAATGCAGTCAAATTTCACATGCCTGCTGTCATATCCTGCATCCACAGTAGTGCTGTATCCAGTCATGAGAAACATAGAGGTTTCTCGGTACATATCCCGTGGTTCATAGCCAGAGGTGCAACCAGTATTTTGCTACCGAAAGGGCCCAGATCAAGTGGTATACAGGCTGGCGGGTGCCATGGCAGCTACTCCATGCCCTCTGGTACCACTTGTTTCCACCCCCCATGCATACGCACAGTTTACAGGGAACACCACACAGGGGCAGAAACACAGATTGGCCATCTACAGTATTTTCATTGTGGAGCATTAGCCCCCACCACTACCACCCTGGTTCCACTGCCTCTTGGGGTGTCCGTCTGAGCTCGGCATAGCTATGGAAGCAGGCCCAGCCTCCAGGGTGTGGGGTAGTGGGTCACCCCTGGGGCCCCAAGCCCAGCTGTAGCCCACCCCAGGACCCCAGCTTCAGGAATCATGACTCAGAAGTTCTCAGGCCACATGGGGTGGGGGTGTCCCCCTGACCACCTCTCACGATCCTGCAGAGGAGGGGAAGCCCTGGGTCCATGATTCCTGGACCTGGGTGGTGCAGGCCCTGGCTGCTCAGGCAGGTTAGGGCTGGCAGGCCCGGAAGTGGGGGCTGGCAGGCCTGGGGCCCCTGGGGGAGGCCACCAGGGGCCTCAGTGGCCAGGCCCACTCCTCGGTGGCCACTCCCTCATGCTCAGACGTACCAAGGGGCTGCTGCTTCCAATTGTTGCCTCTGCCATCTAGAGCCTGGGCCCTGTGTTCCACTCTTTGTGCATCCCTGTTCATAGCACCACAACTCAGTGCATCATTCTGTGCTTGCTTTCTCAGGGCATTGTGGGACAACGTGTCTGTCCCACAGTGCCTTGCAAAAGCAAGAATAGACTGTCCCTTCTGGGAGTTGTGAGCAGAAAATGTTGAAGACCCAGGAAATTCATTTCCTGGCAGGACCCAAGCTGGTGTGCAGTTACTTGCTTGTCCTCTAAATGATGGGTCTAGCTTGTCCAGCTGAGACCAACAGCTGCTGGTTGTATGGAGGTAATGTATCTTTGACATGCCTTTGCAGAAGCTGCTGCCAAAAGACAGCAGAGGGCATTTAAAGGGACAGCTTTTTGCCCTGTAACAGACCGCAATGGCAGGTTGCTGGGACAAGCAGATGGAGACAAGGTCAGTACCACGTGGACGTGGAGGCAATGACTCAGCTGATGCTATCTTATGCTAGAGGCTGAGTGAAACCTCACTGAAGTTGGTGGGAGTAACAGCCGCCCTTCATTCAGGATATATGCACAAAGTAATTGAGCTCTTTTTTATGGAATACACAGCTGGAACAATAGGAGCCACCACCCAAAACACAAGTTGCATGTACAGTTGGAGTAGGGATGCAACCAGGTGATCCGAGGGATTTCCATGGGAACTGGATGCAAATGCAAAACACTGTTTGCTGGAGCTGTATTAGTGCATGTGTGAGTGAGAAGCAGCAAAAACAGCACAAAAACATACAGAGAAGGCAGCAAGAAAGCTTGACAGCCAGCCAGAGAAGCACTTTCAGCTTTTTCTCAGGGTCATGCTACGAGAAAGAGCTTTCAGGTAAAATGCTGGCTGGAAAGAGACTTAGAACTGTGAGCAAAGAAACTGTCTCTGGCTGTTTGTTTCCCACCATGTTCAGGGAAATAGGACATTCTTTATAAACAAACAGGACTGTATCAAAAAAATACCACACCGCAACATCATTTTCTCCCCAAAAGGAAACAATTCGCAAGGCCCTGAATATTGGCTAACCGCTCGGGTCAAAACAGTTTCCTACACAGACTGCCACTTCTGGACCAGAACCACACACAGAATGTTGGGGCTACCTTGTGATGGAAATGTGGGATGACCAGCAATGGACCCAGAACTTTCATGTAGGGAAAGCAACATCCCTAGAGCGTGTGAGCAGCTCATGCTGGCACTTGAGTACCAAGGCACTCAAATGAGAGAGACGTAGTAATGGTCCAGAAGCGTGTTGCTATCACCCTGTGGACGCTGACTAGAGATCTGTGGTAATCTGGGGTTGGCACAGTAGTTGTGGAGGTTTGCAAGGCAATTATCACTCTACTGCAACCCTGCCTCCCTGTAATATTACGGGTTTTTAACAGATGGGATTCCTGGATTGTGCAGGTACTATTGATGGCACACATACACCCATTTTATGCCTTCCACTTGGAGCAAGTAAGTACATTAACAGAAAAGGATACTACTCTGTCATTATGCAGGCCTCTGTGGACCACCATTACAGATTCATGGACACCTACATGAAGCTGGTAGACCAGGTGCCAGCTCTTGCCAAGTCTGTAGGCCTCAGCTGAGCACTGACAAATTCATAGCTGGAAACTAGATCAGCTCACCTGTATGTTAGTAATGTTCAAGGTAGGTGTTAGACTTGTATGGATGTTTTGAGACTCTAAAAAAGTCTTATCATTTGCTGCATGCATTGATCTTACTTGTAATGTCTGTATATCATGCTATAAGGTCATATTAAAGTTTTGCTTTATAATGGAAAAAGTGCCTGCTCTGAACTTGTGAACTCAGATATGAGGACTACCAAAACTAAGGCTACCGGTATTGTCTTTGGTGTGAGATACAAATTGATCTAGAAGAAGTGATTGGGCTCTTGAGACTGGGAGCAAGCTGACTCTAGTGATTTTTGGTATAAGTGACCATTTATCACTAAGTCCAGCTTGTCTGGGTGGCAAGAGAGACTGGAATGCCCAAGGGGACTGTCTGTGACTCAATGATAAAACTGTTACAATGATCCAGGAGTTCACATTTTTTACTGGGTTGGTGAAATCTAATAATAGAGCATACCACCAGTTTGGGGTGTCTGCCCTGCTTTTTGACAGTTTGTCCTGAGGTTCGCAAAAAGAAAAGGAGTACTTGTGGCACCTTAGAGACTAATCAATATATTTGAGCATAAGCTTTCGTGAGCTACAGCTCACTTCATCGGATGCATACTGTGGAAAGTGTAGAAGATCTTTTTATACACACAAAGCATGAAAAAATACCTCCCCCCACCCCACTTTCCTGCTGGTAATAGCTTATCTAAAGTGATCACTCTCCTTACAATGTGTATGATAATCAAGTTGGGCCATTTCCAGCACAAATCCAGGTTTTCTCACCCCTCCCTCCCCCCACACACAAACCCACTCTCCTGCTGGTAATAGCTTATCTAAAGGGACCACTCTCCTTACAATGTGTATGATAATCAAGGTGGGCCATTTCCAGCACAAATCCAGGGTTTAACAAGAACGTCTGGGGGGGGGGGGGTGTAGGAAAAAACAAGGGGAAATAGGTTACCTTGCATAATGACTTAGCCACTCCAAGTCTCTATTCAAGCCTAAGTTAATTGTATCCAATTTGCAAATGAATTCCAATTCAACAGTCTCTCGCTGGAGTCTGGTTTTGAAGTTTTTCTGTTGTAATATCGCAACTTTCATGTCTGTAATCGCGTGACCAGAGAGATTGAAATGTTCTCCGACTGGTTTATGAATGTTATAATTCTTGACATCTGATTTGTGTCCCCCCACCCCACTCTCCTGCTGGTAATAGCTTATCTAAAGTGATCACTCTCCTTACAATGTGTATGATAATCAAGGTGGGCCATTTCCAGCACAAATCCAGGCTTTAACAAGCACGTCTGGGGCGGGGGGGTTAGGAAAAAACAAGGGGAAATAGGTTACCTTGCATAATGACTTAGCCACTCCCACGATACTCCCACTCCCACGTGATTACAGACATGAAAGTTGCGATATTACAGCAAAAAAACTTCAAAACCAGACTCCAGCGAGAAACTGCTGAATTGGAATTCATTTGCAAATTGGATACAATTAACTTAGGCTTGAATAGAGACTTGGAGTGGCTAAGTCATTATGCAAGGTAACCTATTTCCCCTTGTTTTTTCCTACCCCCCCTCCTCAGACGTTCTTGTTAAACCCTGGATTTGTGCTGGAAATGGCCCACCTTGATTACCATACACATTGTAAGGAGAGTGGTCACTTTAGATAAGCTATTACCAGCAGGAGAGTGGGTTTGTGTGTTTGGGGGGGGGGGGGTGAGAAAACCTGGATTTGTGCTGGAAATGGCCCAACTTGATTATCATACACATTGTAAGGAGAGTGATCACTTTAGATAAGATATTACCAGCAGGAGAGAGGGGTGGGGGGAGGTTTTTTTCATGCTTTGTGTGTATAAAAAGATCTTCTACACTTTCCACAGTATACATCCGATGAAGTGAGCTGTAGCTCACGAAAGCTTATGCTCAAATAAATTGGTTAGTCTCTAAGGTGCCACAAGTACTCCTTTTCTTTTTGCGAATACAGACTAACACGGCTGTTACTCTGAAACCTGTCCTGAGGTTGGCACTCACGGTTGTGAGCCTCTCCAGACAGCTTGACAACCTACGTTGGATACACTTTTGGGGCAGCACCAAATTTGGAATTCCTTTCCTTAGCCCTACTGTAGCTCACCCTGAGCATCTTTATATTTTCCCCAACAGTGCAGGGAAAATATGGTTGATCCCGTGACTGGCCAGCAATTTCTAAAGCTATATTTCGTACTTTTGGGCATTCCTCTCTGGGTCCCAAAGTCCCACGGGTTTTGCTTCCTTTGACCCAAAGGTTGGCCAAGAGTTTGGTATTGGCTACTAGCCGAGTGGCTGCATCCTGATACATGGTCTTCTTTCTGGGCAGTCTTCTCACTGGTGTATTGGACACCAAACATGACGGAAGCTGAAGGTATTGCAATGTGTGGCCAAGGACACTGAGTAGAACTATATGAAGGTCAGTAACTTGTAGTCAGGAGACAGAGCACAGGTCAACTGCAAGTTAGGACACGGGATTGGATGCTCTGGGGACTTGTGAGACGAGACTGGTTGGCCATCATCTGTAAATTGTTATGACTGATTGCATCTGCTCCTTTCACTGCAAACATCTTGCATAACCAAAAAACAAGACAAGCTAACTTGTGGTTTGCCCTATACTTCAGGGTGTCATGGCTGCCCGATGCTGTGGCATCACTATGGAGTGTTGGTGTCTGTATTAACAAGAACATTTATGATTATGATTCACAATGAGTTATTTCTAGTGAAGACAAAGCCATATATGATGGAACTGGGTTTTTAAAAGTTTAGATTTATAATTCGGAGAAGGTGTTATTGTGCCATGTTCTGTAACTTCCTCACCCATGATTGATTCCATACAGGGTCAGGTCCTTAAGTCTAGGCAACCTCAGGTTTCAAATTACAGGACCTGATTAAGACAGGAGGGAACAAAAGTAGTTTAGAGCCACCTTATACTCCTTCATTCTGGAGGCCAGTTAGTCCAAAAATAAGGTAAACTACTCTCAGACCAGTAACATCACCGCAGTGAGGTTGGGGGTCACAGATTGTGTGACTTGTTCTTTTTAAAGCTCATAAACTGCTGCCTCACTCCACAACTTTGGGAAATGTAACTGTAGCCCTCTCTCCCCCTATTCAAATTATCCATGGGACCCTCTAATCAGCATGTGACTTCAATACAAATCACTGGGCTGAATGGTCTGTCAAGGCTGAGGCATTTTGGCTGGGCAAGGTGTAGAAGATTGCTCTGCTGCTGCCCATATTATACCTGTTCTGTGGATTGATGATTTCTAACCTCCATGCTGTCAATATGACGTCTTTTACAAGCAGGAAAGTCAGTGTTTAAAGGTTCCTGTGCTCAAATCTCTCTAGGTGTTTGACATCCTACTTTTTAAGATGCTGTAAGCTTTAGATTTCATTTCTGATTGATTATAGCTTGGTTTCCTGTTGGAAATCCTACTGAGTATTGGTTACCAGGATATCAAAATATCAAACAACAAAATAGTCAATACTTGACCTGCTAGTGTGAGTGATTGCAGGATGGTAGGAGTGTATATATTACAGGTAATTAGGGCAACATAACCCCTAGGTCAGATCATGCTAGTTATTTTTGTATTTAGCCCTTAACATACCAGTTTGCTACATGATTTTGCAATACATCTGTATTCCCATTAGGTCTGACTATAAATATTGCTTCCCTGGGTCACTATAAGTTCTTTCAAAGGATTAAAAAATAAAATCTAGTAGTGGATGAAAGCACAAGCTTTCTCTGAGGCCTTCAGCTAAGTATAAGGGTATATCTAGACTATGAAATTAGGTCAATCTTATAGAAGTCAATTGCGTATGTCCACACTAAGCGCATTAAGTTGGCGGCGTGCATCCTCACTACAGTGGCTAGCGTCGACTTTCAGAGCGTTGCACTGTGGGTAGGTATCCCGCAGTTCCCACAGTCTCCACTGCCCATTGGAATTCTGGGTTGAGCTTCCAATGCCTGATGGGGCAAAAACATTGTCGTGGGTGGTTTGGGGTACATATCGCCCCTCTCTCCATGAAAGCAACGGCAGACAATCGTCTCATGCCTTTGTCCATGCAGACGCCATACTGCTATCAGCAGACGGTGCAGTAGGACTGCTAACTGTCATCGTCATCCACCGCTTCTGCTGCAACTCTGCTCTCCTGGTGCCATGAATCTACCTCGCAGGTCCTCTCGTTGTTCTGTATTAATATCTATTCTCATGGCATCCGTCGTCATCCCCGCTTCCACTGCAACTCTGTTGTCCTGCAGACGCCATACCACGGCAAGCATGGAGCCCGCTCAGCTCACCGCTGCTGTTGTGAGCATTGCAAACACCTCTTGTATTATCCTGCAGTATGTGCCGAACCTGCAAAAGCAGGCGAGGAGATGACGACAGCGCGATCACGATAGTGATGAGGACATGGACTTCTCTCAAAGCACGGGCCCTGGCAATTTGGACATCATAGTGGTAATGGGGCAGGTTCATGTTGTGGAATGCCAATTCTGGGCCCGAGAAACAAGCACAGACTGGTGGGACCACATAGTGTTGCAGGTCTGGGATGATTTCCAGTAGCTGCGAAACTTTCGCATGCGTAAGGGCACTTTCATTGTGACTTGCTTTCCCCTGCCCTGAAGTGCAAGAATACCAAGATGAGAGTAGCCCTCACAGTTGAGAAGCAAGTGGCAATAGCCCTCTGGATGCTTGCAATGCCAGACAGCTACCGGTCAGTCAGGAATCAATTTGGAGTGGGTAAATCTACTGTGGGGGCTGCAGTGATCTAAGTAGCCAACGCAATCACTGAGCTGCTGCTATCAAGGGTAGTGACTCTGGGAAATGTGCAGGTCATAGTGGATGGCTTTGCTGCAATGGGATTCCCTAACTGTGGTGGGACGATAGATGGAATGCATATCCCTATCTTGGGACCAGACCACCTTGGCAGCCAGTATGTAAACCGCAAGGGGTTCTTTTCAATGGTGCTGCAAGCACTGGTGGATCACAAGGGATGTTTCACCGACATCAACATGGGATGGCCAGGAAAGGTGCATGATGCTCGCATCTTCAGGAACTCTGGTCTGTTTGAACAGCTGCAGGAAGGAACTTACTTCCCAGACCAGAAAATTACTGTTGGGGATGTTGAAATGCCAATAGTTATGCTTGGTGACCCAGCCTACCCCTTAATGCCATGGCTCATGAAGCCGTACACAGGCATCCTGGACAGTAGTAAGGAGCAGTTCAACTATAGGCTGAGCAAGTGCAGAATGGTGGTAGAATGTGCATTTGGATGTTTTAAAGCTCGCTGGTGCACTTTACTGACTCGGTTAGACCTCAGCGAAACCAATATTCCCATTGTTGTTGCTGCTTGATGTGTGCTCCACAATATCTCTGCGAGTAAGGGGGAGACGTTTATGGCAGGGTGGGAGGTTGAGGCAAATCGGCCGATTACGCGCAGCCAGACCACCAGGGCGATTAGAAGAGCACAACTGGGTGCCCTGTGCATCAGAGAAGCTTTGAAAACCAGTTTCATGACTGGCCAGGCTACGGTGTGACAGTTCTGTTTGCTTCTCCTTGATGAAAACCTGCCCCCTTGATTGACTCTACTTCCCTGTAAGCCAACTGACCTCCCCCCTTCAATCACCACTTTCAGAGGCAATAAAGTCATTATTGTTTCAAAATCATGCATTCTTTATTAATTCATCTTACAAAGAGGGGGAAAACTCGCAAGGTAGCCTGGGAGGGGTGGGTGAGGAGGGAAGCACCAGGTGGGGTGGTGGATGAGGGGAGGCGGGAAGGACAAGGCCACACTACAGTTCAAAACTTATTGAATGCCAGCCTTCTGTTGCTTGGGCAATCCTCTGGGGTGGAGTGGCTGGGTGCTCGTACCCTTCTCTTCCCCCCCCCCCACGTTCTTGGGCATCTGGGTGAGGAGGATATGGGACTTGGGGAGGAGGGCAGGCGGTTATACAGGGGCTGCAGCAGCGGTCTGTGCTCCTGCTGCCTTTCCTGCAGCTCCACCAGACGCCTGAGCATGTCAATTTGCTTCCCCATTAGTCTCAGCATTGCATCCTGCCTCCTTTCATCGCGCTCCTGCCTCCTCTCATTGTGCTCCTCCCTCCTCTCATCGCATTCATTGAATGCTTTCTTGGACTCTGCCATTGTTTTCCTCCACGCATTCTGTTGAGCTCTTTCAGTGCGGGAGGGCTGCATGAGCTCTGAGAATATTTCATCGTGAGTGTGTTTTTTTCACCTTCTAATCTGCGCTAGCCTCTGGGATGGAGATAATAGGGGGAGCGTAGAAACATTTTCAGCTGTGGGAGGAAAAAAGGGAGAGTAGTATTTAAAAAGATACATTTTAGAGAACAAAGGAAAGACTATTTCACACTGAATCAAACGATTCACATTACATAGCACATGTGCTTTTGCTACAAGGTCGCATTTTGCCTCTTATATTGAGTGCCTGCCGGTTTGGCGTGAGACATCACACACGCTCGGCTGGGCAACAGAATTCGGTTTGCAGGCAACCATGGTAAGGCACAGGGTTTTGGCTTCTTCAACCTTCATAACATGTGGGAACGGTTTCAAACAGCAGCACCCTCCTTTCCCATGCCAAGCAAAGCCCATTGGGTTGGCCATTTAAAAGGAGGGGCTGCGGTTTTAGGGTGAATGTGCAGCACAACACAACACAACCACCCCCTCCCCCATTCTCTGGGATGATCGCTTCACCGCCCCCCTCCACCACCACCACCATCACCACCACGTGGCTAGTATCAGGGAAGATCCCTGTCAGCCAAACGCAAACAGCTCAGCATGAACGGGTCTCCCCCTATCACGTGGCTAACAGTGGGGATGATTTCTTTTCAGCCAAAGGCAAACAGCCCAGCAGGAACGGGCGCCTCTGAATGTCCCCTTAAACAAATTTCCCGTATTTCAAACAGGTCACCATAAATGATATCACTCTCCTGAGGCTAACACAGAGAGTACCTCCAGGAGAGCTTCATGGAGATGTCTCTGGAGGATTTCCGCTCTATCCCTAGACACTAACAGACTTTTCCAGTAGCTATACTGGCTGCAAATGCATCCCAAGTCTTCAGGACAAATTAATCATTAAACACGCTTGCTTTTGTATTATATTTACAAAGGTACACTCACCAGAGGTGCCTTTTCTGGCGTCATGGTTCGGGAGCCCGCCTTGGGAGGGTTGGGAGGGTATTGGCTCCAGGGTGATGAACAGTTCCTGGCTGCCAGGGAGAAGGTATTCTCCGCTTGCCTGCTGTGCGCTATACTCAACCTCCTCATCTTCCTCATCCACAAAATCCTCATCCCTGTTGTGAGAGACTCCCTTCTTGCAGGTGTCCACAGACAGTGGTGGGGAAGTGGTAGGGGCGCCCCCTAGAATTGCATGCAGCTCATCATAGAAGCAGCATGTATGGGGCTCTGACCTAGAGCGACCATTTGCATCCTTTGTTTTTTGGTAGGCTTGCCTCAGCTCCTCAACTTTCATGCAGCACTGCTGTGTGTCCCTGTAGCCTCTGTCCATCATGCCCTTGGAGATTTTGGCAAATATATTGGCATTTCGTCTTTTGGAATGGAGTTCTGCCTGCACGGATTCTTCTCCCTATACAGCGATCAGATCCAGTACCTCCCATTCGGTCCATGCTGGAGCTCTTTTGCGATTCTGGGACTCCATGGTCACCTGTGCTGATGAGCTCTGCATGGTCATCTGTGCTGATCAGCTCGCCGTGCTGGCCAAACAGGAAATGAAATTCAAAAGTTCCCAGAGTTTTTCCTGTCTACCTGGCCACTGCATCGGAGTTGAGAGTGCTGTCCAGAGTGGTCACAATGGAGCACTCTGGGATAGCTCCTGGAGGCCAATACCGTTGAATTGCATCCACACTTCCCCAAATTCGACCCAGCAAGGTTGATTTTAGCGATACTCTGCTCGCCAGGGAGGAGTACAGAAATCGATTTTAAGAGCCCTTTAAGTCAACAAAACAGGCTTGGTCATGTGGACGGGTGCAGGATTAAATTGTCCTAACACTGCTAAATTTGACCTAAACTCATAGTGTAGACCAGGGCTAAGAGAGGACAGAAAAAATGGTGGCACAAACCCCATGACAATTTTGTGAAAAAATGTCAAGGGAAATATTAAACTTTACATTGCAAATTCTCATGTTTAGTTATTTGGTATGATCCAGTTGCCTTCAGTAACCTTTTGGGCAAAATTTTCAAATAGGCTTCAAAAATTGCAGCTGCATACTTTTGTGGACAAATGTCATTTTGCAAGAGCAAATTAGTTTGGGAAATGCTGACAATTCAGTTGCTGAATAGCTACCAAAAAACAACCACCCCACAACAACTGGCTGGACTATAAATCTCAAAAGGAGATTTGCTACACCAATTACTGGAATTACCTCACTCTCTTTTAGAGGTCAACCTGTATTCATTACTCACAAACAAGCAAGATAAACTAGATGGAATTTACAGTTTTCCACAGGAGATTCTGCTGGTGTACAACAAAAATGTAGACAACCAATACGCTTTTTGTTTGAAAGCAGTCATCATAGTAAGCCTTTAGCAATAACTGCTATATAGCATGCTTGAGAAAGCATATGACTTGGTTCTGTGGGAGCTGGTGTTTGGAGTATTGTGATGATGGAGATGATAGAAGAGCTCTATCGAGACTCAAGAGTTAACGTGACAACAGTACATAGAATTTCAGGGAGTTCTGAGGTTATGGTAGGATTGAGACAAAGCAGTGTGCTGAGGCCTCTTCATTTTATCCTAGTTATGGGCTTAACTAGCAGGAAACCAAGCCTGTGAAGACAGAGAAAACTAATGTATGCTGCTGTCAGCCAAAAGGGCCAAATGATCAAAGAGGAATTGGTATCAAAGTGGGCATCTGTGTTTGAAGACCATGATTTGGAATTAAACACAAAGAAAACTGAAGTTATGCAAGTAGGGAAGGTGGAAGAAGAGCTGTTAATTGAAGTTGCAGGAGAGACGCTGAATCAGAAGACTACTTCGGAAGTACAATTAGTGCCATTGTTGAGAGATCTGGAGAATTGAAGAGAAGAACTCAATGTACATGGGTGGCAGTGAAAGACGTAGCAGGAGTACCACGGGACCAGCAATTAAGTAACAAACTGATAGGGATAGTGGATGGTGCGTGTGTGTGTACCCTCCTGCCTGCTCTATCATTTGGAAATAGTGGGTCTTACGAAAATGGAAGAAAAGATGCAGGTAGTAGAAAATACTATGAGGTGAATGGCAGGCAAGCAGAAGGTAAACAGAGCATTCATGGTAGAAATGAGGGGGAAAATGAACTTGGGACTCTCAGTAATGGATGGGCTGGGCAAGAACAGAAGAAAAACAATCAGCAAAGAAAGCATGAGTGGAAGAGGACAGCAAGAAATGATATGAAAGACTGAGGATAGAATGGAAAGGCTCTGTCAAGAGACGTTTGAAGAGGAAAGGGCTGACACAGGAAGACCTACAAACCTGTGCCATGGACCAGAAGGAGTGGCAAAGAATCACGGGCACCTCTGATCCCATGCAAGTGAGAAAAAGGAGTCAAAAAAGTCTGTGGACTGGCACGCCAGAAACCCTAACCTCCTTGTCCCAAGCAGTGAGAGGCATAGTGGACTGTAAATAGAGGCTAGTGCCCAGTGTCTACTTACCCATCCACAGACCACATCTATTGTAGGTGATGACCAGTAGCCTAGGTAACAGGGTTCAGCAACCTGGAATTTGGCATCATGCTCATCAATGAAATATAGGTCAGCCAGATCATCCAGCTAGATCATCCACAAACTGATTTTAGATGAGGTGCTTTTCCTTGCTCCTAGCTAGGCACTGGAATAGCAATACATGAAAATGCTTTTTTCTATCTTCAGCATTTCTTTTGGTGTGGCCTAGCCACACATTCATCACCTCCAGGGTTCCCTGAAACTATTTCATTCAACACAGAGAGGCTTGCCTTGTGGGTAAGAGAGAAAGACAACATATCACATGACTGCTTCAGATGCTACAGTCCATCTCTAGTTCCAGTAGCTTTTCAAGGTCTTACTCTTTATAGCATTCTTTAGGCAAGGGTCTACCTATCTCAGAAACCATTTCACTCTTCAGGCCATGATAACATTGCCATCAGTGGGGATGTTTCCACTTGACACAGTCCACATTGAAACTTGGGAGCCCAGAATTTACTCAGTGGATGGCTGTCTGCTACAGGAGAAAAGGATGAACCTAATCTTGCTACTTCTAGAGCAAAATGTAAGATTTCTCACCTTCTTGTAGACCTTCCCTCAATAAAAGTTATCACAGGGTAGTATCGTGAAGTCTCTCTTGGATATACACAATAGCATATCGGTATAAAAAATGCCATTGACTGTCCATGGGATCTTTGATCCTAAATCACTTTAGAAAATAAGATTTAGGCTCCTACATCAGTTATCTATCATTGATCACCACATTGCCTAAATACCTTTAAAAATTTGGGCCACAGCATCTTAGAAATGCGTAGAGAGATTTGTGAGTAAATCTCGATGAAGTAGTTTGAATATATAGTTTGATCAACACAAAATTGTAACCTTAGGTTTCAGTAGCTTCCCCCTAGTGTAAAACATAAATAATGTATGTAGCTATAATCTTTCTTGTGTCTAACTTTACTTCAAGTCTTTATGACAACAAAGTTAGCAAAATTATGGCTTGCAGCATTAAAGTCAAGGGGAATTTTGTCATTGACTTACTTATATGGGATTATGATCAGGTCCCCAGTGAAGAAAGGCTACTACTGTGGCTCAGATTTTACTCTGGTAGTAATTTTAAGTGTTTCATTTTAACTTCATTATTAGAAAGTAGTTTAATAAGGACATTTTTTCAAATGAATAGTTTGCTTGTGTCATATTTAGAAGCATTTTTGGCAGCAGGGGATGGTTTGATGGGATCTTTGACTATTAGCGGTAAATATGCCCAATGGCCTGTGATGGGACACTAGATAGGGTGGGATCTGAGTTACTACAGAGAGTTCTTTCCTGGGTGTCTGGCTGGTGAGTCTTGCCCACATGCTCAGGGTTTAGCTGATCGCCATATTTGGGATCGAGAAGGAATCTTCCTTCAGGGCAGATTGGAAGAGGCCCTGGGGGGGTTTTGCCTTCCTCTGCAGCGTGGGGCACGGGTCACTTGCTGGAGGATTCTCTGCACCTTGAAGTCTTTAAACCACACGTTGAGGACTTCAGTAGCTCAGATATAGGTCAGGGTTTGTTACAGGAGTGGGTGGGTGAGATTCTGTGGTCTGCGTTGTGCAGGAAGTCAGACTATAAGATCATAATGGTCCCTTCGGACCTTAAAGTCTATGAGTCTATGAGCACCCACCTATATTTACTATAGAGTTCATTTTGTTTTAAATGTTTTGACAATGCCATTATATGTGGGTTACCAGTAAGTGCAGCATAGTGAAAAACAAAATATTTAAATATCATTTATTCCCTCACTTTTACTTGTAGAGTCCCAACTTCAGGGATTCCTATTTTTATTTCACCCAAAAATAAGACAAATGTAGTAGAAAGATAATAATATAGGGCAAGAGAGTGATGAATTGGCTACTGATTTAGGAGAACCAGAAGTGAAAACCTTAAAGCGGCAAAGGGAAAATTTTTAATTGCAATGGTGAGTTCAAGCCAAAGGAATATGTTATCAAAGTCTGTAGTTGAGCTACCATTACTAATGTTGCTCAAGAAGAGTTAAGATAAAATATTTAATAAATTGGTATACAAAATGATCCTGCATTGGACTAAATGATCTAGGAGGCCCTTTCTAACTAGATACTCTGTAAATTTCTGAAAACTTGATGAGACTACAAAACACCTGTGAAAGTGTGCATGGAGCTTCTGTCAAGTGCCCCTCTCCCCCCATTTTTAGAGGCATTCGAAAATCACTACCTATTCAAAACCCAAATTCTTTATTTCAAAAATCAGTTAAGGTTGTTAAGTGACAATAATGTAGTTACCTACTATATTTACAAAACCCAGCACTTGAAAACAAGAAATGAATTAGTCCAGATATGATGACCACATAATGAGCAACCACATTCGTATCGAATATAAAGAAAGGGCTTTTTGGTGTGGAATGCAGGCGAAAGAGTAATTTTACCACATCCTGGAATTTTCTTTTGAAAAGTAGTCCTGGATGGGTGAGAAGTCAACAATAAAAATATTCTCCATCTCTATGGGTGGTTTTTCCACTCTGGCAGTTTCACTATTGCCATTTTCAAATAATGGCAATTTCTGAAGGTTGTTTTTTTTAAAAAAATTCTGGACCTTGAATAATACTGCCTGTTATACCAGCCAATATCAAAACCTACCACTGCTTAAAATTGTGAAATAGTGTGATTTTGTTGGAAAGAGCAAAGGACACAAGGAAACATTGGACACTTTGCAAACAAAATAAAAGAAACTCTGTTGTCAATGAAACTTTAAATCATATCCTAAATTTGAAAGCATGGGGATTTTAAGTTTTCTTCATTTTGGGGTATGTTGCTTTTTTTTTTTTTTAAGTTATATGGGAGATTAAAATCAGCCTTATTATGGGATTATGACTGCAACTTTTACTAGCTATCACCAGTAAAACAACAGACACTATCAGAGCTGCAGGCTTCTAGAATTTGGCTTAAGGAAGATCTCTTACTTACCTCTTATAATGCCCAATACTGCACCCACTAAAATCAATATAAAAAACTCCCATTGCCATTGCCATCAGTGAGTGCAGGATTGAGCCCCAAACTGTCCACAAGAAACAGTAAAATTTTTTGCCTAATGACACCTTCTTGTTTTCAGTTATACTGAACATATTGGTTTTTAACTTTTTTATAGATAGTTTGAAGGAGGAGTAACAGGCCATTTTTGAGATAGAAATTGACAGAAACTTTAATCTAAAATTAAAGTTTTTAAATGACTAATATTTTTATGACCTGTAAATGAAAACTAGTTTGAAGAATTTTCTCCAAATATGTACAGAAATGTTTTCCTTTGCCTTAAGAGTAAATGTGACCACAGTCAGGTCAAATTGATTTTCCAAGCCAAAATTATAGCAGAAACTGATTGCAACCTTAACGACAGAGAGGCTGCTGTTATGTAAGTATCTCCATAATACTTAGCACCTGGACTTAAGTTGATGTGACCACAGTAGGTCTGTCCTGGTTGAAAGAACCATAAGCTTGTCTCTCTCTCTCTCATTATAGGCTTACAAGTGTGGTGGACAGATAATTTGTTACTTAATGTTTTAGCATACAACCTTCATTGGAGGCTTACAAGCTATTATATACTCAGATTTTTCAGATTTCCATTCACTGGTTAAGCTCTTTTTTTAAGATGAGTTGAGTCACTACTGTGAGTGATTTTCCATACTGAACCAGTTAAGAAAATAAAAATATGTACGAGTATTATTTGTCATGTTCTTATTTTAGTACAAATTATCTGTTTGTGGTTTGTTATGGATATTTTACATAACTAGCTTCCAGATACCTGGAACTGTCTTCCACTAAAAACATGTAAGGTTATGTGGTCAACAGACTGCCACATTATTTAAACTAAGCCTTTGGAACTTGGAAACAATAAATACTACTTACTAATCCTTATATAACATTGTTGTGTGTTTAAAGAATTTTACAAATATCAGTAATCCTCACAATAACCCTGTGGAATAAATGACTATTATTAGCAATAAAACATAGGGCCCAATCCCCAACAGGTGTATCTCCATAATTAAACTGTGCCAGTCTACATAAGAGGGGTTTTGGCTCAGTCTAGAATGAAAGTTTCCAAATTCTGAATTATGGAACACTTGCTGGTGATCCATGGAGAGCTGCCCCCCGCCCCCCTTCGTATTTCCAACTGCTAAATTGCATTAAAAGAAGGTACAACATTTTTAAAAAACCCTTTGCCAATATTACTTTTTCACATGTTTAATTGCTGTAGATGCTACAGAGATATTATGGAATGCAAAGGAGTGGGCAAGAGGTGGTCTTCAAAATTAAGAGTGGGAAAGCAAATGGTCTCTAATACAATACCTGTATTAAAATGTGATCTGTACTATTAGGAACCCATGATCCAGAACACATTCCTGTTTCTTGTGCTGTGCCCCTGGCATCTGCTTTTCTACCAGCATTTTACTACCTATTCCTAAAAAGCTACAGAGTGGTTTGGTCTTTACAAAATATCCACTGTGTGCAATATTGTCTTTACTAGATGACTTACCTAATGGATTAATTAAATCTGTACTAAAATATCCTATGAAGTCAAATTGTGCCATACAACTCATTTAGGTAACTCATTATTTCCTGGATCTTATCTTTCAGAAAACACACCTGAGAAGTATTTGTCTCTACTGCCAGCAGTATCTTATTCTGAAGAGACATTTTCTCAGCTTTTTAAATAATGCAACTGGAATAACCATCTTCATTCTTTGGTAATTATAATTTTAAAAAACAAAACTAGTAAATAAATAATTATTTGTAATTGCGCAGTATCTTTCTCCCGATGATCTCCAGTCACTTTACAAAGCTGGATTCCCCAGGGGTCCGTTCCCCAATCTCCGCCCCCTGCTGCCCCAGTGCTTTGTGCTCCACATCCCTTCTGCCCGTTGCCCCACTATGTGCCCTGCATGCTCACTCCCCACCCCCTTTTTGGGTCAAGTCTCCCTAATAGGGGCTGTCTTGTCCCATCCCAACAGTACCTTCCTTCATCTCATTGGGAAGAGGGCTGGTGAGTGTCCTCTGTCCTCTCATTGCTCCAGGTTCGTTGGGAGGGAATTCTTCCTCTCCTTTCCTGTAAGTGTAGACAACAGGAAGGAAGCTGGATTCTTTCCTCTGGATCCACCTGCTGTTTGAATTGGGTGCCACCTCTGCCTTTCAGTTTGTTAGCCCCTAAGGAGGGTGAGAGAAGAAAGCTAAATCTGCCACTGCTGCACACAAAATCAGCAGAAGGGCTGGAACTGGCCTGCCCTTACCTCCCCTGTGCCACAGGCTCAAAGACATTATTGCTCCCTCCTGCTTGGGAGTTTGAGGGAAATGTCCCACTCTTTTCCCCCAAAAGAATCCTCCAGTGGTTGCATCTATGATTGAGGCCTTCATTTTCAAAAACGTCCACCAAGTTTGGGGTGCCAAACTTGAGACTCTAGATCCACAGAAGGAACTAAGGGTTTGTCTACATGGCAAGTTAGCAAGGCAGCAAGAATCTATAGTGCACCTATTTGCCACACAGTCATTTCCAGGGCAGTGAAAGTGTTGGAGTGCAGCTTAATGTATTAGACTTTCAAGTAGTAGTAAACCAAGTGCACTCCGGGACTTTCACTGCGCTGTAAGTGTCCACATGGGATGTTACTGCACAGCAAGCTGGTGCACTGTAGATTCACAACGTGGCTTGGCGCACAGTAAATTGCTATGTAGACAAGCCCTTAGATTCAGCACTGGAGTGCTTAACATTTAGGAACCCTGTCACATAGCAGCAGCCACAGCTCCAAGTTAGGTGTCCAGACTCTCTGCACAATGCATGAAGCGAGTTAGGTGCCTAAGAATAGGATTCACAGAAGCCGGCAGCAGGTGAAGATAGTGGTGCTGCTGTCAGCCCCCTTATATCTTATAGCCCCACTGTGTAGAGCAGTCATCTAGGATGAGGGAGACTTGGGGTCAAGTCCCTACTCTGCCTGATGTATACCAGGGACCTGAACCCAGGTGTTCCACCTCCCAGGTGAATGTCATAACCACAGGGCTATAGGATATTCCAGGGGAAAGCTCTCAATCTCTCCCGTTGATCCTGTTCCACTTTGAATAAAATGCTTACTATTTTTGGAGCAGGGAGTAGGACCTGGGTCTCCCAGGTGAGTGCCCAAACCACTAGACTATAGAGTCATTGTCTGTCTCTCTCTCACTTTAGCCTAATGACTATTTAAGTACTTTCTAAGGGACTTTACCAGCAGAAACTTAGGAATCTCTGGGTAAGATGGCAGCTGAGCAGGAGTTTTGAGAATCTAAATTTTGGATTATGGATCTAGCCCTAAGGGCCTGATTTTCAGAGGCACCCACAGTTTTAGTTAAAAATCAGTGGGACATATGGATGCTTCTGAAAATCAGGCTTAAGGTATTTCAAGATTGGCACCCAAACTGAAGATACTTGACGTGTCCATGACATTGTGACCAAACCAACCTACAACCAACATCTACTTGATTCTGTTGGCATGTTCCCATCTTTCCCATCTTGCTCCTCAGACCAGTGAAAGTGTGCGTGGATGGTGTACGTGCACTCATCTGAAACACTTCTGTGAAGGGTCTTTTTTAAAAAAAAAATTCTATCAGCTGTTTGACCTATTGGACATTTGGAATATTAGTTGTCGTTCTGGTGGAATCCAGGTGAGACAATCAAAGGTGCGCGACAAAGGCAAACTATCATACAGCTTTGCAGTCACTCACAATATTATCACCAAAACGTGTTTATGTGTATGACTGGGAACCATGTGATAAATTAGAAGGGTATAAGATAATCTACACACGAAGGTAAAATTGAACAAGCAGGTTATATATATGTACTTATCACATGCCTGTGACTACATTACCTGCCCACTGATCAATCTCTGTGATTATATTTAACTATTTCAAACCATTGAGTGGCTTAAAACAACTGCCATTTATTTTAAAATCAACCAGCCAAATAAATATTTTCTCCTTCTCTCCCAATATTACCTGTATTGCTGTAATACCTAGAGGCCGCCAATTAAAGAATAAGAGTGAGGCACACATAACAAACAGTCCCTGTTCCTAAGTTCTTACAATCTAATGTGGAAGGAATTCTTCCCTGCGGTTCAAGATGGGCAAGATTCAGTCCTGAGCCAGTGACAGCTTTTTATACATCAAGAGTTACAGTTTAAAAATCCAGTAGCCCACACCTTCACAGGGCTAAAAACAGGCACTGTACTATTTGGAAGAAGAAATTCCTTCCTCAGTGGAACTCGGAGCTTGAATCTAGCCTTGGACGAGGCTGAACTGTAAGACTTCAAATTTGTGACATTTTTATATCTAGGAAGAACAATTTTAGGTATTTTACTTTAAATAGTTTTAACCTCTCACTCTGGGCCCTGTGGAGCTGGACCCTCTTTAAAGTTGGTAACATTAATTTTTCAGTAATATATATGGGCATATGCAAGATGGTGTGGGATAAACATTTTATCAGCAGGAGATAAAATGATGTTTAGTATAATTTACTTGTGGCTTTCCACTTCTGAGTAAGGGAATCATCCCAGACTCCTGCTGATTAAAACCCTCATACCAATACGTACCATCAGTATTTCCTATATATTTCATGGTTCCACACTTTATCAGAGGGCTTCACAGTCTGTCACATACGTCTGCATATGTGGCGTATATGTAATATGATACTGCTTTTCTGCCAACCACTCTTCGTTACATTATTATCTTCAGAAAAGATGTGTGTATGTTACTAAATATTCTAATTGTTTTTGTGGTTGTTTTGTTTTAGCTGCATCAGTGCATATCTACCAAGAATAGAAGCTGAAAGAAGAAGGTGGGAGGCGGTTATAGAGGATTTGCATATGATTAAAGGCATAACTGATGTAAGTTCACAAAGCATTAATGTTTCATAGAATCATTTGGGTAGGAAGAGACCTGGAGTTGGTTGTCTAGCCGAGTGCTTAAATAATAAATAAGTGGGGGGAGAAGGGAGGGGAAGAAGAGAACTCATGTAATGTTGTAGCACAGGAATAAGCAGGGGAGTAGATAACAATATGTGACACTTAGAGTGGACTCTGCATTACAGCCCCTTAAATTAAGTGTTTTCTTCTTCAATTTTTATTTCTTTCAGTGCTCTATTTTAATCTCTGCAGTATTTGTTCTTAGTCAGATAAAACAAGAAGAGAGTGTTTCTGAAGAGAAGAATTGGGAGTAGGCTTCTTCTGAGAAAGTACTGCTAGAACTCAGTTCCAGAAATGTGCTTCTTACTTGGAGCCTCATGCTGTGAGGTGCTGGGGAATATCAATGTCCACTGACTTCAGTGATCTCCAGCATCTTGCAGGATTGACCCTTTGAGCACTGAGCTATGCCATTCCCCTGGTAGGATTGACTTTATTATCCCTAAACTCAAGAATTATTGTTTATATATCCAAATCTGTTTTCTTTTAGAGCATTGATGCCTGTTTATACACTGCATATATAGACAAGTCAGTAAGTACATTTTGTAAATTTGACCTAGACTGGTCTAAGGGTCTTATTTCTTCTGAAGTAACCAGCTAAAGGCAATTGATGTTTAATTTGATCAAAGCTTCTGAAACCAAATCATTTGCATTAAAAATAAGTTCCCATTCTTTATGTATATTAATCGGGATGACTGTAAGCAGATATGGCTACTGAATCATTGGCTATAGAAGTTTATCAGTTAAAAAGGCTATAGAAGTTTGTCAGTTGACAAAATGATTTTTATCAAAAGGAAGAACTTTCCTTTTTGTCAAAAGAAAACATGATTCTCCAACATTGTGCACTCTGCTAGAGCATTCTAAAATAGTGTTAAGATCTAAACTGCATAGGCTATTCACCTTCAGATAGTTTCTAACTGGAAGAATGGCAAAGCTAGGGATAACTACCGTATACAGTTATTTCAGTTTAGGGGATATAATTTATATCACAATCATCAGAGAGGTCATGTAGCCAATCTAATTTTAAAATGATCTCCTCAATGCAGCTTCTACACTCTCCTAGGAAGACTGTTCCACAGCCTAATATATGTTACTGTCAGGAAGGTTTTCTTGATAGCTAAAACTTTTAGTTTTTTTAAGAGAGAGGCAATATAGTCCCATGGACAAGGCATGGCTTTGGGAATCAGAACACCTGGGTTCTGTTCCTGGCTCTATCACTGACCTGCTGTGGTACCTGAGGCAAAATCAATCCATCTCTGTTTCTCCATCTGTAAAATAGGGATAGCGATGCTCCCTTTTAAAAAAAATTGTTTGAGAGTTATGGATGGGAATTGCTATCAGAGCTAAGTATTATTAATAATAACTTGATCTTATTATTCTTAATTATACCCCAAAGTATATCCTAATTAATTCCCATCCTATCTTGGTATTTACATTTTTCACCAAGCCTGTTATGTCCTGACCCACCTTTAAATGTAATTTAACCAAGCTACACATTAATTCTCATGATCAGTGTAGATATTTACAAACATTTGCATGGCAAAACAAATACACAGTAGATCAAAATCAGCTGCTGGTTTGCAAAATTTTGTGCCACATGTGGACCTATTTCTTTAATTTTTTTATTGTAAAGCCACTGACATTTTTCATTTTTAGGATGAGTGCGAAGTACAAGTGATGGAATGCTTTTTGTTAGAGTTGAAAGTGATTTCCCAGGAATGTGAAATCACAAAAGGATGTAAAATCAAACAGTACATACGCAACGTGCTGGCAAATGTAAAAGCAAATTTACCAAAGAACACAAGTTTACCAAACAGTCCGGTAAGTGCCATCTACAATCATTGGAAAGAGAACAATCCAAAAAAAGCACCTTTAATGGCTTGAGATAAATTTTGCTGTCAGATACGCATGACGGGGGTGTGAATGGCAGTCACCCACTCACACACTGATTTACACAGACAGAATTTAGCTCTTCTCAGAATAAAGTTTTCTAGAATGTTAGCAAAACAAGTACTTCAGAGGGTGCATCTAGTGTGTGTGCAGGTGTAAACTGGTATCCCATGGCCAACATTTTCAAACTGAAGTTCATAGAGTGGACCATATTTAGACACCTAAAGACATATCCCCTGGTTTTCAAAGGGCCTGAACACCTGCATCTCCCACTGAAGTCACTGGCAGCTCTGCAAGCTCATGTTTAAAAATCAGGCCACTTACATTTCAGTACTTAGGTTCCTTGGCAGCCTCCAGCAGGGCTCCTGTGGCAAGATTTGGCTCTCTATCAAAACCAATTCAGCTATCCCCAGTTTTAATATCAAACCAATTTTTACTCAAAGAATTGTGATTTTTCTATTCTTTTGTTTCCTTTTTTATTTATTTATTTTGCAGAACAGGAATAAAATAACATGCAAACAATGTGAAGAGTACGAAGAAGGGAATTTTACCTACTTTATAGAGACTTTCGAAGAGTTTGCAAAACACAAGCTGAAATTTTTACTGCACGTTTCTAAATAGGCTTCCTTTTTGAAAGTGCTTTAGGGAAACTCCATAAACTTTTCTGGCACTTCAAGCAATATAATCACTGGATGGACGGACAGACAGACTGGTTGGCTAGAACTTTGTAAGACAGAAAGGCAGAAAAAACCAAACACAGCCAAGAATAATCTGAACTATGAACTGTGCCAGAGACTATTTTATCTTTTTATTTTTAATTTACTACTTCCTTTGGGAAGCTATTAAAATGTAAACTTATGTCTATTTTATAAACATTTTAGATAAATATTTGCTCTTTGCATGTCTCAATAATTGACTACTACTTAGAAAACATAGTAACTTGTACTGCAAATATTTTATTTTCTAGGAAAGCTAAACTGGTGTAAATGAGAATATATATATTCTCATTTTATATATATAAAAATCACTAACCAGTATGTGTTTGGAGTCCTCCTCTGTGCCCAATCCCCACAGGATCAGAGTCTGTCACAGTCCCCAACTACAGAACCTGGCTTTTTAGCTCAGGCTGTAGAATCTCATGCTTTAATCTTTGGAGAGCCCTATTTCAGTTCCCTGCTGAGACCCAGATAGCAATCACCACACGTGTAAAGTCATGGGAAACAGTGGCGCACATAGCTCTGACCATAATAAACGGGGTTCTGATCCTGCAAGTTGCCCCCTGTGGACAGACCCCTGTGGCCAAGTAATACCCCACTGATTTCAGTGGGGCTCTACACAGTTACAGCGCTCTGCTTTCATAGAACAGCTCACAAAATCAGGGCCTACATGTGTGGAAACCAGGGTCTGGATTATCAGAAAAATGCTGGACTAAAAGAGGCAGTTGTAAATTGAAACTGTCTGAATCTGTCTGCTTTTTATAACTTTCACTGATGAAGTGAATAAAATGGATACGCACGATGATGCAGTAGAGTGAAAATGCAGTGATGGTAAAACATTTGAGTAATTGTTCTAACAGGAAACAGTCATCCCCATCAAGGAATAGAATGAAAAGATGAAGGGGATTGAAGTTACCAAAAGCTGATACTTAATATCACAAGCATCTACCCGAGTCAAATTTTAAGGCACTGGTAAGAGACTGGCAATAGACTGCCAAGCTAGTTGTGATTTCCTGCTCTCTCTTTTCTGGCTTTATTGAGTTTGAAGTGCAATGACATTCTGGACCAAATTCTGTTTGCCTTACCCAACTAATCCCATTGATTTAAATGAGATGAATGTGTAAGTAAAGCCAACAGGATTCAGGTCTATATGTGCGCAGGCCAAAAAGTACATTTTTTCCATTGTGCTATTTGTATGTAGTGTGGGAAGATGTGACTAGAAATTAACTGTATAGCTCAAGAAATTAGTCGTGGCATATAGAGTTTTCCACCTGTAGGAGCCTGATTCTCTTTTGCATGCCCACCAAAAATTCCAATTCATCAGTCCCTGGGTTAGCAATTAGAATCTGGCCAGGAGGTTGGAAATATGTGAAAGCTATTACCATCTGATGACTGTGCAGTGGTCTATATGAAATGAATTGGTGATTTTTCTCAGTCTAGTTCCTACTGAACAGATGTCTATTATAAAAATCCCTATAAAAATTGGCACTGTTTTGTCAGTCTCAACAGAAGGACTGATCACAGAATCTGTGCATTTCTAACAGGAGGGATGGCTACAGCAGGTTAGGAAGCCATTCTGGAAGTTACCTCATGGGAGTGGAAAGCCTGAGTGGTAGCAGAAAGGACATAGGAGTGGCTCTGTATTTGTCAAATTCGAAGATACTGCCAATTCTCTAAGAAACCCATCCAATTTCTGATGCAGCCAGTGCAAGTCTCCCCATTGATTTTAATAGGAGTTTGATCAGGCCCTTAGAGTTTAAAAATTAGCTAGACAAATTCAGACTAGAAATAAGATGTGACTTTTTAACAGTGAGGGTAGTTAACCATTGAACAACTTACCAAAGGTTGTGACGGCATCTCCGTGAGTAGAAATCTTGAAATTAAGATACGCTCTAGTTCAAGCACAGCTTGAATTCATGGTTATCCTAAGGCTTGTGCTCTTCAGGAGGTCAGACTACATGATCACAATGGTCTCTTCTGGCCTTAAAGTATAAGAAAGTCACATGAGAAATGGATTATAAGTGAGTCAAATATATTTTTAGTGTAATATTGTTAATTCACCAAGTCCTGTTTCCCTGAACAAGAAACAAACTACAGCAAGCAGTTTCCTTACTCAAGTCTGCCACTCCAGTGAGCTCAATACCCAAGAAGCCCTGTCTCTCGCCTCTGTGTTTCCTCTGGGGGTCACGCTGACCACTCCTTCTCCAGGCTCCCTCTCCCGCGGAAGACACAGGCTACAACTGAATCTCCACCCTTTGCATTTGCAACCAGGGAAACCCCCCAGTCCACATGGCTTAGCTCTGACCTACCACATGGTCTAGTTCCTTTGGCAGTAGCACCCCCAGCTCCCGCAGCTATTTTTATTACATAAAGAGACTTAACTGTGCCTTCCTTTGAGCTTGAAAAAGAGTACTTGGCACAGCCATTGGCTTAACAAGGTTTGTGATTGGCTTTGGATCCAAGACCACCCTCTACTCCCGATGGCAGCTATTAACATCTTTCAGCAGAACAAGAGATTAGGTGGCTCTGAGTTTCCACTTTATGCCAGGTCGATACAAACGTTACTATGTTTGTTTAAAACTGGTGAGACTGAATGGAGAATTAAGCCCACTATTTTCTCCAGTGCCAACATTTAGATGCTATATTTTTCTGTATGGGATTGTGAATCTTCTGTCAAATAAACATATACATAAAGTTTGGGGTGGAAATTATTTGTTGTGCAATAGATCAGCCTACAGCACAAATGTATTTTTATTTCATAATATGCTTGTTCTATCTTCACAGAAGTGTATGCTATTGTTTTGTTTGCTTTGCCCAGATGGCAAATGTGCCATTAAGTTTATCTGGCCTAAATTCATTCTATTTTTATAGTAACAAAAATCCTCTTTTGACAAGGAAGATGTACACCGTATTTATGAATAAATATAGACAGCCGTTATAGACAATGGCTATATTAACATTACACTGTGTGAACAACTCACGTGGGAGAAAATGAAATGTTTTCAATCTAATATGTGGTCTCCATGTCCCAGGATTTATTAAATGGTGATAACCATAGTCATGGTAGGAAAAATTAGATTAAAACAGGGAAAGAAATCAATGTATATCTTCTAGCATGGAACCTAATACAATCAAATTTTTTCCATGGTCCTGGAAAATGCATAATATGTTGCTAAAGAAAAATGGAATTTGCCATAATTGATACTCCTGAATTCTTGTGCAGTATTTATAAATTAAGATAACTAATTCCAGTCATGAAGCAAATACTTAATGTCTTTTGCTATAGATTATACAGTGCACAATCCATGCTGGCACATAATTTGTGTGAACAGTATTCCTGAGTAAAGTCCAAATGTTATCATCTTGTCAGCGCAAGCAGTGTCATAAGTTTCCATTTTCCACTGGTGCTATGGGGACACTTTAATTTACATCAGCATTTATAAACCATTTGTTGTAGCAAAAAACATCAGCCACTGTGTTAGAGACCATGGACTGATTGCTGTGTATCCAGCTCACGAGAAATAAAAGGTTTTGTTTGATTTACAAAGTGTTGTGTATTCTTTGTTCTGAATAATACACCTGAACAGGGACTTGAGTGAACAAGTGGTGAAGGAAAAAAAGACTATGGGATCTGGTGCCAAAACATTTTACATACACATCTAGGGTCTTATTACTATCACATATGGGGGGAGGGGGGAACGAGAGAGAGAGAGAAGCTTGAAAATGGCCTGGAAAAGGTCCAGGAATCACCCAAATAAGCAATTTTAACTTATTCTCTAAAGGCATGTTTTCACTTGAAACATGGTGTGGGTTTGCTGTATCCATGTTACGTGAACTGCAACAAGTGGTGTGCAAACAGTATGTACACACCACATTGTTATCCCACAGTTAAGGTAGTTTTGCCTCAAATCATTGCTGCCATACAGCATAGTGCTGTTGAGAGAAGTGTTCAGACATCCCATGGTGCATTGCTCCACTGTTGTGCTGTATTTGGGGATTTTTCATGCTATGCATTGTGGACCTCCTGGACAGCAATGAAGTTCTGGGACTTGAGGTCAAACTAAATAATTCTCTGATTCCTCTCATTTTATCCCATCATCCATCTGGCTCCTTGCAATCCAGTTCCATTTTCAAAGTGCTGTCAGGCTGCATGGAGGAAGCATCGGTGAGCAATGCAACTCTCATGGTAGTGAATGTCAATAAGTTGCTGCAAGCATATCTAAATTAATTCAGCACAAGAGCACTAATAGCCCCTGAGGAGGAGGAGACACTTCTCCTTGAACTGTTCCTGAAATGCTCCTTTTGGGTTTACCCAATTAGCACTGACTGGTGGGACAGAATAGTGCTGTGGACCAGGAATGACCAACAGTGGTGGCAGAACTTCAGGATGTCACAAACTCCTTTTCCAGGAAATCTGTGCAGCGTTCACACTGGAGCTTCAGTGGTGGAACCTATGTGAGAGCTGCCCTCCATATGGATGGCCAGTGCCATCTGGAAGCTCACCTCCTCCATTTGCTATTGTAACTAACCAGTTTGGTGGCTGTAGATCAACTCTTGGGGAAATTGTGATGGAGGTGTGTGCTGCTATTAAGAAATTGCTTTTCTCCAGGGTCATAAGGCTGGGCAACTCACAGGAGGTTATTAATGGGTTTGCAAACACTTGGTTCCCAAACTGTATTGGGGTGGCTGGCGGGACCCATGTGCCTATCTGTAAGTATTTTAAAAGAATCTAAACAATACTTGACTAATCTTTGTTTTGAAAGATTTCATGCTGCTTTTTCTGAGCCTATGATCTTAGACAGGCCATTGTTACTCATCACCTTTCCATCTTTGTTTAATTTTCCCACCTATTGCTCTAGATTTAACAGAACTCTCAGATTCATGGCACCAAAAAAAAAATAAGAGTGGTGGGGGAAAAATATTTCTCCCTGTCTTGTCTGCAAGTCTGTCAGTAGAGTTCTACAGTACCAAATAGAGATGTTTTTACCTTGTATGCTCCCTGGTCTGCTTGTTGTATTCACCTTCTAATATACTTAGATTGTAAGCTGTTCAGGGCAGGGACACTATTTTTGTTATGTTATGTTACATATATGTTACACTATTTTTGTTTGTTATGTTACATATATGTTACATATATGCCATGCCGTGCCTCCCCTCCAAGGCCGGCTCTAGGTTTTTTGCCACCCCAAGCTCCGAGAGCGCAACTGCCCAAGTAAGAAAAGGAAAAAAAAAGGGTGGTCGGAACGACGCCGCCCCTGGAATTGTGCCGCCCCAAGCACGTGCTTGCTTTGCTGGTGCCTAGAGCCGGTCCTGCTCCCCTCCCCTCCCTAGACCCCAAGCTGCCGGGAAAAGCTGCAGCATGACAGAGTCTCTTCCTGAAGAAGAACCTGAGCTTTTGATATGCCCCATGCAGGGTCCAGGACAGCTGAGGCAGTGGAGTCTGCTGCTCAGCTTCCTGGGTTCATCAGTAATCTCTGGAGTCCAGGGAGATTACTGATGAACCCAGGATGCTGAATAGCACAGACTGCCTCCTCAGCCACCCCAGAACCTGCATGGGGCATAATAAAGCAAAAACTTCCCCGCCACACCCGCAACTGGGCGTCCAGTGACAGTGGCAGTGCCCAGGGAGGCAGAGCCTCCTCTCACCTATTATACCGGCCACCCACGCGTCTGTGGCTCAAAGCCCGGATACCAGCAGCATGCTCACAATGGCTTCACCCTGGCTTCCAGCAGCCTGTTTACTCCTTGCATAGTGACATCAACACCCTCCCAGTCCCGAGTGCTCCCCAAAAGTCTCCCTCTGCAGTGGCCAGCCCCTCTGACTATAGCACTCACAAAACCTTATAAAGTTCGCTGTTCCCTTAAAGAGACAGTACACAGCATCAGCCTCTTAGTTTGGTTGAGGATTTTACTCTTCAGTTTGAAACATTGCACGGAGATGGCTGTGTTATAAAGCAAGATTAAGGTTATTATCAGTGAACAGATATTTAAGTGGTATCAAGCAGAAATCATTTGGATAGAAATGGTTACAAACAAAACAAAAAAATAAAAATACATTTTAATACTAATGTCTAACTTAAACTAGAGTCCTTTCTTAAAGCAGGTGTCTCACCTATATTCAATTTTCCAAAGTTCAAATTTCCTGGAGCTACCAGGAGTGGTAAGTGGCCATCCATCCCCAGGCTCATTTGCCTGAAGGTTTTGTCTACTTTGCACAGAAATGTAATCTCATTGTCTCTCCTTGCTCTACTTACACTGGAGACACATTCAAACAGGCAGAACCATATTCCTTTGTCTAAGACGGGATGACTTAAGCCCTGGCTGCCAAAGAGCTTTTAAGAACCTATTTCCAGCACATATTTATAAGTCTTATAATACCATACACGCAGCACACAGTAAAACTGATGACCAGCACATTACCAGTTCACCTGATACCTTACATTGACACCGTCTCACAACAGTGAGTTGAGGTACACCAAGCTGATCAGGCCAACTAAGATTCACTGCTAGATACCACAGAGTGCCCTCTGGCCTTGGAGTGTTCTTAGGGTCACAGTGTTACTGCAACAAAAAAGAATTTATAATAAAACTTCCACAACAATTGTTTCTAATCAACTCTCTTGCTGGTGGTATATGAAGAAACCAAAGAGTAAATGAGTGATGGAACCTAAATAACCCTTCCACCTATAGAGTTGGTCCCGCCAGGACCCACTAGATGTGTAGGTTTAAGGAGGAAGTTTCTACCTAATATGATGTAAATATGATTATGGTGTAACAAGGTTCACTCACTACTATGGTGCCATCTTGTGGCTGGGTCTGGGGATTAGCTCTTGCCCAATTTGGCATCCCCTTCTGTCAGTCACTCCATCACAGTGGTCGTCTCTCCTCCCATACTTCACAGCACCCCCCTCTTCATGACTCAGCCCTCTGGCTAGGTCACTATGTAGTCTTCCCCTCCTGGGGTATCAAAGTCCCTCTGGAGCAACTGTCTATACACCATCCCAGGCAGCCCTCTGTGCCAATTTCCAGCCTGTGCCACTTCCCAATGTCTGGTAGTGGAACCCAGGCCCACCTGCTACTCCAGGGTCCAGACCAGGGACTCTATCATCAGCAGCTAAGGGCTACACAGTCTAAACCCTGGCTGCTCTTGCCCTGGGTTTTTTCCTACTCTGCTTTCCACAAGCTTTCTTCCTCACAACTCTCTGGGTAAACCCCTTCTGTCAGGTATAGGATCCCAGTGTTTTTGCTCCACAGTGGGTTTCCTCCTACCCACCTCTCTGTGCCCAGAGAGCAAATGTAGACTCTTTCACTGTAGCCCCATTTCTGGTGAAAACTTCCTGGCTTTATACTACTTCTCCCCCCAGCTAGGCTTCATCAGCAATTAACCTTTATCAGGTCCTGGCTGTCCCCAAGGAACTGCCTATAAGGTGATCTGACCTCTTTTGAGTCACCTTAACCCCTTCAGTGCTGATGTTGGATGAACATCCCATCACATACGGTAGCACCACTGTATTATAATATCTCAAAGGATTTTAGACAGTAGAAAAGCTAACTCTTCCATTATTACCAAGCCACTTTTGTGTCCTGGACCATTTTAAAGAAAGTCTCTCTTCAAATAATTGGGACCCAGGAACATATTTTGTATACCTAGCCACAATGAATAACACATCTGCAAGGAAAATGTCTGACGTCGCTTCAAACATATGTTCTGTCAACACTGTTACTGTGAAACCAGCATACTCTAGGAGATACTGGAGACATAACCCTGCAATTTATTATACTTTAAGAGGTGCAAAAATCTATTTAGGAAAAATATTTGTGCTTCTTATTTTCTTTCTGCAATGTTCTTGATTTAATGTAGTTTGCAGAGTTTCAGGTCAAGTTATTTACTCTTGAAACCCGAGTTTATAATGGAAATACTTGAGATACCTTTAAGTGTAATTCTACAAATAATGATTTTTTTAACCTTGCAACAATTATGTAGTTATTGATTTCCCCTTCCAAAGGGAACAGCTATTGAAGAAAACATGAAGAGACTTTGCACTGAAATAGTTTGTGTCTTTCCTATGCTTTAGGATGACAGCAATTGTGGGTACTGTGCAGACATCATTGTAAATTCAGTTTAATCACTAGGGATATGAGTATTTGATTTATACCCCCCAAAATATTTATCTATTTTGTCCTGCTTCCCAAGAAGAATAATTGGAATCTTCCACTTTTATGGTCTAAAAAAGAATCAGGATAAAACCAATTCGAAATGCCACACTGGTAATTAGCTGAAGAAAGTTGTGTCTACATTAGGTACATCCAAAAAGAGCAAGCACTTTGCTTAAAAATATTCATTATAAACTAGAAAAACCATAAAGAATGTTTAATATAACCCACCATTCCTGAATTGGGTTTCAAGAATTGTTCAAACAATATCTGGTATGTGCTTCTGGCAATATTTATCCATACAGTTATGCAAGCTAGTTCATGTCTTAGAAAAAACAGTGCTGAAATAGGATTTTAAAGAGGTTTATAATCTTAGTTTAAAGATATTTATGATGGAAACAAACTTTTCTTTACTTGAGTTACCTTATATTTTTATTCAAATGAGGTGAAAATAGAAAAGTTGATGGTTTCTCTTATTTAAAACTGGTATGTTTTCCAAATTATTCCTAATGACTCAAGAATCCAGCTTCCTTTGTTACTAGTGTTGTCTAACACTAGTTGAAACTTTCTTAGATAATACTGTTTGCTGGTGTCAACTACAGAAAAAATGTATACTGAAGTGTTTTTTGCTTTATTCTCTTTCCTTCCTACCCATTAGCCCTTTATTATCAACCCCTCTACCACCAAAAACAACTGAAATCCTAGGAAAAGCCCCAAAACCCTAGCATGAGATTCATGTTAAAAAAATGATGAGAAAAAACTATCTAATCTGTCAAGTTTCAGAGTGGTAGCCATGTTAGTCTGTATCAGCAAAAAAAATGAAGAGTACTTGTGGCACCTTAGAGACTAACAAATTTATTTGGGCATAAGCTTTCGTGGGCTAAAACCCACTTCATCAGATGCATGCAGTGGAAAATACAGTAGGAAGATACATATACACAGAGAACATGAAAAAATGGGTGTTGCCATACCAACTGTAACAAGACCAATTAATTAAGGTGGGCTATTATCAGCAGGAGAAAAAAAACCTTTTGCAGTGATAATCAGGATGGCCCATTATAAATAGTTGAGAAGAAGGTGTGAGTAACAGTACAGGGAAAAAATTAGCATGGGGAAATAGTTTTACTTTGTGTAATGACCCATCCACTCCCAGTCTTTATTCAAGCCTAATTTAATGGTGTCCAGTTTGCAAATTAATTCCAATTCTGTAGTTTCTCGTTGGAGTCTGTGATTCACAGTATATTAATCACACTTCCTTCATGCACCCAATGTGGATCAGATGGCTATAATTTAATCTTATATCAGGACACCCTTGCATTCTTGATATCACTTTTAATCCCCATCCCTTATAATATTCTTTCTTTCGGCATTTTCTATAATTCTTTCTATCATTCCAGTTTTTAAGCCTTTAAAGAGGTGTTTCCATACTAAAATGATTCTGTAAAGTTACATGGTGAGGGCTAGACTGTGTCTTTGTAGGCACTGTATGAGTATGTTGTTTGACAGAATTATATTTTAGTTTACATAGCAGAGGAGATACAGACCAATGATGTGACAATTGTTCTGGGTTGAAAAGCAGAACTTACAGAACTCTGCAGTTCTCTGTTTTTTGCACTGATCACCCAATTGCACCTGGTGGGTACAGCAGAAATTAGGGCAGCATTTGGCAGACTTGATGTGCTGCTTTTCTTTCTATGTAGATACTTATTGAGCTTTATGAAAGCAAAAGAATACAAATAATTGTTTATTGAAGCTACAAGAAGCACTGATAAATACTGCTGAGCAGAGAGTTGTATCTCAGTGCAAGACAGACCACCAGGATGTTCCCAGTCTAGGAACCCATAGAGCAGAGGTGGAAGCTCCCCACGCCAAGTTCCTCTGAAGGCAGGTGGTGGGGAGAGAGCAGCAAGGACTGCAAAGGGACCAAGGAGGCCTTAGATCTTTTCAGTAACACAGGCACCCTCTGACTGGCTATTTTTTCCCATCCAGCCGTAGTCTGTCCATCCCTTCTCTGCCACCACACACACCCTGTCTATTTTTGTGGAGTTGGCAAACATCATCTGATTGTCTAATTCTTTTCTTCCTCTCCTCTTCCTCTCTCCATTACTGCTTCCCTCCACCACACACACTGACCCTGTTTCAGTTTCAGTGAAGTAGGTAGGGTGAAGAAAGGCAGGTATGGTCAATAACGGTGTAACATACTGGTTTAAGCACCTAGACAGAGTGATAGGGTAAGCAGGAAGTATAGTGGGGGAATGTACCTTTGACATTTGCTTATATACTGTCTTCTCTTTTCTATTTAGATTGTAATGTCTGATTCAGATTGCCTGAGGTCTAACAGAGTGGGGAACCAGTGTTGGCGGGCCCATGCTGAGGCTATTAATAAAATCCAGGCATGGTCTTGCTTGATCTTTAATAGCCCTCTGTGTAGGAGTGGGATTGGGGGAAAAACATATTAAAGTTGTCCCATCCAGGGTAGCAGGAAAGTGTCAGTGATAGGACCCGGACTGCAGCTTTGAAGGGAGCAGAATTGGTGACACTTTCTGTTGTACTTGTTCACAGACAGGTCTATTTGGAGAATCCCCCAATGTTGGAAAATGCCTCTGGCTACAGCTGGGTGAAGAAACCAGTCATGGTGACTTGGAAAAGACCTGCTCAGCCAACTCATTCTGTGCTCTCGGAAGGTAAGAGGCCTCAAGGTTGATTGAATGGGCTATACAAAATTCCCGTAGGTGAATTGCTTCCTGACAAAGGAGGGAAGAGAGAGCTCCTCCTTGCCTATTCAGATAAAACATAGCTACCGTGTTGTCTGTAAGAACAAAAACTTCTGTCCCCAATATGAAGCAGCAATGTCTGGCAGGCAAGATGAACCACTCTGAGTTCTCTGACATTGATATGATGAGAGAGCCCCACCCGAGACCAAAGGCCCTTAATTCTGAGGGGCCGCAGGGTGAGTTCCCCACCCTAGAACTGATATGTCTGAGACCAGAGTCACTGATGGTTGAGGACAGATGAAGGGAATTCCCACATAAATGTTGAGAGGATCCAATCACCAATACAGAGAGATAAAAACCTCTGAAGCTACCATGAGTACAGTGTCCAGATGGAGACGGCCTGATGAGTACACTGAGGCCAGCCATGTCTGGAGGGGTCTGAGCTGTAGTCCAGTGTGTTGTTCCAAATAAGGCCACGAGGACAGGTTTCGGGCTGTTGTGATTGGATGACCCTTGAGGGAATGGATTGAGAGGAATTGTAATTCTGTGAATTGCAATGCCCTGGCCTGGGTAGAGTCCAACACTGCTCTGATAAACTCTATCCTTTGTACCAGACAAAGGGCAAACTTGTCTGCATTTATTAGAAGGCCTAGACCCTTGAACATCAACTGGATGAGCCAAACACTGGACACCACCTGAACCCTGGACCGTCCCTCGACTAGCCAGTAGTTCAGATAAGGGTAGAACTGTACCCCTATTCTCCTCAGGAATGCTGCCACATGTTGTGAACACCTGAAGAGTTGCAGACAGGCTGAACAGGAGCACCATGAACTGGTAGTGTGAATGGTTTACTACGAACATGAGGGACCTTCTGTGCCATCATTATATTAATACATAGAAATAGGTGTCTCTTAAAGAGATGATGGTGTATCAATCTCCAGGATCAAGAGAGGGAATAATGGATGCCAGGTGACCATGCAGAACTTTATTTTTTTGAGATATTTGTTGAGTTGGCACAGGTGTAGAATAGCCTTAAACCTCCCTTCGCCTTTCGAATTAGGAAATAACAGGAGTAGAAACCCTTCCTCCTTAATTTCTGCAGTACCTCTTCTATGGCTCTCACCTGAAGGAGGGATTGAACCTCCTGGTGCAGAAGTTTTTCATGAGAGGAGTCCCTGAAGAGGGATGGGGAGGGAGGGTGGAATGGAGGGGTAGAAATGAGCTGAGGATGTATCCCACTTCTGCAGCACTCAATACTCAACAGTCCCTCATGATATGGGACCACTCCCTGAGGAATTGGGAAAGGTGGTTTGCAACTAAAGGAAAAATGGGGTCTGGCATCATGGGGACTGGTACGGCGTCCTCAAGCATTCCATCAAAATGCCTATTTAGAAACCGCTGGATGTCTGGGTGGGGCAGGCATTAATGCAGAGGTAAAAGGCAGAGTATCTACGCCTATCACCCTCATTTCTTTTTCCCAGCAGGTCCTGATGGGTAGCTGGGGCAGAGTACCGGATGGGTTGTTGAGGCCTGTAGTGATTCCTGGAAAGGGCCGTGGTGTTCAACCCAAGGGACTTTAGTGTTGCCCTTGAGTCCTTTAGCCCATGAAGTTCACATCCGTCTCCACTGAAGAGAACAAGGATCCCTCAAAGGGCAGATCCTGAATAATCTGTTGGACTTCCTGAGGGAGCCCAGAGGACTGTAACCAGGAATTCCTATGCCTGTCACTGCAAAAGCGATGGACCTGGCAGCTGAATCAGCCACATCCAGAGCAGCCTGTAAAGAGGCCCTCACCACTGATTTTGCCCTTGTGCAGTAGCGAGAAGAACTCCTGCCTAGCCTCTTGTGGCAGCAAGTCTTTGAATTTTTGCATGGAGTCCCGCAAATTGAAATCATACTTTCCCAGTAGTGCCTGCTGGTTTGCAATCCTGAGTTGTAACCCCCCAGAAAAGTAAACTTTCCAATGAAACTGGTCTAGGGTTTTGGTGGGTTTTTTTGAGTCCTTTGGTTTCGGAGCTGAGCCCTCTTGTCCCTGCCTTTCTCTCTCATTGGCAGCAGACACTATAAGGCACCCTGGGTGGGATGGGTGTACAGGAACTAATAACCTTGGGTGGGTACGTACTATTTTCATTCAGCCCTTTTTGAAGTGGGATGAAGGGATACAGCGGTCTTCCACAAACTTAACTGGGTCCATAATGATGAGGCCATTATGGACCTGCAGTAGCTAGAATATCTACCAGGCTGTGGGAGGACTCTTTTGCTACCTCCATCTGAATGCCCAGATTTAAGGCTACCCCCTTTAACAACTCTTGATGAGCCTTATAGTCATCTGGGGGAGGCGACATGCACCCTCCTGATACTGCCTTGTACAGGGAAGAGGAAGATGATGTCACTACTGGCTGTGGGTGCTCTTCTTCCCATTCTTCATCTGCAGGATCCTGTTGAGCTGGCTGTTGGGGCCCAATACTGGGTTTGGTACCAGAGTGCACAATGGGTACTGCGTCGTGAGAAGGTGGCACATGCCTTTCTGAGGCCACCAAATAGGAGCATCTAGAATATGTCCTGGAAACTAGGGGAAATCCCCATGGATTCCAAAAGGGCCACTGTACCCACACAGGTCCCCAGTTTCCTCCTGGCCAACCACTCAATGGTACTCCTGTGACCGGATCCATGGAAGAGTGAAAATGTCTGGAGGAGTAGCAAGAGCGGCTCCGAGGGTAGAAAGAGTAGGACCCAACCTCCAACTTGCAAGAGGACGAGTTTTCTTCTGCTGACCACAGGGGTGCCATTCCTGACAGTGCCAGCAATCAATGCCAAGGTGGCAAGGCAAGTATCACAAGTTTTCCCTTTGACAGTGCCAAAGGATGGACCGTCCTGGGTATGTGAGGCTGGCATGGTAACAAGCATTATAACAATCCAGCCAGTTCCTCCATACCTGCTGGCACCGATAATGGTGACTCTTGTGGTGCTGGTGATACTGGTACCCGACAATGAGAGGAGATCCCTGACAGCCGCAAATGCCTCTGGTGTAGTTAAGATAGTATAAGTATGGTGCAGTGCCACCAATGTGGAAGCCTCTTCTGGCTCCAGACTCATCAGTACCTACATAGGTGCCAGAGTAAATGCTGCCGGTTTCTGTGGTACCGAGGCAGAGGACTGCCTGGGTTTATATTGCACTCTACTCTGATCCCCATGCCTGGCAGATCTTGGTTGCCGGGAATCATCCCCGTTCAACAGCCTGTTTCTTATGCTTTTTTCTAGGCACTGGGGATGGTGATCAGGCTGGGACTCTGATACGATAGGAGGAGCATTCCTTACCGACACCATGGCACTTGGAGCCGTGTCTGACTGGCCTGGCCCAGATGGAGGTCTCAGTGCCACTTGCATGAGCAGAAATTTTAGCCTGGCCTCCCCATCTGTCTTCATGCAAGGCTTAAAGTCCTTGCAGAAGCCCCCAAATGAGCTTCCCCAGACACTTCAAGCAACTTGAGTGTGGGTCACTCAGGGGCATAGCAGGAGATGTAGGGCTTGAAGCCTGGTGACTGAGGCATCCCTTGGCACTGGAGATCAGACAAAAAACTGATAAATACCAAAAACTAACTATTTAACTAATAACTACACTAAAACTAAATATCTACAATATATAGAGAAAAGTGCACAGAGAACTTGGGAATGCAAGAAAAGCAGCTCCAGTGACTATCATGGGCAGTAAGAAGGGACTGAGGGGGCACAGGGTGAGCTGGGCACCACTTTATACTGGTGCTAGCAGAGCATGGCAGTAGAGGGAGCTTGAGCCATCCCAATGGGTAGCACTGAGGGAAAAATTTCTGGCAACTGTGTGCGGGGAGCACACGCACCAAGAGAGGAATGCACATGTGCAATCACTCAAAGAAGAACCTTTATACCACATCTCATGTGTTCTCTATAGCTCACTTATATTACAGAAAAACTATTTTGTGAATGTTTTAGAGAGTTTTTTCACATTTTTATTGAGACACTAGGCCAGTTTTACAGGGCTCAGAGGGAGAGAAAAAAATTAATTAAAAACCATTCACAACTGATCTCAACTATCTTTTCTATATGGAAAAATGTCATAGGTTTCTGACATCCACATGAATGCTAGATCCTCTGCAGCTGCCTTGAGGTCTGTGTGGCTGCCCTCTGGATCTTGGAATACCTGTGTGTTAGGAGAGTCATGTTCACCACTTACCCTACCCAATGGCAAATGCCGCAATTCTTCCCCAAAGTGTTAGTCTGGAGGAAAGTCTGCACACTGAATCCCAGACCTTCTGCAGGGAGGCGTTCTGATACCATTGTGATAAGCATGGCATACGTAATTAGACACAGATTTGCCAGGGGAGAGCACAATTTGGCCACTATTGTAAGCTGTAGATATAGAATCATTAGCAGCACACATCTGAACTCAAAAGCATGCTGGCTGCAGAGATCCCTGATCATATTTCATGGCACATAAATGACCTTTTTATTCATTATCCCAGCCCCAACATGCACTACTCAATATACTCTGTACACTAAATACATTTAGGAGTTGATCAGGATTAAAAATTGGCTGAGACAAAACTAAACTTTTCAAATTAAGTAACCAAGACGAAAATACCAATTAAGCAACATCCCAGTTCCATCAAAGACATAAGTATTCACATAAATAGCAACTTTGAAAAAATATTTGAACTAAATTAAGATACAGTTTTTTATAAAAATGGTTTACAATAATACAATGAGATCATTGGACAAAGCTACTTTATCCTTAATAAGCAATGTTTTAATACTTTATCCTTTGAAAATGACACTGGTCCTGAAATCCACAACCTATTTACAAATATTGTTGGATCATATTAAAGAAGTTCTGTATTAAAATCACAAATGAATTTGATTCCCCATAGTTTAAATTCCAGGGTATTACTAATGAAGAGGTCTCTTGGTTTTTGGTACTGTTTCTCTCCCTCTATGTGTGAAACTTGCAAGCTGCTAATTGCGTTAGTACATTCTAAGACAGAGTCTGTTCTCAAAACAATTCACAGAGAGAGAGAGACTCAAAGCAATACTCTAACAAGAGAAACAGCACCCAGAGACTCCCCGCCCTTTTGTTGTATTAACAATTGTGATTAAAATAGAGATAGAGGATGTATGTGGATGGATGCTTGGTGTGGGTAATAACTGAATGATCAGGGAGGTGCCAGCCTAAGAATCCAGTGTCCATCGGCTGAAGAAGGCGTCAAGTGGAAATAACTAGAGGACCCCCGGAGGGCAGACTGGAATCCACCCAACAGCCTCAAGAATGGGAGAACCAAAGAACAAGATAACATCTAGCAGCACGGAGCCGTCAGGAATGTGCCATCTGCTGATTGATTCAGCAACAGCATGATGAAGCAATTGCCATAGACTGGCATAGGAAGAAATTTCTATAAAAATGGACTCTAGAAAGTGAGAACTTTGGGGTCTGATTCTGCAAACCAACTCCCAGGAGCATATCGATGAGAATCTGACAAGGCCCTGCTCCCTCCTCATGTCCAGGCCACCTGGCCAGTGGCTTGGCATGAGCAACTCCAAGGCTGGTAACTATGATAACAACCTTGCAGAACCTGTGTGTGTGTGTTTGTATGAATGAATGTGTGAATAAATATGAGATTGAATGAAATGTTATAGCTATAACTAACTGCTTACTATGATTCTTTTTGTATTCACAATAAATGTGGTATTTTGCCTTTTTCCCTTTTAATAAGATCCTGCTGGTTTTTATTTTATTGGTATAACAATATATCTCAGATGACCTTCTTTAAGATGCTAGACTCAGTGATATCCCCATTCATCTGAATCAAATTACACTGCCAGAATTAATTTGTAGACACTACAACTAGTTTAGCAAACAGAGCAGTTGCCCTTCTGGGTCTCAAGTGCCTAGGATTATGCAGCCCAGTGAAGTTTATGTTAATATAGCTAGAGAATAGAACTTTCACCCCTGTGCTAATGAACAAACATGCGCAGACGATTCTGACTGAGAAAGCCATTATATAATGGAGAAAGGAGGCAACTAGACTATGCCCCTGAGTATCCCATGTGAAGACCAATGGACTGAATTTATTTAACACTACAGATGGCCAGAAGTGGCGGTATTCAGAGCTGGAACCAGGTTCGATTTAGGCCAGGGTTTCCTTAATATCTAATGCTAGAATTCTGCTTTAAGTTTTGAAGCCAAATCTAGTTTGAGGTTTTGGTTCAGATTCAACAACAGTTAATGGAAAATGGTAGGAATCATACAAGGTCAGCTGTCTTTTTGAGATTTCTGCCACCCTAGGCAAGATTTTGGCACTTTCAAACTAGATCTGGATAGAAGATTTCTTCCAGATTTGGGTTTGAGTTTTTGCCCATATCTATTTAATATTTTACGACAAAAGAAAACTTCCTGGTCACCAGTCTAGGTGCAGCCAGCAGCTCAAATAGTAATCCAGTGTAATAGTTAAAAAAACAAAAAAAACAAAGAAAGAAAGAAAGAAAGAAAGTTATCATTGTTAAAACATTTGTTGGAAGACAATGTTCCAGATCATAATCTTGTGTACACTGCAAAAATTCCAGGGAAACTTCAGTTAAGTCAATGGAGATAAGCCAGTTAGACTAATATAAATCAGATCAAAGTCTAGCCCAGTGAACTGAGATTATCTCCTATTGTAAGTGTACTATCAAGTGAATTCAAGCTTACTGACAAACACTGCTTCCAATATATGTTGTGTTTGAAACAGAAATGGAATTACTTTTTTCCACAGTGCTTTTATTATCAAATATTCATTGACCAGTAAGATTTTGTAAAACGCGTTGAAGATAAAAAGTGCTATACAAACTGCCCAAGAGAAAATACTAGGGAGAAGAAGATGCATATGTTGAGTGTAATGTTGAAGGAACACTTCACTGGAACCTAATAAACTACAGAAAGGACTAAAGAAGAGTTCATTCGTTTGAAAATATGCTAATGCCAGCAATCGATTAAGTTATCAGACAAAGTATTGATTGTTAGGTAGTTACATAACCTGTGGTAGATTTCTGAGGAGTCAGATATGTTAAGGATTAATTTTGAGTCCCACCTCAAATGTTACGGGGTTTGGTTTTGATGTAACACTAACTATTCTCTTTATAGTATCCAGGTTTGCTTAATTGCCCATGTTGGTAGCTAAATACTAATGAGAAACCACTCAACATTCAAGAAGGCCTTTGATTGCATCTGAGAATAATCTAGTATGCTATTAAGTAGAGAATTTCTCACTTATTCTTACATTTAAAATGTTATATTTTATCAAAATATTAATCCAGGTGTGACTATTAAAATATAAAACTCTTCATATCAGGTATTAGTGACCATCAAGCAGATGTCCTGGTTGCTTAGAATGCACAGGAGACAATATAATATCCATTAGAATCCTTTAAAATCATTCCTTGAGATTGATAGCATATAATCTTAGCATAATGCTTTAATCAGGCTGAATGCCGAGAACAAATGAGATAGAGTTCTGCTTCCTGGGTATTCTAGAAATAGATGTAGACTTTACAGAAAAGCCATAGCTAACTCAGCAATTTCCTGTCTTGCTCCTAGAGAGTTGTTCCTTCAACTTAATCCCTACAGAAGCAAACTATGGTGCCATCCACTGTCAGCTTCCAATGTTGCAAAGCAACAATTAAATGAAACAGTTGTTTATGCTACCACTACTACCTGCTTTTAAATGAAGAGGAGTGATATTAAGTTGCTATGTTTAGTTATAAGAATAAACCCTTCTAATTAATGTACATGCTGAGGAAAACAAGGTTCTTGATAACAGAGCACAGGGTTAAATGCTGTAAGATCTCTTTGCTGCAGTAATACAGATCAGTGGCTGTGTATGAAGATAGATTCACCCTACAGTTTAATAATAAAAATATTTTTTCATTTCTGAAGACGGCATGAGATGTGCATGTTCTTACATCTTAAGGCCCCGATCCTGCAAAGATTTATGTGTACACTTAAATTTGAGCACACAGGTAGTCCCAATGACTTCAGTGGGATTGCTCACATGCTTAAAGGGAAGAACATTTTACAGGGTCTGGGTCTAACTTCATGAGCTTTATAGCTGACAGTGACACTAACATTGTATACACAGCTGGAGATCCATTAAAATGAATATACGGCTGTTATCACTGTGACAATTACCAGTGATGAAAAGATCTGTTTCCAGGAGGTGAATAGTTGCAGATTAGTTACTTTATCAAGGCCATATACACTCCCAATTACATGACTCATACAACAGTAAATTACTGGAATTGAATTACAGGATGCAATTCCAATGACATTGATTGGCTGTTTGTTATTAAGAGGTCATCTGCCTGTATGATGAATGCAGGTGGTAAAACCTGAGCCTGATGACAACTGGCAAATACAAGTACAAACTATCTGAAATGAAAAAAGACTTTCAAACTTTGCATACACTGAATGTGGATTTCATTAAGATTCTATAATACTTTCCATTTGTATAGCGCCTTTCATTTTGGGGGATTTCAAAGTATTCTATGAAAGTTGGCATTACTTCCCCATATTTACAGAGGAGGGAAAATAAGGGAGAGAGAGACTCACGCAAGGTCACAAAGCAAGTACATGGCAGAAACAGAACTCCTTTTTCCCTGTCTTGTGAGCTAACCAATCAAAATTTTTCTTCCCTTATATGTTAGTATTAAGGAAAGTGAATATGAATTGTAATAGCATGGCTGGAGAAGTGCTCCCCTGGTGGATCTTCCAGGCACCCTGACATGATCACAGATCTCTCTGGGGGTGGGGGGTGTGTGGAAGAAGTCTCTGTCTCCATTGTCTCTTCAGGTCTTATCTCCTTTGGGGGACTAGGGGGAGAGTTAGAGGTCATAGTCCCAAAATCTTTTAAAACAAAAAGCAAACTCAATATTGGGTCACCCATCAGTCTTCCCATGAGGAGTAACTATCCTTTCTTTCAGACTTGGTTTCCAAACCATCTATTACTTTTGTGTCACCCACTCCTTGGGGATTTAACTGCTCCTAACCACTGGCTGCTCTTCCCAACTCTGCAGGCCAAGCTCCCTTCAGGCAGAGAAGCAGAGCTGCACCCTCCTTCCTGGACAGTCAGTCCTGAACTGAGATAGGCTCTATTCTTTTGTTCCCCTTCCAGGCTTTGCATTAGCTGTAGGTATAGTGGGGATGGGGCTATCTGGGCCCATGAGCTCTCCTTAGTCCCTTCTCTGCTGGTGTTGAACCTCTCTGCCCTATCAATCATATATAACATAAATAATAAACATTATTATGTGAGGAGATTGACAGTAAGGAAATACACAAAATCGCTCCTCTGGGACATCTAATACTATAAAGAGTTTGCTAATCTGGAGATTTTACTGAAATGGAATTCAGAAAAAAGAAAATGGCATAGTGCTTGAAAGTTAATAGATATATGCTTTACCCCACTTTTCAAGCTGTTTATTCACACTCAAAGCTCTGCAATTCAAGTCTCATGATCGCTGCCTCCTCCCCATTGCTTTTTTTATTAGGTAAAGGAGATTTCCATATGTTTTCATATGAAGGAAAAAAAACCAGGGTCAAGTCCCCTCTTATCCATTGAATAGTAGACTAGCTGCATTTTTTAGAGGTTTTCTTTATGTTGTTAAAGGATTACAACAACTAAACTATCAAGTTACATTTTTATGGAACTTACTTTACAAGAAAATTATGTATTATTAATGTCCCACTCTGAAAATGTGTAAATATAAATATATGGATTCAGATATCCAAAATGAACAGTCAGAATTGTGATTCTCTTGAGCCGTCCAATTCAATAATGACATCTCTTAGATGCACTTTCCTTACTAAATCCAGTTCTGTCTATTCCAGTGAGAATCAATCAATTGTCTCAAAGTACCTACAATTTACACTGAAAATAGAATGATTGCCTGTGGCCAATCCATGACACTTTGCAAAACACTTTGCATGATGCAGCATTAGTTGGGCCACAAGGCTTACCTAAAATCATGAACAAACAGCTGTGAACACAGAAATTACCTATTTGAATGCCTCATTGAACTCCCAAATATCAGGGTGATGAGATGAGGCTCCTGAGGAACTTAACAACCCTCTGATTCAGAGACAAGACTGAGCCATTGTCATAATTCAAAGGAATGACTGCTGCATGCTAGGAGACAGATTCTGGCTCTTGCTGCCGCTTGAAGAAATTCCCCCCCGTTAATCTTTGAGGGATACTATAGATGTTTTGGGGATCACTCCTGAGAAAGTATAGGGTAGATCATTTCTGTTTCGCTCTGAAAAGGTTCAGATTGTCTCTTCATTTGTAAACTGATGGGGTTTATAACTGATGTAGTATGCTTATAAAGTGTGGTTTTAAATCTGTACAGCTCATATGCCAAATTCACCTCTGAGGTTAATGGAGATCCACCAGAGATGAATTTGGTTCAGTGTGTTGTAATGAGGTTTCACTTTTGTTTGTAAGGAATCGCTTGAGAAACACACAAATCAAACCACACTCCATACATCTTCAGCATTCTGAATTCAAGCTCTGCTGTGAAAATGCATTCTGTTTAAGATACTTGCATTGTCTAAGTGCCTCACACTCATAGGCTGCTCTGTAACTGTTGAAATGAGTCTGTGACTGAACCCAACAAAGATGGCAACAATCGGTTCTGTATTTCTTAAACAGCAGATATGGAAAGAAGCCACAGGTCTAGAATCAAGAGTCACTGAAGCTTGATAAGAACAGAAGACTAGGTAGAGAATTGAAAAGAGAACAGAAAATGACTGTTCATTTGCATTTTAAATACATTCTTGAAAACAAAGATGTATCAGTGGCTCTGGAAATGGCTGAGCACAGTGACTGGTACATGAATTATGGATTCTTCAGCATACACGTTGAGATGATAAATAGGAAAGAAGAAGCAAAGAAAATTCTATATATTTCTGGCAAAACCATATCATTATTGCAGCTAAAGTATGATATTGCCATTACAAAACTATTTAATATTCAGTTGCTTCCTCAAAGAAAGGGAGAGAGAGAAAAATCAAAGTATCCTCTCCACATTACCCAAAACATTCCAGCTAAAATACTTTGATAATCTCCTTCTCTTGACATTGTCGCCATGCCCCACCCAAACCCACACCCCTTGAGTCGCCTCACTTATTTCCAATCTCTTTGTGTTGGACTCATAATGGAATGCTAGCATTATATTTATGAGCGCTCTGTCCCTTTAAGGCCATGCCATGAATTTTTAAGGATCTCGTGCTCTGTTGAAGAGGTTAAAGGGGAAGCTAGGTGTGGTCCCAGGGGAGTTTGGTGTGCACTGGTGAGACTGAGCAGGAGTGGGGCTTATTCTGCTCTTATTTCATCCTTCACCCTGTCCAGCTCCTTTGCAATCCTCTTCATCATCTTGGAGGATAGGTCCATCAAAGGCTGTTAGCCAGGATGGGCAGCGAATGGTTGACGGGGGATGGATCACTTCATGATTACCTGTTTTGTTCATTCCCTCTGAAGCACCTGTCATTGACCACTATTGGAAGACAGGATGCTGGGCTAGATGGACCACTCGTATGGCTATTTTTATCTTCCTAAATTGGAGAATTGGAGGGGAATCTTGGGGACTCTGGGGAATACTTAAAGAGAATTTAAGCCCTGTGTGCTCATATTAATTCTGGGCAAGTAGTGTGTTGGACTGTAATTTCTCCATGAGCCGCATTTTAACTGTAAAATCACATGCTGTGGTTTGGCCAGACCTGAAACAGGCAGAAAGAAACCTAGTTGCAGCAAGCCACTGGAGATCCCCTGTAATATGGATTTTTCTGTGTGCTATTTCTACTTCTTCTGATACTTTTATGGAGCACAATATAGGGGGAACCCCAAAAGTTTTAAAAGATCCACCATTCTCTATGTGACTTTACTGTATTTATTGATGGATTTGGCTTAATTCTCATTGCTTTCCTCAGACTGCTCTTTGATTTGAGTCCTACTCCATTTCCTCAATAGCTGCCCATTGAAATCTCTAGTCTCTGAGTACTCTTTGAAATACCCTTTTGAAGTGTTCATTACTTCAAATTTAGTCCAGTTTATTTTATTATTTGAGCTCTTACTGAATTTTCCTATTAATTGTAATATTTCAGGGATTATATCATACTTTGTGACAATACAAATTGAACTACACCGTCATCATATAGCATTTTCTTATATTCTTTATCTAATTGTCATTCTTTTGACATTGCAATATTCCCCCTCCCCTGCCACCATGGTACCGGTACAGACCATATTGCCGAGTTAAGTAATATGAGACATAACAGACAGACTTTGATGAGTCCTTTTATTTACCGAGAATGCTTGTGATGGAAAGTCATTAGTAAATACCAAAACACATACAGTATTTTAGAAAAAACTAATCTAACCACGTGGAGCCTTAACCAAAACAGAATTCACCTAAACATAAAATTCTGCATCACCGAAATTCCTTTTCTGTATCAAAAGGGTAATGTTAACACTTGGCTTTGCTTTTGGTGATTGGTATTGATAGTGGTTAAACATTCTTATCTGTTACTAAAATATCTGTTTGGAAGGGATTAGCAGAGGGAGAATATATTCTTTGTGAATAGTTATTAAAAGCTATAAGATGATAATGAATGCAACTTTCAGTAACTCTCTCTTCTCAGCTACAGTATATCTGAAATCAAACATTTCTTTGTAACTTTACATTCATGTATAATGTTTTGTTAACATATTATTCTTCAAGGCATTATACTGAATTAACAAGTCACTGGGTCAAAGTCTATTCCTATTTATATTGGTATAAATCCAAACTCTGGTGCAACAGAACGAAATGTGGCCTCTTTGTTCAAGAGTGAAAGAATAAAACAGCTCTGTGTCTGAAGAGTTCCTGTTCCATTTTACAGCATTCCAGGTAAGTCTGTCAATGTTTTCAGAGTGGATGAGGCAGCTGTTGTTGTCTGGCTGAGATTGCCACTCTTATATATAGGATTCCTTATGAGTTCCAATTCTGCAAGAGTGTCTTCAGATCTAGAAGATAATTTTTCAAGGACTGTAATTGGGTTTTATGATCCCTAGACATTTATTGTTAAAGTGCTTCAGGCTCTCAGCATATGGAGATTCTTTGCTTTGCTGTTAGTATTGCCAGCTTGCAGAAATCTGTCTTAATAAAAATCTAGTGTGACATATTCCCTAATACGTAGGCAGGATATTTTGGGGCATGGAGTAATTATTATTTAAATTATTTCAGAAATGTTTTAAAATTTGTCCTAGACACTGTTGGTTTGAGGGCACTCCTGGAAAACATGCATCTGTGTTCCCATGTGCATTTTACGCTTTGACAGTGGTGGGATGTGATTTGTACATGCAGCTAGTTTTCAGGAGATACATTTGTCGAACCAGATCCCCTGAAGCTGAAATGGGGAGGTTTACATTAATTCTCCCTGTGCCAGTGAGGCCCTGGCACGCTAAGGTAGATTCACAATGAAGGAGGGCAGGCGGCAGCATGATTTCCATGGGGGAGGACATCTCTAAATCCCACTGGTAGAGATTACCAAGGGGATAAGATGAGTCAGCACTTTCTTTTCTGTCATAGCCTTGGCTGCTTCCTCACCGGTGCCACCCTTTTTCTGAACAGCCCTTGTCTCCTAAGGGCTCTCGCTGATGTCCAGGCTGAAGGCAGTTTGCGGTAGCTTTCCATTGACGCAGACTTTCTAACACCAGAGTCTTGGACCAGAGTTTACACTGTAATACAAATCTAGCCAACTACAGATAGCACATTTTAAAGAAAGAGGAGTATTACAGAGCATCTGTCTCCTGTCAGTGCAGGATTGTTCCCCAGAGAATATTCTCCAGTGCTTGTCCATTACTGTTTTTATATCACCACAGGCACTGACTTATTTTTCCCAGTGGGTACTCCACCCCAAGGCCCTGCCCCCACTCCGCACCTTCCCCCGAGGCCCTGTCTTTGCTCCACCCTCTCCCCTGAGGCCCTGCCCTCATTCCACCTCTTCCCGCATCCACTCCACCCCTCCCCTAAGTTCCCTTGCCCTCCCGCTGCTTGCTGCTCTCCACCCTCCCCAAGTGCCTCCTGCCAGCTGCCAAACATAAGCACTGCAACTATTAGAGCCATGTGGGTATTTAAAAAACCCTCAGAGTTCACTTAAGAATGACACTCATAGATTTCATAAAATATAAAGGAACTTTATTCATGTTTGGGCAGAAATAAGTTGAAGACCGCCTGTATGTTAGAGTGTGAGGGGGGTTCAATTAGCATCACACCAAACAGTATTAAACATCAGAAAGACAGATAAGTATAATAGTCCAAGAATAAAAGTGTATATAATCCTTGGGTGCCATGGTCATCTGATTAGCCACCATAACTCCCACATCTTTTTCAGTTTTCTAAGTTTTGCAGAATAAAATGATGGTCACAAACATACCCAGCTTACAGAGTTGTTGGGGTTTTGTTAACAGCATTGAAACTTGTCCTCGAAATCAGTCTACAGTAGTACAGTGTGGAAAGATTCCAGTGCAGTATCCATTAAATTCTAGCTATCTTTAGATCTTGCTGCTTTTCAGATTTGATTCCTCATTGTCACTGTGCCATGCATTACAAGCATAGTCCTGGGGTCTGGAAATGTAACACCTTTTTTGTAGGGCATTCTTACCACAGTTAAATTGTATAAACTCTTCAGGGGTAAGAATCTCTGTAAAGCAAGCTGAAAAATAAGTTTCTATTTTCTTTGGTTTCCACTTGCTCATGAGCTAAAATAATTCATACATTTTGTATTTTGGTTTTGTATTTTGCAGTGATTCCACACTGTTCAGCAGAGCTTGATTTTGCTTCCAAATTTCATCAGAAATGACACTGTACCCCCAAACTGAACCTTTTAAACATCCCCTCAGTGTGCAAGTCATTTTGTTTCCCCTCTACCCCTTCAAAATGCTCTTTGCCGTGTCAAACCTCTTATTGAATGCATCTAACTCCTTGTTCCCACTGTTTAAAAAATTGTCTGAGTAGCTGCTGAAGCAAACGCTCAGCTATTGCGACTGTCACTAAGGAATGAGAGTGACTAGTCACCTTCCTATCTCCTTATGTCCAGAGGAACATAGCTCAAAATATTTCCTTTTCTAGTTTTGCCAGTTCATTTGCTGGGTAAGTCCATTAACAGAGAAGCTCCTCTTATGAGGGGGTTAATTCAGGAGACTTTGCATTTTGATACTTAAGTTTCCCAAAAGACCTTCTGTCCTCCTGATTCATGCATGAGCGCCCCCCCCCCCCCCCCACACACACACCTTCCTACCTTTGCAAACACTTTGGGCATGAAATCACAAGGTAACGGTCTCTACTCTGACCAAATAGGTGGTTTTGGAAAGGAGAAAATGTTGTTTTGATAAAGAAGGCTCTTAACAAATGAAAATCATGAGTTAAATAGGACTCTAATTGGGAGGCCAAGCAAATTCTTGATATCCAGCACTGAATACAGCATGTCACTGTAGGGGAAAAAGACAGATACCATTCTTTTTTGTCAGAATGAAAACATAATTAACAGTGATGCCTATATAGCACTTTGAATATCTACAATGATGTGTGCTATGGATTTATAAGGTTAACTGCGAAAAACATATGATATGCGTAGTGTTACAGCACTATGGTTCATGGTCAGATAATGAACCGGGGCGTCATGACAGCCCGAATACTAATCCCAGTTTTTCTACTAATGGCTGGGTGTCCTGGTCAATTTACTTTGTTTTTATCTCAGCTTCTCATTGTATAATCTAGGTATAAGAAGTATTTAGCTGCCTCACAGGTATATGAAGAAGACTAATTAAACACAGGAGTGTTTTAAAGGTCATAATAATTTATAATGGCATTCTAATTTATTATTTTTGACCATTGGTTTTGCTTCACAATTATTCAGTCAATCTTACTTCAAATGTTTCTGCCTCCAGTCTTCTGTAATTACTTACCAATCTTTAGTAGTAATAGTGTTACTGAGTTGGCACCTGATCCTTAACACACATAGGAGTAATTTTACTTAGCAAGGTAGGTCCATTGTTAAACCATTACTTTCCTCTATTTTTAATTTCCTGTAGAACGGTACTAAAATGTTACCCTGCCATGTTGTATATCAATACTTTAGACTTCTCAGAGGTCTGAAATTTGACTTTTATCTGTGGACCTACTTAGCACAAGAAAGGAGAGGGCTTCCAGTAGTTGCTGTTCCCTGGTTTAGATTTTGGCTGGGCCACTGATAGTTATAAAGTTTAGTTTCTGATATTGTGAACCATGGTAAAACTGATTATAAGAAGGAAATATGTTGGAATCATAATCAAAGTGTTATGTATGTCCTATGTTATTTATTATTTGTACTATGTATTATTATTTGTATTTATTATTTGTATTATTTAAATTTGTATTATATATGTATTTGTATATGTATTTATTATTTGTATTATTTGTATGGTAGTGCCTAGGAGTCAATTAAAAATAGGAATCCATTGTGCTAGGTAGGGTCAGAGTCATCCCTTGGGTATGGCGAATCGGAGCGACCGCTCCGGGCCCCGCACTTCAGTGTGCATCTGTCGTGCAGGGCCAGGCGTCGACTTTTCAAAGTGCCGGGAGATGCTCGACCCCCAGCTCTGTCCCAGGCCCTCCCCCAACTCCACCCCTTCCCCCAAGTCCCCACCCTGCCCCACCTCTTCCTGCCCCTGCTCCACCCATGCCCCGCCAAGGTCCACCCCCTCCCACGAGCACGCGGTGTCCCTGCTCCTCCCCGCTCCCTCCCAGACTCCCTGAATGCTGTGAAACAGCTGTTTGCTGTGGGTGGGAGGTACAGGGAGGGAGAGGGGGAAGGTGCTGATCCGCAGGGCCGCTGGTGGTCAGGAAGCGCCGGGAGCGGGGGGGGGGCTGGGTGGGAGCTGATGGGGGGGCTGCTGGTGAGTGCTCAGCACCCACCATTTTTTCTCCATGGGTGCTCCAGCAGTGGCCCATACAGGCTGATTTGTCCTGGGCCCCACACCCTCCTAGGGATTAATGATAAGTCATGAGTAATTAGTATTGAGTAATGTATTAATATAGGACAGCTGTATTCATCACATTTTAATTGGTGAACAAATATTTTAGAAAGACCATATGAAAGAAGGGACATTTGGTAACCCAACAAAGAATAATTGCCAAGTTTCAGTCTGCACAAGAAATTCTGTTCTCCTCACAGAACAATTACTGTACCTTTCAGTTTCCACTCAGTGGTAAATACCTGGAAGCTGTGCTTAAAGTGACTTGTCTACCACCCATCATTTACATTTCATGTTTTCCATGTTCACTAGACTAGAAGAGACCCATTATGCACAAATTCACTAGCTCATTTTACACTTCCCTGTCCAAAAAGAGACAGAATCAGGCCAGATAAATATTGCTGGGCCCATCAACCGATTTATGCTTGTAGAAAGACATTATTTTCAATCACTCCGGCTTTTTGGGAACGGCAAAGGCAACACTTTACCTCCACTGGCGTTAGCACCAGAAAAAACATTTGTTCTTTGGAGTGTATAATGTGAAAAGGTAAGGTATTCCCTACCAGGCGAATGTAATCCATGTCAGATAGGGGAAGTGAACTGACACTGAAACTGTCCCTCACACCGATTCTCTCTAATTAGGTTGTGTTTGAGGACCACAACTAACAATGATTTATCTGTTTGTTTTAATTTGTGAGAAAAACAGTCCTCATGAAAGTGTGCACATGGTTCTGCCAGTGCCCCTCCTTTCTGACCTTTGAATAATTCAGCCCCAGACCTGTCCTGAGTCAGAGATTCAAATACTATGAGATGGCTAAACTAGAATACAGTATATAGGACATTTTTCAGATTTTATGATACCATATGTTACTCTCTATTTTAAAAGAATTAATTATATTTCAGTGCACAGGAGTATTCCTGGAAAGTTTCACAATGGGGAACTCTGAGCAGTATGTGACTCCACATGTGGTGAAAACAGAGCCTTTTAAACTCAGGTAAACGATACCCCAGGGTTTCTTGTGCTTGAATGCTTGTGTGTGTGTGTGTGTGTGTGTGTGTGTGTGTGTGTGAGTGAATTATATAAACTCTTTGTCAATGCACATCTTCACTTGTATTCACTTGAGCCAGAACTGATTACACTAGCACTTAGTGGTATAAGTCTCAGAAATGTTGAATGAGACATTTACTTTAGTAATACAGCAATCACACGGACTATACTGGGACTATGTTTAGTGATAAATGATGCAAACAGCAAAATATCCCTATGTTCTAATGAAAACAATTTCTGATGGTTTTTTTTTTAAGTTTACAAAATAGGGGCAAATACTCAGTGTGCAATGTATGATGGTTAATTTCTCTATTTCCCTTAGTGTTAATCAGCCATGTGGCCTGTGACAGATATCTCCAATAGCTGGTGATGGGACACTAGATGGGAAGGACTCTAAGTTACTACAGAGGGGCTTGTCCACATGCGCACTGTCTAACTGATCACCATATTTGGGGTCAGGAAGGAATTTTCCCCCAGGGAAAATTGGCAGAGAGCATGGGGCATTTTCACCTTTCTCTGCAGCATGGGGCACGGGTCACTTGCAGGTTATACCATTGTAAATGGTGGATTCTCTGTAATGAGAAGTCTTTAAATCATGATTTGAGGACTTTAGTAACTCAGCCAGGGATTAGGGGTCTCTTACAGGAGTGGGTAGGTGAGGTTAATGTGCAGGAGGTCAAAGTAGAAGATCATGATGGTCCCTTCTGACCTTAAAGTCTATGAATCTATGAGATATTTCAACCACATGCAGTATCTTTGGGACCCTCTGGTATTAAGTGTATAAATGGTTTATGTATTACAGCAGGCAGGATTGTTTGTAGCTCTGGGGGAGAGGGGGTTGCCACAGCTCTGACAGAAACTAAAAACATTAGATGAATCACTTTAGGTTGTAAACACCTCCAGAGGTACCATCCCCTGGGGACACGTACAGATATTGGTTCAAACTAGATTTTTTAGAGACCAACAAATAACTTTTTATGTGAAAAAGCCGAGTTTAAACAGACTCAGTGCCTTCTTTCTGATCCAGGAAATGGATGAGACCTTCTGTTCAAAGTCCCCAACCCTTGTGGAAGGGTTGGAAAGATGTTGGCCTACAAGGACCCCAAAAACCTACAGGTGACCTCTGGAAAGCTTTTAGCATGTGCATAGGAACTTTTATTGTTGTTATATGTTTTCTCTGTAATGCTTTTACCTTAAGAAAAAAATGTGCTGGCTTAGAAAGAGCTATATGATAAAAGGTAACTGCTGGCAATCCATAGCCCGCAGAGAGAAAGCAAAGCACAAGCTTGCTGGGGATATCAGGGTAGTGCAGAGGGACTGCAAGCCTAAGCCCCCGGTCTGAAGGGAGTGAGAAAGGAGAGTCTCCGTCCCAAGAAAAGTGACGTCTGGAAAGCCGAAAACCTTAAGTGGGTTCACTCAAGAGACCATGGAAGAGGATCAAAGGTGCGGTTAACCTTGGCCTATACATGGCCTATATATCAACACCGAAACAGAATAATGCTAATTTCCAATGACAATAAGATCTTTTACTGAAAAAAGATTTCAGATGGACAAAGAGTGAAATCCTGGCTCCATTGAAACCAACAGAAGTTTTGCCTTTGACTTCAATGGGGCCAGGATTTCACCCTGACTCTTTAAATATATTATTCAGTCTTCAACCTAAAACACTGAATCCCCCTCTCCTGCCCCCTCCACCACATCCTCTCATGCAGCCCACAATTACTTCATTTCAATCTTATCCTCTAAAGAATTTTCTCTGGGTGGTGATACCCTTGCCCCATCTCTATTATTCCTCCTCACGCTTCCTCTTATGGTAGATTTCCTTAGAATTGAATTGGGTTTGAACCAATTGAAAATTTACTTTAAACACCTAATTTAACAGAAGATGATATTCTTTGGATAGACTTTAAATAGAAATCTATGGCAGGGATACAATTCTCTGTTAAATTTCTTTGTCAGCTGGTCTAAACCAAAGACTGGTCCTGAGTCCTCCCCTAACCTTTCATCCCCCTGACCTTCCCTCACAAGATTTTCTTCTACACATATCTGTGGCTGTGGTCCTCTTCCTCTGGCTGGGCATGTAAATGTCTTACCTTACTTCTCTTGAGCAGTACTTAAAGAGGTGGAGATGGGCAGAGCCATCAAGGAGGGCAGGAAGGCACAGAATGATGGGTGACTTCAGATTGGATGGACCTGAGAATGGAGAAAAGAAAAATGATTCTGGGGGTGGATGAACATTTTTCTTAGTGGAAAAGAGCCAGTTCCCGTGGAGTTTTAGTGAGGTGGGAAATTAGTGAGGCCAAGAATGAATGTGTGTGTGTTTGTATAAAATTAATTTTTCTGATGTGCAAAGTGTTCTCATTTAAAACCCCTGTCAGAGATTTAGTACACTCATTTTGCACCTTACTTACCCTTTTCTCTGTCTTTCACATTTTTTCCTATAGTTAATTTCCTTTCCTCCAACTCTAACCTCCTTTGATTAAACCAAATCCAACTTTGAGTCAAACAAATTATGTTTTGTCCCCAGTCCAGCAACCTGATCTACCCACGCAGAGTCCCTCTGAAGTCACTGGTGTTCTGCAAGAGTGCAGGGGCCTGCTTGCAAGGATTAAATTGCAGGATCTGGACTTCAGACCATAAAGTTTGAATACTTGCTAGAATTAAACTTTGGAAATGATCCCTACTTCAGTTCAGTTATGTCTCATAAGCAGTAATGGCTAGTGGAGAGGTTTGGGGGGAGGGGAGAAAACAATAGACAAACAAACAACCCTGCTTCTAATATCACTAAGACACACAGTGAGATCAGCTGACACAAATTTTGCTAGAAGTCCACCTTCCTTGTTTTTCTGCTTTCTTTTAGGACAAGGAGAATGAGGAAGGCTGCTTAAAATCACAAATTAGAGGCTAAAATGTAAACGATTTAAAGAAGAAAACAATACTTTGAGTAGTATAGGAAAACTCTACAGGGAGCTGTGCTGGAAATTCCACCCTTTAATATAAACAGGGAAAAATTATGATGAATATAAATGATTGCTTTACCATCAGGATAAACAGCTGCAAGAACAGATAAAATAACTTGCAAATTTTCAAAGGATAAAACCTAGAAAAAAATTCCAGCTGCAGCAGGCAGGCACACTCTTGAAGAATGGGCTTGTACTTCAACTCCCAGTGCTTTAGTCACAGTCTGAGAGGGCTAGGGAGAGGCAGCCTCAGTTCCAGCAGCAGCTGCTGCTCTCTACTTTAGTTAATTCTAGAAATGTGACTCATGATGCAAACTATTGCAATTATTTACGTTAGACACATTTCATGTGCATGTGCATCTCTCTGACTGATGCTTTTTAAAAATCATAGAATCATAGAAGATTAGGGTTAGAAGAGACCTCAGGAGGTCCTCTAGTCCAATCCCCTGCTCAAAGCAGGACCAACACCAATTAAATCATCCCAGCCAGGGCTTTGTCAAGCCTGACCTTAAGAACCTCCAAGGATGGAGATTCTACCACCTCCATAGATAACCCATTCCAGTGCTTCACCACCCTCCTAGTGAAATAGTTTTTTCTAATATCCAACCTAGACCTCCTCCACTGCAACTTGAGACCATTGCTCCTTGTTCTATCTGCCACCACTGAGAACAGCCTAGCTCCATCCTCTTTGGAGCCCCCCTTCAGATAGTTGAAGGCTGCTATCAAATCCCGACCCCACCCTCCACACACACACACACTCTTCTCTTCTGCAAACTAAATAAGCCCAGTTCCCTCAGTTTCACCTCATAAGTCATGTGCCCTAGACCCCTAATCATTTTCATTGCCCTCCACTGAACTCTCTACAATTTGTCCACATCCTTTCTGTAGTGGGGGGCCCAAAACTGGACACAATACTCCAGATGTGGCCTCACCAGTGCCGAATAGAGGGGAATAATCACTTCCCTCGATCTGCTGGCAACGCTCCTACTAATGCAGCCCAATATGCTGTTACATTGGCATTTATTATCAAAATGTCTTTCCTTTATCATGTGTGGTTTTGGAAATCAATTATTACAAGGATGAGTTTTAAAAATAAAATCACATAAATAAGCTTCCCCCCAAATTCTTTTTTTTTTCAAAATTCTTATTTTGAAAATTAAAAACAAACAATTTTGACTAAAATATTTCACAGAAAGAATTGTGAAAAAAATCATAAAATGAAATGAGACTGCCACAGGGTCCACTCGCTGCTAGGATTGTAAATCCAAGCTGAAACTAAAGCTCACTCAGTATTTGCTGTTCATTTTATTGAAATGAAATCAGAAGTAAGTAGAGATCCTCTATGCTGAATGGGAAAGGGAGCATTCTGTACCAACTGATAGTTTTGGTATTATGATCTCTTTTCAAATCTACAAATTGGTATTGTTGCATGTTTGAATTCAATCACACTTTGAGATTGTCAAATAACAGGATCAAATGGAATTATTTAATCAAAGATTAGCAATCAGAGATTAGTACAGCACTATACAGAAAAAAATAGATACGATACCTTTGGTGTGAAGCAAAGTACTGGCCTCTGTGTTGCTCTTCTTTGCAACTGGTGGGATGCTGGCAGTGCGCAGTCCCCACCTGCTTTCCAAAACCTCTGTCCTTTTATGGGGTATGAGACGAAGAACCCACTTTTTGGAAGGAAAAAATACTTTTCCGTGATTAATTTCACCTTGAGTTATGGTTTAACATTTTTGTATTACCTCATTACTTATGGAATTTCCTTTATCACATCTTTCGGTTACATGACGAATAAGTCAGAGGGAATTCTAATCTGGTCATTATTACTGATAGCCGGGACAACCGGCAGTTGCCACTGAGTTAAAAACATCATTTAATGGATTTCCCATTTTATCATTTCAGAAAACATCTGCAATATCAATTTTTCATCAATCATCCACTCCTGCTTATATTTCTGTAGTTTGGGGAGGTCTCTTTCATGGACATCTGTTTTCCCACAGTCATGGAAGTGCCAGCCATAATGAAATATAGTCCCGTACTCAACCATATGAAATTCCTAAATATAGGTCACTCACAGGTTATAAACCAAGAATCTAGCCTTACTATTCAAACATGCTCTTTGCTAATGTCATAAAGATTTTGGGAGAATAGTTAATATTGAATGAATTTAATATACAAAGAGGAAAAGAGAATTAAAAGGGTTAATATTTACTAACAGGAACTTACCATAAATTTGCATGAGTATATTTATTACAATGTATTTGGACCATTTCTAGGACTCATCTATTAGGTATGCGGCACTTCTTTGCCAGCCATCCTTAGAAACAGAGTGGATATCAGCCCTCTGTAGGCTCAAAGGACCATGATGCCCTGGTAAACACAGACTGGTGTAAAATGGTACTTACTACTTTTTAGTCCCACTGGCCACAACTGAATTTTTTTAACTGTCTTTTCTAGTATTAATTTTTGCTCATAAACATATTGTAAGAAAGACTCACAATGAGACATTCAGTCAAATTTTGGGTTCAGATTAATGGTTTAAATGGGGATGGTCTTAATTTTTGAACCATTCAAACTCCAGTTTATTTATCTTATAAAGTAATTCAAACATATACAGCCAGATCTTAGCTGTGGCTATGCTAGTCTACGCTTCCTCTTGTGTAGGGAGAATGGTGGGGGTGTTCTGGAAGTAGGAGGGTAGTGCATTCTGATTACTGGCTTGTATAAGTGTCCCCAGAGAAGCCAGAATAAATGACCAGACTTGAGGTTGCTCTAAATTATGCCAAGGCAGCCATGGAAATGAAGATAGAACAAACAAGCCTTACAGACAACTTCCCTCCCTTCCTAACCTGCTTTCTTGCCTGCTCTGAGCAGACCTCTCGTGGCACTGATTATCTGGTACATAATCTCTATTAGTAGGCTTTTTAAACTATGGGCCAGATCTCATAGAGAAGTCAATAGAGCCACACTGATTTTCACCAGCTGAGAATCAGTCCCAATATCTTGTAAAACAAATTCTGCCCATCCTTTCCAATTACAAATAAGTAGGGTGACCATATTTCCCATTGCTGAATACGGGACACCCGGTAAAATTACTCGTATTCAAGAGAGGTCAATGGCAATCAATCAGAACTATGCAGTACAAACGTTTAAATTAACACTAAGTTAATTGAGCCCCTGTTAAAAAGAAATACTGCGTAGTTGGATTCTTTTTATTTACCTTCTTATCTTTAAGGCTTTAGGATTCACATGGGAAGAGGTGACACACGCACTCCCATACACCACTCTCACATGGGGGTGGGGGGTGATTGACCAACCCAACCCTCCTTGCCCAGCGCTCTCTGCTCTCCATTCCTGGCTGGGCCCCCAAGATGGACCAGCCTCTCCTGGTAACTGGCGCCACACCTTCCCAAGGCAATACGTGGGGCGGGGCACACAAGGTCACCCCCCCCACCCAGATTTAGGCCAGGGTTCACACCAGAATGTGGCCAGCAGCAGCCATTGGCACTGTACAGGAGGGAAGGGACAGGAGCTGCTTCCAGATGCAGGGGAGGGAAGGGGGTGGATGGGGACAGGACAAGGGATGACCTGGCCCGTATCTTTGCAGAGCTCAGCTCTCCCCGCCACCCACCTCCTCTGTGGCTGGAAGCAGCTTGTCCCTTCCTGCCTGCACAATGTCGAAAGGCAGCTAACACCTCCAGGCTGCAGCTGGCCACCGACATAAACCAGCCACCTCCTGTCCTCTGGCTACAGCATGGGCAGGAATGGGTTAAACCCTAAGGATGCATTGTGCATCAGGGCCCAGGGAACCTGACTGCAGGGGCTTCAGCAAACTGGGCCAGAGAGGTGGCTCAGCAGGGCAGGGTGCCTAGGGGACGGAGCAGCCCCACGCTCCCTGGGGACAGGACCCAGGGTGGGGGGTGGGTGGGTGAAGCGGATGCTAATCCCCTGCCTGGGCGGCTGCTGTGAAGCCTGCAGGGTCTGGGCATGAACAGGCTGGAAATCGCTCTCCCCTCTCGAGCTTAGCTGAGGGGCAAAGAGGCTTCCCCATGCCAGCGCTGTGCAGGGCTTTGGTATGTGCAGGACTCGGCTCCTCCTGGCCAGCGCCCCGGGCCGGAGGGTCTTGGGCTTTCCCAGGGTGCCGACCCAGCCCGAGACAGTGGGGGAAGGAAGGAGCCTGCTGACCAGACTGTTGGTGAGCTGAGCGCTCTGACCAGGGGCTGGTTTTCCACACAGCACTGGGAGCAGGACGTGCTCCGCCGGGGGGGGGGGGGGGGCAGGGGGAGGTGGAGAAGCAGTGGGGCTGGGCAGGAGGGCAAAGCAGGGAGAGGACAGCGAGAGAGGGAGCACATAAAGAGCTGATGGGTGGGCAGCAGAGGCAACATGTAACTGGCTGCTGCCTGGCACTTGTTCGCATTCACCAGCCACTGCAGCTCGCAGCCAATCCTGGCCGGAAATGGGATGGGGAGCAGGTCCCTGCTGGCCAAGAGCCGGCATGCAGCGGTGGCTGTGCTGGTGGACCAGCAGGGGGAGCGGCCGGCCCCGCATGCTAGGGCTTTGCCCTGCCACCAGTTTGCACACACACCCCCATTGTCGGCCACTAGACCTCCCCACTCACTGCTGGTGAGCAGACGGATGGAGACAGGGATCCAGCCAGCAGCAGGATCCACCAGTACTGATGTTGGGGGGGGGGGAGGGGGTGGGAGAGGAGGGACAGAAAATATGGGACAATTTGCCCGTTTTTAAGAAAAAGTCAGGACACATGCAGGAGAGCTTAAATATGGGACTGTCCCTTTAAAAACGGGATGTCTGGTCACCCTACAATAAGTTATTTGTCAATCCAAATTAGTTATACCTCTCTCAGTGTTATTTGTTGGTATTAGATATTTCCATAGTAACTGATACATGTTTGCTGAGGGTTTTTGCTTCTTGTTTAACAGAATCCTTCCGAATAGGAAAACAACTATTCCCTCAAAGGAGATCAGAAAGCATTAGATATGAGGGTCAGAAGTTCATGAGTAAGTGCATTGATTTTATTTTTAAGAGAACACTTCTACTGTCTTTTAGAAAATTAATGCATTAGGAGGGAAAAATAAACATCTGAATAACAAATACTTTTTCTTTGCTGATTCACACAAAAGCTGATCCACTCAAAAACAGAAGTTAAGTTCGCTATATGGTCTACTGTACATGACAGTTATCTACTACGATTTGTACTTCTACAGTATGTTATGATGAAGACTGTTTAATCACAGCAGTTTTTTGGGTTGTCATGGTGAAAAGGGGTAATAGCAATGAAAATATAGAGTTGTGGTGTTTGTTTTTTTTTAAAGTCCAATGTTTCAGGGATTGTATATCCCAAATAATTTTCACATACCAACTCAGTGCAAATAGTGTAACTTAAATGCTGCAAGAAGTAACCTTTACCTCCAAAAATCTACCAAATTTTTTCTTCGTATGCATTCCCAGTGCATCTCATCTTCCTTGTGTCTTTCTTCTAATTGTAAAGTCTTACAGAAATGTGTGCCTTCCAAATAGCAAATTGTATTTTCAGAGCTTAATAATAATAGAATTGTGATAACAAGTGAATAGATCTGAACGTGGTAGATGTGGCCTTGGTAAACCTGATTTAACTCTTTCTAAAGGACTTTATTTCTTTAACTTTTAGAGCAGGGTGAACCTTAATACCCCTAGAGGAATTACAGTTTTCACTGGGGGCTCACTGTTCTGGTCCCCTAATGGTGTGCCTCAGCAATCGCTTCAAATTACCCTCTAACGTAGACCTGGGTCTGATTGAACACCTTAAGAGAAACTGGTTCTTTAACCACACACATGCATTCAAAAATCTTTCAAAACTGAGAAAAAGATACATTTTAAAAATGTAATGTGAAAATCTCAGAAGCCATGACACTTGTGAAAGCTGCAACAAAAAAAGACTGTTTTGATTATATTTGTTTCAAGTATGTGACTGTTGGTTCAGAAAGTTCTATTAACTCACTGGAGGGAGCAGCTGCTTAACCTATTAGCAAGGATTTCATTAAACATTTAAAAAAAAAACCCACTATAATAAGTGTAACACTGGATTCATCTGTCTTGCCAGCAGTTGCTGTTCTGGCCAGGAAACAATGAGAGACTAGAAATTAATACTGTTTTTCCCTTGTCCTGCTTAGCTGCTGGAAGCTATGTCTGAGTATTGCGACTGACATAGACAGCTGACATTAGCTACCATAGATCTGAGAAGCTCATCTGACAATGATAATGAACAGGAAAAGTACTTCAAGATTGCTTACCCCCCTGCCGGTTTCATTTTTCTTGCTCAGGATTACTTTCATGCTTTTCCATCTGTTCCCCAACCTGTTCTGTCTTGCACAAAAATAGTAGTCAAGGGCCTAAAACAAAACATAAATGAAATCCTGCCCCTGTTAAACACCACTGCAATTCAAGACACATTGCCTTCCTGTTATCAGTGCCCATTTCAGCTAACTGAGCCCCTCAGTTTTGCAACAGAGACTCCATAGTTAAGCTTGCACTGAAATTTGCACATAAAGCAGGGGTTATATATATCTGTTGCATATGAATCATATTTGTGTCCTCCCCAAATTTGCAGAACATACTTTGAGTACAGAATGAATTTTCTGAAAAACTTCAACTGAATCTGGAGCACCCATTTTGAAATAACCCCAAACATGTTTGGTTTAGTTTTTGATGATGCTATCCATACTTCAGATTCCCTTGGAAAATAGCTTCCTGATTTTTGAGATCTGAAAATGCTACTTTTTCAGGTATTATTTAATTTGCCCTTGTAGTGATGAATGTTTCTATCCACATCATGATCAAAAACATTTAAACAATTGATATGTCTAATCAAATAGATTTTAGAGCATCCCAGCTTTCACTTACACAGAAAAATAATTTATAGCCCTCATGGTGGTAAAGACTACCTTGATCTGAGTATGAACTAATGCAGTGTTGTTTTCCTACATGTGAAAATAACCTGAGATATAGAATCATAGAACTGGAAGGGACCTTGAGAGGTCATCTAGTCCAGTCCCCACCTGCATTCATGGCAGGACTAAGTATTATCTAGACCATTCCTGACAAGTGTTTGTCTGACCTGCTCTCAAAAATCTCCAATGATGGAGATTCCACAGCCTTCCTAGGCAATTTATTCCAGTGCTTAACCATCCTGACATACCCCATTCGTCTGAATTTTTACTGATTATGTATTTTTAAACAGAAATCTAAACACCATGGATGAAATCCTGACTCCATCAAAATCAATGCCCAAACTCCCATTGCTTTCAATTAGGCTAGGATTTCCCCCCAAACTCCTATTTCATTCTTTCTCTTGGGTTAAATTAAATTTCCTCTGGATGTTAATATTGTGTTTAGGTGAAATGGACTATGTCAAACTGAATATGATACCCCAGATATATCTGAAAATTAACAATCTGGAGAGAGACATTGCAACAAGTGAAGGATATTGTGAAACTGGCAGGAAAGCCTGATCCCCAAAGGAATGCGGAAATACACATTCAATATTATGATTAGTTAAAAAACAAGGAAACAATCTAGTGAGGTAACCACTCAAACATTTTGCAAGAGGGTTATTAATGACAATTCAACGTTTAATGCTCAGTCATTTCAACAATTTCCTTCTTATCAGTTCCCAAAGATTCGTCAAACTTAACTTTAGCCATGTTACTTTTGCCTTATGTTAAAAATGCCATCCCTGTGCCCCAGCATACACTTCTGGATCCCTCACTGAGAATAAAAATGTATTAAAAACCATTGGACAAGGTAATAATAGTTTCATTAGATATCAATGGCCTTGCTACCAGCCTCAATTTTGTGAAAAGATTATTGGCACCATGACACTGATTAGAAAAATCTCAGTAGGAATTACGTGCAAATAAATTGCACGTAGAGTTGGCACTGATAATGTTAAGGAAAACAAAGTGGTTTATTTTTTATTTTTCAGTCCTTTTATTTACAAATACAAGGATGAAGTAATTGAGTGTACTCATAAATATGATACCATAAGCCCCATTATTCAAATTTCATCAATCAATCCTCAGAAAGAGTTAATACACAATAGGTGAATGTAAATCTATTGTCAGGTTTTGTTATATGTGAAATTCTCTTCTTTTTGGATGGATTCAGCTCCTGATTTAATCTGTCAAACAATTTTCAATTTAAAATTCCAACTGGAATAGCCACATACACATTTCTGGCATGTAGCGATCAATGTAGCTAATAGAGCATTACTTGATGATCTATAAGGAAAGCCTATATAGTCCTACACTCACTACTGCATGCTTTGCGTTGTCAGTGTCAGCTCCTATAAAGGAATCTTACTATTAGACACTTCACATGGAGTTAGCATTTTGTAGAGACCAGGATATAGGCTCATGGACAACCTCCAGTCAGGGGGGCTGGAACAATTTGTATAGTGGGGATGCTGGGAGCCATTGAACCAAACTGTAAATCCCGTATACGATGGAAATCACTTCAAGCCAGGGGGCGCGGCAGCACCTCCAACACCTATGCCTCCACAATGATTTTTTATGCACCATTGTCAGCTAGTGCTAGAATCCCTGGCTTACTGCATAGTGACCTGTTGCCACCAACAGAGAAAAACAACACAGGGTGGGACCTAATCTCTTTTGAGATTCAGAGATGCTTAAAATCATAAGGGAACAGCAAAGCATCCATGACAGTAACACAAAATGAAAATAAAATCTTCAGTGAACCTTCTCTTTTCACTTTTTGACAGGGACACAACTTGAAGGGAATGCTAGTGTAGGCTATTCTCTTCCAGAGAAATTATTTGTGTGACATTCCTTTTCCGGTTGTCAGCTTCCCGTGCGTCAGATTTAGTCCTGCACATAGTGCTGTAGCATAGAGAAAACACAGACTGCACGTTGTTACCTGTGATAGGGAAAGCCTTGCTAACTTTAATGTCCCTTTGAAAGAGCCGTCACCAAATTTGGTGAAAATTTCTAAACTATTTAGCAGTCCCATTGACAAGGTGTTTACGTTAAAACATGCCCTTTTGTATGTATCCGCTGAACTCCCAACTTCTTACAGGGAAAAAAATTATTTAAAGAAAAAAAACCTGAACATTTTAAGCTGGACACTTATTTCCTTTCCTTTTATTGAATCTAAGTAGGACCCATTTTTGTTATAGCCTAGATATTATTCCTGATTCTGTGAGGCTGCATATCAGTGCTTGTGACATCACTAATGAAATTGTGCAAGGAAAAGAGGCTGGTTATTAAATGGGAATATTTTATTCACAAACCAAAGTCCCAGTCTTGCAATCTGATTTATGCAGGTAGACCTTAACACCAACACGGAATCCATTTGACATCAATGGGACTTCATACAGATGCAAGGGCTTGTTCATGTAGATTTGATAGCAGAAGGGATTCCCTGTGATAGAATGAAAAAAAAACAACCCAAACAACTTATTCCTGGGATTAAAACGCTGCTTGGTTTGCATCTTTGAATGAAAAAAATCTGGAAAATATTGTATTTAACCCTAATGAATAATAAAAGTTGAAATGAACTATTATTTATATTAGTAGAAATAGGATTCTATCTTTTGAATTGCTTTTTTTCTTTTAAATTAAGAGCTAAACCTTTTTTAAAATGAAAAATCCATGGATTTAACTGAATTCTTCTTTAGACTATACACTGTAGTTTGGTATGACTATTTCACTGAACTGAGGGTGAAAATAATGTTATTAAATTAGCGATAATCTACTTTGTCTGGGAAACATAGGACACCATAGTCCAGAAATGAAAGCAACTGGTACATGCCAGAGATAATTGCAATAGACTGTTCCAGTTTTCTTTATGTAATTAGTCATTTTGGAGCCTACATCAACATTTAAGTAGTATACACACACACTACGTCTTCAGTAATATATTTAGTTTTCATTGTAATTAGAAAAAAATAGCCCAGCCCACATAAACTTTAGAAGATTGGACCCTGGATATAATCAAATGTCTGAAGCACAAGTTGAAAGATCCTTCTGCCACTCTATCCCATTCCCAGGAGAACAGATTAGGAAGCAGAAGTTGAACACTTGTACACTAAATATGAAATGAAATAACATTGATATAGCTTGAAAACTGTCCTCATTGGTTTTTGAAACCCTGCATGGATTTGATTCAGGCTACCTTCCGAATCTTGTTCCTTTCAATTCTGCTTCCCACTCCTTCTGTTGGATACCACTGGCTGCTCCTGTTTCACTTACTACAATTTTACATAGTTGGAACAAGAACCTTCCCCTCTGCAGCTTCCGCCATCTGAACGGCTTTCCTAGATCAGTTCAGCTCAGTGGCCATTTTTTGTATCTCTGAAAACATATTTCTTTCATTTCCCACACCTTCATTTCCTTTTGTCTGTCATTATTCATGAGTATAGTAGAACCACAGAGTTATGAACACCAGAGTTACGAACTAACCAGTCAGCCACCTCATTTGGAACTGGAAGTACACAATCAGGCAGCAGCAGAGACCAAAAAAAAAAAAAAAAGCAAATACAGTTCACTACTGTGTTAAACGTAAACTACTAACAAAAATAAAGGGAAAACAGCATTTTTCTTCTGCATAGTAAAGTTTGCAAGCTGTATTAAGTAAATGTTCAGTCGTAAACTTTTGAAAGAACAACCGTAACATTTTGTTCAGAGTTACGAACAACCTCTAGTCCCAAGGCATTCGTAACTCGGAGGCTCTACTATAATTAATTCCACGGGGTGAAATCCCAGCCTCACTGAAGTCAACAGGAGTTTTGCCATTGACTTCAGTGGAGTCAAGATTTCACCCTGTAATCCTTATATAACAGTGTGTATTATTTTCGTATAGGTTTCAGAGTAGCAGTCGTGTTAGTCTGTATTCACAAAAGAAAAGGAGTACTTGTGGCACCTTAGAGACTAACAAATTTATTTGTTAGTCTCTAAGGTGCCACAAGTACTCCTTTTCTTTTTGTATATTGCATGAGACACCTCCATGTTTTGGAGAGGAGAATAAAGCAAAGAGTTTTGGATATCTACTTACCAAATATTAGTCCTAATCGTGATTAAATGTTTCCTAATAAGTCACCGAGGGAGAAAAAGGTGAAAAATTATTAATCTGACTGGAATTCTGTGAAGTATCTGAGAAGCTGAAATCCAGGGTCAGGCAGCTGTCTTCTAGAACAGGTTGGCTGATATTTTGTCACCCACATTACTAGACATCTCTATTGCACAAGTGTAATTTGTCAAGTCATGTGTGAAAAGCCAAAGAAGTCTGAGCACTTAAAAATTGGACAGTAACAGACAGCAAATCCCAGCGATGATTGAACCTGGTGATATTCTAAACAAAAAGGGCTCTCAGCTGTGCTTGTAGCTGTTTCCATCACAGACACTGTAGGCTTCAGAGCGACGTTGAGTTATTGTGTAAGCTGGTTGAGTTTTTGTGAGGATGGTTGTGTTGATTTGTGTGTAGGATGTGTCACGCTGTCTCGAGTGGCTCACAACTGTGAGTGCCAATCTCAGGTCAGACTGTCAGAAAACAGGGCAGAGACCCCAAACAGGGGGTGTACTCTATAGTTAGATTTCACCAAGTCAGTAATAAATGTTCACTCCTGGATCACTATACCGATCTTACCATGGAGTCACAGACAGTCCCCTTGGGCACTCCAGCCTATCTTGCCACCCAGACAAGATGAATTTAGTGATAATGGTCACATAAACCAAAAATCACATCAAATCAGGTTACTCCCAATCCCAAAGGTTCAGTCACTTACCCAAATCAATTGGTATTCAGGATCTCACATCAAAGACAATACTGGCAGACAGTTCTCTAGTAAACTAACTAAAGATTTATTAGCTAAGAAACAGAAATGAGAGTTATTGAGGGGTTAAAGGAGGTACAATACATTAGCAGGTGAGTCAAAAGCTGGTAAATCCAAAATAATAGCAGAGATGTAGTAATCTGCCAGTTTCCCAAAAGTCTTTTCAGGGCTACCTAGCATAACTCTGGGGATCTCTGGGGATAACTGTCTGTGTCCAATGTCACTTCTCAGCACAACCCTTGCTGCTGGGTTACTGGGATGGCTTTTGGAGTCCCTCTCTTCCACTGAGGAATCTCTCCCCACCAAAGCCCACCAAGTCTCCCTCTGTGGGGAACTGCTGGGGGTTGGGATACCAAGCTGAGCTCCCTTCAGACTCTTCTGGTTCCCTCCTCAGAGCTCTCCTAACCCTTGTTCAGTTAGCCCTGCTCTCCAGGCCAGTCTAGCCAGGCCTTCCGTCTGACGCCCTATGATGGCCCCGCCCCATGCCCAGATCTCCCTTTCTTGAGATCCATTCTCCAACTGTCAGTTGGATCATCCCTAGAGGCTCCACCCCCTCTGGCGATGTCACTGCTAGTGACATCACCAGCCTCAGCAGTTCCTTCACAGTGGTGACTGTGGGTATTTGGGTTAAGTATATGCTGGTTGGGTTGTTGTGTGGGTGGTAACTGTGGCGGTTGGGCCAAGTAATCAATTTCATTGATCTGATCAATCTCACTCATACACCCGATAAAACTGTTGCATACAAATTAGTTGCAGAGTAAGGGTGGTGATTAGTTGGAGTTCTCACAGTGGTGTAGGACTCTTGGCATGGCATAGATATATGTTGTGCTCTTGCGTGGGTGTAATTCATAAAATGAAAAGAGCTAAGAACTTAAAAATTGAATGGTAACAGACCTTGTGTCCCAGTGATGATTGAACCTGGTGATATTCTAAATGAAAGAACTCTCAACCATGCTTGTAGCTGTTTCCATCACTTCCCACTGGCTCAGACATTCTCGGTTTCAGACTGACCCAGACACAGTGACAATCCTGGAATCTTGTTATAGCACATTTACATCTTTAGCTCACAGAACCACAGTTTCCCTTCTCTTCCAAACAACAAAGACTGGAGGTTTTGTCTCTCTCTCAGCTCAACATATTGTAAACACAGACTTCTTAAAAACCCTAGTGAAAATAGGTGCTAAGAGATTTGAAAAGTAATCGGTCTATTAAGCCATTATAACCAAACTGGATTAATCTCTTCCAAGACGATACATGATAACATTCTCAGAGCAATTAATAAAATTGATTTTTGAAATCAATCAGATAATCCCAATGTCCATCACAGAGCTTGCTGTAGGAAAAGAAGAATGGATAAAGTTCATACGTGTGGTTTTACTTAAAATGAGCCTGGGGAGTGAATTTGTAAACTGGATTCAAACAATGTTGAAATACTCATAATCAATGAATAGGAGAAAGGGATTTTATCAAAATCTTTCTCCTTTTCGTTTGCTTCAACCCCTAAGGCTGTTGCTACTCAAACGCTTAATTTTTATGTTGTGATCAAAAGCAGTGCCTTGTAGGCCCACCACAGTATTCTGCACCTCTTGCTTCCAGATGATGTGTTGTTATATAGCAGGGATATTAACTGATACCTGCTTTTGTTAGCTACTGTTAATGGCTTTGGATTTAATCATAGAAAGAAGCAGCTTTGTTTCTCTAGCACATAGCAGTGTGTCAGTGTTTAAAACCTCTTTCCCCTTATTTATTAATCTCCTTGAATGATTTGTGGTAGAACCAAACCTGAAGTAGCATTGCTCCCTTGGAAACATCTCACAGACATTTCTGACCTAAAAGGCTGTGTCCCAGTGGTTCCAGGCCTCTATTTCCACCATGGCTAATAATGAGACTTTTAAAAGCTGTTCTTTCTCCAGAATTGCAAGATGTAATTTTACTTTTGTGTACACCAATTTATATTTAAATATTCACACACAAGACTTCGTTAACTTTCCTCTGTCCTGTACCTCAGCTTACCTCTCTGCTGGGGTACAGACCAAAGTTTCGCCTTTCCCGGATATACACATACACACAGATATTTATATTCCACAGAGTGAACTCTCAGAGAACAAAAGCGACAGCAAACCTCTAAAGAAAAATATTTACTAAATCTCTCTCTCTAACTGCGTAACAGTTTACTTATAACCCACGAAACAATGGTGAATATTGTCAACAACGACTTTTTAAAGATAACCCTTGGGGGTTTTCCCGCAAGTTACTACCATGAGTTCAAATGCAAATACAATTATCCACATACACATGCATACACTTCCCTAGGCCTTTTCTCTGGGATGATTTACCCTTCTCGTGAGGGCACGGCTACACTAGAGTTTCCAGCAGCTCAGCTGCACTGATGCAGCAGCACCACTGTAAGCTCTCTGACGTAGCCGCTCTAAGCCAAGAGGAGAGAGCTCTCCCATCAGCTTAACTATTCCAGGCCCCACAAGCAGCAGTAGCTATGTTGGCGGAAGACACTCTCTCACCCACATAGCGCTGTCCACACCAGTGCTTATGTCCATGTAACTTGTGTCACACAGGGAGGTGTTTTATTCACACCCCTGAGCGGCATTAGTTATGCCGATATAAGCTGTAATGTGGACATAGCCTCAGTCTCTGTGGAATGGTTTCCAAACCCTCTGTAGGGCAAGCCAGCCCCTTAAAGTTGGGAAACAAATGTTAGTTCCGCAGTCCCATTCAAACTCCCCTGGAGTCTTTGCAGCATCAGTTTGCAGCAAATTTTAGTGCACCCCTCCTTCTCTAGTGGGACAAGGCGACCTGCAGTCTGTTCCACTGCTGAGTTCTTCAGTCTGGCTCCCACTCCTTTTATTTATACACTCCTCCCCATCCCCCTGAGTTCCCATTGATTTTTCTCTGAGACAGTGGCTCGGGTGTTTCCTGACTGGCTGCTTGCCCACAATGGAAATTACCTAAGTAGTTTCAAACAGCTAATGAGCATGCCTAGTACCGACCATCCCAATTTCTGGAGGATTCTGGCCCATTTAGCAGAGTCATCACCCTGGTTCCAGGAAGTCTGCAGGCACACAAAGTACTCCAAAATGAAACAAATAAAATGATTTATCTTCACCGGTTTCTTCACTTATTTACCCTGCTAAATACACACTCCAAGCATGTGGCTTATACTTACACTTTACAAATAGAAAACAGGCTGGAATCTATCTACCATAGGTACTTACAAGACCACCATCACCGTAACATCTGTGCATTGATGGATTTATATTCACAACACACCTGTGAGGTAGGGAAGTATTATTATCATTCCCATTTTACAGATGGGAACTCAGGCACAGAGAAGCTAAATGATTTGTACAGGGTCACACAAGAAGTTTATGGTAGAGGAGGGAATTGAACCTGGGTCTCCCAAGTCCTAGGCTAACACCATCACCACTGGAAAAAGCAATGGCGTGGTGGTGGAAGGGGGCAACAGCAATGGAAGCACTGATTAATTGGACAATAGACAGTTAAGTGATTCCCAAGTTCGGCAAGAACTATGACCTGAGAAGGTATGTTAATGAGTGAAGGCTCTCCTCTGCAGACTTCAGGAAGCCTTTCTAAGGTAGGAGACAAGCTGTGGGAGCAGGTGTTTCCTAATAGCTCAGCTAGTGCAGCACTAAATCACTTACCTGAGTGAACTGTGAAACAGTCCTTTTGTCAACAGAATGCGTTCTCCATCAGATTGCCATAGGTGACTATTCTGCAAAAATACGTTGTACAACCCATATTTGATGCCAAATCAATTTTAAGCCAAGATATTTGTGGTAAAAAGACATTGTGACAAATCAACTTGACAAAATATTATTAAATGATAAACATTGTAGTGTAAATAGATGTGGTTGTGACTAATAGTGTTCACACAACAACAGACATAAAAAGGTTTTTCCACCTTCCTCCTGGCCAATGAGGTTTCCGCCAAGGCAATGCCCGGAGTAGCTGCCCTGATTTTCAACCCAGGATCAGATCAACAGATTCTGGTGCACAGGATTATGCAGCAAAGTAATGCAGCTGTCACTGTCCCTCCTGAAGTGGTTGTACTTCACATTTTTATAACACTTTATATATTGAAAGCAATATAAAGGAAATAACTAGTTAATCCTCAAACCACGCCTCTAAGTATTATCTTCCTTTTAGAGAGGGGGAAACTGACACAGAAAGATGTAGTGATTTGCACAGAGGCAGAGCCAGGATTAGAATTGGAGATCACCTGACTGCCTGTGCTTGTTCCTATAAACCACACTTTCATAGTTACACTGAACTTCCCTAGGGAGACAGGGTGGCTTTGTAAAATTGGGTCTATCTGCATAGCTGAATCAGCCCAGGGTCAAATTCTGTCAACTGTTTAATCTTCCGGTACAACACTCCCTATCAGCTCCAGTTCACATATGAGCTGTTTCTTAGGAGGGAGATACAGATAGTCCCAGCAGCATGGAATCTGTTAAATAAATAGAAAAAAAATAAAATTCAGGCCATTTTGAATGGCTCAGTTCCCCAAACAAGAAAAAATTGTAAAAAAAATAAAATAAAATAATCATCCAAATTAGAGATTAAAAGGGAGGAGTGTTTATAAAGTGATTGTGAACCTCAGTTTTGCAGAGATAAACTGAACAGGCTGTTGTCACTGCAATCAGTTATGTTTTAAAGCACAGGATACACGTTATATTGTATCTTTTAATTCCATTTCACAGCCAAATCTTAGTTTCTCAGTGAGGAAGAAACGTAGCATTAATCAGTCTATTTATTTTTTTCAATCAAATTTTAGACAACCTTTATTGCCTCCCTCCCCCCTTCAAACTTTGAAACAGCTTCCTACCCTCGGAAAAATTGCATAGGCTTTGTAGTAGTCAGCCTGAAGTTTCCAAAGTCCCTAGAACTAATTCTCTTCTGACTTACACCTATTTTACATCAGTGCAACTCTATTCACATCAGGTCTTGTGGGTTCATCTGATTTTAAACTTTCATTGTTGTTAATATTCATAGCTGAGAACTTTAAAACTAGTGTTTCTTCAAATGTGACCTTTTAAAAAATAGATCTTACAGAGACTTAAAAATCAAGCCGAAGCATGAAGACTCTCTCGATTTCATATATGGTCCATGTGTAATATATGCTATTTATTTGTCAGATAATCTATCAGATGTCCACATTGTAGGTCATGTATATAATTGACAGAGCTAAGGTTCAACTTTTAAGTCTGCATTTCCTAACTGTTGTGTGTTTTGAGCTCTGAACCTCAGTGTTGCAGTAATATTATTATTTTACACGTTTTTGAATTTGGTGCTATTTTTACGTTCCATTATTTTCTGTTATGCCTGTGGTTTGTATTCAACTCCTTATAATGAAAATTGACTATGCTACACTACTGTACAGTGTACAGAGATTCTTTTCTGGTGAATTCCTGGTTGCCGTGAAACAATTCAGAGGGGGATCATTTCCTGTGTCAGCAAAAGAAAACTTTTCCCCTGGCTTGGATGTGAAACATTAGAAACCCATAACAGATGCGACACTGCAGTGACTAAGCTCATACACACGCATTTTTTATCATGTCTTTTGTTTTTATGATGCAAGTATGAATTTTTTTCTGGATTAGTAATTGGAGGATGAAACAGATGTTGAAGGTTTAATTTAAAGTGATGTGTGCATTATAATGTGCAGTATGTTGCCTGGTGATATTTGACTAGCTCTAATAGGTTGTGAAGGGCATTTGCCCCACTGGCGTGCCATGAAAGAATTGTACTTTCCTAAGTGATTTCTGTATTGGGGCAGACCTTATAACAGGTTTTCAATATGCTTTTGGACTCTCTGAACACAGAGCATACACTCTTGAAGGCTGTTCATTAGTCTGAAATCTGTGGATTCTAATGTGCAAGGTACAAGCTACAATCCTATAAGAACCAAAGAAAACACTCTTCTATTTTGAGTGGACTGAGCGTAGAGAAACGCTCTTGGGTATATATGAATTCTCAGCACTAAAAGTCATAACTAGTATTGCCAATGCCAAGTCAGAAAAAATCATGAGTTAGGCCTCCAAAATCATGAGATTGGCTTAAAGATCATGTGATTTTAAAATTACTACTTCTGGGGTTCTTTTTAATACGCCTTCTGTTTATGGACGTTTAAGGTACATGTTTCAAGGTCTTCTTTGCGGCTAGAAACTTACTGTTCTCAATGAAAGCTGAGTGTCTTGTAGTCACATGACTCTAGGAACTGGGGCTTGAAGAAAAACAGCAATTATCACAAGACTTGTGATGAAAATGTGAGAACTGGCAGCACTGCAGAAACCACTGGAAAGAGATGGAGCTGGGGCCAAACTCATGCTCTTCATGGAAACAAAGAGTCTTAAGCATAGCAGAAACTGAAGCACTGACACCACTGCGGTGCTCTCTGACCCCTGTGTATGAAGGGTTCTGAAGTCTCAAACTCCTTATCCCTTGGTCTGGGTACCTGTTCCCTGTTTTAGGTCATGTTAAGGCTTGATTTAAAGTAGTTGGCTTGTAATTCCTGGCCTTTTCTTGTTTTTTCTTAAACTTCAAAAGAAAACCAAAGTAGCATAGTTCCAAGCTGTTGTTCAGTTTACAAAAGTTTCAGTCTCTTCCATGCCAATTTCCTGCTGAACCATTACTAAGTTGTAGAGCTGATAGCAGCCTCCCCAAAAGATTGAACTGTTGAAACTCCACCAGCAGCAATATGTCTGCCTTGGACAGTCTTGTACGCTGTTTTTGGTACATTGGGGACAACCTTTCCCCTCTCCCAGTGGCAGCTTCAACTTGAGGGCATTAAAAAAAATATTGGCACTTACTTCAGCTCCATGGCAGTGGAGCTCTTCACTTCAACATTTCTCTCTTGACATGGCTTCTAGGTTTGTGCCTAATCTGGAAGAAGAGTCCTATAATCTTTATTTGACTATTTCTCTTTAGACCCAATGGCTTTAAGTGTTGTTACACCTAGTCAGTCTCCAGGAGTGTAAACCTATGCTGTCAATACTTAAAAGGGGGGGGGGGAAAGGATACTTAAGGTACCATATAGAATAACAGATTCTTGAAAAAGAGCTGTGTATAAGCTCAAAAGCTCATCTCTCCCACCAACAGAAGTTGCTCCAACCAAAGATATTACCTCATTCACCTTCTCTCTCTAGTATAGAAGCATAGAAGATTAGGGTTGGAAGAGACCTCAGGAGGTCATCTAGTCCAATACCCTGCTCAAAGCAGGACCAACCCCAACTAAATCATTCCAGCCAGGGCTTTGTCAAGCTGGGCCTTAAAAACCTCTATGGATGGAGATTCCACCACCTCCCTAGGTAACCCATTTCAGTGCTTCACCACCCTCCTAGTGAAATAGTTTTTCCTAATATCCAATCTAGACCTCCCCCACTGAAACTTGAGACCATTGCTCCTTGTTCTGTCATCTGCCACCAGTAAGAACAGCCTAGCTCCATCCTCTTTGGAACCCCCCTTCAGGTAGTTGAAGGCTGCTATCAAATCTCCTCTCACTCTTCTCTTCTGCAGACTAAATAAGCCCAGTTCCCTCAGCCTCTTGTCATAAGTCATGTGCCCAAGCCCCCTAATCATTTTTGTTGCCCTCCACTTGGCTCTCTCCAATTTGTCCACATCCTTTCTGTAGAGGGGGGCCCAAAACTGGACGCAATACTCCAGATATGACCTCAGTAGTGCCCAATAGAGGGGAATAATAACTTCCCTTTATCTGCTGCCAATACTCCTGCTAATACAGCCCAATATGCCATTGGCCTTCTTGGCAACAAGGGCACACTGTTGACTAATATACAGCTTCTCATCCACTGTAATCCTCAGGTCCTTTTTTGCAGAACTGCCACTTAGCCAGTCAGTCCCCAGCCTGTAGCAGTGCATGGGATTCTTCCATCCTAAGTGCAGGACTCTGCACTTGTCCTTGTTGAACCTCATCACATTTCTTTTGGCCCAATCCTCCAATTTGTCTTGATCACTTTGGACCTATTCCTGCCCTCCAGTGTATCTACCTCTCCCCCCAGCTTAGTGACATCCGTGAACTTGCAGAGGGTGCAATCCATCCCCTCATCCAGATCATTAATGAAGATGTTGAACAAAACCGGCCCCAGGACCAATCCCTGAGGCACTCTGCTTGATACCTGCTTTCACCTAGACATCGAGCCATAGATTCCTGTCAATTGTCCCCATCCTTTGGAGATTTTGACTTGGTTTCCAAGTAAATGGAAAGAAACTAGGCTGAGGTCAGGGCCAAAACTCTCTATATAAACTTTGGAAACTAAATGTTTGGTTATGATGGACAACAGCTTTCCACAGGGCTCCAGCTTTCAGAGCCAAGAGAGTATATGTTTCTCAGAATGTGTATCGTGTTCTCAATCTACCTGAAGAATCACAGTTGACTGTACTTTCAAAACTTGTCAATTCAGTTCCACATTGTTTTCTTCTGTGGTTAAACACCAAGGTATAAGCCAGTGTCTCTCAACCTTTCCAGACTACTATATCCCTTTCAGGAGTCTGATTTGTCTTGCATACCCCCAAGTTTCACCTCACTTAAAAATACTTGCTTACAAAATCAGAGATAAAAATACAAAAGTGTCTCAGTACACTATTACTGAAAAATTGCTTACTTTCTCATTTTACCATATCATTATGAAATAAATCACTTGGAATGTAAATATTGTACTTACATTTCAGTGTATAGCATATAGAGCACTATAACCAAGTCATTGTCTGTATTAAATGTTAGTTTGTACTCACTTTGCTAGTGATTTTTATGTAGCCTGTTATCAAACTAGGCAAATATCTAGATGAGTTGATGTACCGCTGGTTGAGAACACTGGTATAGGTAGTAGAAAGAAAAGTCACTCCCAGTTTTGGATGTTCTTGACTTATGGGAGGCCAGGGATCTACTTAGAACCTGATCTTGTAACTCACATTGCTCATATATAGTGAATTGTACAATCAGGATCTTAGTTTCTTTGGGGCAGGAACTCCTTCTTCAATATGCATCTTTTAAAGTGCCAAGTACCATGGGGCTTGCAGTGCTTGATTGGGGTCTCTAGATGCTACTGCAATAAAAATAAACAACCACCACCCACAAATAGAAGTGATATTTTCCCTTTGGGTTCACACTGTGCTTTTATCATGTCTATATACTGGTGTTTAAGAGTAAAGGGTGAGCACAACACCCAGAGCAAAACATTCGGCACATGACTCATCTTGTAGTTGTCATAGGCAAAGATTCCAGTTTACCCTTCACCAACTTCTTTTAAAATTACTCACTTTGGAGCCAGTAACTGCTTTGGCATGGTTACAAAATAGAAATGGTGGTTTTTAAAGTCATTTTATAATACTTATTTTGTGGTCATTTTCGAGCATACTGTGCTTATCTGGATCCAACAGATATTTAGATCAGTAGCTGACTGTTATGTAGCCAGAATGACATTCATACTGCTCTAGGGGTTTCATAAGGCTAGAGCATTGTGCATTTTCAAAGCCTCTAGGTCTAGCTCTGGGAATTTTGGTTTGACTTTATATATAATGAAACAACAAATTATATACTTGAAATGAAAATTAAGCACTATAAATAAGAATAGAGTAATGGAAAAATCCTACCCTAAAGCAAAACAGTAGCTGATACAGACTACTTGGGAAGCAGGGAAACAAAGTGGAATAAAAGGACCCAGAGATAACATTGACAGTACAAAACATCAAACCTCAGCAGCTTCGCTGCCTAAAGACAGCAGTTGCTAAAATGAATAACTGTCACTTTTGTCGGGTGACTTCCCAAAGAACACATTAGCATCTCAGAATACCAGCTCTGACTTCCAGTCTCCTTCCTTTTCTTGTCTTCTTTGCCCCCCTCCACCCCCCCCCCATTCTAGCTAGGGAATTATTACACAGCTCAATCATCAGCCAGAGTGGGGAGGTTGGAAAAAAAACTAGACAGTTCAAGAGTATACCAGGAAGCATCCCTCAGACCTCTCAACTTTTTCTTTGTTCTTGGAGAAATTTTTTATATTTAAAATTAATTATATGTTGGGAGGGAAGTTTGCCTTTTGTTTGAAGGTAATGAATGCACAGCAGTAAAAGTACACAGTGGCTCTCCCTCTATCAACACAGAACAGTGACTTCTCATTGGAAGGTTCTGTCTGCTTAGAATTCTTCACCTACTTTTTCCTGTCTCCACCTGCTCTCATGTTGAACATGAAAAATCTTTGGTTGCCCAGGACAGCCACATAGAGCACCATCAAGTACTCATCCAGTTCAGCTCTTGAATTGTGCCAGAATGTTCTGGAACACAGTTCTGGCACTTTTGGGGGGAGCTGGAACAACATCTTGTGGTACTTCTGGCACTTGCATTTTTTCACTTCTCAAGTGCTGCACTCATCCCCTGGTGTGGTTACTCAATGAAAATCAGTATTTAATGACTTACACATTATTTCTGCTGGGTCAAATCCTGAAGTCCTTACTCAGTTTTTACTTGGCCCTTACACAAAGGACCTGTCCTCACACAAATTTGCACTGTTAAATTTGTAAAGTTAAACGAGGGCAAATCCTTGCATGGAAACTCTTATTTAGACTGACAGTGCAATTTAGCTTAAACCTGTTCTTTATCAACTTAAGCTAAACTGAAATAAGCCTGGTTTAAAGTGAAATGAGTGTTCCCACAGGTTTTTGTGGTTTAAAATCATACCTTTCGTTAAACGATGCAAACCTGCATTTAGACAAGCCCTAACACTCACTGACTTCAATCAAAGTTTGGCTAAGTATCAGCTGAGTAAAATCTGAGTCAGACTTCAAGATGTTCAGGATTTTTACAATTTGAGAGTGAATTTAGCACTTGGTGAACTGAAGGACTAACAGTGTTACTCGAGGGTGGATTAAAACTAACTGGGCCCAGGTCCATCAACATCTTAACCCTTTTCTGCTTCTCCAAATGGGGGCTCCTTCAGTCTGTCTCCTGCTCAGAAATCTTACTTTTCCTACAGTTTATTCTGGTCCTCAGTTAGTCAAGTGGTCTGTGTCAACCTAGCAGGTTGGTGCATGAGCCCCTACCACTGGCTTTCTGCACCAAAATGTGGAGCACGCTGAATGGAAGACAGGCTGCTGGCCACCTGCTGCCTGAAATGGGTTGTCTGACACTTGTATATGCCAGTATCAAATGGTGAGTAGGGATATATATTGAGGAACATGAATCATTTACTTTCTGACCACACATAGAGCTGGTCAAATAGTGCAAATAAATCTTTTAATATTATTTATTGCTGAAAAACTGACAGGGGAAACTCATGGATTATTTTGTTAATGAACATTGATCAACCAGTTCTAGTTCGCAGGGAGTATAAAGACAGTTAATACTGTCACGAGCAGCAGTAGCCTACATGGTATCATTTTGGGGGGGGGGCATCATTTATTCCACTTTTTGAAGGAAACATGGAGCATAGAGTATATGTTGCCAGACTCTGCCCCCACCCAAAAAACCACACATCTTTTTCAGCACAGACCCTCCCTTCTGCACACTTTGTGCACTGGACCCAGCGGGGGCTGAGGGGCAGCCCAGAATGTGACCATGTTGTTGTATTTCTTCTCCAAATAGCATTCCAGGTCATTTCTCACTATTAGGGGAGTGAGTGACTATGCCAGGAGTGCTCCTTAACAGAGAGAAACATATAGGCCTTACTGACTGAAGTATCACATATTGTTCCCTCAGAGTGAGAACCTGTTTTATTTTACTCAGGAAGTTCACATGCTAGTTATGAACAATTAAAATCAGCCCCAGCTGCAAAATTCAGATCCACCTCTTACATTTTGAAATCCACCCTCTCCCCAGAGTTTGGTTTGATTCAGGTCCAGGGATTTGGATCAGGTCCATCCCTAAAAAAATTAAACTGCACTGAAATATGAAGCCCAATAGATAGGAAATACAGTCTTCAGTGGCTTAAGATAGAAATGATGAATGAACTGTGCTAATTAAACCCTAACTGACAAGTGCAAATCAGGTTAATTAAAAAGAAACTTAGACACATCCCATTTTCTAATTCAAATATAAATGAATGGAGATGACAAATTTGATCTCTGTCTATTCACTGGGTTAATTAAAAGTCAGGCATTCAGTGCATTACTAACAAGAAACTTTTGATTCCTACAAAGGTTGTTGGGCATACAGAATTTTAACAAAAAAGACGACACTGTAAATTGAAAGAGAATGTCTGAACTCTATTAAGTTCAAAGGTTCTGTTGATCGGAAATGTTAAAAACCCAATGTGCATTAACATTTATGTGAAACAAGCTCATACTCTTTGCCTAAGGAACTTTGGCCAAACAATCAAGCTTTTTAATAGAAAGTACAGAATATTTCTATCAGTCTTTCTTCTGGGACTTTTCAGATTGACTTTGATGCAGGGCTAATGCAAAATTGCCGGCCTTTTCTCCTACCACTACACAGCGGCCTTTGCTGGAATGTCGCCAGCCTTGCATCTGTCTGTTGTCAGTCTCTTGTCTAAGAAGTCATCAGTATTGGATGCAAAAGGGCTGACCAGATTTGCGTCCAATTATCAAGTTAATCATGTTGGCATGATTTAAATACATTATCTCATTATGTCTTATCTTCCTAGCAATCCATTTTTTAACGACAAACTGACACATCCCTTAATGTGGTACGTGATCTCTTACTAACGGGTCTGTATGTCAGCAAAAATGTCAGGCAGACATCTTATGTTTGGAAGCTCATACAGCTCTCTGTTCAGCAAAAATTCAGATATAACTATTTCTTAGTCTGCTTTACAGAGACAGTTCAGTACACACGGACCCAACAGAAACAGAGATTTTACTAGAATACCTCTGCTGTCCTACTTCTTGCTCTCGCCTTCTCCTCCTACCTGCATGAAATAATCCAGATCCCCTGGATTATTAAACTCAATTTATGCAGCCAGGTCTTTTGCACCAACCTTTCCTCTATCACGGCCATATCTACTGTTGACACTTAAACAGTGCCAAAGCAGTGTACCTGAACAGTGTGGGAAAGGAAAGCAGATTTTGAAGTTGAAAGACAGATAAACTGTGCTATTGCATGAATGTCCTGGGAAATTATTAATTGCATCAAATAAATACTGCCCAATGTATCAGATAAATGGGCCAAAATACATTTCTAGTACTACTCCACATACTTGATATATCACTAGGGTGTCAACATTCCAGGGGACAAATGCAGCAATGAAGGAATAAAGAAGACACACGGAAAGTGGAAACGTATATGATATGTTCACAAGCTCCCAATGTGAGGGGAAAAAATGGCACCTGTGAACTTAAAATTTCATCAAATGAGCTACTCTACCAGACTGTGAACTATAGTGGAGGATGATAGAAATCTCTGTTCTGGAAATTGTACAAAATGTGTGTTGTTTTATTCACAAAGTTGAGCTTATTAAGCAATAATTCCTCTTATATTTCAGTCATTGCTTTGCTTGTCAATTTGGTTGTAATTTAAAACATTCTACAGTTCAGAATAGAGTTGCTCCCTTGAAGCCATATCCCTTCATTTAAAGGAAGGTTACTGTGTACTATAAAACTTGTTTTAATTCCTACCACTAAGTACAAAAGAAGAATAAATACAACTTAGTTAAATGTTGTAAATATGATAAAGAGTAATTAACAACCCACTGTCATGACGGCAGCTTCTGAAACTTAAGATGCTGAGTAGTGGTTGAGAGAATTAGAGTCTGTTTGACTGCATAGGAAAAAGGGGATTTTCAAAAAAATTGTAAATTCAAAGTCATCCTGCAAAATATGCAAACTACACAGAAATATGAAGCTTATCTGACACCAAGTAATTTTTAAAAAGCATTTAAAATTAATTATAAATGTAATCACTGTAAGGTTATGTTTTCTGTTTTTTTGTTTTTTTTTTTAGTTACTCTCTCTTACAACTGCTTTTTGAAGGTAGACAAAGTGCTTGGATCTGAGCTTTCTCAAAGCTGGGGGAAAGAATTGGATTTAGATTTCATGTTCAGCTCCCATCTATGGCGGAAAGTCCTGATGGGTCCTGCATTCTCTCAGCTCTACTTCATATCATCAGACTGCAGGAATACAGTGCTACATCACTACTACGGCAAAAGCCATTCAATATTGCTCCTATAGAGAATACAACAGGATAACAGGGATAGTGCTTTCTAAAAACTGTTCTGAAATTCATTTTCAATACATTTTAGGATTTGTAGCAGTGACAACTGCTGTTAAGAATGAGTTCTCGTTTCCATTTTTACTCCTCTTCTGGACTTGGGTGCATGTGTACCCCCCCTGGAATATAGATAGGGATCATACACCTCCAAGAACCTCCTGTTACAATAAGTAACCTCCATTTTTAAAATCGAGATTGGATGTCTTTGTCAAAGATATTCTCTAGGAATTATGTTGGGGAGTTTCTATGGCCTGGGTTATTCAGGAGGGCAGGCTTAATGATCACAATGGTCCCTTCTGGCCTTGGAATCTATATAATCTATGAAATCTATACTTAGGACATAGAAAAGAATCAACTACATACATAGTTACGTATCCGCAGCTTTCGTTTGAAAGAAGTATGTGCACCTAAAAGTAGTCTTATTAGCCTTGTTTTAGTTCACATTGTTTGCATTTGTCATGTTGTTTTTCTGCTTTGCCTGACTGTCCCACTCTTGTGAGAAGGAAGCGAAGACTTGTGAATTTCAGTACCCCATCTGCCTATGCCTGCAAAGAGGTGTGCGAGTGCAATGTAGAAAGTGTTGTGATCTCTCCATGAGCTAGATAATTTATAGCCCTCAGTACTTGAAGGAATGAGATATTATGACGAGGGGCTGTCAAGCGATTAAAAAAAATTAATCGTGATTAATTGTGCAATTAATTGCGCTGTTAAACAATAGAATACAATTTATTTTAAATATTTTTGGATGTTTACTACATTTTCAAATATATTAATTTCAATTACAACACAGATTACAAAGTGTACAGTGTTCACTTTATATTTATTTTTATTACAAATATTTGCACTGTAAAAAACAAAAAAATTGTATTTTTCATTCACCTCATACAAGGACTGTAGTGCAATCTCTTTATCATGAAAGTTGAACTTACAAATGTAGAATTATGTACAAAAAAATGCATTCAAAAATAAAACAATGTAAAACTTTAGAGCCTACAAGTCCACGCAGTACTACTTCTTGGTCAGCCAATCACTCAGACAAACAAGATTGGTTACAATTTGCAGGAGATAATGCTGCCTGCTTCTTGTTTACAATGTCACCTAAAAGTGAGAACAGGCATTAGCATGGCACTGTTGTAGCTGGCTTTGCAAGATATTTACATGCCAAATGCACTAAAGATTCATATGTCCCTTGATGCTTCAACCACCATTACAGAGGACATGCTTCCATGCTGATGATGGGTTCTGCTTGATAATGATTCAAAGCAGTGCGGACTGATGCATGCTCATTTTCATCATCTCAGTCAGATGCCACCAGCAGAAGGTTCATTTTCTTTTTTGGTGGTTTGGGTTATGTAGTTTCCGCATCAGAGTGTTGCTCTTTTAAGACTTCTAAAAACATGCTCCACAACTCGTCCCTCTCAGATTTTGGACAGCATTCAGATTCTTAAACCTTGGGTTGAGTGCTGTAGCTATTTTTAGAAATCTCACATCAGTAGCTTCTTTGAGTTTTGTCAAATCTGCTGTGAAAGTGTTCTTAAAACAAGCATGTGCTGGGTCATCATCCGAGACTGCTATAACATGAAATATATGCAGAATGTGGGTAAATCAGAGCAGGAGACATACAATTCTCCCCCCAAGGAGTACAGTCACAAATTTAATTGACACATTATTTTTTTAACGAGCATCATCAGCAAGGAAGCATGTCCTCTCGAATGGTGGCTGAAGCATGGAAGGGGCATACAAACGTTTAGCATATCTGGTATGTAAATACCTTGCTATGCTGGCTACAAAAGTGCCATGAGAACGTCTCACTTTCAGGTGACATTATAAATAAGAATCAGGCAGTAGTATCTCCTGTCAATGTAAACAAAACTTGTTTGTCTTAGCGATTGGCAGAATAAGAAGTAGGACTGAGTGGACTTGTAGGCTCTAAAGTTTTACATCGTTTTGTTTTTGAGTGCAGTTATGTAACCAAAAAAATTCTGCATTTGTAAGTTACACTTTCACGATAAAGAGATTGCACTACAGTACTAGTATGAGGTGAATTGCAAAATACTATTTCTTTTATTATTTTTGCAGTGCAAATATTTGTAATGAAAAATAATAATATAAAGTGAGCACTGTGCACTTTGTATTCTGTGTTGTAACTGAAATCAATACTGAAAATGTAGAAAAACATCCAAAAATATTGAATACATTTCAATTGGTATTCTATTGTTAGAAGTGCGATTACTTGTGATCAAAAAATTAATCATGATTAATTTTTTTTTAGTTAATCGTGAGTTAACTGTGATTAATTGACAACCCTAATTATGACTTATGCTCTTCACTACAGGCTTTACTCCAAGCAGGCAGTTGGGAACACCTCAGAGCAGAAGAACTTGGAACTGGAAGTTGGAACCACTTGGATCAATTTTGGGTCACCAGAATAGCGAAGTGCACACTATGAGTAAGGGATGCAAAAATGAGATGGAAAAGTGCTCTCAATGCCTGCCCTTACAAGCCTTAGCACACAGTTTAACCCTTAGTTAAATTAAAATTTACACTATTTTTACTATCGTACACTTGTGTGCAGTCATAGGTTTCTTTGTAGGCAAGCTGCTCAGCAGAGACACACCTCACCCAGACCTGTAGGATTATGGAGTCAGTCTCTACTGACCCAAGGGGACCATATAAAGAACTGGGGTAAAATCCTGACTCCACTGAAGTAAATGGCAAAACTCCCATTCAGTGCGGCCCAGTTTTTAAAATATAGGGATGTGCTTTTGGGGGTGGGGAGACTGGATGGAAGTGTGCAAAGAGGACAAAAATATCTGGAAAAAAATTACAAACCTTTCTAATACTCTTTAAAAAAATCAGCTGAGAGGGAGGGGCCACAGGTGAATAGTACTATACTGATCTGTCGGTTATAATTATGCCCACTCCTGCTTTGACACAGGATAAACGTGAAGCAAAGCACTGTCAGCCAGTCCCTCTATGTTCTGAAATATCAGTATGTAACTTTCATGAGGCTAGATAGCTTGGACAGTTTTAAAAATACACCAGGCAAGTTTTTCACATCTCTAATGAGGACTTCAGATAGAGCTACGCGGTCTTTATGAAGGCTTGAAGTAGAGGAGAATGCCAGGAGAGGCAAAGTAATTAGGTCCTTGGTGTGAAATTAGCTGCTAGACTATAGGCACGGAAGAAAATGAAAATGCAAGTTCTAGAGAAAATTAATTGCCTCTCATAAGCCACTGATCTGGGCATAAACTATACGTCATTAGGTGATAGGAAAGCTATAGTGAGTGGGAGCAAAACATATAATGCTGATAAGCACTAATAACAGGTCATCTATTATATATGAAACTTAAAACAGGACAATCACTACCAAAAATATAACCACGATAATAATGCGCTGTAGGGAAATATAAAATCTCCTAGCACTATCAACTGACTTTATGTGCCAATTTTGTGCTTGAGGCTCCTGTGTATATATATTTTAAGAATATCAACAAGCTTTTGGCCAGCTGTTTGCTTTGACAAACCAGGCTCTCTATGCTCGCTACAGGATTTTCTATTTTTCTGCACCACCGCACATGTTGAACTATGATGGAGTTCGATAAGTGACCGTCTTGACAGTCTTTTGATTTCTAAGAGCTGTGAGCAAAGAAATGTGGGAGGGAGCCCCTTTGGACACAAAACAGCTCAACTACTGTGCTATTCGGGAATTGCCCTACACAGCTGGGGAAGACAGGATGTTCTAACAGGACTCGTGCACCTCCAATTGTATGGCCTCGAGTATCCAGTATAACAGTTATTCTGTGTGCAGCCTGTTGAGCTCAGAGAACAGAAAAATGTTGATTATCATGTTTGCTATGCTAAGCGTATAGTATAATAAAAAAAGACAGGCAAAGCCTATTAGGTCATCCAGTGCACCTATGTCTATGATAAGGATATCAGACTCTGGGCCAGATCTTGGCACTACAGGTCCTTTGTACCAGTTTGGCAGCACAAAGGGGCCTTAATGTTAATTTAGTCAGCCAGCTGAGGATTCTCTTGGCATGGGGAATCCCAGGATTGCACAAAGCCCACGCTACTGGGACGCGTTGGGTGAGGCTGGAGTGTTGCTACATTCTGTGTGATCCTTGGTTGGCATACAGGGGCCACTGCTGCCAGCACAATTTCAAGCAGTCTCAGAACTGCACTAAGTTTGCCCGGGGTCAATTAGACCCCAGCTGGCTACCACAAAGGTGGTTGAGAGGTGGTTACTCCTCTCCTCATAAATTCCTCAGCCACGGTCTTCTATCTGCTTGTAGCCTAAATTAAGACAAGACTTCTCTACTCAGGCAGAATCAGCCAAAGATTTACAGCCATCTCAAGAAAGAAAGAAAATATGTAGAGCTATTTCTGGGAAAAATCCCAAGGATCAAAAGGTGAAAGAAGTTCCAGAAGATCCAAGCACTTAGGGATTGCTGAAAGGGCTTAAATCCAGACTGTCATGCTGTCATTCTCTCCTCAAACCAGGGGCTAGCTTTTTAGCAGGTCTCACGGTCTAGGACTCGGAAATCTTAACTCCACAAGGCGGCCCAAGGCTCTGATGGCAACTGCTGCCTAACCTCAGTGAAGTATTCACTTCTGCATGGTGATGACTTACCTCCTCTAAATATCAAAAATCAATAGTTAGCACAAGTGAGTTTCAATTCACTGTTGTATGTACTGTAATCCAAAACTCGATCCCAAGCTCTGGTAAAACTTCAGTTAATTGCATTGGAATGAGAATTTGGTTCTGTGTACTAGTCTCACAGTATGTGTCATACTGGTAGAGCTGGGTCATATACTGATTTAATATACTGCATAGGTGAGAGAAAAGGCACTGCTACATAGAGTTGAGCATTTTTTAATATTGATGCCTGAATAAGCATTTTATGTAGGTTTTACATTTGATTTGTCAGCTATGTATTCCCCTGAGGCATAGATCAAGCAAAAATGAAGGAATATGCGTAATGGTGTTCAAAATCCAAATTCCCTGTCAGGCATTGTTAACTCTGTAGCCTACCTTACAGAGAGTTGAGATCTGAGGACCACTGGTGCTATGAGAGCGAGAGGTAGCTGGTTTAATTAACGGAATAGAATAAAGAGCATTTTGGTTTTGTTGGAGGGGTTATATGAAAGGTTAGCAATAAAATAATATTTTAACCTATTGTGTTTGCTGAAAAATGATGCTACCTTTCTGAAGTCTAGATCAAAATTGTAACAGTCAGTAGCAGAAGAAACTACCCAACAGCCTGAGCCAGAAATCTTTGTGTAACCCCAAACTTCCTGGCAGTATCGGTTAGCAAGGAATGCAGGATCCCAAACTCAGTTCTATTACAACCTGGTTTATCCAATTACCACTTGTAATATGAACACGGTTGTGAGTATCCTTCTGGCTTTAGGGAACTCCAGAAAATGGAACCTAGTGAAGAAATAGACAAATAAATGTATATATTTTAAACACCAGTTAATGTTTAAAAATGGCTTCTTCTTCCAGTTTCCAAATATAGTGCTGTAGGTCTTGCATTCCCAGTATAATTATATTGGTTATAACTTTAGGAACTCTAGGTAAGATAGAAATATTTTCCATTTTTACTCTGATTCAGCAAGAAAATCCATTGGGTCTGGAACAATGAGCTGACAAGCCCTGCTGCTAAAGCCAGCAAAACTTGTTAGCTGCATGGGCTGAATTTTTAAAGTTCATTGAACTTACATATTGTGCTGCTGAAATCTGTAGAGCTTCTAAGCTGTACTGGCTAAATAGTTTGCAATTTTTTTTTTTTAGTCCATAAAAGGGTAGAAAAAAAGAGAAATTAAAAGGCACAAATTTAGCTTTAATCTATTGCCGAGGTTCCAAAATCAAGGATGAAAAGTCAGAAAATTCCTAAAGTTAAGATTTTTCCTGCAATGCAAACTTGACCACATTGCACATACTGGGCTGGGGAAGATTAATCTCAGACGGTGCAGAGAGGTAGTTCCTGCTTGCCGAATTGGCATGTCCTCTGCCAGCATGTCCTTCTGGATAGCACTGGCCCCTTGCAGTTGACTTTAGCGCAAAATAAGAGGCCTGGTTACAGCCCCTTTTAAGAGCTTGGCCCTAAAAGGAAGCTGCTGTGCGGTCTTGTTTGTTGTATGTTATTAATACATCTCCCAACACATATAGGCTGTGCAATGAGGCAATGTTAATGCTATGAGAGTGCCTTGCCTGTGGGGTTTTTCTGACTACTGAGTGTTTGAGTTTGCAGCCTTAATGTTGTGTTAGTGTAATAGATGATGAGTTCAGTGCTCATGCTGGTGATGCCTGGAGCTGAAGTTCTCTTTGGGATGACAGTGCTGCTTTGCCCTACTAGTTCATGTTCCCCTCTGGCCAATGCATAAAAGTAGTATTGATGAGCTACTGAAAAGGAGACATGCATTGTTGTCTTCACTTGAGGGAAGGTTACCACAATGTGGAGCAGGGAAAGGGTGAGAAAGAGACTAATGAAGTAAAAGGAGGATCCTGGAAGACAATACAAACTCACCACTAATATATACAGTGTACCTTCCTGGAAGCGGATTCAGTAGAGTGCTTATTTAATGGGAGTCAAACACTTAGTGGGTGATGGCCTTTCAGAGGAAGACTGTGATCTAGACACCAATAAGACAATCAGAACATTTTATTTTCCCTTCTGGGTATTTGATTAACTGTCTGAGTTAAGCACTAATTTGACTATCTGGAATATGCTAGTACTTTAAGTGTGAATAAAGTTACTCCTTGCCTGGATATGCTTTTGATGTTGGAACTTTTCATGAGACACTGACCTGATTGGCAATTAAAATACTTCTGGAACAATGATTTTCCTTTACTTTGCAGCTCAGCAGGCATTGAATCCAATGAGCTCTGCTCTGCTTAGCATTTGTAAAGATTGAACTCAGGGCTGCCTTTATTAGTGACTAAAGTTGAAATGTAATCTGGAAGGGCACTGGAAACACATAATTTTTAATCCTGAGATGCTTAACATTCCTTCAAGAGCATCGGTTTTGTTTTGTCTGGTTGTTAAAACGTACATTTAAAGAACTTGTTTGGTTTTAAGAGGTTAAATTACAGTGTGTGTGTGTTCATTAAGGGCTGGGTTTTCAGAAATGCTGAGGGCTGGGATTTCAGAAATGCTGAGCACCCCCAATTCTAACTGAAATCAGAGGGAACTGCAAGAGCTCAACCATTCCAAAAAATCAGATCCCAAGTATTTTTCCTCTTCCAAACCAAATGGAAGCCATTTTGAAAGCTGATGGAGGAATCCAGGTATGTAGGACACTCTAGGCAGCCAAGCTGTATTAAGATGTTCAGAGTCCATCATTTTTTCCTTCATTTGGAATTCAGACAAATAGTTGCGGTTGGTGTCAAGATGAATCCTTTTGCCAACACTCATCTATTCCATCATTTCAGTGATTCCAATACTCTATGATTCTAGACGGCTTCCTCAAAGCTGTAGAAGCATGACCCAGAGGTTAGAGGTGAGAAATTAAGTTTCTGGTATTCAAGCCTCTCTTCATTGGGCCCTAATCTCAAATTCTGGATGTTTATTTTTGTGTGACTGCTCATTTTCTCTCTTCAAGTGACGGCCTTGCATACTCTGTCACTGTCTTACTGAATCATAATGCTTCTACATGTTTGACTGGCCATCATACATACTGTGCTGTTCACAGAACTTAAAAAAAAACTGCTTTTTAGCCTTCAGTATGCATTACAACTTGGCATATGCTCCGATACTGGTCTAACATACTGGGCAACAAGTGGACCCTGTGAGAATACAGATCTTATATAGAATTGAAAGTCATATATTTTAAATGAATTTTCTCTTGAGAGACTTTAAAGTAATTTCCTTCTATCATGATGAAAAAATTCAGGAAGACAAGCTGTTTAACCTACAGCCCAGTTTCAGTATTACTGTAAATTGTCATTTGCAAGAGAAGTGAGGGCATCAAATTTATTTGTATTACATTTTTTTGTTGCTGGATGAATGATTGGATGAGTGACTGGTTTTGTTGCTAGGGTTATTTAATTTAATTTATTTATTTATTCCTGATCAATTATTTGTACAGGATTTTTGGTATTGAACTTTCTGTAACCTGGTGACATAATGTCTGGATGAAAGGTCTTATGATGACGAGACTATGCCTGCTTTCTTAAAAATGGTTTTATGTCTGGATTTTTGACTATTTTTTTTGGAGGGGGGAAGTGGACTTTCAGTCTGCTGTATGTAAAGCCCCTAATACTTTTAAAATTCCTGGTTTAAATGAGACTTTTATAGAACTGATGGTAGCTAAGGTTGACCTAATTCAAACCTGATTGGACCAAGCTGCATGGATTCAAGGTAGACCTTGCATCTGATTCGTCCAAAAATCTCAGAGGGAGGTGCTGCAAGGATGAATAAGTTTGCAATCAGGAGAAAGGCTGAGAAGCTTTACCTTTTGGGTCAACAAGCCATCTCAGGGAAGACTGGGGTTTATACCCAATGGACAGCCACCTTCTTAGAATCCTCTTTAGAACTTATAAGGACTAACTGTGTAACTAATTTGATGCTTTAACTCGCTTTATGATTTAAACTCCAATCCAGTGTTGGTTAATTTGGTTCTGATTTGATAGTTCTACAGCTTTATTTTTAGTTTAATATTAGTAATAATAGGTTAGCTTTGGTAATATGTTTTCTTGATTGTATTTTTGTTTACGAGTTTTAATACAATTTGTAAGATGACACTGAGTCACCTTTATTTCAACAGGAAACAGGAGTCCAGAACCTTTGAAGACCTGGGTAGATATCAGCAAATCAACTTAAAACCTAAGCAGCACATTTTCGTCCCTGGCAATGCACACAGTTAATCATTGGTCCTCACAATATCCAGCTTTAAAACCAGACATGTAACTGCAGAAGATGAGGCATTACCTCTTCCAGGGTATGGACACAGTGTGAGTCACAAAACATCAAGCGTATTTTTTTCTTCTGAGTCACTGGATACATGTTCAATATTAAGAAATTTGTCACACGTGCTCATATCTGTAATAATATTAATTGGCGGAACAGAGGAAACACACTAATTTTTTCCCCCTTCCATTATTTGAAACTCCCATTTGCAATCTTCATCATCGCTGTGGTAATTTTATTATAATCAGAAATCTGAACATCTTTGTAAAACAGCAAAATGGATGAGCAAGCTGTGAACTGTCTTCAAATGAAACAATGAGATACAGAACCAGAGTAAAAAAAATAATTAATTTTACATAAATTGTCCAATGAAATCCAAAAATGACTGTTCGACGTAGATAGCAATCTCAGGGGTATAGTGAGAATGGATTTGATTTGATATCATTTACCATATCTCCTTGCAATAAGCGCCTTGGAAGATGGTGTTATTTCTGTTGTTGTAGACTGCATCTTGGCCTCAAGAATATGCCATCAGTATTCTGGTATCTTGCTGTAGCACTAGTAGAGGTAGTGGTAGGGATAGAGGTGTGAATGTGTATTCTCACAAACACTCAATGTACACACCCAGATATGCATAATAAGTATATATTACTATACAATATTTTGATTGAGTGGTTCTTCTACTCTTTTGCTTTGTATCTTCTCTAGTCTGGAGGATGAACATTGTAAGCCAATAAAAAATGCAGCATATTAAGCAAAGCAAAAGAACACCAACATACAATCTAGACTTCTCAGGCTCCTTTCTTGTGATAGGGTTTACAATAAGAAAACAGAGTTCCACAAATATGACTCCCTAGTTGCCAAATTGGAAAATGCAACAAACATAACAGACTTGGGTCGGTCTCAATACTTGTCCACCTTGCGTGCTGAACTAGCAGTTGTACTTCATTGCTATTGGTCTTCATTTTGGCTTTTCAGTAATATATTACATGAGTAGAAGATATGATGACACATTTTCTTGTCATACAAAGTCCTGAACTGAGTTGTGCACCATGGTAAAAAATGATTGAGCAGATTGCTGAAGTGGAAAAAAGGCTGCATCTGTTTGCAGGAAGGCTGAGGCTGCTATTACATAACTATATTTCCTCTACTAGTTTTTAAGACCCGAGTATATTAATCCAAGTGCCAACACTCAGAATACTTAATGATTTCCTGTTAACTTTCTTAACTGTTCTTTTTTCCCTAATTGCTTTGAAATGAAATCAGAAGAAATCGGGCTTCACCCAAACAAGAGACTTGCTGTGGAATGCATTGACCTGTGACCTTTTTACATAAATGAAAATAATAATGTTTCCATAAAAAGACCATCCACAATAAAAATTCATCTGGAGAGAAGAAAGGAGTGATCTTCACTGTGCTAATAATTAATCATTACTTGATAAAAACTTCACTGCGTTTAGATTGTGCCTGACCACTGTATGAGTGAACAGTGTGTGTGTACATCCATGTGTTTGTCATTGCTTGGGTGTGTAAGGCATGTGTGTTGGTGTTTTGAAGAAATGGCACAATAAGATGGAGAGTTTACTCACCTTGTGCAGGCTCTGGAGTTCTTCAAAATGTGTCCCCCTGAGGGTGCTCCAGGAGGTGCACATGATCCCCTGCATCGTCAATCAGAGATTTTTGTTAGCAGTGCCTGTTCTGCCCATGCATGCTCGCTACACATCCTCATGCCCTTTACCAAGGCTTATATAGAGGCTGCATGGATGAACTGCTCTCAGTTCCTTCACGACTGCCCACAGAGGCAACTCTGAAGCAGAGGGGAGAAGACCAGGAAGTGGAATACCCACAGGGACAAGCCTCTTGAAAAACTCCAGTTACTGCACAAGGTAAGTAACCTCTGCATCTTCTTTGGGTAGTGTCCCTGTGGGTGTGCCATTTTAAGTGACTCCCAGCAACAATCCTTTAAGGAGGTGGGAGTTTTGGAACAGAGCCCATCACTGAAGAAAGAACTGCATTGTCTACTGCCACAGCTGATCTTGCAGTGTGAATTAGGGCATAGTGGTCACAAAATGTGTGCATCAAGGACTGAATATCTTTGAGTAGAGCTAGATCATAGACTGTAGTAGTGTGTGCAGTCCCTCTTGGGGAGGTGTAAGCTCAACAAAACCATAACAGGCAATATTACATCCAGAGATCCACTTAGCAAATCTCTGAGTGCCGATGGGCACTCCTTTATTTAAATCTGAAATAGGAACAAAGAGTCTAGAAGTTTTCATGAAAAGTCTAGTCCTGTCCAAGTAAAAGGCTTACACTCTCCTAATATCTAGTGTATGAAAAGCAGACTCTTGTGCAGATTGATGTGGCTTAGGGAAAAAAAGAAAGGCTAATAGTTTGGTTGATGTGAAATTCAGAGGATACCTTAGGTAAGAACTTTGGATGACGTGGTAAAGATAGGTTTCAGAGTAACAGCTGTGTTAGTCTGTATTTGCAAAAAGAAAAGGAGGACTATTACCAGCAGGAGAGTGGGGTGGGAGGAGGTATTGTTTCATGGTGTCTGTGTATATAATGTCTTCTGCAATTTCCACAGTATGCATCCGATGAAGTGAGCTGTAGCTCACGAAAGCTCATGCTCAAATAAATTGGTTAGTCTCTAAGGTGCCACAAGTCCTCCTTTTCTTTTTGTAGTAAAGATACCTTCTCCTTGGAGGACCAAGTAAAGGGAGGGTCTGCCATTAGAGCCCCCATCTCTCCAATCTTTTGAGCAGAAGTGACGGCTGTCAAAAAGAGTGTCTTCCGAGACAGATGTAGCAGTGAACAATATAGCTAATGGCTCACAAGTTGCTTCATGAGTTGGTTAAGAACCAGATTAAGATCACCAAGTGGTGTAGGGGCTCTCATCTGCAGAAAAATATTGATAAGCCTTTTTAGGAATGTCGCTGTGAGAAACTTCCTACTGGCACAGGAAAACTGTTATTGATGCTAAATGAAGCTTGATGGAACTCATAGGCCTAAATTTTTCAATTCTAACAGGTAATCCAAAATAGAGAGAAGAGATGCCTGGACAGGAGAAAGATGGCATTGGTTACACCAAAGGTTATATCTTCTCCATTTCTGAAGGTAAGTACATCTAGTAGATTCCTTTCTGCTATTTAACAGTATTTTTCTACTTCCAATGAGCATGTGGTCTCTAGTCCTGAGAACATTGAGGAACCAACCTTGTAGCCTCAGGAAGTTCAGACTGGGGTGCAGTGTCTGACTCACCTCCTGAGAAAACAGCTGAAGTTTGATTGGGAGCTGCCATGGAGGTCGAGAGGTGAGTTTGATGAGATAAGGAAACCAAACTTGTCTTGGCTTGGTCCTCACTGCTCTTGAGAAGGACCTTTAAGAGCAAGGAGTTGGAGAATAGGCATAGAAAAGACCCTTTCCCCATGTTATGAGGAAAATATCTCCTAGAGATTGGGGATTGAGTTCCACTCTGAAACAGAATTTCCTGCACTTTGTGTTTGCTGCTGTGGCAAAAAGGTCAATCTCTGGAAATACCCAAGCTAGGAATATTTTGTTGAGGACTCAAGAGTCCAACTCTCATTAGTAATTTAGGTAGAAGTGTCTGCTCAGGTCATCTGCAAAGGTGTTTTATATACCCAGGAGATAAGAAGCCAAGACAACTATCCAATTGGCTATCCACCAGTTCCAAAGCTTTATCACTTCAGTGCAGTGAGGAGGAATGTGTTCTACCCTGACGATTGTAACAATACATGAACCTATATTGTCTGTCATGATCTTGATGGACTTGTGTTTGAATAAGGGAAGAAAGAACAAGTAAGCATTTCTGACCACCATTAATTCCAACAGACTGATGTGCAAGTTCTGTTCCTGTTGTCACAATTTGCCTTGGACTGTGTGAGGACACAAATATGCACCCCATCCCAAGAAGGAAGTATCCAATGTTAATATGATATAGGGGGATTCAGGCTGCACGGGATTCCTGCATAAACTTTGGATGGCTTCATCTACCAAGTGAGTGACTGTAGGATCTGACTGGGTACAGACATCTACTTGTTGAGACTATTTGTTGGGTACATAAACAGTCCTGAGCCATCCATGAAGACACCGAAGATGCAACATGGCCTTCTGTGTCACAAAAACACAAGCTGCCGTATGCCACAGCAATTGCAGATACGTCCTTGCTGGAACTTGAGGGTGCGGCTGCACTCTTTGTATAAGGTTTTTTAGAGCAAGGAACCTGTGGTGACTGAAACAAGTTCTACCTGTTACTGAATCCAGAAGAGCTCCTATAAAGAGAATACATGGTGTAGAGGTCAAGGTCGATTTCCCAAGATTTATTGGCAAGTCTGGACTTCAGAATAGTGAAATAGTTGTTTGAACTGTCAACCATACCTCCTGATATGACCAGCGCTTGAGGAGCCAGTTGCTGAAGTAGGGAAAGATAGTTATTCCTACATGACGGAGGGAGGCAGTTATGACCAGCATGATTTTTGAGAACAACCTTGGGGTGGATGACAGGCCAAAGGGTAGGAGCTGGTACTGGCAATGATTGTGATTGAAAGTGAAACACAGAAATCCTTTGTGAGAAGGATGAATTGCTATGTGGAAGTAAAAAGAAAAGGAGGACTTGTGGCACCTTAGAGACTAACACATTTATTGAGCATAAGCTTTCGTGAGCTACAGCTCACTTCATCGGATGCATTCACATCTTTCAAGTTGAGGATTGCAAACCAGTCCCCTAATTCCAGGGAGGGAATGGTAGCTGCTAAGGACACCATCCTGAATTTCCATGGTTTCAGTGGTTTGAGGGCTTTATGCTGCCCTTTTGTCCCTTTTCACACCTTAATGTACCTTAAGTGCTGACTTGAAAACCCAAATGTAGAACTGGGTTCTGCAAATGGGGCACACACATGGGAAAATTTCTTCATATGGCAACCTCTCAATGTAGTACCAAAAACTGTGTTTTTTTCAATTTAAAAATCCACTCAGAAATGTATATTGCTACATGATCAGTCATGGAAAGGTTTCTCTAGCTTATAAACACTATTCCCAGAAATGTACAGCATTTGTACACTACATACTTAGGACAGTAACTGAACAAAGAATCCATAATCAGGGAAGTACTACCTTCAGGGCACTAATCATACTAATGGGCAAACAATAAGCATTTGTGTCACTGTAATTATAAGAAAAAATAAGTTGACTCAGTGAACAGTACTTCTTCCCCTATCAAAATCTGTCACTTCATAAGATGCTGTTTCTCCAGCCCCCTAATGGCCATGACAGTTTAGAGATATACTTTTGAGTGTGGAAATTAGTGGGAGCTTTTTGCAATGCTGGTTTTGAGAAAGTCAGTATCAAATGTGTGGTTTTCTTTGTATTTCCCTCTTAACAGCACAGGTCAGAGTTTTGTTAGCTCTGAAACTTTCTTTTGCTTATTTGTTTTTGAAGTTAAATAAACAGACAGGCAAGTCAGTGCCTTATTACTGCTAGAAGTTGTAATATTTTCTTTTTAATGATGTCCAAACAAATTAACTGTTAAAAATTAACTGCAGGGTAGCACAGTAGGAAGTGGAATTTAGCAAGCTGAAGATCAAAAGGAAGTAAGTGCCAGAGCTCTGGCCTAGATGCCAGTAAAAACTGATTGGACTTAGAAAGTTTAATGAAAAAGGGAGTTGTACTGTGTGTGAGATGGACCCCCGTTGATTTTTTAAAAAATATGGGAGCACATATTTCCCGCTGATGTCCATTCACTATGCCCATGAATACATAAATATAAATTGAGTGTTTCACTTTTCTTTTTTAAACCAACACTTATCTGCAATTTATAGTCAAGCATGCTAGCTGGAGTTACACACACAAAAATTGCTAGCAACTGCTATTTTTCACTCACCTGAAATGTTCACTCTTACCTTTTTTTCTCCACCGAGAAGAAAAAATGCCTTGAAAATTTTGTTGCAATAACTTCCAGTCTCAACAAAGTTTGGAAGCGGCTTTTAGGAACCCGATAACTCACCCCATATCTCTGTATATTTGTCAGATCTTTCTCCTATATGCTTTTTTGAAAAATCCCAGCTGTTAAATGCATTGGTGAATTGTTATTTACTGGTATTTCGTCAGGAGACTCTTGACTCTTCCCAAGGTATTGACAATTACCTTCCATTTTATCAAAAGTTCCCAAGAGGTGGCATAATACATTTATCTAAATATACAGAACAGCTTTTCTCTGTGCTACAGCTTTCAGACAAGCTGTTCCTTAGTTGGTCTTCTTTAAATGTTATACTGATTTGTTGTTTGGATTCCAAATACATCAAGGAGCAGTGTGTGCAATATTTTTTCTTATGGTGTCTAATAACTTGACCTGTACTATTTCCTATCCTTTTAATTGTTATACAAGTCCCTTCCCTTTCTGTCAAATATCAATTTAAAGAGATGGTGCTGACCATCCTTCTGTAAAATCACTCGTTCTCTGTGTGTTTGTATATGTAGCTGCTAGAGTGTTTCACGGTGATTAATGCAATCCAAAGTTTACGGTGTCAAAGCAGCTCAGGTAAAGGCAACCTCCTGCCGTCTCTGTCCCAAATCACTCAGATATCTCTTCACTCTCAGAGCCTATTTTATGATTATATCATTAGTGTATCTGTTCAGCTGCCTCAATGCTGCATTGTAATCTGTGTTTTATATCTCCCTGTTACTCCCCAAAAGACTGAAGTGTCATACATGTGATTGGTCAATAAAATAGGCTGAGATTTTCAAGGGAACCTAAGGGAATTAGGTACTTAACTGCCATTATAGAATGTTATGAGAGCTTGGCACTTTAGCTCCCTTTGGAAGTCCCAGCATAAACAAGTGTAAGCACACCTTTTGGGATTCTTGAGCCTTGCTTGATAGATATAATACAGTAACATTAAAACACTCCAGAGCAGTCACTAGAATCCAGCTGGGTGGTTTCTCGCCAGATACACGTTATACATCAATGTAAATCTGGCCTCTGTCACAAGACACAGATTCGTTTGATACAGTTCAGTCTTCGGAATAGAGCCCATGTCAGGTTACCTGACATGTTAGCATCCTTTTGACAGACATCATCACTTATCAACATCGCCTAAAGTTATGGTCTTGTTCTGGAAAATGTTAAGAGCCTTATTATAGTAATCTGTTGAACTTGGACCTCTCTGACCTCTCCCTTAACTCCGAACATCAGAACAGTATTAAACAGAGTGAACTCACATCCAAATTGAAAATTAGGAAAATTTAAGATTACATGACTCATCTAGTCCAGGTGATGAACCTGTAAAGCAGGGGCTTCAGTGACAGGTAGCTGCTGAGGGCCACATTCTATCCTTACACCATAATGGCTTCAATAGTACAACTGATGGCAGAATTCGGCCCTTAGTTGATACTGGTAAAAATTTCAAAGGTGCCTAAGTCCCACTGAAAGTCAATGGCTCCTAAGTAATTTTAGGTGCTTTTGAAAATTTTACCCTACACCTTCCTTTTAAAGTTACAACTCATGACAAAAGTCACTCACTCAAGGCAAATATTTTCTTGTGTGTGCAAATTCATTGTACATTAAAGTACACTATAATCCATTTATTATTATTTGTATTGCAGTAGTGCCTAGGGAACCCAATCATGGCTCAGGGCTCCATTAAACAAAAACAGAACAAAAAGATGTTTGATTTCACATTTTCGAAGCAAAGTCAGATAATGTGGATACTTTCTGACTCCTCTATAAAAGCCTGATCCTGCTGTTAAGGGTCACATTAAATTATCATTCTCCTGTGAGTAATGACATCAGGATCAGCCCTTAAACTTTTTTTTCCATTTTGAAACATTTTAAGCTTTTGATTGAACAAAAATCTCTAATGTGCAATACAATTTAAAGGGCAAATTCTTCTCTGCCAGTCAGGGCATATGTGTGAAATTTGTTTTAATTTTTATCCAGGTCAGCTATGTAAATTGCATTACCATGCAAATTACAATGACCACAAATTAGTCAGACAGGAAGAAAGTGCAAGTAGAAATCCCCAAGGACTGTGTTGAGAGAAAGCATTGGCAGGATGGATCACTAATGAAGGGGAAGGATATAACTGAAAATACTCACGTGAAGACAAAATACTCCTACACATTCTTACACAAGCATTGACCATCCAAAATCAACAGTATAAAATGGATGTCAAACAAGTTTCATTATTCACGTTGTATTTCAATCCTTAATTTTTGTAGCTAGCCTTGCCCCATCAATCCCCCTGTCCCCATATGGTAGCTTTAATACTGCCAAGAGCTAACAATTCTATAAAATATATAACTGCACTATCTTGGCTAGCCCTTAAACACCATTTCTTATCCTGATTTCCTTAGGGACAAGTTGTGTGTGCAAGGGCCAAAGGGCCCTCTTGTAGCAGAATCAGTGTGCAAGGGATTGGGCAGGGTTTGGAGAGCCCACACAGAAATCAATGGGTCTGCACACTTGTGTAATGTAAGCAGAATGTGGTGATTTAGCAAGGATATTGTGCACCAAGAGATACAACCTGTTCCCCTTACTCATGTTAATAGTCTCACTGAAGTCAATGGAACTACTTACACGAGTAGGACTACTCATGTGAGCAATCTGAGCAGGACAGAACCACAGATAAGGCTCAATAAGTTTCCTATTGAAAAGAGTGGCAAAACTCCCATTGACTTTACTGGGAGCAGGCCCATATTGTCTTCAATTAATGCATAACATTCCCAACAATATCAATGGGGATGCCACTACAGACTGGGTGCAGCTTTTGGTTCAAACAACTCAAATCACTTGTACTTTTACTTATATGCATTCAAAAAGAATTTACAAAAGAGAAGTGGCAAGAACAAACACACTTTAATTTTGTACTATCTTATTACAGCCTTTTAGAAAGATGAATTGTGCTCCCTTTTCTATATTTGTTACATTCTTTGTCATGAGAAACAACACATCATAATCTCAGTGGATGATAAAGTCTGTGCTGTGGCAAAGTAACATGAAAAATAAAGATACTCATGTTTATTAGTACTGCACAGAATTCCTAGACTTAACAACTGTTTTATAACGTATTACCCTAACAACCACTGTAAGTTTCTGACACTTTCAAAAGGCAGCTAAGAAACTTGCAGATAATGAATATCTCACTGGATTTTCCAGCGTATAGAAACTAAAAGCATTGCTAGCACAATGTATAAAGAAAATGGTTTTACTGGGAAACTAATCATACTATTTAGGAATGTGGAAGGCAATTTTTGTTAGCAGATAAAGCAACCACTTAATATCCTGTAATCAAACAGGATAAAACAAGATTTCCTATTACTTTTTAGCCAGCTAGAAGGACTTACCTTTCACTGTGAAAACAAACCACATAGCTTCAGTAATGGAGGAAGCAAATTAAGTATTAACTAAAGCAAACTTTATTTATTTCCTTGGATCTAGAGTCCAACAGGAGGCACTGAACCGATGGAGCTAAAATACCAATCACAGCACAGGTACTCAATTGCTTGAATTTTTGAGGTTCCTTATTGTGAAAGGAAGTTTGTTCCATGTCTATCTCATAGAATAATTCCCCCACAGGTCAGCAGTGATATAGATCTTTTTATTAATTATTATTAGCAGATACAAAATCTACCTTATTCTTGGGTGAAAACTGTGGATAGGTAAGAAATATTAATCCATCATCATTGGTGTTATTACTACTATATCCTGGACATCCTTGGATGCTACATGCTCTCTCGGAGCCTGATCTTGGAAAGTACTCAGCACTCTCAGCCCCCATTGACACATATGGGAGCTAAAACCCTCTTAGGAGGCATTCAACGCCTTACAGAATCTGTTACATTTATGAAAATGAAAAATGAAAATCAAACACAAAAAAGTCAAACATAAAAAATAAAAGTCACATTTATTTAAATAAAAATATACACACAGTGTACAATGGATATGGCTTACATACAGCAACCAAACAAAAATGGTAGTTCCTGAAGTACAAAGATAGAAGGAGCTGGGGCAGCCTACCTGTGCTTCAGTTTCTCTGAATAAATACACATTGTGGGCTAAAGCCTGTTAGTCTTGCTCGTACAAGTAGTCACACTGACTAAAGAGAGCAGGATTTGGCCATTACAGTTACACAGAAATAGCTACACAAAAGGAAAACAAGTACCACAGTGACCCTATGATTGTACAATTGACTTTCACAAAAATTTGAACGTCAGGCTCCTCTTCATCTAATTTTAAAGCACACAAGGTAAAACTATATGCATGCAAATTGGGAAAAGTACAAACACCACCACCCGGATGCTAATTCTCTCTCATGCTAAGGGAAGGCAATCTGAGCTGCACTGTCGCCCCCCACCCCACCCCCCACTGCATTACCTTGCCCTTGTCCCCATTCTTCCCTCCCTGCCCTCACACACTTCTGGTGTTTTGTGTGTGCTCTCTTTGGAATTTGGGTATGTGATTTCACAAACAGGGGTTTTTTAAGGTCCTGATTCTCAAGCTTGTGTGGGTGAATGCAATTTTTCAGTCTTGGATTTTTGGTAATATACTATAGCTTCCTTTTAATTTGCTACATTACTTATTCAGAAGATTGTGTTTGGCGAAAGGGAAAAATAAAGGAAGGTATTTTAGAATTTATGACCGTTTTAGAGCATATGCTGCATCGTCTAGGAACACAAAGCAAATAACAGTTGATGCATTAATCAGTGGTTCTCAAACGTTTGCATTAGTGACCCCTTTCGCACAGAAAGCCTCTGAATGTATCCTCCCTTCTGAATTAAAAACACTTCTTTATATTTAATGCTATTATAAATGCTGGAGGTGAAGCAGGTTTGGGGGTGGAGGCTGACAGCTCATGGCCCCCATGTAATAACTTCGTGACCTCCTGAGGGGTCACAACCCCCTGTTTGAGAATCTCTGTTATATGATTAAAGAAAAACAGAATACTAATCAATACTCTAGGCTACTGAAAAACCATTTCTCTTATATATGAAGAAGCAATTTTGCGATGATTTTTAAAATATTTGCTCTTCTAGATCCATTTGATTTTTCCCTTTTAAACAATAATAAATTATTTAAAGCTTCTTTTTTCTGCAATTGGAAACATCTGCTCGAACGCACAGCTCTTTTTAAAAACTACCAAGTAACAAAAGGCAAGATGCAATACATATCTGATGGCAAAGCCAATACCACATGCTCTCTCTTTACGGCAAGAAAGCATCAATATAGAAACTAATGGGTTTAAGTTCACAGCAGAGTCACCTGATGTGAAATAATTCTAAAATTGCCTCAGCCAAGTAACTTTTTTATATTGAATTTTTTCAGTGTAATCTTTAACAATTACACCGTATGATGTTAAATACGTTTACCACTTTGAAAGAACTGATCACAGAATTTCTCAAACCATCTCTTAAAACTGAAAATAAAAATCAACTTATTTCCTGAAGTATAAGAAGAGTCATACTATATGCCGACAAATGTAAACACATGATGTTCTGCACTTCTTCGCAGCCAGGCACCTAAAACATCAGTGGTGATTTAGAATATTGCCAGCCAGGCTTTAATTTGCTTAAAATAACAATTTTGATTTGGATTGATTTGTATGGATTTAAAGAGGGCCCAATATATATATAATATATATATATTATTGTTTCCTGCTTACAATTGAAGCCAAAAATCTGGACATTAAAATTCATAGTGCAAAGAACTTTTACTGATGCTCCTTTTGTTGGCGTCAGCCTGCTCTTTAGACTGCTGGTTCATTACAGTACATGTATTGCTAATGTTTCATCAACATACACAGCATCATAGAGACATAATGAGATAATGGAATTAGAAATGTTCTCTACGCTCTAATCATTTCATAAAAGCTAAACTATAAACAATAAATATTAAAAGTATGTTCTTACCAAACTCCCTGAAAGAAGATCGCAGAAGAAAAAACCTGCCTGTATGACAATATGTCAGTCCTACGCATATATTGAAGAATAGAAGTTTTACAGATATCACTGAGAAAATATTATATTAAGGTTGCATTTAGCTTTTCCCTTTTCTTACAGTTTAAACTGGTTTGCTACTTCCATGCTAACCTATGGTACAAAAATTACATAAGTAAATAACAGTGCGCTATGCAAACATTCAACGTGGGTAGCACTTTTGCTCAAGTTTCACTGAGTCAAATCCTGTTGATCTTATTCAAGCAAGGACTGTACTCCCAGTGACTTCAGCGGGACTATTCACATGAGTAAGGCAAGCAGAATTTGGCCTTAAATGCCAGATACACATTAAACATGGCTGTTTTCTATCCCTTGAAAGACTGGCTCTCAAAATAGAAGCTTTCATTCCTTACAAAAGTTTTTACAGTGCAAAGTCTGAACATTGTAGTGACTCTGCCATTAAGATAAGTCAGTTCTCTTCAATAATACATTAGCAAATGGTACAGTTTGCTCATGAAAATCAATTTGCTCAGAATTACTCCTCCAATATGCATTCGGAGCCCTCTGTTAACCCTTCAAGTGGTGTGCAGGGCTTTGGAAAGACCCTCCGTTCTGGGTTGGTATGTTATAGTTGGTAACAGCAGCAAAGGATATTTGCATTCATAAAAATCCAGGTTGAAGAATATTTAGTTTTGCATCCATGATTAGCTGACAACTCAGTTTTGGAGACAGATCCTCAGCTTTTGTAAATTGTCATAGGTCCATTGCACTCAATGAGCCTGTAACAATTCACACCAGGTCAGGATCTACCCTGTGGAATCTAAGTCAGAGGAAATATTTCAACAGAAAAGGGGTTTTCAGCACTGAAGTAGCAATGTGAATGCTGATATACTTGAAGTTGTGCCAGCATGTTTTCTGTGGGTCTTTGAATCTGTAAATATTTGTTCCAATCAAAAACTTGGCATCCAAAGCTTCTGCTTTGCCTAAAAAAACCAACATTTTTTAAAGACCCAAACACCACTGTGCCCAGTTCTGTTTCACTGTGGACTATTGCGTGGTTTTTAAAAAAATATTTGGGGAAGCAAACTGGTAACAATTTAAAAATAACAATTGTGGGTGATTTTCAAGGTTAAAAAGTATGTAAAAATGATGTTTATTACAGCAATTTAAGCCCTTGTTTGCACATGACTCATATAGCTTCACTGTTTAAAATTACGTAATTAAACACAATATGATCATGGTGCAGTAGTAATTCAGAGCCCAAATGTTTTTAAAAGGTCACAACATTATGATTTAAAATCTAGAGACAAAGATCTTGAAACATTCCTTTCCCTTTCTATCGAATTTATTATGGATTAAAGTCAGTGGGGTTTTATGTAAATTACTCTAAAACCTATAGAATTTAACAGAGAATGATACCCCTGCCATAGAAATTTGCAGATTGGTTTAAAAATACTATAAAAAGTTTATATTTTCTCGGAAGTTCTATAGGATTATTTTACAGAGAAATGCAGGCTCAAGCCCCTAATGTATATATTCAGTAACTTTTTTTTAAAACTGTAAACATGACCAAAAGAATGTTGAGATCACAGCAAATGTGGCAGCTAGACTGACAGGATAGATTGTAACATTCCTAGGAAGACTTTGGTTCAATAAATACGAATTAAGACTTTTTATGAGTCCGTTCTATAATGGTTAAAAATCCATATAAAAATACAGATTTATAAATTAGAATGCAATGGCTAACTCCATTAGTAAATTATATAGTATGGAAAGGAATGCAAGACCTTCAGTTCACATCTGTCTGATTTTATCTCCGTAGTGTATTTATGGAAGATGCTGTGACAACTGCAAAAGGCTCGTTGTGGTCTATTGGGTATTTAATATATAATAAAAGAAAAATCTAAATACATATCCAATGATCAAACAAGACAGTGCCAAAGAAGTCATATGTATGAGTAAATCATAAAAGTACCAAAATATTATTTAAATGTCAGTGTTACCTGCTTTGAACAAGCTGTTCTAAATTCATCAAGTACATTTATGGCATGGATGAAATCCTGGCCGCACTGAAGTCAATGGGAGTTGGGGCCAGGATTTCACCCCATATGTTTAATAATTATTCAGAGACCTCATCTTTCAAACATTTAGGAATACGTGTAAATTTTACGAACATGGCTGCTCATTTTCCTCATTACATGTGCATGTGTGCAGGATTACAGTCTTAAATATATATTTTATTAGTACAAATACAGATTTACACAACAGATCCCAATGGATTGAAAGGAGTATTTTACAATTCATTATGCCCCAGTACTTCTGTGACTCCTATACTACAGGGGCTGCAGATGTTAATCTCTCCGTCTTGGCCAAATTCTGAATTTGGTAATTACACTTTGCCTACGGTATCTTAAATTTCCTATGTCATTTTATTGGATAAAATTCTTATCTTCCTGCCCTAAATATTTTATCTCCAAAGTGAAGGTGCGATACAAATGTCAGTCATCACTGAGTGATTTTTTGTTTTGTTTTGTTTTTGGTTGGGGGGGAATATAATTAACTGATGTGATTAAAAACCCTGTGATGTCTAGAAGATAAATTTAGGAGTGACAAAAGCTGGCAACGGCACTAAAATTCAGTTAAGGCTGAAGAGTAGCCTTTGCCTACATATTGCATTACACATGTGACAGAAAATCAGCTAACTAGCCACAGTGTAGCAGATTAAGGAGTATTTACCCTCATTATTATGCTTGTGTTGGGCTTTGTGCTGTATAAAAATTTAGCAAAACTGTACATGTAAGTAATTCCATCCTAAAGAGCTACGTTGCCTCTGATACATAGGAATCACATCACCCAGCACTAAAATGAAGCACAGGAACGCCCAGTAAAGTCTAAGGGGCAAATGTGGGTCACTTTACTCACCTCAGTAACCCCTCTGACTCCACTGAGATGAACACATACATAAAATGAGTAGGATTTGACTCTAGCACAGAATGCCAAGAATAATACATCCAACCGGAACTGCAGAGAGGCAGAATGCAATTACCAAATTACAAACTGCAATTATATTATGTAATTACCAAACTTCAAATTACAAGCTGCAATTACCAAACTTCTATAGAGAAGCAGAATGTAATTACCAAATTTAAATATGGCCAACAGACCGAGATTAACGCGCCTTGGAAAGAATGCCATGGGGGTCTTTGACCACAGGGGACCTGGATCTCTGTTTTATGCCTGATGCAGAAGACATCACTTCCAGCAGGATGGTGCCACTTCACACAGTACTCAGGAATAGCACCAGTACAGACTCAGAGTGCCCCCTATGGAATCACTAACATCAATTCCTGCAGCAATCTGCATTTTCCTTTTTGGTCTTCCATGAAGCTACTTGAGACGCCCAATTCTACTACTTTATGAAATCTGGTTAAATTACAGCCTAGCATCGAGGTCTGTGTATACTTGGTTTTGAGAACACTCAAGCATTAATCAGACAATAACTGAGGTTTTCTTTCATAGTAACGGACTACAGTTATTTTAATTTAAAATAGATCCACTGATAGCTGACCAAGATAACTCCTGGTTTTGTTACACACTCCCAATTCATGACACACAAACAGCAATGTTTATATTATCTAATTAGGATAGATGTGTGTTTCTTATTACATTATAAACTTAGGTATCAGCTTTTCCATATGTCCCCTCTGGTGGTCTGTAGTACTTTGGGAAAGCCATCAGCTGTATCATGTTGAATGCATACTTTCTGCATTTGATATTCTTCAGTACATTCTCTATGCGGCATCCTTCTCTGGTGAAAGGGGAAAAAGTACAACTTCATGAAACACGGAATAAATAAATATGTTTTATTTCTTCATTGCAGAGTTTCAGCAACAGTTGAAGTAAAAATAACAAAAGATTCAACTCTACATTTTTGTTTTTCCACAAGTGATGATACATCTTACAAAATTAAATCCAAGGCCAGCCCCAATACAGTTATTGCCCTCAGAAATAGATGATGAGAATTTTATATTTGCCCTTAAGGTTTAATCAATGTTTAGTAAAAATTTTTAAATAATTTATTTAATGATACATTTCCATGCTAACTTTAGAAATATATCTGCCTTTTAAATCCTTTCACAATATTCCTTCATACTCTTTACTGTACATGTTAAAGTCCACATGTAGCCCTAAATATGCAGCTTCTAGGAGTAAGGCATTTTATTAAGTCTGGCCCTATAGATTTGTAAAGGAAATTTTACTATCTAGTTTATTTCAATATGTTTAGCTTTGCAATGAAAAAAAAAGAGAAAATGGCTTTCCAAACAGCCTAACCCAACTCTCTTCTTAACAAAGGAAGGATGCTTGTTCACATACAGTACAAAAGTCACAAGTGCCAAAGTGGGGCATCAAGACACAAACAAGACTTTGTTAAAAAGAATATAAAAGTGTCTTGAAAGCAAAAGCAACCAAAGCAACAGTTACAAACAGGTTAATTTAATTACAAAACAGAACTCATTCTACCTCCATATAGTTACTTGACAGAAAAGGGTTAGTTGAAGCAATGTAGTAACATAACCTATTTGTTAAACAAAACAGAAGATTCCATCAGCGAATAAACAACAATGAAAGCAGCACAATGAAAATTAATCCAACAAACCGCCCCATCCATTATTCTTGGCTCAGGGTTAGTTTGTATTATGCAAAATCACTTTTGACCTTTTAAACTGATAGACTGAATAGGAGTTTGGAAACGGGGGGGGTGGGGTTCAAGCTTTCAGGATCCTGTAATTTGTCTGATATAGAGACACTAATATATATACATATATATGATCTTTCTTTGAGCTAGTTGAAGAGGGAAAACTTTACCATGAACAAAAAGAGGAAATTAACTGACTTAATGCATAGTATACTTCTTAGATATCAGAAAAAATAAATGAAAACACTATACAGTTTAGACACTTGTATCCTATAGACAAATCCTGTGAGTCTGAAAATGTAGAAATATTACAGCATAATTCTTTTATTTTTAAGTTAGTTTGTTGCTGTTTGTAGAAAAGAAAGGAACACAAGTGAAGTTTATTGATATTTGGCTAATAGTAAAGCAAGACTTAAGATAAGCCACACAACCAGCAAGTGTGAGCTGACAAGCAGCAAGGCGACAGGATAGAAGTGACGAGAAGTTGGCTTGTTATCAGTTAGACAGCCTGTCTCAGGATCATCCGACTCATTCAGTGCTCCCTGGGTTTGTCTGCTGTTAAACAGGGGAAGTTAGGAACAAATAGAATAGCATTTAAATAGCAAAGAAAGCCAATACTTAGGTATTCTGACAACAAAGAGACACTAAACATGTCCAGTTGATGTAGCAGATTTATGCTAAATAATTCCAAACATTTTACTCTGTTCTGCACTCAAATGGGAAGCACAGTGAACTAGCTAACTAGCTGTCTATTATTTTTTAAAAGCTTTAACAGTGTGTTTAAGTGGCATTCACAGGTTAGAGGCTCTTAATAACAAAAATGAAATGAGCTGGACTGTGACTAAGACAAACACAAGAACTGATATGTAGTGAAATAAATGAATAAATGCATGGCTTAGGAAAGGAAAACAAGAACACTGTGGTGTCTCTGTGGTGCTTACATTTTTTTAGTCCACTCCAGCTTCACTATCTGCTTCTTGTACACGGGATCTTTTTGAAACAATTCAATTTTTTTTGGTGTGTTTTTGGCTCTTTAAAAAATAATTGGAACAAATTTAACCTTTTTTTGAACAAACTCAGCAGCACTGTTAACTCAACCTTATAAGCTAAATAAATGTTTCATTCAAAGGTCAAGGGCATTGTACCTTGTTCAGACAAATCAACTGTGGGTTAATCTGTACTACAGTGAGGTTCTTCTGAGTCTTTAAAAGTTGTGTTGTCTCTGTATTAGAGCAGTAAGGATACCATCAAATGACTTTTAAACTTTTCAGTTGTAAACTTGGTAGCTATTCCAGATATCATCTATGTAAGTGGAATATGCAATATGGACACTTTAGCTAAACCCTTCAACCCCATTAAAGTTATATTTGCATGTGCTCAGGACTCCCGGTAAGGGCTTTCCCTTGGGCAGGGATAACTGGTACAGTTAAAAATGAAATTAGCTCTTTTGCTATCACCAGAGAGTACAATTATTCTACCGCAGTTTCAAGGGAAATGAACGGATGGTCAAGAAAAGCCAGATGTGTCAGATTGCACTGGAGCATTTTTCTGACACACCTACCACTGGTATGTCGTTTATCATGAAAGAAGATACTGAAAAGAAAATACAGGACCATTATGGCACTACCCTGAGTGGGGTGAAAAGACTGCAGCTGTTGTACCACCCCTTAGAAAAATACAGCATGCACTGCCTTTTGCAGTTGGCTTGTGCAGGGGGATAGCAGAACCAAGTCCCTGTTTCCTTATTGCCTTATTAGAGAGAGACAAGGTGGGTCAGGTAATATCTTAGCTGGTCCAATACAAGATATTACTTCACCCACCTTGTCTCTCTGATACCCTGGGACAACACAGCTACAACTATAGTGCATCAAACAATTATTAGCGAGACTAATACTCCCAAAGGTGTTAGGCCCAGCACTAAAGGGAGGCAAAGATTGAAATTATGGCTGGGTACCACAAAGGGGCTAGCCAAAATTTGTCACAAAATAATTATGTTTGAAAAATCCAAAGAAATAATTAAATGCTCCATTTCCCCTTCCCTTTCAACTCTTTCCTTTACAGCAATGGGTAAAAAGGATTCCCAAAACTATTCTAAACAGCAAAAGGTAAAGGCCCGAACTCCCGATGACTTTAATGAGAGCAGGACAAGGCCCTTAATGCTATTAATCATTTCAGTATGAAATGCCCTAAATTATCTTCTTCCCTTGGTCTCGTGCTTTCAAGTGCCTATGAGTCTAAATTTATACAGAAACTATTAAGAAATTAAGCTGACACAGTAAATTATGCTGATTTAGGCTGTGCTGTGACTTAGATTTATTAGAGAATTCTACATCTGTCCAACCTGATGTCAATCTCTCTGTTTTCAGGATGGTAATTTCAATATCTCTCAATTGTGCAGGTCACAATGCATTTTGCTTTGCTTTAACATACTCTACATTCTTTTGGCGCATGCTGCCTTTTCATTTCTCTTCCCTTCGCAAAATCTCCATGGGAACCCCACAAACCTTCCTTGGCTCTCTCCTATCTCTGGGTGACTTCATCTGCTGGTGACCTGATGGTTTCAATTACCATCTTCGTGCTAGTGAATCACAGACCTACATTCTTACTTCTGACCAATGTCTCTCCATCCAAACTTACATCTCAGCCAGTCTCCTGGATATCTCACCACCATCTTCATAACTGGCTCTACTTTTCAATCTCAGCAGAAAGGCTAAAGACAGAGACTAGATGATGTTTTCCCTTGGAAATGGTCCAACCGGAACAGAGCTGAAATACACTGGTGGGTCAGTTTGCACTGCCTGCACTTTAGTTGTTCTATAGTAGAAGAACTTCATTCTCAATGGCAGCCAAACACCTCCTGCAGTAAAAGTACCACATTATTGTAATTTATTTTAAGTGGGTGTGGGTGAAGTGATTTGCATGTTATAATTCCAGAAATGTGACTCCTTTATTTATTTAGTATATTCTGCTCTGTTTTTTGCTCTGTGCCTCAGTGGTTGTGTTCTGTTCTTTCATCGAGGTCTGTATAGCTCCCATTAGCATGAATAGGATTTATGAGGGTGCATCAACAGGAATATATATAAAAGCCATTTGTTCTGTTGCTTAAAAGATATAGTGTCCCACTGTACATTTGTTCTTTGATATACTGAAAAGCACGATCAGTGGTTAATCTCTTCATATCAGGAGTCACTTCTCGCCCCAGTATCCACTATGAACTGCTGATGCTCTGGAACTTCTACTCCAAGAATTAGTGGTATCTCATAAATCTGCTCATCAGAAGATACATTTTCAAAGCTGAGGGCAGGAGGATAGTGCCCAAATACAGTATCAGATAAGTTGGCACCATACCAAGAGTATCAAAACACACCTTTAACTTAAAAAAATTTATCACAGGCAGCTATTTTCTCAGACAGATGCTATGGAGGTGATGTCAACACTACAGCTTATGTTGGCATAACTTACGTTGCTCAGCGCTGTGAATAAACCACCTCCCCATGGGACATAAGCGCTAGTGTGGACAGTGCTATGTCAGTGGGAGAGCTTCTCCCGCCAACATAGCTATTGCTTCTCGCAGGGGCTGGAGTCGTTAAGCTGATGGGAGAACTCTCTCCTATTGGCTTAGAGCAGCTACATAGAGAGCTTTCGGCGGTGGTGCTGCCACTGTAAACTCTCTAGGCCATGTCTATATGTACAGCGCTGCAGTGTGTCTGGTGAAGATGCTCTGTGCCAGCAGGAGAGAGGTCTCCTGTCGGCATAAAAGAAAAGAACTTCTGTGAACGGCAGAAGCTATGTCAGCGGGAAAAGCTCCCCTGCCAGCATAGCGCTGTGCACATGAGCACTTATGCAAATGCAGTTTATGTCGCTCGGGGAGCAGTGGGATATTCACATTCCTGAGCAACATAAGTTTTGTGGACATAGACTGTAGTGTAGACATAGCCCTACTGTAGCTGTGTCCTAAGGCTGTTTTAATGAAGTTGCCAGAAGAGATTGTCATTATATGGGAAGAATTCTCTAATGCAAATCTCTGAGTTGCTTTAATTTCATAGCAGAAAGTAACTGGGCAGACTGGAGAATCCAGCTCTAGATAATTAAAGATGCAATTTTAAACACTTAGTTTGTAGTTACCAGTCTGCTCTTGCATCACCAACTCCCAAGGAGAAGAGTATTACTCTCTACAATTGTCTTTCACAAACACACTGAAACCTAGAAAAGTTCCTCTGAGATGGAGTTGTGAACTTCAATGTACACTGACTGAAACACAATTCTTGAATGTATCTCTTGAATTTCACTGCCAGAAATGGAAATGATCAAACGGTCCCATTTTGGCCCTAGCTTACAGGAGAGAATTGTTTTGAGGTTTCAAATCTAAAATTTCTCCCTAACCCTTGATTCTCACTATGTCATCCGCACAACCACCCATGCTGTCTCAGAGCACTTCTGAATACATGCCAAAGAGCAGAGCAGAGGGTTTTAAAAAGCACAAATAAGATTTATTTCATAGCTGAGTCGAGATGCAATGTTATTTTTTAAGATGAAGAAGATGATGCTCATTAATCAAAGACACCTGGGGCTGCGAATACCTCTTCAACCCTTTAATTCTCTTTTATATGATTTTATTTCAGGTTGTTTTACTTGAGACTTACCACACTGAGGAGCCATCAAGCCATCCAATGGAGTTCTAAATCTAAAATCTATGCCTTATTCCCAATCGGAATTTCCAGCTTAATCTTCCAGCCATTGAATCACCTTTCTCGGCTCGCCTGAAGAGCCCATTATTTAATATTTGTTCCCAAGGTAAGTACTTACAGACTGTAATCAAGTCACCCCTTAATCTTCTCTTTGTTAAGATAAATGGATTGAACTCCTTGAATTAATCACTATTAGGCATGCTTTCTAATCCTTTAATCATTCTTGTGGCTCTTCTCTGAACCCTCTCCAATTTATCATCTTTCCTGAAGTGTGTACGCCAGAACTGGACACAGTATTCCTGCAGTGGGTCACATCAGTGACAAATACAAAGGTAAAATAACCTTTCTACTCCTACTTGAGGTTTCCTTGGCAACAATCAGGATCGAGACACCCCAAGGGGAGAACAGGGGATTGAACCCCAAAGAATAAACAATCAACTGTATACAACGTTACTGTGCTATACAATACATTGAGTAAGGTCTATTGTGAAAGATTGTAGTGTTCTAAACTTGATAATCATTATGACCTATGTATGCAGGCTATGGTTATGTATTTATGTATTTGTGAACTGGGCTCAGAAACTTTGTCTCCACGCACATCAGGACAGGGAGCAATCAGACAGGGAGGAGCACCTCCCAAGCCGAGTGTTTATATGCAACCAGCTCCAAGTAATGACCCATTGTCCAGCCAGGAAAAGACCAGGATGGGCCATTAGAGTTAAAGGAAAGACATGGAGACATTCCAAATGTGGAATCAAGAGGGAGTTCCACACACTGAATAAACCTGAGTCTCCATGTACAGGGGTATGGGGGAGGAGAAAAAAGCCTTTTAAAAGCAGGATTTTGACTGAAGTTTTTCATCCAGAAATTTAGAGGCAGGAAGCAGTCAGTGAAATGATGCATCCCCACTATAATTAGGGGAGAAACTGTTCAAAAGCAATAGTTACCTTGTATTAGAAAAGGGATTTTATCCAATATGGAAATATAAAGCCTGAAGTTGCATCTTTATGTTTATTTGCTGGGTAACTTGTATATGTTTGCTCTCCCTTAATCTGTGTTTTTTCTATTAAATGAACCCAAACAGATTGCTATTGTGCAAACTGTGTGGAGCGTGGGGGCCAAAGTAAGCTGGTATCTGGGGGACTGGTTTCACATTTTTGGGGGTGATGAACCAGAAGGGAAAAGTCCAAGTGTCTGACAGTTAAGAACTCAGGGAGGATGGATTTGTGGAGACTTGGGACAGGAAGGGCTGTTGGTGTCACCTTGCAACGGGTAACTAGGCTGGTGGAAGCCAGGGTGCTTGTGGGCAGGCTACTGAGTAGCACAGCATTAAGGCGCCCCGAGCTTATGGGGCACACACTCCTTATTGTTCTGGGTGATCCTCAAAATGTCACACCCCTGCTTATGCATCCACGGATCACATTAGCCCTTTTGGCCATAGTGCACACTAGGAACTCATGTTCAGCTGATTATCCACCATGACCCCCAAGTCTTTTTAAGAGTCACTGCTTTCCAGGATAGAGCCCCACATCATGGAAGTATGGCCTGTATTGGGGGTGGGCAGTAATTTTCGCAGGTGGGCCACTCCACGAATTTTGATAAGTCGTCATGGGGCCACACATTTCTACTACATTAATGGAAGGGGTGTGGAGTCTGGGAGGGAGTTTGGGTGCAGGAGGGTGCTCCGGGCTGGTGCAGTGTTGGAGTGCAGAAGAGTTGAGGGGTCTGGGAGGGAGTTTGGGTGCAGGAGGTTGGGGTGTGAGGTGCAGGCTCTGGCCGGGAGGTGCTTACCACAGGTGGCTCCCAGCCAGCGGTGCAGCAGGGCTCAGGCAGGTTGCTTGCCTGCGTGCATGCTGTGGCCCAATGCCACTCCCAGAAGTGGCTGCGGCCAGCTGCTGCTGGCACATCTCTGCGTGCCCCTTGCGGGGAAGGGGGCAGCAGGTTTCTGTGCACTGCCCGCACTTGCAAGCACCGCCCCTGCAGTTCCCGTTGGCCGGTTTCCAGCCAATGGGAGCTGTGAGGATGGTGCTGGGGGTGGGGGCAGTGCCCGGAGCCTCCTTCCCCCCGCCAGGGGCGCACAGAGACATACTAGCAGCAGCCAGACACTTCTGGGAGCGGTGTGGGACCACGGCAGGCAGGCAGCCTGCCTGAGTGCTCCGCGAGACTTCTAGCGGCCCGGACGCGGTGATCGCAAGGGGGCAAACGAGACCCGACAGAAATGTTAGACCGTATTGAAATGTTAGACCTGTGGGCCGTATGTTGCCTGATCTAGACCCAAGCAATGATCATTTGGTGGGGCTGGAATGGAGAATCTTTTAAGGGGTTAGTGAGTTTAATCAGTGATTCGGAGACAGTTTCCATTCCACAGATTGCCAGTGTACAGTCTAATCCATGTGTCAGAGTGCAGCACCAGGCACTCTTTCCTGCTCTCTCTCCTGCCTTATCTATCCTCCTGTTTTTCCTGTTCTTTTCTGTACTCCAGCCTCCTCTGTTTCCCATCTCCCTTCTTGTTTTCTCCTCTTTAGTCTTCTCTTTTTCTGTCATAAACCTATCTTATTTTTAACTGATACTGCCTACTGCTCTCCACCCGGCTTTCCCGCTTCCTTTTCCAGGTTAAGTGCTGCTTGTCCACTCAGCTGACTGAACTGAAATGTCAAGATGTGGTACTCATAGCGAGATATTCAAATCTTGGAAATTTCAGAAAAGGCCTGATCAAACAACATTCATGCACCATAAATGCCCATCAGTGCAATGAGGGTTTGGAATGTGGGATCAGGCCCAAAGAAGACACCCCTGTTTTTGAAGTGCTGTTTGATCACAGTGAAAGAGTGGCAGTTCTGTTGAAGTGGCAGGGCTGCAGACTTAAAATGCATTTAAATATGAACAAACCCTAACCTTCACGCTGTCATTAAAACACAGTACTGCTGTTGTGATGGGATAGGCCAAGAATGGGAACATTGATAGATGAAGCACACCATTCTGGCAGTATTTAATAACTGGAGAGGGACAACTGAAATGAGTTCCATTTACACAATCAGATAAAGCAAAACCATATTGTTTTCTGTGATTACACTGATAAGCTTGGGCTCCTTGGAAAGAATGCCACTGTCTAACAAAATGCAATTTACTGCAATGGTTTATGTATAGCTCTCTGAAATTACATAAATGTTTTACATAAAGAACAATGGCGCTGACTGCAGCAGTCCAGCTTTCCCACCAAGATTTGTCAACACACCTTGGCTGGGAATTTCAAAGGAGACTAAAGGAATTAGGTATCCAACTTCCACTGGCAATCAGTGAAACTGGATGCCTAACTCCCATTTATGCCTTTGAAAATCTCCTCCTGCAATCCTTTTCTTCAACACCCCTGCTATTCTCACCTTGCCAGTCTCCTACATCATGCACTATGATTGCCAATAGTGTCTGTATTCTGTGGTTTTTTCAGGATCCCCCCTGGGGATTAGGAGAAAACCTATAAACTCATTCCTGCTTGAAACCTGGGGAAAATTTGCACCCAAATATTCAAAAACTAAGTGACCTATGCTGTTTATATATTTGCTACTGTGTGATGACTAGAGCTTGGTGGGAAGTTATTTTCCCACTCAACAAATATTTTCACTGTTTCAAAAATGCTCCATTCTGCATTGGGATGAGCCTGAAACCTTTTGAAAAAAAGCATAGACCCATGCCAGAATAGGTGGGGCACTGACCTGGGATGTAGGAAACCCAGGTTTAAAGTCCATGCTTTGGCTGATTCAAATCACCCCAGGTGAGTGCTTTGACCACTAGGCTATTCTGGAAGGGTCTCCTCTCACCAGAAACTTGATCAAGAAATCTTTCTCAATTTAATTTTCCTTGAAACTGACACTTTCCCACAAAAAGTTTGACAAACTGTCATTTTCTGATGAAAAAATTGCCTTACCAACTCTAGTGAAGAAATAGCACCAAACCACTATTTATTCTCCCTACCTAATAGTTGAAACAATTTAAATTATAGCTTGGTAAAGACAAAAATAAATTATTCCTGAGCTAAGGATCTCTTAGTATTTTTTTAACAAAATAAGAAATTCTAATATACACTGAACTACTGTAAGAGCAGCTAGAAGAGCAACTTAAATACTTACATGGAGGACATGAACAATACAGATCTAGAAAATTACCAAAACAAAACTTCATGGGTGAAATCCCATCCCTGCTGAAGTCAGTGTGAGTTTTTTCATTGACTTCAACAGGTTATGCATTTCATTCCCGGTGTCTGAAGTAGAACATCTGCTAGATTTTTAACAACATATACTAATTATAAATATTAAATAATCCAAGGAAAATGGCAACTCTTTAAGATTTACTCTTTGCTACTTTCTTGGCCCCACAGAAGTCAACAAGAGTTTTGCCACTGACTTCAACAGAGTCAGGATTTCACCCTAGCTCCTCTGTAATAGCACTGTGGAAAGGCCTTAACCACGACCATTACACCAGCGGCTGGACTTTGTGGAGCCACGTATTCTATCTGAACGCTTAGCTATAGCAACAGTGTAAGACCTGTTCCAAAACCATAAAGCTAATTTATATTTCCTATGGTATTATACAGCCTACAGTGCTGTTCCAAGAGCAGATGACTGTCCATTTTATAATCCCCTTGTTTCTATCTCTGTACTAGAATCAATACCAAGACCAGTGAATCCTTTTCTATACATTGTGTTTTGTGTGTGTGTATCCCATGGACAACTTGGTTGTAGGGGCATCATTTTCATGATATTTCACTGGGCAGTTTTATCCCAGGGGCACGTCTCCTTTCCGGGACTCCTAAAATATTTTAGCAATATATGTAAGTCATACTCGACTGTGATTTGCTATTATTTACCAATGTGGTTGTTTACATTTAAAAATATCAATCTGAAAATGCTGTATAGGCAGGGAAGTAGCATGACCCTGTAGCTAAAGCCATGGAGCTAGGAAATGGGGGTTCTAATCCTAGTTTTGCAAATGTGGGCAAATCACCTAATTCCTCAGTTTTCCCATCTGTAGAATGGGGATAACTATTATCATTACTTGCCAGTCTCCTTGTTTTCACTGAAAAAATTACTCTGGCAGGGGTATGAAGATTCTCATGGAGAGTTAGGATTTCAGCTGTGCCTGGTTTGAGGTTTTATTACAAAATCTGAAATTCAGCTCAGCCTGTGGCCAATTTGGGAGCAAACTTGTTCTGATTTATGCTTTTGGGTGGAAGCTATGAAAATTTCTGGTTTCCCAGTGACCCCAAATCAGGTTCAATTCTTGGATATGCTCCCAAAATGAGAAAAGAACCTACAAAATTGGGATAATATTTTCCTTTCTTAATCGGATGAGAATTAGTTAGCTGGTTGGCCAAATTCACACCTCATGCAATTCCTGTCACTGCAATGAAGTTTTAGCAGGGATGTATTTGGCCCACTGTTCGTACAATGCATTGAAAATCCATAAAGCCATATGTAAATGCTAAATACATATTATTATTGTTACACTCTCACGATATGCTATGCATCCGATGAAGTGAGCTGTAGCTCACGAAAGCTCATGCTCAAATAAACTGGTTAGTCTCTAAGGTGCCACAAGTACTCCTTTTCTTTTTACGAATACAGACTAACACGGCTGTTACTCTGAAACAACTCTTTTTAATGCATTTGTAATGAGGTCTCACAGGCTTTGTGCTGATCATGAAAATTCTTTAAAAATAATTCCAGCCTCAAAGGTGTTTTTTAAGAGGGGCTTGTTGTTGTTTAGGAGGGTTAAGAAATGTGGAACATCATGCATTTTATAGCATCAGGCAGTCCCTGTCAACATTTTATTACAAAAACCGGGGACAAACCTCATAAAAATTAAGACAGAGAAATAAAATAAGGCAAAGTGTCATTAAAGAAGGGGAAAAGACTCCTGAACAATTAAATGGCTGTGAATTGTGCTTCAAAACTGCTATTACTTTCTGAATCTTTAAATCTCAGACCTAACTGAAGGATGACACACAATCAAGGACAGAGAGAACTTCTGATGCAAAAACTGGGCTTCTTGAGCAGTGAATCCACAGTACATTTGTAATTCAGCTCCTTTTAAATTAAACTGCTTAATGGTTTTTCATGGTTTTTAATAGAATATTGAGGCATACACAAGCAGAGAATTATAAACTGATATTATCTTGTCTCCTAAAAAACTTCAGTATAGATAGTTGACCATCAGCTCTTGTTTTGGTTGAAACAAATGCAGGGATTAAGTATTAACTCTTCACCTGCCAAAGCACAATAATATACTCAGTCTTAATAATGCCTTTCAGATACTTTTGAATTCAGGGATCCTGGTATCCAGGTGTTAGAAAGCTATCAGAAATCTGAAAATTGTAATTTAGGTTTCTTAAGTCTGAATCTGCAATTCAAGGTATACAAAACCAGGTATGTGACACTTAATGACATTGTTTTATATAAACAGTTTACAGGGCTGATAAAACATTTTTGAAGAGTGAGTCATGAAGGCAGAAACCATCCCATAAAGTTACCAACTATTTCAGTCTCAGAATGTAAATAATGCTCAAGTTATTTTTGACCAGCACATTGACATTACTTTCTTTTTAAATGTTATAAACTTCAGTATTTTGAATGTTGAGAACTGATCTTATCTGGTAGCAGTCTTTCTGTCAGCCTTAGCACCAAAGTTAGTGCACAAGTATGTTTATATAAGTGGAAAAAACGAACACACACTTACTTGATAACAGAACCAAACCTCTAAGCACTTCTGCACTATCTTCCTTCCTACCTACCCCACTCAACGACAACTGATAGGGTTGACTTGTTAGGGATTGAGATTCTCATAAGCTAAAAGTGTTTTTATTTGTCCTATCCTCTGTTAATATTCAGATAATGATTTTAAGGAACAGCATGTTTTATGGGAAATGAGAAGAATTGGTGTGCCTGTCTCCTTCTACTTATCTGTTACTAAGGAGGACAGTTGCCTGTACAAACATTGGGAGCTGATGCCAGTGTTCAGAAGGAAGAAAGTGTTTCTCCAAATAGCAACCAGAGTGTTTAAAAAGCTTCTGAACTTTTTATCAAGGTGTTTGCATGACTCATTTCTCATTTTTCCTGTCTATGGTCACCATCGTCCTTGCTCACATTTGTGGTCCCTTTGCCAGCTCTCAGGATGGTACACAGAATTTCAATGGGATTCCGCTGAGCAGGTTTCAAAAGAGGTTCCTCTCCCTCCCTCCACCTTCCTACTTCTCTACACTACAAAGTTAAGATTAGCTTAGTCAAAAGCATACAGTCCATCACATCATGAGCTCAAATAATGTGTGCTAACAGAAAAAAAGGTGGAACGCTATACTTTTGTTCTTCTGCAGCTCTCACAAGGTTATAAAGGAACAGCTGTAGCAACTGCAGATTTAAGACCCAGTGGCCAGCATCTTTTCTACATTCTTGTGTTTGCCAAAGACTTTGGAAACATTTGGAGTAAAGAAAGAAGCACAATATAACATTAAATTATCAAGTACTATATCCCACATTCACCTTATTGTGGATGATATTGCACTTTGGGGCTCTGCAAGATATGTCAGAATTCAGAACCCTCTCTGTTACCTGCTGCTGGTCAATAAGCTATGAAAACGTATATCCATCTGTTCTAGTCTGAGCGGATCACTTTTTCTTGTCTCCTTGTTTAATGCTCAGTTTTTGTGGGTATCATGGCACTAAAGCCTTCTCTTGGTATCAGTACACATTATGCACAGTTGGTCTTTTGCACTGTTTATGTATTATTAGATTAATTGTATCCTTTTAACTCCCCCACAACATGGGCAAAGCAAATGCCTAAATTAGACTAATACAATATTCTTGGCACAAATACATGGGTAAAGTGACTGTGCTAATTAAAACAAAGTTGGTGGCGTATGTTTGTAGTCCAACTATTCTGCTTGCCAGATAGCTACCTAAATTAATGTAGAAGGGACTTTTTTTGTGCTCGAAATGAAAAAATGACACTTTCCCAGGTACGTTCACATTAATGAAGTCTGCAATATACAATTAAAAAAACCCTAAAATAACAGCTAGGATAGACAGATTCTCAGCTGGTGTTAATTAGGGTAGCTCCATTGACTTCAATGGAACTACGCTCACTTGTACCAGCTGCGAATCTGGCTCCCTGTTTTTGAATTTAATAAAACAGAAGTATTAACTATGAAATAGGAAGCTACCAACTTGGAAGTAAGATAACAATTACCTACCACAAACTGTTTTCCTAAATAATAAAATTTATTTTCATTCATATGATTGGCTGTACTTTCTGTCTCCACTGTGAGACTGGATTTCCTACTAGGAAATATCAGGAAAATTGTATCTCTTATTAAGCGACCATTGTGTCTGTCACTTACAGAAATACTAAAAGAACGAGAAGTCTTCTTAAGAACTGAAAAGGGGGACTGAAAACTCTATATATACACACGTAATAATGCCTTGAGTATCCAGTGGATAATGCCTTGAGTATCTAAAAGACTTTAACTCAGAATTTTCAGCATTCAAGGTATCGCCTATAATACATTAAAGTTATATAAAAATTTTAGTATTGCAAATACTGAAGTAGCATGTGTTTATCTCAGGAAAGGCTGTCAAAGTTTTAAAATTACCCACTCTATAAATATACACATATACGGAGAATGTATAATTTGCAATAGCTATCTCAACAAGGGGGCCTTTTAAGTATGCATACTTATACTGTGGTAACCATTAAATGTGACCTTTACCCCTATGTAGAACACTGTGGTCTAGGTATTTTTCCACAGAAAGAAGAGGAAGCAACTGGAGCAACTGTTTTTGTTGACAAGGGAATAAATAAGTTTCTGTGATCTTAAGTTTACCAAAATATTGTGAGATTTCAGCGAGGGGCTCTCATCAAAATAAATCTTCATACAAGATTTTGAAGAAATAAAGAGAGTGAATTCTAAATAAGGAAAATAAGTTGGCTTTTTTTATTATATGCTTCAATTAAGGCAATCTAATATCTGCCCCTTTACAATAGCGGGTAAGTGGGAGGTAACGTGTACACCACTAATTTCATCACTAAGATATTAGAGGCAGTTAAGACCTATTAGATCATCCTCTTACCAATGCAAAATATAATTCCCAGGTAGCAAAAATCAACTTAGCAGATACTACATGAGCTTGACAAAAGGCTGAGAAATCTCCTTTTGGATTGCACATGACAAAGAGCCAAAGCTCCTGGACCGTACTTATTAGTGGTTTATGCTAGCATAAATTCAGCCAGAGGTCCCCAGCGGCACGACAGCTGCAGGGGAGCAGTTTGCAGCAATACGAAGTGTCACAATCAGGCAGAGGGCCAGAACAGGCCAGCTCATTGGACAAAAAGGAGACAGACAGAATCCCCATCTACTCTGGACAGGAGGGTCTCTCCTCCCAGGCACCACTGTTCTTCACAAGATGGGCTTTCCTTTAAGGAGCACAGCATTGCTGGCACGGGGCAGCATAATTTACAAGCTCTTGTCTACAGAATGTGCATTTGATTATTTGTGTGTGTCTATTATTCAAATCATACATTTCTGCCAATTACTGGAGCACATGTTTCATCTTACCTTCTTGATCTGTTATTACCTCATCAGAATTAAGCTGCAGCACTCTACTTGCCCCAGCCAAGCAAGCATTAAAAATCCTTTCTAGCACAATAAATATTGTAAAACAGGCTAGGTAACAGCACAGCCTTCCAAGCTTGCTTAACTAATGAATCACCAGCATATATTTTAAAAGAGCTAATTTGATCCCTCTCTGCAATAAAAACTAAAGGGGAAAAGAAGAATTAAGGAGCAAGCAATAGTCAGTTAAACCTGTGATCTGGACTGCTTTAATATGGTACAGTACATTAAACCTTGCAACAAGACTCAATGCCTTTCTACTTCTCTTTTGGCATTCCATGCCCAGCAAAGTGTATAGCGAGCTTAAAGTTTTTATTTTTGCCATAAATGATCATTTGACGCTGCTTCTCCACCATAGTATGCATTTCATTTAATAAACTTTATAATAAAAAACTACTAAAAACATTTCTCCATTCAAGGATTACAATACAGAGGAGCTTAATTTAGTTCCATTAGTTTTAGCATCTGTGTTTTAAGCAGTAGACAGCTTCAAAAGTAGGTACTGAGGTGACAATGAGCTTCAGTCATGTATTAATGTAGAAAACAAATTGGACACTTAATACATTTCATACTACAACAATAACAGGCTGGCAGTGTTTGCATACAACACTCCACCATGTTAGAAGGTGTTCAACCTGCTTGGAAAAGGTCAACTGAGTTCTGATAACTGGACATAAGCGAGGTAGCAGTGGTTATCTGATGAGAGGACAAGGGTGTGGGCTTGACTCGTGAGCAGTCCTTAGGGAAGAATCCTAGGAGGAGCCAAGCTTGGGAAGAAGGTTTGATTTGATTTTTTAAGCTCATTGGTTAATAATGCCAAACCAAAAGAAAGGCAATTAGTTTTAATTAAACAAATTATATGGACTGTGTTTGTAAAGCAGGTTGGGACAGACTTGGTTCAGTTGGCTGGTTGGCCCAGGTTCCAGTGTGAGTTAGAGCATTACATGCTAGTGTATTCCTGTTCCAATGACCTCCCTAATTTGAAATAATCCTTTGTCACACTAAAGAATGTAACAAGAGGCCAAATTTTCAAACAATGGTACCTAAACTGACCAACAAAATCTGCATGTTCAAACAGGTAATTTCACCTGAGGAACTGGTAAAGCTACTAGCAGCAAGAGAGAGTGGTGACTCCTCTTTTAGTGAGATCTTAAATCTCTCCAAGTAAGACATGTAAAACAAGTAGCTATCACAGTTGTAGGTGCTTAATAAATGTTGTAATAATAAAGATACACCATCATGTTGGCATCCTTGTACAAGCTGCACATTCAATTTTACTCCTGGGGGAATTCTGCACCACTGCGTGTACAGAATTCATGCCCCCCCCAATTTCTTTGCTTTCTGACAGGGAAGCTGCAAGAGTGGTCATGCACCCTCTCTAGCTGTGCAGGTACATCGTTTCAGGAACCTGAAGCAGTTGGCAGAGAGGTAAATCACTTCAGGGCTGGTGACACCCTAGCCGGTGGCTCCTATCCTGCACGGAGATCAGCTGCTAGTTCTGGCTGAGCTGGAGGTGGGAGAGGACGGGGCTTCCTCTTCCCCAGCAAGGAGCAGATGGGGCTGGGTCAGACCCACCCCCAGAAACCTCCCACCGGCTGCAGGAAGCTCAGCATCCTCCCCTGCTTCCTGCCCCTATCGCTCCTCAGCCATGGAGGGAGGGGTCACTGTACAAGGAGCTCCTCCCCCGTGCATCTGGGCCTCCCATACACGGACCCCCCCGCCAAACCTCACCCTGTATACCCAGACACATACCCCCAGCCCTCCATACCTGAACCCCACCCCACTGAACCTCAACTCCTGCATCTGGAGCCTCCCTGCCTCCAGACCCCACCTCTGTGCTCTCTGCACTCAAACCCCCACCATGATGAGCCCCACCCCCCTGCACCACCCTGAGGCCCCTCATCCAGACCCTCACCCCACTGACCCCCAACTAGCTGCACCCAGATGCCTACCCCCCAAAACCCCCTCCCACAGCACCCAGACCCCCCCGCTGAGACCCCCCACACCCAGACCCCCCTGCTGAGCCCCAACCACCTTCACCTGGAAGCCCCTGTAGAGTCCCATTGCCCCTGCACCTAGAATACCCCCAACGAGTCTCTGTGCATCCAGATCCCCCCACATCTAGGTCCCGCACTGAGCTCCCTGCACCCATATGGTTCCACACAGAACCCGCTCACCCCACACCCGGATTCCCCCCATACTGAGCCCCTTCACATTTGGATCCTGCCTGGTTGAGCCTGCTTGCCCCACACCTGGCACAGAGGAGCAGGGCCTCAGGGTATTTCTGGGGCAGGCCCAGCCCTTGTGCTGTGTCATGGTCAGGTGCAGCCTCACCACTGAGTCCATGTCAGGGGGCGTGGGGGCTGCAGGGTGATCTCCCACCTTCATGAAGTCAGTGGCCTGTGCTCCCACTGCCATGCTGGAGCCCCTGCATTTATTTATTGACAAATAAAACTTGCAGAATTTTAAAATATTGTGTGCAGGATTTTTAATATTTTTAATGCAGACATTTAATTTTTTGGTGCAGAACTCCCTCAGGAGTAATATTCAAATACATGTTCTTCACATACTGCTGCTTGTATGTGCAAATGTACACATTTTATGGGTTAAAACTTAGCCAGCTATTTTTGAAAGTTCATAATATCATATAATAAAACAGGGAAACCAATAAATTAATTTATCTTTTTTAGTAGCTGAAATGAAGACATTTTCTTTGGATTAGATGTTTATTTCTATGTGGATCTGTGACAATACTGCAGGAACCAAAATATTTAGGAGATTGAACCTTAACGTACACCCACCTTGCCTCATGCATATGCCACCATAACTGTGATTAATTCCTGATGCAACCTGAAAAATCCCTTTGGTAATTTTTTAATCTAATATGGCTGCACCTACAGCCACCAAGAAACAATAGTACTCTTGCTTAGCGCAGTATCCTCTCCACCATAGTATTGTACTGCCGTGTCAACATCAGGTCATATTCTAGTGAAGGGCTTGACGAAGCAATATAATTTTCACTCTGAGACAAGAATAATACCAACCAAGCTGCAATGACAATACAAGAGAATTTCTCACAGAGTGCAGCAACAGAGGGAAGTAGGACAAAAGCTAATTCACTGAATGTACAAAGTTAAGATAAATGCCCTCCCACTAGTAAGAGACCTCAGGCAGCAGCTCCAAGGGCCATTAATAATTGCTCTGGTCAGTGGATAGTTGCTATGAATTGATAACATTTTTTGTGGGGAAAATAAGCTATTTTAAAAATAAATAGTGGAGTCTCACACATACTAACTGATTTTTCAAGATGTTATGATGTAACTTCTGCCTGTGGCATACTGTGTTAATCTGTAAAACAGACGTGTCATTTTATATTTGAAAAAATTCTTACAAATTTGCTGAGTTATTCTAAGAGCAAATTCCTACAGAGAAAAAAAGTACAGTGAGTCCCTTCCTCCCCAGGGCAGCAACAAGGCAGGATTCCAAACTAACACCCTAGATAGCATTACATTGAAGGACTGGCTGACCATCCTCGCCAGTCTACCATACTCCACCATCTATTCAATGCACAGGAGGTAAGAGGGCTTAAACTGTGCAGCCATCATCCGATGATTCCAAATAGTATAATCAAAGGATTATGTGTACGTAAAATACTGCAGGTCAGTAAGAAGCTGGGCCTTTCCAAGGCATCTGTTGAGCATTCAAGGACAGCAGCAATTCCTTCCCACCCTCTGGAGATAGAGCAGATAGGAAGGACGGTCATATAATTAAGGCATAGAACTTTGATTCAGGAGATCTAGATTCAGTTCCTGGCTCAGCCACAGACTTTCTGTGTGATTATGAGTAAATCACACACTCTCAATTCTCCACTTTTTGTCTTGTCTATTTCTATCATAAGCTCTGGAGATAAGGAATGTTCTTACTGTGTGTTTTATAGTGTTTACCAGAATGGGGCCCAAATCCTGGCTGACGTCTCCTAGTGCTACACTAAAACAAATAATAAATAATAATGAATTGAAAGACACTTAGCATATCTCCCTGGCTAAGGGAAGTATAAGACATTGCAATTGCTAGTTGGATGGGAAGCTGGAGAATAAAGTGCAAAATACTGAAGATGAAAGATTAGGAAACCTCCAGTCTCCTCCAGAATGGACACCATGGTAGGAAAAATGTGCACAGCGGGTTACAGATTTTAGACTATAAGAGCTTCAATCCGGTTATGATGCCTTATTTTTATGTTCACAAAGCATCTAGCACCCTGCGGGTGGTACCAGAAAGAAACATCAAATTTCTTCAAAGGTACAAAGGGTAATTACAAGCCCAATTCCCACAGAAAGTCTCCACTGATGCTTTCTGAAAATGTCCCCCAACAACAACATATCACAATATAAAGGAATGCAATGAGCACATAATGCAGTATTATAATTATAAAGTCTTTTAATTTTTTTTAAATGATCATGAAAATAACCATGTTCTATAAACCAAAATATATCTAATCAGCCTGTTCTAATATTCTAGAATGATTAACAATCAATTCATACATTATTTAGACAGAGATGAAATTATCTCTGTTAATTGCTTGCAGTTTTCAACTCATTGTGGCACTATGTTGGTTATTACAAAAACAACCAACAATATTATTTATGCTTTTGATAAGCAACAAGAAGTTCAGTCGTTATTATTGATTTTTCCAAAGCACTCAATGTGATGGGCCATTTTATTAAATGGACTTGAAAAAAATAACGTTAGCTCTGACTCTTTGGGTGGGTACCAGAGCTGAAATAAACAGTGATAAACAGGGTGATTTTTATTTGTCAGATAAAGTCTATTACTAAAGAAGTCCCACAAGAGTCTATTTTAGGTTCCCTCATTCTCTTAACAGCAACAATATAGTACAGGCACCTGCAAGCTCCTCAGTTCATCTTTCTATTGATGATACTATTTTGTATTCTGTAGGTAGGCCATTATCGGCAGTTCTGAATGAGCTACCAGAGGATTTTAATACAATTCAGTCAACGTTTTTGGATCGTTGCAAATGTGATTTTTGAAAAATACAATAAATAATAATAAAAGATCAGCATCTGGCCTAATTGTACTTCATTAGGATAGCTCACATGAGTACTTGTCTACACTTACAGTGGTGCAGCTAAATCAGTGCAGCTGTGCTGCTGTAACCCTTACGCCAACGGGAGAGTTTCTCCTGTGACCATAGGTACTCCACTTCCCGAGAGGTGGTAGCTATGCTGATGGGAGAAGCCCTTCCGTTAACATAGCACTCTCTACACTGGGGGGTTAGATTGGTCTAACTACATTGCTCAAGGGTGTGGATTTTCCACACCCTTGAGTGACACAGTTATACCGACGTAAGTTTGTAGTTTAGTCCAGGGCTCAGTAAGGCAAGCCTGGCTTGGTGTTCCTGCATTATATCCAAGTTATTGATCTCTGTAATACTTAAGGAGGGGAGGAAGATGCCTTTTATAGAGGAAAAAAGAGGAAAACTGCAGATTAGGATGGTTTTAATAACCACTGATCATACAGTAAGTACTGGACAAGAAGAAACCATTTAAACTGATACACTGAAAGATTTAGCCAAATGATTTGGCAATGAATTTTTGGAGGATTTCAAACTTCTCACTGTAATTTCCTTATCACCTCATACTTCCTGGGGTACAGGATATAATATAAAATTTACATTATTAAAAGGATAGGCTCCCAAACTTATTTCCTGAGCCCTTCCAGGTGGTTCAGAAAGCTGGGCAGCAGTGTACTGCTGTTGGCTCTGCTTCCTTGCATGCAGCCACAGCCAAGATGTCTGCAAGCAGGATGGCTACCATGAGTGGATACTGCAGCCTAACAGGCATTGCGTCTGCCATCCAAGTGCCATGAGCAGCAAGAGACTGCTACCACAGGGAGCAATCAGGAACCACTGAGGAACCCACTGCTTCTGATGGGAGGCAAGAGCTGCTGCCAGAGCCACCACTGCCACTCTGGTGGGAGTGCACTCAGGAGACACTAGCCAGGGACCCACAGCTTCTGGAGCTGCCAGAAAGGGAGCTGTTGCTGCTGAAGGAATCACCAAGAGTCATAACAGACAATCATGATCAAGCCATTGAATGAGATAGCGGTGAGTAACCCAGCAAAGGAGGTATTTCAGGGGAGGAAGGGGTGGGAGAAGTCAGAATTGGGACACTGCATGGAGGGATTGGAGTGGGAGCCAGAATGGGGAAGACTGAAGTAAGGACCCTGCATGGGGAAGAAGGCTGGAGCAGGAAGGTCCTAGACAGGTAGAGCAAGAAGATTGTTCGACTGGAGGCCCTGCATGGACAAGAAGAGGCTAGAGTAGGAACACTGGATGGACAATAAATTGAGTTAGAAAAATAGGGCAAGATTAAGGAAGCATGAAATGAAAGGAAAAAAGAAAGCTTACAAAGTTTTCCCAAGCTCTAGGCTGCCCACGTGCAGCCAAAGAGTGTTCATAGAACCATAGAAGATTAGGATTGGAAGACACCTCAAAAGGTCATCTAGTCCAAACCCCTGCCCAAAGCAGGAGCAACCCCAACTTCCACATCATGGAAGTTGGGGTTCCATCAAGGAAGTTACATCATGACATTGCATCACCACACAGTAAACATTCCACCCTGATGGAGACTCAGACTTCGAGATCAGAAGGGACCATCATGATTACCTAGTCTGACATTCTGCACATTGCAGGCTACAGAACCTCGCCCACCTACTCCTCTAATAGACTCATAACCTCTGGCTGAGTTACTGAAGTCCTCATAGTTTAAAGACTTCTAGTTACAGAGAATCCACCATTTACACTAGTTTAAATCTGTAAGTGAGCCATTCCCCTGCTGCAGAAGAATGCAAAAAACCCTCAGGGTCTCTGCCAATCTCACCCAGGGAAAAATTCCTTCTCAACCTCAAATAAAAGAACATTAGAATGGCTATACTGGGTCAGACCAATGGCCACAGCAAACAGAGGTTAGGAACCCCCAAAGCATGGAGTTGCATTCCTGACTATCCTAGCTAATAGCCATTGATGGACCTATTTGCAGGTGTCCAGAACTACAGGAAGAAATTTACTAGGCACTCCTGCCCATGCAAAAATAATATAGTTGAAAATAACATAGTATTTGAAGGTAGATAATTTCATGCAGAGAATGAAATCATGATATTTTAAACTGGGCAATCGCTACTACAAATGTTTCCAGTAACAGTAAATCTGCACCTGCAGATTCCAGCCTTGTTTTGTTTCTTGCTTTCTATCTGAATTTTCTGATGGACAGTGCTGCTGCTGCTAAGAATGTTAGTTTGCTTTGCCTCATACTGTATACATTTAGCTTTAGATCAGGGCCTTATCCTATAGAATAAACATGCCGTGCAGTGCACCTCAGAAACAGTACCTCACAGTGCTTAATAACAGTAAACACAAAATGAAGAAAAAACCGATGCTACTGTGCACTTAAGAGTAAGATATACCACTTCCTAATTTTGAGTGAGAGTGCTCTATCAAAGAAATGCTGAATAAATGATGGAACTAGAATCCGCTCCTTTCTAATGATTCTAAGGAGCTGAGCTACAATATATGAATGAGGCAGTCGATGAAGTGTTGCAGTGGTGATGAACAGGATCTTAAAGTCGACACTACTGGAAGTTAAGTAAAGATTGTAGGAGAGGGGTAATATGCTGATGAACTCTGAAGTGATTACTGCCTATAGTTTATGTACAACTAAGTGTGATAAAGAACATTTATATTAGAAGGGCTTTTAAAAAGTGCAAATACAGTAAGCACTTTCCAACACTCTCCAATTAATCAGTATTCTGTATTTAAATTAACTGTACCATAAGTGATGAATCTTTTCAGATCCTGAACTCATGCACAGTATGGCATGAGAAGGCAAATTCATTTGGCAGGCATCCACACTGGAAACTGAATGATCATAGTGTTCACCTTGCAAGCAATTAATTATGTACCTTACCCATAGCACGCACTGAGTATTTTAGAAATTCACTGAGAGGGAAACTGTAGTTCAATTCCCTGTTCTCTCATTTGGATCAAAATATAGCAACACTGATATCTACCAGCAAGTTGCTGGATATTAATGTGCTAGATGAAACATCATTTATCATGTCAGTACCTCTGCGGGAGAGTAAAAAATCACAGCAGACAAAAATTACACATGTCAGTGGAACTTTGACTGGCAACAGCATGGCTCTTCTTTAGGGTAGCGTATCATATAACCTGACTAGTCAAGCGGCAAGAATCCCCTTTAGCTAGATGGCCAGAGGAAACCTAAGTCCTTTCTTGTAGCCACATGGCTAAGAATGCAGATGACAGTGGCCAAGTAGAATTTTGTAGTGGAGTGTGATGGGGTGTGTACCCCACACAGGACCTCATTGTGTTAATGTGGGCCTGAGGGTAAGAATAAATTATCAGTTTTCAAAGTAGAGAGAGGTAAATAGCAGGGTGCCCACACGATCTGTACTGAGACTGTTCAACATAATCATAAATGATGTGGAAAAAGGAGTAAAGAATGAGGTGGCAAAGCTTGCAGATGACTCAAAATTACTCAAGATAGTTAAGTCCAAAGGTGACTGTGAAGAGTTACAAAGGGACCTTACTAAATTGGGTGAATGGGAACAAAACGGCAGAAGAAATTAAGTGCTGATAAATGTAAAGTACTGCACACTGGAAACACAATCCCAATTATATGTACAAAATAGTGGGGGGTTTAAAGTAGCTGTTACCACTCAGGAAAGAGATCACTGTGACTAGTTCTCTGAAAACATCTGCTCAATGTGGAGCAGTAGTCAAAAAAAGCGATCAGAATGTAAGGAACCACTAGGAAAGTGATAGAAAATATGACAGAAAATATCTTAATGGCACTAAGGAACGCCCACCCCTTGAATACTGCACACAATTCTGGTCGTCCCATCTCAGAAAAGATATAGTAGAATTGGGAAAAGTACAGAGAAGGGGATGGAACAGCTTCCATATGAGGAGAGATTACAAAGACTGGGACTGTTCAGTTTAGTAAAGAGACGACTGAGGGGGGATACGATCAAGGTCTATAAAATCAGGACAGGTGTGGAAACAGTGAATAAGGGAAGTGTTATTTACCTCTTCACATAACACAACAACCAGGGGTCACCCAAAGGAATTAAGAGGCAGTAAATTTAAAACAAAGATAAGGAAGTACGACTTCACACAACTCACAATCAGCCTGTAGAACTCATTGCCAAAGGACGTTGTGAAGGTCAAAAGTATAACTGGATTAAAACAAATAATTTGATAAGTTAATGGAGGATATGTCCATCAATGGCTATTAGCCCAGGTGGTCAGGGATGCAACTCTATGCTCTGGGTGTCCCTAAACCTCTGACTGCCAGAAGCTGGGCCTGGATGACAGGGGATGGATCACTTAATAACTGCCCTGTTCTGTTCATTGTCTCTAAAGCATCTGGCACCAGTCACTGCTGGAAGACAGGATACTGGGCTAGGTGGACCATTGGTCTGAACCAGTATGGCCATTCTTATGTTCTTATGATATGGTCTTTAATTATACCATCACATACTATTTGTTCCACATTTTTCCCCTGACTTCTTTTTTCCCTCTCATGTGGGGGAAAATAGATTTTTGCCCCAGATCTAGATTTAAAAAATCACTTTTGTCCTTCACATCTTCTAGCACACTATTGCCTGTGCTGGAAACTCCCATCCTGAACTGGTTCACTACATCTCAACCATTTACTTATTCAAACCATTCCTTTAGATGAATTCTTTCCAAAAGATCTATAAAATCCTCGTCCTCCATACTGAGTATAAACAAAGATATTTAAAAAATCCAAATAAAAGTAATGAAAGCTAACAAGATGTACGCTACTCAGGTCAATCACACAGCTCTTCATTACACCCCATTCCCCTGTTTCATAGGCTTTCCTCTTGTCTGAAAGGCACCATGCACATAGCTGCTGCTACAGAAATAATAACTTCTTGTTTAAAAATAAAGTAGATGTCTATCACAATTAATACACAAAAATGGTCATTGCTGTTGCTAAATATTGAGGTCCCTTTTAGCACACGAATGGGACTAATGTTCACTTCTCTCTCCTCCTAACATTCCCCCTCTCAGATGACAAAAACGTTATGATTCTAGAGAATACCCAGATTACAGGCTCTTCCAGTAGGTTTAGTATACATTTATAAGCCTTGAACTAGGACTCTTAATAGAAGTGAGTGGGAGGTTTCACTGGTCTGCGCAGAGAGAGGAATACCAGAGTACAACTGCTTCCTCTTTGTGCAGTCAGCCATCAATAGCACAGTGCAACGGTTGCCAACAAGCTGAGAACAGGCAGGTCCAGAATTGTGAGATGATGGTAGGGCCAAAAAGTAGCTGCACAGTTCCAGTCCTAGGTGACAAATTCCAAGCCCAGAAGGGGCCATTGTGACCTTCCAGCTGGCCTTCCTGACAAAACAGCCCATAGAACTTTGCCAAAAAAATACCTAGAACATATACCAATACCTAGAACATATCTGACAATTACATTGCGAGACCTATCAGCCAGACAGCTTTTAATCCATTTAATGCACGCAAGGTTAATTTATATCCTTTTCATTTTTTAATCAGTTGTGTTATATGAAATCAAATATCTTACAGAAGTTGAAGTGTATGCCATCAACATTATTACCTTTAACAACCAAACTACTAATCTCATCAAAACTAGATATCAAGTTAGTTTGACAGGATCTATTTTTCATACATCCATGTTGATTGGCATTAATTATATTACCCTCATTCAATTCTTTATTAATAAAGTTCCATATCAGCTGCTCCATTATCTTCCCTGGGATTGATGTCAGACTGACAGGCCTATAATTATCATGGTCACCCTGTTTACCCTTTCTATATATCAATATAATATTAGCTTTCTTCCAGTCTCCTGGAACTTCCCCAGTGTTCCAAGACTTATAGGAAATGAACAGTAATGGTCCAGCGAGCTCTTTAGCCAACGCTTTTAAAACTTGGGTGCAAAAAATATGGACTTACTGACTAAAAATGTGTAACTTTATTAGCTCCTATTTAACTTCCTTCTGATGTACTAGTGAAATGGAAAATATGACCTTCATCATATGATATGACTACATCTGTTCTTCCCCGCCCATTCAGAACAGAAATATGTATTGAATACTTTTGCTTCTTCTTACTTATTATTGATAATTTTACTATTCATCTAGTGATGGACTAATATCAACGTTAAGATTCTTTTTCTTCCTAACATACCTAAACTCCTTATTAGCTCTGCTGGCCATAGATTTCTCTGTGTGTCTCTGTGCTTTCTTTAACAATTTTCTACAATTCCTAGCTTCTGATTTTTAAAATGTTATATATAGAACAGAAGAAAGGGAAAGCTGATAGTAAAGGAAAGTAACGGGATGAAAAAGGGAAATATGTATAATTTTATAGCTGCCTTTACTTCCCTTCTAAACCAGGTCAGTTTTCTAACCAATACAGCCTTCTTCCACAATTGTGGGACTGTGACTTTTTGGAAATTGAGTACAGTTTTGCTAAACAATTCCCAATGATCTTTCATGCTTTTCTATTAAATTCTTCCTCCCAGCTCTTCTGGCTCAATTGTTTTCTGCTTTGTGAAATGGGCTCTTTTAAAGTACCAAGTATATATATACATATATATATATATCTACCTACCTACCTACCTATATATATATACATATATACACACACACACACACACATATAAAACTGATCTGGACTTAATTTGTTTTCACATTATAGATGTGATCAAGTCATAATCACTTGTATGTAAGCTACCACTGATTTTTAGTTCTGTGATCAGTACCTCTTTCCTGTCAATATTTGCTTCTGCTTCTGAGTCTACATGGCAATCACAATGCTGTCCGGTCATGGGCTACCTTTGTAGGTCCAGGGTCCCTCTCAGTCTGGACCTATGGATCCTGCTTTAACCCATCGCTGTATTGAGGTTATAGGAAAGAGATATTGCAACTGTCTTTTCCTCTACTAAACATAAGGAGTCTTATCCCAGAACTCAAACATTTTTAATGAATTTATTTTGCCAGTGATCTCTGTGCAATGATGCTCTTCAAGAGCTCTCTGAAAAGGGCCATTTGCTTCACAACTGGGCCATAAAACACCCATACCTTGCTAGTCAGACCATTCACTGTGTGTTTCAATCAGCTTTTTGAAGACAGACAATTTATCTGAAATATCCTCAGTTGGTGTGTCAAGTGAAAACAACAAGTCCTTCATTGAATCAAATGTGTTCACTGGCTCAAACATCTGACAGGTACTGCTGCCTGTTAAGAATGATGATGGGGTTGACAGCCCCAAGGCTTTACTGAAGTGAGTGGATTTATCATATTGATATTTTATTTCTAAGCTTTACTGAAGACATTCTGAAAGTAAAGGATTCTCTGGTTATTTACTATTCAAGACTTTCAAAATGTATATGGACCAACTCACTGAAAAGCAACTTTTAATAGGCCAGAAGGAAAATGCAGTTCTGAAAAACTGCTTCCAACATCTGCGGCTTTCCAGGGTCCAGCTCCATCCAAGGAAAATGAACAGAATCATATGAGAGGTACCTGCAATTAATTATGTTACATCTGTTTGTCCCTTTAACTCTATACCACAAAGAGAGAATTCAAGATGGCAGGAGACCTCCATCCACTGGAGAATGGGAAATAAGAAAATCAGATTACATCATTTGAAAAAAGGTAATTGAGAAGTCAGAAGTGTGATTTCAGTAATATGTAAAATGAGACCACTTGATGCACAGGGAATAATATACTAGTTGTATTTGCCCCACCGTATGTATACACCTTTCACTAAGATCAATAGGAATCACATGCACAAATCAAGGGTAGAATATCACATATACTATAGTATTTATTAAACACACAGACACTCCTATTTCTATTTTCATTTCAATTGCAACAATTTAATGGCCTGAGATACACCAAGACAACAAAACGCTGCATTGGGTATTCATAGTGCAAAAGTCTGAATTCCTGTAGTCAATCTTTCATAAATTAAAAGGACAGTCAGTAAACCAATCTTTAAAGCACTACGTTTTACAAGTCCTAAATATCTGGTGTATCAGTTCAAGTCTCTTATTTTTCTTACTAATCCATAGTATAAAAACTATTTGCAGAACAACGTCTCACAGCGTAAACAAAAAACTAAACTATAATTTAAATGTGAGAGGTAGCCCTTGATGGATGCTAGATTGTGCTTAGCCCTGCAAGGAGATGGAGTGGGCAAAAGTGTTAATGGAGTCTAGTATTACCATAAAACTTTCCAAAGGAGCAAAGCAAGGATGGGGCAGTGGACATGTCCCTCCTCTCTATAATAGCAATCGCAGCCATGCCAGTATAGGCATGCGAGAAGGTAGCATTAAAGCCACCAAATTTTCTTGTGATTTTAGTACCTCTAAATCAGAGTTTCTGATAAAGGCTGTTCCCAAATCTCAATTTAGTTTTACAAATCAAATGCTTTCACCCCATTATATATCTCCTACTGTTAACTCTTAAAAGTAGCCTTTCAAAGTTCAATCCAGCCTGTTAGTGTTTTTATGTCAAGATCTGTTTTTTCTTGTCTACGGTTTCTTTTCAAAGACTTTACAAGTGTCTCATGGCAATCATCGCAAAAAAAGCCAGACTGACATGGAGCTTAACAAAGTGATCTACTGAGGATTCATCAGAGTAAAATTGCCCGAACTGTATAAATTAAGAAATGCACTGACGACGTGCCTCTCTCTCCCCATAAAACAAAACGTTATCTTCAGATGCAGAAACCATTTTGAAAGCTTCTGCATCTAGAGAATAAAGCATTCAGAAATGCACAGCATAACCTTTTACAACAACATCTTACAGTACTAATCACATAGAAAGGATAAATACATTTGTGTCACACTACTGTCAAGCCCATTAACCTTATTTAGCCAAACCTCAAAAGCATAGCTGCCAAGTCCCCTCAAATGAATAAGTGAGCTTTTGTTAGAAGGCCATTAGATTCCTCCATGGGGAAAACTGTGGGTTTGCTCTCCTTTCTATATTTACATCATTATAAATAAAAGCAAAATTCCCCTCAGCATTTCAAAATGATCTTCTATTAATAGTGGAACATATTCAATTCTCATTTACACAAATGTAAACCCAGTAAAACTCAGTTGGTTCCGCTGAATGGAGAGGGAGTATTGGCTCTTGGTTTTACATGCAACTCTTCTATATACCAGTGTGCAATGGTATCTGCCTTTTTATTATATTTCAAACTGAAAATTAATATTTAATGTTGAAAGAAACTATGGTGGATGCATGACAGCACGATCATCTGAGATGATCAAAGCTAGAACATTCAGCACTAGATGCACAAAGATGCAACTGCACAACCTATCACCTGAGCTAAAGGAATAACTCCATTAGCTAACAATAAGCAGTAGGCTGTTATAGTCTCTGGTGCCAGTCACTAAAGGGACACATGATCACACACACTAAGCCAATGCATTACACTATCATTCTATATAGTCTTCTGCATTGATGTGCCATTTGTTCAACATGCTTCCATTTTTTATTATTGTTTAGTAGTGTTCTTTCCTAATGTCCAGATCAATGGAAGCACTTAAGAAAATGAACTTCAAGCATGCATTTAAAGTTAGGGATAGGGATGCTTTCCTGAATTGGGGCCTACACTTTAACTGTGCCTCTTACTATATTAATATTATATTTTTATTAATTGCCCAGTACTCTCAATGTTCTCCAGGTCTATTTGAATTTTCTGCTATTATCTAACTCCAATTTTAGTACCATCTGCACATTTTATTGATGCATTACTCATTTAATTTTCCAGCTCAATTATAATGACATTAGACACTACTAGTTCCAATATAAGGAGAGTTTAGTCTGCAGAAACCTACAGTACTTCTGTACTAACAAGTTAGTTTGTACAATATACAAGGTCCTATTTAGAAAGTTTCTAATTGCTGAATTTTTCCATTCCCTGTTTGAGTCTTAATCTTCATAAGAATTTATTTTATATAGTTGAGATCCTTATGTCCAGCCATTTATAGTAGCTTTCAAACACTCACATTTATTGATAGCTTACAAAAGAAAAACAGGACAGTTGAAATACTAACAGAAAGAGTGTTTAATGTAAAAAACTCAGGAATTGCTCGTTAGTGGTAAAACATGACGGTATGAAAGATAGCGCATGCAAGTGTCACCCACCAGCTGAAACTCTACAATGGTCAACGGATTTAGGAAAGCTAATGATATATATGAAATGGTACGTTAGTACACCATCACAGTAAATGAGCAACTTGCAAGTGGGCTATGCTTCTGAATCCTCGCAGTGCTCTGCTGAATCATCCTTTCTAGCAATTAACTTGTTTCTTTTTAAATAACAGGTGTCCCTATTAAGGATATATTGCAAAAGCACTCCTAGTGCTTTTGCAATATATCCTTAATAAATTTAGATTTAACTACTTCTGAAATTAATCCATAAACACAATTTCTAGCATCAGGATATGAAATATATCTGTTTGGATCATTACTCTACTAAACTAAAACTTCAAAAAAACATTTAACTTAGGTATGAGTTGTACAAACCCAATTTAAACAAATTAGGAAAGAAATTCTAATCATATGTTGCACTGGAGTTGAGGACATACAATTTATTACCTCCTAGGAGGCTGCCCTGAAATTTATGGTCTTGCAGGGATTTTTGTTAAATATTCTTTAAACAGCTTAGATGCAAAATGTTAGTATTTACAAATCCTTTGTACACTATTCAGTATTCATAAAAAATAATTAACTATGAAATATTAGTTCTTCTCGGACTAATAGATAACACAATGTAGGAGCCAGATTCATTTTATGATCTAAACTTATTTACTTGAAATTCTTTCCTGTGACTAACATGCAGATATTCAAAATCCTATCACATCTCCTAATTACACATTCTTAATTACTTCTGTCTTAATGGTTGCATAGCTATACTTAACAATGCAATGTAAAGTTGTTTTTTTAAAAAAAAGATGATTTAATTAAATATAACCATCAGTCCAAACTTCCTTGGTCATTCTTTTTATTTTGGATAACATGAGCTAATGAGAACTACTCACTATAACAAATGTTTAATTCTGATTTAGTAATATTTTTCCAGCTCCATTTTATTTAAATGTTTTAATAAGAATTTAACAGCTTGAAAGTTTTTAAGAGAGTAAATATATTTTTCTTTTTTATAGGGTACAGGCATATTGCTAAAATTGTGTGTCTTATGAAAGCCTATGAAAAAGCATTAAAAATGAACTGCTAATTAACTAGATCCAAATCCTGGATTCCTTATTCCTCAATAAGGCAAGTTTTGGCCTGTAACACATTCACTACTGGCTAGTACTAAGGCGATATAGTACATGCATGTGTTTGAAACACAAGTAGCAGAAACACAAACAAACCAAAAACTAAAACCAGATATATACCTTCTCATACAATCCAGCGCCCGGATAAAGAAGTCCTTGTGCAGTTGATGTTCATCCCTCAAGATTGAGCACTGTTCTAGTGTCACTGACATGGATGTCCTGTCTTTGGCACTTTTGCAACAGGTGAAACGGATTCCATTTAGCTTGCGGCAAATCTATAAAACAGACAAATCAAATGATTACTGTTGTGCATCCTATCCACTGTAAAGGATAGCATAAAATGAACTCACATATTTTACAGTTATAGAGAATTTACATCGAGGCTTAACTTTCTCTTTTTTTTTTTTTTTTTTTTGGTTAAAACTAACCCAACTCAAATGGAATTCAATCATTATGCTTCTGCCATGTGATCCTAAGTAGTTTAGTCAATGATCATCAGACAAACTGGAAAAGGAGCCAATAAAGAAAACTATTTTTTCTTTTAATGTCACATGTACTACTGTAATTAATGTTCACCTACACTGCCAAATACCAAATTAACATTAGAAGTATTTCAGGTAAGCTTCATTTCTAAGAATGAAATTCACTCTGGCCTGGAGGACACACGCAAGGTCCTCTGCACCATTTAACCTCCAGGGTGGGGTTGCACCAAGGAGGCTGTTAGAATTGACCCACAGGCCACGTCCAGAAAGATATATCATGTTAGAAAATGTATTAACAAACATGTTTTAACTAACATGATGTTAAATATGATTTTTTTCTTTGTGTAGGCAGGGACAAGTCATGTTTAAAAATGTGTTAGCTGGTCACGATTAATCCTAGGGTCCTTCCTAAGGTTAACCATGACTCACTAACGTGCTTTTATAAACATGACTGTTGCCGTCTACACTAAGAAGAAAATCGTGTTTAACATGATAGTTAAAACTTGTTAATGAACACAATGTCTAAAGATGTATTTTCCCAATGCAGACAAGGCCACAGAGGATTTTTTATACCCAGTGTATGTTGTGGAAGGTGCTCGTGCCAGACCTTCACAGGATGGTACAGATATTGGCAATGGGGCCCTGAGGAGGGACCATGGAATCCATGTTTATTAGACATGTCTGTGTAAACAGTACAGGAGAGGTTGCAGCCTCTATTTTAGCCAATTTCATCCAAATTACATATCTTAAAAACCAAATCTTAAAGCCCTTCATTAGCACAGCAGGTCTATAAATATCTGCCATCTTGGGAAAAATGAGGCAGCTATCTAATAGATTTTAGCAGGGCAAGGTTTGCTCTCAGGCACTGCGCTGGAAAGCGATTGCAGCTGGTGAGTGTTTGAGATCACTGAGCATTTTTGAAATATTCAAGGCTACAATAATAAGTACATAACTCCAGCACATTTGATGCAACAATCCTCTGGCTTTGTGCCTTCAGCCATTTGAAGTGTGTATTAATAGCCTCAGAAAACACAATTTGGAGTGTCTTATGATTCCTTTTTTATTGTATATTTCATTTTTAAGTCTTGTTTTCCGTTTGATTGCTATTAACTGTAATGTATATAGTACCATTAGTTGTGCACCACTTTTTACAACTGGTTATGTATCAGACAAGGGAAAGGATCCCTGTGCAGAGTTGCTAAATACAGGTGAAAGACCTGAGAGGATACAATTAGAATACAAATATTTTTGTGAAGGGCAGCACAGACTGACTTGGAGGTCACAGAAGCACCATTTAATACTCTCAGGTTTATTTTTTGAAGTAAAATTAGAAATTAAATGTGGCCCAACAATCAGGGGTGCTGCTACTAAAAGTGACACTGACCAGGCTGCACTGTGTATTCCTGACCCTTCCGTTATCAATTACTTGCATCGGTGCCCTGGGCTGTCTCAGTTTTTGTTTAAAAATTTTCTGTAGGATTATTAACGAGATCCTGATTAAGCTTTTTAAATTAAAATATGAAACTGAAAAGAGGCCATGATTTGACAGAACAGATGTCGAAGGATGAGAGATTTGAAATAGAACAGGGATAGGGAAAGGGTTAAGAAATATTCAATAGCTAAAAAACCACCATGCCCTACAAAATGTATATTGTCCTTACTCTTAAGTATGAATAATAGTAGTCATTTAAATGACTATAATTACGAATTACCAACCTGTGGAATCTGAGACACTACAGTATTTCTTTATATTCAGAAGAGGAAGTGATTGTAGTGAAACGGATTTCCATTATTGGTAAAAGTTAAAAGGAAAAAAGGCTTTTACTGTCTTTTCCCACTCTCTGTGATGTCCACCTATTTCATTTATAGTTCAGGTGTATGAATGCTTAATATTTTAATGAAGTGATATGGTGAGGAGATACCTGATACCTAGGATTTTGATCCTGCAAACGCTTAGAGTAAGGCAGCTTTTACTCATGAGTAATGGTTTTCAGGATTCTGACCCCGTATTGAAACCATACTTACAAAGCCATTCGTAGTTTTCAACCTTCAAACTGTCCAAGGTGTACACAATGAAAATATGTGAAAAAGACTGAAATATGGAACATGTTTCTTGTCATGACAAAAATTTATCCTGGTTTCTAATTCTAACACCTGTTTAAGGATGATTTCTCCCTTTGTGAATTAAGAAAATCAATTTTTAAAAACAGAAAACCAGAGGGAAAATTCCATCATGTGAAAATCATAGAATATCAGGGTTGGAAAGGACCTCAGGAGGTCATCTAGTCCAACCGCCTGCTCAAAGCAGGACCAATCCCCAACTAAATCATCCCAGCCAGGGCTTTGTCAAGCCTGACTTTAAAAACCTCTAAGGAAGGAGATTCTACCACCTCCCTAGGTAACCCGTTCCAGTGCTTCACCACCCTCCTAGTGAAAAAGTTTTTCCTCATATCCAACCTAAACCTCCCCCACTGCAACTTGAGATCAGTACTCCTTATTCTGTCATCTGCTACCACTGAGAACAGTCTAGATCAGTGTTTCCCAAACTTGGGATGCCGCTTGTTCAGGGAAAGCCCTTGGCGGGCCGGCCTGTTTGTTTGCCTGCTGTGTCTGCAGGTTCGGCAGATCGCAGCTTCCACTGGCTGCGGTTCGCCGCTCCAGGCCAATGGGGGCTGCGGGAAGCGGTGGCCGGTACATCCCTCGGCCCGTGCCACTTCCCGCAGCCCCCATTGGCCTGGAGCGGCGAACCGCAGCCAGTGGGAGCCGCGATCGGCCAAAACTGCGGACGCGGAAGGTAAACAAACCAGCCTGGCCCACCAGGGGCTTTCCCTGAACAAGCAGAGTCTCTTTGGTAGTTGAAAGCAGCTATCAAATCCCCCCCTTATTCTTCTCTTCTGCAGACTAAATAATTCCAGTTCCCTCAGCCTCCCTTCATAAGTCATGTGCTCCAGCCCCCTAATCATTTTTGTTGCCCTCTGCTGGACTTTTTCCAATTTTTCCACATTCTTCTTGTAGCGTGGGGCCCAAAACTGGACACAGTACTTCAGATGAAGCCTCACCAATGCTGAATAGAGGGGAACGATCATGTCCCTCGATCTGCTAGCAATGCTCCTACCTATACAGCCCAAAATGCTGGTCTCCCAACATTATCAGTACCAAAGGATCATCAATAGAATTTGAACCTTTGACCTTCAAATACAGAGCTCTACCACCTGGACTAAGTGAGCAACTATTAACCGCTAAGTGGACCAGCCACTATGAGAGGATATGATCCATACACTCTGGGTAACACAACTGTTTACTACTAGACAGCAGTTGAAGGAGAATCTATCTTACCCTACTGTAGCGTTTCATATTATCACCCATTACTGTAGTATCTGAGCATGTTCTACCTAAAATCAATAGTGAATTCCATAATGGCTTTCTGGCTTTCTTCCCTTTTGGGGTTAAAACCTCTGCTTTTTGCAGGAGGGTGGGTTAGGTTGTATGATTTATTTTTATTAGGCTGTCAAGTGATTACAAAAATTAATCTCAATTAATCGTGCTGTTAAACAATAAAAAAATACCATTTATTTAAATATTTTGGATGATTTTCTACATTTTCAAATATATTGATTTCAGTTACAACACAGAATACAAAGTGCACAGCTCTCACTTTATATTTATTTTTATTACAAATATTTGCACTGTGAAAAGCTAAAGAAATAGTATTTTTCAATTCACCTAATACAAGTACTGTAGTGAAATCTCTTTATCATGAAAGTTGAACTTACAACTGTAGAATTATGTACAAAAAAACCTGCATTCAAAAATAAAACAATGACACAAGATATCACTGAATCCAAGATCTTAACAGGATACTAAAAGGGATTAGACATTTCTATGTATAATGAGAATACCCAAGGTTATATTAGGATAAGAGATAAAATCTCCCACACTTCAGGGCCTACGCCAATTGCTAAATGGAGTTAGGAAGAAAATTCCACTATAAGCAGGTTATTTCATAATTGTGCATTATGGGGGTTCTTGCACTTTCCTCTGAAGCATCTGGATTTAGCCAATGTTGGAAAAAGGATACTGCAGTAGACGGACCTCTAGTCTTATCCATTGTAATTATTTCTGTGTTCACAGAGCATAGAGCATAGTCTGGCTTCATGGGAGACACAACATCTGCCAACATTTGCCATGCAATGGTATCAGAGATAACCAGTTTCTCTCTGCCCCCAATATTTAAAATAAGAAATGTCTGTGGTAACAGTTGGCAAGTGTAGACTTTAAATGTACATTAAATGTAGTCCCATTATAATGAGCAATAATATATTTATTGCAATAATCTCATAAATCCTTTACAGCAAGAAATTGTGACTTCCCAGTACAAAGATGCTAACATACTATGGTATCAACATCAAGAGCTCCAGACTTGTCAATTCCAGGGGGGTAATTTGAAATAGGGAAGTATAAGGGCTATACATTTGAGTGAAGGGCAAACTTTTAAGTGGTTGTAAAGCAGCAAAACACTTTTTTCCTCCTTGAAAATATTTTAAAGATTCACTAAATGGATGACAAAAGAAACCTCTGGAGACATGAAGTGAAAATAAATCCTGTCCTGCTCTTGGTAGATTATTTTAGAGTCCCATGCTGATTTATCTTTTACTTCTTCTGAGAGTCATATTGCATGATAATTGCAGAATTCCTATTGGAAAAGGGCTTACCTTTTTACACACAGTGGATTTACGTTGTAATACATGTTGTTACATTTAGTACCTTACTACAAAATAGCATTAGCAATATATAAAACGGCAACAACTTCATTACTAAAAAGAGTCTTTGTGTGTCATTGGAATCTTGTTCCCACTGTTAATGAAAGATCAAATGGCTTTGCCCTGTATAGTTTGTGTATTTGCAAATGTACAGAAAGGGCTTGCGTTTAGACTACTGTGTGTGCTAAAGGCCAGATTTTCTCCTGGTGTAAACTTCCATAGCTCCATTGAAATCCATGACACTGTGCCTGTTTACACAGGCAGAGAATTTGGTTCAAACCTTTAGATTGCCAAGTTATAAATTACACCCCTTTGGATACCAATACTAAGCACCTCTGATTTCAAAAATCTACACAGTGTGAGGTAAAATCCTGACTTGTGTTTCGCAGCCTGCAAGAGGACCCTCTTGACAGCAACCTTGGAGATATACTCCATGGCCACCCAACCATGCACTTTCCCTCAGAGATGTGTTATGTATCAGGAAATTATGTTGGTGGTAGGGCTGTTCTTCTCCTTGATAGTCATACATGGTGGTCTCTCCCTAAATGAGAGAGAGTTGGAGAGGTAGAAGGGGGATTGAGCAACCCCCAACCTACATAGCTGGCTGACAGCTATAAAAGTGAGCTATCATTTGGGAAAGAGGGGGCCTTTTAAAACACTCCACCCTCTCCCCAACAGGCAATTGAAGGTAGAGAGAATACTGCGGACTTTTAGTCCCTTAGGCCTGTTTTTTCAAGGAGGATCTTTCTGAGATCCCTGCTTTATGAGGCCCCTCTCTCTTGTATACAGATTGCTATTCAGGAATTTACTATGTAGAAGCCCTTCAGTCCCGCCACAGGGGAGATGGAGCAGAATCTCTTCCCTCCGCAGGCTCTACTGATAGCAACGTAAGAGACCTGACACCAGTAACAGCTAGAATAGAGAGGAAATAGTTTGGACCATTGGGTATTAAACAGAGGGGAGCAGCAGTAAGAAGGTATCTTTAGAGTAAGAAAAGGCTTCTCCCTGATTTAATTCCCCAAACACTGGGCAAAGTTTGGCGGGGATATCACCTGGAAGGAAGAAAATTGGAGACATCACACCAGTATTTGGTTATTTCAGCATGAGGCAGGGAGTATATTCAGTACCGAGGAAGTCTGAGGAGGCTCAGTAAGGTTGAGGAGCAGGCTCAGTGCAGACAGAATGTTTGCTTTTTTTTTTTAAAGCACCAAGCCTGTATCAAACCCTATGGAGCATAACGTGAACTGCAAATAGTGATTTTAGATAGCTTGTAACTCTTTGAAACCTGAACAGATTTTCAGTAGCAAAGGACTCCAGGACCCGGTCTGACCTCAGGACAATCTCCCTTCCAAATTTCATGTCCCTGCTGCAAGAGCTCTTCAAAAAATATGGGTGTTTTATTTATTTATGAATTTGTTTTAATCATTAGAGGGTTTTTTTTGTTTGAATTACTTTTATGCTTTGTATTTCCTTAGTTTGTATTTCTTCAAATACCATATCTAGTTGTTTCATGTTCTATCATTGTTTCATGTTCTCTGTGTATATAAAATATCCCCACTGTATTTTCCACTGCGTGCATCCGATGAAGTGAGCTGTAGCTCACGAAAGCTTATGCTCAAATAAATTTGTTAGTCTCTAAGGTGCCACAAGTCCTCCTTTTCTTTTCGCGGATACAGACTAACACGGCTGCTACTCTGAAACATATCTAGTTGATTGGTGTTTTAATCACTGCAGTTGGAATGCCTAACTGCCATGGTGACAGAAGCTACGGGAATGACATATGTGTAATTTACGTAAAGGTGATTTGTAGAGTGCCTATAGCAGTAGCAGCTAGATATTCATTTACAAATTAAAGTACCTTCATTATATAAAACTATGAACAATAGATTTTGCGTATAGAAATATTCAACTAGAGCTAAAGCAAGTAATTATGTTTTGCAACAGGCCCCGAGGCTTGTTAGACTAAAGAATAAAAGTAGGATACTTATGAATAATTGCAGTTTGGTATGCGACAATAATAGATTTATTTTAAATTTGGAAAAAAGATTCACTGTAAAAACAGTAACTGGATACTGAAGGGAATATCTTACATGATTTAACATCCCTACGGGCATGTATTAGTAGGGACCCTATTAGACAGGACCCTGATACTGTAATAAATAGCACTTGGACGGGCCCCTGTGTTTACGTGCTTTACTGATTTCAACAGGGCTCTGCACAGGTTCAATAATCTGCTCAGGCAGAGCCAAGTGAAGGATTGGTGCCCACAAGTACATAGCCTATGGTGTCTTATTAAGTCCCATAAACTGTTCTTTGTAAGTTTCACGAGAAGCAGCTGTCTCAGATGTATACTACTTCTACATGGAAAGCTGCAGGGAACTCTGATAGCTCTCTTGCAGTGCGGGAGGTTGAACTTAGACCACTTTTTTTTTTGAACCGTGACCTGTGGAGGAGCCCTTACTAATGATGATACAACCATAATAATGTAGAGCTGGAAGGGACCTCGAAAGATCATCAAGTCCAGGACCCTGTGCCGAGATAGGTCCAAGTAAACCTACACCATTCCTGACAGGTGTTCGTCCAATCTGTTCTTAAAAACCTCCAATAATGGGGATTCTACAACTTCCATTAGAAGCTTACTCCAGAATTTAACCACACTTATAGTTCGAAAATTTTTCCTACTATCTAACCTAAATATCCCTTGCTGCAGATTAAGCCCATTACTTCTTGTCCTACCTTCAGTGAACATGGAGAAAAATTGATCACCTTCCTCTTTATAACAGCCCTTAATATATCTGAAGACTTATCAGGTCCCCCCTCCATCTTCTTTTCTCAAGACTAAACAAATCCAGCTTTTTTAACCTTTCCTCAAAGGTGAGGTTTTCTAAACATTTTATCATGTTTTATTCTCCCAGTAGTCAATCTGAGTCCACATCAGTGCTGAGGAGAGCATGACAATTGCCTCCTATGTTTTACCTATGACACTCCTGTTAATACACCCCAGAAAGATAAGCCTTTTTCATCATATTGTTGACTCATTCAATTTGTGATTCACTATAACCCCAGATCCTTTCAGAAGGACTACCACCTAGCCAGTTACTTTGTAGTTGTTCATTTGAACTCGTCTTTATTGAATTTCATCTTGTTGATTTCAGACCAATTCTCTAATTTGTCAAGGTCATTTTGAATTCTAATCCTGTTCTCCAAAGTGCTTGCAACCCCTCCCAGCGTGGTGTCATCTGCAAATTTTATGAGCATACTCTCCATTATTCAAGTCATTAATGAAAATATTGAATAGTACTGGATGCACAACAGATCCTTGTGCGACCCCACTGGATATGTCCTGCCAGTTTGATAACGAACCTTTGATAACTACTTTTTGAGTAAGTTTTGCGCCCACCTTATAATAATTTTATCTAGACCACATTTCCTAGTTTGCTTATGAGAATGTCACGTGAGACTGTCAAACCCCTTGCTAAAATCAAGATATATGAAGTCTACTGCTTCCCTTCTATCCACTAGACCAGTAATCCCTGTCAAACAAGGAAATTAGATTTCGCATGGTTTGTTTTTGACAAATACATGCTGGCTATTCCTTATAACCCAATTATCCTCTAGATACTTACAAACTGATTATTTAATAATTTGTTCCAGTATCTTTCCAGGTATCTATAATTCCTGGGTCCAATTTGTTCCCCTTTTTAAAGATAGGTACTATGATTGTCCTCCTCCAGTCCTCTGGAACTTCACCCTTCCTCCATGAGTTCTCTGTACCATGAATCTGTGATGATCTAGATGATCTACAGCATGAAAAATGTTAAGAATCAAGAAGCAGAGGATTCAGGTATTGGGAGGGGAGATGGATCCATGAGAGGGTCACTTTTTTACAATAGCTCAGCAGATGAAAATGATAGAAAACCACTGGTCTAGAAATATGTAGGTACTTCTATGACCCAAATCACTGTATTTTCTGAGTGCGTCCTTAAAAATTCCCTTGCAGCCCTCATATCAGCAAGTAATGGAAAATTAGTACACCATATATGAAAGTAATTGGAACAAAGCAGCTTACCGTTGCAGCCACCCACATGATTTCTACATTCTTTCTTTTTTTGGCCTGGATATTTTGGTGGAGATTTTCTAGTAATCCCTTTAGGTCATTCTGTTCTTGAAAATGTGGTAGCCCTGAAAAGAAATAAACAGTCAGTGACAATGGTTATGCTGACTTAAAGATTTCCTCACTAAAGAAAAGCTCCAACATTTAGAGTCTCATTTTGGATTCATGAGGATTTTGATAGAAAGTAGCAACTAACTATTTAATGAATAAGAAAAAAATATTTTCCCTGTAAACAGAAGGCTTTACTTTATATAGGTCATATTCTGAGAGCTGCTGAAAGTCCTCAACTTCCATCTTATCAACAACTCAGCACCTTGCAGGATTTGGCCTAGTTCTAGATTCTAGTTGTCAGTTTAAAATAGAACACAGAAAGGCTCTGGAAGTGAATGGAGAACTGTCTGAGAGGGTCTGGTTGTGTATTCCTTGCGCATCCAGATTTCCCACTGAAGACAAGTCAATGGGAAATATAAGTCACTAAGCAATCCAGGACTTGGTACTTGAATTTATTCTAGGGCTTCAAGGGCACAGACATAGCACATTACTTTTTTGATGTTACCTCTTTCCAAATTAGTACTGAAAATTATTAGACACAAGTTCTGTCAGTTTTTCTGGATTACTTCCTCTTACAGACGTGAACTAAAAGTGATTTATCAACTGTTAACATTTAAAAAAACATAACAATATCTTAGACCCATAGGAAGTGGTATGAAAACAATTCTATCCGGGTGCCTTTCTTTCCTTCAAGTTGACAAACTGAGTAATTTTGCCTCAGTAAAACCAGGCAGGGGGATCCTCCCACTACTAAAACCAAATCCTTCTGAAATAGAGAGATCCAAGATTTATTTCCAAATCAGACAGTCAAAACTAAAAAGAATATTACAATGCAGATCAGATAGCCATTCCCCTAACCTGATCATAGGCAGAATGACAACTGTTTGATTTACAAACTTTTATTTTCTATCTCGAATGAAGGTGATAGTTTCTCTCACTCATGATATGTAGTTGAGAAGTAATTTTAAAAATACACAAAAAGAAATATGTTAAAAAGCTCTCTGAATTGCCTGATCCACATGCAATATTGCCGTGCAAAAAGAACACAGAAGAAATAATACAGAACACTTTAAAAACTGGCTTTGTAATTCATTTTTGTAATTGTGTTATTGAAGATTATCTTACCTGCCTATATAAATATATATTATCTTATGTGCACATTGTGTCTACTTTTTAAAAAACACACAGCATACATACAGTGAATATGCAGAAAAGAGTTTCTAGATATTTTGAAGCTTTATCACACTACCATTAAGAAAATATATAAGTGCATCATAATATGGTCTTTCCCCAGTACATCCTAGCAAATCCTTAATTTGGGGCAGACACGCATTTTACCATGGGTAAATATTCTTTTAATGAACTGTATTGCTAAAATAACTCATGCCTTGGCTGGATGTGAAAGACTGTTCAAATCCTTAAATCATATAACAGTATTAAACTGTCAAATTATTTTTGTGGATTATAAAGAAATATGTCCTACAATTACTGTATCCTATCAAAGGGGTTGTACTTTGGAGAATGCATGCTCTGCAGATGTGATATGACACCAAAGCAGAAGTTCTTGATTTTCATGTGGTTCCAGAATGCTTTGCATGCAGCTCTCTTCTCAGGCTGGAGACGATCATCCCCAGCTTCCTGACATGGGTGTGGCTGTTGCCCAAATATCAAAATGGCAATTTAAAACAACAGAGGCATGGATTAATCTACATTTATGCTAGTAGCCTCTTAGGGTGAGTCCTAAACAATCATTCTTACCATATATTGTTACCTTTGTGTATGTTTTATTAAATTTACTTTTCAATAAGCATGCTACATTTTCATACTCTTCATATGTTCAGTTCTTCTGGGATATTGTAAAAGTGGTACTGTATTTTGGATGAATCGGGAGGATTATACAGAACTTTATTTGTATGCATTTTCAGTAGGAAACTATCCCAAAACACTTCACTATTATGTATGGTTTAATAGGAGTAGAGAGTCAAAGGGAATGAGAAATGAAGATGAATGGGCAAGTGAAAACTGTTTTCATCTGTGGTTTGAAAGAAGATGGAAAGTCAATGAAGCAAGAGGTATAGAATGGCGGCACCAGATGGCAAAAACTACGGAGGAATAAGTTTGCTAACCAAAGGTGGTGAGAAAGTAGAGAGGCACACAGAGGAGGCCAGATGAGCAGAGAGAGTGGGGACGAGAGAGACTAATAATGTGTGCTACAGTAGCTGCACAGAAAAGAAGTTTTAAAAAGAAGTTTGAAAGGAATCCAGAAATGAAAGGGCCGTCAGCTTGGTAAAAATGTCTATCTCCAGTTACGAATTCCATTTGGTTTTAAGAATGTTGCAACTGTCATTGTAAATTAGACTATCCACTTTGTAGCAGGGACTTGGCACACAGGAAGAAAACTCAGCCCGGAAAGGTCTGACAAATCAAGGGACAATCAGTACAGAATGGATCTCACCTGCTTGAACAATAGGCTCCTGCCAGCAGGGACTCTGCCTTTGAATGGGCTCTCTCTTCACAGAAATCTGTTTCAGGGAAAAGACCCTGGAGAGTGTGCCTGAGTGACCCAGTGGTAGGAACAGTGATCAGTCACAACTCAGCCCCATGATGATTAGCAGCAGGTGGGATTCAGCGCTCAGATCCTCTCACAGCAGAGTGCTATCTCTTCAGAGAGCAGGACTGGGCCAGGCTGTGACCGTGTAATGTGGATCTTTGTACAACATGTTTAAAATGGTGGAGTCTGAAGAGCTGGGATTTGGAGAGGCCACCGGGAAAACCAATAGTGAAGACAAGAGGAGAATTAGTAGTATAACAGACTGGGACTCAAATCAATGGCATACCTGGGCAATTTTGCAGAGGTGGAGATGGGCAGATCTACACATGAATGATGTGTAGAAGAATAGATAATGGTCAATGGTAAGCTCCACTTAGTCAAGAGAGGGATGTCTGTCTGTAAAACATTTAACTGAAGGCAGTTGAAATGAAGCTGAAAATTTACTTTGGGCTTATCTTCACGGTGAACTGCATCACAGCAAGCCAGGATGTGAATCTACAGTGCACCAGCTTGCGATGCAGTAACTCACCATGTGAACACTGCTACAGTACAGCAAAATCCCTGGAGTGCAGCTGAGCACTTACCCCTTAAAGCGTACTAAGCTAAAGCTCACAAAGTGTGCAGTAAAAGTGCTCATACAGGGAGTAACTGCAGTGTAGTTAGTGCGCTGTAAATTCAGACCTTATCTTGCTGAGCACTAACTTCCCTGTATAGACAAGCCTCAAGTCAAGAGAGCAGAGAGGGTGAATGGAGATGAACTATTAAAGATGTTGAATGATATATATACAGTTGAGTAACAGCATTATGGTAAACATAGTTAAAAGGTGGAGAGAAAATAACAAAGGGAAGAAAGTAAATAAAAAAGACAAGAAGAACAAGAACAAAACACTTTGAATCTCCATAGAACAAGGGCCCTTGGCTCGCCAGAAATGGAGAAACTGCAATAAGACAAGTACAAGTACATCAGCAGAAATGTGCAGTGAGGCTAGATAAGCATAGTTCTTGAAGGGAACCAGAGATGCCTGCATAGATTTGGAGGTAGTCCAGGAAGATGGAGTGGCACAGTGTGAATGACTACAATAAGATCAAGGAGACTGAAAAGACAGCAGCAACAGTAAAAATGAGGTGAAAGGAGGAAGACATATGGGAGAACAGTTACAAATTATTACCAGAATGAATCCCAGAATGAAACAGATCACAGTAGCATTTTATAAAAAAAACAGATAAAGTAGAAGTAGATTTGGGGAGATTGTTGACATGGGTAAAGGAGGAAAAAGTTGTTGACGGTGATAGGATATGTATGGAAGACAGGAATCAGGGGAGTAATGGTTGGTGTGAGATAACCAGTGGTGAGCTGGAGTCGGTTTGCACCGGTTCGCTGGAACCGGTTGTTAAATTTAGAAGCCCTTTTAGAACCGGTTGTCCCGAGAGGGCTTCTAAACTTAACAACCGGCCAAAAGTGACGCCATAGGCGTCAACTCCATGGGTGCTCTGGGGCTGAAGCACCCACGGGGAAAATTTGGTGGGTGGAGAGCACCCACCGGCAGCTCACCGCCTGGCCCCAGCTCACCTCACATCTGCTCCATCTCCTCCCCTGAACACACCACCCCGCTCTGCTTCTCTGCCCCCCCGCTCCGTTTCCCACGAATCAGCTGTTCACGTGGGAAGCCTGGGAGGGCTGAGAAGCAAGCGGTGGCTTCGTGCTCAGGCCCAGGGAGGCGGAGTGGAGGTGATCTGGGGCAGGGGGACGCGAGGAGGGCCACCCGCGGCGCAGCAGGTAACCCGGGGGGTGCACAGGGGAACCGCTCCCCGCCCCAGCTCACCTCCACCTCCCTGGGCCTGAGCACCAAGCGCCGCCTGCTTCTCAGCCATCCCAGGCTTCCCGCGCAAATAGCTGATTTGCAGGAAGCCAGGGTGTGTGTGTGGGGGGTGGGCGGAGAAGCAGAGCGGGGCAGCGCGTTCAGGGGAGGAGGCGGAGGTGAGCTGGGGCCGGGCACAGGGCGAGGCGGAAAGCTGTTGGTGGGTGCTCTCCACCAAATTTTCCCCATGAGTGCTCCAGCCCTGGAGCACCCCCAGAGTCGGTGCCTAAGGCACCACTTTTGATGTGATCAGCTAGGGGAGCGTCGGCTCCCCCTGCTCCCCACCTAGTTATGCTACCCTGCCCCTAGGAGCCAGAGGGACCTGCCGGATGCTTCCTGGGAGCTGCCCCAAGTAAGCACCGCTGGGACTCCCCATCTCGCTCCCTGGCAGGTCCCTCTGGCTCTTAGGGGCGGGGCAGGCCCACAAGACCCTCCTGCCTGGTTCTGGGGGCAGTCAGGGGACAGGGGAGGGAGGTGGATGGGGCAGGGGCCCCGGGGGGGTGGGGGGTTCAAGGAACGCGGAGGGTTGTATGAGGCAGGAGTCCCGGAGGGCGGGGGCGGAGTCCCGGGGGGCAGAGGCGGGCCACGACCCCCTCGTGGGGTGAGGAGGGAACCGGTTGTTAAGATTTTGGCGGCTCATCACTGGAGATAATCACTGCACATTATGCACATCACAGGGTACTTATAATACTTCAAGAGCTCCAATCTTTAATAAGTAATGTAAGATGAAATATATATATATATATATATTTTTTTAAACAAATTCTGGAAGGAAAAACTTTCCAGAACATAACTCTCTGTTGTGGAGATTAATAAGTGTAAGACCAGAAAACAGCGAAAAAGAATGAAGATTTTCCATCCCTTTTAAATTACTAACATGGCGTATAAATAACCACTTCAGGGTCAGCCTCAAAGGTGGGTACCCAGGTGATGAAAACTAGGGGTTGCCATTTGCATGAAAAAAATTTTTTTTAGTTAGTTAGGTCCAAGGGGGGTAGTAGGTGATCTGTTTTAGCAATGTGCATGTGTTTTTTCAGAAAAAAAGATGTTTTCAAAGAGAGAGAGTTGTAAAAACATGGTTTTGGTACCATTTACTATATCCTTTCATGGAAAGGCAGAACATTTTAGTACTGACAACTGTACAGGCTTAGAGAGGAAAACAACAAAAAATAACTATTTAGATTATAAGCTTCTTGGTGACTGACTCTTAGGATTACCTATTTACCACATTGGTCTGCAATTTATCACATGAATATCACCACCACAGGTGTGGTATAAATATACATATTCATAATCGTATATATATATACAGAAGCTGCTTTTGTTCAGTGGTAATCAAATGAAATAGAAGTATTCTACATTATGTCATACATTCAGTGCGCGGACAAATATTATAAAGCAACAATATGAATTAATTCTGTGTCCAGAAAGAATAATAAACTCTCAAAATCCCACCATCTTTCCTACAGAGCTGACACCTACCATCATCTCACCCCGATACTCACCCAGCCCCCTAGAAAAAAGCCAGAGAACACTTCAGCCTTGCAGATTGACTTGAAGGTCAACAGAATAAAATTGACTAACCAAGGCAGAAAGCAAATTCCACTATTCGATGACTCTTCATTGAAATCCCCTTGCCTTCAGCCCGTGGCAGTGAAACCAACTGCCTCTGACAATCCCAAATGCAGTAATAGGCAATTTTGGAGGTAACTGGGACCCAACTCATTTTATGCCCTATATGTTAAAAATAACACCTTAAATAACTCCGGGACACAAAATAAAAGCAAATCACAGAATAAAGGTGTTATATGCTTCCTGCAAGAAATATTTATTAGCCCAGAGGCTGCTGTAGTCTGCAGCAGAAATTTATGAGAAATAGACACATGATAACAATAATACACACTTATACTTTTCATCTATAGATCTCAAAGCCCTTTACAAAGGCGCATAAACATGGCCACCCACATTTTACAGATGGAAAAAGTGAGACACAGAGATGGTAAGTGACCTGACCAAGCTCGAGATGACAAAAAGTACGGATTATCATGATAAGGTCTGCATCACAAAGAAAAAGCCAGACATAAATGACAGATCCTAAACCAAGCCCTGATCCTTGTAACCCAGATCACACTAGATGAGTCAGATGAAATAGAAACATATTTTAGGATTATACATAGACAAGAAAGAAGAGAGACAAATTATTGAGGATGGTGCAAGTGTGTGAAAGTAATGTTTTGAAATTGAGCAAAGAAAAATGTAGGGTGAATATCACTAAAAACCCACCATACTCCTAATGGTGAGATCTTTAGATTGTGGAATAATTTCCCAAAGATGTGGTGGAAGCCCCATTGCTGAAGTTATTTAAAAATAGATACATTAGACAAAGCACTTGAGAACATAACCCAGCCTTGGCAGGACTAGATGACCTAATGGGTCTTTTCAGTGTTTTGAGTTCAGCAATTAAAGTAATAAAACAGTATTCCATCTACATATAGGGGCTAATCCAATATCCACTGAAGTCCATGAAAATCTTTCTGTTGACTTAATTGGACATTACAATGGGACCCATTGATAGGCTCTATATCTGCAATTCACTCCTTAGTTTTGTACATCGTTACGTATTCGGAAATGAATAAAAAGTTGAGTGAATGACTGGAGCTAATTGACTCAAACTTCTGAGAGGTATTTGAGCACGAATACCATAGGTGTCTAGTTACCTCTACTTATGTTACTATAAACGTTATGTTAATAAATATGCAAAACATGATATTTACCCCATTGTTACTGTTTCACCTTTCTACTACGGCCTGGATCTGGCAACTTGTGCCATGCAGATGGACCCCTATTGACTTCAGTGGTGCCCCATGTAGTCACAGGGGTCCACCTACTTGGAATAAATGCAGGATTGAGGTCTAAACGTAAAGAAGCTGCATATTAACACTTTTAAAGTTTCAGCATTACAAGCTGCCGTGGTCTATCACCTGTAACTCTTGTTAAAATCAGTTTGAATGCTACATTATTAATTTTATACTTACAATCAGGAGGCATTTTTTCAGTAAACAACTTGTAATATTCTTTAAGAAGTTCAAAATTTTCCTGGTTAACACTTTCTTGCAAAGTGGTATCTCCAAACCTAAAACAGCAAAGGACAGTGCTGGAAATAAAAATAAAACAAATTCTATAAACAACATCCCTCCCCCCCGCACTCTACCCCCTTCTCTAAAACCAAGAAACAAAACACATACCTAACTCAGCCGCAGCTATGGCTTCCTTATGTAAATAGAGAACTGTTTTTTCCCCTATTTGTTTTAATAGATTTATACAACAGAAAATAACTAACCTCAAATACACATTATACCATTAACAAATACTAGTTCAAACCACCCCTGAACACAAGCTAACAGCGAAAAACACAAGCTAACAGACAAAAATCCCTACTTTCATCTCATGACTATTCATTAAGTCCCAAATCCTGCTTCCCTGTAGACAGCCAGAGTAAATGCGCTTTGTGCCAGGATTTGCTGTGGAAGACTGAATGCCAGCGTGCCTTTCTACAGACACCACCAACTTTTGCATCTCATTCACTTTTCATGCTAATAATGCCTTTGCTTCAGCTGAAGTCAGCAGCTGAAATTGATCTCAGGCAAGACAGAGGTGATGTCAGCAGGAAAACATTTTGAACACCTAGCCACCACCACAGCAGCACCCTGTACTGAGGTCGTCTGCTGCAAATAATCAAGGTTCATATCCTTGGGTCCTTCTGGACTCCTCTCCTTGCTCCTGAACAGTCAGACTCAGCTTTCAGGGATTCCTTCTTGCATCAGCAACTAGCCAGTAAGCTATGTCCTTTGCGGTTAGATAGTGGCCTAACCACTGTGACCCACACCTTTGTGACCTCCAGGCCGGATTACTGCAACTGCGTTTAGGTGAAGCTGAAGTGCACACACTTTAAAAAAAGAAAAGGAGTACTTGTGGCACCTTAGAGACTAACCAATTTATTTGAACATAAGCTTTCGTGAGCTACATCTCACTTCATCGGATGCATACTGTGGAAACTGCAGAAGACATTATATACACAGAGACCATGAAACAATGCCTCCTCCCACCCCACTCTCCTGCTGGTAATAGCTTATCTAAAGTGATCACTCTCCTTACAATGTGTATGATAATCAAGTTGGGCCATTTCCAGCACAAATCCAGGTTTTCTCACCCCCCCCCCCACACACAAACTCACTCTCCTGCTGGTAATAGCTCATCCAAAGTGACCACTCTCCCTACAATGTGCATGATAATCAAGGTGGGCCATTTCCAGCACAAATCCAGGTTTTCTCACCACCACCCCCACACAAACTCACTCTCCTGCTGGTAATAGCTCATCCAAACTGACCACTCTCCTTACAATGTGTATGATAATCAAGGTGGGCCATTTCCAGCATAAATACAAGTTTAACCAGAACGTCTGGGGGGGGGGGGTAGGAAAAACCAAGGGGAAATAGGCTACCTTGCATAATGACTTAGCCACTCCCAGTCTCTATTTAAGCCTAAATTAATAGTATCCAATTTGTAAATGAATTCCAATTCAGCAGTTTCTCGCTGGAGTCTGGATTTGAAGTTTTTTTGTTGTAAGATAGCGACCTTCATGTCTGTAATTGCGTGACCAGAGAGATTGAAGTGTTTTCCGACTGGTTTATGGATGTTATAATTCTTGACATCTGATTTGTGTCCATTTATTCTTTTACGTAGAGACTGTCCAGTTTGACCAATGTACATGGCAGAGAGGCATTGCTGGCACATGATGGCATATATCACATTGGTGGACGTGCAGGTGAACGAGCCTCTGATAGTGTGGCTGATGTTATTAGGCCCTGTGATGGTGTCCCCTGAATAGATATGTGGGCACGGTTGACAACGGGCTTTGTTGCAAGGATAGGTTCCTGGGTTAGCGGTTCTGTTGTGTGGTATGTGGTTGTTGGTGAGTATTTGCTTCAGGTTGGGGGGCTGTCTGTAGGCAAGGACTGGCCTGTCTCCCAAGATTTGTGAAAGTGTTGGGTCATCCTTCAGGATAGGTTGTAGATCCTTAATAATGCGTTGGAGGGGTTTTAGTTGGGGGCTGAAGGTGACGGCTAGTGGCGTTCTGTTATTTTCTTTGTTAGGCCTGTCCTGTAGTAGGTGACTTCTGGGAACTCTTCTGGCTCTATCAATCTGTTTCTTCACTTCCGCAGGTGGGTACTGTAGTTGTAAGAATGCTTGATAGAGATCTTGTAGGTGTCTGTCTCTGTCTGAGGGGTTGGAGCAAATGCGGTTGTATCGCAGAGCTTGGCTGTAGATGATGGATCGTGTGGTGTGGTCAGGGTGAAAGCTGGAGGCATGTAGGTACGAATAGCGGTCAGTAGGTTTCCGGTATAGGGTGGTGTTTATGTGACCATTGTTTATTAGCACTGTAGTGTCCAGGAAGTGGATCTTTTGTGTGGACTGGACCAGGCTGAGGTTGATGGTGGGATGGAAATTGTTGAAATCATGGTGGAATTCCTCAAGGGCTTCTTTTCCATGGGTCCAGATTATGAAGATGTCATCAATATAGTGCAAGTAGAGTAGGGGCGTTAGGGGACGAGAGCTGAGGAAGCGGTGTTCTAAATCAGCCATAAAAATGTCGGCATACTGTGGGGCCATGCGGTACCCATAGCAGTGCCGCTGATCTGAAGGTATACATTGTCCCCAAATGTAAAATAGTTATGGGTAAGGACAAAGTCACAAAGTTCAGCCACCAGGTCAGCCGTGACATTAATCGTGGATAGTGTTCTTGACGGCTTGTAGTCCATCTTTGTGTGGAATGTTGGTGTAGAGGGCTTCTACATTCATAATGGCCAGGATGGTGTTATCAGGAAGATCACCGATGGATTGTAGTTTCCTCAGGAAGTCAGTGGTGTCTCGAAGGTAGCTGGGAGTGCTGGTAGCGTAGGGCCTGAGGAGGGAGTCTACATAGCCAGACAATCCTGCTGTCAGGGTGCCAATGCCTGAGGTGATGGGGTGCCCAGGATTTCCAGGTTTATGGATCTTGGATAGTAGATAGAATATCCCAGGTCAGGGTTCCAGGGGTGTGTCTGTGCGGATTTGATCTTGTGCTTTTTCAGGAAGTTTCTTGAGCAAATGCTGTAGTTGCTTTTGGTAACTCTCAGTGGGATCATAGGGTAATGGCTTGTAGAAAGTGGTGTTGGAGAGCTGCCGAGCAGCCTCTTGTTCATATTCCGACCTATTCATGATGACAACAGCACCTCCTTTGTCAGCCTTTTTGATTATGATGTCAGAGTTGTTTCTGAGGCTGTGGATAGCATTGTGTTCCACACGGCTGAGGTTATGGGGCAAGTGATGCTGCTTTTCCACAATTTCAGCCCCTGCACGTCGGCGGAAGCACTCTATGTAGAAGTCCAGTCTGCTGTTTCGACCTTCAGGAGGAGTCCACCTAGAATCCTTCTTTTTGTAATGTTGGTAGGGAGGCCTCTGTGGATAAGTATGTTGTTCAGAGGTATTTTGGAAATATTCCTTGAGTCGGAGACGTCGAAAATAGGATTCTAGGTCACCACAGAACTGTATCATGTTCGTGGGGGTGGAGGGGCAGAAGGAGAGGCCCCGAGATAGGACAGCTGCTTCTGCTGGGCTGAGAGTATAGTTGGATAGGTTAACAATATTGCTGGGTGGGTTGAGGGAACCATTGCTGTGGCCCCTTGTAGCATGTAGTAGTTTAGAAAGTTTAGTGTCCTTTTTAAAAAGGCTTTAAAAAGGCTTCAGTTGTTCCACTATGCTGCAGCTCACTTTTTCAGCAACAGAGGTTGCTGGGAATGTATCACCCAAATGCTCACTAGTCTGACTCCTCACAGGACACCCAGTCAAATTCAGGATGTCTGTGCTCATCTCTAAGGCTCTCCATGGCATTGGTGCAAGCTCCCTAAGAGAATTCTCTCTAAGACTATGATTTTCCATGACAATTAGATTTCACAGAAGATACTGTCCACACCTTTAGCGTGAAATGCTGAGAATGAAGAGTGTTCTTGGCAGCGGGCTCAAAACTATGGAACACTCTTTTGGAGAGCTGAGACTAGCTTCAGAGGTTACTGCCTCCAGAGTGACATGTAACTTTACTTCTTCAAGTCCAGCTTTCCCATAAACACCAAAGCAAAACGGAAAAGACAACAGAAGAACAAAGGGAGGGGCAATGAGAGCAGGAATGACATGGAGAGGGGAGAGAGAGAGGGAGATGAAGAAGTGGAAGAAAAGGAAGAAAAAATTCTAGTGATCCACCAGGAAGGAGAAAGGAAATCAGAAGGTCTTTACTGTGTTGTGATAGTCTGCAGAAGGTGTCCAAGTATTGTGGTGATAAGTGTGGTACAAAGATCCTGTTACGAGAGACCTGGATTTGACATAACCCACAGGTATCTTGTGCTTAGCCACCATAAGCTGGAAGTGAGGACACCACGTAGTGAGAAAGAATTTGGCCTTGCTTAGGCAGACAAAAACATCTGCACAGCCTCAGTGTTACTAACAAGGATAGCTGATCTTAGTCTGGGTGCCTGTGTCTCTATGTTTCTTGCTAGAGTTGCTTTACTGATAAGTAGAAATTATGAGTTCATTGCTGTTGCTAGGGAAACAGTCAGCCAATTATAACTTATTTGGAGATATGCTTTTGTCATAAATATAAAGCGAAGGGTAATCACCTTTAAAATCCCTCCTGGCCAGAGGAAAAATCCTTTCACCTGTAAAGGGTTAAGAAGCTAAAGGTAACCTCGCTGGCACCTGACCAAAATGACCAATGAGGAGACAAGATACTTTCAAAAGCTGGGAGGAGGGAGAAAAACAAAGGGTCTTTGTCTGTCTGTGTGATGCTTTTGCCAGGGACAGAACAGGTATGGAGTCTTAGAATTTAGTAAGTAATCTAGCTAGATATGTGTTAGATTATGATTTCTTTAAATGGCTGAGAAAATAGCTGTGCTGCATAGAATGACTATTCCTGTCTGTGTGTCTTTTTTGTTACTTAAGGTTTTGCCTATAGGGCTTCTCTGTGTTTTGAATCTAATTACCCTGTAAGGTATTTACCATCCTGATTTTACAGAGGTGATTCTTTTTTACTGTTTCTTCTATTAAAGTGTTTCTTTTCAAGAACTGAATGCTTTTTTCATTGTTCTAAGATCCAAGGGTTTGGGTCTGTGGTCACCTATGCAAATTGGTAAGGATTTTTACCAAACCTTCCCCAGGAAGTGGGGTGCAAGGGTTGGGAGGATTTTGGGGGGAAAGACGTTTCCAAACGACGCTTTCCTAATAAAAATAAACCCAGATAAAGTTTGGTGGTGCCAGTGGAAGTCCAAGGGCAAAGGGTAAAATAGTTTGTACCTTGGAGAAGTTTTAACCTAAGCTGGTAAAAGTGAGCTTAGGAGGTTTTCATGCAGGTCCCCACATCTGTACCCTAGAGTTCAGAGTGGGGAAGGAACCTTGACAGCTTTGTTTTTAATTACTTATAAAAAAGAAGATTAGTTAGAAAGTGTACTTTGGAGAAGTGTGGATTTTCTATGAGCAAGAAGACACTGACAATCTCCACAGCAGCTAGGAGGAAGGCAAGTTTTTGGAAAGCGCAGGGGACAATTTCCTGGTGCAAGTGCTAGACGAGCCAACTAGGGGGGGAGCTTTTCTTGACCTGCTGCTCACAAACAGGGAAGAATTAGTGGGGGAAGCAAAAGTGGATGGGAATCTGGGAGGCAGTGACCATGAGTTGGTTGAGTTCAGGATCCTGACACAGGGAAGAAAGGTAAGCAGCAGGATATGGACCCTGGACTTCAGAAAAGCAGACTTCGACTCCCTCAGGGAGCGGATGGGTAGGATCCCCTGGGGGACTAACATGAAGGGGAAAGGAGTCCAGGAGAGCTGGCTGTATTTCAAGGAATCCCTGTTGAGGTTACAGGGACAAACCATCCCGATGAGTCGAAAGAATAGTAAATATGGCAGGCGACCAGCTTGGCTTAACGGTGAAATCCTAGCGGATCTTAAACATAAAAAAGAAGCTTACAAGAAGTGGAAGGTTGGACATATGACCAGGGAAGAGTATAAAAATATTGCTCGGGCATGTAGGAATGAAATCAGGAGGGCCAAATCGCACCTGGAGCTGCAGCTAGCAAGAGATGTCAAGAGTAACAAGAAGGGTTTCTTCAGGTATGTTGGCAACAAGAAGAAAGCCAAGGAAAGTGTGGGCCCCTTACTGAATGAGGGAGGCAACCTAGTGACAGAGGATGTGGAAAAAGCTAATGTGCTCAATGCTTTTTTTGCCTCTGTCTTCACTAACAAGGACAGCTCCCAGACTGCTGCGCTGGGCATCGCAACATGGGGAGTAGATGGCCAGCCCTCTGTGGAGAAAGAGGTGGTTAGGGACTATTTAGAAAAGCTGGACGTGCACAAGTCCATGGGGCCGGACGAGTTGCATCCGAGAGTGCTAAAGGAATTGGCGGATGTGATTGCAGAGCCATTGGCCATTATCTCTGAAAACTCGTGGCGAACGGGGGAAGTCCCAGATGACTGGAAAAAGGCTAATGTAGTGCCAATCTTTAAAAAAGGGAAGAAGGAGGATCCTGGGAACTACAGGCCAGTCAGCCTCACCTCAGTCCCCGGAAAAATCATGGAGCAGGTCCTCAAGGAATCAATCCTGAAGCACTTACACGAGAGGAAAGTGATCAGGAACAGTCAGATGGATTCACCAAGGGTAGGTCATGCCTGACTAATCTAATCGCCTTCTATGATGAGATTACTGGTTCTGTGGATGAAGGGAAAGCAGTGGATGTATTGTTTCTAGACTTTAGCAAAGCTTTTGACACGGTCTCCCACAGTATTCTTGTCAGCAAGTTAAAGAAGTATGGGCTGGATGAATGCACTATAAGGTGGGTAGAAAGTTGGCTAGATTGTCGGGCTCAACGGGTAGTGATCAATGGCTCCATGTCTAGTTGGCAGCCGGTGTCAAGTGGAGTGCCCCAGGGGTCGGTCCTGGGGCCGGTTTTGTTCAATATCTTCATAAATGATCTGGAGGATGGTGTGGATTGCACTCTCAGCAAATTTGCGGATGATACTAAACTGGGAGGAGTGGTAGATACGCTGGAGGGCAGGGATAGGATACAGAGGGACCTAGACAAATTGGAGGATTGGGCCAAAAGAAACCTGATGAGGTTCAATAAGGATAAGTGCAGGGTCCTGCACTTAGGACGGAAGAACCCAATGCACAGCTACAGACTAGGGACCGAATGGCTAGGCAGCAGTTCTGCAGAAAAGGACCTAGGGGTTACAGTGGACGAGAAGCTGGACATGAGTCAGCAGTGTGCCCTTGTTGCCAAGAAGGCCAATGGCATTTTGGGATGTATAAGTAGGGGCATAGCAAGCAGATCGAGGGACGTGATCGTTCCCCTCTATTCGACATTGGTGAGGCCTCATCTGGAGTACTGTGTCCAGTTTTGGGCCCCACACTACAAGAAGGATGTGGAAAAATTGGAGAGAGTCCAGCGAAGGGCAACAAAAATGATTAGGGGTCTGGAACACATGACTTATGAGGAGAGGCTGACGGAACTGGGATTGTTTAGTCTGCAGAAGAGAAGAATGAGGCTGGATTTGATAGCTGCTTTCAACTACCTGAGAGGTGGTTCCAAAGAGGATGGTTCTAGACTATTCTCAGTGGTAGAAGAGGACAGGACAAGGAGTAATGGTCTCAAGTTGCAGTGGGGGAGGTTTAGGTTGGATATTAGGAAAAAACTTTTTCACTAGGAGGGTGGTGAAACACTGGAATGCGTTACCTAGGGAGATGGTAGAATCTCCTTCCTTGGAAGTTTTTAAGGTCAGGCTTGACAAAGCCCTGGCTGGGATGATTTAATTGGGGATTGGTCCTGCTTTGAGCAGGGGGTTGGACTAGATGACCTCCTGAGGTCCCTTCCAACCCTGATATTCTATGATTCTAAGGCTGGCCACTGGAAACCTGCTGCTGTCACTTGACACCACCTCAGATTTCGGGTAACTATATTTTGGGTAACTAGATTATTGCTAATTTTGAAGTGTTCTTTGTATTCAATAAAAACATGGATTATTGGGTGAAAGCACTCTTGTGTAAAACAATCATTTCTCAGATGGAGGTGCTGTTTCCCCCCACTGATTTCTCTCCTGACACTGCCTGGAAAACAGAGACTAGTTACCATCGCTTTGGGTTCAGATAACCCCAGGTAACCATCCAGATAAGTAAATAACGCAAAGAACATAGTTGTTCTACAGCCACTATTGCATCCACTGGCTGCAGTATCTTCAGCCACTACTGTGCCCTATTTAATCTATTTATCATATAAATATTTCTGAAGTGTCCATCACCACAATATCTAGGTGCTGTGAAAGGGGGGGGGGGTGTATCTTACATGGGCAGTTTGGCTAGCTTAGCAACATTGTCATGGATAAATTACTATGCCATCACCCTTCCTCTGCACCTTTGCACTGTCCACATCTGTCCCAGTTGAACTGTACTATGGAAGGTGCGTGTGTGCATGCGCACGCACATGCAGAATTTGGGGCTCAATTCTTTAGCTGTTGTGTGATACAGAGTGTTGTACATAACTCCTAAATGTAATGCTGTATTTTAACATTCTGTCATGATTTCTGTATGTTATATGCATAATTTCTTATAATGCAAACAAAGTAGATATTAACTATATCTGCTCTTCTGTTGAAGATTGCCTATCTTTTCCCCAGTGTTTCAGTGTTACTCTTAAATCAAATATATTCCCAGCTATGGCTCACCGAAACTGGAGATGTTCAGTTCTATTGAAATAACATAACATTAATCATCAAAAGATTATTTCTATTGTTATTAATGTTTCCTAGTATGATGATTATTTCTCCCTCCCCCAAATACTTATAGATAACTTTTTACTGAAAAACACATTCAGTGTTTCCATTCTTAATTTCATCTCTCTAGTACAAACATGAATCTCTAAAATTCAAGGGAGTCCAGTGAAGTCAGATAATATTGTAACTCAAAGTTTTATGTTTATACCTGAAATGGCAGAATAGTTATTTCTCCATAGATTAATCCAATTTGATTTGCTTGACAGACATGTTTTCTTATTTTTTCATTTTTATGGTATGATTTTCTTTTGTATGTGTGTACAGAAAAGAGCAGTATATTGATCACTGTGGAGAACAGCACCATCCTCCATGTCACTCAGGCCCATAATCTGGGCATCATCTTCAACTCAGCTCTCTCTCTAAATCCTCACATCCAGGCTATATCTAAATCTTGCTGATTCTTTCTAACATCTCTAAAATCCGGCCTTTCATATCCATCCACATAGCTAAAACTCTCTTCCACGCTCTCATCTCACATCTCAATTACTGCAATACCCTTGTCTCTGGCCTTGTCAAATACAATCTTGCCCTGCTCATATCCATTCCGAATGCTGGTGCAAACATAATTTTCTGAGCCTGTCACTTTGACCATGTCACCTCTTTCTTTGCCTCCCTCCACTTGCTTCCCTTTCTCTACTGCATCAAACATAAGCTACTTGTCTTCACTTTTAAGGCTATTCTCAGCCTATTCCCACCCTACGTATTATCTCTCACTCACTACTGAGATGTCAACTTCTGCCTCTGATTGGCCCATGCCAGCCTCCATCCCCAACTGGTTAAACTTCTCAAACAAGTCCCTTCATGCCTTCTCCCACGTTACCCCTCACATTTGGGAGGCTGCTCCCCATAAACATCCACAATGCTACCTCATTATTCTCCCTCTAATCCTTAAAACTCTCCTTTGCCTTGATGCCTACACAAAACTTGACAAAGATTAGGCCACTGATATCTCATTGTTTCCTTGTACTCCCCATCTATTCACCCATCTGTTGTCTTTTGCCTTATACAGTAACTCCTCACTGAAAGTCGTCCCGGTTAACATTGTTTTGTTGTTCTGTTGCTGATCTATTAGGGAACAAGCTCATTTAAAGTTCATAGAATCATAGACTTTAAGGTCAGAAGGGACTATTAGGATCGTCTAGTCTGACCTCCTGCACAACACAGGCCACGGAATCTCACCCACCAACTCCTGTAATAAACCCCTAACTTATGTCTGAGCTATTGAAGTCCTCAAATTGTGGTTTATAGACTTCAAGGTACAGAGAATCCTCCAGCAAGTGACCCGTGCCCCACGCTGCAGAGGTAGGCGAAAAACCCCCAGGCCCTCTGCCGATCTGCCCTGGGGGAAAATTCCTTCCTGACTCCAAAAAAGGTTATCAGCTAAACCCTGAGCACGTGGGCAAGACTCACCAGCCAGACACCCAGGAAAGAATTCTCTGGAGTAACTCAGATCCCACCCCATCTAACATCCCATCACAGGCCATTGGGCATATCTACCGCTAATAATCAAAGATCAATTAATTGCCAAAATTAGGCTATCCTATCATATCATCCCTTCCATAAACTTATCAAGATTAGTCTTGAAGCCAGATATGTCTTTTGCCCCCACTGCTTCCCTTGGAAGACTGTTCCAGAACTTCACTCCTCTGATGGTTAGAAACCTTTGTCTAATTTCGAGCCTACGCTTGTTGATGGCCAGTTTATATCCATTTGTTCTTGTGTCCACATTGGTACTGAGCTTAATTCTTCTTAATTCTTCTCCCTCCATGGTATTTATCCCTCTGATATATTTATAGATAGCAATCATATCTCCTCTCAGCCTTCTTTTAGTTAGGCTAAATAAGCCAAGCTCATTGAGTCTCCTTTCATAAGACAGGTTTTCCATTCCTCGGATCATCCTAGTAGCCCTTCTTTGTACCTGTTCCAGTTTGAATTCATCCTTCTTAAACATGGAAGACCAGAACTACACACAATATTCCAGATGAGGTCTCACCAGTGCCTTGTATAGTGGTACTAACACCTCCTTATCTCTACTGGAAATACCTCACCTGATGCATCCCAAGACCGCATTAGCTTTTTTCACGGCCATATCACATTAGCGGCTCATAGTCATCCTGTGACTAACCAATACTGTGAGGTCCTTTTCCTCTTCTGTTACTTCCAAGTAGTGCATCCCCAGTTTATAACAAAAATTCTTGTTATTAATCCCTAAATGCATGACCTTGCACTTTTCACTATTAAATTTCATTCTATTACTATTACTCCAGTTTACAAGGTCATCCAGATCTTCCTGTATGATATCCCGGTCCTTCTCTGTATTGGCAATTCCTCCCAGCTTTGTGTCAGCGGCAATCTTTATTAGCACATTCCCGCTTTTTGTGCCAAGGTCAGTAATAAAAAGATTAAATAAGATTGGTCCCAAAACTGATCCCTGAGGAACTCCACTGGTAACCTCCCTCCAGTCTGACAGTTCACCTATCAGTGTGACCCGCTGTAGTCTCCCCTTTAACAAGTTCCTTATTCACCTTTCAATTTTTATATTGACCCCCATCTTTTCCAATTTAGCTAACAATTCTCCATGTGGAACCGTATCAAATGCCTTACTGAAATTGAGGTAAATTAGATCCACTGCGTTCCCTTTGTCTAAAAAATCTGTTACCTTCTCAAAGAAGGAGATCAGGTTGATTTGACATGATCTACCTTTTGTAAAGCCATGTTGTATTTTGCCCCAATTACCTTGCATACTACAGATGTCAAACTAACAGGCCGGTAGTTACCTGGATCGCTTTTTTTTACCCTTCTTAAAAATACGAACTATGTTAGCAATTCTCCAGTCATACGGTACAACCCCTGAGTTTACAGATTGATTAAAAATTCTTGCTAATGGGCTTGCAATTTCATGTGCCAGTTCCTTTAATATTCTTGGATGAAGATTATCCAGGCCCCCTGATTTAGTCCCATTAAACTGTTCGAATCTGGCTTCTACCTCGGATGTGGAAATATCTACCTCCATATCCTCATTCCCATTTATTGTCCTACCATTATCCTAAGCTCCTCATTAGCCTCATTAAAGACTGAGGCAAAGTATTTGTTTAGATATTGGGCCATGTCTAGATTATCCTTAACCTCCACTCCATCCTCAGTGTTAAGTGGTCCCACTTCTTCTTTCTTCGTTTTCTTCTTATTTAGATGGCTATAGAACCTTTTACTATTGCTTTTAATTCCCTTTGCAAGGTCCAACTCTACTTGGCTTTTGGCCTTTCTCACTTTATCCCTACATGTTCTGACCTCAGTAAGGTAGCTTTCCTTGCTAATCCCTCCCATCTTCCACTCCTTTTAGGGTTTCTGCTTTTTCTTAATCACCACTCTGAGATGCTTGCTCATCCAGCTTGGCCTACTACTCCTGCCTATGAATTTTTTCCCCTTTCTTGAATGCAGGCTTCTGATAGTTTCTGCAACTTTGACTTGAAGTAATTCCAGGACTCTTCCGCCTTTAGATCCACAAGTTTTTCAGTCCAATCCACTTCCCTAACTAATTGCCTTAATTTTTTAAAGTTAGCCTTTTTGAAATCAAAAACCCTAGTCACAGATCTATTTTTGTTTATCCTTCCATTTAGTTTGAACTGAATTAGCTCATGATCACTCGAACCAAGGTTGTCCCCTACAATCATTTGTTCTATGAGGTCCTCACTGCTCACCAAAACCAAATCTAAAATGGCATCCTCTCTTGTCGGTTCAGCAACTACTTGGTGAAGGAATCCATCAGCTATTGTATCCAGGAAAATCCGAGCCCTATTATTATTACAAGCACTTGTCCTCCAGTCTATATCTGGGAAGTTAAAGTCTCCCATGATCACACAATTCCCATTAGTATTTACTTCTTTAAAAACATGAAAGAGGTCTCTAACCATATCCAGATCGGATCCTGGCGGTCTATAGCACACCCCAACCACTATCCCAAGGGAGGCTCTAGTAGCTTTCTTCCCCAATGTGATTTTTGCCCAGACGGACTCTGTCTTATCCATTCCATCACTTATTTCTTTACAGTCTACCTCATCATTGATATACAATGCTACTCCACCACCTTTGCCTTTATTTCTGTCTTTCCTAAACAGCACATACCCTTCAATACCCGTACTCCACTCATGACTACTATTCCACCATGTTTCTGTTATCCCTATAATATCTGGTTTCACTTCCTGCACCAGTAGCTCTAGTTCCTCCATTTTGTTACCTTGGCTCCTTGCATTAGTGTACAAACATCTTAATTTTTGCCATTTGGCTTCACTCACATTCTTTACCCGATTGGGCACAGACATTCTACCACCAATATTACCTATTAGATTGGTATGTACACTGCCCTTCCGCCTTATATCAATTCTCCTACCCACGGCTGTATCCCTTCTTACTTCGTTTTCTTCCCTCTCAAAGAGAACAACTGGCGTGGAGATTACCTGGACATCTCCCAACCATCTCCCCAGAATTCCTAGTTTAAAGCTCTCTTGATCCGTTGTGCCATCCTCCATCCTAGAAGTCTATTTCCTTCCTTACTCAGGTGAAGTCCATCCCGAGAGAACAGTCCTCTGTCCATGAATGCTTCCCAGTGGCCATACATCCCAAAGCCCTCCTTATAGCACCACTGCCTGAGCAATGCTCCCTTATAACGTTGTTTGGCAGCTGTCTGCTTTGTCCACAGCTTGCAGGATTCTCTGGAAGAGCAGCCCCTCCTTGTGGGGATTAGAACCGGGGGGGGGGGGGACAGGCAGCAGCCCACCCCCGCATCAGCTCCCCTAAATTCCCTCTAAGGGATGTGGCTCAGCAGCTGCCCAGCAGCAGTTCAGCTGTCTCTCCCCCCACTGCCCTGCTGCTCCTGCCCTGCCCTCTGCCTTGGAGCTGCTCCCGGGAGCTTCCTGCTTGCTGGGGCAGGGGAGAGAGGTGCTACAAAGCGGAGGAGGGGGACAGGGCTCAGGTTCAGAAAGAAGGGAGCTTGCTGGAAGCTGTTGCTTCCTGTCTGAACAGGCTGATCTGCTTAAAAGGGTAACATACCTGAAGTGGGGTCAGCGTACTTAAAGGGGCAATGTATGTCTCTCTCTCACTAATGCACGCACCCCCCAGCACCTGTGCAACTGTGCATGTGCTGTTAGGAGGAGGGAGTGGTGCGCTCCAGCTGGATAGCGTGCGCTCATCATCATGTTCAGTTTTTACAGGAAAGTGTTTGCAGCTACTGCCCTACATCTATTATGTTTCCTCCCTCCTGCCTCAGTCCATGCTGCCCTGTAGAGTGTGAGGCTACATTAACAACAGCGTATTAACCCTTGAGGGCTCAGCTGAGTTCTAGCAAGACATTCCCTGGGAAATATTCCACCACCTCACTCCACCACCTCAACCAAGCACCTCAACAATCATTCATTGCTGTGTGAAATATTAAACTGTTTGTTTAAAATTGTTTAAAACTTATACTGTATATGTATATAATGTCTTTTGTCTGGCGAAAAAAATTTCCCTGGAACCTAACCCCCGCCCCCATCTACATTAATTCTTATGGGGAAACTGAATTCGCTTAACATCATTTCACATAAAGTCGCATTTTTCAGGAACATAACTACAATGTTAAGTAAGGAGTTACTGTACTTAAAGTATGTCTTCACATAGAGCTGGGGGTCTAAATTCCAGCTTGAATAGAGACTGCCATCTCGGCTGAGCATGGACTCGGGGCAGCTAGCCCCTCCTGCTGCTGAGGTTACACTTTATTTTTAGCATGCCAGCTCAATCAAAGCTAGCGCAGGTATGTCTCCTTGAGCTGGAAAATAGACCTCCAGCTCCAAGTGCAGACATAACCTTAGATTGTGAACTCTTTGGGGCAAGCCCCATCTTTTGTTTTGTGTTTGTACAGCACATGGGAGTCCTGGTCCATGACTAGAGCACTACACACAATAATACAAATAATAAATACAAATAATATGTTTTGTCTAATTGTACAGTGCACCTAGTAATACTAGCAGTGTGTAACTCTGGAGGTTCTTCCTTGTAGTCACGTATTTTATTTAACATTACCCAGAGCTGTCCTTCACCTAGGAAGCAGGTGAATAGTTTGGTGAATCTTTGACAGGAACTGTACGATAGGATGACTAGCTTGATATATAGAACTGTCTTGAGGCTATAGCTAGGCATTCTGGGTGTGCAGGCACATTTATACATTAAAAGTTTAAGAAAATATAACCCCATCATTCCTGCCATTATAAGGCTATTAATAATATAACCCATTATTACTTTATTATCCATTACCTCTACTCATGAGCCCCATACTATCAATTTTAAAAATGTGAGGAAAGTATGCATCTCCCAATGCCTATTACCTGCCCAACATTTCAGCTTCACATGCTATGATAACAAATTAAGTAGTTTTAGGATTTTCCAAGAAATGTTTCAAAGGGCCAAAATCTGTTCTTTGAGAACACAGTGCTTCTGTCAGTGTGAACTACAGCTGAGTGTGTATTAAAGAACAAATCAGGCTTTAACTGTAGGAAATAGATTAATATAAAAAGAAAAGGAGGACTTGTGGCACCTTAGAGACTAACCAATTTATTTGAGCATGAGCTTTCGTGAGCTACAGCTCACTTCATCGGATGCATGCTGTGGAAATCGCACAAGACATTTTATACACAGACACCATGAAACAATGCCTCCTCCCACCCCACTCTCCTGCTGGTAATAGCTTATCTAAAGTGATCATCAAGTTGGGCCATTTCCAGCACAAATCCAGGTGGCCCAACTTGATGATCACTTTAGATAAGCTATTACCAGCAGGAGAGTGGGGTGGGAGGAGGCATTGTTTCATGGTGTCTGTGTATAAAATGTCTTGTGCGATTTCCACAGCATGCATCCGATGAAGTGAGCTGTAGCTCACGAAAGCTCATGCTCAAATAAATTGGTTAGTCTCTAAGGTGCCACAAGTCCTCCTTTTCTTTTTGCGAATACAGACTAACATGGCTGTTACTCTGAAACCTAGATTAATATACTTATTACATATCTTTTCCTGACTTTTTGCACTGTTTGTTTTAGTTCATCCCATCTGATTATTTCCCTAATGTGATTTATGTTTTTAATATGTACCAAAACAATCTGAGTTGGCCCAAGGGCAAGTAATAAGCAAGATTCCTATGTAATCCTGTGAGAGACCATCTGGACTAGCACAACATCCAGAAGCAGAAACTGAAACATGTTTCTTTCTAAAGGTGCTGCCTTACCTCTCTGCAAGTGTTTGCTGTTCATTGATTCCAACATTAAAGAGGACTGGGTACACATGCAGCTGCTTTCCTTCTTTGATCTCTTGTGGCAGCAACTCAAACATCTTTGCTGGAAGCTTGACCTCTATTACATAATGTTCACTAGGAAAATAAAAGGAAGTATAAGAGATGAGAATATCTAGCTGTTCAGTCTAAACTATCACCCTCCTAGGTCCCACAGCAAAGGATGTTTACACTTAGAAATCAATGTTTTTCCCCCTCCTGTTAATTGTGTCAAACCTTCATTTAAAATCTTTTTTATTTATTTTTGTTTTGAAACCAAAGCAAATCTATATGGAAATAGGATCAGTAATATAATTATAAACTAGGTCTAGATAATGACTTCTTCACTGAAGTGGAAAAAAAGGATTAAAAAGTGAGGACAGTAGAAAAATTAAGGAAGAGCCTTTTGTCTCATTATCACTTGCTATAGAAATATTAATGAAGGCACTTCAAATTTTAAAATGCCATATGCTGAGCTACACCACCATTTCTGTTTGGTTTGCACAAGAATTGACCTGAAGTACCCTCTAATACAAGTGCATAATTTCTTGTACCCAGTGAAAACCCTGGGTGAAATCCTGGCCCCACTGCAGTCAATGGTAAAATTTGCATTGAGTTCAGTGGGCCAGGACTTCACTCCTTGGATAGAAAGCATCCTCTGAAGCAAAAGTGGCACTATGAAAATACAGTTTAAAAGTACAGGATGGCTCATTACACAAATATGAATTCTGGTGTTTTAGAAGTGATATGATGTGACAGTTTGTGTGTTATATCTGTGTCCCCCGTCTGATTTTGTGAAAACCATGTTTCAGCCTCTATTTTTAATATAACCTTGATTGTGTCTTTTCTTGTATACTGTATCAATCATGTTGGATTGCATCATCATCAGATTGAAGTGGGGCTTGTGTCTAGGTCTCTAACCCTGAATGACAATGATAACAAATGTGCCTCTCCCCTCCAAGAACAATGGGTTCGATAAACAGAGGGACTAAGCTAAAGGAAGCTGGTTCTCCCAGTTTCTCTCCAGAGGGCTGGGACTTTAATTACCCAATGAAAGCTGTCAAGCCAGCCAGAGAGGACTGAACCCAAACATTGACAGGAAGCAGAGGGGGTGTCAAGAGGAAGAAGGCAAGGAGGGATTTACCCACCTTACACAGGGACAGGACCTAAGGACTCACAGAAGGGGTTAGTATAGACTCAGCGGGGAGAGCATACACGGTTTTTGCATAGGTCTTATATCCCTGTACTGATTTAAGAGTAATGTGTGGGTGGTGTTTAAGAAGTTCTTTTGTAAAGTCTCTGTGTTCCTTACGTGTCATGTGGTCCCAGAAGAGTTAAACTATAATCTGGCATGCCCACATGGGTGGAGCTCTGGCGAGAGTGTGCATAAGCTATGGGGGAAACTTGGAAGGGGTCTTGGAAGTCTGGGCAGCTGGACCATGGTGCCCCACCATCCAATGGGCTGTCAGATAGGAAATCTGCAACCTGGGCGTGTGTCTGAGAGGCTAGAGCTAGAGACACTGCCCAGACCTGGCTTGCTTGGAAGCATGCAGGATCCGAAGATTGGGTCCAATAAAGCAGATTGGTGACTACGCACAGGCAAGGACTCAGCCAGGGGTGTGACACATGCCCCCTGGCTCAGTTAGCACTAGCGCAAATCTGGTATTGTTAAGCAGCAAATGCTCTATAAAGTAGGAACTCTCATGGGCAGTACCATTAGTTACTAACTGAGTTACTACAGAGAATTCTTTCCTGGGTATCTGGCTGGTGAATCTTGCCCATATGCTCAGGGTTCAGCTGATCTCCATATTTGGGGTCGGGAAGGAATTTTCCTCCAGGGCAGATTGGAAGAGGCCCTGAAGGTTTTTCACCTTCCTCTGTAGCATGGGGCACAGGTCACTTGTTGGAGGATTCTTTGATCCTTGAAGTCTTTAAACCATGATCTGAGGACTTCAGTAGCTCAGACATAGGTGAGAGGTTTATCGCAGGAGTGGGTGGGTGAGATTCTGTGGCCTGCGTTGTGCAGGAGGTCAGACTAGATGATCATAATAGTCCCTTCTGACCTTAATATCTATGAATCTATTAGCTGTGGGCTAGTTATGCGAGTCTCAAAGCAAAAAAGTATCTATGCCCCAGATAAGACTAATTTATGTTTTCTGTATTTAATTCCCAAGTTTAAAGCAGTACAGAGTTTATGAAGTTTCTGCTTGTACAGAAAACTCTCTTCAGGTGACCTCTGCATAATGCCACTCATTCCAGGCCTATGGGTTGGAGTTCCTAATTGATGAATCTTGACTGTCAAATGCTATTGTACTACTAATATGGTATGCTTGCATGAGATTGAAAAGAAATGTTGATTTGGTCTAATTTTAAAAATATGTTCTGCTAAACATCAAGTCCAGAGGACCATCATAATCACTGCATTTCACATCCAAGAATCACTATGTCTTTTGGCTATAAAAAAATCATTGTAAGATGTCGCCTTTGGATATGACAAACTGAAACAGTGGTGTTTACATGTGGTGTTTTTTGTTTTTGTTTTTTGTATGCTTGGGACAGTGTATTCTCCACAGTGGTACCATCTTGTGTGACTTTTTCAATTTCTATTAAATTGCACAATGACAAAAGCTGCCTTTCAAATTATTTTGAGAAATACTACTGAGCTGGGATAATAGGATATCTTCACGGCCCAAGAGCAACACTGAAGTCAGGCAAGAAGACAACAATCATTGTAATCCAAAGCACTCATTTGAGACTAATTTACTATAGCTTTACCGGTTTGGTTTAAATAAGGTATAGTAATAAAACAAAATCTTTCTTTGCTATGTAATTTACTTTTTCCTTTATGGCTGGATTCAATGTAGACAGGCTTAGTGGATTTGATTTGGGTTATACAACTACATTTCCCAGTGAGTGGAAGGCTTAGCATAAAAATTAAAGGACAATTTTGGCAAGAGAACAAGTGTGTATAAACTGGTCATGAATAAATTTAGCTTTGAAATTAGGTTTCTAACCATCAGAGGAATGAGGTTCTGGAACAGCCTTTCAGAGGTTGTTTGCCCCTACTATTCCTAACTAGTTTAAAGATAGAGCTCCATAAACTAATGTACGGCATTATGTGCGGGGTTGCCTGTGATAGCAGGTGACTAGATTTAATGACCCAGGAGGTCACTTCCAGTCCTGTGTTCCTAAAAATCATTACAAAATTTTAGCATTTAATACAGTCTCTTGCAACAAAAAAACTAGGTTGTTCAAGAGAACAACAATAAATCACAACAGCACATTTAGGTATTAATGATTTAAATTTGGGGATTATCTATTTAATTTTACTAGTCTTGCACCTTAACCATGCAGCGATTACAAAAAAAACTAGTTGAAAGTTTTTATAATAAACTACCCTCTCATGCCTCAAATTTCATGTATATAATAAAAAAAAATTACCAAGGAATTTTTAAAAATACCACTTTTTTTTTTTAACTACTTTTGCTTATAACAACCCTTTAAGCATGTGAAACTGAACACTGTTTCCTGAAAGATGTTTTGGGGCTGCAGCACACATTGGATCTGTGATGTTTGGATTGACTTGTTTTCACACATAAAACTGAGTACCTAAGCATCTCCCTGCAAAGCAAATTACCAGATAATACTCTGACTTTGCAAGCTTTATAACAAAAAGAGGTAAATGAATTTTCTGTCTAGCAGCTCTGCATTGTCCCTGTAAGTTTCATTTTAGAGACCTCTATTATATAAGACTAACCAAAAAAAGGATAAAAGTTAGTCAGAAAATATTTTTTTTACAGTCATCAAAAAATTGTTAGATTTTGACCCTACTTTTGCTCTTTACATTTAACCTCCTATGCCTCTGATCAATACTGTGTCATCACATCTCTAACAGGAATGGGGCTCAGCAGAGGTAAAGCTTCCTTTTAATAAACTGATACCACCCATGTCATTCAGTGATTCACTCACCAGTAAGTGTAGTATAGTAATGATAGCCAGTAAGTCCTCTTCCTGACAGCTGTCTCTTCTATCCATCCATAATGCCACAGGCATCTTAAAGCCCATGTCTATTTCAAAACCTGGACCTCCTAGCATGACAGTTCAATCAGCAGCAGTAATGGTACCAAGCCAGTAACAGTGGCTGTTGGATTTTTCAAGACTTTTGATGGGAACGTTTACAAAGGACATATTTCTTCTGTTCAGGGTCTACTTTATATACCATAATTTTTCTTAATTATTCCTGATGTTTTCCCATCATGCTCTGACCTTCCTGGCTATTTATTTCAATCCCTTCTCAGAAAATGCACAGTATGAGAATGAATTGTCAGGAATAATAAAGAAAAATAGCAGTGAATGCCCACTCCTTCCCCCAACCGCGGCAATGCATCTTTTCTAAAAAGTTGCTGCTTTTAGCTGAATTTAATTTACTGTCATCTTAAGAATTATAGCACTCTTAAGGAAATCATTCCTGCACAAGTAACAACATTTGAAGTTTTAGACTAGGCTAACAACAAAGAAAAAAAGTTCATCACAGGCAAACTATCCTTTTCAATCCCTGTATGTCACAGACACTATTTCTGTATTTAATTTATGTACTAAATTTAAGTACTACTTCTTTGAGAAGCAAAGCGCACTAGTATTTAAAGCACAGGTAGGGATTAAAAATATCTGTTTTTACAACCAGCTCTGCCCCAAATGTCCTGTATGATCTTAGGCAAATCATGTAGGTTCAATTTTTCAGAATTTTGGGTCATCTTAATTTTGGGTTCCCAGTTGAGAGATGCTTCAGGTCAGATCTTCAGAGATGCAGCGCCACATCGCCACAGAAGTGAATGGAAATGGAGTGCTCAGCTCCCCTGAAGACAAGGCCTCCAGTGTTTCAAACTGGGCCCCTGTGTTGAGACAACCAAACTTAGATGCCACTTTTGAAAATTTTGGCCCTGACCTCTCTGTGCTTCAATTTCCGTGTATATAAAAATGGATAACACCAAGTACACAACTCACAGGGACACTGTGAGAATTAATATGTATTAACATTTGTAACTTTGAGATCCTCAGCTGAAAATACAAAGAAATTACACTAGAAAGTACAAAGCATTATTACCTTTTATAGGCTCTTTAGGACATTACTACCTTTACAGGCCCTCTATTCACTCTTCAGATAAGTTACATTTATAGCATTTCCCACATAAGGGAACACAGGAAAAAGAAAAACATTGAGTTTCCACTTGATTTTACTGGCACAAGTGAAAGCTACACGTCTCTGGGCTTGTGCTTCAAGAAATGGACAACACTTACCGCCTTCCAGTTATTACAGGCAAGAAGTCATTGGATTTGGCTTCAATTATTTTAAACATTACTTTCTGTAAATCTGAAATGCCCACAGCCATATCTTCTAGCATCCCAATTTCCTCACCTGTACAGAAAAATTACAAAAGATGTTAACAGATGCAGACATGACTGGCTAGCTAGTGTCTATTCCTGAAAAGGTGCTAGTATGATAATAAGTGTAATACATTTCAAAGCGGAGTGACTAAAGTTACTCTACTAAATTCACATTTAAGGCATCTAAATAAAAATAGTAGAGACCTTTCTGCCCCCTCTGACCTTACTAGTATTTGTGAGTGTTGGGTACTTTTGAAAATCAGGTCATTACATTCAAGGGACACAACTTTACGGCAGACAGGTTTCAAAATTTTGCCCATATTGACAAGCCCTTTAAAAACTTTTCTGCTCTTGGAGGGCAAAGATTTTGAGTATTATAATGGGTGCACCTCTGACAAACTTGACCCAGAGAGCCCCTTATACTGAGGTAGTTTTGTAGTGCGGGACAGACAGTAAAACTTGATTTTGGGAATGGCAAAGGGCTGCATTGATACCAACTGTCCCTACTTAAGTGGGATAGTTGCTATTTTCAGAAAAAACAACTCGGCCTGACTGAAAAAAATCCATCCTCTTCAGTGCACTTCAAAGTGTGTTGCAATTTTTCTCTCCATATGTCCCACTTAATAGCTATCAATGTTGGCATCTGTGATTCAGAAACCTCTTGGTGCCAAATGGCAGAGGGCCCGGGGTATGTAGGGTTACAGGGTTCACCTAAAGGGGTCATGTAAGGTCTCTACTGAAAGTCTGTGTCACCGTGGTCATCATAATCATTAGGAAATGTATATGCAGATAATATATAAAAAGACATGTGTGTGTGTATAAATATGGGAAATTATGTTCTTAAGACCTTGTAGTTAAAGGGAAGTCACTCAAAGGTACAATGCCTGGAGAAAAACTTCTCCATACAGGAGATGGGAGACACTCATCTCCCTAGCTAACTACTGAGTACTGAGTGTCTTGTGGTAAGGTCTTGCTAATGAAGACCCTGCAAGGACTTCAAAAGAAAATCATCAGGAAGAGGTAAACAGTGGGGTATGAGGGGGGAAGGGATTATCCTATTTTCAGTTGAAAATCAAAGGTATGGTCTGGTTATCTAGTGGTGAAAAAAGATGCTCTGGCATCCTTCACCAAGGAAATAAACTGACAGTGGGTTTGTTTCATGAAAAAGGGATCTCAGTCAGGCTTGGCTGAAATCACTGGGAAGAACTTTGGGTGAGATAAACTTCTTTATACAGGAGAACAACCTATTAGTTAAGTTTAGGCCACACAAAGCACATTACGATTTTGTTTCGTATGTAATCCTTTGTTTCTAACATTTCTGTTTGCTATCAAATGAATCTGCTATCCTTTGTTAAATAAACCTGTACCTGCTTTCTCTATAAATAAATCTAAGTACTGTGTGTTAAGCAAAGCTGTGTTCTAAGGTGAACTAGTAAGCTGTGGTGTACTCTGTCACAGCATCTATGAAGCCGTTGGGAATTTAAATAGTTTAGCGCTATCTTCACATCACAAAGACTGACATGTAATTTCCAGAAATACTGACTGGCTGTAGATTATAGATTTAGTAGGTACACCTCTACCCCGATATAACGCGACCCGATATAACACGAATTTGGATATAACGCGGTAACGCAGTGCTCCAGGGGGGCGGGGCTGTGCGCTCCGGTGGATCAAAGCAAGTTCGATATAACGCAGCTTCACCTATAACACGGTAAGATTTTTTGGTTGCCGAGGACAGCGTTATATTGGGGTAGAGGTGTATTTAAATTGGGTAGCTGGGTTATTTGTATAAACCAATTATTTGGGTCTGGCTAAACACTTGTGCTAGTATAGTTTACAGTACTAATATAGTTTACAGATTTGTGTCCATTTATTCTTTTACGTAGAGACTGTCCGGTTTGGCCAACGTACATGGCAGAGGGGCATTGCTGGCACATGATGGCATATATCACATTGGTAGATGTGCAGGTGAACGAGTCCCTGATGGCATGGCTAATGTGATTAGGTCCTATGATGGTGTCACTTGAAAAAATATGTGGACAGAGTTGGCATCAGGCTTTGCTGCAAGGATAGGTTCCTGGGTTAGTGTTTTTGTTGTGTGGTGTGTGGTTGCTGGAGAGTATTTGCTTCAGGTTGGGGGGCTGTCTGTAAGGGAGGACTGGTCTGTCTCCCACGATCTGTGAGAGTGAGGGATCATTTTTCAGAATAGGTTGTAGATCTCTGATGAATAAATGGACACAAATCTGACATCAGGAATCATAACATTCAAAAACCAGTAGAAGAACACTTCAACCTCTCTGGCCACTCAGTAAAAGATTTAAGGGTGGCAATTCTGCAACAGAAAAGCTTCAAAAACAGACTCCAATGAGAAATTGCTGAGCTTGAATTAATATGCAAACTAGATACCATTAACTTGGGTTTGAATAGAGACTGGGAGTGGCTGGGTCATTACACATATTGAATCTATTTCCACATGTTAAGTATCCTCACACCTTCTTGTCAACTGTCTAAATGGGCCATCTTGATTATCACTACAAAAGTTTTTTTCTCCTGCTGATAATAGCTTATTTTAATTAATTAGCCTCTTACAGTTTGTATGGCAAATTCCACCTTCTCTGTATGTATATATATATCTTCTTACTATATGTTCCATTCAGTGCATCTGATGAAGTGGCCTGTAGCCCACGAAAGCTTATGCCCAAATAAATTTGTTAGTCTCTAAGGTGCCACAAGTACTCCTGGGTTTTTTTTGTGGATACAGACTAACACGGCTGCTACTCTGAAACCTGAAAAAAATAGATTACTATAATTTATTATGCTGAATTGACATACAGTACTATATCAATGGCTTTAACTGTGCTATTGTATGGAAGCCTGCTGTTTTGTATTAGGGTTAATATTTGTTGATTCAATAAGCCAAATTACTGAATGAAAGATAAAATAAGAACCTACTGGATGAACTTCTTGGTTTGTAAAAAATACTAAGCAATGTTGTTGCAGGGCAATACTTACTATAAGTGCTGAGAAGTCCTTCATATTGAACAATTAACCCAACAATATGAAGCTGCTGTAGGAAGCCTTGATCATGTAAACTTGTGTGCAGTTTGATTATAAACCCACAGACCAATCCAGCAAGCTAAAAAACCAACAACAACAAAAACAGATTAATTAGTGTAATCTAAGAGTTTCATATCTATGTTTGCTATTTTTCTACAGGATACAGGTTGTACTTTGGTGACTGAGGAACAAGATGGAAATACCTGTTTGGTGAATATTTATCATCTCAATTGTATATTATGGTATTTTGTAGGGTAACATATACATAAAATATATGGATCTCATTCTGACCTTAAATTGGTTTTACACCCATGAAACTTCATTGACTTCAAGTTGGGTTATTTCTGATTTACACTGCTGTAACTGAGATCAGAAAGATGCCCTTAAGTCTATTAATATTTAAGGCTGAGGTTTTCAAAGGAGCCTAGGTAATTAGGCACCCAACTCCTATTTAAATTCAATGACATTTATTCATTTAAGTCCTTTGAAAACCCAACCTAAATCAATTAATTGTTCATCATAGTACAGAACATTAAATTGAATGAATTAACACAAATGAAGAAGTTGTGTTCCGTTAAAAGAAATGGCGAATACCTGCATGTATGCCATGATTAATTACAATCATGTAAATAATAAACAGTAATCACAAAAGAAAAACAGTGACTCAAGAAGCACCTACTGCTTGACTAAAGACGATGTCTCTTCTTAGGGTCAGCATCAAATGCTGTGGCAAGCCACATGCAAGTTCCTGAAGTAGAACAAAAGTCATTGATTGCTTTGCCCTTGTCACCACCTCTCCCATGCAGTCCTTGAGTGTAATTACGAGGGGATAAAGCTTCTCATACCAGTCACCTGGAACAATAAAGAACATGAAGACTAGTTATACTGTAGACAAATCTATAGATAAAAGCTTCTTCTCAGGGGACAGAGAAGTTGGCAGTGGCTGTGTAGATCCTCCAGTCCTTCCAACCCCATTTTAACCATTATGTTAGAGCAGGCTCCATGGAATGGTTATATTGGGAAAAAGATTAATCTCTCTTCCTTCCCCTTGTATACCTCCCCTGTGTCTAACCTACATACTCAGGGTGGGAGCTGGGACTAGATTTGACCCAAAGCAAATACTCCTGTATAAATCTAACTGCCATATTTACTTGTGTTCTTATTTCCATAGTACTATAGTTATTCATAGCTCTGTACAAAACATGTGGGAAGGCATGGGGCTAGATGTGTAAATTGTTATAGCTCACTTTAAGTTCATGGAACTATGACTGAAAAAACTTAAATATAGCACCAATCTATAAAAAGGGATATAAAGACAATCTGGAGAATTACAGACCAGTCAGTTTAACTTCAGTACCTGGAAAGATAATGGAGCAAATAATTAAGCAATCAATTTTCAAACACCTAGAAAATAATAAAGTGATAAGTAACAGTCAGCATGGATTTGTCAATAACAAATCATGTCAAACCAACCTAATAGCTTTCTTTGACAGGGTAACACGCCTTGTGGCTAGAGGGGAAGAGGTAGATGCGGTATATCTTGACTTGAGAAAGGCTTTTGATACTGTCTCAGATGACCTTCTCATAAACAAACTAGGGAAATACAACCTATGTGGAGATACTATAAAGTGGGTGCATAACTGGTTGGAAAACTGTTCCCAGAGAGTAGTTATCAATGATTCACAGTCAAGCTGGAAGGGTATATGGAAAGGGGACCCGCAGGAATCAGTTCTGGGTCTGGTTCTGTTCAATATCTTCATCAATAATTTAGATAATGGCATAGAGAGTACACTTATAAAGTTTGCAGACAGTACTAAGCTGGGAGGGATTGCAAGTGCATTGGAGGATAGGATTAAAATTCAAAATTATCTGGACAAACTGTGGAAATGGTCTGAAGTAAATAGGATGAAATTCAGTAAGGACAAATGCAAAGTACTCAGTTTAGGAAGAAACGATCAGTGGCACACATACAAAATGGGAAATGACTGCCCTCGAAGGAATACTGTGGAAAAGGATCTGGGGGTCATAGTGGATTACAAGCTAAATATGAATCAACAATGTAACACTGTTGCAAAAAAAAGTGAATATCATCCTGGGATGTATTAGCAGGAGTGTTGTAAGAAAGACACGGGAAGTCATTCTTCTGCTTTACTCCACACTGATTAGGCCTAATCTGGAGTATTATGTCCAGTTCTGGGTGCCACATTTCAGGAAAGATGTGGACAAATTGGAGCGAGTCCAGAGAAGAGCGACAAAAATGATTAAAGGTCTAGGAAACATGACCTATGAGGGAAGATTGAAAAAATTAGGTTTGTTTAGTCTGGAGAAGAGAAGACATGATAACAGTTTTCAAAAACATAAAAGGCTGTTACAAGGAGGAGGGAGAAAAATTGTTCTCCCTTAACCTCTGAGGAAAGGACAAGAAGCAATGGGCATAAATTGCAGTAAGGAAGGTTTAGGTCGGACATTAAGAAAAGAATCTTAACTGTCAGGGTGGTTAATCACTGGAATAAATTGCCCAGGGCGGTTATAGAATCTCCATCATTGGAGATTTTTAAGAGTAGGTTAGACAAACACCGTCAGGGATGGTTTAGATAACACTTAGTCCTGCCATGAGTGCAGGGGACTGAACTAGATGACCTCTTAAGGTCCCTTCCAGTCCTACGATTCTAGGATTCCTAACGATTCCTGAGCTGCTCATTCGTACCCTTAGGGAACTCTCCAGGTGGTCCAATAAACACTGGGATTGTCTTTTGACAATTCACACCAGCTGAGAATGTGCTCCTCATTCCTGCACTGAAGAGTTTATAATCCAAGTTATACAGAGCTGAACAAATACAGTTTAGTTGTGAGAGTGGGAGCTGCCCACATCTGACAGGAGATCAGCCTTGGAAGGCAAGGAAAAGAAGCAGCTGGGTGCAGTATTAGCATTAGTCATTCTTCTCTATCTTTTTTGAACTTCTCTCTATTTCTTTGTTTTGGATATTTAAGGATAATAAAATGACTTTTGGAATTATCTGAAGGACAGATGTTGGTGATGAAAATAACTATGTATCACAAATATTCTGAAATATATTATGATGTGTTATTAAAATGCATATTAAAAATAAATGATTTTCAAATAATGAAATACTTTTAAAAATGGAACGCTTGAGTGAAATAAAAAGGAATACAATGAACATATCTAGTGATGGATGAAAACTGGAATCATTTATCCAAACTGGGCCCATCACTACTCCACATTTGGACTTTGCAGGTTTTAATAAAATTTGATCTGCATCCAAACCACCCAGGGTTTGCCTAATCTCTAATATATCACACCAAGATTCACCCTCGTCAGGAATCTGTCCCATTTTCACCACCTTACCTTAAGAATTCAGATGTGTAGAAAACACCAAGATTATACAGCGTGTGACAGACTGAATAATGTACAGCAAGCCACCATATTTGCTGTGGATCGGTGTTATTAAGGATCACAGACTTAATGAAAATATGTTCCATTTAAATATTTAAATTAAGTTGGAGATAATGGCAAATTGTTTCAAGTAACATTCCAAGCCAGACCAGTGAAGGACTAATTAACACTGGAAAGGCACTTCAGGCAAGGGAAGACAGAGTTGTCCTGTGGGGAAGTTAATTTAGACTTTGATTTGAAAAGATATACACAGGAACTAAATTCTGACCAAAGTGTATGTTACAAGTAGGGAACTCTGAAGGATAAAATAACCTTTTGAAATGCTAGGTTGCAGGAGGTAGGAAATAATTATGAGGCCAGGGCAGTCATCTAGTGATCTGGATTTCTTGATAAACTGAGCCCATTCAAACAAAATGTGTTTTAATAAAACCAAATGAAAAGTTATACATCTGAGAAAAAGGAATGCAGGTCATACCTATTGAGCTTGTGACTGTATCCTGGAAAGCAGTGACTCTGAAAAGGATTTAAGGGTCACAGTGGACTAGGAACTGAACATGAGCACCCAGGGCAGTGCTGTGGCAAAAAGTCCAGTGTGATCGCTGGAGATATATACAGAGGAGTAGTTAGTAGGAGTAGGGAGGTGATTATATCTCTGCATATGACATTGGTGAGATGGAGACTGAAATGCTGTGTACAGTTCTGATGTCCACATTTTTACAAGGATGTTGAGAAATTGGAGAGGGTGCAGAGAAGACCCACAAAAATGATTGAAGGTCTAGAGAAAATGCCTTACAATGAGAGATTTAAAGAGCACAATCTGTTTAGCTTATCAAAAAGATTGAAAAGTGACTTGATTAGTGTGTAAGTACCTTCACAGGGAGAAAATACCAAGCGCTAACAAACTCAGCAATCCAATGGAGAAGGTCATAACAACTGACAGCTAGAATTCAGACTAGAAATTAAGCGTAGATTTAAACTATGATGGTAATTAACTATTGGAACAAACTGCTAAGGTAAGTAGTGATGGATTCCCCATCTCCAGATGTCTTCAAATCAAGACTGGATGCCTTTCTAGTTCAAACAGGAATAACTTAGGGGAAAGCTCTATGGTCTGTTTTATGCAGGAGGTCAGACTAGATTATCACAGTTGTCCCTTCTGGCCTTACATTCTATAACTCTATGAAGATATGATTTAGCCAAACGCTACATAAGTTATTGGGCTCAATACAGGGGTAACTGAAAGAAATGTAAAGACAAACAGTAAGTCATGCTAGATGATCTGGTCCCTTCTGGCCTTAAACTCTATGAATCTATGAAATAAAACTCAGAGTGGTAGCTGTGTTAGTCTATATCAGCAAAAAGAAGGAGGAGAACTTGTGGCACCTTAGAGACTAACAAATTTATTTGGGCATAAGCTTTTGTGGGCTACAGCCCACTTCATTAGCCCACGAAAGCTTATGCACAAATAAATTTGTTAGTCTCTAAGGTGCCACAAGTACTCCTCATTCTTTTTGCTGAAATAAAACTGTTTGCCCAGGAAAGCAAACACAATAATGAATGAGACTGGAACACACAGCACATACTGTGCCAGAGAAGTCATTCTGTATGTGATAAGAACTGAGTTTATTGTCATAGTATTAATATGAAGGATGCTTGAATGCCTGATATGATAATAAGCAAGGTCACACCTGGCCAGATTAAAGTAGCCTCAAAAGTATAATGGACATTCATCCTATTTCAAGAGATAAAAGATTGGTAATGTCTACACTGCAGCTGGGAGTGAGCCTGTCAACTTGGGCAGACAGACTCGCACTAGTGGGGCTTGAGCTAGCACACTAAAAATAGCAGCGTGGGCATTCTGGCTTGGGCTGGAGCTCAGGCTCTGAAGCCTAGAGGGTTGGGTGGGCTTGAGAGCCTGAGCCGCGACATCCACATTGTTATTTTTAGTGCTCTAGTTCAGTTCTGTCCATCTCCGCTGGGAGACTCACTTTCAGCTGTAGTGTAGACATACCCCAAGACAGTGGTTTTAAAACTTTTTTTCTGGGGACCCAGTGGAAGAAAATTGTTCATGCCCGTGACCCAACGGAGCTGGGGATGAGGGGCTTGGGGTGCAGGAGGGGGTTCCGGGTTTGGGGGAGCTCAGGCCTGGGGCAGGAGACTGGGGCTCGGGCAGTTCCTGGTCAGCGATGCAGTGGGGTCCTAAAGCAGGCTTCCTGCCTGTCCTGGCACTGCAGACAGCGCTGTGCCCCAGAAGCAGCCAGGAGCAGGTCCGGCTCCTAGGCAGAGGTACGCAAGCGGCTCTGCGCAGCTCTCGCCTTCAGGCACCACCCCCCACAGCTCCCATTGGCCGGTTCCCAGCCACTGGGAGTGTGGAGCCAGTGCTTGGGGCAGTGGTAGCTCGTGGATCCCCATGGCGCCCCTGCCTAGGAGCTGGACCTGCTGCTGGCTGCTTCCGGGGCAAGCACGGTCTCAGAACAGGTAGGAACTAGCCTACCTTAGCTGGGCTGTAGCTAGGGACTGTAGGCCTCTATCATCTGTGTTCAACGTACAGTAAGTAAAGAAAGGATATTACTTAATAGCATACTTTTCATCTCTTTACTTAATGAAAGGTCCCAAATACACTCTGCAAATACATACACATAGAAGAACCCTAATTTTGTGAATAATCCCAATACCTTCAGAAGTGTGAGTTTATATAATCAGATTTGCCCTGATTATAGCATAGAGTTGGCTCAGCAGAAAAGGAGAGGAGGGGCGAAGTCTTCCAGGGAGCTTCAGTCTTGCAAAACTCATAAATGCTGCAGGACTGACACTTGGCTCCTAGGGAGCTCACAAGCATCACACAACTGTATCTCCCACAAGCCTTAGGGACGTCACAAGAGTGGATCTTAACTCAGTGCAGCCCTATGGAAAATAACTACACTCCAGTCAACACAGACTTTTCAGCTGAAGAGACTTCAGACATGCACACGACATTTAACTTACCACCAAAACAAAGTCACTTCTGAGATTGACAGCAACAGTTGTTCAAGAGTACACAGCAACCTATACCCAACTGAAATTTCATTGTGAATAGACAGAATTCTAATTATTCAAACTGAACTTTATGCTGGACAACAGAATAAAACTCCTCACTCTTGTTAATGTTGGGAGTACTTTACGTTAATACCTACATCACTATACTAATTAATAAAGTACTTTTTAAGATCTAAAAGCATGGATTCTCCTCAATTATCAGAAGTGCTTAAAACCTTGGTTTTATATCTCATACAAAAGATGGCACCACACTCATGAATGTCATGATAATCATTGGAGATTCAGTAATTGGAACCTCTCTCTAGATCTAGTAATGAACCAAAACCACTTCTTGCAGCACGCACCTGGGCAGTCTCTGGACATCTCCCTACAACTGTGTTTGTCATGTCATCGCCCACACAGTGATGAAAACAGGACATGCCTGATTAATTAACTTGATCTCTGAGAGTTGACCTTGTATATTGAATAAACAAGGGATTCATAGGATCATTTTCTTTTTTTTTAAATCAAAAATTCTCACACTGAATATCTAAAAATGTCTCAATTCCTGTTGAATTTTTAAGTTCCACAAACACTATGAAATGCCAGCAAAATTACCCATCAAAATATTTATATCACTTACAATATACATCTGTTTAGTTATTTTTTAAAAAGCAGTTTTCCAAAATCTCTAGGCTCACTACATTTAGCCTGATGATCTAGGAGAAACACATTCAGTTTTGGACAATACTAGAATGTTATTCTAGAATATAAACAGAATTGCTTTTTTCCTGCAGGGTACAAGATAAAATTATTCAAACTGAACTAAATTACTTGTGCCAATCATCTGATTGATTGTTTACACTGAACTTTTTGTTCATTCACTCAACACAGAATATGTTTAATGTCCAGTAGGTGGAGCTAGAAAATAAGTCTGAAACAGGATTGCATTATCACTTATCATTCCCCATTATAAAATTAGAATAGCCCTTTACGTTTAGAAACTAGAGAATTTACCCATTGAAGAATAAAGTCTCATATTTATTTTTAGTTTTTTTAAAAACAAAGATTCGTTCTTGAATAAGTACCAGACTGCCTGGCCTGGAGACACCAAAGGTAACAGCAGTACAAGCGTCCCCCTTATGCCCTGTTAATATGCCTCTAAGGGCAGTCTCCATGATCATTCAACCCTTGGCATCTCTTAAAAACACCAAAAAAGGATGCCAGTTATGATGGTGGATTTTCAAGTGCAGAAATTTTTCACTAGAAACTGAACTGAGTTCACCAGCTAATTCCATATAGATTTCTGAACAGCCATCAGAAACAATTTTGGTAGCCACTGCATTGGGCCTGATTTGAATCAAGAGGTGAAAAACTCCGTATCCTATTACCAGTCTCAGGAGCCTTCCAGTCTCACGTACAACCGTATTTTAGTAGGATTTATATACACAGTTCATATCAATTTTAGCACAAGTTGTGCTTGTCAATACCCAGTGGACCAAGCTGTGTCACACACACACACCTCTGAGTGTAAACTGTACACGACCACAAGATATTAATCTCATTTATATTCTCAATTTTCAATCCAAACACACACACAAGGGCTAAAAGTGAAAGGTGAATTCAGCTTTTTAGCTCTAAATAGTACGTTAAGACCATTCACTCAGAAACAACTAGATATTTTTATTTTCAGTGTTTGTGTGCACTGGTAATGGCAGTACCTGGTAATGGCAGTTGCAGTCAGTGCTGTTGCTCCTTCAACCTCTGCTTTCACTTCATACTTTTTACGATACTTAAAAAGCGTTATTTTGGTTAGCTAACTGCTTAACAAGCTGAGGAAGTTGAGGGTAACTTGCCAGAAATTTAACCATTTTAAAAACTGACAAAGCTATGCTCAAATAATATTTTTAAATTCACCTATGAATTTTGTGCTTTTGCACAATGAGCTCTTTACTGCTGTTAGGCTGCTTTTGGGAACCAAGGTCTATATGATTTATATGAACACCCCTCCCGCCCCCACACTATACTTTGGAGTTTATTACAGAGTTCAGCACACTTGGCTAGAGTATAACTGTCTCATATCTGAGAGCATGTCTACGTTGCAATAAAACACATGTGGCTGGGCTGTGTCAACTGCCTTGGGCTCCTGGGGGCTCAGACTATGGGGCTATAACATTGCAGTGTAGATGTTCGGACTCCCTCAGCGCTCTCATGGGGCCCCAGAGTCCAGGCTGAGTCTGAGCATCTACACTTCAATTTTATAGCCCAGTGAGCCCGAGTCAGCGGACACAGGCCAGCAGCAGGTGTTTTATTGCAGGGTACACACACCCTGAGGGGCTTTACGGGAGTACTTTATGAAGAGAAAACACTTTTGTTTGAGAGCATGAGCCAGATTCAGCCTTACGTTCTGATGTCTTATGTAGTCATAAGTTAGGGTATTGGGAGAAGCCGTGAGAAGAATGCAGTGGTGGAAGGTCCCCACAGCTTCCCCTCTGTCACAGAGGCTGCAGTCAGACAGCACATTTTCAAACTGCGTGCTGCTGTCCTGGAGGGGGCATGGCCTGGAAAGCCAGAAGGCAGTCTTGACTGAGAACACCTCCGAGTCAGTCTGCAGCAGAGCAGTGTGGCTACTGTGGAATCCTGATTACAACTTAAAGCTGCACTTTCCTAGTGGAATTCCTAAGGGAACGAAGTGGTGGAAACTACCGCTTCCCAGACCAGTTGTGCGTACTAAGCACAAATACTGACCCTTCAGACTAATACAAGGAAGATATTCACAGCAAAAGTAAAGGCTTGATAGAAGTCAGGCACCTAGGGCCATGTAAAAAAAACAAAAACATGTCCACGATTGCGGGCCAAATTTGTTTGCGCAATTACCATGACTGTATGTGCAAATGGTCTGTCTGGCATTCAGCTGGGAATTTCTGCATCCCAATACCCAAGTTGCATGTGCACAGTGGTAATTTCTCATAGAAATTAGGCACACTACATCTGGATATATGCTTTTGGGTATGGTCATAGATTCGTGACCTTTTCAAAATCAGGCCCGCTGTGTGCACAGACTGACTGAGCCCTTTAATAAGAACTGAAATATACTAGCAGTGAGCTAGCAAAACCCCACACTTCTCTCTTACTTTTCCCAGCAACATACTTAGTGGATTCAGATGCGGCTAATGCTATCTTTGCTGTCAAAGACCATATACTCCTTTCTGTAAAGGGAGTGAAAATGCTACAGACTTCTGTGGCTTTCAACTGCCTCAAAATTAAAATGGTATGAAATTAAAAACCAGGAGAGTTGAATGACAACAGAAAGCAGAAGGAAGTGGGAGCTATGATAAAGAAAAGGTAACTGGGCTGTACACTATGAGTAATTTCACTATATGCTCTATCTAATCTCTTTCACTTTTATTTACATGAACTATGTAAATAAACGTCTCGGAGACAGGATATGAAATAGGTCAAAGGACATAATGAAGGAACAAAAAGTGCTGTCTTAATATCCAAAATTAAACAGGTTAGATATCATCCAGTGTCTCAAGGGAAGAAGCAGAAAAAACATGCTTCACATGCTACCAAATAATGAACCCTCTTCGACCAAAGTTTATTATGAACATGATACAAATAATTATTCTCAGGTAAACGTCTTAAAAAGAGAGTTCAGAAATCTTATTTATCATGGTTCAAATATTTTACATATTAGTACTATAAAATTACAGTTAATTTCTTCCTCTTTCCAATGAGGACTTTGAGCTAGGTTTAACTCAAAGACAGTACCTAAGCCCTTTGGAAAGGGGCCATGTCTTATCACATATTTGTGCAGCATTTAGCACAATGGGACCCAAATCCTGAGAAAGCCTCTGTGTATTACTGCAGTAAATATAATAAAATAATAACAGCTTCACCTCTTTGCTGTATGGAAAGCAGAAACTGCTGTAATGTTTATTTTAACTGCACAACTTTGATGCTGAAGTGGAACAATTTACAGTTTATGGAGATTGCTATTCTACTGCCAAAAACCTAAAATTTCCCATATAATCACAGTGATTAACAATGGATGCTGAAACCATCTGACAAAACACAAATATGAGTGTGCCCTCAGAAATCAGAAGCCATACAGAAAATAAATGAAGAAGGCTGATAACCAGAGATAGGAGGCGAGTCAAATCTAAAACACACAATAGAAAAGGGGGGTGAGTGGGGGGGGGGAGAAGGAATGAGAAAGACTAAAATAATGGATATGAGAGAGGAGTATATAAGGGCTGTGGAAATAGAAGAATAAAGGGGTTGCACAGGAAGACTACAGAAAAGGAGAGACAGGGAAGAGAAGACACACAGAAAAAGGAGAAACACAAGAGAAAAGTTTATGGAAATTTCCAAGCTCCTGCTCCTGAAAGTAGATGGTATCTGATGCTTGCAGAAAATACATTTTCACTGGGGAACTTTTATGCAGAAAACTATTTCCTTCAGGAAGAAAACTAAAAAGGGAACATGGCATGGTTTCAAACCCCCACCAGTTACTCTGTCACAGAGAAAGACACTGGTTCAGGTGCAGAAGCACCTGGTTCCCTAGAGCACATAATTACAAAAGTGCTCCAATCTAGAGCTGTGGGATCCCTCTCAATTTCAGTGATCTATCCTATCAGTCTGTCCACCTACAAACAGTAAGATCTACATAGGATGAATGTAGAATCCTGTGCTTGCATGAGAGCAAGCTACTGCATGGTACAGAGTGGTAACACTGAAATCCTTAAAAAAGGACTTTCACAGTTTGAGTACTATGAAATAAATGGGAAAATAAGAATTTAGTGTTATCAAGTAATTTTCCCTAGCAAAACACTGAAGCTTAAGAAACAATGTTCTCCCTTAAAATCCATCTTCTCTTTCTGCTTTATCCTGCAGTGAAATTATAATCCTGTGCTGATGACACCATAGTCTGTTACCTTGGAAACTGATATCTCAAATTCAGCCTTAAGAATATACTCAACAGTCAGACTGTAAGAAAAGATAGATTAAGGAGGGCATAAATCCTTGTTTGAAGGTAAGTATCTAGGAGAGGGAAAAAAACCAAAAGGCAAATGTATTCACATTTTAAAATTTAGGAAATTTCATACAATGGATATGTTATGCACCCTAAAATTCAGGAAATATATACTCAGAGGGTGCAAAGAAAGTGAAACCCTACCTTTTCACCCTTTGGGTATGTATTATGATGCAGTCCTTAATTACTGGAACACATCCTATTGCTCAGATAATCCAGTATATTATCATAATATTTTCTACAACCTTAGATACACAGGGGTAGAAGCCTGTAAGATTTTTTCCATTTTTAATACTTACACTAATGTTATGTCATAATAATCAAATATATCTTCATTGACTGTCCTTTTATATGATCAGTTCTCTTATCTATAAAGTACATATTTTAATAATCTGGTTATCACTTCACGTGGTATATAAATTTTCCTTTCCAGCGACAGCACAGCTTTTCTTATAGGGTCAATTTCAGGACTGAGCTAGTCGACTAGGAAGCTAACTGAGTTAACTGGGGACCTATGAATGCTGGTATTTTTACATTATTACTCAGTTTTGTTATGCTTAAGTTGTGGTACAACATGTAAGTAACATTCATTGAGAAATGTTCATATAAATGACTTTCATGGACTTTGTCTTGTATACACAAAATATACAGCACTCCAAGATATAAATGTATATTTATGGCTGTAAAATATCATGGTATTATGCTGGATTTCTTGAGAAATAGTATGACATCATGTAATGTAACCAAAGACTACACATACCCTAGGGAGCAGAATTAAAATTCAGTTTATCACCTTGACTGTGGCATTTCCTGACTTCTGCGTACATAACCATACATCTTTAATCTTCCACCTCACACTCAAAACAGAGAGAGAGAAAAAATCAGCTTTAGGCAGAGATCAGGCATGGAAAATTTTGGCCTCAAAAGGCAAAAGTTTCAGAACATTATCAGGAACTGAAAACAGGAAGGTATACTGGAGTCTATTACGCAACCTGAACTACACCAATTCTGTTCTCCAATACCTGAAAGCTTTCCACACTGTGGAGATAACTTTTTAAAGTAAGTTCTACAATAGGAAGCAACTTTCAAAACATTTCAGTTTCTAGGTCTACCCTCCCCAGCTCCATTTTAAGCCATCAAAATTTACTGCAGAAATGAAGCCACGCCTCCTGAAAAATAAAATATAACAAAATAAAGAACCTACAGTTTACAACAAAACAGATGTTGAAGAAATCAAAAAAAGGTCTTTAAAAGGCCACAATTCTGTTCTCACTGAAGTCAATTCATATGAACTTCACTGGGAGCATGGTCAGACCCTTAGTAAACATCTGAGAAGAAATAAGGGCAGAATTTAAAAAAAAAGAAGAATTTGCTTCATTGTCATAATTACTACAAGGTTTGTTTATTCGTGGCCTGTTTTTCAACTCTGGAAAAGATTTTATGAGCGGAACAAATTATGTCTCCTGTAATTTCCTCAGATTTAAAAAAAGTACTGTTGCTTAGCGTAGGACAATATCTTCATTTTGCTTGGGGAACATTTATCACATTTCTTAAATTCCTTTCAAGCTAAACATTTTTGGGGGAAGGTAATTCAAAGTAGTTTTGAATGTGAGAGATAAAGACTCTGATCAACTTTTCACATGTCTTTGTAAATTACGAGCCTGAATGTAAGCAAAGAGCACCTTTTGTCCCTTTGTTATAGCTAAAGGTACAATGTCACAGAAGAGACTAGTCAAATGCCTTTCAATCAGAGAGCACCACAGGGAAAATGTTCATGAGGCTTGAAAGAGCAAGGGAAAAATGGACTTTTAAAACTTATACTTCTCTAATTTCTTATTTTTGTGGACAGAGGACTTCCAAAACACATACACAAAGTTCTAAGTTTCTTTCAGTTAAGGTAAACAAAATTAAAGTAATGTAAAATCTTGCTCTACAGCCAAAATGATCCATGCCATGTGGAAAACAGATAGAGAACTGTACATATGTAACACACAGGTAGCATAACAGAGGCCTCATTTGCAAAACCAATCCAACATTCATTATTAAGAAATCTACTATTACTTCATGATGTTGAAGAAAACTAGTAAGAGTTAATTATCATCACAGGGGAGAGGGGAGAGAAAGAGGAACAGTTTGCCACAAGAACATCTAAGATTCAGTTTTGCTGTCTTTCTCAGACCCAGGACTGTTGAGTTTCCCCTCCTGAAGACAGTTTCAAACTGAAGACTATTTCTAGCTGATCTGTGAGATTTTGTACCTCACTCCAACGTACAAGGAACATTGTTCCGAATCCACATACTGTGCCCACACCCCACTCCCATAAATTATTACTGGAGAATAGACCAAAAAAGAATAGACCAAAGACTAAAAAATAGACCAAAAAATTGCCACCCATTCTCCTGACCTTGCAGCTGAGGTAGATTCTCACCTGCTATAGAGAGAAACTCACAGAAGCAAATGTAACAGGTAAGAAAATTTCCATCTCTTTACTGTAAAAAGTGACATACTTGAGAGTGACACATTTGATGCAGAAACTATGGATGCCAGTCTTGGCACAAATCTCTGGTATTGGTAAATAAGTTGGCCTTCCAGCAGAGCCAGCCCACAACATTTTGGCACCTGAGGTGGGGAGCTCAAATGACACCCCCATGCCCCCTCGCTTGGGCAAAAACTTTGAAAGGTCTCAATTCTGCCTTCTTCCTGTTCTACTCCTGTCATGGTACTGCTCTGCTACCTACCCCAATAAAGGAGAACTAACAACTTAAAATGCCTTGTTCAAAAATTTTAAGTAACACTTAACTTTCAAACACCTGAACAGCAAATGTAACTTTTCTTGTCTGCATAGTAAACACTGATATTTTTATCTGTTTGAATAATAAAAGTGGTGCTTTCTGTGCTTTCTTGGTTGCAAAAATTCGAACTGCTTCCTGCTGAAGGTACACAGTCTGGGTCAGCTCATGCTCTATTGAGATGGTTTCAAGGCCGACCAGCCTCTCCTGTGTCATTGTGGACCGTAGATGTGTTTTTATTAATTTCAGCTTGGAGAAGCTGCGTTCTCCACTGGCAACTGTTACAGGAAGCGTTGGAAGTATGCGCAGAGCAACAAAAGCATTTGGAAATATTCCAGAACAGCCTTTGGAGTTGATCCTGCTGAAATGCATCTTGAAAGGGCTTTCAGTTCATCACCTAAATCACTCGCATCAATATGGCGCATGTCATCACATGTCAACACTGTCTCTAGTGCCCTGCATTGCTGTGTAGGTCTTCTTCAGGTATAGTGAGGAGTTTTGGAATATCATACAACTTCCCAAATATACTGCTGTGTTCCTTGAGCTCCATGAAATGTTCTTCAGCTGACAGTATTGCACAATCTAGCACCTGGTTAAAGAATTCAACTTTGAATTGTTGTTTGGGGTCTCTTATGGGATTATCCTGTGCCTCGTAATAAAAATGTCTTCTTCGGTGACTCTTGTATTCTTGAATGGGTGGGAAAATAGGTTCAGTGTGAAGTTCTTCTGCCAACTTCTGTGCACACTTCAGAACGCTTTAAAATCCCTTAGCTGACCAGTAAGACTGTAGGTATGACTTTGCTTTGTCCAGTTGTTCCATTGCTCCAGATATATCAAGGTCAACACCTTGGAGTCTCTTGCTTACAACATTTATTTCAAACAGTATGTCATGCCACAACATTAAGTCACACAGAAATTTGAAGTTATGTATGTTTGTGGTGATTCCATTTCCCTCTGCCACTGTTCTCCCATGAACAGTTCCTGTCATAGCATTATCCTCCATAATGGCAACTATGGCATCATCTATCTTCCCAATTTGGTGTTTGATAGGCTTTATCGCCTCCACTCAACTTTCCTATCGTGTGGCACTCAGTGGTTTCAGTGTCAGAGAGGATGTTTCCAGATGTTGCTTCAAAACCTGCCATCGATGAGTTGATGCAGAGAAAAATACATAGATGCTTTGAATTACATTAAAAAATTCAGCAGCCTCACTAGAAGCTGATGCTGCATCACTGACCGCCAAGTTCAATGAATGAGACAAAAAAAGCTCTAGGGTTTAACTCTCGGATCCGTGTCTGCACTCCTCTTTTCTTTCCTCTCATGTTGGCACCATTACCGTAGCCCTGACCTCTCATGTCAGCTATTGCAATTCCCGTATCTTCCAGCTTTTTAAGAAGCACATTTGTCATACTAGTTCCTGTAGTATCATCAATGTCAATAAATTCTAGAAAATGGTCTCTGACAGTCACCATTGCAGGGACATTTTCACTAGGTTCTGTTGTTGTTACAAAATGCACCATTAAAGCCATTTGTTCCGTATGGCTGATATCAGGTGTGCAGTCCAGAATAACAGACTTCAGATCTTGCTGACTTCAGATCTGCCACAATCTTCCATTCGACTTTAGTTGCCAGTATCTGTACGATCTCATTTTGAATTGTTTTTCCAAGGTAGTGGCGTGTGTACATTTCTTGGGTGGTGACTCTTCTTAGATGCTCCTGGAGTACAGCATCAAACCCAGCCATCAGCTCCACAATTTTAAGGAAGTTTCCATTGTTTGGCACATACAGCTGATCTGAAGTGCCACACAGTGCTAGGTTTTGGGTAGCAAGCATTCTCACAACGGCAATGAGCCTTTTCAGAACATTTTGCCAGTGAAGAGACTCAGATGCAATCTTCTCTTGATGCTGATCATCTATGGTGGCCTTTAACCTTAGTCTCATCTCAAGCTCTTTCCACCTATGGAATGGTCTCTGGTGATTTGCTGCCTTCTCATGGCATGCCAGATTTCTAGCCAGATTTTTCCAGTCCTTTGTTCCTGTAGAACCCAATGTGGGTGGAACATTAGATTGGAAGAGTTTGCAACAAAAACGGTATGCCGCATTCTGGGGTTTTTGAGTACATAAGCCATGGCCTCTGCACTTTGTCACCATTGGGGATTTCACGCCAGTAATGTGTTGGATAGAAACTTCTATTTTCATTGCCTTTGGGGAACATGAAGTTTTTCACTTGCTGTGGCCCATGCAGTACAAGGAAGTCCCTCAGGCTACTGCTCAAGTAGGTCCACAATCCTGGATCATCTAGACTTAAGGAACTAAACTCAGCAGCAGCAGTTTCTTGCGCCTCGACCACACTCTTCTCTGATCTACACTTTTCTTCAGGAATGTGCATGGTTACATCCATTTGAGATCGAGATATGGATGCTGCAGTAGCTGCCAGGTCACCTGCCCTCTAACTGGGAAGATCAGGCATCTCCTCACCACTCACATCCTCACTGGGGCCGGAAGGCTCACCATGAACATTTGTATCTATGTATCTCAGGAGAGCTCCTTCCTGCTTAGATAGAAAAGCTTCCTTTGCTTTCTTTCTTTCTCTGAATGCTGCCCCAGAAGGGCGTTTTCTTCTTTCACTCATGACTGCTGTTCTGTGCCAGCTATAGTGGCTCTCAACACTCAATTGAAGGGGACAAATAAGCAGGCTGGTAGTAGGGCCTGAGTGAGGGAAGATATCAGTGTCTTAAGGGCCTAACTGGCTCCTACTACTTCAGTTGACTGCCTGTTCTTCTCAAGTGGGTTCAGGGAAGCAGCAAGAAACAGAAAGCTCCCTGAGAAGCTGGTGTTAATCAGTTAATCAGGCTCCTGGGGATGCTAGAGAGGTACAAAGAGGCTCCTCCTCCTCTCTCTCCCTGCAGCTCCTGCTGCTTTCTGTTATTCCCTCTCACCTTTTCTCCTGCCTGCCTGTTGTCTCTTGTGCCCTCCTTTCTCCGGCACAGCACTCCACCATCTCTGTGCATCTAGAGCAGAGAGAATACATGTGCACCAGCAGCAGACACAATTTTCTACACTCTGGGTCCTAGTGGCACCCCTTCAGAGTCTGGCACCTGAGCTGGCCGCCACAGTTCGCCTCATGGTAAGGCCAGCCCTTCCTTCCAGCTGCATTAAAATTAGGGCTACAGCTAAAATCCTAGCATCAGTACACAAATGGAATGGAATAATAGCTTTAACTAATTAAATGACCAAATCTTATAAAATTTCTAATAATTTAAATATCGTTGATCTAAAACCAAGTCATGAAAATGTGGGAAACACACAAAGAAGTAATTACAGGATAAAATAAAACACGGAGCCCAAATCATGCACTCTCCCACTAAATAAAAGGAAGAGTAGATTTTCTAGCAGCTTGCAGCACAGAATTTGGTTCTGCTTCCAAGACCCTTTCCTTCGGTCTTGGAATACCATACACCTTCAAAGAGGCACTTTTACGTTCATTGCACATACACAACACAAGATTCTCATCTCGGATTTATACAGCAGATCTTGACTTTAATATTTCACTCTCTCTGCAAATGAAAACAATTAGAAATCCAGGCATGTAGGAAGAGCAGAATAATGGAGCCAAGAATCACCATGTGGATCTGAGAGAATTTTCTCCACAGCATTTTGTTAAATCATCCTCTACCTAATACCTAGCTCTGCAGAAACTGCTGCATTCACAAAAGAGAAGCAACTTTATCTTTAAAAAAAGATTTGATTTTGGAACCAGCAAAGGATTTACGAGCAAAAGACATTTTGAAAGTGTGCGTTAAAATTTCCTTAAGGGTTAATGTATGCTCTTGAGTCTTTCTCTGAATGGTATTTTCAAGAAAAACCTAAAATAGATTAAATTATGTCAGAGACTTCAAAAGAAAACACTGTTCTTTCAAGGAGGCTTTTATGGAGCACAAAAACTTGAGCAGTGCAAGCAGTTCTTGAGTGCACAACTGAGATGCAATTTGATAAACAGCTTTCTGTCATTCAAGGCCAGGAATGTGCAAAACCATACTATCAACACTTTCATCAGAAACATTATTCACTCTTTCTATCTCATTTTTATTGTGACTTTTTCATTTTATTTACCCAGTCAATCATAAAAAAATAGGTTTCTTACCACTTGTATGAGATACCATGCAAGCTGCAGATGAAGGGTCATTTTCACTTTCCTTAATGCCACTGCTGCTGTCTTCTTTTTCAAGCAGTCTGTCCACCATTGCAATAATGCAGTTTAAACTCTTCCCCACATTGGTCCACACCCTATCCTGAAAAGAGCATCAGTATCACTACACATTATTGAAAGAAGCATAGCGAGAGATGTATTAGTAGACCACTAGCTTCTTAATACTGTCTACAGTAGAATTACTGAAGTGTAAAGACAGATTAAGTGTCTACCAATTATGTAACTTAACATCTTTACACAGCATATCATCATTTCAAGAAAATTTTTTCCACTGTCCGTGTTTCTTTGGTGTAAATAATTGAATTGGGAACTGATTTTTTTAAGGCACTGAAAACAATACATTTGTTATTCACTTCACACTGTCCAAAACCAAGGGCTAAAATCTCCTAAATATGCCCACATTGCATGTGCAGTTGCACGCAAAGTTGTCCACTATAGGTTCAATCCTGTGAGGTTCTGAGCATCCTCGCATCCGATTAACTGACTGCGATGGGAGGTGAGGGTGTTCATTAACTTGCAGGATCGGCTCTTTGTTTGCAACACCATGGTTTGCACGTGCAGCTTTTTACTGCCCATTTACTGAACCCTCCATTTGCTAAAATGAGTCCTATGCTGAATAAGCAAACGTAAAAATGAGAGATGGTACACCAATATTAGCAGCCTGCCTATATGCCACATTCAGCATCTAATGCAATTTCATTTTGTACATCATCTTCCATACAAACTGCAACCCATGACACTTTACAGAGTTAACCAGACATAACAAAAACATAATAGAGGGGGAGTGAAATCAAGAGGTATAAGCACAGATGAAAAGATAAGGTCAAGTCATTTGGAATGAGACAGACTAGAATCACTGTGCTGGAGAGCTACAGGAAGGCTCCTGCAGGTGTCAGGAGCTGCAGAAGAGAAGGCTCTTAGATCCACACTAGTGGGATTGTGTGGAAGGACAGAAAAGAGGCCAGAGCCAGATAAGGAGACAGAAATTGTGAGACAAGTCTAGTGATAGAGCTTGGAATGACTCCATTCACACTTTAAAATTAAAATGAGTCATTTGAACTGAAATAAATGGACAGCTAATGGAATTGTTTGAGGAGAAAAAGGGTGAGTGATGCGATCATTCTTCTATATATGTGTGATGTGGTGCCCAGAAGTGTACTGCATGTTTCTGTGGTGGGAGGCACGAGAAGGGAGTTTTACAAGACAAAGTGAAAGAAGAGGGTAAGCAGGAGGACTTAAGCAGAGACAATGAAAGCAACATCACATATGGGCAATGCTGTGGAGGTGCAGGATGGGAAGATTTAGACATGTGATGTGTGGGAGAAGGAGAATTTAGACTCAAAAACAATACTATGGTTACAGACAAATGTAAACAAATGGAAGCTGGATGGAGATAGAAGAGGCTGGATTTGTGCCAGAACTTCTACTGAGGCAAACGTCTTATTAATCTAATAACAATTCTGCATTGTGTATCACCATACTTTACAGCATATAATTCTGCTGTAGAATGTATCGCACTTTCAGAAGTTGCTACAGTATTTCAGTACTTATGTGTATAGTTCTTAATGGTTGGCAATTCCCTGGTTTTCCAGGGTCTTTTAATGAGACACTTACTATATAACAAAGAATTTGCTAGCCACTTCCAATCTGAACCCATGTTTGCCTTTTTTGCCAAGAGGGCTAAAGGCATTTTGGGCAGTATAAGTAGGAGTATTGCCAGCAGATTGAGGGACATGATCATTCCCCTCTATTCGACATTGGTGAGGCCTCGTCTGGAGTACTTGGGCCCCACACTACAAGAAGGATGTGGAAAAATTGGAAAGAGTCCAGCGAAGGGCAACAAAAATAATTAGGGGGTTGGAACACATGACTTATGAGGAGAGGCTGAGGGAACTGGGATTATGTAGTCTGCAGAAGAGAAGAATGAGGGGGGATTTGATAGCTGCTTTCAATTACCAGAAACGGGGTTCCAAAGAGGATGGATCTAGACTGTTCTCAGTGGTAGAAGATGACAGAATGAAGAGTAATGGTCTCAAGTTGCAGTGGGGGAGGTTTAGGTTGGATATTAGGAAAAACTTTTCACTAGGAGCGTGGTAAAGCACTGGAATGAGTTACCTATGGAGGTTGTGGAATCTCCTTCCTTGAGGTTTTTAAAGTCAGGCTTGACAAAGCCTTGGCTGGGATGATTTAGTTGGGGATTGGTCCTGCTATGAGCAGGGGGTTGGACTAGATGACCTCCCAAGGTCCCTTCCAACCCCGATAACCTATGATTCTATGAAATCTTAACCGATGTCCAATTAATCATAGATTGTATAACACATAGTGGGAAAGTTTACCTAATACTGTAAAATAATCCTGATTTATGTATAAGATTCTAAATTTAGAGATATGCAGAACATGAAGTAGATTTGTGATAAGTGAAGTATAGTACATGTGTTTAGTACTAGTACTGCATGTATTATATAGCATCCATTACATGTACATGAAAGTGGTGGCAGCTAAAAAGGAACACAAACGCTTCACTGAGAGATATGATTTCAAAGGAAACCAATGACACATTTGAATATGAGTTACATATAGGTTAATCAGTCAGTATAATCAGCTGTTAGTGCTTGTAACATAAAATCTGTTAATGTGATAAATCTGTTGTCATTATGATATAATGAGGTTTTATATTAATCATGAACACGTGCAGGTATATATATTTATATTGTTTTTTTACAAAACACACACCTACACTTTATTATTATAATAGCCCAGAGCCATCACCCTGTACCCCCTCCTGAACACCCAACACTGCCCCAGCCTGGAGCCCCCTCCTGCACCCAAACTCCCTCCCAGAGCTTGCACCCTTCGCCCCCTCCTGCACCCCAACCCCCTACCCTAGGCTCAGCCCAGAGCTCCCTTCCACACTCCAAACCCCTCAGCCCCATCCCAGAGCCTGCACCCCCTCCCGAACCGCAACCTCCTGCCCCAGCCCGGTGAAAGTGAGTGAGGGTGAAGGACAGCCAGCGACAGAGAAAGGGGGGGATGAAGTGAGCGGGGTGGGACTTCGGGGAAGGGGTGGGGTAGATCCTGGGTTGCACTTAAATTCAAAAAGTGATCTTGTGTATAAAAAGGTTGGAGACCACTGGGAAATAGGCTATTGAGGGTGGGAGAATATTTCACACAGGAATTACAGTATATTCAAATATTGCACAGCAGTATTAGCATACTGGTTAAAATACTATCAAAAATAAAATGATTATATACAAAATACTGATTACTTTCCACTGTCAACAGTCAATTGCATAATTTTTGGTATATTAATTTCTTTTATAAATATTTTGATATCTAATCTTCTAAAACTGCTGTTTTAACAGGGAAAAAAGTCAGCTTGTTCTAGCCATTGTATTTTTTTATTATTACTATACAAATAGCATTGTAACACCAACCATGTTAACTAGTCAGTCAGAAATGTAGAGCAGAAACACTTCCAAGTGGCAGTCTGCCCACCCACTCTTGCATTATGCATGACATGACATTTTTTTCCCCTCCCTGGAGGGAGGTTCTGGGATAGCAGAAGCAGCTGGCAAGCAGAGAAGGAAGTAACTATCCAGAGGCAATCTGTTAACTATCAGGTTAAATATTTTTCCTTAAGCAGTAATGCTTTGGTACTACCTAAGCATAGTGCTTATAATTACACCAGTATAAATAGCTCAATCAATACTGCTCTCAACCGTCTGGCATTAATGTTTGTATTTGACATCCAAACAGAAAGGTGTATTATAGCACTGCTTCTCAGGGCCCTGATCCTGCAACAGGATCAGCACAGCAAGATCCCTGCTTCACTACAGAACCCCAGTGGATCCACCAATTTGGATCCAGTTGCAGAAACAGAACCTGCATTAAGTTGATTAGAAATGTATACTCAAAAAGGCAAAGAAAAACCTCTTACCAGATATAAATAATCAACAAAGAACAGAAATACAAAAAGCTATTTTTCAAAGGGGTTTAGTTTGTACATTAACTTTTAGCCTAATGGCGTATGCGTCTCAAGGAATATAGGCAGTTTCATAAGTTACTAGAAATCTGCATTTGCATTCTTTTTAAATATAATTTTTTTGTACGACACACAGATTAGTTAAGAATAAGAATAATTCGGTTTCTCAGATATCCTTGCCTACTCAATGTGAAGAACAGAATATCAAAATAGAAAGTTGGAAACTACTCCTTATAAAGAAATTTTTTTTTGCCTTTTTTTAAAGTTGGGCCTAGAACTCATGATTCCAGATGCTCGTAAAAATAAATCATCAGTATTGTAAAAAAAATTAAAAAATTAATCCGTTATTTAAAGTAGCAAGACCTGGGTCAATTTTGTAGGACATCATTATTTTAGATTTCAGACGAACTAAACTTAGAATCCCAGCTGCAAGAAGCTTCTGGTTGCTTTGATATAGTGAAAGAAAAGCAGTATGTATCTTCACCAACACAAAGCTGAAGAATACTGCACATGGCAGAGAGAGTCACAGAAAGCACAATATTCCTTTGAGGTTTAATTGTTTTCTAATTTCCAAACAAATATTCAAAGAAATGTTATTGCATAACTAAATTGCAGATTAGACTAAGCATTTTTTTTTACACTTTCCAAGCACTTGCTCAGAGGTTTCTATTTCCACCATGTTGACAAGAGTTCAGTAATTAAAACTAAGATAATATATGCCATCAGCTTTCCATTAAAACAGAGAATGGAAAGCTAATGAGAGGATAATTTAGGCCCTGATCTCACAAAATACTTAAGCACGTGCTTAACTTTAAGAATGCAAGAAATCCTGTTTACTTTAATGGGAATACTTACATATTTCAAATTTAGCATGTGCTTCAGTGCTTCACTGGGCTGGGGATTTAGACAACTGTTAGGACACTGTAACTCATGTTATAAAGAAATAAAATAAAGCTTCAACAAGCAAATAAAACCAAGGTAGCATCTATGTAACTTCAAATGAATTAAAATGAACGAAGATTCAACTTGTACAAAATTATTAATCTTTTCAATGTCGTCAACATTCATGATTTTATCGCAAGTCTTGCAATATTATTTGTTCTCCTTAAAGCTCCAGCTCCCAGAGTCGTTATTACATGAAAATTTCAGCTTTCATTTAAAATAAAAAGCACAATTTTTGTCTTTTCTTTATCCGAAAAATATTCTTCTTTCCATATTCATGGTATAAGCAGAACTTTAGTTCAGGTATGAAGATACTGTAACTCACACAAGCAAAGATTAATTATTAATTATTGAAAGCAAAGATTAATATGTTGGAGTACTTGCATCCATGATACCACAGCGATGAATCGAAGAAACTGATGGGAAATAGAATGGAGGATGTGGGAGGAAGGTGTTGAGGGAGAAGATCAATCATAAAAGCATCCACTGAAATAATGGATTCACAAAATCTCAGCTGTATAAATTGTACAAATCATTGAAAGATCTGCCAAGAATGTTGATGTTTAAAAACCATGTTTGAGTCTTTTATGGCATTTCAGATATCCTCTAAGAACAGACTCAGAGAAAACAGTTCCCCTTCACTGATCGTTAGTTTATGCATTTTTAAACTGTTTATGTTCACTCTTGGCAAAAATTGCACTTTGATTTCATACTCCTTTTTTGTCTCCTTTATATCTACTTAAATGACAAAAAGGATTGAGGTAAACAAACAGCATGGCTTTTTCCCATCTGGTCATGAAGATGTTCGCGTCCAACATTGTTATATGCACAAACTAAGCAGTCACAAACAAGCAAATTATTCATCAGAAAATTCTTTCAAGTTACTTTTGACTTCATTAAAAAAGTATTCTTGGCATTCAAATGAATCAAAAAAATTGAATCTATGCATCTGTAAAATACAGTTGTATTTAAAGTTTTTAAATTCTCTTTTTCTAACAAGAGGAGACATGGAGATTAAGACTTGTGTTTGTCTACACTTAGCTGTGGATTTTTTGACAGAGTTTCAAGCAAGAACTTTGAGGCTACTTACCCACTCTTCTTCATCATATTCTGAATGGTGAGGTATAGAGTTCTGCCGTTTGATCTGAGATGGATGGTTCTGACCCTGTGGATCACCACATTCTTCCATACTGGTTCTGGGCACAGTTGGCTTCTTGAGGACACAACCTGGACGGGCTGTGTATAGAGCTAAAAGGGCACTTCTGACCAGCTGATCCTTGAAGGCATGCACAAATAACTCTGTCTAGAAAGAAATTAATGGGTGGTTAGACCTAAGTGTATAATGGTATAATGTATATGTAATTATTAAAATACATATTTTTGTTTAAGTAGAGTGAAAATTAATTGCTAAACAGTCCGAGACACAGAAAGGAACTTATGCCAAACATTGGGGAACAATGTCAAGTTCTGGAACATTGCCAGTCTCTGAAATTCCACTCTTCTAAAAGTTAATGCAAAGGTACAGTATCTGTTATAAAGACCATCTGTCTATACAGTCCTGTTTTATTGTAGTTCCAAATCCTCTCTGTAGAGACAGGTTTCTATGGAGATAACTGAACAGTATCAATCTGCTGCTCTTTTTAAGTATGACCCAACAAATGTCAAAAGAAAATATGATTAATTTCAGAATTTTCTTTCCAAAAAAGAAAAATAAATAAATAAATACAAGTAGAGTATAGCACAAGGAAGGCAATGCTTACAAGTGGGATTGAAGTATATGCACAAAGCATGAGCTTAGATAAGTGCTGGAATAAGTCATAGGCACTATAGGCTCATGCCTAGGGACCCAGCTTTTGGAGTTAGTTGTGCGATGGTGTCAGAATCTCAGCTTTCTTTAAAAAAAAAAAAAAAGCCTATCCCTTATTGTTGCAAAGACAAGTCTGAAAATGTGACTCAAGCATAACCAATGACGTGACATCTGCAGAGAAACCAGAACAATAGCTTTAGAATTACATAATGTCCATTCACCTAAGTGGGGTGTTAACTCAAATCCACAGCTCTGGAAGTCTTTCCCAATACTATCCCACCAGAAGACTCTGAGATGCAGGAGGATATGAGAGCAACAGGCCTGGCCTACTCACCCAAGCAGATATACTCCAGTTGCTGGCAGTACTGAGAGGCCTGCTGCCTGCCTTTTTGGGGAGAAGAGGGACCTTGACGCTCCTGAGGAAAAAGAGCCCTGGATGCCATTCCTAGAGTGATAACTGTGACTCAGAGGCCCATTTGTTGTTGACTACTCTGTGACAGAGGCTCATCAGGCCTAACATACTCACTACATCCAACACACTGTCGTCATAATCTGTATCTAAAAGGTGTCATTAAAATATCATTGGAAAACTAACAACTCACTAGTTATTATTATTCTTGCATTATGTAGGTAGAGGGTGTGTACAAAGTGTTACAAATATGTGCTAGAATTATGTTCTTAAAATGTGTTTGGCAAGCAGCGTAAAAGTCCATTCTGCCCTAAACAAAGGACTGCTCATTTGGTTGTCTGGCAGAGACAATGAAGGTCTGTTTACATATAAGATAAACAAATTGGTGGTGGTGGTGGTTGGGGGGAGACAGTATGGTGTCTATACCCCAACAACAGAGAGAAACCATTTGGCCTATAAAGTGCGGGGTCTGAACCTCAAATGATAAGTAACTGAATCAACTGATTGTATACAATATTATTGTATAGCAAATGTGTATTGAGTAAGGTCCTTTCTGTAAGCTAATGATCCACTGGTGATTAATATCATTGTAAAATCTATGTATTAACACTATATGAGGAAATATGGATAGTGCATGATATTATGCTTTAGAGTCTGTGACAAACACAGGGAGAAACAGGTTTTCCTCAGACAGAAGGGAAGGGACCTATCAACTTGTCTCCAATGAAATTAAACAAGGTGTGATCAAAAGCAAGGGAAGCCCCATTTACATATGAATCAGCGGGGGGATAGGAAGTCCACAAGAAGAGAAGAACAGCATGAGATCATCCTGAGTCTGAGGACAAAACAGTGAATTTGGGAAGCTAATATAAGGAGAGAAAAGAAGCCATTTTGGCATCCATCACTGGACAGACAGAAGAGGTCAGAGCTCTTGCAAGCTGAGAAAGATGGGTCTGTCATCTCAGTGGGTTGAAGTCTCTGGGAACAAAAGATTGGTAAGAAATTTTTTAAGTCTTAGCCATTACAAAGCATATTTTTACTTTTGTTTGTAACCCTTTCTAACTTCATTTCTTTTACTTGGTATCACTTAATCTATGTACTTTTGTTAATAAGCTTGTTTTACTTTTACAATAAACCAACTTAGTGCTGGGCTTGAAGGGAAGGGTGTGTTTACCCCAGTTAAGTTAATAAGCTGTAAAGGACCAAACAAACCTTATTATTTCTCTGAAATGTTCCAGAAGAGGGCTGGACACTTGAGGGCAGATGGATTTCGGGAAATTCAGGACTGGGAGGTGTTGGAGTCACCCCTGCATACACTAACTGTTGATAGTGAATAGAGGGGGGCTGTTCTTTTGTAGGCAGACTGCTGGGGTCTGAGCAGAGCGCTGAACCAGGGCTGCACAGCACACAGTCACTCAGGATACTTCATGCTTGCCTGCTGGCTGTTGGTATCCAGGCTGTGAGCCACAGCAGCAGAGCAGTTAAAACACCCAGGGTTACAGGGCAGGTGGTGACACAACCCCTTACTTGTTCTGGATCGCATCCCAGAACATGACAGTAACACTGCCCCATCCTGCTGCCACTGAATATGGGACGTGAGTAAGCCTTCTCCCCACCACCATGTCAAAGGGGTGGGGGGGGGGGGATGAAGCTACAGTGAGGAAGCAGGGCTCAAGGAGTGGAGCTATGGGGTGCCTTATGTTATGGTACTGCTTTGCCTTAAATCTAGCCCTGAAATATATTATCCTGTTAAGCTTTCTGTTAGGAATGTCATGGAAGGCCATAATTTTCTACAAACTATGCCAATACGTAGAATGAAATACATCTCTGACTTGCACGATTTATACAGAACCATCCAGTTTCTGTTCAATTCTTGCTCAGCTAAAGCTCCAATTGTCTTAGGTTGGAGTAATGTCAAACAAGGTCTGAATCAGAAATGAACAACAAGAAATAATGAATTAATAATGACTTCAGCATTTGGCCCAAAGCTTCTATAGCCACTGCATGGAATTTCAGGGTGCAAATATGGGGGGTAGATCTTCTATTTCCCCGCTCCATGCATGGAGGAGTTTTCTGCACATAGGCCTCTTCCCTTTCATGCAGAGGAGTGACTCAGCTATTTTTCAGCACTGTCTTCCCAACATCTGAACATACTGGAACATTCTCTGCATGGTTCATGAGCTATGCTGGGAGAAGGGTGGAGATAGAGCAGACCAAATGTAGTAAAACAACTCTTTTCCTCTCTGGTACCCCAGCCTTTAGTAGAAAAGATGATACATCTAACACAGGGGTGGGCAAACTTCTTGGCCTGAGGGCCGCATCTGGGTATGGAAATTGTATGGTGGGCCATGAATACCCAGTGGGGGAGGGGGATTCTATGGGGTGTAGCATGTGGGGGGCTCTACAGGGGCAGTACCAGGGACTCCTAGGAGCCCTGCTGGCAGTGACACCTAGGTGGCCATATCAGGCACTGCCACGGGCGAAGGCACCCTATCTGGGACAGGTTCAGCCCCTGGGTGGTTTCAAGGCTTTTGAGGGTGGGGCAATAGGACACTGGGAGGGGATTGAGCGTACTGCCATGGGGGCGGGCGGGGGGGGGGAGGGGGCTGCCACGGAGGGGCAGGGTTCTGATCCCGGAAACAGCACGGTGAAGTCATGCCTGTGCAGTGTGGCTCTGCATGCCGGAAGATGGTGCTCATCAAGGGAATTGTGAGTCAGGGGCTGGTGAGCGCCAGGCGGACAGAGCAGAGCAAGCTCCTGACCCTGCTCACTGTGGGAGCTCGAGGACCGGATAAAAATGTCTGATGGGCTGGAAGTGGCCCACGGGCTGTAGTTTGTCCACCCCTGATCTAATACCTTTTCCATATAGGAGCCTATATCATCTTTTTCCTTGGAATATCAAGATCTACTAGGGCCAGAGCCAGTGCAGTGGCACAAAGTCTTTTCACACAGAGGGGCTTGGCCTCCCGTGGATCCTGAGAGATCGGCTAATTTGAGGGAGGGCCCCCCGTACTTTTCCATGAGAAACAGAGTCATGCAGGGAAAAGCATCCCTGTCCAAAAGCCACCTCATGATTTATAACACCCAAGGTGTTGATCTGGCTCCTGCAAAATACTCTGTAAATAAGTGTCTTGTTTTAACATTGTTTCCTAGTAAGATAGTCAATAACCTTCCCACTAAAAACAGTGGTGTATGCTGCAGGTTATGTTATCCATGGTAAAGTTCCTCCTTAATACATATGGCCTTTACTGTCTGATTGGAATGCTGTAAACTGTCACTTTCAAAGTCATCCTCAGGTCACAACCAGGTAGCTGGCCCCGATGATTAAAGGTTTGTTAGCTATGAGAACTGTACATATAGCATGGAGGAGGGTAATTAAATGGTCCATTCCTTTCTCTTTCATTGCTATGGGAGATCATGACTATATAAAAGCAGCATGACTATTAATCTCCGGTATGGTGTTTTTTCTCAAGTGTGATATGTACATCTCACAAGGAGATGGGCTCCAAGGAAGCTAATATAAAATAGCATTGGACCTGCTCTACTGTACTTTTAAGAAGCAGCTGTGACCCTCATATTCAAAAACCATTAAAATACAGACATACAGAGGGGAGCTTACACCAAGTTCCCCTTGTGACAGTGTGCAGATAGCCCATGGAGCTAGGCTTTGCTGAAAGGAGGACGTGAAACCCCCGTACATCTCAATTCCTAAACCATCCTCAGTGTAACCAAAATACAACACATTCTTGTGCCTGGGACCCACAGGATTTGCTCCTTATCATTGCTCCTTGTCTCATCCTAGGTTTGTCTCACCACGTTCTAGAACTTTGCAGTAACTCAAATAGCCTCCAGCAACTCTCTCTTCCCTCCAGAAAAGTATGTTCCATACCAGTGAAGTCCATTCCAAGTCTCCATATTCAAGTGTGAAATAAATATGTTAATTTAGAACAATGTCAGGCCTCTTAAAAATACAATACAACATAATTCAGCTAATTGGCTGACCACAGCGTATAAAAAGGTTTACGTAATGGGAGCTACATGGGCATATTATATTTAAGGTAGAAGAGAAGGTTATCTGATCCACTGACATATGTCCAGTAAAATCTGACTTACGGGATTGTCAAACTTTTCAATGGATATATGGATTTTTTGTTATAAAAGGCTGAAGAATCCTCAACTATGTTGCCCATAATATGAAACTTTTTTTATCTGAATGAGTTGAGTAAAAGTAATTTCAGTAATTCAAGGCTTCGAATAAGCAGGATATTTTTCAATGCAACTGACACGTCACGTGGATCAGGACCTCAATTACTAGATGTTTTGTTTTTGGATAATCTAAGTTTGGAAAAATGAAGATTGATTAAACTTCATATATATAGATAAACCCCAAGAGCTGTTTCCCAGATACAATGCAGATGATTTAAATGCATGATCACTGCTAATTGCCAAATTTCTCTGGTGCTGTAGGCTGTTCCTGTGTTCTTACTTATGCCCTGATTGAAAGCACACTGAAGTCATTGGAAAGCCTCCTACTGGACATGTCTACATCACAAACTTTGGTCGACGCAAGTTACATTGGCAAAAAGCTGTTGCAATTAGTATATCACTCATGAGCGTTCATGCTTGGCTCCATTTGTAAGCATTGCTCGTACTCACCAGGAGCATTTGTATTGATGCACAGTGCAGTATACCATGGATAGGTAACCCAGTGTGCAACCAGCTACAGTCCAGAACACTGTCTTTTGAGATGTTTTGGCAATGCATGATGGGGTCGAAATGAGTCATGCAGGGGTGACTGGAAGCAAGGCGTCAACTTTTCAGTGTACAACTGTCTCCATCCTATAATGTCATCTATATCCCATAATTATCACACCTTTTTCAAAATCCCACAAACCTGCATGGCCCTCCTCACTGTTTGCCATCTCTGGCAGAAGCTTGGAGCCTGCACAGCTCTCCACTACTGCCATAAGCATTGCAAGCACAGGATGCATGATCCTCTGGTATTTGCAGATCTGCAAGAACTGAATCAGTGGGGAACATGACGATTTTTTGGAGGACAGATTGCTGCGGGTCATAGTGAGAACCAGTTGAAGGTTGTTGGTGTGTTCGTGGAGCTGGAGCATGTGAAGTGCCACTTCTGGGCCAGAGAAACAAGTACCGACTAGTAGGATCACATCGTAATGCAGGCTTAGGATGATGAGCAGAACTTTCAGATGTACAAGGCCCCATTCTGTGTGCTGAGCTTGCCCCAGCCCTCCAGCACAGAGATACCAAAATGAGAGCTGTACTGACAGTGAAGAAGCAATTGTCGATTGCACCACGGAAACTTGCAACGCCAGATTGCTTCCCGTCAGTGGGAAATCACTTTAGAGTTGGAAAATGCACCGTGGGGACTGGTGTCATGCAAGTGTGCAGGACCATTAATCGCCTCCTGTTAGGCAGGACTGTAACTCTTGGCAGTGTGCAGAACATAATGGATGGATTTGCAGCAATGAGATTCCTGAACTGCAGTGGAGCAATAGGCGGCACACATATCCCTATTTTGCCACCAGATCACCTTGCCCCAGAGTACCTCAACTGAAAGGCTACTTTTCTATCATTATGCAAGCATTGGTGGATCACCGGGAATGTTTCACTGACATCAAAGTGGGCTGATCCCGGAAGGCGCATGACACTCACATCTTAAGAATGCAGGACTTTTCAGAAAGCTGCAACCAGGGACTTTCTTTCCTGACTAGCAGATTACCATTGGGAATGTTGAAATGCCAATAGTGATCCTGGGAGACTCAGTCTACCCCTTGCTCATGAAACCATACACTGGCCACCTTGATAGCACCAGGCAGATTCAGCTACCGGCTCAGCAGATGAATGTGGTTTTGGTAGATTGAAGGGACACTGGTCGTGTTTACTCACAAGATTGGATCTCAGTGAGAAAAATATCCCAATGATTATAGCTGCCTGCTGTGTCCTGCATAATATCTGTGAAATATGTCCAGATGCATCTCCCTCTCCTTTTCCTGATGGGACTTTCTCCTCTTCACTCTTTCCTTCTCCAGGCTGTCTGCAATGATCACCCTCCAGGCCCTGTTCTCACAGTCTGATGCAGCACTGACTTGCAGGGTCTAATTGAAAATGTCATCCTGAGTCCTCTTCCTTCTCTTCCTTATCTGGCTCAGGCGTTCTACAGGTCTGGCGGGGGAATCCCTCAGGGCTGCCATAGCAGCAGCTGCAAATAAAACACACAGAGATGTCATAGTCAGGACAGTCACAATGGAAAGTGAAACTTAAGATTCAGAACTCCCCACCCTTGCTCCCCTAAAGTTTTAAAACAAGACCAGCTCATTGGCACGTCTGCTTGGAAGTGCCTGTGCATGGTGCCACTCACAGCACCAGCCATGGTGAGTATGGCCCACCAGGGTGAGGGAAATGAGGAAGGAATTGCTCATTTGCATGTAACTATGAGTATATGGCAATGGCACTGGATACCGGCATCATTTTCCACAGGTGCTGGTGATTTTAGCTGATATATCACTCCTGAGGGTAACAAATGCACAAAGAGCACAGCTGCTGCTGGTGTCCTGAAGCCGCCCGGACCCCTGTGCTCCTAGCCTGCGTACTGCAATGGTGCCTTCCAAAGTTGTTGCTAACTAGTGTGGGAAAGTGCCCTACCGCCATCCCTAGAAACCTCCAGGAGAGGATTGCAGAGTACCTCCACGAAAGTTTCATCGATATCTCTCAGAAGGATTCAAGGGACATCCCTGTGTACACAAACTAAGTGCTCTGCATGCCCTCCCATCCCGCCACCTTACTCTCCAGTGGAATAAAAAGTAGATAACTCTACCTCTCTTTGTTATACTACCTCTTCTAGTACCAGTAAATTAATGAAAAGGCAATCACTGAGTCCTGCTAAGTTGGGGAACCCACCACTCTAATAGGAAATACATTTACACACTTACCCAAGGATCCGTCCCCCAGCATCAGGCTTGTCGGTGTTCGACTGCCAGGACTGACTGGACTTTGGTGGTCTCACACAGGTCCTGGCCCATGGCATAGCTGGAATCCACCAGTCGCATGTCCCCCATCCTCCTTGTCCTTGGTATTTATGACAGGGGCCTGTGGTTTGGGCTTCTTGCTGATATTGACAGTGGTCTGCAGGGTGGTGGTGGGGTCTCTGCCAAGTATGGCATGCAGCTCTTTGTAAAAGTGGCAGGTCTGCAGCTAGGCAGCAGATTGACTGTTGATTTCTCTGGTCTTCTGGTATGTCTGCTGCAGTTACTTTGCTTTCACACAGCAGTGCTGCCTCTCCCTATCATACCCCTTCTTCTGTATCCACTGTGCACTCTGCTTGTAGATGTCTGTATTGCTGTGGCCGGTCCATAGCCGTGCTTGCACAGCCTCTCTTCCCACAGGCCCAAGAGAGCCAATATCTCCTTTCCACTTCAAGTTGGAGCGCATCTGGAGTGTGTAGCTGGCATGGCCAGCTGGGCAGTTGCACACAACAATAGAGAGCTGCCAGGTGTACTTTCCAATCAGGAAAAGGGTTTTACAGCTATTTGCTGACAGCAGAGGACTGTGGAGATTCAGGACTCCTGGGTTCAATTCCAGGTTCTGGAGGGGAGTGTGCTCTACTCTCACGATTTTATCATAAAACTTGAAATATGTGGTGTTTTTCTTAAAGCCCCTGCTGCTGGCATTAGGAACTTTTGAACCCTCATGGTTACAGAGAAACAGCTTGAAAACATAAAGCAAATGCACCCTAAAGGCTCAGAAACCAGAAGATAAATAAAAAGAACCCCAAATCTATTGTTAATTATTAATTATTATTATTTAAAAAAACTCAAGATTTTTATGCCAATCATGATTTTTCAGGTGTAACTCATGGTTGTGGGATTTTTTGTTTTTGTTTGCTTAGTTGGTTTTTTTTAACATTTGGGGTTGGCAATGCTGCTTCTGGCATTTGAGTCAGGCCTATTCCTCCTTCTCTTCCTTGCTGCCTGGACTCAAGCAGCGGGAGGGTATTGAAGACACAGGAGAGAGAAATTGTCCCTGTTCTCAGTGACTGCATCTGGTACAAGTGCAGAGAAAGTCCCACTCAGCCCCTGCAGCCACGGTATGGAGCGTGTTCAGTCCAGAGAGAATCTTTGGAAAATATTGTTGCCAAAGTCTAACAAAGTTTTACTGAGCATGCGTAAACTGAGATTATTCAGAGTTTCTAACCTGGGAAAATTTGGGCAGTATTTGACAGGGATGATGAATGGTACATCCCTGACACCAGGGCAACCCATCCCACGCCAAATTTAAGGACCCTGCCTGTAGCATTGAGGTTCTAGAACTTCTCTACTAAACTGCTGTAATAATTTTTAACACAGTCACAACAATGTATTTTTCCCAAATCTCCATCTCTGAATGGCTGAATCATTTTCGCTGAAGCTTTCTCAAAAAATTCAGCCTGAGGAGGACCCCTGGCATGGAAAATTTCAGCCCAGTTAAAACTTGGGAAAGTTATGAGTAACTGAAAAACAGGGTCTTGTAATGGAAAGTTTTGAACAACCTTAATTATAGGCAGCACTCTGCCTATAATATATATTTGGCTACCTATCCAGAAATCTGTAGTCCAGCAGACAGAGCACTGGATTAGCACTTCCCCTGGCCTGCTGGGTGACCTTGTGCAAGTCACTTTACCTCTCTGTGCCTCATTTTCCCAATTGGGAAAATTATATCTCCTTTGTATAGTGCTTTGAGGTCTACTGCTGAAAAGTACTACATAGGATCTAGGCATTATTATTAAATTGTTTAATTGAGGTGTAAATGTTTTTACAAAAAATAAACTGAAGAAACAAACTGGCATGGAAATGAGATGAGAGGTTCCATTTTTCCTCATAGAGGCTCAAAACTGCTTCTGTAATTAAACTTTGTTCAAGGGTTCCATTGGATTAACTACAGCAATGGTCCACTCAGAACATTTTCTTATGTGCAGCTAAAGTCACAGAACATCACTATTTATAAATTTGTGCTAATCCCTGCAAGACCAGTATGCACAAAGAAATGCAAACTTTGCAAATGCTTTTAGATACCAGACTAATGAATAATTCTGAGGCACAAAGAAAAATAGGCATAGCTGGAAAATACATTCAGCAAGCTCCAAGCAAGCTGCAAATGCTGATATATTTGTGGACAGACAAGGGCTTCTTTAATTAACACAAATGTTAATGAATGAATGCAAATAAAAAAAATATCAAAGAATCACTGCAGCAAATTGTGAATGATGTATGAATGGTAAAACCCTTCCCAATGCACAGAGAGAAAAAACAAACAGCACTCTGCAATCACTGCTGTGATGGGCTTTTTGCTGTAATTTTTGCCCGAGATGCACCCAATAAAGCTCTCTATGCCTAAAACAAAACCCAAATAAAAAGATTTACTTGCATTTATTGCAATATTTTCCCCATATTATTTTCCTTTTTCTCTGTCTCAGATACACTTATTTCTAGCTTTCTGCTAGCTAACATCTTTTAAAACATCATTTCTATATACACAGACTCACCCCAAGGTTTAAAGTGGACAGGGTCCTGCAGGGTTGTAATCCCAGTCCACCCAGAATGACCTCTGAGGTGGGCTGGCTGGTGGTAAAAGGGGTTATGACAGAACTGAGTCTGAAGCAGAGCTCTCTGACTGCTAAAAAGGGAGCATAGTGTCAACCTTCCTCATCCCAGGCTATTTTTACATTTTATGCTCTTTTCGAGACACGATGCTAATAGAAATAATGTCATATATGGGATGTATGGAGGTACATGCACCGGGAATGGGTTTCAGGTTAGAAATAAGTTGTATGGATTTCTTTTGGTTTGTCTTCCAATTTTAACTTTTAGGCATAGTAATACCACTATTTGCCACTCGAGGATCAGCACCACACCACTCCTAACTCCATGTCTATCTCCAGCTAGCCTTTAAGCAGGCTGATTAAGTTGTTAAATTAGACAATATCAGTCTGGATATCCACTCTGCTTCTGCTGCCTAGTATTAAAACCAATTTTTCTGCCACCCTCAAATGAAGCACTAATATTACATATTTTAATTAATGGCTCAAGCAGTGAACTTTTGTTACAAAATAAAGCAATCCCACTATTGGGCAGATCCCTGAACTCTGACCTATTCAAAAGAATTTCAAATTAGAAATAATTTAAATAATTTATGTAAAAGTGTATTAAAATATGCATTTGGTACACATGAAATTAAGGGACTAGTAGCATTTGCTAGAATAAAGAAAAGTACAGATTCATTATAAATGTTTCACCATGAAACTCTGTCAATGCACCTCAAACATGACAAGAAACATTCTCTTCGTTCTTGGTCGCAGTGCTGCCAACTGTATGGAAAGTTGCTAGGATGCTATAGTGACACTTGGGTTAGAGTATTAGCTTTTCAGTTCTGGGAACCTGAGTTCATACGCTAACTAGTGGTTTAATCCTAGTCCTTAAAGTCCATACACACAACTAACCCACCACCTAATCTATCTTTTATGAAGTTTCTAAAATATCCTGGGTGTGACCCAAGAACCCCATAGTGCCAACAGCAATGGAGGTCAAGCAATATCTTGATTCTGTTACGTACATTGTGGTTCACCAAAGAATGTCATATGAGGTCTTAATGGAAAACCAGGGGTCACAATGGTCATCAATATCTTTGTGAAAGGTATGTATAGGTATTATGTAAGCAGTCATGTATATATACTGACATTATTTTTTTAAAGTCTGTATCAAGATATTAGTCACTAGCAGAGGTGAGGAACGGGTTTTCTTCCAGACAGGAGATAAGAAATGTACAGCTCTCTGCTGGAATGTAAATTAAGCATTGTATGCACAGTGGATGCCCATTTACATATGAAGTCAGATGTTAAAGATGTGACATCAACAAGAAAGCAGTAGACACACAAAAAAAAAACAACAAGCCACAGGTGGTTATCCTGTCCCTGAGGACAGACCGTGAACTTTGGAGATATATGTAGGCAGGGAAACAGACACCTCTTCATCCTGTACCTACAAAATAAATGGACAGCCCGCTTACATTCATCAGAAGGGGATCTCAGCCAACCTTGGCTGAAAATGCTCTAAAAGACTTTGGGTGAGATAAAGCTTCTTTAGACAGGAGGTTAACCTGTTAGCTAAATTTAGTCTCTAGAAAGTGTGTTATAATTTTGTTTTATATGTAACCATTTGTTTCTAATATCCTTACTCATGATTGCTTGAATCTTTGATAATAACTTATTGTTTTCATTATAAACATACCTCAGTGTTGTGATATTAAACCAAAGTGCTGATCCTGAACTGAATCTCACAAGCTGGTGTGTTTTGTTCCTTTCAGAACAGCAGGCCTACTAGTTCTATGAGGAGCCAGTGTCAGTGGCTGAATAACCAAGAGAAATGCTTCAAAGGGACTGAGGGACTGGGGTGCACCTACTGTTAAACTTCAATGCAAAGTATGTGCTGGCACACCCCAGAGCAAAGGGCTTGAGTGACTGACAGGCTGGTGGTATTCAGGAGCTGCCACCCAGCCAAACACAATCAAGATTCCCTCATACTAGAGGTTGCGGTTACAAGGTGACTCTCAGCCCTGGATACCCAGAGAACCATCACACTGGGTTGTCTTTTCTGAAGGGATTTTCTTCCCAGCTCCTAAAATAGGGTGCCCTCCCAGTGCAACATTATTTATACAACTGTCCTCGGCTTCATTTCCCAGGGCTTCTCAATAAGGCAAAGAATTACAGGAGGTAGGAGGAAGAAGAGAGAACCTGGTTAGGACTGCAACTGTAGTTCCTAAGTAGTAAGGTGCTGAAATCTGCATCACAAAGTTCTTTTTATATTTTATCCCAGTACAACTTTCCTCCCCCTTCTTTGAATACTCCCATATCACAGCAGCTCTGCTCTTGCCAGGGGATCTTGACATGGCTCCCTCCAGAGTCCCATCAATATTATTGCTGAATAGTCATCAGTAATTGCTACTGAGCAAAATGAGGTTCCTCCCTTTTTTCAGGCCAAATTCTGCTTTCAGTTACTTCACTCAAATCCACCAGAACTGTATTGTTCTCAGTGGAGTTATTGTGGATTTGCACAACTGTAACTGAGAGCAACATTCAACTCCCCTTCTTCACCGAATGTGTACTTCCTATGCACTGCTTCCTTGTTGACTTCGCATCTCTTTGTTAACATCTGACTTCATAGGTAAATGGGCATGCATTGTGCTTACAATGCCCTCTTCACAGAACGAGACTGAGATCAATATTCAAATTTGAATCTCCCACATTGAAAGATGTATTGTTAGTGTATTCCTGCTCAACAGATCATAATGTTGCTCCAACAGTTGGAGACAACGTGAAATGATTACTCGCAGTGCCGTAAAGTCAGAGAGAGATCACATTACAGAGGGTATAGTCTACAAGGCAGTGGTCACAGTAATAATACTGGCAGAGGGCCGAGCTTCTCCCCAGCTTCTAAAGACTTGCCACCATGCCAGTCTCCTTTAAGAAGGTTTATTCTCTTAAAACAGGCAACTGAAAATACAGAAAAACAGTCTTTGAACTCACTCCTTTTCTCTCAGGCTTCAGGGCCACCCCACCCAGGATCCTGTGCAGTTTCCTTGCTCTAGCCAACTCTGTGCCCTTCTTGGAGCAGTAGCGCCAGGACTGCATTCCTCAACACCTGGCCTCTTGCTCCAGGGACCCACCAAAGGAGTTAGTCCACTCCACCATGACTTCCCTTCCCCAGGCACAGCCTGTCCCAATACTCCTTTCCACCTCCCATTTCCTGTCCACTGCATGCCCAGGTGTAGCACCGCCCTCTTTAATTGGCTGGATTTAGCTGACCTACTTTGACATAGAGGAGCTAGGCCTACTTCTACGCACAGGGACCAGTCACCCTGTGACAAATACTTAGTATTTGCATAGCATGTTATATTTTCAAAGTACTCTACAGACATGAATTAACTAACCCTACAATGACCCCATGCAGTTGCTGAGTAACTATTATCCCTATTTTTGAGTTAGGGAAACTAAGGCAGGAAAGTGAAGTGACATGCTCAAAGCCACTAAGTTAGTCAGTGTAAAAGCAGGATTAGACTCTAAGATCTCTTGACTTCCATTCCTGTTCTCATTCCTCCAGACCGCACTGCCTTCCATGGTCATCGTCATGCTATTGGTCCAGAACTGACTCACAAGAATGGCCTCCACTATAAGTGGTAGGTTCAGTAAGTAGTCAGAAGTTTCATGGAATGGGAACAAATAATAGCTTATCATCCCTCAAAATTCAAGACACTTTATCTTTGGTAAATTCCCAGTGTATGGCCACTAGAGGAAAGTAAAGACGTGAAATAAAAATTATACTTTCAAATAAAACCAACTCTTGCTCTATAAACTGCATTATTTCCAACATGGAAAGCCTAAAGAAATGCTCAATAATAATGCAAATGGAAATATGACTAGTGTATTCTTTTCCTATGGCAACATTTTGAAGCTGATTTTTACACAGCATATTTAACATTTCCTGATGCTCTGAAAGTCAATTTATGCAGAAAAAGACAGCAGCTAGGCATTTGCTTATTCCATTTTCCATTGCAGTAAAGATTTGTATCTTACTTTTTCTGAAAGCATCTTTAAAGAATTCTTCAAGCTGTCTGGAGAATGCTGGCTTGCAGAATTAAGCAGCAGGTCTGCATGGCTTGATACGAGGGGCTGTAGATGATTGATGTTGCTGAGAACTTCTTTTGCCTTGGCTGTGTTTTCAGGTGAATAGTAAATACACTGGTATCCAGTACTGTAATAACAAATGTGGAGACAGTTATAGGATGTCATAAATCGTTTCCACTGTAAATAGCCAGACGGTTAACTGTGCACAAGATACAAGTTCTCTCTATTTCTATCACAAGAATGGTAGGTATTTTAAGCTTTACTATACATCTTTATTGACACTATTTAAATCTGTCTTCCTGATAGGCTAAAAAGCCGTCCCTGCTGGAACAAGGACAGGAGACTATTCATCGATGAACCTCCAGATAGTGTTATTTAAACTAATTATTCCCATGGTGCTCTGAAGGATGATTATGCCAAGCGAGGGGTGGGGGAAAAGAAAATCCTGGAATTTTTATTTTTTAATTGTGGAGAAAAAAAGGTTTATATTACCATTAATGGCATGTTCAGAGATCCACACTGGTTGGGTAATAAGAACAAGCATTAGGCTCCCTAGATTTTCATCTTAACTCCTCTGGTAGGTTATTACCTATCTAGTGAAGTTCTCCAAAATGTGTCATTAACGCTTAATTGATCAAGGGCTCATAATAGGTTTTGAGCAGCAGCAGAGATCTGCCCACAAAATGATAAGGACAGGAGTTCTTTCCAGTGAAAATGGTCACATGTCTAATTTCACTAGACAAGTGAAGGCATAGAACCAGGGGAGAAAAGACTAAGGAAAAGGGAGGAAATTAATTGTTGCTAAAACACTCAAATGCCCCACCACAAACTCATTGATTTCCTTTTTCATTGTTTACAGACTAGGTGTATTGATGCCTTGAGTCTCCTGCTGAAATTGTATTCCATTTCCTTTCCTAACCAAGCACCATCCTCTTTCATTTCTTTATTGCCTCTTTCAGTCCTTCCAGAATTTCATGTCTTTATCATTTTAGCAATGTACATGTCTATTAGTTCTCTCCCCTACTTCCCCTTTGGTCTGTTGCCTCTTTCCCCTCACCCTCTTGTACAAGATCCTTCCTTTGCCACTCAGAACTGTGCTTGAAAGTAAAGCTACCCAAAATCTTTGGTAAGTTTCACACTGCAGCCTAACTTAACAAAAAGGGACAGAACGCAGCAGCTAGGTTCTCTACACTCTGCTCTGCTCCTTTGGGCTCTGTAGCAGAGTTCATTTCACTTTGCTATCCACTCAGCAGAGAGCACACTAGACAGTTGTGGCAAGAGCTAGAGAGTTTCAGGATGACAAGGACAGGGGAAAGCTTTGATTCAGGGTGGTTCTAGTAGACTGTAGCTGAACTGCACAGCAAGGTGAGAACTGTAAATATGTGAATAATTATCCACAAACAGATGCTATTTGAATTCACACAATATTTAACCCTCCTTCATGTAACTGGAACTACCAGTGTCCCAAGTGTGCAGGCTCTTGGTATGTTACTGATAACAAAACAGTGTGTACTCTATCTCCCTGGCTGCCACTGTTCATCCTTCTTCTGTATCTTCTCCTGTCTCTCTCTCTCTCTCTCTCTCTCTCTATGTAGCCTTTATTTCTTCCTTCATTTCACTGAACAGGATTTGAACCGTGATCCTCCTGTTTGTTTTTCTGACTCTTATTGCTTTCTCTCATTTCAATTTTCTCTCAGTCCTCTCTTTTTATTACTTTCCCTGTTAGTGCATCTTCTACTGCCTCTATTTCTTGCTGGTTTTCTCTCACTGTAGCCCTGATACAGCAAAGCACTTAAGCACATGTTTATGTCCCATTTAAATCATCCAGATTTAAGTATGCGTAAGTACTTTGCTGAATTGCAACTTGAAATACTGCTGTAATCTGTTCTTCATTTTCTATCTTCCACTGCTGCTTCCCCTCTCAGGTGTCTTCAGTGCAGAGTTAGCCAGGATGATTAGCACCTGGGTTAGCCTAGCCCAACCGTGAACAGCCACTCCACTGAGCCATACCCAAATTACTGTGTCCTTACTGGTGTTGCACTCAACCATGTGTGTGACTCACTAGGACTTTTGGAGGCACATCCCATGATTCTTTGTGCTGCAGTAGGCTGAGCTATTCTATGATTCTCTCTTACTTAATTGTGGGAAAACTGGTCTGTCCTTCTGGGCAAACAGCGGGAATTTTGGGAAGGCACTGGAGGTCGATCAGTTTGATTTGCCATACTTTGAAAGAAACCAAACAGCCAAAACTCTTTAGGCTTTCAGAATTTTAAGGTTAACTCTCAGTGACCATAAGAAGCTTTTGGTAAAATTTCAAAGAAATTCAGCAGTTAGTTTTCAGATTCAAAACAATTAAAATTACTCCTTTTGGAGATTTTTGAAGTTTCTAATTTTGTCTCCATATCTGATGAAAAGCCTTCTGTACTTCAAGATTCACCAGAGAAGTCATTTCCATAATTACCTTGTGCCCAGGATATTTTTCAGAATCCAATTTTCATATACAAATTTCACAAATAGTATTACAGAAAAACTATGCATGAGGCCCTGTCAATAAAGCTGCCGAAGAAACTTTTAAATGACAGGCACTTCAGTACAAAAGCTGAATGCAGGATGTTACAACTGAGACTAAACTTGTGCACCGGGGAAAGGAAATGTTGTGCATGTGAAATCAGATGCAATGTAAAAATATACCCTTGACATGTAAAGTATATAATTAGTGATGTATATATTGAAAGAGAGTATAATTATGTCTTCTGGGTTAGAGTAAAACTGTTTATTGGAATGTATAACATAACTTTCACATCATAGTATTGCTGATAATCAATTATATGCAGATTACCTTACGTGAACATTTCAATTTTAAGATTTTTTCTAATGGCAATGCAGTTGTGGCACAATTTGAACAAAGGTTATATTAATGATTTCAGCACTCTTAACTCTAAGTTAACATAGCTTGTTTGGCAAGAAGTACTGGAATATGCTAAATGTCTAGTTCTTAATGGCACTCCATGTAACTCCAACTCTACTCCTGCTGTTAATTGACTAATTTTTGTAATTGAGTGAAATTGCCACCATCTGCAAGGGGGTTAAAATCTTTTAATAATGAACATTTGACCCAGTGTTTCCCACAGTAATAATTGCTGATGTTAAAATCCAGAATTGATAAGGTGTATATTGCATGAAAAACATCCCTCACAAAATAAACGTGAACAAATACATATATGCATATATCACTCTGCCTACCTAGCCAGTGGATTAGTGTTTAAACATCACTTATAGTTTCATGGATACAATTTCTAAAATGAAAAGTTATGAGGAAAATTAAATTGATAAAAGTATGGCAAACTTATTGCATCTAGGAAATAAATCTGAATCTTCAAAAAACAACTAGATAAATTCATGGAGGATAGGTCCCTCAATGGCTATTAGCCAGGAGGGGGCAAGGAGAGTGTCCCTAGCCTATGTTTGCCAGAGGCTGGGAATGAGTGACAGGGAATGGATCACTTGATGATTACCTGTTCATTCTCTCTGGGGCACCTGGCATTGGCCACTGTCGGACTACAGGATACTGGGTTCGATGGTCAGACCCAGTATGGCCATTCTTATGTTCTTAATCCACTCATCTGGGATTTTCAATCAGACTTTTGGGAGTTGTGTACCCAGCTTCCCCAGTGAATTTCACAGGGAGCTGTGCAACTAAGTTCCTTAGGCCATTTTTAAAAACCCCAGTCCAGAATACTAAATCAAACTGAAGAAGAGCTCTCTGTAATCTCAAAAGCTTGTCTCTCTCACCAACCGAAGTTGGTCCAACAAAAGATACTACCTCCCTCACCTTCTCTCTCTAATATCCTGGGACCAACACAGCTATACCACTTCATAAATTAAAAAAAGGAAAATTCTATGTTATAGCTAATCTATCTGGATTTATGAAGTCATCATCATCATAGGCCATGATCCTCAGATACAGCCAAGGCCAGATTTTGTGGCTTGGAGATGGTAGGGTGCATAGCTTGCCTTTGTGTACCCTTCCATCCCAGTCCCCATCATCACTCAGGCCAGCTTGCTGGCTGTTCTAAGTGTCCTCAGCTGTCAATGGGCCTAATTGTGGCAGCCAATCATCAGCTAAGTGTAGGACCATTCTGGGTATACTCCCTTTCCCCAGCATTATGTAGCCACCTCAGTTGGGCTGCAGGGATAGTGGCACAGGAACTGCTTTGGTGGCTCTACATGACCATGGTTCTGCCTGTTGGGGAGATCCTCTCTCGTCCAGGTAATTCCACTTTAGGATTGCTGTGTGTTGGCTGAATGGTGCAAAATGCCCTAACACAGCGGAGAATCTGGTCCACAGTAACTAAGCACAGTTCTCAGGAGAAAAATATTGTGCTTCTATCTCAACCCAAAGCAGAGAGCTAAAGTGTGCCATTTTGGTAAAGTCCTTTATTGGAAAAGTGTGGAACTGCACTACTTTTAGGGGAAGCGTGCATGCTACACCTGTGTTTATAATGAATCAGTGATCTCGCCTCTCCCTGCCCGCTCTTTGTGCTGGCGCAGAAGAGAGGAAAGAGCCATAGCTTCACCTCCTCCATGCCACTCTCCTATCCCTTTGAGGGAATATGAACCGATAGGTCTGCCAAAGGCAGCAGTCCCTGTGCTCTCCCAAGCATAGAGGCTTTAACCATTCGTGGACCTTGTGTGGGAGTGTTATCCCTTGTTTGATACACACACCTGTAGAAGTGCCTGTGACAATCTGGCCCATAGAATCTAGTAAACATAAAAATATTTTGATAAGATTTTTACATACCAAATTAATGATTTGGCAAGCTGCTGAGGTTTTCTGGTAAAATTTCCAGCGAATCTGATGCACTAATTTTATAGTCACTGCAAAAATGTTCATCTCTCTGACTCAAGCACATAAACAAAGAGAGGGAAAGTGAACAAAGAGTAATGTCTCCCTGAAAAGTGCTATGTGTGACAGGTTGTGATTTCCCTTTGAAAATAAAGGCTACAATTAGATCAAACACAAGTCATTATTATTTCAACATGACTGGGAGTTTCTGTGAAACATTACCATTTCAGACTCCTTAGAGAGTGGAAATGGGTTGAAGGTTATGAGACACAGGTAATAGGAACCCTGAAGATTTTTGTTTTAATTACCCTGGTAATGAGTACATTATTGAAGAAACTCACCTCGATCAAAGATATGGACCCTGTTTAATAAAAAGGGTTCTGTTTAGATAATTTAAACCCATATCAAATAATTATAGCTCTTTTAAAAATCAGTTCAATGCTTTTTCAGCTTCAAGTTTATTTTAGTGAAGACTAGAAATATTTCAAGGTCCTTCTTAAAAGCTGTCAGAAAAAACCCCCTCCAAACAAATCGGAGAACCTAATGTAGCTTCTGGGGCACCTCCATTTTCCTTGATGGTTAGTACTGGAGCATTAAAAGTCTTATAATTACAAGCCTATGTGTTTTGGCTGAAGCACACAGCACCAAATTAGCTTTTAAATAAGACGAAAAAAAGTCCTTGGTGTATCTTGAAAATGATTTATGAACATTTAAAGCACTGAAGCATTACATCAATATCATGTATAGCACATCTAACTTCATGTTCCTGAACAATTTGATTCTAAAAATAATAGTTTACTCTGCCACCTAGCTTGGTGGAAAGACAGGTCTTTCCATTTACTGGAAGAGGAAGCAGCATGTATTAGCAGAACAACAGAAGATTGAGCAGAACAATTGATTTTCTTTCTCCTTCTGCTAGATACTACAGTTGCTTAAAAAAACAAACCCTGCACATAAAACATTTAAAATAAATAAATATACTATCTAGAGATTATTAATACAGCACGGCTGCCCACCCTATAGAAAGTAAAAAGATCCCTCCCCGAGTCAAGAATCATATGAAACTTCTGTATGTCTTACTTTTTAAGGTCTTGGAGACATCACAGCAAAACACTTCTATCATTAATACAGTAGATTTTGGAGTTAGTGCTTATTTGTCCATCTGGATTAAAAATTACTTCATAACAATTTTTCTAACTGGTGCTGAGATATTTACCATCTGTGCTGATCAGAGGTCATTCGGTTATGAGGGTTCGAGTGGATGTAAATCATATGTCTGATGTTTCTAGTGATAGGAGCTTTTTAAATGCCACTCAGTTTCAGGTAAAGGGATTTATAGATTGTTGAAATGCCAGCTTGAGCCAGTTAGAAGCTGACTAACTTGTCTTGGCATCAAATACCCACAAAAATCTTGCTTTCTCCTTACAAGATGAATTTTTGTTTTTTATTGTGTAAGTTCTTTATTTAGAAAATTCATTGTTTTAAGTATCTGGATGTACTGATCATTTGGTTATAATGATCACATAAGAGCTACAAAAATATATATATAACAGGACTCCACAGTACCTCTGATTCCCTCCTCATGGTGAAAATGAATTCCATGTGTTTCCAAGTTCCTTTAATCAGTCTTCCAAATGATATAGAACTATATATTTTTTTTGCCTTGATAAACTGTCTTGCAATGAATTTTATATTCCATTTGATTTGACAATTAAAAATGCAATTATGCCTCACAGACTGTAGTAGATGGAGCATAACCTTGATATCAGTTAACTCTACCTCTCGCCATTTCTACTGCAGGGGTGGATTTGAATCAAAGTCAAGACACCCAGTCGAAGTTTTGCATAATTGTTAGTACGCTGATATTGTTGGATATTTCAGCACGCTGTATTAATAATCAAATAGGGGTCAAAAACATACTAGGTACTCGTGTTGTATGCAGTGACAGTGTTGCCTAGAAGGTGACAGGGACCCTTCCCAGGGTGGCTTGGGAGGTAATCTTTTCCACGCCTCTTTCAGTCTTCAGCACAGTTAGCCTAGAGGAAACAGTTGCTATATCTGCATTTTTATCTGTTCACTTTCCATTCTGCCTGATATCGCCAGGTGTCACTTTTTCCCTCAACCAAGGCTTCAAAAAGGTGCTCCCTTTGTAAAACAGAAAATTTTAAGCTGCCCGTGGAAATGCTAAGTGTCATCACAGCATCTTCATGCAGTAAATAAACATGCAGACAAAATAAAGTCGTCTTCGCGACAGTAAAAGAATTTTATTCCTAGTAAGAATCAAAGGTTCTTTTAAATGTTTCCCTTTGCTTTCAAATGTTGCCTATCTAAAGTGTTTTTTTGCCTTGAATATTAAGATATGGGAGATTATTTTAGGACCATTTCATCGCTTCCCAGGGAAAAACCTGCAGGGGACCAAAGAAGGAGAAGGACAAAAATCAGTGAATGTCCCCTGGCAGAGTTTTCCCTGTACTATTTCTTCAAGTAGGTGCAGCTGGGGAGCTGCGGATTTTGGAGGCTTTGCCCCTTCCCAGTTGGGGACCCATGGGCAAAGGGCCTCTTTCATGTGGGGGAAGGAATTGTCCTTTCAGGGTTGGCTGCTGGTTCATTGCACCTTCATCCCGTCTAGCACCTGGGATCTACCGGAAGCCATACTGACAGTCTCTGTTACCTTGCAGCAGCTCACTAGCAAAAGGCAGTCAAAGCTCAAATCTGTATTACCTCACAGAGATATCTTGGCACATATCAAGGAACTGGCGCCACGGAGAGCAGCACATTCCCTGCTCCATCCTCTAAAGTCTACAGAAGCCCTGAGCCTACAGAGAGAACTGTGGGATCTGGCCCTTTGCAGTAAGAGAGTATGAAAGTAAGAGGTGGCTGCCAGTCCCCTTGCCGTTCTCAGTCTTTTGACACACACCTTACTATCAATTTCCAACTCCAAATACAAGCATGGAAGTTGCAAGAGGAGGCTCTCTTGAAAGGGCCAGGCACAATTACAGTCCTTGCGCTCTCTTGAGTACAGGCACTGCTCCCTCCCATCACCCAACCCAGGGGCACAAGACACCCCACAGAGGGTCCAGAGAGTGGAGAATGTGGGTCCATGGCTCCACTGACTCCTACTTCCCTACTACACCAGCCAAGCATGGAGTGGGAAGCACAGTGTCCCTTTCTAAGGGATGGTGCAGTATGTACCACTCTGGGAGCTCCAAGAGGGATCATGCATCTTCTTTACAGGGCACTTTTCCCTGAATCCTGAACAAACAGGATGTAAACCCTAGGTGCTAACCACTTATGGTCACTGATGATGTTATAGGGTTTTCCCACAAAAATGAGGCTGTTAGCCCCGCTATCCCACCCACTTCCAATTTGAGTAATTACTTTCTGCCTCCCTAAATTCACTCCACAATTTCAGGTGGATATATTGTTAATTTCCTGTCCTATATATTTGTGCAGTGCTATTGTGCATTGTTTAAAAGCTGCCGCATTCCCCCACAACGCTGGATAGAGTGCATCTAATTGATGGGTGATGAGGATCTTATAATTTGTATGCTCAGCCAACTTTTTGAAGGGTTTTAGGATCCATTTGGATGAAGGGTGTCATATTAATGTACATAGAAGTTATGGGGAGAGAAAAATAAATGAGAAAAACCCATTTCTGGGCTTCATCAATTCCATCCCAGATGGACTGAGGAGAAAATACAAAATATTTTCCCTGTGATTTTGCCCTTCAGCCACTTTGATCCGCTGAGAATAACTACTTCATGTCACCCTGCTCAGAACTGCATAGTGGGGTGCCAGTGAAGGGAAGGAGCAGGAGCGTTGCTGACCAGGGCCCTAGAGAGAGGAGAGAAGATGAATCGCTGCTGCAGCTCCCTTCCCTCAGGCCTGCAAGGGGAAAAAGCAGACTTTCCTGCCTAAGATCCCTGAAGGCAATTATTTTTTTGGAGCTTGTACTAGGGTAAAGGCACAATGAAAGGGGGGAAAGAGTGGAGGAAATGAGAAGTGTTTGTGAGGCTTAATAGGTGTTTGGAAAGAACAGATAGAAAAAGAAGAAGAAAGCATGGGAGTAGAGAAGAGAGACCAAAAAGGGGAATTGCTTTGAGATGCTTCTCAATGAAAGGTTTCAGAGTAGCAGCTGTGTAAGCCATCAGAAACAGTATCTCCGATAATGTCATGGCAAACCTGGTGGCTGACCTTTGTGACTTTGTCCTCACCCACAACTATTTCACATTTGGGGACAATATATACCTTCAAATCAGCAGCACTGCTACGGGTACCCGCATGGCCCCACAGTATGCCAACATTTTTATGGCTGACTTAGAACAACGCTTCCTAAGCTCTCGTCCCTAACATCCCTACTCTATTTGCGCTACATTGATGACATCTTCATCATCTGGATGCATGGAAAAGAAGCCCTTGAGAAATTCCACCATGATTTCAACAATTTCCATCCCACCATCAAACTCAGCCTAGACCAATCCACACAAGTGGTCCATTTCCTGGACACGACTGTGCTAATAAGCGATGGTCACATAACCACCACCCTATACCGGAAACCTACCGACCGCTATACTTACCTACATGCCTCCAGCTTCCATCCAGGACACACCAAACGATCCATTGTCTACAGCCAAGCTCTAAGATACAACCGCATTCGCTTCAATCCCTCAGACAGAGACAAACACCTACAAGATCTCTATCAAGCACTCTTAAAATGACAATACCCACCTGCTGAAGTGAAAAAACAGATTGACAGAGCCAGAAGAGTATCCAGAAGTCACCTACTACAGGACAGGCCCAACAAAGAAAATAACAGAACGCCACTAGCTGTCATCTTCAGCCCCCAACTAAAACTTCTCCAGCGCATCATCAAAGATCTACAATCTGTCCTGAAAAATGATCCCTCACTCTCACAGATCTTGGGAGACAGATCAGTCCTCACTTACAGACAGCCCCCCCAACCTGAAGCAAATACTCTCCAGCAACCACACACCGCATAACAAAAATACTAACCCAGGAACCTATCCTTGCAACAAAGCCCGATGCCAACTCTGTCCACATATTTATTCAAATGACACCCTCATAGGACCTAATCACATTAGCCACACCATCAGGAGCTCATTCACCTGCACATCTACCAATGTGATATATGCCATCATGTGCCAGCGATGTCCCTCTGCCATGTACATTGGCCAAACCGGACTCTACACAAAAGAATAAATGGACACAAATCTGACATCAGGAATCATAACATTCAAAAACCAGTAGGAGAAACCTTCAACCTCTCTGGTCACTCAGTAACAGACTTAAAGGTGGCAATTTTGCAACAGAAAAGCTTCAAAAACAGACTCCAACGAGAAACTGCTGAGCTTGAATTAATATGCAAACTAGATACCATTAACTTGGGTTTGAATAGAGACTGGGAGTGGCTGGGTCATTACACATATTGAATCTATCTCTCCATGTTAAGTACCCTCACACCTTCTTGTCAACTGTCTAAATGAGCCATCTTGATTATCACTACAAAAGTTTTTTTCTCCTGCTGATAATAGCTCATCTTAATTAATTAGCCTCTTACTCCACTTTTCATGTTCTCTGTATGTATATATATATATATCTCTTCTTACTATATGTTCCATTCTATGCATCCAATGAAGTGAGCTGTAGCCCACGAAAGCTTATGCTCAAATAAATGTGTTAGTCTCTAAGGTGCCACAAGTACTCCTGTTCTTTTCTCAATGAAAGTATCAATACAAATGCAAGTAATTCTAATGGGAAGTAATTTGAATAATTAAACTCAATTTATGAAATACACTAGCAAATGCAACGTACATACATTTTAAATTATTATTCAATCATTTACATATGTAAAAAAATTCAGTGTACTTGTTAAATAAATCAGACACAGAGAGCACTAAACATAACTGTCAATATCTGTCCCCACTCTCTATGGGACCCTGAAACTACTCTGAAGGTGAGCTAGTAAACTACTCCTGAAGCAAAGAGCGTCGTGTAATGGAAACTTCAATGTTGGAATAGTTTCTCGTATATTTCAACTAGCTTCAAGAAGCTATATTTCAACAAGGTCAAGCATGTGTAAAATAAATGTTAAAATTTAAACTCTTTGTAAGATGTGATTCTGATAGCTAAGGGCATACTGTGCATCTCAGGAACTTCCCACCATCCTCCTTAGCTTTGAAATCAGATGCAGGCGCAACACATGCACTGGGAAAAATAGGAGGGGGTGGTAAGAGGGAGAGTGTGGCAGCCCAGAGCAAATGTACTGGGCAAAGTCACATTCCTGTCAAACCAGCCATGATTCGGAAGGCAGAATCCTACTTGGGGAGGAGATATCTTCTTTAACAATGGCCAGAAAGAAAAACATCACTTATACTTCACTGTCTTTTGCCTTCACTACCACAAGGAAAAGCTTTCCCCGAAACATATTTATGTTAAAGGCCAAATTTTCAAAAGTGGACTTTAAAAATAGCATGCACTTTCATCTGTACATGTAATATCCACATTTGCACACTGGCATGTGAATGCACATAAGGGAAAGCAAAGGATTTGGATGGTCAAGAACTGGGCACTATTCCTGAATTTGACACACACTTTTGGTAAGACTTTGGTTAAAATTTTCAAACATGGCAGACTAAGTTAGGCAGCTAAATAACTGGCTGTTATCAAAGGTGCTCAGCACTAACCGTTCTTACTGAAATTAACATATGTAGGTAACTGTCTCCTTAGGTAACTTTAGGCTTCCAAGTTTGAAAACACTGGCCTTAATGTCTCTGTGCTTTAGTTTTTCTACCCATAAAACATGGATGAAAATACAAACAGATGTTGAAAGGGTTAATGCATTAATCTGTGTAAAGTCCTTTGAGACCCTCTGATAGAAGGCAGTATAATAGTGCAAAGTATTGTTTGCACACACAAGTTTTCACACAAACACAGGTTTTGCACACTTTTGCAAGTGTGCAAAAAGCACAAATTTTGAAGGCCTTTTTTGAAGAATTGCCTTATAAAATGTCATTATATGATTATTTGTTTTGTATTTGTGAATGCAAATTTCATTTGCCCCCCAACTCTTGGGAGAGAAGGGGGTCAGCCTTCTGTATGGATAGCCATTCACCAGCAACAGAACATGAAATTGCTCTCAGCACCAAGTCCACTTCATGAAAATCTCTAAAACTGAATGATATTTACATTGCATTTTCAAGCTTTCTTGTCTGTAAACAGTCCAGGGAAATTTTATCCTTAAAATTTTTATATCTATGCAACTTAAAATAGTAAAGAAATAATAGTTTTTGAAGTGTCAGATATGTTTGAGCTAGCCATTTTCTAGCACTACCCCTTGGTGCTGCTTTAGAACATTATGAACTAGCAGCTCCGTCATTCACTTGCCTTCAGAGCTAAATATATTGCATTTCATTTTGCTCCCTTAGCATCAGAGAGGTAGGTGTGAAGTTCCTGCTGACAGCTAAAAATGCATTCTGTACTGATGGACGACTAGAGAAAATACAAGCTGTGTGCATTGAGGGGTTAATGCAAAACCTTTTCTAAGTGACACTGAAATAAATAGTTTATCTGTATCATCTCCTGTTTTATTCTTTGTGATACTGTTAATAATAATAAACTTTGCTGAGCATTGGATTGAAGAGGTAATTTCTCTTCTACGGAGAATCATGGGGATCTAGAGTAATGAGCTTGCCAGTGGGAGTCAGTATGTTGAGTTCTAATCAAAGTGCCACTTATTGACTGTATAGGCTTGGCCTAGTCATTGGAGGCCTGAATTTCAAAAGCACAGAGAACTAACAACTAAAGTTGAATTCAGGGGGAGTTGCAATTGCTCAGAATTTCAGAAGGGCCCCAGTTCCACACAGCACATGCTTAGTCAACAAAATATTTAAATGTAATGTTGAATGTGCATAAGTGCTTTTGCAGAACTGGGGCTATAATAAAGCTTTTTTCCCCTCCCTCTGAATCTGCTTCCCATTTTGCAGAATGGGAATAATAATATTTTCTTACCTACTTCACAGGGGACTTGTGAAGATTATTTAACATTTCGATAGTGTTCTGAAAAATGGAAAGTGCTATCTATAGACATGATACATGTAACTATTAAAAGAAACTACATTGAAATGTAGCTACAATTACTCTCCACTTAGCACAAAGCACGTTCTTAGCTACATGTTTCCAATCTTAAATATTCCTTAGGCTCCCTGGAATAGAGAAAGAAAACATTATAAGATCTTTAATGTTGAGTCCAGAGTTAAAAAATAAATCTTGCCATAAATAAAATATCCCAAACAAATTTAAAGAAATCTATTGGAGAGGGGAAGATTAATGAACTGTTTCATGAAAGATGCCTTAACTAGTCCAAACAGACTATCTATTATGCATTTAATAAATAAGACTGTTTTATTATTTGATTAGCAGATCATCATTATTTATGGAAGTACTTACTTTCGCCTTTCTGCCTCAAATTTACTCAACAGTTTCCGAAGACCACCATTCTTAAATCCCTGAAAGTGTGCTGCAGGGGCTCCCACTGTGATGACATCATACAGAGCATCTGTAAAAGGAATAGACAAGTACTGAGATTTGCACACGCATACACATGTGCAGGGCATGGCTGCACTGCTGAATCCACTCTACAGGAGATGGAGGGACGGATTCTGAAAGGCAAAGAGAGCTAATCAATCTTTCCACAAAGCCACGTGCACACCTAACCAACTTAAAATTTTACCTGATTTATTGCTACCTTAATGATATGCCACAGTGTAGAACAATATGTCCTAGCTCTGTAGTTTACTAAGGTACAATTCAAATTGGCCTTTTGTGTATTTCACTTTATAGTGTCTTAGGTCGCTTAATTTGCAGTCAAGTTGAAATCCATAGATATTATAGCCAGAAGGATCATTATAATCAACTAGTTTGACTTCTCTCAGAAGACAGGGCACAGAATTTCACCCAGTGATTCCTGCATCAAGCCCATGACTTCTAGCTGAGCTAAAGTATATCCTTTAGAAAGACATCTAATCTTGATTTAAGGACTTCAAGTGACAGAGAATCCATCACATTCCTAGGTAAATTGCTCCAATGGCTAATCACCCTCACCATTTAAAATCTGCACCTTATTTCTAATTTGAATTTACTTAGCTTCAGCTTCCAGTCATTGGACTTTGGTAGGGGTATACCTTCCGCTTGCTAGATTAGAGAGCCTTCTCCTATCAAAAATCTTTTCATACAGGTACTTACAGACTGTAAGCATGTCATTCATTGCCATTTAATATTTTAAAATGAAAAGTTCTATGTATTTGCTTTCTTTTAAACTCTTGTGGAGTCCACAGGGATTTCTTCTCTGTCTTATGGGAAAAGGTGAAAACTTTTAAAACAGCCCCTTTCCTTGCGTACCAGCAGTGAACTGCAGGCACAATTATCTGCTGGCACAAACTGTAACAGACAGAAATCTGATTTCACCTTCATGTTAGAAATCTAACTGCTGTTGTTTACACATGCATTTAATAATGGCTGTAATTTTGTGCCCCCAGTTGACTATAGGTGTGAAAACTGAGGCCTTTTGTGCCTTTTAAAAAATCTGTCCCAAAGGAATCATAAGAGGATCTTTCTCCAGCTAAGACTAGTTGTATCCATTGATGGAGCCTGACATTTAAATTGAAATGGAATCCTCTCAGTCTCGAAAGCTATCTGTTTTTAAATATATTCAGTTTATGGCTCCAAAGCATGTCTTTTTTTTTTTTTTTTTTGCATTCTGATGACAAATGTCCCTATAAGCAAGAACACTGCATAAATGGACTGTATTTTATTTGTGGAGCTGAATTTCAAAGAAGATGCATTCAAACTGATTTTATACTGATGCGTGCTTGCTCTTCAGAACTCATTTAAAGCAGAAGTGAAATAATTTCATTAGCTTCCGGTGAGCTCCAGGATTTCTAAGTAGTCCATTCATTGCAGGCCCACCATAGTTTTATCTGTAACATATAATCTTGGGTTATTAGAGTTCTACTACTACACATGACAGTAAAATCCAGATCCTCAAAGGTCTCTAGGTGCGTAACTCCCACTGATTTCTATGGGAGTTAGTCACCTATATCTCTTTGAGGACCTGGAGCCAAGTTCTTATATTTCTTAGAACAATGGTGACTCAAACAGAATAGGATGAAACTGTGAGGTTAACTAGATAATGGCATCTGAATTTTTTTTATAGATAACTCATGAAGTATGTAAAAGGGAAGCATTCAAAAGTCAAACCCCAGTGGTTTTGCTTTATTTTATATTGAAATCAAGTCAACACCCATGGTGGTCACTAATGAGAGCGCACAACACTTTGTTTTACCATAAACCGTTTTGTAAATTCTCACCACAGTTATTTCAGAGTAAGTTGTGATAAAGGGTGGTAAGTCATCAAATAGTCTCTTGTGTATACCCCAAAACTGGTGAAGCATGGGGATATTTGAAAATACATCTTAAAATTATTATTTCTGAATGTGAGGGAAGGGAATGCAAAGGAGTAGGAAATAAAGAATGTTTTATTTAAATCCCATTACTTTCATAAAGCTATTTACACTTACAAAATATCCATCCATCTGAAAACTTATAACATTAAAACACTAACACCAAGTACAAATTAAGACCTTAATATCATCAAAAGAAAACTCCTCCTCAAGCAGAAATACAAAATGTTACACTCAATCACTTACTGTCAAGCCCAAACTTGGAATAAAAAGATGTTTTACAATCCGCGTGAAAGGTCAGCAAACAAGCTTTATAAGATCAGTTCCAGAGCTCAGGGCCTCCTCTCCCAAATCTAGTCCAACTACAGCAACTGCATCAGCAGTTCTCAACTGTTAGGATAATATGTAAATTCACGTATTGCTTCACAGAGTACAGTCAATACTTCATATTACAATCAGAAGAAAACTGGAAGCCTATTTGAATATACTTGCAGTCTCAGCTGGTTGAAATTTAAAAATAAAGTTCATGAAAAAAATGGAAACTTCCAAGTTGTTTTCATTTTTCAAGGTTCTAAATAGACCCACATAGTTTATTTTTTCATGAACATTATTGAAAACACTGACTAATGTTTTTGTTTCCCCAAAACAGATGTTGGTAAACAATGCTGATAATATCTTCCATACAAATTTCAATTAAAATATAACAAATTTTGCATAACAAAAAAAAATTAGAAAAGACAACTGTTTACAAACTTTTTCAATTCCAGGGGCCATTTTTCTACAAATCAATTAAGTGAGCAACTGCTTTTTGAAATACTGGAAACTTTCAGCTGGTTTTCTTGTAACGCTTACTGCAGTAGTGCAGCCTAGAGATCACAAAAAACATCAGTGTCTACAACATCTGTTCCACATCCAAAAAGAAAGGTCCCAATCTCATTGCCAAACTTAGAAAAAAAACACTCCTGACCATTACTGTGACCAGAACATCGCTTAGGGTTGGGGGAGACACTAAAGCAGCTAGTTACTAGAATCTGTGAATGAATACAAAGACACTATAAAGAAAATGCACAGCAATTCATTAGTGCAAGCCTTGATTCTCAGGAATGTGCATATTCCTGAACTGGGATAAAGGCTAACATCTTCCTCTTCATCTCTTTCGAAGGGAAAATATATTAAAATGTGGTGGCTCTATTTCATATGATTGATTTCCTGTGAATGCATGATACAGGTATTGGTGCCCTTTGGTGTATCCTGTTTTCCATTTCTGTGTTCCCAATGCTGTTGCTGGGTTACAGCACTGATAGGAAAGTAAATAAAAGCTGTGGCAACAGATAGACGCAACTCCTGCAGCATCATAATAAGAACAAAATATAGTGTTTACAAATAAATAACGTTGACAAAGAATGAAATATTTTCTGGCTTCAGTGTTTGTTTGTTAAATTGGAAATTTTAACATATATGTATAGTATATTAAATGGGAGTATTCATTAAAGGTCTAAACCAAAGTCCAGTGAAATCCAGCCCTAAATCATTATAAACGAGCACACACACGTCACATGGAAAGCTACATTTTCAGACATGAGTGATTAAATTGCATCTGTAATAATTGTGTATAAATAGGCATTTGGGGTGAAATTCGCCCCATAAAGGTAATCAGAACAAGACCTATGCAGCACTAAAATCCCACAAGCACTATTTTGAGTGTTTAAGTGTGACTTTAGTAATGCACAGGTTCTCTGCACAGGAGTGAGTTTTCACCTTTTGTTGCATGAAGATTAGATAATTGTGCAAATAAGCCACTCAAATGCCCAATAAACATACGCAAACATGGAGTATTTTAGTCGCTCATATTTGAAAATGTGGCTCTAAGAGTTTGCAAGGAGAGCTCATTTGTTATGTTGATATATACAATTTAAAAGTATGGTATAAAGTCACCAATTTTGCACAAATTTGCATTTGTAAGTGCCATCAAACATTCCTCCCACATAATCTCCAACCTCTCAAGAACTGACTTTGGGCATCTTAGGATGAAATACTAATAGATGGAATTAAAACCCGTCTTGTATCACAATATTAAAGAAGTCTGACAGTTTCAGGGTTAATGACAGATTTATGACTCATCAGCTTGTTTAATCACTATCTCTATTAATGTTTACATGCTAATTTTTTTCTGCAAACCTCTTAAGAACATCCTGGATGCCCTCTGAAACATGATAAGTGAAGCATAAGATGAGGAAAGATATACTGGAAGTCAAAGTGCAATTTAGCACAAAAAGATTAGCAGGTACTACATATTGCTCAGAGCATATATTTGACGCAAGCCATAAGTCTTTAGTGCTTGTCAAATAAAACCTGTTTCAATAAACATCATGCACTTTGACAGCTGAATATGATATATGTTCAGGAGGTATTATGCTTTTGCTAATCATTGTCCTGGGCCTGGCTGGGTACTTTGGAAAGTGCATGGTTCTGATTGTCCTGACATTTTATTGACTGCTTGGTAAATGTTTTATTTGCCCTCAAAGTCTTTTTTTTTTAAATCGGTAAGTAAAATAAATCCTGAGCTGCAATGTAACTCCATTGTGAAACTTTGGCACAGGAAAAAAGTGAGAAAGCACATAGATCTTCCTAGCTGGGGATTCCCTTATTGTCTTTTATAAGGCTCCTTTACATCACTCTGGCAGTGTAGGGGCCTTAAAATTTTCACAGGTTTTATGCTCTTGGGGGAATTGACTGAGAATGGGAACAGTTAACTAACAATAGGAACATTAACAATGTTACTACGTAGGCAGGCTGCTACATTTGTGTCTCAGACAATGAGATCAGGCAGGCGGCTACATTTCTGCCTCTAGCCTGCCATGTGCGTAATAAAAAGCCTTACCCTTCCATGCCAGCAAGCTGCAGTAGCAAGCAAGAGGGACAGAGTCATTCTTTCTCTCTCTCGTAGGCAAGTATGTACGACCAGCCCCCCCTCCCCCACCCGCCCGCAAGGTGATCAACCACATAGGTATGCATACCCAGCCCACCTCCCCCATCTCTGAGGCTGCTCCAGGCACGCTGGAACAGACGTGCTGCCTGGGCTGCCGGGGAAGAGGCGCATATCTCCTGGTAGATTTTTTTTTGCATTTTTCTGTGTGTGGGGGGCACAGAGAAATGCTGGCCATATGAATTCTGCCCCATCTCCGCAGTCAGCAGTGTCTCTCAGCCAGTGAGGTAAAACACAAGGGGTTATTAGTCGTTGGGAACACAGCATAGAACAGATCTTGTTAGCAGAGAAATTAGGAATATTCATCAAAGTCCATCTTGGGGGGATCCAGAACCCAGGGTTCCCCAGAACCCAGGGCTCCCCTCCCACCCCCAAGTCTCAACCAGGAGACTGACCAGCTTCCAGCAGTCCAGCCTCAGTCACGCCTAGCTGCCCTCCTCCTTCCTGTGTCTCTTTCCCAGGCAAACAGGTCACCTGGCCTCCACCTCTGACTTGGTCCTTGAACACCTCCGGCTGATTCTTGCAGATGATGGGCCCCGGCCATCAGTTGCCAGGATACAGAGTTGGCCATTGTCTGTGCCCAGGCAGCCATATGGCAGTCACATCTGCCCTCTAGGGGCCTCTGCAAGTATCACACACCTTTGTCCCACCGCCTAGATACTTGAGTAACACATAGGGGAAACTGAGGCACACACATATTATTCAGAGAAAACATTAACAACATTCCCACTTCGTCACACACTGTCAATGAAGCTAGAGTAATGAGACACAGCCTAAAAAGAAGCAAGGGAAAGAAAAGAGCCCAGAGAACATCTCACATCACATTGGAAATTAACACAAATTATCATAATCAGAGAAACCAACTCTTATTTAAAATCCCATCATCTCAGCCCTATATCCTGACTCTACCAAGCATCAATCTTTAACAAATCCCTTCATAACATACTATCTCAGCAAATCACTTCCCAATGCAAAAATGATCACACACATTTTCTGTAAAATAAGTCCCAAAACTAGTTCAATAATTAGTATGGAAACCCCATATAATACCAAACAACTCATTGGTAGTTCAAGGAAAACTCACAACAAAAATAAAAGTCCTACATCTGAAATCCTTGTTCACCGTAATTCCACAAACACTATCAAAGATTCCATTGTTTCGGAAGCTTGTCCCTTTAACTCAAATCTACCCTGCAGGACCTGATTTTTAGAGGGGCTAAGCATCCGCAACTCCCATTGACTTCAACTGTAGCTATGGGTGTTCAGCATTTCTAAAAATAAGACCCCGACTATCACTAATTATTAATCTCAGAAACAGACCCTTAATAAAACAGAATCCTTCCAATTTCTCTAAAGGAACTTAGTAGCAACTGCTTAATTTCTCAAAGCCTGTATTCAATGCCAGAAACTCACAGCTTCACCGTAGGTCACACTAAGTCGATAGCTGGCACTTAGTAAAGCCTTAAGACATTTCAGTGGAATTAGTTCTACATCCTTCATAAAGTTTTAACATTGGGCCAAATTCTGACATCTACTCAGGCAAAATACTTATTAACTTCAAAGGGCATTTTGTCTGAGTATGGCCTTCAGGATTTGGCAGATAATTTTGATGGAGAATAAAAGAAAAAACTGGCTGGCCACCTAGCTTCTTTTATTGTAATAACTTTCTCAGTTACTCAGCATACAAAAGATACTCTACAGAGGGTAAACAGTGCTCGTTCTCTCCGCAAACATCTCGTACAAGGATCACTACTGCTTAAATATCATTCTGCAAGCTTAAAAGAATGGACTCTAACCCCAAGGGCCCACAAACACTAGAGCAAAATGGAAAGTGAAACCGTTTACTGCCTCTGGAGCAGCAGGTATTTTTTCAGACTGAACTTTGAAGCTTCATTTTGGTTTTATAATAACAGTTGGTCATGTGATAAGCCTTCTGGATGAAACCATTCCCTGCAATCCTATTCCGTGCAAACTCATAAGGAACACATAGGACTTCACACAACTCATTGGCCTTGTTTAGAATTTTGCTTTTTCCATATTGTTGCCTGATCTTTTGATTGTTCATTGATTAGGTTATTGGCTTAGTTTGCCCAGTTAGGACTCTGAAATTTGGTAGGTTCTTGTCTCAAGATCAGGCCCACTATTTTCAGAATTACTCAAGGAGCCCTATGGGGCACAGCCATGACAGCAACACTCACACTCAGGGAAGACCTTGTGTAACTGTAAAAGTGTTATGATTACAATGATTAGTCCAATAAATAAAACAATGCAAACAAGTAAAGCGATTTAATGTAAAACTGTCAGAGCAACCGGCACCATTACCAGGTATATACTCACTCACTCTATCCTTGGGGAGAGCTCTAAAGGTTGAGGCAGATCCTTGTCTAACTCTGGCATGCAGATGACGAACTTAAACAGCTGTACCTGAGCTGAGACCAGATGTTTTATAGGCCTTGATAGTCTTCCTCATGCATATGTATGCATAGCTCTTCCCTCCTTTAACATATCTTAACTTCCTCACCCTCATAATACTGGGGTGCCCTTATCCTATAGGTTAGTATATTAATTAAGCAAAACGTATTAACATATACATCAGTTGGATTACTATGGTAATATTGCTTAGCTAATATTCCCCTCCAAAAATACTCAGATAGATAACTGCGAGAAGGCAGTTTGTACCAATCAGCAGTTTGCAACACTTGTGATTATGACAAAACAATGAATAAAGTCTTGTGACTTATCGTTACTGTTAGTTTACTTAAATATGCTAACTCTTTGAGCAATTACTCCTACCCAGGCTATAAGGCCTTACACTTATGCTAACTGCTTAAGCTATTCTTAGCTAGGCCTATAGGTCTCTTGCATTCTATCAATTCCACTCCTTTATCTTATAATTACTGCTATAATTATTACATGGCTACAATACTGGGTTCTAACAAACCACAACCATAAACCAAAATTCAAAGGGCACTAAATTACATACACTGAGACAGTTGCAAAAGTTAATTTAAACTAGAGCTGAACACCACACCATTTATTAAATGAATTCAATCCTTTTTCTTGTTCATTAACGCAACAACAACATACCCGTAATTGTTAGAAATTTGTACACTGTCTGAAATTGTTTATTGAATATTTTATGCAAACAAATTACAGCCTGTGGATTACTTGTTAATAGTTTGCTGCAAGTATTCCTTTGAATATTCAATATCCATAGCCGAATGCTTGAACTGTGTGACTGGTTACCCCAGGTACATGGTATTGTTTCTGTTCCCTGATCAGCTGACCTAAACTTCATAAACTATTTCTGCTTATGTTTTATGATTATATAAATCTCAGCTAAGGTTTAAGAATTCATTTTCCACAAACATTTTAACAAACAAATCTTTCCTTGGATGAATGTTGATCAAAAGCAAACAAAACTATTGCAAACAGAGCTTAAACAAGATTCTCTCTGGAAGTCACTATAATTTTTGTGAATAATTTTTCTCTCTAATCTCCCAGCCCTAAAATCAATGTGAATTCATGCCAGCCAGTTGCACACAAATCTACTGAAAAGCCTACTGTAATGAAAAGGAGTTAATGAAAAGGAAACTGAGCCATTTAACTACTTCCCTATCATACCACTTCATGGACCATGTTGACCAAGTTTAAACAGCATGTGCCAAATCTTGGTTCCACTGAAGTCAAAGCAAAAATCTCCCAATTACCTCAAAGTGACCAAGATTTGGCATTATATGAAAAAAGTGTTTTAGTACTATTGAAAATATAGTGCCTAACCTGAAGAGACACCTGTCTAAGCACCATTCTTCTTTGTCAAGTTACAGTGGTTTACTATCGAAGAAATTGCAGATTTTTGAACAGCACCACTATGAGTTAAAATGCATGGAGTTTATAAAGGGTTAAAAAGGAATACAAACTTTCTGATTATATATAAACCACATTGTAGTGTGACACAACTAGAACATTTCTCTGGAATATACTTTACCTTTCAACCGAGGACTGTGCACATGCATTCTTTGCAGATGGAGATTTATTGGAACAAATTCTAGTGTCTTTTCTCCTTTACTACAACTTGATTTGAAAGAAGATCCTAGAAAACAAAAGTTTAAAGAATCATTATCTCAAGCACCCAGCAGATGTTTTGTCTTTTTTTTAAAATGTTAGGACAATACTTGTACGTTAGTGGCATTCTTTAATTTACTTTCAATGTGTAATCGTGTATTAAGAAAAGAATGGTTTGCTAACTGCGTCTCAGCATGTATCTATATTCCAGTTAACAAAACAGCTTTTAATGCACAGAACAATCTAATTTGCTGAGAGACATTGTTCCTGCTTCCTAGAATTAGTCCACAGCATGCTGGAAATGATGCCACAGTTAACATATATTGAGTTTATATTGTGCTAAAAATACAGGGGCATAGAGATATGACACGACATATTTCCACTAGCAAGTGAGAACTTTCGATTTTTTTTTAAAGCAAAACAAATGTACTGACTAGAATATTATTTCCTGAAAGTGCAAACAAAAAACTTTGAATTGTTCACATTTCAGTAGAAGTCATTATAAATACGCCCTCTTTCTAAAATGACAACGTAATAATAAACTACTCACAATGTGCTGAAAAGATTTGACTATACACTTTATAATCATCACATCTAAAGTATGAGATTATGAGTAACTAAGTAAAGTTATTTTGAATGTTTAAAGGAACACTGTCAATACTGGCAGGCCAAAAAGCTAATTTACCAGCTGATTTTTGATGGTATATATACATGATGTAGTAGCTTGTAATTTGCCCTTTCTATGTCTGTCTGTTCTTATGATTAAGCACTGTATTGAAAATTATCATTATCTGTAGTGCTTGCAGAGAAATGCTATTCTGGCTTTGTTTTTCTAAGACCACACAGGAGTGTGGGCATTTTCATTTGCATTCAAAGTCATTTTGGGGGAAAAGAGATTCAGGAATTGTAGCAAAATTACATTTGTAATTTTAAAAGGTACCATAAGTAATATTTTGTGTTTGATAATCTTGAAAGTGTTCCTTTAATCCTACATTTTCCTCTAAACAATGAAAATGAAGTAATGAATAAACCAGCTTTGTATATATAGGACCACAGAGACTTCTGACCCTTATTTTTTTTACATGTTAATATCAAGCATCACACTCCTTTTCTTATTTCTCCCTCCCCCTCCTCCAATAAAGAAGAAAACCCAGGACAGGTTAAAATATGCATTTAATTTTATTCTGCATTATCATCTTATTTTACTGAAAAAGTCTAGGGACACATTTCTGAAAACAGCACGTGGAAAGATGAATCCCTTTGTGGGAGAGAAGAGTGCAATGTAGTCCATAGGGAAAATACTGAGGAAGAAAAAATTGTGATAAGAACAAATTAAAACAAATAATGGGTGGTGAGATTGTATACAGGAACCAATAAATACTTTGTTCTACAGAAACATATTAATATGTGACAAGAAAACATGAGAACTTAATTGACAATTTGTAAAAATGAAAGGAGGAAAGCTTATTATAAAACCAACACTTGGTTTACAGTGAAGAAAATGCCTGTACCGATTTGATTGTCAAGGGGATTGGGACACACACTAATGTTGTCAGTGGAAGACAGGAAAACAACGTGACTGACAATGTAGCTATAAATCAGCAGCACAGGCAGAAAGGTTTCCTCCTGATTCTGAGATGTCAAAGATTTGGTATTTTCACACTTTATCAATGAAAAACAGTTGGTGGTAATTCCGGCATACTGTACATGTCTAGCAATTATCATGGAAGAAATACCAAGAACTTTACAGGTTTCAGTTTTCAGACAAGGCTGTAAAGATTCAATTTGACAGCAATCAATGTCTCAAAGGAGGTGCTTAGCACCTCACAGTATCTGGCTGTAAGATATCAAAGAGTACTTTTGCATAAATAATTGATATGATGTAGAATGAAATGGAATTTTTTGGGGGGAGTGTGAAACAGAATGAAACAATGAAATGTGTGAAGATATATGTTAAAAAGAGATAAGGAGATAGTCAGTAAATCCAGAGGAAGGGTTACTCACAGAGCAGAACGTTAAGTGTGTGTATAAGTTTCTGAAGGATTGGGACCCAACTACACAACAGAGAATAGTGAAAGTATATTGTTATATGGGACACCTAACTTCACAGATAAATTAGATAAATCTTATCCCCTGAGTTATTACATTACACATAATGACATCTGTGATTTGGGTCAAAAGAAACTGTTTAGTATGTAAGTGCTGAGAAAACTTGCAATGTTTCTTGAAGAGATTTAAAAAACCTCTATCAATAAAGATGTACCTTTATGATAATGAAATTACAGTTTCAAAGAATAAAAAGTATATCTCAGGATGCATACAGGTGGTATGATGCTGTATTGTATTACTGAAGAAACAGTATGTGATGACAAGGAGGACCTGTGGCACCTTAGAGACTAACAAATTTATTTGAGCATAAGCTTTCATGAGCTACCGCTCACTTCATCAGATGCATTCAGTGGAAAATACAGTGGGGAGATTTATATACACAGAGACAATGAAACAATGGGTGTTACCATACACACTGTAAGGAAAGTGATCAGGTAAGGTGAGCTATTACCAGCAGGAGAGCAGGAGGGAAAAAACCTTTTATAGTGATAATCAAGGTGGGCCATTTCCAGCAGTTGACAAGAATGTCTGAGGAACAGCGGAGGGGGAAAGGGGGATATAAACACGGGGAAATAGTTTTACTTTGTGTAATGACCCATCCACTCCTAGTCTTTATTCAAGCCTAAGTTAATTGTATCCAGTTTGCAAATTAATTCCAATTCAGCAGTCTCTCGTTGGAGTCTATTTTTGAAGTCTTTTTGTTGAAGAATTGCCACTTTTAGGTCTATAATCGAGTGACCAAAGAGATTGAAGTGATCTCCGACTGGTTTTTGAATGTTATAATTCTTGACATCTGATTTGTGTCCATTTATTCTTTTACATAGAGACTGTCTGGTTTGGCCAAGGTACATGGCAGAGGGGCACTGCTGGCACATGATGGCATATATCACACTGGTAGATGTGCAGGTGAACGAGCCTCTGATAGTGTGGCTGATATGATTAGGCCCTATGATGGTGTCCCCTGAATAGATATGTGGACACAGTTGGCAACGGGCTTTGTTGCAAGGATAGGTTCCTGCGTTAGTGGTTCTGTTGCGTGGTGTGTGGTTGCTGGTGAGTATTTGCTTCAGGTTGGGGGGCTGTCTGTAAACAGGGACTGGCCTGTCTCCCAAGATCTGTAAGAGTGATGGGTCGTCCTTCAGGATAGGTTGTAGATCCTTGATGATGTGTTGGAGAGGTTTTAGTTGGGGGCTGAAGGTGATGGCTAATGGCGTTCTGTTATTTTCTTTGTTGGGCCTGTCCTGGAGTAGGTAACTTCTGGGTACTCTTCTGGCTCTGCCAGTCTGTTTCTTCACTTCAGCAGGTGGGTATTGTAGTTGTAAGAACGCTTGATAGAGATCTTGTAGGTGTTTGTCTCTGTCTGAGGGGTTGGAGCAAATGCGGTTGTATCGTAGAGCTTGGCTGTAGACGATGGATCATGTGATGTGGTCTGGATGAAAGCTGGAGGCATGTAGGTAGGCATAGCGGTCGGTAGGTTTCCCGTATAGGGTGGTGTTTATGTGACCATCGCTTATTAGCACCGTAGTGTCCAGGCAGTGGATCTCTTGTGTGGACTGGTCCAGGCTGAGGTTGATGGTGGGATGGAAATTGTTGAAATCATGGTGGAGTTCCTCAAGGGCTTCTTTAAAATGCGTCCAGATGATGAAGATGTCATCAATGTAGCGCAAGCAGAGTAGGGGAATTAGGGGACAAGAGCTGAGGAAGTGTTGATCTAAGTTAGCCATAAAAATGTTGGCATACTGCGGGGCCATGGCAGTGCCCATGATTTGAAGGTATATATTGTTCCCAAATGTGAAATAGTTATGGGTGAGGACAAAGTCACAAAGTTCAGCCACCAGGTTTGCCATGACATTATTGGGGATACTGTTCCTGACAGCTTGTAGTCCATCTTTGTGTGGAATGTTGGTGTAGAGGGCTTCTACATCCACAGTGGCTGGGATGTAATTAAAGGCTGCATCATATACTCAAGGGGTCAATGTCAAGGGGTGAGTTCCTCACCCTCATTCTAGCCACTTTACACCGTATAATAGGGCTGGAGAATCACAAACGGGACCTAAAAGCTCTATATCTGGGTAGAGGAGGATTCCCTTGGGATAGGAACTATAGACAGCTGCCTCTTCAGGGGCACCTTGCAAGCACTGGCACAGGGGTGTGCCAGTAGATTCCAGGCAGGCCTGCAGCCCAGGAAACTGTCAGAACTCAGACAGCCCTGGGGGCCTAAGTTACACCAGGGGCCTCTCCAGTCCCTAGACAAGCCCAGGATCAGAGAGGCACAAAGGTGGCTTAAAGCCACCTTAGCACTCCCCCACCCCCAGGCTGAAGTTCTGTGCTATGCCTCTAAAGGGTATGTCTTGACTGCAGAATTTATTTGGACTGTGCCCCTAAGCCCCCTCCTCTTCACATACCCAAGGCACTTGAGTTAAGTGGTACTTCCAAATGGGGCTAGCTAACATGGCTAAACATCTGGGTTAAAGCCCTGGTTCCTCTTTCACACAGATTGGTAATCCAACCACTTTGCAGTGAGGATGCACGCTAAATCACTTGAATGCATGATAGTCCTCTATTGTAGCCTTCCCACAGTTCCCCATGTGGGCCAGACAAGTTCCTTTAAAATTCCCTGGGACAGAAACATAGAGTGGTTCACCTTACTGCAGCACATATGAACCATGGGAGATGCCCCCAGAAGTCCCAGTGACACACGCTGGGGAGTGCAGCACGAGTGAGGACACAGTAACTAGGGTACGGCTCTGCAGTATGGCTGCTCAAACTCAGGCTAGGCTAACCTGCAAATCACCCAGGCTAACTCCAAAGTGGAGACATACCCTTAGAGGCACAATACTGAATCTCAGCAAAGGCTTCATGGGCAAGCATTCCCTGACTTTTGGAGCCATAAGTGGGCAACACATACATCTAAACATACATTTTTGGAGCTTGATCCCGCACTGCTCTCAGAGAGTAGAATGCAGGTGTGGGGTCTCGGTGTGAAATATTAAATATTTATGACTTATGCAGTGCGCAAAAGTGTGCAAGGACTTTCAGAGCAAATACACAGGTATGATCCCTAACCTGACAAGTTTATAATATAATTTTACATGTAACTCAGTAAGTGAAAATAAAAAAATAACAAGGAAGATGAGGTGAAGAAATGCAAAGGTCACAGCAAAACATTATACAGTTACTTGACTATGGTATGTAAGTTTTAAGGAGGGATTTGAGTGTTAGCCTTCTACTTATTATCTGTTCATATTTTATTTACCATCTTCATATTATTAGTTTTCTTTTGGTATCTTTGTTGCGTATGCTTCTTTTGTTCTCATAAATAACCTTAGACTCTATGATCTGTTTCTGTAATCTCAGAACACAGTTAAAACAGATTAATAAGCTTCATCAATGTGCTCAAAGAAAGTTGGCGTCTTACCAGTTTTTCAAGATTTATGTTTAATATACTATATTGTCTTTTTTTATCTTGAAAGGTTATTCGAACGTTTTCTTAGAAGTGCTGGTTTTTTTATTGACTTCATAAAAATTCTGTGTTTGTTGCTTTGTGTATGATGATATATGGGACACCTTCAAAATATAATACATTAACAAAATATTTCAAAAACTCTGTCTCGGTTCAAAGAAAGGAACATAGGAATTGCCATAATGGATCAGACCAGTGGTTCATCTATTGCAGTATCCTGCCTACAGTAATGGCCAGTACAAAATACTTCAGAGGATGGCAGATGAACCCTTTGTCTAATGCAACCTCTTAACCATATACTTGCAGACAAGTGACTCTCTGATGTTTATATAGCATCTAGTCCAATGGAAAGCTATTCTGAACAGATCTTCTTTGGGGGTGGGAGTGTAAGAATGAGTGTGTGAGAGAGAGAGTGTAAAAAGAAAAGGAGTACTTGTGGCACCTTAGAGACTAACAAATTTATTTGAGCAAAAGCTTTCGTGTGTGTGTGTGTGTGTGTGTGTGTGTGTGTGTGTGTGTGTGTCAGGGCCATCCCTACCCATACACAAACTATGCAGCTGCATAGGGCACCAGGAAATTTGGGGCACCAAATGGGACCAAATTTCCTGGTGCCCCACGCAGCTGCATGCTGCTTTAGCGGCCAGCCCAATCCCCCGGACAGCTGAGCCAGCCGCTCGTGGGCTGTGCACAGCAGGTCCCAGGAAAGCTGCCCCCGCCCCTGCCCCACCCCTTCCCCTCGGCCCCATCCCTGCTCTGCCTCCGCCCTGCCTCTTCCCACCTCTGCTCTGCCCCAGCCCTACCCCCACTCCCCCCCAAACCCTGTCCCCTGAGCTATGCATCCCAGGGGACTGCAGCAGGGGCCGGGGTCGGGCCCGCCCTGCACTCACTGGGCGGCTGGAAGTAGAGCGACCCAGACCCAGCCCGTTCCACTCCGCCGGCTCCCAGCTGTGCCACCGGTGAGCCCTTCCCACCTTCCCCCAAGCCTGGGAGCCGGGGGAGCACAGCGGAAAAGGCTGGGGCCGGGTCGTTCCACTTCCCACCTACCCATGAGTGCGGGGGCAGGCCCGACCCCTGCTGCCTTCCTGCATTGGCTGCTCCTGCCTCCCAAAGCCCTTGGGCGCAGCCCCCCACCCTGTGGAAGCCTGGGATGCCCACTCCTCCCCCGGAAGCCTGGGGCCGCCCCCGCCCCCCTCTTCCCCGCAGGGGGGCTGCATAGCACACCGCAATCTCTAGGGACGGCCCTGGTGTGTGTGTAGGTAAATGAAATCCACCCTCAGGTGTTATAGTATGCTCAGTATTGAACGGGAAGAAGGAAGAATGATAAAAGTGATTTTTTCAACGATTAATATTTTGGAGAAGAAAGACTTGTCTCTGAAATATTTTACACAAGGTGGCAATTATGGCATAATTACTTGTGTCCAGTTCAGCATACAGATGGAGATTACTCTGCTGTGGATTGTTTGAGGTAAACATTCACTTTAAAACTGTGATTACTCCATTTTTCTCAGGTTTCAGAGTAGCAGCCGTGTTAGTCTGTATTCGCAAAAAGAAAAGGAGTACTTGTGGCATCTTAGAGACTAACCACTTTATTTGAGCATAAGCTTTCGTGAGCTACAGCTTATGCACAAATAAATGGGTTAGTCTCTAAGGTGCCACTGAAGGAGTTAATTATTATGCATTAATTGCTCAGCTCTTGTTTGGTGTGTGTCTTGCTGGTGGAGAAACTAGCCAACTTCCCATGCATATAGTGCACAGTAAATTTGTCACAGATGTTATACTGGGTTTGCAGGCACATGGACAAACTCCCCTCTTTATGCATTGCAGTCTATAGGCAGAGTGGTGCATAGTATATTTACAGAGCCAGCACCAAGGCAATTATCGTTTGCACTTCACACCAGCACATAATACCTCTTGTATGGCAAAAGTAGAGTTGCAAATAGCTGCACTTTTGGACCCCGGTGGTAATTTACAGCAAAGGTCTGATGATAGGTTGCCAGTCCTACAAGTTCAATCTCTCCTCTTTCCCCACCAACTACTCCCATTGTGAATTGTGTTTAATTCTCTTTTAATACACTCGAGTGAAATGTCCATTATACAAGATACTCATTACCTTTGATGGAGGATAGAAACTATTTCCATACCTGTATGTTTCCCGAGATCTGCAAGAGTGTCCTGGTACATGTTGAGCATCTGTTCAGAGTGTGCAATAACATTTTTACGCATATTGTCCCAATGTGGAGCAAGGTCCCCAAGCTCTTTTAGGTCCTGATTCCTGCATCAAAAGGAAAAAAAGATGGCATGAGCCCAAATACAGTATGTTAAGTAGGGCTGTGAAGCGATTAAAAAAAATAATCGCGATTAATCGCACTGTTAATAATATAATCCCATTTATTTAAATATTTTTAAATGTTTTCTACATTTTCAAATATTTTTATTTCAATTACAACACAGAATACAAAGTGTACAGTGCTCACTTTATATTTATTTTTTATTACAAGTATTTGCACTGTAAAAAAACAAACGAAATAGTATTTTTCAAGTCACCTAATACAAGTACTGTAGTGCAATCTCTTTATCATGAATGTTGAACTTACAAATGTAGAATTATGTACAAAAAAACCTGCATTCAAAAATAAAACAGTGTAAAATTTTAGAGCCCTCAAGTCCACTCAGTCCTACAGGCGCTCGCATGGAACTGTTGTAGCGGCTTTGCAAGATATTTGTGTGTCAGAAGCGCTAAAGATTCATATGTCCCTTCATGGTTCAACCACCATTCCAAGGGACATGCTTCCATTCTCCGACAATGTCCAATATCAGCTGCTTCAGGAAGAAGCCCTGCAGTAGGCTGTTAGGAGGACACTTTGAGGTGTCCTCTTAACCCTCAGTAATGAGAGATTGGCTCATGCTCTGAAGCTGAAGAGTTTATATCACTTCCAAAGTGCTTGACTTTTGGTACTGATTATTATTTATGTAAATATACTCCCCGTAAATGTCAATTTTTTTTTTTGCATCCTGGTAAACACTTGGCCTCTGATATGTTGTGACGATGGGTTCCATAGGCTAATTATTTTTGTATGAAAGAATATTTCCTTTTACAGGGTTTGGATTTACCACCTTTCAGTTGCATAGGATGTCCCCTTGTTCTTGGATTATCATTGTCCCATTCATTATTGTGTGTACTTTTTATCATATCTCCTCACATTTATCTCTTCTATAATCCCAATCTTTTCAAGTTCTCTTCATATGAGAGTTTTTCCTTGCCCCAATCCTTCTCATCTCCAGTCTTTGTCTCTATTTCTACTATAATCTTTTTTAAGATGGAGTGATCAAACCAGAGCACAGTATTCCAGATGAGGGTGTGCCACTGACTTCTAAAAGAGCATAATATTTTCCATTTTATTCTTATGCATCCTAATATTTGGTTTGGTGTTTTTAACGATCACTGAGCATTGTATGGAGGTCTTCATTGAGCTCCCCACAATGATAGCCGGGGTGAAAGTCTGTCCTGACTGAAGTCAGGGTTATGTTCGACGTTGACTTTATTGAGGTTAAAATTTCATCCTAGGCTTTTTCATGACTTGATCCAGTTAATTGTAATGTGTATGAATAGTTCAAAATATTCCCTTCAGATGTCATTATTTTGTATGGTCAGTGCTGAATACGTTTCCTCTAGAGAACTTTAGGCTTCTAAGCAATTCTCCCTTTGTCATAGCCATGGGAATAAGAAAGTGACTTTTGCTATTATTATGGTCATTACAGTGGTAGCACACTCTAGACACTATACAAATAGCAAATACATTCATAATAAAGGATATTCTCCATAACTATTTCAGCTACCTTTACTAGTCCCCTAAAACCTTGCACCCACACTAGTAATCATGCATGCATATTTGAAAGTTAAAATTCAGAGTATTAGTCTGGACATGACTTTTGAGCCATGTGGAACAGGGATGATCAGAGTTTACCTAACCAAGAGCCAAACTGGAAACTTGTCACAAGAGCAAGGGCTACATACTGTTTTACACTGTGGATCAGATTGCAGTCACTCTAATGCAGTCATATTCATGGATTGCACTATTAAAATGAGCATAGCCATGTGATTCTTATAAAACTCTGAAAAGTACACTTTAGCCACCTTTGGTGCAGGAGTTCAGAAGGAGAAATGGAGATGTTTGTATGTAGGCACAAAGACGACAGTTCCAAACTAACTTGCATGTAAAGGTGAGGGGCCACTTGAAAAGTCTGCACCTTCTGTCAGGGTGGAAAGGCAGGAAAACCTGCAGTTGAGTTGGAGTCTTGTACACCAGTAACTCTCTCAGGCAATGGTGTCAGCACACCAGTGGCCTAGCCTTTGTTCGGGGTTTTTTTTTTTTTAAGGCATCACAGTGAGGGAGAATTTTGAAGGAAGATTCTGAGGTAGCTTTGTGGATGTTTACAAGGAGCTCCTCCAAGAGTAAGGGACAGTATGGGAGAAAGCACAAAAGTGGTTGTTTTGAAAATTTAACAAGTGGGCAATGGAAAATGGCATCATGGGCCTATCAGAGGCAGGAGTTATCATCTGGACAGTGAACGGGAGATGATAGGGTGCAGCTAGGCAGTGAAGGGCCATGAAAGTGAAGACAAGTATTTTATATTTGCTGTGATTAAGAAGGGGGAGCCAGTAGAGCGATGTGAACAAAGGGGTAACAGTCAAAGAAATGGACTAGAAGAATAATCTTTGCAGGAGCATTCTGCATGGATGTGAGCCGGGCAAGACTGCATTTGTCAGAACTAGAGAGAAGGATGTTGCTGTAACTGAGACATGACGATCAGAGCCTCGATGGGAATTTTAGCTGTGTGGATAGATATGAAAGGTCTTATCTTAGACCTGGTCTACACTACCCCTGCTGGTTGATCTAAGCTACGCAATTTGAGTTACATTAGTAGCATAACTCAAGTCGACATAGCTTAGATCTATTTACCGTGGGATCCACACTACGCTATGTTGACGGGAGATGCTCTCCTGCCAACATTGCTTCTGCCTCTCATTGAGATGGAGTACAGAAATCAACGGGAGAGCACTCTCCCATCGATTAAGCATGTCTTCACTAGACCCGCTAAATTGATGCCGCTGCATCGATTGCAGCAGTGTCAATTTAGCTCCGTGGTGAAGATAAGTCCTTAGAGATGTTATCCAGAAAGGATAAGAGAGGTTTGGATGTAGCCTGGATGTGAGGACCTAGAGAGAGCTCAAAGTCAAAGATGATGCCCAACTTATGGGCCTGAGTGTCAGAAGGATGGTGGTGATGCCCACAGTGATTGAGAAAGGATATGAGGACGATGACTTGGGTGGAAGGGAAGAGTAAGAGCTCTGTTTTAGCCGTGCAGAGCCTGAGTTGATCCAACTACTCTGTAGAGCAGATTCTCACTGTTGTAAATTGGTGTAGCTCTATTGACTTTATTGGAGCTACAGCAGTTTACACCACTTGAGAATCTGAACTAATAACTCCACTAGTCATTCTATAAAAAGGGTTTACTGATGCCGTTTGCCTCTCTCTCATAGTGTTATTTGGCTTAACTAATATTTGTAACATGATTTGGGACCTTCAGATAAAATATGCTATGGAAGGATAAAGTTCTATTATTAAAGGAATAGAAAGACATTTTTAAAGATCGAATGCTACAAATCTTAGCTTATTCTTCTTTGGTTATAAACCATAGTACTTACAGTCAGTGTCTCTCTCACGTTCTCTCTTTTGTTACTTGAGTCTATTGTCTTGCACCCTCATATGTATTTCTCAGCTAATAATGATAAAGGTGATATTTACAGGTATTTTACCTTCATGAACTATTAGTGATGAGGTTTACAATCCAAATAGACTAGATATAACAAACAGTATTTTCAACCATAACTCAAAAAGAGAATTGTAATGACTTACCGTCATTGAGCTAGATGGTAGGAGTACAGATGAGAAAAGTTGTAATAAAATCCTAAACATCCAAATACTACTTACTTTATTTTGTGGGTTTTTTTATTGCTTTCGTTTATGGTTAAGGGAAGGAATACTGGCAAAAGCCACTAATATTTAATACTTCCATGCTAAACTCTAGATGTGCATCAGGCTTCAGATTTAATTTGATAAGATATCATGAGTCCTGTAGGCCCTATTAGGGGACTTTTTTGCCTTGTACTTATATTCCTCAAAGTTCATTGTCTGTACTTAGACACATTATAAACATCCATGACTTGTTTTTCCTATGTGCTGCTTCCCTGCTGACTTCACATCTCACCAATAATTCCGTATGCAAATACTCATCCTTTGTATTAGCTTACAACCGTAATTTACATCTGAGAGAGAGAGGAGAATAAACATATCTTGTCTGACAGAAAATTTTTTTTTTTATTTCTGTTGGTGACTCATACCTTGATACAGAATGTATTTTTAGTATATATACTTAACTCCTTACACAGTTCCTCTACATACATTTCACAATGATATTACTAACCAGCATGACTCTGGTTTTCATTTAAGACCTCGCACGACATTCTTTGGTGAACTAGAATGTACAGACCAGAATCAGGAGATTCCTGTAACCAGCCGCCTTCCAGCTGGCATTCAGAGGCTCTCAGATCATGTTCAACTATCCACTCATCACAGTCATTTTAGGGTCCCTGCAGTCAGACATGAGTTACAGCAGTTTTGAAACAGATCTTACTTGCAATAGCAACTGAATAAACCTTCAGGCAACTCTAGCATTGGGGAAGGGGTACGAGAGGAGAAAAGAAAGGTGGTGGAGTTGAGTCAGACCCAAGGATTGGACCCATAACCTTTAACAAAATGTAGGTTTTGTAAAATAAAGAAGTTCTTCATAACTTCTCAAGCTAAATCCTATAGCCCTTATTTAGAAAAAAAGTTAAAAAAAAACAAAACAAAACAAGGATTTGGCCCAACATTAATAGACATGTTTATTTTAAGTGCAGTTGAAAACAGCTTTTTTTTTTAATTTTTATTTTTTTTAAATGCTGACAACCAAAGCACTGCAGTGTTCTGTCAATATATGTGACCCAGCAAGTGAAACTGGCTAGAACCTGACCAGTGTAGTTTCACCATTCAGGTTGAGTAAAAAAGTAAATAGTATAATTAGATAAATGTAAATGAGATAATTTATCTTCATTTTCAAGATCTAAGATGTGATAGGTAACACTCGTAATGAAATTATTTTTTAAAAAGGAACCCAATCCTACTTCCACTGACATCAATGTGAGTTTTGCTGTTGACTTCAGATTTATACCTGTATAAATTTAGACACTTTAAATCAAATATAAAAAAATAATTATAGCAAGAAATTAGTTATTTTTAAAAAAGTGTTATGAATCAATGGCAAGTGGTCAATGTTCTCTGGGGGCTGCTAAAACCATTCTGATGTTTTGTTTTGTTTGTTTCTTTTTAAGTATTTCCACTTCAGAAAAAAAAAAGTGGTTCCCTGGGAGCCCTCATTGAATTAGTCTCTCCACTTCTAAGGACTGTACAGTAGCAATTCACATAAGGCATTGGTGGGGAGTGAGCAAAACTGTTTCAGCAAATCAAGCAAGTTTTCTTCTGAACAACTCAATCTAGTGCAGAGCCAAGATCTTTAACTTTCTGTGCTATTGAAAGTCGTGCATTTCTTCTGTTGAGCAGTGTCCCCAAAAGTAAAACATTAATGATAACTGTGGGATAAACTCAAGTGGCAGGAGGGGAAAAACTACCAAAACCCCAATACACTGTAGCTATGCTTGTTTGTGTAGGATCGTAAAATGATCTTAACTTCATTCAAGTCAGCCCTCAAAAGAACATACAGGAAAACAGATAATTTGCCAAAGGATTTCCTTTTGGATTTTTAGTGACATGTATGGTTTCCGCAAACTGCTGTTTTGACCTAGTGAATGTAGCTGCATGGCTGAAGATTAAGCAGTAGAGGAATGCATCCTGATTCAACAGTTGATATCTGTGGGGGAAAAGGGGAAGGATGGTTGTCAGTTAAGCTGTTTGGTTTTTGAACATGCATTATGTGTGTATGAATACATGTATATTTTTTTCAGAATGTAGTTATGATAATAGTTGGGCTGACACCACTGGAAACTAAAGTACTTGCTATTTCCTGATCTTTGTCCATTACTTTGGCAGTTAACATATTTTCACAAAGTACTGCTAGCTGCCAGTGAGCTCCTCCTCACCTGTATTAAGGGAGAGAGAATAGCTCAGTTCTCATCTTGATGTATTTATGCCAGATGAACACTTAACAAAAACACCAAAGTAAGCAGCGCCCTTATTCACACAGCTGGTATTAGTGTTCTTTATTAAGCGTGCATTAGCAACTGGACTGAAACCAGCTCATTCCACATAGACTATGAAATGGAAATGACTTTTGTTATCTAGTAATCATTAAATACCTAATTGAAATACTATATAAAGAATAGGTTAGTAGTTTATAAACATTAAATATTAAAAATTTCTAAATTAGGCCTTTTTCTTAAAATTAGGGCAGTCGATTAATCGCGATTAACTCAAAAAAATTAATCGTGATTAATCGCACTGTTAAACAATAGAATACAGACTGAAATGTACAGTATTAAATTTTTGGAATGTTTTTCTACATTTTCAAATATATTGATTTCTGTAAAACACAGACTACAAAGTGTACAGTGCTCACTTTATGGTATTATTTTTATTACAAATATTTGCACTATAAAAATGATAAACAAAACAAATAGTATTTTTAATTCACCTCATACAAGTACTACAGCGCAATCTCTTTATTGTAAAAGTGTAACTTACAAATGTAGATTTTTTTTGTTACATAACTGCACTCAAAACAAAACAATGTAAAACTTTAGAGCCTACAAGTCCACTCAGTCCTACTTCTTGTTCAGCCAATCGCTAGGACAAATAAGTTTGTTTACATTTACTGGAGATAATGCTGTCATCTTCTTATTTACAATGTCACCAGAAAATGAGAACAGGCATTTGCATGGCACTTTTGCAAGGTATTTACATGCCAGATATGCTAAATATTTGTATGCCCCTTCATGCTTCGGCCACCATTCCAGAGGACATGCTTCCATGCTGATGATACTCGTTAAAAAAATAATGCATTAAATAAAGTTGTGACTGAACTCCTTGGGGAAGGAGTGAATGTCTCCTGTTCTGTTTTACCCACATTTTGCCATATAGTTCATGTTATAGCAGTCTCGAATGATGACCCAGCACATGTTGTTCATTTTAAGAACACTTTCACTGCAGATTTGACAAAATGCAAAGAAGGTACCAATGTGAGATTTCTAAAGATAGCCACAGCACTCGACCCAAGGTTTAAGAATCTGAAGTGCCTTCCAAAATCTGAGAGGGACGAGGTGTGGAGCATGCTTTCAGAATCTTAAAAGAGCAGCACTCCGATGCAGAAACTACAGAACCCGAACCACCAAAAAAGAAAATCAACCTTTTGCTGGTGCCATCTGACTCATGATGATGAAAATGAACATGCGTTGGTCCGCACTGCTTTGGATTATTATCGAGCAGAATACATCAACAAGTGTTGCAGTGACACCTCTGATTGCAGTGTAGACATACCCTCTGTTACAAGTAGTGTTGGAAGGATTAGATTTTTTATCAGTAAATATTGGTAATATCAATTTCATCATACTCAAACCAATGAAAAAAATATCTCCATCAATAATAATCAAAATTCACAGACAGGCAAAGTAAGGAATATGCTGTTTGAGAACCTATTACAGTTTGACCTAAGGAATTTACTTTGTACCTTTTGACATGTGATGGTGATAATTTGTGCTTTAAAGGTTATAAAGCTTTAACTTTTTTAATCTTAATGCTTAGTATCATTACATAATTATTGTCTGCCTCTGCAGAATTTCCTGCAACTGTGAACATTTAAATCAATAACAAATTTTAAAAAAATGTTTAAACAAACATCATTATCCATCAAAATTATAAAATATAAAAATTCAATTCCACCAAGCTTAATTATATGGAAAAATCAGAGTTCCCCTACCACATTGTTTCTAGATCACATATATCATCTTTTATGGATAGGTGCATATACCTTTTTCTTTTAGTGTTAGAAAATGAGTAACATTCTATAATTGGATAGTAGATGTCAGTGGGAACTGGATGTATATATCCAAGGATAGAATTTGACCCTTATTTTCTTTACATTAATAGCTGCAAAAAGTGCACATAGAGAGGAACATATGCCCCTCCTGGTGTAAAATTCTGTGTATTAAAGTGAAATACATCACTGTATCTTGCATTTAAAAAGTGTTCTATTAGAGATCTTTGAGTTCCCCCGTTTTCAGACTTCTCCAATGGTGACTCGCATTCAATCTCTGCTACTTCAACAATTAAAACAGGGAACTCTGCTTCTCTATCCTCTTCTCAGAAATCCTCCACGAATCAACATGCTTTGAAGGGAAACTACGTATTTCTTTCGCCCACCCTATTTTCTCTCTCTAGATTGGCAGCAAAGAATGTGTTTAGCATTTCATGCCCTCCTGTATTGCTGTATAGTAAAAGTAAGCTTATCTGCAGATAACACTATCATACAACAAATCACAGCATTAGAGACCATTTTAATGCACTGTAACTTTTTTTTGCAGCAAATATGTGCTGCTTTCTGGTGTGATTTTTTTTAAGGCAGCTCTGAAAATTCCTCCTTGCTTTTTTACAGCATTAACCTTTGCTCCAAAGCTAATTATGAGCAAGAGGACAAAGAGCTACATAATTGTGGTAAAATTAGTATCTTGTGTCCTTTAGACTCTAGTAAAAGGGGTTGTCTAAAGACCAGAGGTGCTATTCATTGAAAGCAATCAGTTTAATTTACACAGGACTATTTTTATTCTCTTCTGCCATTTCTCAATAGATAGGTAGAAGACAGGGTTTTCTCCAACCCACTGTTTATCAGAAAAGACATGCATATACATGTGCACTAACATCTTTTCAATGACTGCACATTTTGATGCTTTAAAAAATGGACAGAGAAAGTCATTGTCATTATGTTATAGAATTACCTAGAATAAGGTTTTTAAAAGTCCTTAAGTGGGCACACACAGAAATCATGCACAGTACTAAAAAATCATGAAAAATGTCCTCAATGCAGCCTTTTCATTCTACGCCTTCCACTGTGGCTTCAATCTCTTCTGTTCTGAGTGCAATGGCTCAAGTCCCACAGTCTAAATCATCACATGCCAAATTCAAGAACATTAATACCAATTCCCAAAAGATTGAAGAGATGCTTAGGATCTCCAAAAAACAAAAACAAAAAAGAAGAAGAAAAAGACAAATTATCAGTTTCTCTATCACACTTGAATATTAAAAAGGGAACATAGAAAAATACATGGTTTCAGAACAGGGTCTGAACTTCACCAGTATTCTGTGACATTCGAAGAAAGAATTAAGATAACAGAGAAATGGATTATGAAATATTTATTTTATTGGCTACTATACACATTTGTACAAGAAAAGTGTACTGAAGGTAGAAGAGAACAGATGTGCCTAATGCAGAAGGACAGCCTGATTGTGCTATCTTTGTACACTGGAAAGAGGGCTCAAGAAAAGTTCAGCACTTCATTCTTGTAATTTGCTTATGGACTGTGACCATAAACACTAAGGGCCAAATTTATCCCTGGCATAAGTGGGTGCAACTCCCTTTCAGTCAAGGTTAAATTTGGTTCCCAGGGATTAACAGAGATCCTAGTGGTAAACTTGTGAAACGTATGCTGAAAAAAGCTTCTATTGTAGTATCCTCATTCTCTCGCCATTCTGATTTACTACCAGCACAAGCTATGTTTCACTTTTGCAGAATTGTACCGTGTACCTGCTGAAATCTTTTGCAGAATTTACCATACTTAACTGAACTTATCTGCAATCAAGTTTGAAAAAACTTATTTGCTTTTTTTACAGGAAAAATGGACATAAGCAGAAACAAACATCAATTTCCTTCATACCCTAGCCAAAATCTGCCAAAAAACACCACCACAAAGCAGAACAAACACACACCACAAACTGGAAACCCACCATAAAACCATACAAAAAATATGAAACTGAAGTCATTTCCTGGTGTACAACACAGAAACACATTCTTAATAATCATCACCACAGAGCTTCAAACAGGAAAGCAGATGATCAGGGATGAATCCCCTAAAGTTATTAAAAAAAAAAATAAAAGGTCTCTGTTGGCAGGGCCTGTTGAACCCTCCTTGCTGAGTGACTTGAGTAGAATCATCCTCCAACCTCAGAACCGGACTGGACTTCAGAGCGATAGCAAAGATCTGACCTTAAGCCCCTGAGAGCAACTCCCTTCCCCTCCAGATTTAAGGTACCTGAAGCCCCATAAAGGGATTAACACTTGAGGGAGGGGAGGATAAGTTAAGTGAAAGGTTAGGTTGAAGTGGGAAGATCTAGGTTAAGAGATAACAGTTAAAGTGAAGCCAGTTTTGAAGAAAATATTATTTAAAATTTTCAGAAGTCCCCACATATTTTGACTGGTTTGATGTGAGCAGCAATGACGGCAAAACATTCTACCAATGATTTTGCCACCAGTGCTTTTGATGTCAATATCAATCTAAAGTTTTCATTTTTTTCAAAGTAATTTTCTAGGCGCTTTCCTTTTAGAGAAATACTTCAAAACATAAACCACTGTTATGGCTGAAAGTTTGTCCGGGTGATTTACCCTAGAAATCAGTTATTCATCCATTTACAGTGTGGCCACGCCCCCCAGCTGCTATCCCACCACCATCATAGATAGGGCCTTACCAAATTCAGGGCCCTACCAAATTCAGGGCCATTTTGGTCAATTTCACTGTCATAGGATTTTAAAAAATAGTAAATTTCATGGTTTCAGATATTTAAATCTGAAATTTCACAGTATTGTTAACCGTGGGGTTCCCAACCAAAATGCGGTAGTGGGGGGTTCACTATTGTAGGGGGCTCTCGGTATTGCCACCCTTACTTCTGTGCTGCTGCTTTCAGAGCTGAGCAGCCAGAGGGCAGCTGCTGGCCAGGCACCCAGCTCCGAAGGCAGCACCACCGCCAGCAGCAGTGCAGAAGTAAGGATGCAATACCAAACCGTGCCATGCCACACTCACTTCTGCGCTGTTGCTGGCAACAGTGCTGACTTCAGAGCTGGACTCCCAGCCAGCAGCTGCAGAGCTTCCTGCAGTCAGGGGAGAGTCCTGCAGATGGTGGATGTGACCGGGCCTTGGGAGTGGCCCATGCAAAGGAAGGGGAAGTCTTGTCCCTCCCCAGCCTGTCCAGGACTAACAGCTGGAGCCTGGTGCTTGGGAGCCAAAGGGGCCTTGAACTGGCTGTGTGTGTGTGGAGGGGAGTGGTGGCCAGGGCACCTCACTGACCACAGGGCCCCGGGCAGTTGCTCACTCGCCCACCTGTAAGGCCAGCCCGAAAGGGACACCCCCTCCCATACCATGCCATCTCACTTCTACGCTGCTGTTGGCAGTGCCACTGCTTTCAAAGCTGGGCTCCTGGCCAGCAGCTGCCACTCTCTGGCCACTCAACTCTGTGAACTCTGGTTTCCCCTTCAACAGCCAGATTTCACAGGGGAGATTAGATTTCATGGTCTGTGATGCATTTTTCACAGTCATGAATTTGGTAGGGCCCTAATCATGGAAGCCAGTGGCTGCCAGTATTCCTCCCCCAGGTTGCCGCTCTTTTTGCCCCCCATTCTGCCAAAGCATAGTGAATTTTACACACACACACACACACACACACACACACACACACACACTTTCTACTAAGTTTCAACAGCTACCCTAATAACAACACTGAAACTGTCAGTACCTGCCCCAGCCCCGGAGCAACTGCAACTTCTGTAAATTTGTCACTGGGAAGCTGATGAACAGGAGAGGGAAGCAGAGGCATGGATATCTCCTATATGTGCTTCTGGGGAGATGTGCCACTCAGAGAGAAGACTGGGGCAGCAGATTTCTTCTACCTCTACGCTCCTGGGTCCAGCAGGTGTGGACTAGAATTCTTCTTCTTCCGAGGAAGGCTGATGAAATTTATTTATTCAGCTTTGGCAGGCACACAGATGCCATGCTGATGGGCGCCAGATAAGACAGACATACTTCTATTATTTACTCTTCCAATGTCACTTTCTTATTTTAATAAGAGTACTAAATTATAGTTAAAATGTAAACACCTGTTATTTTATGTTGTTACAGCCTCACCCAAGAAGCTCATTATTACAATACAATACTTCCTACTTCTGTAATGGTTTGGTAATGTTAATGCACAAGAAACAATATAGGTGAAATAATCCCTTACTATTTTGACCAATGAAAATTAGGAAAGCAATTGAACTGTACAGCCAGAGTAACTTGATTTCAACACTTTATGTAAAAAACAAAAAACCAAACCAAACCCAGAACACTTGTATTCCCAAACAGGGACAGGCTATCCATTTTATAAATGCATAAACAATATTAAAGAGTAGAATCAAATACTATAATAATTCATCTAAGCTTTATATCACACCCTCATCATTGTATCTGAAGAAAATCATAGAAATGTTGGACTGAAAGGGATATCTAGTTCAATTCTCTGCCTAGATATTGTCTAACCTCTTCTTAAAAACCTTCAATGATGAGATTCCACAACCTCCCTGGTAACGTGTTCCAGTGCTTAACTACCCTTACAGTAAGGAAGTTTGTTCTCATGTATAACCTAAATCACCCTTGCTGCATTTTAAGCCCTTTATTTCTTGTCCTATTCTCAGTGGCTAGGGAGAACAATGTATCACCCTCCTCTTTATAACAACCTTTTACTAACTGAAGACTTATGTCCCCCTTAAGTCTTCTCTTTGCCAAACTAAACAAACAATTTTTTCAATCTTTCCTCATACGTCATGTCTTCTAGACCTTTCATTATTTTTGTTTCTCTCCCTCTGGACTTTCCCCAATTTCTCCTCATCTTTCCTGAAGTGTGGTGCCCAGAATTGGACACAGTACACCAGCTGAGGCCTTATGACTGCTGAGTAGACTGCTGCTAATACAGCCCAGAATGTTGTTTGCTTTTTTTGCAATGGTGTTACATTGTTGACTCTCATTTAGTTTGTGATCCACTATAACCCCCAGATCCTCTTCTGCAGTATCCCTCCTAGGCAATCATTTACCATTTTGTATGTGTGCAACTGATTATTCCTTCCAAAGTGTAGTACGTTGCATTTGCCCTTATTGAATTTCATCCTGTTTATTTGAGACCATTTCTCCAGTTTGTCAAGATCGGTTTGACTTCTAGGACAGGAATGCTGTCCTCCAAAATGTTTGCAACCCCTCCTAGCTTGGTATTGTCCAAAAACTTTATAAATGTATACACTAAGTCATTATCCAAAGCATTTGTGAAGATATTGAATAGAACTGGACCAAGGATAGATCCCTGCAGGACCCCACTCAATATCCTCTTCCAGCTTGACTATTGATAACCACTGTCTGAGTTGGCTTTTCCAGCCAGTTGTGCATCCACCTTATAGTAGGTTCATCTAGGCTATATTTCTCTAGTTTGTTTATGAGATGATCATGTGAGATAATATCAAAAGCTTTCCTAAAGTCAAGATATATCACATCTATTGCTTCCCTCCCTATTTACAAGACTTGTTACCATGTCAAAGGAGGATACTAGGCTGGTCTGACATGATTTGTTCTTGACAAATCCACCGTATCACTTAATTTTCTTCTACCTACTGATTATTTGTTCCATTGTTTTTCTGGGTATCAAAGTTAAGATGACTTGTCTATAATTCCCTGGTTGTCCTCATTCGTCTTTTTTATAGATGGGTACTATATTTGACCTTTTCCAGTCCTCTAGGATCTCTCCTGTCTTCCCCAAGTTCTCAACGATAATTGCTAAAGGCTCAGAGATCTCTTCAGCCAGTTCCTTAAGTATTCTATGGTCCTATCCACTTGAAAACCCGTCTAAGTAATGCTTGTTCTTTTCCCTTTTTTAGCCTCAGATCCTATCCCAGTTACACTCATGTTTCACTATATTAATCATCCAATCACTACTAACCTTTCTGGTGAAAACTGAAACAAAAAAGACATTTAACACTTTGTTCATTGCTGTATTTTCCATTATTGTCTTTGCCACCTTATTGTGTAATGGGTTGATCCTGTCCTTGGTCTTCCTCTTGCTTCTCTTGTATTTATAAAATGTTCTTCATGTCCTTAGGTAGTCTAATCTAATTTTTTGCCTTGACCTTTCTCATTTGTCCATACAAGCTTGTGTTGTTTTATTTATGTTCATAATTTGACCTAGTTTCCACTTTTTCTATGACTCTTTTTTTGAGTTTCAGGTTTGTTGAAGATCTCCTGATTAAGCCAGGGTGAATACCTTTAGTATGACTAAGGGCTGGATCCACCACTGCTGACAACAAGAGGAGTTTTGCCATTGACTTCAAGAGGTATTGTAGGATGATTCTGGCCCTCACATGCTGCTCCAGTAGCACATAGGGGGTGCAGTGGAGTTCCAAAAGACCATGGTGAAAATTCTTCCACTGCAGGAGCTGCATAGAACCTATGTATGTAGCCCGAGATCCCCCCACCTTGGAAGCCCCACTGAAGTCATGCTAGGGAGCGACGAGGATGGATTGTGGCTATGGTGTTGTTACTTAGCATCTATGGAAATTCTGTGCAGCAGTGCAGCCCATGGGCATCCACGGGCAGGCAGCTGTCTCAGCCCTGACAGCAGCCAAGAATCTGGGTGCCACAAAAGTGGATTAATGCCACCTTTGGCTCCTGCCCACCTTTCCCTGCATTGTGTTTTCTGTTATGCTCCTGGGAGGTCCTTTTTGATTAGATAGGTACATTAATATAAGAAGATTGTACAAAGCACCACATTTGAAACCTGGCACACTTTTAACTAACAAATATAAATTAATTATAGGAAAGTGATGTATATATTCGCTACTCCTACACTTAATTCCAACTGCGTTGCATCTTATTGCTTGTGTTGTAGTAATCTGCACCACTGATGCTGCTAGGCATAAAGCCAAGCTCTCTAAGGAGCAGTTCACACCATGTCATGTGTTATTGTGATTATAAAATGTTAATTATTCAAAATATTTGTATTATTAATCAGATGTTGATTCTCAGAAGATCAGAGCCATGACTGTATTTGGCACAATTCACTGCTCAGAAATTTATAGTCACTAGCCTCTTACAATTTCTGTGAAACGAATTGTGTTGATTACTGTCATAGCTATGAATTATCAGCCAATGAGATCATCATATTTCCTTACTCATTTCATAAAATATTTTAGTTTACCTTCACCAATAATCATGTATATTACCTCAACTAAGAAATAATGCCTAAGAAAAGATATTAACAGTCTTTATTTTGTAATTTTGTTACCCTTACCTTCTCATATCCTCCTTTATGTGCAGATTGATCAATTCCTTGGGAACATGGAAAGAAAGAGTGCTCTCAGACATCTGTTCTCGGATATGCAGCCACTTGTTGTCAGAAGTGGGAAATCTATATAACTTACAGATTGGGTTTTTTAACACTGTAGAAAAGAAGAAATGATGGCACTGCTTAATTGTGGCTATATGTTTCTTTCAGAAGCGACTACAATGGTTTAGTCCACAAAGGTAAAGTTATTTCTCTGTCCTCCTGTATTTCCAAACTTAAGTCCAAAGATAAATGTATTATTCATTAAAAGCATAGCACTGAAGGCTGCACTACTCACTGCAGTAGATAATTAAATTCTACCTAGTACAGTAGGTATCTGGTACATTTATCATTACCGCTGCAGTAAGAATGCAAGCTCAAGCTCTCTAGCACATATTCATGGGACAAAAGTAAAAGAGCAACTTAACTGATGTGAAATCTCATGCTAAGAGCTGGTAACATTATCTGTAACCATGTGCAAGGTGTGTTATTGAACTCTCAGGCTTCCATACAGTTGAAACCATATAGGGCAGATGCAGCATATCCCAAAATGATTTAGATATTATGGTATATCCTTCCCTAGATACACATACACAAAGGTCATTAACACAAACAGGTGTTGCATATGCATTTTAAGAGGAAAATATGCCTCCCTGATATGTCACTGCAGTCTAGCACCCTGCAGAACTGTATGTAACAATCTGGGCTCAATCCTGCAAGGCGCTGAGCACTCTGTCCCTAATCCAGAAAAGGTATTACTCTTGTGCTTAAATTCTTTGTCATGGAGTGCCAAGGTCTCAGCACCTTGCACGTTTAAGCCTAAGAACAGCTTGTTTTTTCTCTCAGATCTGCTGCACAGTCATATTTTCATCAAAATTGCACAATGATGCTCTGTAATGAGCCTGTGCAATTCCTGTGCTCTTCTTATCTCTGCCCTTGAGCCCTTTTCCTGTGCTCTACTGATTCTCCAGAAGAAGTACACAGGGGAAACCTAGAAAAGATACCTTTTCTTTTACTTCCTAGATAAGCTTACTGGGAGATAAATGTTTGTCATTAAAACACACACACACACACATCAGCTGCTTTTTAATTCAGAATGACTTTAGACTGCAATCTGAACCCTCCAACAATATCTCTCCATCAAGTTACTAATCTTTTCACATTACTGGTAAAAGCTGCCTTGGACCAGCCTCTCATCGATCCTGACACTCACTATTGTATAATTCAAAGAAATGCATTACCTGTGATCACTTTGAAGAAACTGTTGCTCTTAAAAGCACATCAACAAGTGGAACTTTCAACCTACATTACAACTCACTACTGTGAGAAGCGCTCTCTCCCATCATTGCCTATGTACACTGATTCGTGCAACATGAATAACACAGCTATAATTAACAAAGGCCAAACCATCAATGATTCACAAATGCACTTTAAAAAAAATCAGACTTGTTATGAAAATTAAAAAAAAAAACACTCCAGAAAAGGACTGAGATAAAAACAATAAAACTAGAGGATTTACATAAACGAGATGATTACTGGTAGGCAAAGTTACAACTCACTTCATAAAGAACCAATATTGCACATGCTCATTTTTAAACAGCTCTTGTTTATTTCCAGGAACTGTCCTTTTTCTCTGGTTTTGAAGAAATTTCATGAAACTACTCTTCTTCCATGTAAAACTTAAGACCTCCAAGGTATCAACCTCTTTTTTATTAATAAGAAATTTACTTCTAAACTAAATTATTTAATATTAACAAAGAATAATTTTTAAAAGCAAACATAATAATTCTTAATGATGTTTAGCACAGATGAACAGCAGCATTTTTTGTCTACAGATCTCAAAGTACCTATACAAAAGTGATCAGGCATTATTGTTTTCATTTTACAGTTGAAGGAAACTGAGACATGGAGGTTAAATGACTTGTCCAAGGTCACAAAGTATTTTTTTTCTAGTGCCTTATCCACTGTGATAGACGCCTGGGATTCAGAAGGATATATTCAAAATATCACTTGGTTCAAACACAATGAAACATTTCCTATTTTTTCTCTTTTGTTGTGACTTTAAGTTCATGAAAGATGTTTTATTGACAGCACTGAAGTCCTGTCTTAATCCATAGAACTGGCACTGCACAGCAGTGTAAGATATCCCAATGTTCCTTAACCAAGACATGGAGTGACAAGCTTCAGACTTGAAAGGATAGTTCATATGTGTGGCTGATTCTGTTTTTTGCCAATGAGCAGAAAGCTGCCAACATGTGTGTCAACTCTAGTGCTTACTGTAATGTAGGAATCTGTTCACTATGAGTACATTTCAGATGCTAAACTAGACATGAAAAGCTCTATACCATATTTAGCTTTATGGGGCATCCCATCCCTGTGTAACTTTTTGAATATTTGAAACATTTTCAAGAAAGAACCTGTAAATTTGCACTCACAACATGTAATAACTCACATTTGCCTGTGCAAACACAATGCACACTTAACTGCTATATCTGTGCATACAAATACTGTTTGTGTTTGCGAACACAGGAATCTGTATGTGCAATAATGCCAAAAAACTTTATAAAAGGGCCACCTTGAAAATTTGGCTCTAGAGTTTTTCTTTTTGCATTTAACCAGAGTATAGGCAACACAAAAACTAGTGAACAATTGTTGCTGTTGTATTGTCATCCTAGCAGTGTCTCCAGTGCTGACAAATGGCCAAAACTGCTATCCGCAAGCAGGGCCATACTTCCCCATATGCAAAGCACGCAGTTGCGTAGGGCACCAGGAAATTTGGGTCACCTGTTGCTCCAACCCCTGGTCCGGCTCTTCCGCAGGCCCCCCACCCCTGCTCTGTCCCAGCCCCGTCCCTTTCCCACCCCCACTCCCCTGAAGATTGCAGCCATGCCCGACCTGCACTCACCGCATGGTAAGTGGAGTGACCTGGGCCCAGCCTGCTCTGCTCCCCTGGCTCCCAGCCGTGCCGCCGGCGAGTGCTGGGTGGCGGTTACCCCTCCCCCCAAGCCTGGGAGCTAGGGAAACAGAGTAGGCTGGGGCCAGGTCACTCCACTTCCCACAGGAAGTGGCCAGCCCCCATCCCCCATGGAGGCCTGGGCCAGCCCCTGCCACTCCTCCCCGTGGAGGCCTGGGGCCCCATACCCCCCCCCCCATGGGGGGGCTGCATAGGGCACCAAAAACAGGGACGGCCCTGTCCGCAAGCTCAAGAGAAGCATTTCAATTGAAAACTCTGGATCATATCTTGCAAACCTTTGCTCAATACAGGAGTCAAGTAGTCTTATTTGCAGCTTTGTCAACTCTTGTGATTTCCTTGAGAATTTTCAGATATTTGGAATTTTTCTTAAAGCCCCAGCTCTTGGAGTCAGGTGATTATGTAACAATCTTGCTTTTTTTTTTTTTTTTTGGTTGCTTTGTTTTTTTAAGTTTCTAGACCTCATGGTTAGGGAGAAAAGCTTAGAAAACTTTAAAGGCTGAAAGCCAGAAGACAAATTAAAAAGCACCCCAAATTTATTATTGTTTAAATCTCATTATTTTTAAGACAGTCTCATGATTTTGAGGGGGTGTGCCTCATGACTTTTGAACGTTTGGCCTTGGCAGCAATGCATTTAGCTTTTCTAACATATGGAGTAAAGGCTTGCCCAATCCAAAACTCCCTACATTTATAAAACTGTGAAATTTATGTAAAGAGAGACTTGCTTATGTACGAACTTTCAAAACATTTCACTAAGCAAAATGGAAAAAGTTCTCTTTTCAAAGTGCATCTACATGTGGAAGCCAGGAAATCACTGCTATGTATTTAACAACCTGCATTTTCCGACATTCTCACTGTAAATGTAAAGACCTCAGTATTTTCTGTTCCTTGGAAATCATTTACTTCTCCACATGCTATTCTTCACCCCTCACTTCAAATAAAACTTAAAAAACAAAAAGTGAACATTATTTCTTGTTTGAACTTCTGTTCACTGTCTAATGAAGGTCAAAGCAAACTACTGTCATGTTGTAAATTCTAATACTGTTGCTATTTATGGATTTTTCCCTCTAGAATAAAAGCAAGTATACATATTATTTCAGAAAAAATAACTTCAGTTTTGTTCATTTTTATTAGATTTCAGTTACTTTTCTCCTCTTTCACACCTTTACTTGAAAAACGTGGGAGAAAATTATTTTAATTTCCAGTATTATAAATGGATAAGTGAATTTCTAATAGTATAAATGAAGTCTTCAGGTAAAAATGGAATAATGATGAGGCTCTATGAGATATGACATTTATTCACATCACTCAATAAGTGCTTCACAGCTCACTTGAGGTCTGTGAGTTTCATGTATTAAGATCCAGTCTTGAGATGAATGCCAATGTCCTACTATGCCTACTACTACTTTTTTAAGTTTCATAGTTTCCCTGGCATCATAAACAACTCAAGCCAGAGTCTCAAAAATTGATACTGTAATACACATATATAAGTACACACACAGTATATTACTCCTGGGGGAATTTCGTGCCACTGTGCAATGCAGAACTTGCGCAGAATTAATGTTCTGCACAGAATTTCATATTTTTCCCCGCAGAATTGGAGCTGCAGAGCTGCTGGTGTCCATTACGGGTCACTAGACTCTGCAGAACCCAGCTCTCCAGCTCAAAGTGAGCAGAGCGCCCAGCCCAGCAGGGATGGAGGCTCTGCAGCTCTGGCTGCCTGGCTTGATCCTCATGAGCCCAGGGACAGGACAGGGCCTGGGAGACCCAGCTCTGGCAAAGGGTGAGGAAGGGCAGGGCCACACCGCTTCCCCTGGTGGGACAGTAAAGAAGCTGAGGGGAGTAAATGTGCTGAGGGGAGGGAGGCTGCAGGTGTCTGGGACGGGGTGGGGGGGGGAGGTTCCCCACAGCTGGGCTCTGGGGGGAGAGGAGTGAGGGTGTCTGGGCTCTGGGAGTGCCCCACGGCTGGGCTGTGGGAAGAGAGGGGGTGAGTGTCTGGGTTCTGGGGGGGCACACGTAGCCCCCTCCAGCACCTCCCAGCTGGAACTGGGTTGTCGTAGGGGTTTCTTTAACTCTGTACTCCTGGGGGAATCTTTTTTGTTGTTGTCTGTATTGTTGACATACATTTTGAAATAAATTTCCAAAGTAACTGAAACTGGAGTGTTATTTTGACAAATAAAATATGTGGAATTTAAAAATATTGTGCACAGAATTTTTAATTTTTGTGGTGCAGAATTCCCCAAGGAGTAAGTATATACAGTGTAGTATACACACACCAGAAAGAGAGACACTGTTATACACATTTACACATACAGAAAGAGAGGGAAAGCGTGAGGTATATAGAGAACATACATATGGGGAGAGAGACAGAGAGAGATTCATATAAACCCAGATTTGCCGAGGTGATATCTATGTAATAAATTATAGAGCCATGTGATAAACTAATTTATCATGCATCTCTGATTCATAGGTAAAGTTCAGGTCACGTTACGAATCTCTCCCAACCCCTAATCTCCCCCAAGTAGCTTCAATTAAAAAAAAAAAATAAAAAAATTAAAATCAAGCAACCAGAAAAATATTTTCCATTTTCCCCCAATATGTGGGTTTTTCCGCCTCCCCCTCAAAACAAAACAAAACAAAAAAAAACCACCAGAGGCCCAGGATGGGCAAGACTCCTTACTGGATCTGTAACAGGTTTTTTATACATAAAAATGTCAGTTTTAAAATCCTATATCTCAGAGTCATGCAGAACTAAAAATAGCAGCTTTACAGGGTTACAGAGAGGCTTCCCATAATGGTTTCAAATATAAGAAGAAATATATTGTGATATTTTAAATATAAGGAAAAGTTATTTCAAGTCATTTTTAGAGGTTTCTATGATGCCCTCTGAGACCTGAGCACTTGGACTCATGGTAAATAAGGCTTTACAGGTTTTTAAAAAACATATTTCTATCTGTAATGTATGTGGTGCAAAAAGAATACATGCTGGTGTGGTGTGTTTTGGGTGACCTGCATAGCTTTTTCTGTGGCTTTGTTACTGCTGAGGGATGTAAACTCCTACATTCAGGCTGATAACACTTTTAGAGCACTCCACTGCATCATGTAATCTCTCTTGGTATAATGAGAGAGAGAGCGAAATGGGCTGAGCATATAGACACTTCAAACCAAAGTCTGAAGTGAGCTCCGGAGCAGTTTCTGAACTCAAAATGCCCTGCCAGCAGCCCCTTCCTTTTAAAATCACAGAACTTTCAAGACAATCTCAGATAACATTGTATAAACAGTGGGAGAGGCGTACTCAGGAGTCAAATAATGTGTGTGCAACTATAACTACTTTATAGTCATTAACACAACACCATACGTTGCAAAAAATGGTGGGCCTCATCCAATGCTCACTGAAGTCAGTTGATGAAGTGAGCTGAAGCTCACGAAAGCTTATGCACAAATAAATTTGTTAGTCTCTAAGGTGCCACAAGTCCTCCTTTTCTTTTTGCGGATACAGACTAACACGGCTGATACTCTGAAACCTGAAGTCAACTGGAGTCTTTCCACTGACTTCAATAGGCATTGGATTGGGCTCCAAATGTGAGAGTAATTCAGCAGAGAACCACTAAGTCTTACTTTTCAGGGCCAGTTTCTGCAAATCCTTCCTCACGCAAGTAGTCAACTGGACTCTACTCCAGTGAGTGAAGAAAGCTTCCAGGAGCAGGGGTTTCAGGAAAACACTTTAAATCTCTAGTAGTTCTGAAACTCTTAAAAACTGGTATTGTTGTATAGCAGCACTTTGTCTTGGAATCAAATAGAAATCTACTCAAAATGCATTACAATATATACATAAAAGAATTAAAAACATCTTGTTGTTTGAACTGCTAAAATGCCCTTTGAACATCTTTTGTAGTTTGCTTTTATTAAACATTCATTGGCTGGTGCTTATATAGATGCAAATGTTAAACTTCAAATGAACATTAAATGGGGCACAACATTTTAAAAGTGCTCTGTTCAAAATCCTTGTATGCATGAGACTTCGGTGGTTTACCCTAAGTTCTCGCACTAAAAAAGATAACCTAATTATTTAAAGAATTGTTGATGTTATAACACATACCTGCATTTAATAGAGGTACGCTGTCTTTACCACTTATGCCTTCAGGTGCTGTACATTCACACACCAATGCACACTACAAAAGAAAAGATGTCACACTTTGAAAGGAAACATAACCACAAATGGAATTTTTCAGAAGTTGCTGCAAAGAAACAGCTAAAACAGCTAAATGTGAATGGCTTTGGGCAAAATATTTGTGATAAGCTATATTTCCAAACCTACCTGTTTTGTACAGCAATTTTATTTTTAATTACTAATTTTCTTTTTCCCTCTACAACTCAGTTGTAATATTTAATAATAGGTCGTAACACTGGAGTCTCTGTACAGAAGACAGCAAAACATGAAGGATTGTCCCAAAATGCTGTAGACAGAACTTTCCAACAAGACAATAGCAGAGTATAAAACAATTTTTGACAAGTTATATAATTTCAAAGGAATTTCTTTCACGGGCTGCTCTCAAAATCACAGCAGGCAGGCAGCATTATTTAGTACAAAAGCTATTTTAAATGAGGGTTGGGGGGAAAGGGTGGGAATTTTTTTTTTTACTGTCCTCTTTCCTCACTTGATGATTTCATCTCTTAGCACTACTTACTTTTACATAATCTTCTAAACCATTTTTAATGGTTCCTCTTCTGGCTTCACACTCATGTATAATTCTGAGCTCTAATGTTTTAAGAAAGCTGTATTTTTAAATATTGTCAACTGTTTTTTTTTCCCTTTCAAAGGCAGCACACCAACTTCTGTTGTGTTCTTGTATTTCTTTTAGGTCTAAATCCTAAACAACATACAGACAGACAAAGCATATAGCTATGCTTTGCATCATTCTGTTTAGTGCAGAATAAGATAGAAGGAATCTTTCCTTCATGTTTTGGAAAGGCTGACAAAGTACTTTTTAGCTTCTACTGCAACAGTAAGGCAGCCATAACCTCTGGTGGCTGCTGCCATGCCCCCTTTCCACAGGGAGGTGTGAGAGAGGGAAAACAGATTTATATAGCAGCAGATATTCTGCTCTCATCTCTGCCTCTTCCATAGCCTTCTCAGCCTTGGCCCTACCTGCCCCCCCATGCTCTCTAGTGCAAGGGGAACCCCTATGAATCAAAGCTCTGTACCATGCAAGGAATTCTGTCCTTCTGCACAGCAGAACCACATGGGTTACACTGGCAGGAGACGGTCTGCAGCCAAGGAATCAGTGATTAGTATAATAAATTCTTGTTCAAGGTGACTTTTAGTATTTCCCCCCTCTATTTTGGGCTGACCTTGCACTTAGTAAAATGTTCAGGGCTTACTAGCATCAGGACAGAAATCTCTACTAATACTAGTAATTCCTCACCCTGCTCTGAATTCTGAATGGTATTAACAGCCAGATCCTCGAGTAAACATCTGGTCACAGGAGAGTTGTGAGTGTACCGTGAAAGGGTTTGTAAGCAAAGGGGAGACGTTGCCCTTTGGAGGTGGTCTGTTTTGTACCAATCAACTTCCCAGATCTGGGGTTGGCTACCAGTTTCCTTCTGCCTGAATGTGCAGACTTTCAGCATGCTGAATAGTATACCCAGTTCAAAACTAATTGGTTGGGGGTATTTCAATATACTGATGAGGAAGTAGTGTGACTTCCTCAAAAGTTGTCTCTGGAATTGCACTCTCACCTGTTTGCGCACACAAACACGAAACTGGGTAACTGTGTCTCACTTAATTTACACATGAAAATACCCATTTACACACATTAACAAATGCATTCAAAGACCACTGAAACTATGGCTGTAACAAGTTTGCTGTGTTCTTCTGTCAACCCACCCCATCAACAAGTATTGGAACACAGCAGGGAGATTTAATTAATTAATTCTTGCAGACTCACTATGGTAGCTATAGCTCATTAACTGCCTCTACTAAATAACAGGGCTTGGGCACGAGGGGAGTGGTCCTCTCACAGGAGAGGAACCTAGATTGGAGGGCTGAGCTGCATCAAGAGAGGAATAGCCTGGGAAGGCAGCTTGGCTTATAATTCATCTTATGTATTTTGTGCTTATTAATAAAGCCAAACCCAAGTTCTGACCTTTCACAACATTAGTGCCTCATACTACATTCTGACAGCTCTCAAGTAGTGGTTAATTATGGTTGATTGAGATTTAAATGAATACCTTTGTTCTAAGAAAACAGAGGGGGAAAGTTTGAGAATAGAGTATCACTTGGCACAGCTCTATGCAAATGTATTTTGAATACAGAGAGCTGAGCAAACATATTGTACTTCATTCCAGCGCTGATTTCTCATTTAGCTTTTTTGAATAATGAGAACTTAAACCCCAGTGTGGTATTAGTAATATAGGCATCTGGCACCACTGATCATTCTAATTTAATTTGTTCAATGAGCTGACTGATTTCATACCTTTTGTCCCTGCACATCTGTTATGATGTGGTCTACTTCCCCCTCCTCTATCTCCCCCATCTTCACAAGGCTGACGTCTATGGTACCAACTGTCTTTCCACCATCAGGAGTCCTGAAACCAAAAATAATTAAAATTAAAAAGTTTATTCTTCAGCAGCCTTTCGTCACTTCAATACAAATATTTATGTCAGTACACATTTGCTCTTCCATTCATTTTGTAGCCGCTTTCATATGTATTAAAGTCATTTTCTACTACCATAAAGTAAATGGTAACAATAGGACAGGAATATATTTGTCCAACACTGCTTATAACAAGGAGAACTTTGACTATATTAGTTAAAACTCTAGATGGGCAAGTGCTCCCTAAAAGAAGATGGAACTCTTCCACAAATACTATGAATGTTCTAAATATTCTTCTGACTACACTTAAAAAGCTACAGCAGTTCTGCACGCCACCATAGCACTTTAGTAGCTTTAAAGATGCTACTTTCTTATGACTAGTGTAATTAATCCACCTCCACAAGAAGCAGTAGCTATGTCAATGGGAGAAGATCTCCCATTGACATAACGCTGTCTACACCAGGGATTAGGTCAGTATAACTACATTGCTCGGGGGCATGGATTTTTCTGCAGTTATGTCAATGTGAGTTTGTAATGCAGACCTGGCCTAGGGTACTACTAAGAAAACTCCATTACACACTGTGCCAATGCCCCATTTTATAATCTGCCAATTTACTGCACACATCAATTACTTTGGTTTATAACACTATCTGTCAGGAAAGGATATACAATGTGTATCACTAAACCTGCTGCTAAACCAAAATAGTGAAACAAGTTTGAACACTTTCTGGCACTCCTCTCTATAGCTAACTAAGGACCAATACCATTCCTCAGCTACTGGGAAGATATTTCTAATCTACCACACAAATAAGCAGGGAAGAAACATTCCTGTATTCCTGAGTTTGTTGTCAATGAGTCAAAGATATAAAGTTCAAATTTGGATCTCTTTATTTATGGTGGGATAAACGTTATCTGTAGCATGTAAGGTGCAGGGTGTCTCCTCAACTCCCACTGACTGCAAAACAGGACTAGGAGAGGGAGGTTTGGGGGATTATGAATGGTGAGAAGAACAGAGGACGGAGCTGGGTTTTAAGGAGAGGAAAGGAACTTGGAGGATGAAAAGTGGAAGACTATTCCAGGTGTAGGAGGCAGCATGATAAGAGGCATAAAATTGCAAGCAGTTAAAAGAGAGACGGGGAGTTCCATAGTCAGATGAGCAGATTCGGAAGAGTAGAGGGAATGAGGGACGGAAACGACTGCAGAGATGTATTTGAAGGCAATATGAAGGCTACGATTTAGTCAGGGGTATTTTTAGTAAAAGTCATGGACAGATCATGGACGATAAACAAAATTCATGACCCGTGACCTTTCCATGACTTTTACTAGAAATACCCCTGACTAAATCTTGGGGCAGCTGCCGCTGCTGTGGTGGTGGTATCGGGGTGGGAGAGGGGCCCCAGGGAGCTGCTGCAGGGAGTGGGGGTGGTGTGCTAGTGGCACCAGCTGCCAAGAGCCACCAGACCAGCAGCCGTTCTGGCCAACCCGGGGACTGATGCCCGTGCAGTCCCCAGGGCCGGCTGCCCGGGAACCACTCGAGCAGCAGCCAGTGTGGCTGGCCCCAAGCCACTCCAGCAGCGGCCAGGGGGCCACCTGAGCAGCTTCCCCCTGAGCCAGCTGCTTGGAAGCCCTGGGGTCAGCCAAACTGGCCGCTGCAGAAGTCTCAAAAAGTCACGGAATCTGTGACTTCCGCAACCTCCATGACAGACATGGAGCTCTATGACCATACAAATGAAAATGAGGAGCTTGAATCCGTTATGGTATGATAAGAAACAGGAAGGCACTGGAGAAAGGGCTATATGGTTGGCATGTTAGGAGCGAATAACTTTCAGAAGCTGAGTAATGTTAAGAAACATAGTTTCACTTTTTTATTTAATTTATTTATTTATAAAGTATACCGTATTCTTGGGAGAATACTCAGAGAAAACACTGCGCCTCCTCCTCATCAACATCAACCTTTTTATGGTTCCTTACAAAACCTATTTAACCAGTCCAAACATAGGAAGTAGGAAATAAGTATTATTTTTGACATTTTACTGGGGAAACAGACAGGGAGATTAAGTGACTTCCCCAAGGTAATATGGGCCCTGATCCTGCAATGAGAACCCTATGAGCTTTTCCTTGCACCTGTGCAGAGCCTCACTGACTTCAGTGGGACTTTGTGCTGTTCTCACATGTGTTCTTAATTTTACACACTATGAAGAGTCACAAAATAAGTCAATGGGCCTACTCAGAGTGTGGAAAGTTAAGCACACGTGTAGGTCTTTGCATGATCATGGCCGTGTTCACCATAGTTATTTGGGATATTTTCCTGTTCCAACAATACATTCTTAAAATGTAGTGACCTCTGTGGTTTAAGATAAATGTTTACTTAGTGGTACTAGCCACTGTTCTCTAAAATTGAAGACATTTAAATGTATGTACTCTGACAATACAGAAATACAATTTTTTCTTACATAAGCTTTGTAAAATTTTATATAAAGCTTTTGTGTGTTATGTATGTGGGGTTTTGTTTGCTACAAACCAAGTGCACCAAGCAATAATAAAAAACAACACACAAACACACACACAAACAACCCTACATTAAGTGACCAATAAACATGCAACGGGGTGGAAATTAGTAGTAAAGAATCAGGATTTCAGGTTGCCTTGGGTATTTATCAACAATACATAAACAATTTTAAAATTTATGAAAAATAATTTGCTAGTGTCCTTTTAAAAAACAAAACAAAAGGTAACGCTAGTTTAATGGATTCATGGCAGTTCACTCTGTCCTTTGAATGACTACAGACTACAGCTTTGACCTAATTTTTCATCTCTTTTCTCTTTCTTGTGTCACAATTGGCACAGGTAGACCAAGCTCCAGTACTAAATAGATAAATCAATCTATGAGGAGAAAGAGGGTATGCAATACAAACTGCTGTAGCCAGGTCAAACATACCCTTTAAAACTTATGTATCATGTCAGGTGCAACTGGTAAAAGACTATAAAGAATGAGGAGTACTTGTGGCACCTTAGAGACTAACACATTTATTTGAGCATAAGCTTTTATGGGTTAAAACCCACTTCATCAGATGCATGCGGTTGAAAATATAGTAGGAAGATATATATATACACAGAGAACATGAAAAAATGGGTGTTGCCATACAGACTATAATGAAAGTGATCAATTAAGGTGAGCTATTATCAGCAGGAGAAAAAAACCTTCTGTAGTGATAATTAGGATGGCCCATTTCCAACAGTTGACAAGAAGGTCTGAATAACAGTGGAGGGGGGGAGGATAAGCATGGGGAAATAGTTTTACTTTGTGTAATGACCCATCCACTCCCAGTCTTTATTCAAGCCTAATCACCCGTTTTTTCATTTGTCTGTGTGTGTGTATATATATCTTCCTACTGTATTTTCCACTGCATGCATCCGATGAAGTGGGTTTTAGCCCATGAAAGCTTATGCTCAGATAAATTTGTTAGTCTCTAAGGTGCCACAAGTACTCCTGCCATAAACCGCTTACAATCCAAATGACAGAAACATAGAAGATGAGATGCACCAGAAACCTACAGGAATAATCTGAGTTTCATGCATGCACGCACACATGCAAACACTTCTCTAAAGAGAGTGAAGGTCTAGCAAACCAGAATGGGGAATGCATTCCATGCTTATGGGAAAAAGGCACAGAAACGGGAATGGAAGAAGGAGATGAACAAGACTTAGAGACTGACAATCCTGGCTAAGTGGAGGGGACATAAAGGCAAGTTGTATGAGATGAGATCAGAGATGGACACTTGCCTTGAACATAGGTAACAAGAAGTTTAAAATCCATGTTGGGGAGCATGGGATGTGAGTGGAGGCAGAGGACAAAGTGGTCTGATCAAAGGGCAAAAAAGATAAGTTTAGTGTCTGCCTTTGGATGGACAAGTGAAATGATAGATGTGTCAGGGACTCCAGAGATGAGGGGGAAAAAAGGGGGGGTGGGAAATCAAGATGGGAAATAATCAGCGCATGGATGAGTGTTTTCACTTTGGGGGCAGAAAGGAAAGATTTGGATACGTCTTTAATGTTTCCTGTTTGGTGACATAACTCAAGAAGAGTTATTCTTATGGGCCTGGTTAGACTAGGATTTAAAGACATGATGTCAGCATGTGCTAACTAACACTTGTAAAAGTCTAGTGGAGACAAGGAGAAAGAAACCAGCTCAGAATGTGCTAAAGGTCTTGTCTACATCAGACTCTTACCATGTAACACATGCTAACATCACACTATTAAATTCTGGTCTTGACAAAATCTTGGTATTGTGGCCTAGCTAAAACCAGGATGTAGTATAGATCTCACAAGAACTGCTGGACATCTGAGAGATATTTGGAAGTTGGGCTATGTAAGAAACAAGGGTATATATTGATAAGCATCTGCACTTCTGTATACTTATTCAAATTGAAACACAGAACTTACATGTAATCTCTGTAACCCCCTCGTAGCGGGGTGGTTACCCCACTCCGGCCCTGAAGGGCTTAAAATAGCACGGGGAAAAAGCCCACGGAAAAAGCTGGGCTGATTGGGAAAGGAGCCACAGCTATAGCCAGTGCAATCAGGGCCCAGCTGGCCCTTATAACGGGGCAGAGGGCCAGAAGCAGAGACACACTCTCTCTGCCTTTAGAGGGAGAAGGGCCTGGCGGCTGCGTAGCGTACCTGGGTACCTAGGGCTGGGCAGGGCAGGGGGAAGGCCAGAGGAGCTGGGGAGCTCCAGCCTGGAAACCCCCCAGGCTGCAGGCCTAGTGTAAGGCCAAAAAGGGTAGTGAGGTTGCAGGGGGCAGCCCATGGGTAGGCAGAGGCAGCAGGTCCAAACCCCCCTTGCCGGTGATGAGTGGCACTTACATTGAAGTCTGCCCCAGGGAATGGGGGCTAGTTGATGACTGGCAGTGGCCAAAGACTGAGGCGAGGTGGGGATAGAGGGTGGGGGGGTCCCCCAGGGAAGGGAGACCCAGATCTGTGGGGGTACTGCAGGTGGCAGCACCCCAGCGTGAAAGGGGACACCAGGGTCCAGGAGGGACTCGGCCCAGTAGCAAGTGGGACACCAGCCTGCAGAGGGCGCTCCGGAAGCTGGAAGAACTAATTCCCTGGATGACCAGCAGGAGGCGCCGCACCAGTGAGTTGCCGCCCGGTTACACCCCTGGTAAAAAAAGTGATAATTTTACAGACAACCACCATAACACAGAATGATAAATAACCAAGGATTTTCAGAAATGACTAGTGATTTGGGTTGCCTCAGTTTTAGGGTGTCCAGATTGAGACACCTTAAGGGGGCCTTATTTTCAGAAAGTGCTGAGTATCCATCCTCTGATATTCAGGCCCTTTTAAGCTGTGTTATATCGAGCACCCAAGGTATGCAAAAGCAATGGTCAACTTTCAATATCGTGAGCAACTAAATAACTTGCATGTGTACTGTGCCTGTCATGTTGTAGAATGAAACTTTACAAAATGAGGGTCCAAAAAAGAATAGACATAAAGAATCCCTTCACGTCTAGCTCCCTCTAGGATGAAAAATGTTAACTATATAACAGCACACAGCAGTCCTAAACAAGGAGACAGAAACAGAAGTAAAACAAAAAGCTGTATCCGTGTGTGTGTGTGTGTGTGTATGTATATAGATAGATATATTTAAAAAAAAAAGAAAAGAAAAAGCAGCAATTTTAATAGGCTATATGTGATTACCTGACTTTAAATTTTGCAAAGACCGCATTAACACCCCAATTCTTGTGTAAGTTATGGTGAGATCTTTGTCTCTTCTAACAGGTAATGCCTAACAGCGTTCCTTACCACAAGGCTGGGGCTTGTCTTCAACTGCTCATTCACAAAGAAGTGTCACTTTGGACTTGTCTAAGAGAGGTTGCTGTTTTAATGATACCAGTATGGTTAAGCAGCAAAACCAGTTTGGGAAGCCAAATAAGCTATACTGATTTAAAAAAAAATAACCCACATTCCAAACCAATATAGCTATACTGGTATAATTTTTCTCGTGCAAACCAGACCTTAATGAGAACCAGCACCACTTCCCTCTGAGTGGTGCAGAGGCCTTTAGCTATAGAAATATTCACAAAAAAACGTGAAAATATCAGAATGTGTGCTCTATTTTGTGATATTGTCAGACTTTTCACTCAAATATTCTGGAGCAAAGCATTCTGAAAGCTTCAACATTCACTTAGGATGAAGGTCACTGAACTTGTGAATTCTGTGATTCATCAGCTGCAGATATCCAGATAGACCCAGTGCTGGGCTACACTATGAAGTCAGGTCAGCTTAACTACATTGCTCAGGGCTGCGAAAATTTCAACCCCCGGTGCATTGATTGGCCCAGCGTTGATCCCCGGTAAGTGTCGACATACCCTAATTCTCTGCTCATGCCACCCTTGGCTCGATAGTAAGTCAGAGTGCCAGCTAGCGATAACCAGAACACAGTGTGCTATTGTGGCAGGATGGGGCAGCAGGGAAACCAGCTATGCTGACTGTACACCTGCTAGGGAGTTTCTCCTCATTTGTGCTGTCAGGGCAGTGAATTTGTCCCCATAACTTTTGGAGTTGGATTTTAAATTACATTTTGGTCCCGAAAACTATATCTCACCTAGGGCACTACAGAGTGCTAGACAGGCCAAAAAAATGTAGCAAGACTTTTGAAATTACATCAGCATATAACCACAGTAGAATAGAGAAAATGAGGCCCCCAATACAATGAATATGTTCAGATTCCCTGAATAACGTGTATTTCCCCATACATACTGCTTTCATTTGTGCTCTTCATAAAGTACTATAAACCTGAGTTAACCACAGTGTCCCTTTTTAATCTGAAGGAATACATCTATCATTGCTAGCAGACATGGTGTTGCCTATTTAACTATTGAGTGCTCTCCAAGAGATCTTTGAGGATTATTTGAAAACAAGTCAAATAAGGTTTTAAAACAATTGCTCTTCTGTGCTTTTAATGTAACACAGTATGATGGTGTTATATACATAGGAGATGCCAACCAAGAAAAGTATATTTTACTATCTCTTGAAGGATTGAAAACTTCAATCCATTTTGCTCCTCTACAGCTTTATTGATTAATAAATATTTTGAATATGAAAACTCAGAACTGATGATTGGTTCCCATGGCCGTAACTTCACTAATAAAAATGGCTTATGAACACAAAGCAAAAGAGAAGCAGACTGTGTATTTGCATAGCCTTGTAAATGAGAAATGAGCGATTGCCTGAAAAGGAAAATGTCTGACTTTCAGTTGTTCCAATCTCAAGGCAAGTAGTGCAGACTAATACATAGTTCAACACAAATTCTTTTCCCATCAAAATAATGCATTTTGAAAGACAGGAGCTCATTTTCTTATGACAAATGTATTAATTATTGTCATTATGAACATTGTCGTCTTTGTTTGACATGGGCTTTGTGCTTCATATGACAATCAGCTTTCTGTTTTCAAACTGTTCCACTGATAAATAAAATGTTAAAATAGAGGATAAACGAATGACACTTTTTAGAGTTAAATGTATTCACTCCTGTCACTGCTTCACTATAAGGTTATGTTTTGTTTTGTTTTTTATCAAAACAAGTTATTCTTAGCTCTTCTGGAGTCCTGCCTAGTGTTTAAAGGCAAGCTGCTGTCCATCTGCCTCCTGTGGCCGATCATGACAAGAAGCAGCCAGGAAATAATTTCAGAACGCAGACTAAGTAAAACTTAGCTAGTTGAGCACAGACTCAAATTGCTCATGAAAGGGCAACAATAGTTCAAATACATTGCTTTCTGTACTAATTACTAGTTCCAGAAGTTACACACACAAATTCCTTTTCTTTCATTAAATATGTTAAATGTTGCTCAGATTCAATGCTTTCTTCATCCTCTAGCCCCCTGAACCCCAGCCTTTCAATTTCACTTCATATGTCAGAAAATAGCTGTTTTATCTCCTCTTTGGGAAATTTTTTTTTGCCTTTGTCCTGGTTGAATGTCAAGGGAAAAAATATAACCCAGAAGGACAAAGCAACATTGAAATCCAAGAACATCAATAAACGAATTAACATTTAACTACACCGTAAACCCAACTGCTACCATACAACCATCAGCAGAGCTTCCTGGGGAGCATGACAAGGTATCAATACTATGACTAGACTATCCTGGAAAATCTGAAGTCTGTGTACTGTTCCCACTAGTAGAGGAGAACGCAACATTATGGTTACATCTACACTACAGCTGGGATCGAAGCTCTGAGACTGATTTACCGGTGGTCAATTTAGTGGGTCTAGTGAAGACCCACCAAATCGACAGCAGATTGCTCTCCAGTCGACCCCTACTCTACCCCCGACGAGAAGAGTAAGGTAAGTCGATGAGAGAGTTTCTCCCGTCAACCCCCTGCGGTGTAGACCTCACAGTAACTGGACCTAAGGTATGTCGACTCCAGCTACGATACTGACGTAGCCGGAGTTGCACAGCGTAGCTCGACTTACATTTAAATAGGGAATAGCAGAACACTCAGACACCTTCTGGTTAGGAATCAGGTTGTACATCCAATCCAACAAAGATATAGGTTGTGCTGCACTGGTCCATCAAAAGATTGATACTGGTGTAAACTGACCCCTTAAACAGGCACAAAGGGAAGCAGCACTATAAGCCATTGCAGACATGGTTCAGAAAGGCATAACGTACCCTTCCATCAGCCCTTGGGCCTCATCCAAACTTCGGGTTAAGACAAAGGAAGGCCGTACCAGATTCTGTGTGGACTATCGAAAATTAAATGAAGTCACTTTAAAGGATTCTTATCGATTAATATGAATAGATGATACTCTGAACTCTGTAACTAGCTCAATCTGGCTTTCCAGATTAAAAGCGAATATCAGCAAGTAGAAGTATGTCCAAAAGACAGGGGAAAAAAACTGCTTTCACAGCAGGACAAGGTTTGTGGGAATTTAAAGTGATAGATTTTTGGCTTGTGCAATGCACCAGCCATATGTGAAAGGCTAATGGAGACATGGCATACCACCTTCATCTTATCCGTTATAGCTAGATGATATCTTGGTGCATGCTAAAAGATTTGAGCAGGAACTAAAATATTTATATAAATAGTCTGTGATAAACTGAAGGTGGTCAATTTGCAACAGAACCCAAAGAAATGTGAGTTGTTCCAAAACGTAGTAGTCTGCCTTGGGCACACAATAAGTGAGGAAGAAATTTCCGCTACCAATAAGAAAATTGAGGGTGTACTAAGCTGGCCAACTCCCCTGACATTTATAGGCTGGCCATATATCCAGTTTTAAACTGGACAGTCCTGCTTTTCGAATGTTTGTTCCCCAACTCATACTGAGACAAAATCGGATGTGGGGCAGTGTGCTCTTCAAAATGGCACCCCCTCATGACAGTGCTTATAAGGCCACACCCAGGGGCCTTGGATCACGCCAGCAGGAACAGGTCCACACTCTTCCTGGAAGTACCAGAATATCTGGTACTCTGGGAATGTGAGAGTGGCCTACTTACTGATTTGCAGAATTTTACAGGACTCTGCTCCTATTATAGAGGTTCATTTGTGGATTTATCTATATTGAAAAATCACTGCAAGTTGGGTGAGAAGGCAAAACCATTTCAGTGGTCAGCAGAAAGTAATGTAGCATTTTCAGCGTTAAAAATGCTCTGCTGACTGCTCTTGTATTGTCCTATCCATGTTTCAAAACTCCATTCATATTGGACACAGATGCTAGTGCTTGGGGACAGTATTAACACATGAACACAAAGAACTTGAGAGGGTGGTAGCTTATTAAACTTTTACTGTAAATTCTCCCAAGAGAAATGATTGCACCATCTGAAAAGAACTCCTAGCAGTAGTTAAATCTATAGAACAGTTTCATCACTACTTGTATGTGGGGGAAGATTACGATCAGGACAGACCATGCTTTCCCACAATGGTTCTTCAGATTCAGAAATCCAGAGGGCCAGCTTGCCAGGTGGATGGAGAAGTGGCAGTACTATGATTTCCCAGTCACAGATAGGTCTGGCCATAAGTGTGGTAATGCTTTTCCAGATGGTCTTGTTGGGAAGCTATTTGCAAACAATGCCCCAAGCAGCAGAGCAAGGAATTCATTACTAAAAGGGATGGGTGTGTCTCTCTCTTCCTCTAATTTACAGAGGTGCCCATGTTCATGGTTCATCCACTGGAAGAATGGGAATGGGGACGAGGCATGGACCTCAGAGCAACTAAAAACTTCACAATGAGAGGATCTTGATATCTAGATGACTATCTAGACTCTGTAGAAATCTTACAATACAAAATTGAAAGAGTTTACATCCTTGCAAGGGAAAATCTGAGGACACTCTCTGACAAAATGAAAAGGCTATATGATGTAAGGTCGTATAGGGAAACTTTTAAAATAGGGGACCTGGTCTGGATCCACAAGTCTAGAAGGAAGAAGGGAGGAACTCTCAACTAGATAAACCTTGGGAGGGACCCTATAGAGCAGGGGTGGCCAACCTGTGGCTCCGGAGCCACATGCGGCTCTTCAGAAGTTAATATGCGGCTCCTTGTATCGGCACCGACTCTGGGGCTGGAGCTACAGGCAGCAACTTTCCAATGTGCCGGGGGGGGAGCGGGGGGCTCCATGCTCAACCCCTGGCTCTGCCCCAGGCCCTGCCCCCACTCCACCCCTTCCTGCCCCCTCCCCCGAGCCTGCCGTGCCCTCATTTCTTCCTCTCCCCCCCAAGCCTCCTGCATGCCACGAAACAGCTGATCGGGACGTGCAGGGAGGGAGGGAAGGGGAGCTGCTGACTGGCGGAGCTGCTGGTGGGCAGGAGGCGCTGGGAGCCGGCGTTGGGGCGGGGGAGCTGATGGGGGGCTGCTGACATATCACTGTGGCTCTTCGGCAATGTACATTGGTAAGTTCTGGCTCCTTCTCAGGCTCAGGTTGGCCACCCTGGCTATAGAGTACTGACCCAAATAAATGAAGTTGTGTATAGGGTTTAGCTGGGTCCCAGGACTAAACCCAAAGTTATCCATAAGAATCGTCTGAAAGGGTATCAGGGGGACAGAATTTTAGCTTGGCTGCACCCTGAATCTGAGAATATGGAAGTCGAGGATGGAAAAGTTGTTACAGAAGTTAATTCCCAAGTAGGAAAGAATGGTCAGGATGTACCTCAGCCAACAAATTCCACAGAAACAACAGGCATTCTTTGGGGGGGCTGATTGTAAGAAAATCCAGGTCGAAAAAAAGACACAGATTTAGGTAGGAATAAAATTCTTGTGAGTTGGTGATATGAAAACAGGAAGACACTGTTCAAATGTAAATAGTTAACCTTGTATCATTTTAAATTTCTTTTCTTTCTGTTTGGGATGGATTGTTGGGTGTCACTGTTTTGGGCTTCATTGGGATGACGGGTAAAGCTGAGATGGTGGCTGGTGTTATAAATTGGATGAAACCTTGTTGTGGGATTGAGGTTGATAGGTGGAAACTCACCTTTCGATTAACACAGCTGTAAGCATAAACTCTACCCCTGACAAAAGTAGTGTGTGAACCTGCCCTGGAGCTTCGCTGAGTGTTGTTTTGGGTGCTGCAGCTGTGGGGGAAGGCAGAACATAGACAGTGAAGGTATGTCTACGCTACAAATGCTACAGCAGCACAGCTATGGCATGCAGCTGGGCCACTATCGCACCGTAGTATAGATGCTCCCTGTATTGACAGAAGGGTTTTTCCCATCAAAGTTGTTAATCTGCTTCTCAGAGACAGTAGCTAGGTCTACAGAAGAATTCTTCCTCAACATACACAAGTCCACACTGGGGGTTAGTTTGACCTCACTATGGTGCTCAGGGCATTAAATTTTTTGCAGCTTCGAAAGATGCAGCTAGGTCAATCTAATTTTTAAACGCGGACACGAGAGAGAGAGAGAGAGAGAGAGAGAGAGACTGCACATGAACACGTGCAAGAAAGAGCAGCTGAAAGCATGTCTGACCTTGGCAGAAACCTGTGGAGAGGTTCCTGAGTCAGGGGTGCAGGCTGCCAAGAGTGCTCTGGTGCTGTTTCTTGCTATTTGATTCTTTTTACATTCAGAGAGACAGGACTGAATGTACATTCGTTGTAAATAAACAAATCTGCAAAAAAATACATGACTACCACCAATTTTTACTCCCTACTGAACATCCACAGGGCCCCAAACTTTGACTATCCGCTTGGGTCAAAAGGGGCAACATAGTAAAGAGGAAAGATCACTGTATTATTAAAAATCTACATGACAAATATACCTACCCTCTATCCTTGAATAGAAGTTCAGATGATATTGAAATGCTTAGAACATTGAGAAACAAGTACAGGACAAAATGAATTGCTGAAATTTAAGTACAACCTTATGTTCATAAAGTAGTACAGTACAGTATAGACCACAGGGAGACACTTTCACATATATTTTCTTCAGGAAAAGGTAAATCTATAAAGACTGGTATGTCTATCCTGAATCTTTGTGAATTCCCTTGTTTTTGTAAGGTTAGTTCCCCTTGTCATAGAGTTCTGATGTGGGGGTGGTCTTCAGAGGTACCTTCAGGACTCAAATTAGAGCAGTATATACCAGCACCTCTCCCGGGCTGCCTTCTTGTTTTCTAGAATCTCAAATGTTGGTTTTTTTTTTAAAAAAAGTACATTTCTAGCTGTTACATTTGCACAGAAACACTCACTTCTGGTTTTGAAGGTTAACTGATGCGGTGATGTCTGCCTGAATTTCCAGACCGCCTGAAATGATAGCTCTGAGAGGCATGAACTGCCCCAGGTGTCACTATGGGACACTAACTCAGATGCTACTGTAAGTGTGAAACTTGTTAAATATTTTATTGCCCATGTCAGAAAGGAGGGGAAGGATCACACTATGAAATTCTGCACAATCTACTCTGACTGACATCGTGTTTTGTCACCACAATTAACTAGGCCTGGAAGAGTATCACCTCTTATTCTCTTCTCCAGTGAAGACGAAACCAAGCTCAAGGGTGCCACCCATGCCCCACAGAGGGGAAGCCAAACCTGAGGAGTTCAGTGGAGCTCAGACAGCATGTATGATCCTGTGTGGAATATCCATACAATCTACGGAGAGCAGCATCACAGATGGATAGAGCTTAATTTTGTGGGGAGAGATTAGAAGAGCACCATTATTTTTTGTTCTCTTTTACCCCCATGTAGCTCAGTGGAAATCACACTACAATAACGAAGTACAGATGTGACAAAGGATGGCACATCTTCCTATCTCACCTAGTGACGTCACATACACATTGAACAGGAGGGGTAACGGAGCACAAGCCTGTGGCAATATTCATAATGAGAGTAATACACTTGAAATGAAAGGATCTTCCAGAGAATGGGGAATGCCATCATCATTGCAGACTGGCTGATGAAGGGATTTATATTTCAGGTTAGAATTACCATAAAGCCTAAAGGCCCCAACCTTACTGTGCATGTGCATGGTACGTGCCGCACAAACACATACTAGGAGAGAGTCCCTGTCTTGAAGTGCTTACAATCTAAAACTAATGAACTAAACCAGTCTAAATTACTTGAAGCAGCCATCAGTGCTCCTAACTCAGGTTTGCTGACAACAGCACAGGAGTGGGTGAATCTGCATCTCCAGTGAACATATATTGCCAAATTGATATTCAGAAATATCTAGCCTGCTGAAGATGACTTTTTTTAATATATTTGGCAAATTTATTATTTATTCATCAAACCTTGTTATTTGGCACATCACCACCACCCACTGACAATTTTTTAGATGAGCCATAATTTAGCCCTTTGGAATTTTCAGAATGGAAACTATGCTCCAAAATCTCTAAAAGGTTAAATTCCTTCAGAAGAGACAGGTTTTGCACCTTGCCAAAACCAAAGCAATACCTCAAATTGACCTGTTCAGGCAGGTTTTGATAATTATATATAGACACACACATTCCCCTAAAACACTCATTTGGTGGACAGTCTAGAAAATATCAGTCTTTAAACATTAAGGGCTGTAACAAAGAAAACAAAAATGAAAACCCAAAATGAAAGGACAGATTAAAAACCCTATTGGTGTCTCAAAAGAAAGTTCCTTGGCTTGTATCCTTAGTCACTGCCAAGAAGAAAGGAGGGGAAAGGGCAGAGAAAGAGTACACCTTTGGTGAAGAACTGAATGTTATCAGAAACCTAAATCACTGAGGGTATGTCAATGCTGCAATAAAAGACATGCACCATCGAGTATCAGGGCCTGGGTCAACTGACTTGGGCTCATGGGACTCAAGCTGTGGGGCTAAAAATAGCAGCGTAGAGGCTTGGGCTTGGGGTGGTGCCTGGGATCTGAAACCCCGAGGAGGGGGAAGCCCTGAGACCCTCCCCATTCGCAGGGTTTCAGAACCCAGGCTCCAGCCCAAGCTCAAACGTCTACACTGTTAGCGTCAGCCGCACAACCTGACCTACTCGCAAGCCCAAGTCAATTGACCTGCGCTCAGACTCAGCATCACAGATTTTTTTTTTGCAGCAGAGACATATCCTGACCCTCCCTCAACCTCAACACCCCTGTCTTTTACCACGACCACCCCCACAAAAAAACCTCCCACCCGTAGAACTACAGAGGAACAAGGCAACTCTTTCAAAATCCATCGTTACATGGTTTAGTTTGTGTTTTTCCTGAGCAAGAAAATGCTAAAATGTCAGTAAAAAGAAAGTATGGGCCAGATTATATGATGAGACCAATATCTACCTGGTATCACAGAGACCTAGTTTCAGCTCCCTGATTCTCCGCTTTGCTTTGTCCCAGACCTAGCATAGGTTACAGCAGCCCTGGGGCTACTCTAACTTACACCAGTTTGCAAAGGTCCTCCCAAGCAACTGTACATCAGCTAGAAATAGATGGAGCACAGTTTGCCTGGCAATGCCCTCAACAGGCCTGTCCCTCATCCCTGACACTTCCCCTGCAACAGCGATGCTGCAGGAAGGGGATTGCCAAGAAGCCAGATTTTACTGCCACTGAGGAGGAATGGGCAGTATTGTCTCCTTCTGCACTGCCTGGTGACATAATGAGAGAAGAGTAATTCTGTGAATCTGGCCCACAGCCATACTCAAGAAACAATTCAACATTCATAAGTTTTTTTGAAAATGTCTTTTAAATTTCAACCCACTAACAATTTAGTGTTCTGGAGTTCAACTGGAATTGTTTCAAACAGCTGTCTTTTACTATTAGATGTACAAAAAATGTATGAGACAAAAACAAAACTTGACAAAAAGCAAACCTACAAAGGTCCAATTCAGACCCAGTACCCTCTGGGAACCCAGTAAGGCTAATGCTGTAAACTAATATTTTGTTATATTGTGATTTTATGCAATATGAGAATGAAAATCAACACACTCTGTCAATACATCATGGTCTCTAAATCAAATAGTATATACCTCCCCATCTGCCCCCATGTCTACATGCAACTCCCATTACTTTTAATAGGGAGTTGCATCTACATAAAAGTTGCATGTACATAATAGGGAGTGCAGGTACATAAAAACCAGACTTATGCCCTCTCCAAAAAGGGTGTTGAAGGCCCTTGGCACAATGAAACCACTGCTGTTCTGATGAATGCATTTGAGTTTGGGCTATCTGCACCAAGACAGGGTGTGCAGCCCACGTGCCACCAAATCTAGTTCTATGTGGACTTCTGGTGCATCTATACGCAGCATCTCCTAGGAGAACAGGAAGAGGAGGAAGGGATATATAATATAACAAGAGCCTGATATGTACAAATGTTGAGCACCTTAAATTCCAGATGAAGTCAATAGTAGCTGTGGGTGTTCAACATCTCTGAAAATCAAGTCCTAAGGGCCTGATCCAAAGCCTTTAAAGTAAATAGGAGTTTTTCTATTGGCTTCAAACCGATATAGATTATGCCCTGAAAAATTTGCCTAAGGTCATAAACATAAGTCTGTGTCAGAGCTGGAAATTGAACTCTCCTGATTCCCAGCCCATTGTTTTAAACACAAACCCATCCATTCCATCCTTTCTTCCTGTTAACACAGGGCCACATCTAAAACACTGGGCCTCATTCTCCACAGCCTTGTACCTTGTGTAGTCATATACATTTGTGCAGAGCTCTGCATTGCAATTCTGATTTGGTAGCGTTTCATACCTACTTTACACAGATGTAAGTGATTACAGAAGGTGCAAGGCAGTGGTGAATCAGGCCCAGTGTACTTAAACATGCCAAATATTCAAATCCTGGTCACTTCATGATAGTAACATTTAGATTCTACAAAAATATAATCTACTAATTAAGTGAGAATAAGATTTATATTCCCTGTTGTAGCAATCTTTGAAAGGACTTTTCCAAATATAACTGCTCTGCAATTTTTCTGTAGGGGATCATATCAAAGAGCGAGTAACCTTTCCTAACCTGACACATGGGAAGCTCTGACTTAAATAATTGGTATTTCTCTTTAGCTTTGTGCATAGTAGAAACAGAGGCACTTGAGGTTAACATCTAATATACCTGAAGTAATTCTGAGTTTCAAACACAGCCAAGCCGCAATCATTAAATGTCACGGGTTATTAGTCTGAAATGGTTTACAACAGACAAAAAGACCTACCTCAGGGTAAGGGTCAACTGTTGTTCCTTTGACTTCACCAAGTCTCCTACTTTAAAAGTAGTCAAGCCCAGAAAGTTTCGCTACAAAACACAGGGGAAAAGAGAGAGAAAGGAGGACATCATCATTAATTTCTGAAGTTTTAATCATTTCATTTTCAGCCCCATGCCTGCAAATCTGTCTTTTGTAGCAAGAGAGAAATTTTAAATTGGAACCCACTAGCTTGATGTATTATCCCGTAGAATACTTTCATACATCAGTGACACCATTATCAATAATTTGTAAAGCTCAGATTTTACAGACAGGAACCCATCTTTTTCATTAAAAACAATCAGTCTGACAATCTGACAAATAGCGGGCTGTAAAATGTACACTCGCAGGAAAAGTTTCATTTACTTTGAAGGTTTTTTTTCCTATTCAAGTGATTTCTGTATCACAGCAAATGTTAAATCTTCAGTGTTTTACCAATGTTGTTCTTGCTACAGTAATTCCTCAAACCCTTAGGCATTATCTTCTTTGAACTCGAGATATTAATGTATTTGCTTGCTGGAGTTATTTTTATGTTGGGCTCAATACAAGTTATTAATAGAAATGCTGTATTTTCTGAGTATATAGCAATGTTTGTAAGCATGTTTCCTTGGGTATTTCCAACCGAGGGTGGACCAATTTTATTCCAGTACAAATAAAGAGAAATATACTCATCCAGCTACATTTTCTAAATTTCTGTTGACCTACTATGCTATATGTTGTCTTTCTACCAGTGTCAGCCTTTTGCATCCTCAAGGAAATTATGCAAACTTTTTTGTTTTTCTCAAGAGAACTTTTTACCCTCTCTCAATACCTCTGCTGCTCAGCACTAAAACTTCACTTTACCAGTTGTACAAGAGTTCTTCTTACTCTAGGGACAACGAGCATGGAAAGAAAATAACCTAAAACTTTCTTCTATGAAGATTTTTTTTGAAAAATATACTGCAACTCACTGGAAGTTGATGTGAAGAAATTACAGATATTTTCATTAAGTCACATCAAGTATGCAAACATCATCAACAAATAAGCAGGGTTTTTGCATCATAATTTTATTTTTTATTCCTTTTGTGAGGCTAACAAAAATGAAAGGTCTAACAGCAAATGCAATGTGCTTGCAGATGACAAAATCCAGGTATAGGTCTCGAGCACACTCACATGCTCTCAGGGTCAGCCCAGACCATATGGAGGTAGCACATTCAATCCTTGGAAAATGGAGAGCAACATGTGTTTCAGCTGAGCTGCTCAGCAGCAGTATGACACCATCTGGCAAGAGTTGTATCCTGCCTTCCTTTGGTAAGGCCAGTCTGAATCAGGGCCTTGGAATTTTCGAATGTGGGCTCCAAAGTTTAGTACTCAGACAGGCTTTTAGGCACATAAAATGCATAGCTGGGAACCTATATGCCAATTTAAATGCCCAGATGTAGAGCCCTACAATTGGCTTCCGAATTTAAAAGCTGGGTCCTCAGCATGGCCAAGCTGAAAGCCTCCTGCAGGCTTATGTTGATGTCCATGTTATGATTCAGTTTCCATCCCTGGCTGCACAGTTAGGCAGGAAGGGAACGAAGATGGTATAAAACATACAAGCCGAGAGAAAGAGAAAAGGTGCCAAAGAGGCAAGCTGTGGGGAGGGGTGGACCAAAAGGAGGAAGTAAAGAAGAGGAAGACTGGAGACATGAGACAGACACAGAGTGGGTAAAATAGTATGATTATGTAATTAAAGACTGTGCTGTGTCTTCACTGCCAAAAAGGTGCGTTTTTAAGTGAGATAGCTAACTCGACCCACCTATCTCACTGTAAAATCCTAGCAGAGACAAGAGAGAGGTAGTTTTTACTTCAGTGAAACTAGTTGAGGTTAACACTATACCTCCCACAATGCCTTGTTTCTGCTAAGATTTTACAGCAAGACAGCAAACATATTCGCTATCTCACTGTAAAAACACACCTTTTGGCACAGAAGACACAGCCTGTATCATAATGTGTACACATAAGGGAGAACAATTAAGGTTGCTCATACAACCTTAATTCTGGCATTTCCTAACTTTTGAGTCCTTGACTTCGCAATCTTAACATTCCTTTGCATTTTTAATATGCAATTTGGATGGTAAACTTTGTGTTCTTGTAGAGTGCCAATTACAACAGGGCTTTGATCTCAGTTGGGGCCTCTAGGTGCTACTGCAATACAAATTAATAGTGGTAATTCCTTATATGAATGGAATGGGGAGAAACAAACATTTTGCCCATTTGTGGTGGCCCCTCACAAGCCAAGGTCCTACAGCGCGGCAAGGTCTCATAGCCTCTGCAATTAGCCTTGTGTCATCAGATGTTTGGCTGTGTGTGTGTGTGTTTTTTGTGTGCTGTCCCAGCTCTGTGCAGATAGTTGGCACAGCAGACCTCAATTAAACTGCCCAATGACCACAAGATCTGTTAAGGTACAAAGGCGCCTGGCCAGGTTTGTCGTTGAAGAAGCATGGTAATAGCACCTGCCAGACTCTACGAGGATACTAAGACATGTATGCCCATGACAATGGATGCAGCTCAGTGAATGGCGGGATTTTCCATTCCTCCCTAGGTTGGCCAAAGGGTTAAAGCAAGGTATCCCAACATCTATAGACTGAGACAAAATCTGGGATAAACAACTTGTGTAACACCTTACATGTTTCATGATGTTTGTTACCTCCCCTTGTACTTTCCTTCTGATGTTTCAGACAAAACATTCCTATTCACCACCTGTCTTTGTACTTTTACTCCTGATGTTTCAGACAAAATATCACTATTCATCATTTTTGTCAAACCGTTTTATTTATGCTAGGATGGGGTGTTCTTGTGCTGGCCTGCTGGAAAGTGTTTACATATTCAGTGTGTTGCAACAATGCTAGCAATAGTTCATGTACCGGTCACTGACTTGCAGGCAATCAGCTGCTTTTGACAGGACCTGACTGCTGCTCATAGCATAACTCACAGACTTTTGTTCAGGCCTCAGGGTTTGAACCAGGCCCATGCTTCAGGCTCTCTCTTTCTACTACACCTGGGTTCTCAGATCTCACAGGACACTGCTTAATACAATATAATTGTCCAGATTCCAAAACATTTTTTTCTGTTTCATCTTCTTAAATTCATTTAAAAATACCTTCAAAATAATAATAAAAAAATGTTGTATGGCCCAGTGATCCGATGGAAATGGGTTACCTGGCCTTGCAATGGGCCTAGAATCTGAAAGGGTGCCTTGTGGCTAGCTATGGCACCGACTGGTGGTTAGGTCAGCATACCTACGTCACTCAGAAATGTGGATTTTTCACACCCATGACCAACGTAGCTATGTTGACCAGGCCTTGGACTCCTTTTTTTTGTGCTTTACCCAACTTTACCCTGGGCCCTGAATTGCCATGGCAATTTACAAACTAATCCAACTTTGCGTGTGTGGTTTAGAGAGGTTTGAAAATTGAGCTTTAAACAACCTTAATTATAGAATAGCTAGGGCTCCTTCATAATTTTGCTAGTGCTGGTGAGACATTTGTGATAATAAATTATAAGAGACTTGTGTTGAATTGTTTGATTAATAAACTTAATCCACTTACCTAGCCAAAGAAAAAAGGAAGAAAGAAAAACATGTCTGCAATGGCCCCATGAAAGGCTGAAATACAGTTTGCTCACTGAGATTTAACTCTGCTGCCATATTGTACATTTTTCAAATGCATCCTGTTGGAACTATGCCCGGAATGATCCCTGGCAGTTCAAGGAGGAGAATTAGCACCTCAGAATAAAAATCAACTTAAAATCTTTCCCATCCATAGTCTGCTGTCTGCCCCAGCTCTTGTTTTGCCATCAGTCAGAAACGGGCATGTTTTATACATGTTTTGACTCCAGGCAGTAAGAGCAGAAAGTAGCCAAATCAGGCACTACTGCACTTGGGGGAAGGGGGTAAAATGGTGTTCAGCCAGAGCTACCCCTCCCTCCAGCACGCCACTGGACCCAGAATTGTGCAGAGAAGACAGCTGCCACTATGGGATCACTGGGACTCAAGCATTGACTCTCTTCCCCCCAGCTATGCGGCCTTGGGCGCAGAGAGGAGCCAGACAGAGACTCCAGCAGGAGGGAGCAGAAACTGCCAAAGCTGAGTTCTTTGGAGAACGTTCAATAGTTTTGACTAGAGATTCTCTGTCTTGCGCTGATTGGCTGTTTGCTCCAACCCTCTCCCTCCCTCACAGTCTCTTCATCTCAGCTTCACTCACACTGGCCACTCTTACTCTCCTTTCCGCTGCCTTGTCCTCCTCACTCCCTTTCCCTTTCTTTCTATTTAGCTTATCCACACGCTAAGTAAACTCACCCCCTCAAACGTATCATGCAACTAAAATGACATTTGGTGCTATCACATTGTTCACTCTGCTTGTGCGTTATACCTATCCTCTCTCCCTACTGTGTCTGTCTTGTCTAATTATATTGTAAGCTCTTAGGGGCAGGAACCATCTACTACTCTTGATTTGTACAGAGCCTAGCACAACGGGGCCCCATTTTTGGTTGCCTATTAGACACTACTGTAATAAACATGATTAATTTATACTAGAAGTGGGTATGGTCACATGATGGAAGATCAGACAAAAAGAAAAGGGTAGCCACTCCCCCCCCCCCCCCCGCAACTTCTGAATTCCAGTGCTGGATAGAGCAGGAAACAAACCAGAACCAACATAATTTGCTACCATGGATTTATTATTATATACACACATCACCATCACAGATGAATTTGGTACTGTATATGTCCCAATCTAAATTGTTTGCAAGGTTTTTTGATTTAAGGATTTTGATTTAGTGCCAATTCCCCACTCCTAATTCTATATTTCTTCTCTGTGGCTGGGAAAAGGGAGCGTCTATGTGCCCGTGCATGCTGCCAAAATGCAAGAGTGATTCTGGATACTTTAGAATGCAATCTGGGAAATCACTGGGTTATTATTAAACCTTAACAGAGATGTGTGGCAGGGTGGACTAGGTCCGGAAGCCCCCTGTGGGAGGCCTCATGGTCCTGCATCACCCTGCCCCAGAACAGATCAGAGAGAAATCCAACAGACAGCCTAGAGTGGCTACAAAGGAGCAGCCAATCCGGGGCCAGAAGGGCCCTATATAAGACAAGCAGCAGAGCAAAGAAGTTCAGTTTCTGTGTGGAGCTTGATGAGGGAGGACTGGGGGCCTAGCTGGCTGGTTTAACAGCAGGGCTGCAGATAGCTCAGTGCAGAGAGCTCACCAGATACAACTGAGCCCAGCGGATGCTGCCAAAGACCAGGTGCCTGGCTGGACAGAATAGTAACAGAGCTGTCTAAAGGTCAGTGTGGGCAGGCTGAGCCCGGGGGACTGAGCATAAAACCTGGCCGGACCAGATGAGAGTACCGAGATGGGCCCTGCTTGTCTGGTACCAGACTGAGCCCAGGGAGGGCTGCTTAAAAGGACCCCCGTTGAGGGTACCAAGATGGGCTCCAGCTAGGTGTCTGAAAAAGGCAGCGCCTCTGGGAAGAAGCCTAAGAACTACAGCCCCATACCAGGGCAGTAATAAGAACTCAGGACTCTATACCAGAAGTGAGGGGACAGCACGTGTGGCTTGGCCAGAGGGCTGAGCTGCCAAAGACCAGGCAAGAGAACCAGCAGCTGTGGGGTGCTCAGAAGAAGCAGGTGCCTCCCTGATGTAAGACCAAAAAAGAAAAAGCAGGCTCACACCTGAGAGAAAGGAGGCCATCCATGAGAGGGGGGTACTGCCTCTCCCTCCCATGAAAAGACTGTTTGCAGGCACTATTGGACAGAGAAAAGGGGGCACGCTTGAGAGGTAGGTGCTGACGCCGTTACAGGATGCCATTTCTCCTCAAGCCTGTGGAATTTCAATTTTATCGGATATACACATTGCTAGCCCTAACCCAGGAGGAACACTCTCTTCCTCCCCCAAAATTAGGTCAGTACCACAATGGGCTCTTTAAATATTATGTCACTTCTTATTCAGACACCAAATACAGCTGCTATGGCAGTGCTGATTGACCTTATTCCTGAAACCCAAAGACCATGCTGGTTAAGGGAGTGTGAGCACAAGCTCTGTATCTAACCCAGACTGCTTGCAAGGCACTAGCAGAGACTCTAGAAAACTGGACTGGCCTCCGGATAAAAATCCTCCTTAAGGAAAAAGCCTGAAGTTTAGAGTCAAGAAGTAAATGCACTAGAATCCATCAATCTCTGAGTGTATTACTCCTGTCATGATCCTCTATTAATTTAATCCAACTTCTAATGCAAAGTACATTTATAAGCTCCCTAGCTAACAAAAATCACTTACCCCAACATCTGTTCTTGACTCCTTGTGTTCAGACAGGACACGGATGCGGACCTGGGAAAAACAAATCAGTTGTGGGTTTGGTATTTCTTGAAATGGAAATCAGAGAGAGACTTGCTTCTGGATTTATTTCCATTGCTTTCTACCCTTTTTTTTTTTTTTTTTTTGGGGGGGGGGCAGGTACTGGGGGACTGGTGCCAATCCGGTCAGTTTCTAAACACTAATTTTCTTTTAATAATTTACCACTTCAATTTTTTTGGCATCCTGCTAAAGTCCTATTTCTGAGAAACTCATTTATCATTCGGAAACTTCCTGATTCTCCGCAGCAGAGAGGACTATACTCAACTGCTCCTTTCATAACTTCAGACCTTTACCGAAATGACTGTTAGGTTATAAAATACCTCACAGCCTCTTTACCTAGAGTGATTCTCAGGAACCAACATTCTTCAGACAGTAGAACGACTTATGGATATAACAGGGTGGATTATATTGCAGTTTCTCCTACAAAAGTCCACGCTTTTATGCATACACACTTATAAACACTTCACCCACGTATGTATGTATCCTGGGAGTTTTCTACACCCTAACTTGGACTTGTTTAACTAAGGGTATTTTTTTAAACCAGTTTAGTTAAACCAGTACAAGTCTGTGTGTAGATACTCTTACTTCAGTTTAAAAGTAGCTTATTTGATTGTTCCAAAGTGGGTAAAGACTTGAATAGACATTGGGCCTGAGAGAGAGTGAGAGAGAAAATGACTTTGTAGTCCAGTGTTTAAGGCACCCAGGCAGAAGGTGGGAGACCCAGGGTCCAGTTCCCTCCTCTAATCATTATTTCATTGTTCACAATTGAACAACTTTAACAGGAGAGACTGAGGGAGTCTCACATCAGAATATCCCATAGTTCAATGGTTAGAGCACTCTCCTGAGAAGCGGGAGATCACTGTTCAAATCTCTTTCTCCCCTCTCCCCCGGTACAGAGGAGGGAATGGAACCTGGCGAGTGCTCTAACCACTGGGCTCATAGTTACTGCGTAATGTGGGCACCAGCAACACTACCTCCTTCTGCTGCGAGATTCTGAATGAGACATGATCTGGTAGGTGGCCTCTGAGCATACCTACTGGATCAGGCAACTCAGGCAGACAAATATCTATCTTCCCCCTCAGGCAGACGAATATCTATCTATCTTTCATGAATTGCTCTGGGGCTTAGGCAAGAGGTAGGCATCCAGATGCCTAGAGGAAGGCAACAGAGCGCAGATGCAGAAACGTAGGCACGGAGAAAATTTTGACCATGAAAAATTAGGCATCAAGTGAGTTTAAGTGCCTACGGAGTTCACAGTGGAGCCAAAACTGGGACTTAGGTGCCTAACTCTGGGGTTTAGATGCCTTAGTATTTTTGTGATACCCTGTACTTGTCTCCTTTCCACAAGCCCTTCAAGGTCATCTGTGTACCTAGGCATTCATGGAAGGCACAGTCCCTGCACTCCTTCTAAGAGTAAGGCCTCAAGTTGTCCCTGGCCTTTTACAGGATGCAGCTTCCTTGTATGCATGACTACCCTTCATTTCCCCAGCAAAGACCAAGGAAAATCTGGCCTAATATTCATTTTAATAATCTGTTTTCTAAACACTGATAATTGTAGGTATTTTTAGTATGTATATAATTTTCTTATGCGGAACCTTAGAATGAAGTTGAAACTCTGTACAGTCTTTCTAAACATTTCTTATGTTGGCATTTGTCATAAAACAGAACCCACTCATCCTTTAACACCCCCCCACACACCCCTCCCCCACACATCTGTTAGTTTAAATATGAGATGAGAGTTAAGGAGCTCTTTCATAGAATCATAGAATATTAGGGTTGGAAGGGACCTCAGGAGGTCATCTAGTTCAACCCCCTGCTCAAAGCAGGACCAATCCCCAATTAAATCATTCCAGCCAGGGCTTTGTCAAGCCTGACCTTAAAAACTTCTAAGGAAGGAGATTTTACCACCTCCCTAGGTAACGCATTCCAGTGTTTCACCACCCTCCTAGTGAAAAAGTTTTTCCTAATATCCAACCTAAACTTCCCCCACTGCAACTTGAGACCATTACTCCTTGTCCTGTCATCTTCTACCACACTGAGAATAGTCTAGAACCATCCTCTTTGGAACCAACTCTCAAGTAGTTGAAAGCAGCTATCAAATCCCCCCTCATTCTTCTCTTCTGCAGACTAAACAATCCCAGCTCCCTCAGCCTCTCCTCATAAGTCATGTGTTCCAGACCCCTAATCATTTTTGTTGCCCTTCGCTGGACTCTCTCCAATTTATCCACATCCTTCTTGTGGTGCGGGGCCCAAAACTGGACACAGTACTCCAGATGAGGCCTCACCAATGTCGAATAGAGGGGAACGATCACGTCCCTCGATCTGCTGGCTATGCCCCTACTTATACATCCCAAAATGCCATTGGCCTTCTTGGCAACAAGGGCACACTGTTGACTCATATCCAGCTTCTCGTCCACTGTCACCCCTAGGTCCTTTTCCGCAGAACTGCTGCGAAAGAACCTTTCTTTAAAGGTACCCAGAGTTTGGAGTGAGGAAACATTTCTCTTCTCAGGCAGTTGCTGTGCTATGATTTTCACAGTAAGAAGAATATTTCTTTCACAAAAGCCTGGAGACAGCAAGGAAATGTTACATTTCACCCACTGAAGGACCAATCATCTGGTCCACATTAAAAATGTATGGGAATCCTCATTTGGCTATTATTAGATATTCCTGTGTATTCCTCCAGTTAAACTGGCAGGTCAGAGGAATATTGCTTTTATGCAGACCACTTATTCCTACTTTTCACATAAAGTTAATATTTAAAATTTAGAGTAGTTATAAACACATGTTTTACAAGTGAAAATAGGTAATGGAGTGGCTACAGTTAGTATGCATTTTTAACAAAATAAATCTGTGAAAGCTGATAACTAAAAAGTAACATCTGGCCCAGAGTTGCAGTGATGTAATCCCCTTTTCTTATTAAAATGATTATAAACTATTTTTTATATAATATGAGCAAACAATTTGTTTAAGAACTACTGTACAAACTATCTGTACTTCAGTGATTTCTATGGAGCTGTTTGCATCCAGACTCCTATTCAGCAAAACTTTCAAGTCATGTTTAATTTTAAGCATATGCGTGAGTCCTGTTAAAACTGAAGTCCAACTGATTTGTTGAACTGAAGTCCTTGGGCACCGATGAAAAAACTAACTAGATGGTAAATTCTGCAGAATACTGAGTGTCCTCTACTTTCACAGAAGTCAATACAAATGGAGAGGTCTCACACCTCACAGGAGGTACTCAGAACTTTGCAAGACTCGTCCCGTACTCTATTGTATATTGCCCCAATTTTGGAGAGCAAGCATTCTTCTGCATAGAGAATCTTTCTTGAATCAGGACCTATATGAGGCAGGGATGGAGGAAATGTATAAAACAGCAAACCTAGAGTGCAGATTTCTGTGTGGTAAAAATATCCACATTAATATACAAATTAATTAATTAATTAATCAATCAATCAAATGAGGGAAACAATGTCTGTTAAGATGAAGAACTGCAAAAGAACAACTTTAATTTAAATAACCACTGAGGGATTAGTTAGAAAAATTATTTACAAACGTTGTCACTTTGAGTTGCTTTCTGATTCAGCCATATTCACACACCTTTTTCTGACCACTTTAGAGTCAATTTTTATGCAAACAAATTTTTGTTAGGATTAATGCCAGAGAACAGCTGCCTTTTGTGTAAGTGGCTGTAGTAATAAGATTACATGTGAAAACAGGTATTTATTAGGGCTGCTCAAAAATTTTTTTAAACTGTTCTTCAATGAAAAACAGTTTTCAGCTGAATGAATTTTACTGTGAAAAGTTTTTTTCTGTGGAAATTTTCAGTTTTTTGTCAAACTGGACACCCAAAAACTGAAATATTTTGATTCAGATATTCCACAATGCCACATGGGAGTCATAGTTGGGTTGCCTACCGTACCAATGCCCCTGTCTGGGCTGTGCTCCCCACCTAGATATCATCTCCCATGAGACTCCCATGATGCACTGCCTCCCCTTGAGAAGAGGGCAGACCAGGACGCCTCAGAGATGTAGTCCAACCAGGAGGCCAGACTACTGAGAAAAATGGGAGTATGAGGCATCTTAATTACAGCTTCGATGAGACACCGTAAAGGCATTTTTCAGTTCAACGATTCTGGGTTTTGGTCGAAGTATTGTGTGATTTGTTTGATTTTTTCTTCATCAAAAAGTCAAAATGTTCCACCAAAAACAGGACCCATTTTCCAACCTGCTCTTTTATTTATGGCTTGTGCTGGAATGGCTCAAACTCTTCTTTTTTTTTTCCTTTTTTTTTTTTAAATGAAGTTTTGGACAACAGGAAATAGAAATAACAACATGTGACCTATTAAACTTCACAAACAACAACAGTAAATAGCAAAGAAACAGTCAAAACAAAATGGTGATTTTCAAACAACTCACAGGCTGAAATATATTTACATAAAGTGTTCAGAAAATAATTATAAATAACTAACACATTCGTCAAAGTCTCTGGATAATATACAAAAGGAAGAAAAGGTAATTCATCAGATAAACTGTTCACTATGAATAGTTCACCCAGCTCTAGACCGAAGTCATGATGAAAAATGAAACACAGAATTAAAAAGAATTTTGAAAAGCAAATAATCTCTCAGTACATTTTGTAACTAAACAAACTACTGCTACTTTTTGGCATCTCGTTATAAATAGGAAATCCTCAGCTTCACAAGGGGATAATTAGGGCAATTCTAACCCATTTTCCACAACTAAAGATAAACTTGAATCTCAGATACACAATACACTATCAGAGGGTGTTTTCTTTCCCCTAAGTTGCTCTATGCTTTTGAGAGTAAAATCTGACCCATCAAGGAGTTTGTTTGCTCTGGTCTGGAACAAGATGAAGCAAACCTTAACAAATTACTTTCTTACGCTCAGAGACAATATGTTTTTTGAAGACAGCAGAAAAGGTAAACATGCAGCGCAGTTCTCTGACTTGTACTTGCCCAATAGATGAACAGAAGGCATTGCAACTATCACTATTACAAATTAGAAAAACCAGGCGGGTGAGGTAATATCTTTTATTAGATAAGGCTCATCCTGGGACCAACTTGGCTACAACAACACTGCAAACTAGTACAAATATTCATTAGAAATTTTAATCTCTTTACCACACATTCACAGCACAAAGAATCATTATTAACATTAGAACACAATCCATTTTTAGTGCACGTACCACCAAATTATCTAAGTGCCAAATTTCTCCATGCATAAAAAGTTACATTGAGTTTCAGCTATCCTTCTTGTAGTCCTTTACCAAAATGTAAAAGACAGTATTGTATTATTAAACAGGGCATCTATTTTGGTCATTCATGGCAGACTACTTCACATCTACACTATGTTGGAGATCAGTTGACTGAGCCATTATCATTACCAACACCTCCTCAGTGCTATAAAATAATTAGCATAATTAAAAACGAAGACACTTTTTATTCTTACACCTTTTAACATGTCATAGGCAATTAATTCAAAGTGGAAGTGAAAGAGCATTTCTTTTCTTTTTTGAATATTTCATGCCTGACCTAAGTTCAAGCCTCTCTTCATGTCAGTTTATAACTGAAGGCTTGGTTTGTATATAATATATTTCTCTCTTATGATGATGATTTAAAGTTATATTAACAGGCTAGATTCAGCTCTGTTACATCAGTGTAAATCTTGAGTAACTCCACTGGCTTCTGAAGTGGCTCATAGTACTTATTACTCTGAATTGCACATGTATTATACAGTTCATACCTTCAATTAAGTGCTCCAGCCATCTCATAGTAAGCAGATTTTTGCCACATGTAGTTATTATGAGAATACATCACGAGGCGAGACAAAGTAAGATTGACCACTGTAGTACTCCTTGGTCAGGTGATCTACGGTCCTGGCTATGCTAGCCTTTTCCAGGAAGTATTCCACTGATGGTAGCAATGGTCAAAGTCCTAGTGCAGATAAGGCAGTCATGTTCATTGACAGTTCTACTCCCATTTTATCTGGACCTGCTCTGAGAAAGCACCTTTTCTGTGCAGGCACCCTTTCTGCACAAGTAATTGCCTCTACTGACATTTTGTCTGGGGAGCACGGGCACTGAACACAGAGCCAGCAGCACTAGCCTCTACAGAAGGTGCAGGTGGGGGTACGACCATAATCATGCCACCCTAACCACTGCAGAACTTGCCAGTGATGGAGGGGAGTGCAAGCTGCACTCTCCTTAGGGTGTCAGAGCTGATGCTTCAGCAGAGTCAACCAGAATCCCACTTCAAGTTCTTGCTGCAGTGCAGGAACTCTACATACCCCTTTCCTCAGTCTAGCTACATCTCTAAAACACCATGCAAGCCAATTGTGGCATATAAATAAGTAATACTACTGCTGTCATGAATAGAACAAAATGTAATTACCATAATAAATGGGGTAGAAAGAGTAAGATTGCTGGAGGGTGTAGAGTTGGCTCAGGTATCAAACGCCAAGAAATCTTCACTTGTACATGGAAGGGGTCTGGCATTAATAAAGGTGAATGGTCAAGTGCCATAAACATCAGTATTAGAGATGTTAGCTCTTATGACCAGGAAGAGATGCAACATGGTGGAGAAGTTTGGTGACAACACAAAAATGGAAGAGGTGGTCAGCAACACTATGTTTCGTGTTGGTCAGTTTTGTAAGACTTTAGTATTCCTGGTTCAAGGTTGCTAACTGAAATCCAAGTCTTGAAACTATAGATAATGATATCACACTTTTTTAGAAAAACAAAAAAGGACTATTCTGGAGATACTGGTTTTCCCGAAAATTATGGTAAGATTTTGGAGGTTGTAACTTACTGCATGACTGCTGGCAGTGCCTGGCACAACTGAAAGTTTTCAGATTTTTACATTAATTATGCAGCATTTGCCAGCTCCTTAACTTTTACAGAATAGGCCTCCTTCTCCTATGTTTTGTAGATTTATTTTTAAAAGAAGGTATTTATGAAACAACGAACAACTACAGATCCAACGGTATTTCCTCTTTAGTTAGAAGATTAACCCTTTACTAGACAGTTTAAATGACATAACTTCAGGCAGCAAAGACATACATTGTATTTAAACAGTCTTTGTCACACAATTGTTTATAGAACAGGAGACATGGTTCTAATATCAAATTTAATACCGGACAAATGGGAAACAAGAAAACAGAATTTAAAGGATTTCCACCCTACCACAGTGCCCTGGCACAAGGTGGAATATGTGCCCGCTCTTGTTTGGATTGGGTTACATCAAGGGCTACAATTTCAAAAAAAGATAAATTTATGTACCTGAAGTGCCCAAATGAAAGGACAAGCATACCTGCATACAGCTGAACACTTTTACTAGGTGGTGTTTAAAGCTCAGGTTGTAGCTCCCCTTATGGAGTAGGGGTAGCGTAAGCAACTTTCCTCCCTACTTGTGCCCACCATCCCCATCCACTGCATTAGCCTGCTAAATCGTGGACAGAATTGCTCCTCCCCTAAGGAGCAATTTCCAAGAGAGGATGGGGTGAGCGAAGAGGACAGGGAATTTAAAGAGGTGTCATAGAGTGCTCTTCTCCCCAGCTCTCATGCAACTGAAGAGTCTCTGGAGACATTCCACTTCTCCGAGGCAGAATGCCTCCCAATGCTCCCCCAAGGACAGTGTGTGTCTGCACCACTCCCAGATCCAGCGCAGTGGCTAAAGAGTGCAAAGACTATGAAAAACACTGGGAGATTTCCCTGAGTGAGGACTGAGGTCAGCAGGATTTGGACCAATAGTATGTGGAACTTGATGTATAAATAAAGGAGAGGACAAAAGTAAATTGGCAGTCATGGATAAAGGGTCTTCTGTATGTCAGACAAATACATTTTCAACAGTTAGGGTGGCAAACTGCACTCCGATGCTTACAAAACTAATTCCATGCTTCCTCAATTATAAAGCAACATCCTTTCTGTAATGATTTGCTTATCTTTTCCCATAAATAAAAAAATGATAGATTTGAGTGTAAACATATTTAGAAATTGTTTCCCCCCATTTTGTTTTTATTAGTCTTAAATTAAGAAGTCAGCCATAACACCTCCCCCAAATCCATACAACAATATAAAATAACAAATGAAGAGACCAAAAATAAAATTTCAGGGACTAGGAAAATCATACCTTTTACACAGTTATAACACCATCACTGTATCTGTGTCTGATTCTCTGTCACACAGCTATTCATATGACAGATAACTTACTCTTGAAGACAGAGCCCAAGTTCAATCTATATCTCACCGTCAAAGTAAATATGAAAAGGCTGCCAAATCTGTCTGTGTAAATCCAAATAATTTAATGTGTGTTCAGTATATGTAATGAAAAAAATGAAAGAAGGGGAAAGGCCTATTTATTTAACTTGCTAATAAAGTACACAGTATGAGCAATATGTTCATTTTTTAACTACTTGAAAGAACAATTTTTCCAGCGATAAAGATCTGACAAACTATAATTAATATATGGGAGGGAATAAAAGTAATTTGAAGAAAAATGGTCTTTATAAATTAAAGATAATTAACAATTGAGCCTCAGCATTATTAAAAATAGATGTTCACCTACTGCTATTCATTAATTTCTTCTTTACAGAGACTCAGAGTACAGATCCTCTGTGGGTGTAAATGGCTGTCACTTTGTTAACTTCAGTGGAGGTGGAAAGGTCACACATTGTTGGCCCTAGCAAAACTACAACAAAATACAGGTCCACACTGTAATAGCTTCCCCACAACTTCCTTTGCACAGTGGAAACACCTTCATTGGGTTCTGGGAGCAGGTGCAGGCAAAGGAAGACCTTGCCATGTGACTTCAATGCACGTATCAGACACCCATAAAAGAAAATAGCTACCAGAGGTAGATCAATCACTGGGGGCCTGAGACACTGGCCTAGTCAGAAAAATGAAAAGTGAAAGTAAAGTAAAGGCACCATTCACAGCTGTTAATTTAACTGCATGGTAGTAAAGGCACCATTCACCGCTGTTAACTTAACTGCATGGTAGTATTTCCATCTCTTGGAAAAAGAATCCAAAAGGAGACAGATGCTCAAATGCCCCACAAACTGCTTAGTGCATTTTATAATGAAGGGCTCTGTGGTGCTCAGTGATCGCATAGTGCTTAATGTGCTTACAAGAGCTATGCTGTATTCTGAGTCCGGTTCCAATTGGCTGCACATAACAAGAGTTTCACAGCATCCTGCCCAGACTCTGTCTGGGAAGATCGGCCCCTAAAGGCATAGCTACGAATACCACAAGCTCCAAGGCAGCAGCAGCATCATAACTTCATGGAAGGTGCCCACAGTTCAGTGAACAGCCTGGCTTGATGTACTCTTTTGAGGGTCTTTAATTACTAAGCACAGAAGACCTTAAAGCAAGTGACTGTGACCCAACTAAAATTTTGACCTGCAGCAGCCACTGGCAATCACACAAGAACTCTCAGACCACACATATATATCCCCACAAAAATGAAGTGACATTGAACATAGTGAATCATCCAGAGTTCATCACAGTGATAAGCAACAATTGATACCGTCAACACTGATCTTAGGTAGCTACATCATTAACTGAAATGTACATGCTTCTGTTTCACTTAGCAGTTGGTTGCCAGTCACAAGTTTTTATGGCTCAGGAAAGCACTAACTTCAATTTTTTTTGTCCTTATATTGCCTGATTTTCTAAGAGTAGCAAAATATGTGAATGGTTTTCCACCTGTCTCCAGTTACTGTTGAACAAAATGCAGGCAGGTTAAAATACTGCACAAACAATTAGATATTCTACACACCACCTCAATTTCTAAATTGTACATAGTATAGCACCATGCCTCGTAGGTTTTGTATTCATGAGAAAGTAGTATTTTGTCTTATGTTGCTAATTTTCTTCACACAAATGTATGACCCATAATGCAAATTAGAATAAGGGATAAGTAAGTTAATGAGCAAGAGGATGCTGTAAGACAAAATTCTGAGTACAAAACCTTCTTCCTGAATTGTTTAAAATTTGATGAATGGTGCACTATTACTCAGGGCATCTCACAAGCTGCTGAAATGAGTTAGCTCAAGTTTCTTATTCCTAAATGTAATAAGCATTTCAACGGCACTTTTGAAAAAATAAAATCTGTTTCTCTGTGTGTGTTCCATTTTGCATGTCAAAGCCCATAGCTATTTGTTTAAAATACATTCAAATTCTAGCCTCAGAAATCTTACTACAAATCAAAGCATCCTAACACCCTAATGAAATGCAAGCTACAAGCAAGATAGGCACTTTATACCTGTGTTAACTGTATGTATTCCCAACATTCCTAGTTCTTGAAAGCATACACCAACATTCAATTAAACAATTCAAATAAATTATACAAATACAATTCAAACATTAAACACAAAAACATTCTTCCTTCCCTAAGCAACCCAAGACCTTTCAATATTTTATATATGGTTTCCTGGCTTGGGGGAGCACTTGAAAGCTAGAATCTTAAAATTCTAAATTCTTTGCATCTGGAACAGTCCTATTCCTGCTATACACATTCTATCTAATCTTCCTTTAAAAGTTGGTATTCTTGCTTTGTGGGTGCCTAGAGAGTCAGACTATAGAAGGACTCCTAACTTCAGAAGCACAGTGAGTTAGCTTAATTATGTAATAAAGCAACGGGGCTGTCCAGTTCTCACTCCCTGAGATGGAAGAAGCAAAGAGAACTGCCAATACAATTTCCCAGTCAAAAAGCTAAATGTTTTTGGATTTCCTTTATTTAAAGTGAATTGCACTGCAAGCTTTTTACAGTAATTCTGTGCCAATACACCTGAACTCTGCTATGGATGAGCCACCTGTAGAGCTGTGTCTACACTAAGGAATTTCAGCAAGAGAATTCCACCAGTTAGTACCTGTTCAGCTGTACCACTGAGAGCCCTTGTATAGAAGGGACTCTGGCTGCTTAAAATGGCTCTACCATCACATCAGTTAATCTGATCAGTGTTTGTAGGCAGTGTCCAACACAAAGGTTAATGTGTTTCCAATGGAAAGCATGTTCTAAAGATAAGAGACATGCTGTATCTTTGCTTCATCTTAGAATATAAAGTACAGTATATGAACATTTTCTATCAAATGACCCCAAGCAAAAAAAAAAAAAACAGAACAAGTCTGCTGGTCAGAAAACAAGAAAAGTAATAACCAAAAAATGCCACTTATACTATACATCTCCTTTTGTTTGGGAGCCCAAATTAGAATCAGAAAAAAAAATTATTTGGGGATTTTATTCACCTATACAAGTCAGAATGCTCTGCAAGATCAAGACACGAGTTCAGTCTAATTGGAAAGAAACTCCATGCTACGTGTACACATATGCACATATTTTACTTCTATGTCTAAATCTAGTAGCACAGTCTCAAATATGTGAGTTGCCAGATTATGATAGTTTTTGTTCCGTTTTAAAACATAGAGAAGCTTATAAAAGTTACCCTTTTGCATTTGCTTTTTAAAGCAGAAGCTCAGCAGTCATCAGATGCAGAGGAGCTCAGACAGGTGGGAAAGGAGAAAAAGCACAAGGGTAATCACCTGGAATGTGCTTAATTTCTTTACATTTAAGATGATGTTGGGAGACAGGGAAAGCATCTGAAAACCTTATAAAAGTGGTTTATTACTTTTATCTTAAATACTGCTGACAGAGGGCTAATTTCTGACTGCCCCCTCCTCAGGAAAAACTTAGACTGACTTCCTGGGACTTAAACTGATAGAATATTAGCTACTGTATAGCATTGCTAGGTAGTTATCCTAAAATTAATATAATAATAAACCTAAGAGCTTGATCCCACAAAAAGACCTGCAAGCCAGGAAAGGTCACAGGTCTCAGCACTGCAGGAAGTCTTAAGCTATTCAACACAAATTGAAGCCTGCCCAAGGAACTCCTCCTCCCCAAAATAACAGCTCCTCATCTGCAAGCAGCAGAGCTTCCTAGGAGGCAGAAAACATACATATCAGATCTCCAACACCCACAGTCCTTACTTCCATCAAAATCCCAGGCACCCCCACACAAACACCAGTTCGGTAAGGGGAAGTTAATGGACAACTCTAATTGGCAGAAACTTTTGTATAGGTTCACAGATAGGAGGCAGCAGCAGTGCTAGAGGCATAGTCGCAGAAAGTCAGGGGAAGATTTTTTTTGTTTGTTTTATTTATTTTTTAAAGAAAACCCTTTCATTTTGGGAAGGGCTGCTGATTGTTGGTGGGTTGTGTTGTTTAAAGGGGCCCAATTCTCCTCCAGTTGGAACTCAGAGAAAACAATTCCCTCTGGATCATCATGGTGATGACGGAGATATAAGGTTAGACATACAGACAGATGTGGGGGTACATTTTAAAGTTTCTCATGATTTCTTGCTTTCTTTTCCTTAATATACGTGTTCATGTCTGTCAGAGAGCCCACTTAGGCCAAGCCCACAGTGATACCTCCTCAGATAATGGTCCTTCCAATATGACAGAAATAGAGCTGCCAGGCAACCCAGCACTGCTTAGGATCATGGTCCCTTTCGCCTTCTTTTGCAATTCACTGATATTCAGCCATTTCACATGCTTTTTAGGACAGCGGGGAATTTTCTCCCTGGAGTTCCTGCATCCTGTATCTAGGAGTTCGAAGTATATAGAAATCTCGTTGGGCCAGAGACACACAGTTTTGTGGAAGGAAGTATTACTTGACCATAGGAAGGGGGCAAGTTCCTTATCAGAATGAGGATTAACCTTCCTGAACATGCAGGCTGGGATGCTTCCAGAGCTTCGGTGTGCCAGCATCTGAGGAAGGGAAGGCATTTCTGTTGATGTAGGCCCTATCAGTATAATGTAAAATAAAACCACATCCAATGTTTAATAAAGTGGTTTCAAAGTCAATGCTGGTCAAAGGCTCCCTTAGGTGTTGTGCAGGACTCTTATATTGCTAGGGACACGTAATAGAATAAAAACAGACAGGTGCTCAGCTATTATTTGTAGTTCACAAAAACAAGAGGGGTTCACTGAGCAAAAAGAGGAAAGAAATTACATTTACTAACAAATTGCTAAATTACTAACGAAAACGGTCTCTGTGCACATCACGAAAAGTCAGACTTTACTCACATTAAGCACCACCACTGAAGTCCATAGAACTATATGCTAGGGTAAAGGCTGCAGCATCAGACCCAAACACCACAAAGCTCACCAGCATACTATAGATCCCGGTCACAAGATGATGTGGCAAGACCAAAGTGATCACCATAATATTACCAATAGCTTTTTACAAACTTGAACATTTCTGAAGGAGAAAGTGTTTTGGAGCAATAAAGATTTGGACAAACCCCAAACAAGGCAGCTTTTGTTCATGCTGCACCCTAAAAGTTTAAAATATATATGTGTGCGTGTGTGTATATATACATACACCACCAAGAAATGTGCACTACAGTCACACTATGAAGAGTTTTGTGTTAATATGTAAAAACTAACCACTGGTAACATGAATCTATTCTCTCCTTTGAGAATCTATTTTATGTCCTTAGGTTAAAAAACAAACAAAAAAAACAACCAACCTTAAAACCTTCATACTTGAAATTAGGCACCTAAATGGATACATATAGGTATCCAAATAACAGGCCTGATTTTCAGAAGTACTGAACACCACAAGCTTCCATTGAGTGCAACCCTCCTTCTGTACAAGTTGCCATTCTGTAGTGAGATAAGAAACTTTAAAAAAAAAGTCACAGCTGACATCAAAAGGGGTTCTGGAGTAATGGAGGCTCCCTGGTAACTCAGATAGAAGGCCAGAGTCTGAACCTGGACCTAACAGCTGATCCCCCTCCATGTGTTACTGGCACATAGTGTACCTCACTATGTTTAATCCCTGTTTGTTACCTATCCCTCTACTTAGTTACCTGAATTTTCCTCTCCTAATACCAATCTCTCACCACCACATAGGTTACAAAATTCCATTCAGGGTCTAAAGCAGAACTATACGTCTGTACATGGGCAGCCGCTATTATGTGGACTCACATTATTGGTACAGCAAGCTGAGTGAACTGCTGTATGTGGGAATTCTAAAAAAACCTGATGTGTCTCTCTTTTCCCCACTGCTCATTATAAAGTAATAACAAGGAACCCAACATATGGTACCACTGTTTTTTTGTTTTTTTAGTATCAGAGAAGTTGTTATTTGTAAACATTTGTATACTGAGTATTAATTATCTCGATCTCAAAAACATTTCATAGAATAATGGGATTTCCTTATTTGAGAATTTGAGTCACTGGAGCATATATTTTCATAGTGAAGTGAAGCTCTTTACTTTTTCTATATTGTCAACTTTCTTTTTAAGCTTAGCTGTGTTATGCAACATGAGAGTGCTTTTACATATGCAATATTAAGTTCTTGCAGAGCCCCTGGTTAAAAATGAATAAATTATGAGCATTCTACTTTGAGGCTGACAAGTAGGATCAGGAGGGGGATAGTCATGGCTGACAGTAGTAAGCAATTACTTTATATTCTCATTCTCATCGTTCACAAAATCTGAATATAGTATTATGTTAACATTTTGTTTCAGAATCCACATTTTTCTCATGCAAATGTTTGAGATGCAGATTAAGTGTCAAATACTTAAAAATATTTAGCTGTGCTTTTTCTAATTTCACAATTGTATTTATTAATTTAATTCCTATACCCTTCAGCAGTAATTTTTGGTTTGGCTCAAGACACTTCAGGTCCAGATTTCGGTGAAATACATTATAATTGAATTCCCCAAATAATTAAGAAGCATCTCTTGGCAAGTAGTTTAGGTTTTAAATTTGACTGAACTTACATTTGTTGGAATTGAAAGGTAGACATCTCCTTGCTTCTACCTTGTGAAATGAGACTTAGAAATGCAGTCACTGAGAAATTAAGGAAAAAATAAACCCTGTTTATGCATGACCCTGAAATATTATACTTGTTCAGCTACTCCACCTAGCCATATAAATGATGGGGTGTCTGAAGGAGTGTCATTATGGGTACTCCAATTTATTAACAACAATAATTATGAGATTGAGAAAGTACAATGTGAAACCCTGCTGCTGCTTTTCCTCTCCTATCTCTCCTTCCCCTTCAAATTCTGCTCTCCCTCTCTGCTGACTAATAGAAATTTTTGCTAACACATCCTTCATTCCCTCCAGCAGCGCTTTGCTACTTGCACTAAGAAGAGAATGCTCTCTCACTCACTCAGTGCTTCCTCCACCACAGACAGGAAGTGCTGAGTGATAGAGATTTCATTCAGCTTCACACATACAAACTGACCCCAGGGATGGGAACCAAGAACTTCAGCACCCACCCACCGACCCCCCCCAACCTCCCCCTCTCCACTGTTTCAATACCATTGAACAAAAAGTGAGATTCTGAGTAGGAAATACTGCTCGTACGTATTCTTAGCTGGCTTTATTCTAACAACACTGCTCATGCTGTTTAAAAGCTGCTAAATAGCAATTCTGTAGGGGAGAATATACCTGTGAAGCCCATATTTTGTTTAGGACCTGGACTAGCCCTCATGTAGATCTTTGCTCAAGCTGCATTGCGGACTGCATTTCCATCTGGATCTCACATTATTTTCAGCCATATAGAAAGGCACATGAAAAACTTGCATTTCAGATTCACCAGAAGTTCACCATAAAATGTTGATTCATGAATGGCAAAAATAGCAAAAAAGTGCATTTGAACTATATTCCATTAGGTATTATAGTTTTGAGGATAAAGGCTTAGTTTTGGCTTGGAGTCTAATTCAAGGAGAGTGAAAAGTGTGGGATGAAAAGGCAAATCAAAGGAACAGATTCATTTCATTTTCATGCCACAGGAAATACTGGATTTGAGGTATTTATTATGGCAATGTCAAGACATAGCAACATTCTGGGAGGGAGTTTTGCCTGGAAATTTGTGAGATGCTATTTAATAAATAGTTTGAATGAAAATTAATCGCTATCAGTTGAGGAGCGGACATCATGTACTACACTAGATTGTATGTGATCCCTGTTTGCTGACAATGTTGCTGGCAATTCTTCTCAGAAATTCATTTTTTTTTAATTTCCACAACTTGATCATCAGCCTATATGTAGAGGAGAATACATCAGAAACAGTGGGAGCAACTGGTGTATTCCTATTTAATGGAAAATAATGATAATGAATTACATTTAAACAACATCATCCAACTCACTCAACAAACATTACAAAATGATTATAAACTCTGTGGGCACAGTAGTCATTAAGTCTGTTGCTGAAAAGCCGCCATCTTACAGGTGAAAGGTGGCGGCTTTTAAATACCTCACTGCACCAATGCACAACCTTTTTGAACAAAGCGAATATCCTTTATCTAGTTGAAATCATGGGTGAACTTCAGGAGAGACTAATTACTCCACTCAATTTATCAAGAATATCAGGGCTAACACTCCTACTTTTCTAATAAATGCCATGTGATCTGCAATGCCAACATGAAAAACAGTCTCTCTCACAGCACAGTGGTTCCACAACCTAACTCAGGCACATCAGTACAGAACTGGTGCAGAAGATGCTTTACCAACTCCTGGATTATTAACATTGCTTCCGATAACATATAAAATTTTATTGGAGGTCTCACATCCAAAAAATAGGGAGACAACTGAAAAACCTTGTATGACCTCTCTTTCTCATGGTGAAGCGAACCTGAGACAAGACATTTGTTTAGACAAACACCAAGAGAATTAATCATATAAGTACTATCGCAGTCCCAAAAGAAATAAACTACTTTCTGTCAGCATCTGAAGATTTGGAAGGTGACCACCAGACATCCTTCACAAGTCGTATGTACATCAAAGATAACACAACAATGTAACTAGAGCTGTCAATATCAGAGAGATTTGGATCAGCTCTCCATAATATTGATACTTTTCTCATCTAAAGTGAAAATGGGAAAAATTAGACAAAGAGGAAGTTGACAATGAAAAAGAAAGAACAAGTTCCATGTAAGATTGAAGGAAGTGGGAAACACGGAAAGCCAATAACCGGTTTCAAATCCAAATTTGATTAAAAAACAATAGTTATTTCTAAATATAAAGTTATATGTATTAAAAAATTCTAAAAAAGTGTTTTCACTCTGGCAGGTTGGGTCACAGAGACTCCCTTGGGACTGCCATCTGATGTGCTGAGACTACTTCTGAGCCCATTTTCCCTGGCAACTTGGGACTTCAGTACCCTGCCTTGTTGAGGCAGACACACTAGCCTGCTGCAAACACAGACCCAGGTCTGAACCATGTCCCCCAAAAGCTGCAGACTTAACAGAAAACGGCTTTGAAAGTGCAACTGTCTCTAGCACCCAGACACCCAGTTCCCAATGGGGTCCAAACCCCAAATAAATCTGTTTTACTCTGTATAAAGCTTATACAGAGTAAACTCATAAATTGTTCATCTTCTATAATACTGATGGAGAGATATGCACAGCTATTTGCTCCCTCGGGTATTAATTACTTGCTCTGGGTTAATTAATAAGTAAAAAGTGATTTTATTAAGCATAAAAAGTAGGATGTAAGTGGTTCCAAGTAATAACAGACAGAACGAAGTAAACTACCAAGCAAGATAAAACAAAAACACGCAAGACTAAGCCTAATACAGTAGGAAACTAAATGCAGGTAAATCTCACACTCAGAGATGTTCCAATAAGCTTCTTTCACAGACTAGACTCCTTTCTAGTCTGGGCCCAATCCCTTCCCTGGTACAGTCCTTGTTACAACTCAGGTGGTAGCTAGGATATTTCTCATGACTGCTGCCCCTCTGTTCTGTTCCACCCCTTATATAGCTTTGGCACAAGGCGGGAATCTCGTGTCTCTTTGGGACCCCACCCCTCCTTCTAAATGGAAAAACACCAGGTTTAAGATGGATTCCACTACCAGGTGACATGGTCACATGTCCTGTGAGACCCCAGCCTCCATTCTTCCCAGCCTGACTCACAAGAAGGCTTGCAAGTAAACAGAGCCACCTACGGTCAATTGTCCTGGTTAATGGGAGCCATCAAGATTCCAAACCACCATTAATGGCCCACACTTTGCATAATTACAATAGGACCTCAGAGTTTCATATTTCTAGTTTCAGATACAAGAATGATACATACATACAAATAGGATGACCACACTCAGTAGATTATAAGCTTTGTAATGATACCTTACAAGAGACCTTTTTCATGAAGCATATTCCAGTTACATTATATTCACACTCATTAGCATATTTTCATAAAATCATATGGAGTGCAACGTCACACACTCCCTTTTATGATTCTTATAGTTCAAAAACATATTTTGTAAATGTTAGATCAAACAGGCAATTAATCCAATATGTAAGCTTATTCTAAAACAAGGTACTAAGTTATTAATTATCGTGCACTGTTTATTTAAAATAAAATGCTTTACAATAATTAAAGAGTTTTAAAGTGTCACATAGCATAATAAAAGATTGAAATATTTAGTGCATTTGCCATAATAATACCAACTGTATGTACAATCAATCATGCAGACGTAATTAAAACTTTACAAGAATTATGATTACTAATATAAATATACCACTGAATGATGTATTTTGTGCTGAACTAATAGCATTTATAATGCTATAAATGGAATTCCACAACCAATTATTATAAAAACACAAAGCTATTAACCAAACAGAAATATTTAAAATTAATATTAAAGTTGGAGTTTCATACCAGGACAAACTTCCAAAAAACATCCAGACTTAAATATAAATTTCACATTTTCTCTAAGCTGTCTTATACTGTTTTCCAGTTCCAAAGCTAATTAAGTTTAAAAAAGGGGCTGTTCGCTCATAAACCCATCTGGCAGGTAAAGTCACAGGGCCAGATTCACCCTTGTGTTTCATATTTTACAATCTTTTTTATATTCGCGATGCTGGCAGACCAGGTGCCAGCGCATGCCAAGGGCCAGGACCACACTGAACACTGACAAATGTATAGTTGGAAACCAGTCTGGTTTACCTGTGGGCTAGTATATCAGTAATATTTATTTTAATTCTAAGAATGTCTTTCGTGTTTAGACTTTATGGAATGCTTGCAGGATGTTGTATGTATTAATCCTACTTATAATATCTGTATCCCACCGTATAAAGTCAGATTGAGTGTTTGCATTGCAAACCTCTGTAATTCTGTAACTCACCAAAACAGGAAAAGCAGCATTACTTAAGGTTAAGTGCTTGTCCTGAACAAAAGACTGTAAGCATGTTGACTGCATTCCTAACTCCCTCCAGAATGGGAAACCTGCCCATGAACTCATCCCATCATCTTGGCATCTGGGGTGAGGGAATAAAAAAAATCCCTGATAAGGAGAAACTTGGATTCTTAAATATAAGCAAGAGATCCCCATGCTGCTTGGCATGGGTCAGCTCTAAAAAACATACAGAGCTGCTTATTATAGAAGCTTTTATTGCCTTTTTACATTTAAAACTAACTCTTGTGTGTGTGTCTGTTTGCTGTTTTAAGCTTGGAAACATTTAATCTTGTAAACATTTTTTTCTAAAATCTGATTTCTTTCCTTATTTAATAAATCTTTAGTTAGTTTATGACAGGATTGCTACAGGCGTTGTCTTTGGTTTGAGATCTGAGTACAATTGACCTGGGGTAGATGACTGGTCCTTTGGGACCAAAGGTGCTGGAACTAGGGGTGCTGCAGGTGCTGTCACAGCCCCTGGCTTGATGGTTTCCATTATATCCAGGGCTTACAGTTTGGTTCAATGTCTCTCAGCACCCCCACTATACAAATAGTTCCCGCACCTTTGTTTGGGCCTGGGAGTAATCTGAATCTTTTGTGATTTCTGGTGAAAAGTGACCACCTGTCACATAGTCCCTTTTGCCTGGGTGGCAAGACCGACTGGAATGCTCAAGGGGGACTGTCTATGACCTCATGGTAAGACTGTTATAGTGCTTTAGGAGTTCACACTTGTCAATTGGGTTGGTGAAATCTAATTATAGAATATGCAGCCAGTGTGGGGCTTTTCCCTGCTTTTTGACAATCTGCCCTGAGGCTGGCACACATGGTCGTGATCCACTCCAGATAGTGTGACAATACTCTTAGCCAAATCCTGAAGGCCTTGGTCAATCGTGACTTAAGCAAAACTCTTATTAGAGAAAAGCTTGATTTTGATCCTTCAGTGCTACCAGCTCACAGCCCAGCTGAAGTACTGCAGCTCAGAATAGCTCTACCCCAAGGGCACATTAACCAGGTCCTGACAGACTAATGCGTCCCTCCGAAGTGACTGCAGAGATGATTTAGGGCCCACCCAACCTAGAGCTTGAAGACAGAATTTGTGAGGTGGATCCTTAGCTGGTGTAAACTGCCATGGCTTTACTGAAGTCAAGAGAGCTATGATAATTTACATGAGCCGAGAAGCTCCCTCAGAGACTCTGCTCCCTAATGCCCAAAATGGCAACAAGTTGATGCACAGATGTCAGAAGAAGTACGACCTCCACCCCCTTGACATCTTGGAGGAAGGGCTGGGTTTTCCCAATGAATGGCAGCTGTGGGGACTCTGAGGTGGCCAAGTGGACTCTAGCTTAACAGAACTAACTGAGAGCTCCAAAATGGAATTACCCACCAGAGAGAACAGAGCCACTTGGGTAGAATGAATGAATAATAAAGGTGTGTGCGTGGAAAGCCAGGAGGGTGGTTGGGGTGTGTTAAAAAAAGCAGGTCAGTACAGTCCCCTGCAAATGCCCATCCCTACTAACGCACAGTAGGCTAATTGGCTTGGGCCCTTCCCCCCCCCCCCCCCAACTCTTTTGGTAGCTTCGTGGTCCCAGCCACAGAGAAGCTGAGGAGCGTCTTCATCATTTCTTCTATGCTAGCCTGACCATCCTCAGAATTGATCAGGATAGTGCAAGTTCCCCTACACATGGGCAAGGGACCTTAATGCCCTTTACATACAAGAGGATGAGGATTTGGTTCAATGGCTTCAACGTGTACGTGTGTGTGTGTGTATAAAAATACACATGTGAATATAATTAAACACATATATAATTAAATACAGAATTATTCACATTTACAGGATAAACAAGCTTAAATCACAGTCGGTATGTGTGATTAGTTTAGTATTACCAGTCAAGATAGTTTGAAATACTACTCTAATATTGTTGGAAATTAGTCTAGTATTGTTTGGAATATTTACATCTGAGCTTTATTTATTATTCTCAGTCTGATTTCAGATCACTTTAATTACCAATAAAAAACAAGTACCAACAGCAAATAGGTTACTACCTTGTATGGATTGCTTTAAAAACTGTGATAGTGGCTTCATTCCAACAGTTCTATAAACTATTTTTATAACTGAATGCTACATTAAAAGATCTGGATAAAATATGTTATTACTGTGGAACAGCACTGCAAAAAGCTATTCACCCTGTAAAAGTTTCAGACCAATATTGACTTAATTACCTTTTTTAAAAAAGGTAAGAGTTCATTTGCATTTGTATGGCCAAGGTATAATTAATCCCTTGAATATATATGTGAGGGACTCCCAAACATACTTTAAGTAAAATAATGCTACAGATTAAATAAAATATTAAACTAGTCCAACATCTTATTCAGCAATTTTTGGATAACTAATGTACAGCCTTCCCCCATTTTAACTGAACTTTACTGTCAAAATGTATTAGTAATCTGACAGTATAAGGGTTAACATAGCTAAAACAACCCGTTTGCTATTATCACTCCAGGTTTTTATTCATATCATACTGTTTGGTTTGCCTTTTTCAAAAACCATCAATAGAAATGTTGAAGCTCATTATTTCAGTTGCTGTGACAGGTATAAAAATTTAGGAGAAGAAGAAAACACCATTTTCTTTACTTTATAAGAAGCTACAGTAGTTGTCTCCAGGGACTGCTATAACTTCAATTGTAAACTGAGTTTAACATCCTGAAGGTTGCATAGATTTGTGTTCAAGAATTCTTCAGCCATATCATTACTTTCCAGTGAATTTTGTGTTCACAACAGGTTCCAGACTAACATCCTTGTAGACTGAAATCCTTGATCCATAGACAGGTACAGTGGACAATGGCAGCGAAAGCAACTTGCAGTGCCCCACTCCATTGTTCCTTAACCCTCATATGGAAGGGCTACGTCTTAGGTGAGAGGGTTGTTCACTTTCTTTGACATTCAGTACCTGAGCTTTCCAGTCAAGCTGGTAATTAGTGTTAATTGCAGTGTTGGAGAAGGACACCTGTGCTTTAGGAACTGGGACCAATACCAACAACCCTTCTCACATAGGCCACTAAACAACCAATTGATTGAAAACAACTTTTGGTCAGTATCGACATGGGCTAGGCTCAACTACTGGACTCTGCAAAGTTTAGGAAGCCTTGCTGTCAGGGAACCGGGAATAAATTGGATGATGGTAATGGGGAACTCACAGGAGGTTCCAGGAGTATATGGAGGAGCTTGGCAAAGAGAGAGGTGAAGTGAGCTGCGAGTCTTTCTAAAGTGACTGTAGGAAATTAAATACTTTTCCTTAGTGACCCTCTAACACAAGCCTAAGGGCAAACACACAATATTTTTTTAAAAAGTCAAATGGCCACAGTCTATATTTTTGGACAGATTCTCTGTTTTGTTCAGCTCAGGCAGTGCAAAGAGTGGAAACCAACCACAAGTCCTCTGCTGGCAATATCCCCAACATGAGGGAAACTTCAGCAGGCACAAGCTGGCAAAAAGAGAGCTCCTATGCTACTTCACAACAACCCCTGGTGCTGGGTGCACATCTGGGGGCAGGAGGGAGGGAGACTGGTTAGAGCATTGTCCTCTAGCTATCTCTAATTGGTATATGGTCTTTTTGGAAAACTTCTCTGCCACGCTTTGCCTTGGGTGGGTCTGGGATGGACAATCGGAGAATTTCTCTTAATTTTCCCCAGGGTGACTGTGTGCAGGAGAGCAGTCACTCCTCTAGGCTCAGGCACAGCTATTCAAGCTCCTGTCTTGCTCTCCCTGCCTGCTCCACAGCTTGGCAGGAGAAGCAGGCAATGTAGCAGCCATAGTTACGCTATTCTCCCTTCCTTGTTACGGTGTAAACAAGGTCTGAATGAGGTCTCCCCTGACAGCTAGTGATGAGCGGGGGAGAAAAGGCTTCAGGATCACACTGTATTTACACGAACACACCTACTCTGCCTAGGTATCCAGCAGACAGAACTGTGTTGCCAAAGTGATCAATTTTGGTTGGTGTTGGGTTACAAATCACATTAGCATTGAATGCAGGGGTAATGAAATGTTGTTACCTTTATTGTACAGTAAAGGGCAGCAGAACTGTGCCTAGCCTGTCCTGATTGAGGGGTACACCCTCAACTGAACTGAACTTGCTAAGCAGGGGGTTCAGATGCCAGAGCCCAGTGGAGAGGAGAGAGGCTGGGGACAGGTGTTTCTGCCTGGTTGTGTGTGGGCTCTGCCTAAGAGTCATGGGCACCATTTGACCTGCCCCTCTCCACTGTTTAAAGACAGAGCTGATTAGGCTCAATTGAAAGTCTTTTGTTTCGTTAACTGATCACTAGAGCTGAAATCACTAATATTCAGGTCTAAGTGCTAAGCCTTAGTGCTGCAGACAGCGCTTCTGCAGAAGAGACTGCCCAGCTTGCATTTGCAGTGAAGTTCCCCTACTGAGAGCTGAAATCACTGAGAGCTGGCTGGAACCTCAAGAGACTGACTCGCAGTCCACTGCCTCATCATCCCACTCCCAGTCTAATGGGTAAATTCATAATGACCCACATTTTTCTGTGGGAGAACACTGAGGGAAGCAGCATTGAGGGAGCCACTGGCACCTTAGAGACTAACACATTTAAGGTGCCACAAGTACTCCTCATTCTTTTTGCTGATACCACGGCTACCTCTCTGAAACTGGCAAAACAGTGGCCCAGGACAGTCTGGGAACTCATGTGGAGGCACAAGGTCTCCTCACTGACAGCCCTGTGCTTCTACAGACCTGCTTCCCTCCCGCCCACCGCCCTCCACCCCGCACCCTGCACAGATCTCAGGGGTTCCACCATTGGTTTTTATTGGCAAGCTCCCTGCTACATCCATAGGAGGACAGACAGAGCTCTCTTGACTAAAGCCAGTATTTCAGAAGAGTAAGAAGGTAGCTACACAAGCACAAATTTGATAAACTTTCTGCCTATTTATGGGAGTGACCCACTCATAGGATGAAGTGACAAATACTTTAAATCTAATGGTCTTTTACATATTAATATATCAAAGTCTTCTCTATTCCACCTTCTTTTGGGTCAGGTCAGTCACATCTCTGATTGAGCTTTGACAATCCGTGCATTTCTCCCTATAACCAATTTTAATCCCAAGAGAGAGACCCTCATGACTCTGCATCACTGTCACTATTTTTTTTTTAACCTTTCAGGAACTAAATACCTATGCCACTGGTTCTAGGATTTTCTTTGCCATTGCCTTGAGAATTCTTGGGTATTGGCAGAGTGGTCTCAATATTCTTTCATTTTTGTCACTATCGTGACTGTAGCGGGGCGGGTCACCCCGCTCCGGCTCAGAAGGGGTTAAAAGCCAGCCCTTGGAGAGGGCTGAGGCTGAGAGACAAGGCTAGGCTGATTGGGGAAGCAGCCACAGCTGGGGTCACGCCCCAATCAGGCCACAGCTAGCCCTATAAAAGGTCTGTGAGCCAGGAGCTGAGTCACTCTCTCTCTAGCTCTTTAGAGAGAAGGACTGGCTGCCTGGGAGAAAAGGGTACCTGGAGTGGAGCAGGGCTGGGGGAAGGCCAGAGGAGCTGGGGAGCTCCAACCTGGAAAATCCCCAGGCTGCAGGCCTTGCTAAAGGCCAGGAAAGGTACTGGGGCTACAGAGATGTAGCCTGGGAATAGGCGGAGGCAGTTGGTCCAACTCCCCTTGCCAATGATGAGTGGTTTACAGACTGAAGTCTGCCCCAGTGAGCGGGGGCTAGATGGTGACTTGCAGTAGCCACTGAGGCAAGGAGGGGATAGAGGGTTGGGGGTTCCCCTGGGAGGGGAGACCCAGAGTGTGGGGGCACTTCCGGGGGCAGCACCCCAAGGTAAAGAGGCACCAGGGTCTGGGAGGGACATGGGGGCCAGCGGCAGGCAAGACATCGGCCTGCAGAGGGCGCTCTAGGCTGGAAGAGCTAATTCCCAAGACTACCAGGAGGAGGTGCCGCACCAATGAATTGTCGCTTCACTACAGTGACCCTTCCATCTCTTATTTCAGTAGTCAGTCATGCTTTGCCATATAAGTTCAGGAATTGCCAGTCTCCATCATTTGCCTGCCCTAACATCTTTCTCTCACTAAATCATACCCACACACACAGAGATAATGACATTCATCTTCTTCTTAAGAGAATCAATGCAACTTTAGACAGTATCCAAAACCAGGCCCTGTTTTTATTCAGAATTCAAAAATGTCAACCACAAATGAACCAACTCCCCAGAGTTTCTTCTGCTAGTGGAGAGAATGATTTTGCTCTTCTCAATTGCCAGACCAACGTACAGAATGGCAAGACTCTGCAGAGAGAAGCTGATATTTACATCTCAGCCTTGCTAGTACCAATGAGGCTCACAAACAGATGTTATTTTTTCAGTGTTTATACACTCCTGTGAACAGAGAGCTTTCCTGGCTGGTCTGCCAAATTTCTACCACACTAGACTGTTTGCTAGTTAGTTTAAAACTGCATCCTGTAGGAAAGTTATTTCTTTCACATCTCCTGATATATGCAGTATGACTTGAACCTCAGTTCATAGGACACTAGATAAACAGTCAATGACAGAGGTTTTAGACAACCTTACTAGACCGTTTGATTTGATAGAATGTTAGCGTGTATAGGAGACATTTATTGCAGAAGTTGGAGAAAGCAACTAAGAGAGGTTGTTCTAGATTTGGTTCTGGCAAATAGGTAGGAACGGGTTGAGAATCTGAAGGCAGCTTAGGTGAAAGGGATTATGAAATGATAGAGTTCATGATTCTTAGAAATGGTAAGAAGGAAAACAGCAGATGTAGAGCTCTAGTGTAAACTTGTCCTTAAAGAGTAGTTATCAATAGTTCACAGTCAAACTGGAAGGGCGTATTGAGCGTGGTCCTGCAAGGAACTGTCCTGGGTCTGGTTATATTCAATATATTCATAAATTAGTTGGATAATGGCTTAGAGAGCTAAGCCATGGCTAAGATCCAAATGATCTTAAAGCAGAGAAATGGTCTGAAATAAATAGGATGAAATTCAATAAGGACAAATGCAAAGTACTACACTTTGGAAGGAATAATCAATTGCAGAAATACAAAATGGGAAATGACTGCCCAGGAAGGAGTACTGCAGAAAAGAATGGGGGGAGGGGGCAATAGCAGATCACAAATTAAATATAGGTTAACAATGTAATGCTGTCCCCAAAAATGTGAAGATTATTCTCAGATGCATCATCAGGAGTGTTGTAAGCAAGCCACAAGAAGTAATTCTTCCACCCTACTCAGCACTGATAAGGCCTTAATTGGAATACCATGTCCAGTTCTGGGCACTGCACTTTGAGAAAGATGTGGACAAACTGGAGAAAGTCCAGAGAAGAGCGACAAAAATGATTAAAGGTCTAGAAAACAGGACCTACAGGGGCAGTTTGAAAAAAACTGTCTGGAGAGGGGGGCAAACTAGTCTTCACAAGTAAAAGCTTGTTATAAAAAGGAGAGTGATAAATTGTTCTCCTTAACCATGGAGGATAGGACAAAAAGTAATGGGCTTAAATTGTGGCAAGAGAGATTTAGGTTAGACATTAGGAAAAACTTCTTCACTGTAAGGTAGTTAAGCATTGGAACAAGTTATCTACAGAGATTGTTGAATCTCCATCATTGGAGGATTTTAAGAACAGATAGACAAACATCTCACGAGGATTGTCTAGATAATACTTATTTCTGTCTCAGTGCAAGGGACTGGACTAGATGACCTAGCGAGGTCCCTTCCAGTCCTTTATTTCTATGATTTCATCCCTGACATTTTGGTATAAGTGGTTGCATAATTTCCTAGAGAACTATTATAACTAATATGGAGGATATAAAATGCATTAATTCCTTTTACATTATAACTAAATAAGATTATATATATATATATATATATATATATATATATATACACACACACACACACCTACCTATTAATAACTAATACATTTTAAAAAAAGATTTTAGCCATTCACCTTTGAGGCTGATAAAATTTAGCCATTCTATTTGTGAATGTGGCAGGTACTACAGTTAAAAAAAGGAAGAAATATTAAGCAAGCACATCTGACTGTAACGTATAATGGCAAATTTTTGGTTTTTGTTGCATTGCTTCTTCGCTTTCACAGACTATCCCAGTGACCTTTAGCCACAGACTGTCAAGTTACCTTTTACTTCAGCTTTAATTAAATATAAGAACTAATAAGTTTATATTTTATTAAGTCCAGCTCTTCCTGCTGTTATTTGAAGAACATCGACACCACTAACATGACCACAGGTCACCTATTAAACCCCTCGAATTTTTGGCTAGATTTCAGGTCTTTTTATAGTCATGCATTTCAGTTTACAAGTGCCCAGACTCAAGAGACTGACTGCCAGTACTATTACTACTGACACTACTAGATAAAGTAAGTTTCTGAGGGAAATGGTTCTGAAGTCATAAGCCTGGCAGATTCTTTTCCCCCGTTAAGAACTGCTCTTTAAAAATTACACTGAATTATTCATGTTTTTAACCTTTCTGCAATCTGCAGTGTTACAGATGCTAAGATATCTCAAGAGCATACATATCGTTCTTGTTTTATTTAATGAAAGTAATAAAGACAGTGTCATCTCAGTAATCTCTTCTTTCCAAGAATTGCAGTCCACAGCCTGACAATCATTTCACCTTCAAAACCTATGACTTTAAAGATAAGCAACTGTACATAATGCATGCCATCTAGCATCCCATTCTCATTGATCTTTGTTTAGTGTGTTTCCAACAGTTGCCTGTGTATAAAATACCAAAACCTGCTTCTAACTACACAGCATAAATCCCCCCAGGAAATAAAACTTTCTTTTGCTTCTTTCTGTCTTACCTTCCTGCATCCTCCCTTGATAATGAAAGGCACCAGCACATTCTTTACTAGCCCTGTGTCTTTGGTAACCTATGAATCATCCAACAAAGTAAGTAATTCCTCTCATGTACACAAAATAGGTAAAGGCAGTCCAGTAGCACACAGCCAGTAAGAAAGGGTCTAAACCAGACACACAAAGGCTAAGCTCTGTTACACTTGTAGTAAATTCTCAGAGAATAGACACAGCTCTCTATGTATTATTTTTCTAGGTAAAAGTAGAAACTAAATTAGCCAATATATGGTAATCTATTTCTTATCATGTTTGATATCCAGCATCTATATACCGTGTTCACTCCATAAACGAACATATGTTTTCCACTCATACAGAATGACATTTTCCATTTTTAACTAAAAGTTTTGTGTACTGTATATGTACAATGTAAAAGTTGAAACTGATAAAAGTTTGCAGAACAGGCCTTTTATTTCACACAATCTCTCTTAATATTAGCTACAGCATATGATGAAACACACACAGAATATAAGCAATATTAAATTGATGACCAAATGACAATGTACACTTAAACTGCTTGTTATGCACACATAAATGCTATAATATTCTGAATGCTATAGAGAAAAAAAAATCTATATTCTTGGAAACCCTATGCACCAATATCTGATTACTAATTGTTCTATAAGCCAACACTGACTTCCCTGCTTTTCTAATGACAAGGAATGTGTTCTATTCTCCTGCGTGTATAGAAAACATTTTCTCACAGATTGCTTTGTGCTCTGGTAAATTACAGGAATTCCTGAACTATACATCTGGAGGTCCTGACAGCCATGCCTAGTGACTGCAAGATTTAAATTTTTTTTCCCAGATGTTTGTGTATTAAAGAGAGCCATAATAATGTAAAAAGAAAGTGAAAACAGAGACTGCAGCAAATATTGGGGAAAAAGTAAAAATACTACAGAAATGGTTGCATATAGTATAGACAGTATGCAACAGTGATATTCAAATTAATCACCACTATTGCATAACCCAAGGACAGCTCAAGTCTTGTTTCTCCTCTCCGCATCAAGAGCAATTACTAGTACAGATTCCCAGCACTAATATATCTAACTTCCCTGGAATGAAGGGTTAAAAAAATCCAGCAGTTACACCAGTTACTCTCTCGGTAAAGATTTTAGTTCTCTGCCAATAGAGGATGAACTCTGATGATAATAATAAAATAAATAATAATAATAATTAATAATAAAATCTTACCTCTGCTATTCTTATTACTATGTGCTATTGTACTGGAATACCCGGGAATGAGACAGACACTTTAGGATTCAAGTTATTTGGATTAACTGGTGAGAAACTTTTTTTAAATTATAGCACTCTTGGTTCCCTCTGGTCATTGGGGTGGGCAGAGACAAGAGTCCTCAGTACTGTAGGGGTTGGGTGCTTTGCTAGAGAAATTAAAATAGCCATTACAGCACTCATCATAGGTCACTGTGGCCTGGCAGTCTCCCTCTGGCAGTGGCATATACCCGATGTTTCACAGAGAAGTGAAAAAAACGTCGAGACACCTACAAAAAGTTATATTTTCAGCAAAGTAATTCAGTTCCAATCCTCACAATCAACATATGTCTTAAAGTAGGAAGACAGACACACCTTGTAACTTTTTCATCTAATTAGTGCACTTTAACTTAAAAGTTAGTTTTGGACTAGTTATCGTTATACCAAAAGAAAAGCATGTAAAATTAATCTAGCAAACGATAGTAAAGCTATGCTTGTCCCATCAACCTGCAAAATGCACAACTAGAGCTGCACAAATAATTGATTTTTCAGTTTGCTGGCAGTTTTGAAAAATTAGGGGGAAAAAAATCAGTTCAGGTTGAACTGAACCCTAATTTTTCTTTTAATATTAAGCAAATCAAAAAAGTCAGAAAAAATGGTTTCAGATCAAACAAAATGTTTCACTGAAGTGGGTGACTACCCTAACCCGACGAGGCTGTAAGGTCATTCTCATTCTCTCTGATGAACAGTTTCAATAGGATGGATTGGGAGAGACCTGCCCCAGAATAACCTATTGCTTGGTGATTAGGACCACTCATCTGCAAGAGGGGAGACCTGGGCTCAAGTACCTGCGGGGGTGCCGCCATCACCTCTCCGTCCGTGACTAGTGCCTACAACCCCTTGTAAATCCAGCCAAAAAATCTAAACGTTTCATTTTGATAATATCAGCGCTGATGATGTCTGAAATGTTTTCTTTTTCCGAAGCCAAACCAATTAACCAAAATGTAACAAATTCAAAAATAACGAGGAGTCCTTGTGGCACTTTAGAAACTAACAAATTTATTTGGGCATAAGCTTTCGTGGGCTAAAACCCATTTCATCAGATGCATGGAGTGGAACATACAGTAGGGAGGTATAAATACACAGCATATGAAAAGATAGGAGTTGCCTTAACAAGTGGGGGGTCAGTGCTAATGAGACAATTCAATTTAAGTTGGAAGTAGGCAATTCTCAACAGTTGGCAAGAAGGAGTGGAAATCACTTTTGTAGTGTTAATGAGGCCAGTGTAAACAAGGTGTCCCATTTGAAACAGTTGACAAGAAGGTGTGAGTATTTAGTAAGGGGAAATTAGTTTTTGTAAAAACAACGAGGAGTACTTGTGGCACCTTAGAGACTAACAAATTGATTTAGTTTCTGTAGTGACCCATCCACTCCTAGAAGTAGAAGTCACCTAGTACAAGACAGGCCCAACAAAGAAAGTACAGAACGCCACTAGCCGTCACCTACAGCCCCCAACTAAAACCTCTCCAGCGCATCATCAAGGATCTACAACCTATCCTGAAGGAGGATCCCTCGGTCTCACAGACCTTGGGAAACAGGCCAGCCCTCACTTACAGACAGCCCCGCAACCTGAAGCAAATACTCACCAGCAACTACACACCACACAACAAAAACACTAACCCAGGAACCAAACCCTGCAACAAACCCTGGTGCCAACTATGTCCGCATATCTATTCAAGGGACACCATCATAGGACCTAACCACATCAGCCACACCATCAGGGGCTCATTCACCTGCACATCTACCAACATGATATATGCCATCTTATGCCAGCAATACCCCTCTGCCATGTATACTGGCCAAACCGGACAGTCTCTACGCAAAAGAATAAATGGACACAAATCTGACATCAGGAATTGTAAGTCTCTAAAGTGCCACAAGGACTCCTTGTTGTTTTTGCTGATACAGACTAACATGGCTACCACTCTGAAATTCAAAAATGTTTCAGTCAATTCAAATCTACATTTTTCTGGTGGTGGGGATGGGGAATTTCAGCTTAAAATATTCACCCAGCTATATGCACAACTAACAAACCACAAAAGGTGTAGCACATGATGCGTCAACATCATGTTGAAAGGTTTATTGTTGAAATAAATGGCTCTAAATTTTTGTTTTAAAACTGCTACTGACATTTAATAAAAATGCCCATTTTATATTAAACTACCTCAATTTTCTTGCAATAGGTATTTTTTTGGAAGAGAGAAGGGATGTGTTCCATTAGCGGATTTCAAAGGGCTTTGAAAAAGGATGCAAATAATAAACTTGTGAAATAATTAAGTATTTTTATTCTCATTTTATGTGTAGCTCAGTGGCAACAGGGGGTGTTCAGGATCTCTGAAAATTAGGCTTTGGGGTCTAAGGCCCTGATCTTGTGAAGATTCATGCAAATACTTCATTTTATGCACTGCAAGTAGTCCGACTGAGGTTAAAGTAGCTGCTTCTGAAAATTTTGTACTAAATGCTTATGATAACACAAGAAGCCTGTAGCTGAATCATGAATAGAGACCCAGATCTCCTGGTTCCTAGTCTCATGGTCTTAATCACAAGACCATCCTTTCTTCCAACACACACTATTTTTTTGTATTCCTAACCATTGTTTTAATAAAATGTCTGCAGAGTCCAAGACCTAATCAAAGCTGTCCAAAGAGAAAGTCTTAGAGCCTTAACTAAATAAAGTCATAGAGCTGGGCAAAGATGCAGAGAAATCTGAAATATAACTTCCCCACTGTCTCAAATCCAACATACTGTATCTGTGCAATTGGCTTCCTGAGTGAATTAAGATAATATGGTCATTAAAAGAAGTCTGACTTGCACAGACCTATGGACATACACTTGTTATAAAATAAGAACCTGGATTTTCAAATAAGTTTAATTTAAGACAGGTTAATTATTTTTGTTACTCTGATAGTTATATTTGATTAATCACATTTTTTTCCAGCATCTCAGATGACTCTAGTCTACTAAAATAATTGGTGATTCAGCTTTTTTTAAAAGAAGCCACTATTTTTAGCTTACTTTGAAGAATTGTTATCATGAATCTCTGCAAAGTAATTATTACAATTTACAGAGTACTTTACAAAAGTTTTTGCTTAACCAGGCTTTGAGCATAATTGTTTTTCAGCAGGGGGGTCAGGTGTGTGTGTGGAGAGGTGATTCTCTTGTTATTTTGCACTTGTAATCCAAAACCTGTGGAATCTTGATGCCTAGCATTGCCAACCCTCCAGGATTGTCCTGGAGTCTCCAGGAATTATGGATTAATCTTTCATTAAAGTTTATGTCGTGTGATGAAACCTCCAGGAATACATCCAACCAAAACTGCAACCTATTGAGGCCTGATCCAACACCAATTAAGTCAATGGGACTCTTTCTAATTACTTCAGTAAATGCTGGATCAAAGCCATGGTGCTCAGGTAAAGAAAATACAAAACTATTGGTCTAAAAAATAAATAAATGCTTTACATTTCATTGACTGCAATGCATTCCAAACCTACATATATATCACACATTTGTGAAGCTCCTCTACAGTAGATTAATAGTAAAATGCCATCTCAATTGACACAAAATTAATATCAAGGACCATTGGCCTGTATTTTCACCCTTAACTTTGAACAATGTAGTTTTGTAAGCTCAGCTTGTAACACTGTTACCAACATTATGTGAGAGGGCAGGTTCCTTTGTTTTAATAAATATTGGAGGAGAGAGGGAACGATCCACTTTGTGTACCCAGAGTGGGAAGAGAATGTAAGAGTCCATTGTTTTGTATTTACAAAGAGCTTTCTTCATCTTTAAATGTAACTGACCCTTTACTTCTTTTAAATTAATTCAAAAATACAAAAAAATTAAAGATCAAGTTGAAGAGTCACCTGTCCTACAGTGCTCAAAATGCATGGAGGAAAAGATCATCATAACAGGAATCCAAGAGGAAGATAGCTATGCTTGCAAGGCAAACACACTTGTGCTCTTTTTAAAAAAATAAGGTTATTTAGTGGGTAGAGGGAGGAATGGGCATATAGCTGGTTAGATCCCTGGTGGCATGTGCACATTTCTATAGAAATTGAGAAGTTCTAGAAGTTATGAGAGAGAATATCCACAGTCTGCGATCATCATCACTATTGGCCAAGAACTAGCTGTCAAGCATTATCCTCCTCATGTGCAAAAAGCATGATACGTCTTGAAATCACCTGGAAAACTGTGGCCACTACAACCAGTAAACTGACAGAGTTAGGGGGCATGGATCCAGGTTGCACTCCGCATCGGAACCAAGCCCAGGCTGGGGAAGCTAACCATCAGAGGAGCTAACCAACAGCCTTCCAAGGGAAGCAGTGGGGGCAAAAGACATATCTGGCTTCAAGACAAAGCTTGATAAGTTTATGGAGGAGATGATATGATGGGTTAGCCTAATTTTGGCAATTAATTGATCTTTGACTACTAGTGGTAGATATGCCCAATGGCCTGTGATGGGATGTTAGATGGGGTGGTATCCTAGTTACTACAGAGAATTCTTTCCTGGGTGTTTGGCTGGGGAATCTTGCCCACATGCTCAGGGTTTAGCTGATCACCGTATTTGGAGTCAGGAAGGAATTTTCCCCCAGGGCAGATTGGCAGAGGCCCTGGGGGTTTTTCGCCTTCCTCTGCAGCGTGGGGCACGGGTCACTTGCTGGAAGATTCTCTGCACCTTGAAGTCTTTAAACCACGATTTGAGGACTTCAATAGCTCAGACATAAGTTAGGGGTTTGTTACAGGAGTTGGTGGGTGAGATTCCATGGCCTGCATTGTGTAGGAGGTCAAACTAGACGATCATAATGGTCCTTTCTGACCTTAAAGTCTATGATTCTAATGATCCAACCAGTCGACCAAATTCAGTGATGAATACTGGTCATGTGCCACCTGAGGCACGTTAAGCATACGCTAAGAAGAAGAACTGACAGGGTAAAGACCTGGACCCATTGAAGTCAATGGGAGTTTTGCAAATGACTTCAATGCAGCCAGAATTTCACCCACAACGTTGCATAGGTTTAACTAAAATCAGTTTAAAAATATAGCTGGTAGGGAATTTTTTGATAAAAATTTTTTTCATTGAAAAATACCAATTTGTCCGAACTGAAATGGTTCACAAAACAGATTCAGATTCAATTGATCTCCTGACTTGAAGCAACATTGAAAAAGAATTCAAAATCATCAAAACATTTCAACATTTTTCAATGAAAATTCTGGTTTTCCAATTTAAAACAACTTTTTGTTCAGAAATTTAAGCTAAGTAGTTGAAAAGGGTAAAAAAAGGTTTAAATCAAAATGAAATGATTCAAAATTATGGAGAAACAGTCAAGTACATGAAAGGCTGAAGGGAGAAAAAGTGTTGTTCTTCGCCTCTGAGGATAGGACAAGAAGCAATGGGCTTAAATTGCAGCAAAGGAGGTTTAGGTTGGACATTAGGAAAAAGTTCCTAACTGTCAGAGTGGTTAATCACTGGAATAAATTGCCTGGGGAGGTTGTGGAATCTTCATCATTGGAGATTTTTAAGAGAAGTTTGGACAAACACCTGTCAGGGATGGTCTAGATAATACTTAGTCCTGCCTTGAGTGCAAGGGACTGGACTAGATGACCTCTCGAGGTCCCTTCCAGTCCTATGATTCAATTGACTCCAACTGATTTTTTTTCTCCAGTGTTTGATTCAACAATATTTTCAAGATTTCAACTTTTTATCCCAATTCCAGACAGGAAATTTTTTTTTTTAACTCTCGACAGTATTTGAGGGATGACTGTTTCCTGCCCAGCTCTGTCTGAAACTCCTGTGTGGCCAAAACCCATAAATCAATGTATACTTGATTTATATTGATTTATCTTAAGTCAATTCCTTACCCAATTAAGCAAAATTGATATAAAACAAGTTTAAATAAAATTAAGAGGGTCACCATAGGGGTTTGCAGTGGTTTAAAAAAATCATTTTTCAAACACAACTTTAAATTGGTATCATTGTGTGTTTAGACAAGGCAAATGTTATTTTCTCACAAGGCCAGCTCCAATTCAATTTTGCTAACAACGTGCAAAAGTGTGTAAAACTTAAAATAAAAAATAAAGCTTGAAAGACAGAGACATGAAGAGATGCTAAATGTCATTGATTAGCTGCCCGCCACCTAAGCCATCTGCTGCTATTTGGTACATGCAGAGATGTTGACAGCCAAGCTATTATAAAGTTACAGTAGAAATCATTTTGTAAATAAGAGTGATATACAGGAGAGAGAAACATAGGCTATGCTGCACATCTCAAAAACTTCTGAATAATGTATTTACCTTGAAAAAAGCTGTCACTTGAGAAGTTAGGGCGCAGCTAAATTAAACAAACAAACCAGCCAAACCTGCATGTCAGGATTCTGGGCTAAAAAAGCCCATCCCCTGACTACAAAAGTGCCTAAAAGCTGATCTTTAAAGCTTCTAAAACATTCAGTGGCACAAAATCTGTATTCAGGCCCTTAACCAACAAATCATTTGGACTGAATTTCAAGATTCCCATTTTATCAGCCCCTTGTCTAGACCTCTATACCAAAATGCTCTCACGCTCCCAGTAGCTAGACTGCTCATGGGGTACTCAGCTGCCAGCAGTTAGCAAGAAGAAACTTGCAGTGGTCAGTCTAGTGAGCACCTTATTGACACAAATTAGTCTGGGGTCTTCCTAAAACTTGAATGATCTGTGGTTATGTATTTCCCAGACTCCAAAGACCCAGTTCTGGGTGGCTGCAGCAATACTACCAACCTATTGAGAGTCAAGCCCCCAAAATCAGGAGATATTTTTAAAAACTGCATGATTTTATAAACAAATAAATTATAGCTTCTTTCAATTTGATTTCTGGTTGATTTTCAAATTTTTCTTCACAATCATGAGGGCTGGCAACTTTTCATAAACAAATTAAAGCCAAGGGTTTTAAGGAAAAATATCAAATACTGCAAGACTAATAATAATGACAGCTGGCAAAACCTAGAATGGACCTTGAATAATATCTTCAAGAATGATCTTGATTGTTCATAAAAAACTTTCATCCCTAATGATTATTTTACATTTTCAAGGAAAAGAATTATCAATTTACCACTTGGTTCTCCTCTCATATAATTGTAAATTGGGCATAAATCCTTTGATTTGAGTGGAATTACTCCCAATTTACTTAAGAGAGTTAGGAGTAGAATCAGGCCCAAAGTTTCTTTACAGAGCTGCTGAAAAATACCTGAAGCACCAGAATGGAACGAGTAAGAGGTCGATGCTAATTGTTGGTAGAAAGTAGTTGGGTTTGCATGGGGTAAAACAAGGCACCTTGAGAATTCTGTAGCACTGTAAATAGCACTATTTCTGAAGAAAACAAGTCACCTAGACTGGTCTCTGTTTTTCCTTTGCCCATTGATTTACCTGAATCCACAACTTATGGTTTCCATGCTACACTATATTTATGTGATAGTCACTATTAAGTACTTCAGCCTTCTTCTTGTCATCTATTATTTGTTCCCCTTCCATGTTAAGTAACACTTTTCTTTGCCACAGTCTCACTTTTTATGTACTTTTCTTGTTCTTTTCTACATCCTTTGCCTGTAGCACCTCATGTAGTGCTTTTACCTGTCTAACATTCCCTTCCTTGTCATTATTAGCCCTCTATATTCACCTTCTTCACTTCTCTTAGAGCCTGAGTTAAGGGTGACAACACATACTTTAGGCAAACACATGCTATGCTTTAATCAAAGGAAGTTATTGGGCTCTATATGGGGGGTAAATGGATGAATTTCATGGCCTCTGATGTACAGAAGGTCAGACTAGATGACCTAATGGTGCCTTCCTGTCTTAGACTCTCTGAACCTCAGAATAGTAGACCTCAGTATTTCTATACAGAGCCTTCGAACCTATCAACTTCGATCTTCAACACTTGAGGTAACTAAACATTTATTTTTCTTAACAGTGAATTGTTAGCAGTGGTGTCCTGGTCCAACTCAGGTAATTATATTCCACCTTGCAATGGGGGCCCTCACCTCTTGAGCACCTCCAAGTGCCTGGGTGTCGTACCACAGTCCTTATCTCACCACAGTGTTCCCTGCTGACTGCTGGCTGACCTTGATGGGTCTTCAGTGGCTTGGGCCTCTGGCCAAGTCACTAAGTCCAAATGAATCCCTTCTGAGGTAATAAAGAGTCCAATAAATCTTCAGCCCTGGTTCTGGGCCCTTTAAATTCAGTCCTTTGTTCAGGGTCTCATATAAGCCCTGTCCTCATCTTGGGGCTTATGCCACTGTGGCCAATGGAGGAACCCAGGCCTGTCCACTATTCCAGGTTCCAAGCCAGGGACTCTATAAAACAGCAGCCATGCCCTGCTCGAATTCAATTTGTTGCTGCTTCTTCCCTTGGCCTCTTCCTATCTGGCCTCCTTTTTGCTTCATCCTTAGCTCAGGGCTAAGGTTTGTAAGTCCTCTCTCTCCCTGTAAACCCAGCTTAATCAAATGCAGCCAGAAACAAACTCTGGCTATCCCTCAAGCTCCTTTGGCCAGAGCAGAGCACCCTTCCTTGCCCCTCAGGTCCCAGCCAGGAACTGACCTGCTAAGGCCCGGCAGCTTCTTTTATCTGAGCCTGCTGGGCTCTGATTGGCTGCTTCCATGAGGCCTCTTTAGGCAGGCTTTGATGTCCCACCTTTGCTGCTCCTTTCCTGCCACTTCGTTGTTCCTGGGCAGGATGTAGTAGGACCACAGAGCTTTCTGGAGCTGCAAAGGTCAGGTACACTCCATCGCTTACCTAAATTCTTCTTGCAGTTTCAACTGGATATGATTTTCTTCTTTATTTCATGCCTAAACTGTTGTGCAATGTTGCCATATGCTCTTAAAATGCATTTCACCCTAGCAGTAATGGATCATATTTATCCTTCCCTCACTAACTGTCAGTCTATTCATCACTCTGCATCACAGCAGGTGGGAGAAAATGTCTAATGCATTGGAGGAAGCCAGGAGGAGATCACAGCAGCTGCTGACATTCTTTATTTGCAACTCTGCTCATAGCTCCCGTACCTCCCAAGCCTATGTCAGATCCAATAGTAAGGGACCAAATTAGAGACAATACGTCAAATTTTATTCTAGCATAACTCTATTGCCAATGATTGAGCATACTGTGGACATAAATGCAATATAGAGTGAAATCCTGCATGACACCAACTGTATGGTTAATAAGGAATAATTAATACTCTGTTTTCTCTATGGGCTGCATTTTTTCTGTTCTTTCTGGCACTAGGCCTGCTTCCAGAGGTAACGCTCTGACTAGCTAATTAATTGTTTTCCTCTCTAAAGACAGACTTGTTGATTAGCTAATTGAACCTTGGGTAGGGATCCTTCCTCTTTTTCAGATCTTTGATTTTTAAAATAATCTCCAATATTTTTTTAAGCAAAGTAGCAAAGTTAATTTCACATATCTCAAGAAACTAATTGTGCGCACTTCCCGGGCTACAACAAAAGCCCAATGAAGTATGGTTTCCCCTGAAACTTCCTCTCTGCAGGGAACTGGAGACCACAAAGTGAAGGCATCTTTCTCACAAAGCTAGCTGCATAAACTACTGTCGTATATTTGATTGAGGAAGCTCTAGAACAGTGCTTCTCAAGCTATCTGATGTGGGGGACCGGCAATTTTTTTCTTCCAATGTGCGCGCAGACCGGCAGCTGATGGCTCGCGGACTGGCACTGGTGCGCGGACCACCACTTTGAGTAGCACTGCTCTAGATGACTAGTAACTAACTTGCAGTTTCTCTTTTACAGCAGTATTATTATTGTAAGGAGTGCATACCTCAACCCTGTATTTTGTTGATTTACCAACAAATGTTGAAACATTAACTAAATATTTGGGAGTAATTGCTAATTCTTTATGAAGGTTTCTCTAGAATTTATTCTCAAACTCTGCATTCCAAAGTTGTAGGGTTTTGTACCAATAATGCTTGCCCTGTTCAACTTAGTTCCAGAATTTTAGCCTAATTATGAACACCCTTCCAAGAGGAGAAAGCTTATATACCTATATCGCCTATCAATATCAAAGACTTTTACAGCAAAAGACTGGCACAAACCAATTTATATTCTGTAGAAAAGAAATTCTTGGCGTACTCAGATAAAAATGCGTAAAAATCAATATCTGGATATTACAGGATGATAAATTCATTGAAAGAGAGGTAGTTTTTGGACTGAATTTATCTCCCATGGAAATTAATCCAACAGATTTCAGAAAGAAAGAAGTTGGTCCAATAAAAGATATTACCTCATCTACCTTGTCTCTCTAATATCCTGGGACTGACACGACTAAAACTACACAACATACAAGTTCACATAATGACACCGATCACCTGCAAGATTTTGTCTTAAAACATATACACCACACATGTTCAGCCATTCCAGGTCAAATTGTGCCCAACCTTGTGCAGGAAAGAAGGGAAGCGTACAACGACCTATCCCCCACACTTACGTGGACTGCAGTGACAACTGTATTCTTTTCACTCTAGGGAATTTCAGGACCACACTTTGCCAGTGGGCCCCTGAAGGAAGGTTGATAGACAGTGGCAGGGCCATGACCCTGTTCCATCCTCACTGGACCATGGAACGGGCTGTCTGAACCACAGTGAGCAGATAGCACCAATCTTTAGGATGGTGCAGTCCATGCAGACTCAATGTGCAATGAGATGCTTGGTGACGTGCCATGCTACCTTCTGCTCAAGCGACTTCCAAATACCACAGTTTGGCCCTACGATCTAAGAACATGTATGAACTATGCTTTCATGCTTGTAAATATGTAATGAGCACTACTACATACCATATTACTATCATGATAAAGGAGGGATGAGTCAGAGGTCAATATTATCTTCCCTACACTGTATTCTTCATTTTCTCCTTACAATTTTTTCTCCCTACCAAAATTATTTAAATGGAAAGGTAAAAGAATAAAAGGAACTAAAAATGACTGGATATTTATTTTTCAAATTTTAAAAAATATCTAACATTACTCCAAAAGAGAGAGAGAGATTGTCATCTCCACAATCAGATATTTATCCATCAAAATCCCTGTGCACTGGTAAAAGAATTTAGCTTTAATTCTCCAACATTCAGCCTGGAGCCAGTTTTTATGCCCAAGTTATAAAATCCTGGCAATGAGAGTGTATCAAGGAAATGTTGACAGAAGCTTAACTTTAGAAAGTCTGCTCTCATTGCTTTAACAAACACTTCATTAATTTTTAATTTCCTTTATCCAGTGCTCCTATACAACAAAAATTTAGGAGCAAAAGATTACATAATTTACAAAGAGACTGTCACTTGGATTCAGCAATGGACATAAATGAAAACATATTTCATACATCATTTAAAAACATTTTAACATTAATAAAAAGTTTGTCAATAAGTAGAAATTAGAGTGCTGATATGAGCCAACAGACCTGCGTTGATCTTTGCCTTAATCCTTTTATTTATTAAAATGCTCTGGATATAAATACACTTCCTTTGCTAAATATTTATTATTGCTTCACCTGTCTCAAAATGAGAATGGCTAGTATGTTGAAAAGTGCATTGAAAGGTTGTCCAGATTCACTGAACCTCCTATCAGTGGCCCTGTATGCTCTGTTGAGTTTAATTTAAACACCAATAAACAAATAAATATAAATATCCAGCACAAAAAGTATATCAATAGTATGAAGGGGTAATTGGGTATATAGTTCTACACTATATAATAACAATGGAACCTTACCATTCTTGTACTGAATTGTTAATTACACAACAACTTAGTAATACAATTGCCAAGTTGGACCAGAAGAATTCCATACTGAACTTCTCTACCACTGAGAAGACATGACAGTGAGTTACAATATACATGAAGAACACAGAAATGTGAATATAATCTCAAAAGGACAGAGTACAAACACAGATACCCAACAATAAATACCATTTTATCACACTCAGATATATATTGCAGACAATAGCAATGTGAGGGAAACTCCATACTTACATTAGTGACCTTCTGGAATATAGGAATGGTCTAGTGTCAGCTGAAATATTATTGTGACACACTTATGGCAACACTATTGACAACAAGAAAAGGAGTACTTGTGGCACCTTAGAGACTAACCGATTTATCTGAGCATAAGCTTTCGTGAGCTACAGCTCACTTCATCGGATGCATACTGTGGAAAGTGTAGAAGATCTTTTTATACACACAAAGCATGAAAAAATACCTCCCCCCACCCCACGCTCCCGCTGGCAATAGCCCATCTAAAGTGATCACTCTCCTTACAATGTGTATGATAATCAAGTTGGGCCATTTCCAGCACAAATCCAGGTTTTCTGCCCCCCCCCCACAAACCCACTCTCCTGTTGGTAATAGCTTATCTAAAGTGACCACTCTCCTTACAATGTGTATGAATACTGCACTTTCCACAGTATGCATCCGGATGAAGTGAGCTGTAGCTCATGAAAGCTTATGCTCAAATAAATTGGTTAGTCTCTAAGGTGCCACAAGTACTCCTTTTCTTTTTGCGAATACAGACTAACACGGCTGCTACTCTGAAACTATTGACAACTGTAGCTCTCCCTATGCGATTGGACAGGCTAACTATTAACCCAAGAGATCCAAACTTCAATCCCCATACAAAGGTTTTCCTGGCTGACCAATGAATCTTCTAATTTTGCAGGGTTGTTGAGCCCAATTACATTAAAAACAGGTTTTTGTCCTGGTTTCAAAAGCCATCAGCCAGGTGGCTGAACTCTCTCAGCAAAAACGCCTCCATACAGTATCTTAAAAGACCTTGAGACTTGCTGCCTCTGTGCTGGGACCAGCATCTAGACATTCTGTACCCCACAAGAGCAGTCAGACTGGGAGCCCAGCACACAGGCCCTTAAGCCCAGATTCTTGAAGGTATTAGAGTGCTGGTGATATTGGCATCTACAATGATCAATAGCTGCTGTTATGGTAAATCCAATCTGATTCAATATTTTAATGATTTTCTAATGTTTCCTGAATTGTGGATACAGCAGCTCTAGGGAGCCAAAAAACAAATACAAAAACATGTACCTATTTTTGCATTTACTTGAGTATTCAGCAGTTTCCATGAAGTTGGTCCTCTCTTTTTTAAAAGCAAATTTCTATTCACTTTCAATTAAGGATAAATTGCTGACTCACTGTCCAGCTACTTTTCTAAGTACTAGATACAAATTATATTTTTTAAATTGACATTCTCTGAATGTTCTTATATTCACCATACACAGCCTTTCACTTAAATAGGGTAAACACATGTCCCATTTTGGCTGGGACAGTCCCTTTTTTTAAGCCCTATCCTGGCTATCCCAACTTTTTTGGCAAAAGTGGGCATTTGTCCTGTTTGCTCTTGCCGACTTGATCTGTTGACAACAGCATCCGGGACAAATGCCAACCTTTGTCAAAAAAAGTGGGGTGCGGTGTGGAGGAATGTGCAGTGGGGTGAATGGTGATGCCAGCACCTTGCGGGGGGTGGGAGACAGGGTTCCAGAGATTCCAGCCTAGCAAGGGGGGCAGGGTTCCAGCAACCCCAGTCATGTGGGGGGGGGGGGGGGGGGGGGGGGGGGGCTCAGACCAGCCCCGAGCTATGTCCCATTTTCTCTTTGGGAAACCTACACATAAAGAACTTTTCAGAGTTAAGCTATACATAGATTCACAATTCTTCCCTTGTAGAAATGCCACCAACTCTTGGAGAAAATACAGCTACTGCTAGAGTACAGGAAAACTTATCACTTTCTGTTGTAATGCCATTTTGAAGAATGCTAAATATATTTATAACTGCCAGAAGCATTGCATTCAGCAGAATATAATTGCTCAGTTTAGAATTTGGTCACACCTTCAAAGCGATCAGGACCTCAGCTTTACATTTTACCTGGAACATAAATAACTCATAGAATTTATTTGGCGTTTGAATTAGACATAAAAACATTCTCCTGAGCGCTTACTCTGATGTAAAGTGCCAGCAGGTCCAAGAGACAGATCGTCAGCTAGTAGATCAGGATAGCACCACTGAAGCCAAGACATAAACCAAAGGAGAAAGTCAACAGAGCTACGCCAATTTACATAGGCTAAGGATTTGCCCATCAGGCCCCATGGCATTTTACTTAAGAATAAAAGCATTTATCCCAATGTTTTAGCCAAATTCTTAACTGACTGCCTATATTCTGTCAGACAAAAATTCCCCCTGTCTCTTCAACAAGGTATTTCTTCAGTTTGTACCTTACACCGCTGTGCATTTTTGCTGTGTGTCCATCAAACAATTGCTGCACTTACCACCAGGAGTGGCAGCATTTTAGTGCCAACTGAGCAATTCCTATATACAATATGTAGGACCAAGTGCGCTGTCAGTGTAAACCGGTGCACCTGCATTGCCTTCAAGGGAGTTGTGCCAATTTACACCAACAGGAGATTGTCTCAGAGTTTGCAAAGTGCTTTAGCATATATGTTGATAATAGCACTGTACACAGGTGTAATGTACTGAGGACGATACAGGCATGCAAACAGGCTATTTCCCATAGAGCACCTGCACACTGATTTAGTAGTCAAACTTACCATCCTCCTGAGGTCTGCTTTGTTGTTAACTTATATAAAAATAATACATAAAATTTCATCTCAATTTTCTTCTAAGTTTAGCTTGTTCCTAGGGTTTCTACTTTAAGGCCCCTCTAGTCCTGCCCTCAGAAAGGCATTCTGGGCCTGATTCTTTATTGCCTTACACTTTGTGTAGTCATTTGTGCAAAAGCTTGTGAAAAATGGGTACAAAGAACTTACCACTGATGTGAGTGAGTGGAGATTCCTGATTTGTGGAACTTTACATCTACTTTGCACAGTGTAAATAACAACACAAGGTGCAAGGCAGTAGAGAATAACAGTCATAATTCAACTGGCCTTCAGATCACCAAAACTTAATTATGTCCTCCAGCCTCAGTAAGAACTATGCACTGCTCCCATGCTTATATTAAATTTCTAAAGACATTTTATGAATCATTAACCCTTCAGACATACAGGACAGTAGTGTATTGTGTGCCTCAGTTTGTCCCTCAATAAAATAGGAAAAAATTATGAGGGTTATTTTATTAATACATACTGATAAAGCCTTTCAAGATCCTCAGATGAAAAGGCATTACAGAAACGCAAAATATTAACATTACTGCTCTGAGGCAGCTGCGGCAGAGGAGCTCCTCATGTAGCTTTACCCACAAAAAGGGACTCCACGAGTGGCCACACATGCTACATGTGCAAACATGCTTAGGGCGTATTTCCAGGAGTTCAGTGACATTCCATCCATTGTATCTGTTATCAAAACTCCAGGGATGTTTTATTTCTTAAATTTTAAAGGAGATTTTGTTTCCCAAACATTTTATGGAAGGCATGCAAAGGGCCTAAGTAAATATAATAAGCACCAAATGTTGCTCTTCCACTCAAGCAACTAGTCCCAATGAATTTAATAGTATTTGCTTAAGCAGAGTGAGTAAGATTTGCCTTTCAACTTTAACACAGGCTAATCTGAGGGAACTATCAACCTCAAAATCCATTTAAAAATAATATGGAAAGCGACTAAACCAGACTATTCCTTGCACAATTAAATGGGGGCATTAGAGCAACAATGTTCCACTGTTAATATCTCAGATAACTGTCAGAAAACTTAGGGCATTTCTATTAGGACCTAGCAATAGAACTGGAATCTTGCTGCTACTAGAGAGTATCAAGGCATCTGTCAACATCAGAGTACAGACTGAAATCAACTGAGAGTCTAAATGAAGACAGGGAGAAATTATACACAAAAATATAGTTGTGTTTATGTATGTCTGGGGAGATGATTAATGATAATAAAATGTCTATATATAGCTAATGACCTGAGAAAATTCAGCAAAATAAAAACAGTGGCAGTCTTAGCTTTTAGAAAACCCAGCAAGTTTTAGATTACAATCTTTACACTAAGAGTTAAAAGTATGAACCTTCACACAATTTGTACAGGATTACACTTGAAACTACATGGAACATTTATTTCAGATGTGAGGATTCACCAATTAAATGCAATATGCATTCACTATTTTAATCGTTTCCTACAGCAACTCAGTACAATGCATGTGCACAGCAAATGCAGCAAGGTTCACTGATACATAGTACCACACACTTAACTGTATATCATACATTTATTTACTGAATATTTTTTTATTTTAAAAGTTATCCTTAAAACATTTGATAATGGATGTCTTCTCCATATTAATGTTAACAAAAGCAATCCATTTTTTCCAGTTACTCAGTGTGATTTCTCTGACCTTGCTTCCTGATTATACAAATTATACAATATTATTACATTACATTCAACAGTAATAAAAAATGTCATTCCTCTCCTCCCTCCCCCAAATGAGAGATAACTTTACATTTTTGGTGAAATATTAAAGGCTAAATGGCTCTAATAAAATGTTATAGGCAGGCTTTCATAGTTCCTCGGACTCATTAATTAGGAATGTGCACCAGACAAGATATAAATCACATGAATGAGCAACCACAAATAAAGTGCAGTACAATTACCTGAAATTACTACACTGGTGTTAGATGGGCAAAATGTAATTCATCATTGTATGGATAGCTAAGTATTATTTGTTTAGAGTGTCACAGGCAAGAAAAGAAATTATTTGCACAATTCAGCACATTGTGCATATCAATAATATTGGTATATCCCTGTCTGCTTTCTGCAAGGAAAACAGAAACACACGGCAAATTGTGCAGAACATTAGCAATCACCATAATAATCCCAGGTTCAGTGTTTTGTATAGAATGATATTGAGTTTGTTTTTTTCTGGCACCTTCACACTTAAAGTATCCCGCAAGGCTTTATACAAAGTATTGAATTCAACCTTGGTAGTGCAGTAACTATGGGAGCAAATGGAGTTCCACAACAGCTAACACAGCCTCGGGCAGTGGGTGGGTCTACAGAAGGTATAATCATTAATCCACTCTGGATTAATACAGAAATTTAAGAGAAAAGACCTGTCTTGTTCATTTTATCTGAGCTGTATCACTCCAGTTCTTGATGCTTCTCTTTGTACCTCTACTTCTGCACTCAAGCTAGAACTGCCTGTTTTACTGTAAATTCAAGGCAAAATATCTGATCTGATAAGACTCGTGGGTTCTAATCCCTGTTCTGACAATGACTTCTTCAGTTGCCTTAGATAAGTCATTTATTTTGTCTGCCATCTATTCATAGAGGTGTTGGGATTTATAACACACACTGAAGATATAAGGGCCTATACAAGTGCTAAGTATACTGTTATTCTCACTACCATTAACTGGAGAGGCAGCAGAGGATTGCAGGACTGGGAAGTAGGAGACCTGGGTCCTATTTCCAACAGCCTTGCTACATGACCTGGGCAAGTGAGTTAGGACCTGATTTTCAAAGCAGACCTCAATTTTTGTAGGCTCATATTTCTGTACACTATGAATTGTTAGCAGAAAGCATCAATATATTGTTAATTTATGGAATAATGCATTGTAGATGAAAAGCTGCTTTCAAAAATGTATTTATTTTGCTTTATAAAAGGCATTCAATCTATCCTCTGTGCATTAGTACAGTTTTAGTTAAGAAAGCACATACAAAGCATACAGATTGAACTGAAATTGATAATTAAATCCTCCATCTTTCCAACGCATCTCTAAACATCTCATTAACTCACTCCCTTTGCTAACACCTGAAAAATAATTAAATGTTACAACATTGTCTGAATGTCAACAATCTCTGTATCTGTGTTAGCGATCAGAGAAGCTAGTTCCAAACTAAGGACTCATTCCAGAAAATACAGTGCCACCAGCACCTTCCTATTTGAGCAATGAAAGCTGTTAGCTCAAGCTAGTTCATCATTTAGCAGTAAGACATTCCCTGGGAAATATCCCACCTTCTTCCACCCTCTGACTTCACCACCTCAACCAAGCTTCACAATCATCATTGCTGTGTACAGTATTAAATTGTTTGTTTAAAACTTATAGTGTGTGTGTGTGTGTGTATATATATATATATATATAAATAAAAGACTATTATATTTTATATAAAATATAATATAGTCTTTTGTCTGGTGAAAAAAATTTCCCTGGAACCTAACCCCCCCATTTACATTAATTCCCATTTACATTAATTACATTAATTAATCCACTTCCTGGACATTAATTCTTATGGGGAAATTGGATTTGCTTAACATCATTTCGCTTAAAGTCGCATTTTTCAGGAACATAACCACAACATTTAGCGAGGAGTTACTGTATAGCCAAAACACAGAGCAATGTAGGCAGCTGCACGTAACTGGATCCCATGAGGTGCATGAAATACAAGAGAAATACAGCCCTAACAGGATATAATGCCACAGGTCAAGCCAACTCAATATGCTACAGGTTCCTTTTTTTTTTTTTAAACCTCCTTTCTGCAGAAGGCACTTGCTCACTAGAACTGCCAGTTTCCCCTTGCTTGCTAGATTTTGGGCTAACTACACCTCTGCGGTCATGCTGCATGGTCTTGCTCCATTGAGGTCAATACAAGTTTTGCCTTTCAACAGGAACGGTCTCAAATACATGTTTTATGGTGAAACAGTTAGTCTTCTGCAATAAAAAAAAAAGTCTGTAGCTCTCCAAAAGCACAGCTAAAATGTTTTGCCTGATGTTTTGCACTAATGCAGTTTATTGACCCAACAGGGATATTACAATAAACACTACAGTAGAACTTTGATTTTACAAACACCAATCTTTTGAATGACCAGTTATTCAAACCATTTTTCCTGGTGGTGGGGATGGAGGGGGACATACAAGTGAGTCTGCAGATCGGACCCCAAAATTTAAGTGTAATTCAGTACATTACAGAAATACATATCAACAGATAAATAGCATCATAAAAATCCTTGTATATGCCTACTATGAGATCCCTATGGAAAACTAGGAGTGTGATGAACCAAAGTCAGTAGAAAAAGCACAAGTCCCAAGGCACAATAAAACAAATGCCAAAAAAGACTAAATATAAACACACTTATGCAATGCATAATGAACTAGTATAATTTCATTCTGTTTGGAGGATTCCTTCAAACTCAGAAGGGATGAAATGTTGATGTTTTGTTTTGTTTCCTCTGTTCAAACAGAATAAAATATGCTAATACCTGAGTAAAGTAAATTTTATTTAGCATTTTTTGGCATTTCAAGTTTCATGTGGCCCGGGAGATTGCTGGGGGTTGAGGAATTCCTCTCTAAATCAGACATTTATTCATGACAACTTTCCTCTAGTAACTTTAACATTTAACCACCTTTTGTGTATTTTGGACTCCTTATATCACCTGAAATGAATTCAGCACAAGCATCTGGTTGTACCAATGGTTATCTGAATAAAAAAATCCACTGTAGGGAAATATTTGTCCCCCTCAGATCAACTATACGCTTCTGCACTTTGGAGTTAGGGATTGCTTTAATAAATATGTCGTCTTTCTCTGCTCAGGTTCAAAAAGGGTATAATTAAATACAGTTTAATAGGGATTCTCATGGACCAGGAAAGACAAGGATATCAGCAACATTTAGCCTATTCCCAGCAAAAAAAAAAACTTCCTCAAGATAGAAGTGTGATTATAAATACATATTTGTCATTTGAGAATGTTAATAGATATTTAAATATTGACTTTTCACTGTGTATCCCCTATACAGATAAAGATACACATGCCACCTCTTTTATATTTAAATTATAAGCCATTTGATCCCAACTATCCCACATTTTATTCACTGAACTATGTATCACTTCCTAGTCACCGTGCATGTGCCACCTGAAAATAGAGCCTACTCCAGTACATGAAATATATGTACAGCTAACATTACATACATCTCACCCGCAATTTTCCTATGTATTTGGGGGATATAATACAGAAATTGGTAGAATACAGTGGGTTGGACTGAGAGCTACTCTTATTATCAACATTGAGCTGTTAATAGCTAGGGTTAATAGCTAGCTTTACGTATATTAACATAAAATATTGTTTTGATCATTCTAATGTTGTAAAATCACCAAAGGTAAATTATCCAGAGCACCTGATTAACTTAGGAGCCCTAAGTCCCACTGACTTTCAGTCAGGCTTAGACTCCTAAGCACTTATCTACATGGGGGAAAAAAAACATGGAATAACTAGTGCGAAATAGGTAGTGCTGATTAGTTATTCTGCATTAGATCCCCAAGTGGATACTCTTACTCTGCACTACGAGTGCGACTTTGGAAGTGGATTAATCTAAACGGCACAAAGGCATGCTCAGGGCTTGTCTAGGTGAATACTTAGTGCACAGCAAGCTGCAGTGTAAATCTACAGCATTCCAGCATGCCGCACACCAAATGTCCAAGTGGAACCTGCTGTTATGCACTAAATGTTCCCTTGTGTTCTTTAATTTGCTCCACTTTGAAACAGGAGTAAGTCAGTATGCACTAGGGAACATTTAGTGTGCACCATCAGGGTCCGCATGGACACTAAGTGCACTGTAGATTTACACCCCACCTTGCCACACACTAACAGTTTGTCTAGACAAGCCCTTAATAAGAGTGTCCGCATGGGAAACTGATGTTGAATAGTTATTGAACTTTAAATTCTGACCCCTACGTATTTTACACTAACTTCCTCGGGACTTACATGTAGTCAAGTCCTCAGACACTTTTGAAAGTGAGAGTTAGGCTCCTAAGTCACTTAAGATAATATTTTCAAAATTACCTAAGTATTTACATCAGATAGATGCTATAAAAACTGAAATAAATGCATATATATTAGACTCTGCATACAGGCCATAGACATGTTCTTCTTTGCACCTACCACTGCTTTATGGTCATCACCGCAGCGTGCTTGTGTCTTACCCTCCACAAACAGTTCATAAAACATCACACTAAAAAGTGAAAGTTTTTTTCACTTCTGGCTTCCAGGATCCATTCTATTCATAGTCAGAAAACAAAACAAAAAGATCAGCTCCATAATCAGAGCAAGCTTAGAGGATTTCAGCCAAGAGCGGTTTACTGGATGCTTCTTCTCAGGAAGAGAAAACCCTATATTATACCACAATTATCATTTGCTGGCTTGAATTTTTAACAACTATTCACCCAGCTTTACAGTACTGGTATACAATTTCAGATGCAAATGTATCTGTGGTTATAAAAAATGTAATTATTTCTGAGAGACACATAGTGGGGGAAAGAACTGCATACTAGTTTATTTTAATTTACTCTGTTTTCTACCTTAAGAAATTTATAATCCAATACTTTAGAAGACAACTAGCCTACATGTTCAAAATGGTCCCAGCTTCTTACTTTTACAAGAAAAAAGCAACAGCTGAATTCCAGACTGTTCCAGCCATTCAAAATATGATTGTCTTTATCCTTTCAAAGTTTGTGTCTAAAAATAATTTATATTAGATTGTAAATTTTTGGCTGTTCTAACTGAAGAGCTGAGTTCTGAATATATAAATTCTATTTTTGCCTCTATATTTTGTGGATTGATGCCCTTTTGTAAAAGCAGGAGATGTTTGAGAAGATAAATACAAAAACAACATTTGACCTTTCACGGTGCTAAAGAATTCAGATCATAAATCTCAAAGTAATGGAACAAAATATTTAGTAGGAAAATTGTTAAAATTATTTCCTTTAGTCTAGAATTGGTTTTTGGGGGGAAAATGGAAATACCCTTTTGAAGAATAAAAGATAACACATGATGCTAGAACAAAAAGTAGCATTTAACTGGATACCTGCCATTGCTTTTTTCTGGTTTCACACACATGCTTTGGCTGTGAATACAGAAGGTACTAGCAACACATTTTCTCTGTAAACAAGAGGCCATTTTTGAAAGAGAAGTTGTATGTCTTAACTCCTCAGGGACCTGTTGCGATTTGACAAATATACAAAATATCAAGAATGAACTGGACGCGATCCAAGGCCTGGACCCTTCAAAGGAGCTGAGGGCCACAACGATCACTGGGAATTTGAAGCATTCAGCATATCAACAAGGGAGCTCAGCAACTTGAAGGACTGAACTCCAGGTAATTACACTCCCATCAAAAGAGTTCAAAAGACAAAAATAGAATTTTCTTTAGGAAAAACCATTTTTTAACCCTTTTCTCCTTTCACCAATGGATGTTGTCCCTCATTATCACTGCCCGTGGCCTGGGCCCATTTGGGGCCTGATCCAAAGTTCACTGAAGTCAATAGAAATACTCTGATCCAAACCCATTGACATCAGGTCATTGGCCAACATGTAAATATGGTTCTGATTTTAGCTATAATCACTACAGATTGAAACACTTAATTATGAAGACATCAATAATGATTTCCTCATGCGTCAGCTCCTTCTGGTTACTTTTTACATTTCTAGCCAATTTCTATAAGATTTTCCTATAATTTACTCAGGAACAAGTGTAAGGTATCAGCAATTCATGATGCCGTTTTTAATTAGTACGCATATCAATCTCCCAAATGTCTGCAATGTCTAGACCTGTTTGAACAGAGCTGCGTAGAACTGGGTCAAATCCAAACAAGATCCAGGAGAGAGTGTTACACTCTTTTGGGAGCCTCGGCGTGAGATTTATCTGCCTTAGTCTTTTACAGATAGTTAAGATGAAGCTGTTTAAAAAAACTAATATTCTTCTTTAAAAGAACACAAACTTTTGTGCCCATCAGCTTCAATACTTCTTGCAGTTTAAAAAAAAAATTATTCTGTGAATGTGATGTTCACAAAAGTGAGGAACAAACAGGAATTGCTAGAGGCAGGCATAGTTCAGGCAGGTGATGTGCAAGCTTTCACATACATCTCTGCTAATGCATTTCAAATCCTGATCTGCAGCATCTCTGGTATTCCAGCCTTGGGCCTCTTTAGCAGAGACAGCAAATTGTGCCCAAGTGTGTGGTGGTTTTGTGATATAGATCAAAGCCCACTAGGGAACATGGAACACTATCAGTTTGGATTTGGCTCCAAAACTGACTTATCTTAAAATGCCTCTTATACCATAGAAGTTCTTCATTTCCAATTACCCCAATGCCATTCATTATTAAAAGGGATATTTGCAATGGCAAGAAAATAAAAAAGCTGATACTGCCCTTTTAAAACATGCATTACAATCAGAAACATATTTTTCCCGGTTTCCATTTAAGTTGTTTAACAATTTGATTTATTTTTATTTGTTGCTGTTAATAATAAATAGAGATGTTGAGATAAAAGAAATGAGAAACCAAAGGCAGGTGGAATGTGCTATGTCCTATTTGCCTTGTATGCCTCCTGTTTCTTATTGCTCTAGGAATGCAACCTTAGGATGGCTGTTTCTATTTCAGAAGCCCCTCATTAATTCCAGTTGTTGAGTCTATCCAAAAAGGGTTATTTCAGCATGCCAGCATTTAATTTCTGCACAAAAATCATAGGTTCACTTAGATTTAATCCCAGAATACACAAAGTTCCTCCTTTTAAGTTTTACATCGATTTTATACTTCCAAATGTTTTTTTAAAAATGAGAAGAGTGTGACCTCACCACATATACATTTTATAAATAAATGAATATGGGACTTGGAAACAAGGCTACATAAATATTGACAACTGTGGGCTAGAATATTCTATTCCTCCCGTTCTCTGGGCCTGGAACTCTCCACAAAAATTCCTTGCAGAGATTCCCAGAGCATCCTGTTGAATGATCAGAGTAAACACCATTGGATCTCCTCCATTGCGGGTAGATCCTTTGGATCCCGAGAAGGCCAAGCCTAGTATACATGTGTACACTGGCTTCCAATGAGCCCCCAGAAGTATGGCTCCAGTTCAGACATGCTGTCAGGGTCTACCTGTTGAATTGCAGTCCCCAAGTTCCTTGACTTTGTATTACTTTTTCCAGGTAACTTCTGCAGTACCAGAGATGGGATGAGAGGCATCCTTTCCAGCCTCAGACCTCCTTCTCTCTATCTCCTCCTGCACACAGACCTCTGCAGAGGCCGGAGACTGGAGCACCATGCTGAAGAAGCTCCTGAGCCTCCCATTCATGGGGAGAAGTTCAGATCCATGTGTTGAAGGTCCCTCCCCATGCAGGTCAGGAGGATATCGCCTGGCCCCATAACATGTCATACTTATTCTCCATAACATTCTTCCTTCCAAGTCTCTTGTAGCATTTTAAAAACAAGGTAAGTAGATGTGATTTTACCCATTGCACAGATGGGAAGTTTGAGGAAATGAAATCACACCAGTGAAGCAAGTCAGCAGCAGAGCTAGGAACAGAAGAACCCCCTTATAAAAACGATATACAGTATTTTACAGTAATTGCCTAAAACAGTGCACTCACACTGTAGTAAGCGGTAGTGTTTGGGACAATAACTACAGAATCAATGCAGTATTTTTAATTTTGATACGAGTAGGAGTCCTGACTCTTAGTCTAATAACTAGACATGCTCTCTTCCCAGCTGTAATTTACATTAATCTGTTTCACACCTTCTATTTTCTGCAGCTCTGCTGCGCATATATGATAGTATTATCTGACTAGTGCTATACAGTATTTCTGAAAAGAATGAATCCCTTTCAGCATTAAAATTTGCTAGACCAACTTGTGCAAACATGGGCATGCTATCCTGAAATCCATTTAAAAACCTTTGCTAAAGTTAAGAATTGTATGCCTATATTAAAAGGGAAACCCCAGCATTTAAAACACTGCATATTATGCCTTTCTAGTACTATGATCTATAGAACAGCTGGAATCCAAACATTAAGACAAAACTCAATGATCAAATCTTAAAGGCAGTCTGACTTAAGTCAGTGAAACATAAATAAACTGGCTTATGGCAATATGGAAAGAAAATCTTTGTGATGTGGAAACATATGTCACTGTACATTTTTCAGAATGTGGCAGCAGCCAGTGCCTTGTATGCATGGCTTCGCTTGTTAAATTTAAAATTACAGCTTTTGAATTTCAGAGTTAACCTGAACACATTGAATTAACTTCTTTATTCCAGCTACATCTTCAAAGTAAAGTAGAAATAGCCTTATTTTTATTGAGATTTCCATTTGTATGAAAACCTTCATTAACAAAACATTCTTCCTAACCTACGCCTTTTAAATAATAAATGTTCTGTTTCATTATATTAAAAAGTTATGATTATAGAAAATGTCACACAGCCAAGATGCAATTGTGGCCAACATAATAGACAGATGCACAAAAAAAATGTGAAAAAGTGTGGCTAGAACTCCCAGCGCGTCAAGTACAATAAATGTGGTACCAGCTGCACAGTACTTAAATATAATTAAATTGCACTTGTTATATATATGCAAGTTAAATGGCAGGCCAGAGAGAAGTTAACTGTCTGCTTTCTGATTCAGGAATACAGACTTTGCAGAGATAATCTCAGATCTTTTTGAGTCAACTGTTCAAAAAGGGCAACTATAACAGCACGCTCCCAGGGCCAAAACATTCTGATATTCTCACTATGGGTGTACCCTCTGTCTTCAGTGTGACTACTTATGTGAACAAAATTTGACCAACAGTTTTTGAATTATGCTAGGAACCCAGTAGGTTTGAAAATGAGAGTCAACATCCATTGATAGAATGGGGGGTTGGGCAAAATAAATGAAAATTCTTCCATACATTTAGCTCTGACAGTTAAATCCCAACACTCAACAAACTTTAATACATGCCAAATTTATCTTATTTTAACTATTTCAGCCTCAACTGAAGTAAAGGAGAAACAATAAAAAAATAACTAAGATGGTGGAGGATAGCAGCTTTGGTTTTTGTTCTTCCAAATCAACTTTGTTCATTGATGGATGCAAACATGATCACCTCTGCTTTGTGCCAGTACAGACAAATCACTAATTTTTTTTCTAGCTTATTTACCAGCATGTATGTATGTTTCCAGTCATTCTGGGACCTTAAGATACATTGTGGGTGGTCCACACTGTGAGGATTCAGATATGATACATCTCACAACTTACTTAATTTTTGTAACGTTGAACCCCAGTTGTAATAATGTACGTTACAACTGCTACAAATATTCGTAACATATAAAGTTTTTAAAATAGCAATTTAGTAGGAATGAAATGTGGTTCTACAGGAATGTCATATGGTCTATGGAATTTAAGAAAGAGAAAGAATTTCTCTGAACTATCCTGTAGAATTCCACAGCACAGAGAAGTCCTGAATTCTATGGCCTCATTTTAAAAAACATGGACAAGTTATCAAGTGATGTTAATTATACGGGCTAGATTGTGCACTCTGCCCTGCATAAGGGGTAGCATATAGGTGTGTCACCCAAGGAGCAGTGCAGGGAAAGCACTGTGCCTTAGGGCTATCCCCTTGCTCATATCATACTGCCCATTCCAGCAGCAGATTACTACTACCCACCATATTGACTCAGCCGCTCTGTCTAGTGCGCTGATGATGAGGAGGCATAGTCAAGGCTTTACCACCCAATCCGCATCCCTCCCTGTCCACGTCTCACCCACGTCTTCAGAGAGGATGACTGGGAAATAGCAGGAACACCATTTATTCCCCTTTATGCAGTGCTTAATCTGCAATGAAAGAGGAGCCGGAGCTCAAGCTATTTTTTTTTTTTAACATAACTTGCATCACAAGCCCAGATTTCTGTGCCCAATCTGTAAAAAAAACCCTGTAACTGTTTTTATGTTAAATTAATACTTCAATTTTATCAATCATTATATCGGTTGAATATCTTTAATATATTAGAAATAACTTTAGAACACAAGAACGGCCATACTGGGACAGACCAAAGGTCCATATAGCCCAGTATCCTGTCTTCCAACAGGGGCCAACACCAGGTGCTTCAGAGGGAGTGAACAGAACAGGTAATCATAGAATCATAGAATATCAGGGTTGGAAGGGACCTCAGAAGGTCATCTAGTCCAACCCCCTGCTCGAAGCAGGACCAAGTCCCAGTTAAATCATCCCAGCCAGGGCTTTGTCAAGCCTGACCTTAAAAACCTCTAAGGAAGGAGATTCTACCACCTCCCTAGGTAACGCATTCCAGTGTTTCACCACCCTCTTAGTGAAAAAGTTTTTCCTAATATCCAATCTAAACCTCCCCCACTGCAACTTGAGACCATTACTCCTCGTTCTGTCATCTGCTACCACTGAGAACAGTCTAGAGCCATCCTCTTTGGAACCCCCTTTCAGGTAGTTGAAAGCAGCTATCAAATCCCCCCTCATTCTTCTCTTCTGTAGACTAAACAATCCCAGCTCCCTCAGCCTCTCCTCATAAGTCATGTGTTCTAGACCCCTAATCATTTTTGTTGCCCTTCGCTGGACTCTCTCCAATTTATCCACATCCTTCTTGTAGTGATCCATCCCCTGTTGTCCATTCCAAGCTTCTGGCAAACAGAGGCTAGGGACACCATCCCTGCCCATCCTGGCTAATAGCCATTGATGGACCTATCCTTCATACACTTATCTAGTTCTTTTTTGAACCCTGTTATCCCTGAACCTTGATCCAGGAAATCTATACAGACACAAAAAATTCCAAACTCCATTCTTAAAATACATCCCACGTTCAAAAGAAAACAGATCTCTAGGGGCCAAAACTCTTCCCAGATATATTGTTGGCTCTCCACTGGCCTAACTGAATTTACATATATACAAAGAACAAACATCACTCCCTTTCTTTTTAAGGAAACACCTATGCAAATGAGTACTTCATTCATGTGAGTAACTCCTGTGGCATCATCAGGACATAGTTAAGTTGCATTTTTATTTTCTACCTGAGGACTCTAGATAATGAGCTTGGGTACTGTTGTTACTATACATCAGCTTGTACAACCCTTACTCATATTAGTGATTAATTACTCACATAAGCAGTTCCACTGATTTCAATAGTCTATTCATGCAAGTAACTGCTCACTGCATTAGAGCTTCTCAATCTGGTACTATAGGGTTTAAATTTTGATTTTCCTGTGTCATACAGTATGTCTTGTACCCTTCACTATTGATCACAATGGTAGTGCTGAGGGAGATACAGATATCGATATGCAAAACATTTAACCAAAATGCGATTAACCATTACCTTTCTTAAACCTCAAATAACAGGCTTTAATATTGTTTTACATGACTCATATTACTTGATCAGTAACATATTTCTGGAAAGATTATTTACAGTCTTATCTCAATCTATTCCATATGTTCTCTGCCAGCAATAAAAAAGGCATATAATAGTAACCTTTTCTTCCCCAGAAATACCTACACAATTTCATAGAACAAGTTAAATAACAGTACATGGTCCATCTGAAGGGGGGGGGGGGGGGGGGGGGAAGAGGAACATTCCTGTCAATAATTTCTCTCCACTTTTCTAACCATCATGAAAAATATTTAAGTATATTTTTAGAAATAAAGCAAAAGCAACTCTGAGTAATCAATATATATAGTCTTCAGTTTCCAAAGTTACTAAAAGGGGAGGGGGCGAGAGAGGAAGCAAACATTATGAGAAAAAGTCTGACTAATATTTATGAAAGAAAAGGAGCTAGATACTTACCGTGTCCTGAGATTTATCTTTGACATCATAGACTGTTAGTTTTATTTTAGTCTCCTCATAGATAGGATATTCCGGTGGGAATGTCACACCAGTCAAAAACAGTGGGTCTCTTGTTCCCTGTATTGCACAAGTAAACAGCTCAGATTCAGTAAGGTAGCAGCTGTGTACTGTGAAGTATGTAATTATAGACGAGTGTGCAGAAACTATGGAGTTCTAAAGAAATATATCTGCTACAGTAAAGAGAAACCTGAACTGCCAAATGCTACCAAAGTCAGCAACACAAAACTTAATGGCATAAAAACTTAATCATACTGAAAAGAGGTTCTTCTGAGATACGCAAGAGTCTAGCAAATGATGACAAATGCCCTCAAGTGGCCCTGTCACCATACATCAGTACTCTTATTAATGTTCAGTGATAAACAATTCATTTTAAAGTAAGACGTTTTATAAAAGCGTTTCCTTGAGGCTAACAGTTACTACTGTGGACATAGACATAATTTGTGCAAACAACTGAAGATGTTGGTTGATTAAATCACCAAAAGAAAGGTCTCACAATAATATCAACACAATTTTTTAAAAATTGATCAGCTTAAGTATCATGCTGACAATTAACTCAATTTCTTAACCAATGATTACCTTCTAATGTTAAAAATGTAAGCACTGATTTTTGCACGCTCAACTCCAAACTTACCTCAGACTGACTTATAAAATAACTCTATACCTATATAAGTAGACCTTCTGTTGCTAAATATCTGGTTCAAAATATCTAGTACAAAATTTGCAATCCCCTAAACATTATTTTTACGCTACAGACTTTGGATATTACATTATCTTCTTTTAAAAAATAATACAACAGTGGTGTGTGATGGAATCCAGAAAACTGGTAGTTTTCTGATTAGCTCTAACAATTTCAAATAGCGCTACACTGGCAATTATAGTAAGTTCTAAGATATGAAAACTTTGAAACATACCATATGAAGCCATTGTTGTCATTTCTTTGGCATAAACATATATAGAAAGTTTTTTATTAAAACCAACTTTAAATGTATTTTAAAAATTATTGTAAAGATATCTTTAAATTTCCTAATAATTGAGAGGAAGTTTTTAGCATAACTCACATAACGTTTGTCTGGTGTACCTTCCATTTTTAACGAAATCCACCAACTACTAAAAAGGAAGTGTCCTAACCACAGACACCCAGAGCGTGAATATGACAAATTCAGAGCTCTGTTCAGAATCTGGGTCATACTCATAATAGAAAATGAGTCTACTTCTGTCTGAATCATTTATTCCACCTACAACAGTACATCAAGCTAGACAGTCTGCACTGAACCATTCTGATCTGTTGCAGGCTATTTGAGTGATGCAGTTTCAGGATGGCTGACGGTTCAAATCATGACAACTGAATTAGCAGTCAGCTGGAATCAGAAGATCACACAAAGTGCTTATGAAATGTTCCTATGGCTTAGATTTATCAAACAGCTCACTTTATCTGTTAAAGTAATTTTGAATTTGTATTTGGGGGAACACTTTCCTGCTTTTAATAACCTTCTCCAATATTTTGTACATGAAAAGTTAAGTTTATGCTACATAGTTTCACTTATGTAATTATCATAGTAAATAAAAACTTTACTGTTTATGAAAATGAAATTTCAGGGGGAAAATACAAGGGCTAGCAAAGCAACCATGCAACTTTTGCTACAAAACGTAAAGCAGGTTATTAAATCTATACATACCTCTCCTTTTCTGATCAAAAAACAAATAAACACTTTTAAAACCTCCAAAAATGTCAAGTTTCCAATTGAGGGGAGAATAAAACAAAAATGAAAAGATAACACACTATATAATGTGTAGTACTTTCTTCTGTGATTAAAATGTTTGCACTCATATTTTAGCTTATTTTTACATAGCTTTGTTTCTTAAAGAGAGTAAATATTCTCTAGCTCATTCTAAAGCTATGTCTGAAGAGCCAGACTATTCTTTATGTCTCCTGTTAGAAAAATAGACCTTTCATGAACAGGCAAGTTCATTTCCGACTGTTTATCCTGGTTACATGCCAAGAACTGCAGAACGTTCTCAGGTATGCTTTGCTAATAGCTACAGTGAAGCTTGCCTACTAAAGACCATGCACTAACTTGTTTCAGCTGTTCATTTACTTTCTAAGGAAATAATATGAAATTTAGTAATGAATGGTAATGTAATAAAAGAAAGCTCACCTCCACAATTTCAGTGCTTGAATATCTCGTCAAAGTCTGTTCTGCTGGATGTACTACTGAGATCTGTACAAATGTATTCAGCTTCCGATCACGGGCAGTAGCCACTAGATCCTTGCAGGCTGGAAATGGCACAGGAGAAAAAAAAAATCTCTAAAAACAAATCAGAGAAAACTCTGACATGGGACAAAGCAGACTAAACTATAGCTCTGGATTAAATCTCTGAAAGACTTGAGCTGATTTAGCAGAGGAAGTCCCTTGGAAATAGTTTACAGAAATAGGAAGTCACATGCTGCAGAGCTGAACTGAGATTTCATTTCTACTAACCACATTTGCAGCTCCTGCAGGACTTCCCTGCCGGAGGCTCATCAGCTCTTTTATACGAACACATGCGCACGCACAGGCACACTCTGTGACACTGGATAACTTCAAAGTTAAAAAATCAGCTTATTTGCCATGAAATCTCTCTCAGGCAGCCTTACTTGGTCATCTTTTGTCTGACAAACTTTATGGTATTTCACTGTTTCTGGAAAATTCTAAACCAATTAAAATTTGTCATTGATTACACTGGTTTAGATGTTCTAACACCACATTATCAGTTTCTTGATTAGTATTAATCACAGGGTAAAAATCTACATTTTTAAAAGCACCAACAAAAATCAACTGTTCTGTCAGCGACTGACAGATATAAATGGGAAGACTAATTGCACTCTGGCTATAACACATCATTATTAAAACTCATTTTACTGGATAAATATGGAGGAATTCAGTTTTTAATTAATAATGAGCTTTCAGTCTGGGCTGAAAAATACGCAGTTAGTGCTTCACATAGCCATGCAAGTGAGTGAGTTTACTTTCCAGACCCAGTCTCTCATGTCTTCTAACAGAAAGAGCAGAAAGGGCTGCAAAAGCAGTGCCCCTCACTTCCTTCAGCGGTGAGGAGCAGGAGCACAGCTGAGCTGCTCTGCAGTAACCAGCGTTGCCACTGGGGACATGAATTGGCTCCAGAGCTGAATGGAACCCATCCAGCTCTCTTCAGTTACAAAAAGTTCCTACAATGTGGGGTGTAATGGGATTTATAGATTTTTCAGTCCCCACAGCGGTACCCTAGAAACCCTGCCAAGCCAGGCAGAAGTTAATTCCAACCAAAGGTTCGGGCTGATCTCAGGGAGTTACTGCCAGCTCGGAACTCATTTAAATGCCTCTGACCTTCAGGCTCAGCACCTTAAAGATGAGCTGGGTTACTCAAAGAGCAGGCAAACAAGCTAGCTACCTGGCTCTGATAAGGAGGCAAGATGGGGAGTTCTGAAGAAACAAACACATACCTAATTTGGTTTGTATTTTTTTGCTGTGTGTTTGGAGTTTATTGTGTTTGGAATGCCTTATAGACAACATAAAAGGAAAGCAGCCAGAAACTTTCATCATTTTTGTATTATGGTTAAATCAGAACCTGGAAATAATAAAACATAAGCCCCAGACAGTATTTTGAGGTTTCTTTTTAAATCTGGATTGCCAGTGAAATCTATTGCTAGACACTCTAACACTGGTCCTACCACATCTTAGTACTGAAAGTAAGAATATGGACAACCTCTCTACATGAAGACCACCTCATGAAATGGATGATGTAATGGCAACAAAGCCAAAGAGCTCCTCAGCAGCAATTTCTGGAGCCACTGCTTTAAAAGATCCCCAACTCACTGACATGTCTATAACTACCAGCACCACCCTATCTGATTTGGAGGCCTACTTCATTATGTTTGAAAGAGTGATTATCGCATCCCAGTGGGCCAGATAGACACAGCCTACCTGAATTGCACCCTTCTTGAAGGATGACGTAAAGCAGTTTACAAGGCCCTGAACAACAAGGAGTATGAGTAGCTGAATTTGGCAATGCAAATTCCAGTCACAATTATTCCTCGCAAGGTCCTGATCTCAAGCCATCACCCAACCCCTACAGGGCAAGTCTATCCTGTGATACCAGACTGTGAATAGCTCAGGGAATCTACTGTTCTAGGAAAATACCTGTACATCCTTGCAGGGAATGTGCAAGACTGGGTCATCAGCATAAGCTGGCACTGTGTCAGAAGCATTCCAGGCAATGAACAACATGCTTTGACTTGAACTTACAAGTCACTTCAACCCAGATACCAATCCTGAAAGGAGGGTCCAGTCCCCTGGAAATATGATGAGCCATCAGAGATGATGGGGGAAAAAACCACTAGGCTATCAGAGGAGACAGGTGAAAACAGACAGATACTCAGAGCGATTTCCGAGTCCTACCAGGGAACCTTCCACTGGCCAATTACAAAAGTAACTGTTAGATTACAGAGACCAAAGAGATCCATTTGACTAACTGTTTTAGTTGTGGGATTGTATGGAATAGTGGACAGAGGCTTTTGTGAGCTGATCAGTTGGGCAGGGGGAAAAGAAAAGGATAACATCAAGTCTATGTAGACCCAGTGAAGATTTGGTAGTCTCAGAAGTAACTCATGTCTGAGTTAGACTCTGGCTGTGCCCAAAACACCAACCTGGTATAGATCCTGTGCAGATCACCTGTGTCCATGTAGTCTTATCTCTACGAGCATCCTGATCAAAGCAGTGAAGGTTGGGATTGAGATTGCTAGCAAGGTACCTTGGATCATCATTAGGATGGTTTCAAACACTGATGAGGCTGAACCAGATGATAGCAAGGCTGGGAAATAGTGATTGAAGATTTGAGGTAACATTTTCAAAAGTGCCTAAGTCTCACTGTAAGTTAGTGGATTTGGGGCTCTTAAGTACCTAAGTCACGTGAAAATGGGATGTAGACCCCTAAGTCACTTAGGCACGGTTGAAAATTTTACACTTGACAAGACTCCCTCAAAATTTACGACACCCATTCTTGATCCCAGAAAAGTCAGAGAGGAAAGTAGGCAGTTTTATTTTCAGGTCAGTTTGTGAAATCCCCCAAGAATGCTGAAACTAGCCATGGTGTTATATCTTTACCAAACCTCACCTCAGAACTCTTGTCAGGATCTTATGATCTGATGTAGTAACTACATGAAAAAGAGGTCTATCCACAGCTAACTATAATGGGTCCATCACCTGGAAGTCCCAAATTTTGCAATTTCCCCACTTCGAAACAAAGGCATTTGCTCTGTTAGGTAGAGTCAGACTGCAGACAAGCTAGTATACCACCAGCTCTCAGCACCAACAGATATCCAACCAGAGACCTTCCATAGCTCATGCGCTGTCTTGTTCAGACTACTTAGAAAGAGACAACACATAGTAACATGCACAAGCCAAATCTTATTGTCTTGGGGTTCACAAGACAATCAGTTTCTGCGCCTCCTGTTCAGAATGCCAACATGTGGCAGCAAAAGGAAATTTCGGGATTCCCCTAGTGCCCTTTGAGCACATAGAGATAAACATTATTAGACTCTTAGGGGACACCAATTCACCCCAGTGGTGGTCAGTTACACCATTCGCTATCCTAAGGCCATACCACTGAGGTGAGCGCCTGCCCAGATCATTGCCAAAGAACTCTATAGAGGACTTCTCTTAAGATCTGCTATCCCATGAAGATCTCACTGACGGCACTAACCTATGCTTTGTCTAATACTAGAAGCCTGGGATCTCATTCAGATGTATCACTTTGAACCTTAGCATATCACCCAATCACCCACACAAATGGTCTGGTTAAAAAAACAAACAAACAAACAAACAAACAACACCTCTCGGAAGGCATGTTGTGAAACTTTGTGGAGTCAAAACAAGAGACTGGGAACAGCTGACTTCATCCTGTTTACAACATGGAAAATTCCACAGATGTCCACTGCTTTCCTGCCCTTAGAATTGTTGTATTGGCTCTATCCCTGGGAAATCCAATATCTTGTTGGCTGCTCTCTCTAAGATTCTTTAACATTCTTTTGATATACAAAAATACAGTATGGTTCAGGAAACTAACATTCTACTGCATAGAATGCAAATGTTTGCATAAATGCAGCCATTTAATAGAACTGAAATATTCTATAGAAAATAGTTTGTATAAAACAACCCTGACATGTCCTGTAGGAGTGTATTCTTAACCAGATGTGTAACATACAACGTGGGAAGGGGTAGACAAGATGAACATAGTTCCCCCTTATCCTTGATGCCCAAGGCCAGCCACACATGCACACACACAGGCAGAGGTTTAGATTACTTTTCAACACTACCCTATACTTAATTCTGGAAATGACGGAAAACTTAGTGAACTGAGAAGCAGCAGCCTGGAATTGCATGCCAAAAGTATATGAATCTATTCATTGTGACCATTGACTCATCATTCAAAAGCCTGAGTCATTCATCCCCACAATGGCCTCATTTCTGCTAAGTCCACCCATGCACAATGAAAGCTTAATGAAGAAGGTTGATTAGGAATTAAAAAAAAAAAAAACCACCTAAAACATATACAGAGAAAATGGTCTGATACATATTAAGCCAAGAAAAAATGCATATACGCTATGTGTAAAAGATACCCAGGGATGTTCAAAGTGACTGATGTGAAGGGGGCAGGGGGTGATGAATGGCTGAAAAGAGGCATTGCTCTAAAATATGATTATGTCTATACATTTTACAAAATATTGTGGTCCATATATGAAACTGGTTTACAGTACAAACTGTCATCAAACACACATTTCACTGATTTTATTCTTCAACATTTAAACTTCATTTTCAAAGAAATAAAAATACAGAGGGAGTACATAAAATGTTGTTTTGTTTCCATGACTAACAATTTCTATTCCACTAACACTGTAAAATTATCCTTCCACAATATGCAGTATAAACTAAACAAACAAAAGAAATGCTTTTCTTTGTCAATCAATTCTCTGGTATTCTGCTGGTGTGCTCCAAGTAGTAGCACTATTCCGCATTGTCTCTTTCAAGATGCATGTATACTTCTAGATTACCATGCGTTAGACTCTTGAGCTCTGTCATCACTCAATATTATACTGCTCACTATACTGCACTAACATATTGTTCTGCGTGTGAGTGCTTAGAAAACAAAGAGGCAGGATATTTAAATCAAAGCTGTTAATAAAGTCTCATCATAACAATAGATAAATGGATAAACCCTCACATTTCCCCCATACAACGCAAGGTTGTGGGCACACAAGGCATTCCTTACTTCCCTTGCTGTCCTGGCCCCAGTGATCAGAGGGGCATTTTTGGGCTGCCTGTACCAGGCCTGTAAAACCAACATTTTCTTCAACCCACTCCTAGTGAAAGATCTCCCCTTTTTCCTCCCACATGTTGTGCAATGCATAGCCTACCCACACTGGCATCCAAATGGGCTACTACACAACACAATTGTGCCTTCAGTTGGCCAAATGTACATCCCTCCATCATCCAGCAACTGCTCGGCAGGCTAAATGCTCTCACACCAGAGGAGGGCTTTCTGAGTCAGGACAGCAGAAGATAGGCTGGGTCTCCTAAAATATCAGTGGGCACAGAAACCCCATTGATATCTGTGTTGTCTGGAGGAAATAAATTCTCTTTTGTTCAAACAGATAAATGCCAAGCCTTCTAAGCACCTGGCATCATGCAATTGCTAGTGTGTCCCATGTTGGTGTCCATGAACCTCCTGCCATGGCTGGGACAAAGGCTTGAATAATGAGCAAGTAGTACCCTTCTGGTATCTCCCTGGGGGAGGAGCAGACACGTCTACCACCTGTGGGTAAACCACAGCAATAATTGCCTCACAAGCCTCCATCACCACATCACCAAGTGTTTGCTTGCCAATACCGAACTGGTTAGCCAAGATCCGGTAGCAGTCAGGGGTAGCCAGCTTCCAGATGGTAATAGCAACCAGTTTCTGGATTGGTATATCCTCCCACAGCTGCATGTCCTCGTACTGAAGGGTCAGGGAAAGCTCCTCATACCGCTTCATGGAGGTGGCCTTCCTCATGAGGCAGTTCTGGAGCTATTGCTGGCCATCCCAGTTCTGCATGATGATGTAGTCCCACTACTCTTCACTTGGCCTTATTCCAGATCTACTAGTCAGCTGTCTCCACTCTGCCATGTCTGCATGTGGCTGGTATGATCTCCTCACCAAGGAGGGTGACAAACGACTGCCAAAATGCCTTATACCATGTGTCATGCCCTCTCTCTGCTGCCAGTTGTGGAAACAGGCATTGCACTAACAGTGCTAACAGCTGGAACAGGTCACTTTCCTGGGCTGGATCAATGCCTTGATACCAGCTGAAATTGAGGACATGGACAGAAGTGCGGAATAGGAAGAACCAGAAGTGCTTTACTTATGGTGTTGGTGGGCTAAGTACCGCTCTGCACAGGGGCCTGGGAAGGACAGACATGTTTCACAGTGTTTTCTGGGAGAACAATTCACAGAACAACGCAGCTTAGTGCAGCACTAAGAACCCTGGGATATGCCACCGGGACTCCTAGCCTGGGTTAATGCAGTGCCAGTGTGGACGCAGCTTCATGAGTATGACTTGACAGTGTAGATGTTCACAGCTGCGCTTCGCTTGACCTGGGTAAACTCTGCAGTGAAGACATACCCTGTGCAGCTGGACCATCCACCCAATCAGATACACTTTTTTCTCTTTGAGTAACAGGCACCATACAGCTGCCCCATCCCTCTGGGGGGAAGTAAGTGTGTGAGAGTGCACGCGCGCACGTGTGTGTGAGAGAGAGAGAGAGAATACAGACATACATGGCTTCTTCCTGCCAGTCACAACTGGATACTACAGTAACCTAGTTCAGCAGAAATGCATAGTATATAAAACAGCTACCATTTTAAAGGGTGATGCCTGTAGTTAGCAGTGGGAGCACGGCCCCCATCTATAGTTCATGTAAAAAAGTAGCAGAAAGTGCGGTTGTATCAGTTTGGCTCGGGGACATTAAGAGCAATCCTTGTGATTTGTGCAATGGAGAAACAATGTTTTAAACTATGATCACCTTAAGTAGTAAGCTGGTATGTTAATCAGAAAGTCACCATCATTCATAGAACTTTGGAACTAATATAAACCTTACAATCTTAAGAAACAGTTAAGTATCACTGTAGAGTCTAACATTAAAGCCAGGCAAGCATATGCCAGAAAACAAAGGCTGCTTTGGAGAAATGCTATAAATTTGTGGTGAAGGGAAGGGGGGAATGAGCGTGAGAGAGATGTGATGCCTGCTGTTTCCATACACTTTTACATGGGAAAAGAACAAAGTCAGTTCAAATTACCATTCTCAATACCACAAAATTTTTATCCCAGAACACACACTGCTCACTTTGGTTGGCATTTGCAATACTTCAGAAAATTATATTTTGTAACGTCTTTTCATCTGTTATGGGCAATAGTGGGTGCCTAAAACTTTATCAGATCACAAACTATTCCATTTCCAAAGGCTAGATTTCTGCTATCTGAAAAAATACCATGAATAAAAGGGCAAGACCATAATCTAACATTGCAGCTGTCACCAACAGCCATGGAGGCCCCTGCCTACATTGTAGCTCAGCAGTAGGCACCACGTGTGTAAGGAGGAGGCAGGTCTTCCCTAGCTCAGGAATTAACACAGACATATTTAGTATTGTGACTTGCCAAGTGCTACACTACCTCTTACTGTTGCCTGCTGCTGCTGCTACATTGGAATCTTGGGTTGAGCAGTGTGCCACACAGTTCAATCTTGGAAGCCATGCTTATTTATGGTGCCAAGCTGTGTTAGTAGCAAGGGAATATCTGGGGTCCAGTGACTGAGGCACCCCTCTCTGGTCATTGTGTTCCAGCTGCAATGCTGCATGCACAGTGACTTGCTCCAGCTGTCCAGCCAGTGCAGTTTACAACTGGGGTGCTGCACCATCTAGTACATGCTGGTGCTGCATGTTCTGCTGCTTTTTGTTTTTTGTTTTGTTTTTGGGAGAGGAGATGTCATTTATAAGACCAGACCCTTCTGGCATGGATCTCTGCCTCTATTTGCATATTGCATCTGGCTCTGTCATTGGCCTGCTGTTCAGCCTCTGCAGTACTGAGCACAATGCGCAATTCCTTCCGTGCACAGTGTGTACACAAGTCTACTTCCTACCTGCAGGTGTGCCGCTTATCCTCTTATGCTCTCTAACATGCTGATGTAAGCTAGGCCATAATTTTGCTCAAAATAAGGCTGTCACTTCAAACTGTAAAATGGAGAATATGGCGCACTAGATAAATGCTCTAAATTCAGTCCACTTAGAAAACTACTGGTGTGTGTTTATGCTAATCGCTTTAGTAGAGCCATATGTTCTGTAAACAAAATAAAATAAACAAAACAATAATTTCATTCTTATAAAGAAAATATCTCCACACTCCTGTTGGGCACCTGAAGAGAACGTGTGTATCAGCATGAGGAAATCTATAATGGCCTAGATCATGACTTAAATAGCGATAGTAAAGCAGAACTTAAGTGGTAGGTTTAGATTTTTTTAATTATCTTCACTTCCTGTCCCTACACTGTAAAGTGGCTGGCATCACTAATAATGACACTCCTGTTCTGCCCTGGAGGGGATTCATTTCACTGGGAACAACAACTGGGAGAGGAGAAGGATTATGTAAAGTGATTACAGGCTTATGAAATCACTGTATACATTAACATAAAAATGGATTTACACACAAATATTCCAAAGTTGTAACTGATTTGGCACATGTTGATACTTTAGTGCAGAAGTAATTTTTTTTCCCTCAAGGGCCAAATTTCTTGGTTAAGGTAAACTCAAGGTCCACATTTCAGAGAAAATACTTTTAAAAAATAGCAATAATGATAATAAGTTAAAAAAAGATTTCAAGATCCATTCAAAAGCATCTGGCAGTCTGGATTTGGCCTGCAGTCCACCTATTGACTGCCCCAGCTTTAGTGATCTCATAATATAGCAGTTGTTTTCAACATGCGGTCTGCAGTTCCCTAGGGGTCCACAAACTATGTCTAAGATTTCCAAAGGAATCCACAACCCTCATTTGAAATTTTTTAGGGGTCCACAAATGAAAAAATGTTGAAAACCACTCTACTAGAGTAAGAGAACGCAGAAGTTAAGGTATCATTGCCCCTTCACTTGTTTTTAATATATCTCCAGCAATCATCACAGGATTACTGTAGTGAAGGCCCAATCTCACAAGAATGCTGTTCACAGATTTGCCATTGCATTGAAAACAGAGTGATTGCAGGATCTAGTGTTAAATGAGAAGGAGAGAAAAAGCAGATAGGACACTCATAGTAAACTTTCACCTTTTACTTCATTGCTTTTTATACCACAGGCTTCTGTGGTCATTTATTTTAGGTTCTCCAAATATAAAGTATTCTACTGGTTCTTAAAGGCACAATCATTTAGTCTGAAAGCAAGAACTGAAAGGAGGTTGACCACCACTGCCAAAAGAGGAAATAAACTGTATATTAAAATAAGAGCTCCAACTGATTTCCAGGCTGGAAACTTTTTAGCTGGGTGCACTGTCCACAATATCCAACTTTGGAAGAATAGCATCATTCTTCTGCATAAACGCTTATATTCTGGTAGCAATCAACTAAGGAGGTGGTATTTCATTTCACTATGAATGCACAATACATTATAACAACATAAGCACTGTTGAAAGAAGTTCTGAGGAAGCCACTAGTCTGAATTTCTTGGATGGAAAGAAAATTATTTCTTGAGAGCAATTCTCTAATAAGGAAAGAAATAGTTTATACGAAGTTCTTCTCTTCCCTCGTCCCCATGTCTGTGTCATCACACACACATACCATCATCATATATTTTAGGTTTGCCAAAGAAAGTAAATTCTTTCCCAAAATAAAGCAACCAGAAATAAACAATACATAACCTAAGTAGTATATTAAATTATTCTCCTTTGGAAGGCACAGGCACCTTTCTTCAGGAAGATGAGATGTTCTATTTGATATCTTTTAGATTGTGAGCTCTTCAGCATAGGGACTGTACGTTTGTACAGCACCTCACACAGTGGGCTCAGACCTGGTTGGCCTATAGGTGCTACTACAATATAGATGTTGTTAAAAATTACAACAATAGTATTACAAAGGTGACTACAATGAGGAAGTCATGCACCTAAGAGCTAATCACAATTAAGATTTCTCTTTAGCAGCTTCCTAATAAATATTTTGGCAATGACGTTGCAGATTGCTGTATACTCTTACAGACCTCTGTGTACCCTGTATGTAGCAACTGTAGCAAGTGTCAGAGAGGGGACAAAGATGTGATGATTCATAGATATTAAGGTCAGAAGGGACCATTATGATCATCTAGTCTGACCTCCTGCACAACGCAGGCCACAGAATCTCACCCACCCACTCCTGAGAAAAACCACTCACCTATGTCTGAGCTATTGAAATCCTCAAATCATGGTTTAAAGACTTCAAGGAGCAGAGAATCCTCCAGCACGTGACCCGTGCCCCATGCTACAGATGAAGGCAAAAAACCTCCAGTGCCTCTTCCAATCTGCCCTGCAGGAAAATTCCTTCCCTACCCCAGATATGGCAATCAGCTAAACCCTGATGAGATGCTGGTAATATATTAAAATAGCATCTAAAAATGAAAAGGCAGACCAACACTGGACCAACTAAATTATTATAACAAATGCTGATATTCGAGCATATACCCAAAAACCCTTTAAGATCAATCTTACTGAATAGATTCATGTTTCTTTTCTTATAAGCTTTAATTTACACAAATCAGAGCTTGACAAAGGGTAAACCAACTGACTCAGTTTTGATCAGTTCCACAAACAATACTTGAAAGATTTTTCAAGATAAATTAATGGGGGAAAACTTTAACATTACAGTTAGCCTCCTCTCCACTCCTCTCCTTTGTGTGTGAAGTAATCAGAAAAGGTCAGATTACTTTCAAAGAGGGTATTATTATTATTTATTTAATATCTATTTATTATTTGTACTGAAGTGACACCCTCAGGCCCCCAATCAGGATTAGGGACCAGCTGTGTTAGGAGCCATGAAAACATCAAAGATAAATGAGTTGTAGATCTAAAAACAAGACCAAGTGTAGATGCCGAAACCAAGGTGTGAGGAAAGTAAAATATCAGTGCTGCCACTATGTCAGAGCTCACTCCTTTGCTAAAAGAGCTCTTTGACATGCCTAAAGCAGGGTAGAATGGAGAACACCTCCAGGTCAGAGAAAATTAGAGAAAGATATACTTTTAATCAAGAGAGAAAATGGAATTCTGCAATCCAGGTCAATCACTTTTAGCCATTTGATAATTACATTTCCTAACCAGCACACACTTGATAGGAAACTGCTGAGTAATCTGCATGCAGATGATGGTTAAAGGAGAAGAGAGCCCACCTGGAACACTTATCAGAGAGATGGGTGTTCTGGATCAACAGCTAAATGAGCGATTGAAGTAAGAGCTGCTGTTAGAGATTAAGCCATTTTGGATATTAAAAAAAATAGAAATGTAATAGCCCAGGAGCTGCAAAAGGTAACGAAGTTTAATCTCGTCATTAGGAGAAAGAGGGGATCAGATTATGAGGGGGAAGGGAAAGACTGTGCGTCATTAACACCAACAAACTACAGAGATCCCAGAAAGGTAAAATAAAGAGTTTTAGGAAAGGTGCAATCAAAGAGTGGTGGGGTAAGAGCTCTAGCGGATCCACTCATTTTACTGGAACGGTTTTTGTGCAACACCAGTAATTCACTCTGCAGGACCCATATTCCAAACATCCTTAAGAAGTGAGCTATATCCCCTATCCTCTTTAACTGAGGGAGTACCTCTCAAATGACAGAACTCTCTGGCTACAGACCAGCCAGAGGATTAAGCAAGAACCAACACCTATTGCATGACAAATGGCATACTGGTGGCGCCCTGCTGATAGCTCTAGCAAAACTGTGTAAAGGTAATTTTGAAATAACCCTGTTTAAAATAGTTTATATTCTTGAACTTTCAGGACCTTCTAGGTCAACAATCTGTTCATCTCCTCAAAACTAATGAAGCTGTCAGAAAGGGTACTAAATTGTCATCTCATTTTAAACATGACATTTTAAAACTGATCAAAAAGAGAGAGACACTAATCACCTTTCACAGACCAAAAGACACTGAGCTTTAATGTGACACATAAACAACATAGTTTGATGCTGGTAACCTTCGTGGAATGTCATTTCCAGCTGAAGTCCCTTAAAAGGTCAAAGAAAACACAGTTCATGCTGGAATACTGACCATGCTTAAAATTGCTTCATTACTATAGTGTTTGTTATCATATGTAACTAAACAATGGCCCTTTTTCTTTTCAAAAGAAATCACTGAAATAATATTTAATTGACCTGAACTCACTAGAACAATAAAATTAATTAGCTAAGGATAAAAAAAGTCTTTCATTTATTTCCTTGTACAGGGATTTACTTCCAGGTTTTGAGATAGTTTACCTATGATGCATCTCCTCCTAATGAAGTTAATAGCAAAGGATGTATTGATCTGAATGGGTGTGAATTCAGACCTCCACGTAGCCAACATTGCTAATATGTTACTGTAGAGATCTCATATTCTAGTGCTTGAAGGCTTTGAAAACAATTCTGCTGCAACCTCTGACAACTAAAATAGTTAGTTACGTGTATGTGAAGCTCCAAGACCCACCATTATACTAGAAATTTCAAAATAGTGCCTTCTGATAACGCCAAGCGGGTTTACTTTTTAAAGCAAGCTCTGTCTAAGCATCTCAGATGAGACCACTGCATATTTCCGCCCGACCATTAGGTCACACTTGGAGCAATCAGGAAGAGCAAATGGTTTCTAACCAGTGGATAGATAAACCTGACTACAAAAGCATAGCCTGCCGTCTTAGAAACAATGTTAGCTGGGATTTTGTAATCATCTGAAAATTCCAAATCTTCCAGGCCCTGAAGGGGAACCTCACTTTTCAGATCAGAGCTCACAATGCAGGACTCACATTTCAAATCCAACATAAGTACATATTTAACCAAAGTGGTGAAAAGAAAAAATCTAAATAATGGAAGGCTAAAGTCATCTTCCCCCTTTTGATTTGACTTTTATGCCCATATACAAAGATTTCAAGTCAGTCTTTTGAGAAGTATCTTAATGCACTATTGCAATCCGTTCAGTAGGCATATTTAGAGATGTATGTTAACAGTTACATTTGACAGGAAAATCTTCAGTTAACAAGGTACACTGCTGTTAACTCCAAATAAATAATCACAATCTATCATGCCACAGCTTACTTTAAAATGGTTTCATTAATATATTACTGACTCATCAAAACCTAATGATTCCGTGGGTCAACATCATACTGTGCACTCACTGCAAGAACCATGACCCAAAATATTACTATGATCTGAAAATAACTCAGTTACTTTAAAATTTTCTCCCCAAACAAGCTGCAACCACTTAAGTTGAAGCTAATGGCAGTTACCATGTTAACTGAAGTTTCATGTGTCTATTTATCTGGGAGTGTGAAAGTGGCAATTTGAATTTCATACTGTTGAGTAGTTATGCAGTTTGAAATCTGCTTCCTGTAAATGTTGAAATTAAAATTCTTTTTGTAAGGATTCACAATAATAAATCTTATTTGCTAGAATATATGTAGAAAATAAATACAAAAAAGAAACAAGCACATGTGGCACCATGGCACTCCAATATTCACCACTGTCATGTAATTAGGATATGTTTTGTACAAAGTATGCCTTGTGAGGTATCATTCTAAAAGTCTTGATCTGCTAGGCAGTAATATCTTGTTGAATTGTACATACTATCGTCATATGTGAAGTTATGACGTTTGGTTATGTGTGTGTTACTGAAACATGTGAGGTTGAAAACACCCACAAGCAGCCTTTCAGGTACAACAGTAAAAAGGCCAAACAATGTTAATGGCTTACTGAGGAAATGCACACAAGCACAAGGATTACCCCAGGAACTGTGTACAACAGAAACCTCTCTGAGATAGCACAACACAATGGGAACTGTTTAACCCAGGTCACAGAAAAGAGCTTTCCAGCAAGTGGGAAGATGATATAAAAAGGGGACAATGACATCATGAGGGGACCTTACTCTCCCGACAAGAAGACACCTGGAAAACCTGAGGAACGAAGAACTGAACTGTGGGAAGTGATGGTCCCAAGCGAGAGGGATTTTTAGCCTGTGTATGAAAACCTTGGAAAGTCAAGATCGTTTGTGCCTTAAGAATCTGGCAGCCTGTTTATCACTCAGGGTGGGAATTTGCTAATTCATATCTTACCTATCTAGAGTGTTAAACTCAGTTTGTGGTTTTGTTATTTACAAAGGTAATCTCCTGTTTGCTATCACTTAAACTCTCTCTTTTGTAGTAATAAACTTGTTTTGTTTGGTCTAAAACCAGTGTGTGTGGAAATAACAACTTGGGGCAGAAGGCTGTTGCATATCTCTCTCTCCACAGTGAGGGAAGGGGCAAATTTTAATGGGCTTACACTGTACACTTCTCTAGGCAGTGCAACACGGTATAATTTTGGGTTTACACTCTAAAGGGTGGTGTGTAGTTGAGTATTGGGCAGTCCCTTAGCTGAGTCTTCCCATGCAGAGCTGATCTCAGCATCTGTGTGTCCAGCTGCAAGTGGGCGTGTCCCTTCCTGTATGTGTGCTGGTTAAGTGCAGTCTGAAGCCTGAGGGAGGGCTTGGCTGGCTTGCTTTATCAATACAGTGTAAAGGGAGCCCAGGTTGGTGGGTCAGGCGGGCTCAGTGGTACCTGGTACACCAGTTCCAAGTCGCACCCTGGTGGAACCCCATCATAGCACACACAAAACCATGTCAGTCAGAAATTCTCAAAAGGAATTCTCAGAATTTATTTCCTATTTGTTCAGCTCTACTCCAGCCTACGGAAGCCTAACTTGTTCATACTACTTCAACTGGCAAATTAAATCAACACATTCTGACATCCTTTAGAGAGAGACATTAAAAATATCTGAATGCATTCACTCAGAGTGAGAATGGAATTCCCTAATACTCCTACACTCATAGATGTCTTAGTCTCAGAAAGCTGTGAAAACTATTGCTCTCAGACCCTCCGATTTCTCAAAGCACTTTAAAAACTGTAATAGCTTAGTAGTACTGAATCCCCTGTCCAGCCAGCCATCCCCTGTCCATTCCAGCCAATTGAACCACCATTTTAACGTTGCATTCAGCTATATGGTAACACATTTTTAAAACAGTTACATTTGTAACAATTATGCGGCTTGAGAGACCCCAGAATTACTGGAACATGGCAGCAGCTGCCCTATTAATAATGTATGAGACAAAGCATCTGAAAGCCTATTAGGTAAAAACATCCTGCAAATAGCAGAGTCCAGGAGACTCTGAGATGCCAAATAGCACATTGTGATGAGAGGCCCTCACTGGCCTGAAAGACCATCATTAACTAATGAGGGGAAAGATGTAACAGGTATAGCGTGCTGGAAAGAGTAGAAAGTCAAAGGCAGCAGGAACTGAGGGAAGTGCTGAAAGAAGTTTGAGCATCTTCGTCTACCTGTTTCCCTCAACTGCCCACCTGAAGAGGAGGCATTGTAAATATCCCTGTGGCAGGGAGAGAAAGATCTTCTTTTGGCTTCCTGCATGGCTTACGCCCGGCTGCTCTGCAGCTTCAAAATACTATACATTTCTTCTGTCTAGTGAGAACAGCCAGGACTGCAGGGGCATGAGCCAGCAGCAAAGGAGAAAACTGTAAGAGATTTCAGTCAACTGTGCCACAGAAACCAGAATACTTCAACTCTAAAGCAGTCTTAGTGTAACTATAACTGCTTTTTAAATATTCAAACAAAACCAGCTTGATATTGTAGTACTACTAACTCTAGTGTATTGTGATTCAGAAAGTGGAGCTTTCAGGGTTTTAAAGGCCAGCAGCAGTGGGACTTAGCAATGGGTTTCCAGTTCTTATAGCTGTAGGATGAGAGTAGGCAGAAAAACTGCTCCCCCTGCAGATATTTATCAGGAGAATGATGAAGGTGGGAGTAGGCTTGCCTTGCCCCTGATTCCGAAAAGGTGGGCCAACCAGTCACTTCCTGAAGTGTCTGGGTGGTAGCCAAAAAAGAATATTGGGGGAAAGGAAAGGTTGGCAGGGTAAAGAAGTGCCAGCCCTCCCATCCAAAAGATCGTTGAAGGTAGGAGGTTTTGAAGCTTCCTGTGAATAGTGTGGGAGTAGCTCATGCCGGTTTGGCTGGCTTCTACTTCTTTCACATGTATGAGGGTCAGGAGTACTGATAAGGATCTTTATATTCTTCTAATGGAGAAGAGCCCGGGGGCCATCTTAAGAGAGCATGCTTAAAACTGCTTACAGGAGTGTGTGTGTAAGATAAAAGTTGGTAGAGTACAGAGTTAGGAAATGGGGATCACAAGAGAGGGAGGGGGGAGGAGGATTCAAAATTTAGGGTAGGTAGGAAAAGAAAGAGGAAAGGAAAAAAAGCTGGGTGAAGTGGAAGAGGAATACAACAAACGTAAGAGGAACTGAGTAAATATATAAAAAATGTTAATTAACAGAAAGGGTACATGCAAAATAATTTAATGAATAACCAAATTTTAAAAGATTATTTTGAAAATGTGCTTTGGGGACAGAAATCTGCATAGATCTAGCTCTGTGTATCTGTCATGTCCCTCACCTAACTGTTTTTCGTTTGATTAAGCTGAACAAAATTATACACCCTGGTTCTTTCCAATTATTGTTCTGAGGTTGCACCTATGGCAGGGTGTCTGGAGTTACTTCTGATTTATATTCATGGACGTGCAATCAGAATTATCAGAACGGTTATCATTTTCACAACTTAAAGTGGCTGTTTCATACCTGAACTGAGCCCACTGGCTGTGTTCTTACATATTATTTTTTATACCAAGCATTAACTTTGAATTTTTATATTTAGCTGAAATAATCATCTTAAACCTACATATATTCATACTGTAGAATCACAAAAATTTTACCCAAAGTGACTTAAGAGCCTAAGCCTCATTTCCAAATGAATGGAAATCTCTTAGGCACTTAAGAGATTACGGGTAAAATTTTCAAAACTGCCGTACACAGCAAGCAGAAACCCATGGCAGCAAGTCTCAGAGCTTGGGTTTACAGACATGGGCTCACACCTCAGCACTAAAGCTACGTAGACATTGTGGCACAGGCTGGAGCTTGGGCTCAGAAGCCAGGGGACGGAGGTGGCCTGAGTCACAATATCTTACAGCTATTTTTATCGCTGTAGCACCAGCTGAAGTCTGTAGATCCAGACTCAGACTCAAAGCTGCGGGTTTCTGTTTACGGTATAGATGTACCCTAAGGGTCAGATTTATACAGGTATTTAGGCACCGATGGATGCAGATAGGCAACTAGTGGAATTTTAAAAATATGCATCTAAGCATGAAATCAGTAGGAGTTAGGCACCTAACCTGCTATTAGGCACTTTTGAAAATTCCACTAGACACCTATCTGCATCTCTAGGTACCTAAATACGTTTGTAAAGCTATCCCTAAGTAACTTAGGTGATTAAATCCCATTGACTTTTAAAAATATTTAGGCTCCTAAGTGCCTAAACCATTTTTGAAAATGGGACTTGAGTGCTTCTGAAAATTTTACTTAACATTTATATTTAAGGATTATGGGGAACATGTAAAGCAGCAAAAAAAAATACATAAAAGAAAGAGAAGCTGGTTTTACTGGAAAAGTGTAACAATTCTTTTTTGTACAAGACAAAAAAGAAAAGCTCTTTCCCACCCTCCTCCGCACTTTTCCGTTTACGTGAAGTGGAAGCAATCCATCATCTGCAACCAGAAATCCAACATTTGCACAGTTCTGTCAGCATTTATTCCTATTATCTGCTGCATCACTCCAGAACAATGATGATAAACCCCCATCTCTTAAAATGGTTAAATCCCAGCAGAGCCCTTGCAACTGTTATAGTTTTTCAAGTTCAGATATCCACAAACTTGTCTCTGAACAGATTATCTTTAGCTATTCAAAATGTATCTTTATGTATGAATTTATTCCAAAACATGTAAGCAAATCTATGTAGTAAAGACTTTATGCTACTGGGTTTAGGATAAAAGTTTTCCTCATTCACAGCTCTGTTTTATACACATTTGTATTTACAAAGCTGTCACATACTGTATGCCTGGACTGCACAAATTAGTTCAGGGGGAAATTATTCATAAAAGAAGCAACAGCTTTTGGCAAAGCAGTGGAAAACAGGTTGAGTTTATAGCACAAATGGAAGATAAGTGCTTCAAAACAGTCTGCTCTTGCTTCTGCTACTGCTGTTGCCCAAAAAGGCAGCTGCCCTCTCAGATCCTCTGCTGTTGGTACCAGTCTATCTGTCATTTCTCTCTTTCCCTTCTCTCTTTCCCGCACACAGGTTCACCACATGCTATGACCCACTGCAGAGCACATGAGCATTCTTGTGCTCAATAAGAAGCCTGTGTTGACAAACACCAATTACACAGAAAGGTGCGGTGTGGGATTTTTGTCTCTATAACCTACATGGAATCTGAATTTACACAAATTATAACAATGCAATGAACAGAGCACCAAGGTAGTTCCCATTTTCCAAATATCTTTAAGTAAAACAGACATCATACAAGGTGAAGACATTTTCTGTGAGCAGCTCTATCAACAATTAGACATGCTTACTGAGATGAAAGCTAATTAGCTAAAAAGGAACAAGCAGGAGTAGTGCTACATTGGATAGAAGATGGGATGTCGACAAAGGAACAATTCTTTCTTACTTACATTTCAAATCTGTTCCTGGAGGTGATGTTTCAGCACCTCCAATACTCCAGACTAGGACTCTTGGGTAAGTTTTTCTTACCACAAGTGACAGGCAGAAGCCTTAATCAGACAGAATGAAAAAGAACAAACAGGGCATCTAGGCTGATGTAGTTAGGAGAGTGCAGGAGACGCACAAGAGGTGGGGTGGGGCAATTTGTAAAGAAGTGAGATGTGTAGGCCAGAGAAGTGTTATGCAGAGCCTTAAAGATGAAAGCAAAATATGTAAAAGCCAATTCATTGATACAACTCCAACTGCTCACACAACTCCAGTGATGGATGACAACTAATTTGTAGCATTGGAGTGGTGCAAAGCAGTCAAAATATCTGGTGTGGTCCAGCTGATTTTAACCATGCCATAGATGGAGAGCAAGCATAATAATCCTCTACTCTGGGACAGTATGTGGCATACGAAATTCAGGAAGACTGATTTCCTTTTGCAGAAATTTAGGAGGAAGGAGGTGTAGAGCTTAACTGTGTTTATAACGGGAAACAAGCTTTGACCTTAGCTATGGAGAGGCTAACATTACTCAAGAAAAATCTCTTATCCACCCACCCCATATGCCTCAACTCATTCTATTACAAAAAAAAAGGCTGCTGGAGAAGAGAGAATGCCCTGAAGGTCAGCAAGAGTGGGGTATGCTCCGAAGCTAATGACCTTTTTTTTTGTTTTAATAGAAAATGTCCTATCATTAGTCTCTTACTTTTAATCCAGGTGGGTGTTAGCTCAGGCACCTCTGCTCATCACAAATGTAACAACACATGGGGGGGAGAGGTGACTTCCCAAGTAGCTACAGCTAAAAACATTTAGGACTTTTTAAATCAAAATCAACCTCTTTACAAAAGATATAGGTTGGGTTTAGGGTTTCCTACACATTCTACACAGGCTTCTCTGTTCTCAGACAGGTTTACCAGAGCAGTTGGCTACTAAGCGTCTCAAAAGAACATGTAGTTCCAAGATCTCCCACTCTAAGGTTCAGAGAAGGGTTGCCAGCCTTCTAATTGCTGGTAACCAGACAACCAAGGCCTTGCCTCCTCCCTGTCTCTTCTCCCAAGGCCTCCCCGTGCCCCCCCCCCCCCCCCCCCGCGCACCACCTCTTCCTCCAAGGCCCTGCCCCTATTGCTCACTCCCCTCCCCCTGTCGCTCGCTGGATTGTCTCAAGGTGCTTGCCTGTAGGTAGGAGATGGCCCCAGCTGAGCAGAGGCTGGCATGGGTTAATGACTCAGCATCTCCCCCAACTGCCTGGTAACAGGACTTTTGGTTCAGGTGCCATTTAGGATTGCCAGGTCCCTTTTTCGACCAGACTTCTCCAGTCAAAAACCGGGCACCCGGCAACCCTAAATGGCACCCAGACGCAGAAGCAAAAACCCAGACAGGAAACAACCCTAGTTCAGAGTCCTGAGACCAATAGAGCCAAATGCATCCAGCAGTAGTGGGTTAGCATAGCTCTCTGATAAATAAATGTTTTTTGCCAGGGCCCACTTCACCTTTTGTTTTCATTGATCTGCTTTGGACTAATTAACACTTATGTGACAAGAGCTGCTGCCTAAAGAACTACAGATGGTGCATCGGAGTTAAAGAAAACATTTAATCAGACTACTTGAGCAGTGTAACATTTGGGTTTGGAATGCAGTGTTAAAATCAGCTTCATGACCTTCTACAATTAAGCACTATCACAATATTATTCAGGGAGAAATGTTATGACAGAAAGAACGAAACCTTTTACTTGTACAGGTAGACAGCTCCACTTTCAAACCCCTCTGGGGGAAAAAAATACAAGTGCCCTATAGATTTCAATTTCATCTTTAACCCACTGAATACCACACTCCCTCTGAATCCTGTGAAAGATTCTATTCCATTAGATTTTTACATCAGTGACTACACCTATACCATTATTATTATGCTGGAAATAAGCTAAAGCTACACAAGAAACAAATATTAAACAGTCCTTCAAAACTCACTCCTCAGAAACATTTCAGGACATATTGCAAAATTTCAGGGATGTCCTATAAATTGAATACTGTCCCAAAGTTATTCTCTTATGTGACAGCATAAAATCTATACAAAGCTGACGCAATCCTTACCAACTATCTATCTGGATTCTTATACCACATCAATCATTGTGATATCTAAGCACCATCACCATGGTACCTAATGGTCTGCTATGGCAGGAACATATAAAATGCATTTCCACTGGCCATTGCAGGATGGATAAATAATATGTCCAAATTAGAGTTTGTTAATTCCTTCTAAGTTTTTATACCATGCTCATTGCAGTAGTATTTGAGCACTTTATTAACTAACTGTCTTGTCTGCTTTTCTTATCCACTTCCTCCTCTGCTTTGTTCCTTCCTTCCTTGTTGTGTTTTCTCTTTTGCTCTAAAAGTAAATGCCAACAGCACTAGATAGTCAAACTTCTAAAGACTGCAGTGGGGATCCCCAAAATCACCAATTCCTTCGACCACACATCTTAGTAATTCAATGAAATTTTAACACTGGAAAGAATTAGTAAGAGCTCACGTTTTAAAAAAAGCAATTGAAAAGGAAACTCTAGAAGAGGCCAATCCCTATTAGGCCTGATCCAGTGTTTATTGATGTCCATGGAAAGATTCTCACTGAATTCAAGGGGTATTGGATCAGTCACATACATATTTCCTCCCTTCCTGCTCTTCCTTTGCTCTGTCCTTGTCCTCCCCCCTCCACTCAGTTCTCTGCACTGAATTTCATGTGCTTCTTCTTGCATTGCTTATAGGACTTCAGAAAACAGGATTTTATTACATTTCATTCCAATGCCAGCAAATAGAACAGAGCAACATGACTAGGAAAGCCAAACCACAAAGTGAGTTTGAAAAGTAAAGACTCAAGAGACCTACACTGCAAAAAAATGGACATATCGGAAACGATGTTCAAGAACCTAAAGACCAGAGACACTTATTTAATGGAAGCTCTGATAAACTGCAGATCCCAAAATAACGAACATGAGAGAATCATGCAATCTTAATGCAATATTCGATTTATTTGTGTTAGGCTATTATAAATCACAGTCAAAGTCAATCACTCCCAAATGTTCTGAATTGTGAAGGGTTTTAGCCTCATGACTCCAATTAATAACAGTTTTAGCAGGGCTAAGACACTTAGTGGAAATCTTTGAAAATTTAAAGTGATTGTTTAACCCTGATCAATATAACTACGTTTACATTATGTTTAATTTACAGTCTGCAACCCTTTGCTGCTGGACAGGAGTGCAATGCTTGTGCAGCACTGATGTTCAGTGTCACTATTTTAAAGGGCAGTGAGCCACTGGAACTCTTAGGGGCACAAGCCAAGTACCTGGAAAAGCCCTGGATGTGTATTAGGCAATACTCAAATAGCATAAAACAGATATTTTATATTTTTATATTTTAATTGCAAGTGACAATCATTTGTGAAAGTTATTTACTGTACAACTCACCACTAATGACAGAAGACCTGCAAAGTTGCCCCTAAATGATAGTAACTGTACCATTTATTTACATTTGCCCCTAAATGATAGTAACAATATCATTTATTTACATTTTAGAATTTTAAAAAGTGTATTTATTAACAAATATAAACTAACCTACTCATACACAATCTATAATACTTATAAATTTTCTTTAGAGTTTAGATCCTAGGTGACTGATATCTTACATATAAAATAGATTCGATTAGTTTCGGCCCAAACTAACAAATTTTACAGTTATGATCTGTTGGAGTTTCTCTTCTAGATTCAAGTGCCAAATTCAGAGACAAGTCTAAGCAAGTCTATGAAAGTTTACAGGGACTTAAGTGGATATAACATAATTTCTTCCAGTTTCCTCATTATGTTGATTACATCAACTTACGCTCCCTTAGAGTTAATGAGTTACACTTCTTTAGAGTCACAGGGCTAAACTGGGAAGTAATGTACACATTAGACCCCTTATACTAATAGACTCATTACACTAACTTAGACTTCCTTAGACATTGATAGTGGGTATAAGTAGCTCAAAGAGAGTCAGTCTAACTGAGCATGAGGGAATCTAATCTGGAGTGTGTGTGTGGGGGGGGGGCGGGGGGTTAACTTAAATAACTAAAACAAAAAAATCAGTTGTCAATAAAGACCCAATCCTGAAAGAGTCTTTGTGTTGTCAACTCTCATTGGCTAGGTAAGATCATCCTAAACAACACAGGGCTTTGCACTTTTGTGTGCCATTGTTGGTTGAGCAGCAGCAGTTAACTAATAAAATTTATTCCTAGAGCTGCAGTGATATAATTCATAATGCTGCTAAATGAACCAGGAAATCTCAGTCACCATTAGAAACCACATAGCGGAGCTCTGCTCAACGTGGAACCCAAAGGAGGGGTGTCAGCGACGATGGGTCTTAAACGCTGGTTCCCAGGGCTCTTTAGAGGCCAGCATGTTCCAACCTGCAACCCCGGGGACCTGCTAACTGTTGTCAGAAGGAGCTGAACTGAGACAGAGGACCCCAGTCCCGAGAGCTGACTGGCAGAACACTGGGGGTCCTGATTGGTCCACAGCTCTTATTTAAATCCAGCACAGGAACAGGAAGTTGTCCATGCAATGGGATCCAGCTTGCTCTGGACTGTGTGCCTTGTGCTTCCTGCTTCCACTCCCCTGGCTTGACTTCCTGGTATCCCAACCAGGCCTGAGTCAGGTTCCTGACCTGTGGTTCTGCTCTCAAGTTGTCTCCTGCTTCTGATCTCCTGGTAACCTGACCCAGCCTGCCTCCTCACACTTGACTCTCAGTTTGCCCTCTTGCCAGTCTCTGATTCTGACCTCTTGGTATCTGACACAGCCTGACTTGCAACTCCTGCTTTGACCACTAGGTCAGATCACCCACGTTCTGGTGGTGACAAGAGACAGAAAAAATAGGTTTTACACTACTTTTATGCCTCCACCCACTGATCCTCAAGCCAGATGGGGGACAATTCACCTTCTGTAGCAACGCCTGCTCTAATCTGCACCCACCTCCAATAGCTACCCAAGAGTTGTTCTGGGACGTGGGTATCACTGGAGCACAGCAATACTCTGGCCATGCCTCATTTTCCATTGTCATGTCCCCTATAATATGAGCTGCGAGGCTGAATAGCACAGGGAAATCTCCAACCATTCTTTATTATCATCATAATCATGTTATCAGTTATGGTTGCGCCAAAGGGCCAAACAAGAAAACAGTTTCATTTTCCTAGGCACTGTATAAACATCAAGAAAAAAACAGTCCCTGCACTCAAGAGGTTAAAATCTAAATAGGCATAATTGGCCAATGACTGGTCTACATACAGTTTTTGTTCCACTTCAGCTATAACAGTTTAGAAACCAGGGTACTTGAAGCAATGCAATCCACCAGCATACCTGCATCCACACTAGGGAATCCTATCACTTTAACTGTACCAGTTTCAAAATTGCTATGGGTATAGCACTACAAAAAATGTATGTAAACAAGCCCAAAGGGTAGGGCAAAGGGACATCAGGTATAAGCAGAGTGAGCAGAACAACGGTCAGTACGCATCACGGCAGCACCACAATTTTCTCATTGTTGTTTTTTGTTATTTAAACCCTTTGGGTGGGGTTTACCAAGGAAGTGATGAACTCAACAGAAAGACAAAGGCAGAGAGCCGGGCAAGAGGGATCGGGCAGTGGAGGAGAGCGGGAGGGAAGGAAGGTGATGATCGTGGAGGACAAGTGGAGTGAGGCTCTATGCCACCAGAGGGTTTTTTTATGCAAGGGGAAATTATTAGTCATCTAAAGTGGGACAAGGTAGATTTAGCAGAACCGAGGATCTGGCAGTAGAAAAAACTGGTTTCCATTTTCTGCATAGGGTACTATATAAACCAGAAAGGAAAACGTATAATTAAAATACATGATAATATTATTTCATACATGTATATTTACTGTGATGGATCACATTGACTAGTATTTATCACTGTTCAGGTTTCCTCACTATATATCTACACTATGTCAAATGCATTTTGTCTGATTATATCAATAAAAAACTACAACAATAAGGTAGTTGATTAGTTTTAATTATTTCAGAAAATACTATATATTGTCTTTGGATTGCACAATTTCAAAGTTTTATTGTTATATCCTTGTGTCTTTCCTGTACACATCAGTATGGAGAAAAATGAAGGCCTAAAATTAGGAATTATTTAGATTCCAGAGATGTCGTATGTTCCAGTTACACTCAGTACACTGCATAACTATTTCTCTTAATCTTTTGAAAAACAACAATAAAAAGTGTCTTGCACAGATATAAAAGTGTCTTCCGCTTTCTAAATGACACTTTTGTTAATGCTACAAATATTGTGCAATTTTATGAAACCATGAGAAGATAGTTTTTTCTGTTTGTAATGATCTTCTATATGGGAAAATTGAGAAAGATAACGAAAAATATGAAAAAAAAGAGAGAAACTGAAGAGATTGAAAAATCTATCAGACTTCATAGTGGGAAATAATCTATTTTAAATGCCTTCTGCTAACAAACATCAAGTTAACAATGAGGAGACATGTTCAGCCAATTAGTCTGCTTGACCGACTGAACTCTCCTAACCATATTATATATATCTGAATAGAGTGGGTGGTGTGTACTAACAGAACACCTTCTGAAACAGACTGCTCCCCTGTAAATCACTAGAGTAAAGAGAAATATAGTAAAAAGACAGACTGATATTAACCTTTCCCCACAAAAGAATAGTTGTGCTTTTAGATAAATGTATGCATTATTCAAAAGGTACGGTATTATAGCCACATAAAATATAGAGCTGCCCATAGTTTAAACATAGGGATTTTCAATTCCTTAGCCCAGAATATGTAATGTTTTATAAAACATTATGGGCCAGATCATACAGCTGATATAAAATAAGTAGGTCTACTTAAGTCAATGGCACTACAGCAATTTACACCAGCTGAGAATCTAGCCCCAAATTTTCCAATATAGACACACAATATCTACTAAACAAGGGTGTCAATTTTTTAAAACTAGTATGTAATATTATAGACACAGAATATGCCCATACAGACCATTCTGTACAGAAATCAAAACTATGTCTTACCAAGGACAAACTCCAACTTTGACTCATTCGCAATCCTCTGGATACCTTTTAATATTAAAAAAAACAAGTTAGAAAATATGTAAATTCTAGTTTCATATACTGTAATCTTAACTTGCTTTACTTGTAATCAATATCTTATTACCATTGTTGGAGTCATCTACCATTTTTTTATGTTTTTAAACGAAATTATATTGTAGGAGAGACCTTTTCACAAAGTGCCAATATAGAAACAAAAACCCATACTTTGTCTTATTTACAAATGCAAATGTAAATGTAAGTTTGCAAATACAACACTGCCCAGTTGCCTAAATATCTCTGAAAAATATGGTATATAATTGTTCATTTTAAATGCATAAGCCATAACACTGTAAACTGCAACAAAAATATCCACATTTCCTCAAAGCATATAAATCAGGTTAATAAAAGTAGAACACTTTACCATATATTATTTTATCAAGAAACTACAGTACAGCAAAAATGCCCGTAAGTTTATATATAAAAGAAGGGAAATTAATTCTCTCTTTCTTATACGGAGTATGAGTATACTATAATCCCTTGTATTTTAGAAGTGTGCTTTAATATTGCACGTCATTTATTTTAAATGGCAACATGTTCCTAATTCATCAGGGTGTGAGAGGGACCATTAAGTTGCAAAGCTGACCAATGGGGATAATGAGGGAAACAGCTCAAGTAACCGTGCGTTGCTCAACCTCCACAGAAGGTAACTGGAAAATGGCTGCAATATTGATGCCTTCTGTTGCCACTTAGCATTACTAAAGAAAGGCTCAAACAGAAGGGGCTATGATCACATAAAGAGGAACCTGCATGGAAGTCAACAGAGAAGAAGTTTTTGGCTATGAAATGAAAAAGGGTATATAAAAGAATAAAAATCTTATAAAAAAATAAATAAAAATCGGAGTGTAGTTATCACACCCTTTGTTCCCCCCAGGAAGGTTATTTGCATAAATCTAAAACAGTAATAATGTTTAAATAAAATATTCATCAGTTTATTTCCTCTGGTACAGCAAACTGTTAGTCAACAATTTAAATTGTACTATAATTCCAACATGTCCATTGATTTGTGCAATTACAGAATTTGGGGCATTTTTAAAGTAGTATTTACTGCGTAACATGAAATAAAGAGTATACACGCTAACTTGTAAACTGAGGCTCCCTAAGGTTGTCTGCCTGTGTTGCAGGAAGAAAGTGCTGTGCTTCATCTGATGTTCTCTCCTCTTTGATTTCCATGATCAACCTCCGGAGCTTCTGAATTTTATTCTGCAAACTTTCTGAATTTGCTTCTCCAAGTGCCACAGGCCACGATTCACAGTCTGGTTTAGATGTAGCTTCACAGTGAAGATCTGATTCTCTGCTCTGAAACGCTGCATTCAGAAAATATTAAGACACTTTTTAGGAATGCAAATATTAAGGGATGGGTTGGAGATCATGGCAGGATTGATACTACGTAGAATACACTCTATTATACATTATTATTTCTGTCACAGTACCTCACACCTCTTGAATCAGACCCCTGTTGTTTCCCATTCAGTGAACCACTAAGTCCATGCTACACAGCAGTTCCCAAAGCAGTTAATGTACTGGAAAACTAGGTGACAGAATCATCAAATTGAAATGGGAAATCCTTTTTCAGTGTGGATTCTACTGCTCAGCAGTAGCTTTCAGGGCAGACAACTTAAACAAGAATTCCATTTAGCTGAGGAAGCAAACAGCTTTCTGACAAAGGGACTGGTGGGATTCACTAGGGTCAATGACAGGTTTCAGAGTAGCAGCCGTGTTAGTCTGTATCCGCAAAAATAAAAGGAGGACTTGGGGCACCTTAGAGACTAACAAAATAAATTTGTTAGTCTTTAAGGTGCCACAAGTCCTCCTTTTCTTTTTACTAGGGCGAATGTGTCCATTTCTTCTATTAGAACTGTACTTTACACTCAGCCTCTCACCCATTCTTGCCAGAGTATGTGGAGATAATTTAGGATGACACAGCTCCTCCATGAGGAGACAACAGGTTGTATGTGGGAACTTCCAACCTCATGACTATGCACAAGTCTGTTGCTGTTCTGCCTGAAAAAATTGTAAATTATTTAATGATCACACTTTTAGAAGAGGGAAGAAAAACTATTTAGGCTCCCAAGGAAATACAGGTAATAGCACGTGCCACTCATTTAATTAGAATTAGCAAAGAACAGAGGAGGCGGGTGGTGGTGGTCGGGGACTCCCTCAGGGGGACTGAGTCATCTATCTGCCACCCTGATCAGGAAAACCGAAAAGTCTGCTGCTTGCCAGGAGCTACGATTCACAATGTGACAGAGAGACTGTCGAGACTCAACAAGCTCTCGGATTGCTACCCCTTCCTACTTCTCCACTTGGGCACCAATGATACTGCCAAGAATTACCTTGATCACTGCAGACTACGTGGCTCTGGGAAGAAGGATAAAGGAGTCTGAGGCGCAAGTGGTGTTCTCGTCCATCCTCCCTGTGGAAGGAAAAGGCCTGGGTAGAGACCGTCGAATCGTGGAAGTCAATGAATGGCTACACAGGTGGTGTCTGAGAGAAGGCTTTGGATTCTTTGACCACGGGATGGTGTTCCAAGAAGAAGGATTGCTATGCAGAGACGGGCTCCACCTAACGAAGAGAGGGAAGAGTATCTTCGCAAGCAGGCTGGCTAACCTAGTAAGGAGGACTTTAAACTAGGTTTACCAGGGGAAGAAGACCAAAGCTCTGAGGTAAGTGGGGAAGTGGGATACCAGGAGGAAGCACGAGCAGGAGAGCACAAGAGGGGAGGGCTCCTGCCTCATACTGAGAAAGCAGGACAATCAGCAAGTTATCTTAAGTGCCTGTACACAAATGCAAGAAGCCTGGGAAACAACAGGGAGAACTGGAAGTCCTGGCACAGTCAAGGAATTATGATGTGATTGGAATAACAGAGACTTGGTGGGATAACTCACATGACTGGAGTACTGTCATGGATGGATATAAACTGTTCAGGAAGAACAGACAGGGCAGAAAAGGTGAGTGAGTTGCACTGTATGTAAGAGAGCAGTATAACTGCTCAGAGCTCCGTATGAAACTGCAGAAAAACCTGAGAGTCTCTGGATTAAGTTTAGAAGTGTGAGCAACAAGGGTGATGTAGTGATGGGAGTCTGCTATAGACCACCAGAACAGGGGGATGAGGTGGACAAGGCTTTCTTCCGGCAACTAACAGAAGTTACTAGATTGCAGGCTCTGGTTCTCATGGGAGACTTCAATCACCCTGATATCTGCTGGGAGAGCAATACAGCAGTGCACAGACAATCCAGGAAGTTTTTGGAAAGTGTAGGGGACAAATTCCTGGTGCAAGTGCTGGAGGAACCAACTGCGCAGAACTCTTCTTGACCTGCTGCTCACAAACCAGGAAGAATTAGTAGGGGAAGCAAAAGTGGATGGGAACCTGGGAGGCAGTGACCATGAGATGGTCAAGTTCAGGATTCTGACACAAGGAAGAAAGGAGAGTAGCAGAATACAGACCCTGGACTTCAGAAAAGCAGACTGACTCCCTCAGGGAACTGATGGGCAGGATCCCTTGGGAGAACAACATGAGGGGGAAAGGAGTCCAGGAGAGCTGGCTGTATTTTGAAGAATCCTTATTGAGGTTACAGGAACAAACCATCCCAATGTGTAGAAAGAATAGTAAATATGGCAGGCGACCAGCTTGGCTTAACAGCGAAATCCTTGCTGATCTTAAACACAAAAAAGCAGCTTACAAGAAGTGGAAGATTGGACAAATGAGCAGGGAGGACTACAAAAATATTGCTCAGGCATGCAGGAGTGAAATCAGGAAGGCCAAATCACACTTGGAGTTGCAGCTAGCAAGAGATGTTAAGAGTAACAAGAAGGGTTTCTTCAGGTATGTTAGCAACAGGAAGAAAGTCAAGGAAAGTGTGTGCTTCTTACTGAATGAAGGAGGCAACCTACTCACAGAGGATGTGGAAAAAGCTAATGTACTCAATACTTTTTTTTGCCTCTGTCTTCACGAACAAGGTCAGCTCCCAGACTACTACACTGGGCAGCACAGCATGGGGAGGAGGTGACCAGCCCTCTGTGGAGAAAGAAGTGGTTCGGGACTATTTAGAAAAGCTGGACGAGCACAAGTCCATGGGGCCGGATGCGCTGCATCCGAGAGTGCTAAAGGAGTTGGCGGATGTGATCGCAGAGCCATTGGCTATTATCTTTGAAAACTCATGGCGATGGGGGAGGTCCCGGATGACTGGAAAAAAGCTAATGTAGTGCCCATCTTTTAAAAAGGGAAGAAGGAGGATCCTGGGACTACAGGCCAGTCAGCCTCACCTCAGTCCCTGGAAAAATCATGGAGCAGGTCCTCAAGGAATCAATTCTGAAGCACGGAGAGGAGAAGAAAGTGATCAGGAACAGTCAGCATGGATTCAGCAAGGGCAAGTCATGCCTGACTAATCTAATTGCCTTCTATGATGAGATAACTGACTCTGTGGATGAGGAGAAAGCAGTGGACGTGTTATTCCTTGACTTTAGCAAAGCTTTTGATACGGTCTCCCACAGTATTCTTGCCAGCAAGTTAAAGAAGTATGGGCTGGATGAATGGACTATAAGGTAGATAGAAAGCTGGCTAGATCATCGCGCTCAACAGGTAGTGATCAATGGCTCCATGTCTAGTTGGCAGCCGGTATTAAGCGGAATGCCGCAAGAGTTGGTCCTGGGGCCGGTTTTGTTCAATATCTGCATTAATGATCTGGAGGATGGTGTGGACTGCACCCTCAGCAAGTTTGCAAATTATACTAAACTGGGAGGAGTGGTTGATACACTGGAGGGTAGGGATAGGATACAGAGGGCCCTAGACAAATTAGAGGATTGGGCCAAAAGAAATCTGATGAGGTTCAACAAGCACAAGTGCAAAGTCCTGCACTTAGGACGGAAGAATCCCATGCACCACTACAGACTAGGGACCGAATGGCTAGACAGCAGTTCTGCAGAAAAGAACCTAGGGATTACAGTGGACAAGAAGCTGAATATGAGTCAACAGTGTGCCCTTGTTGCCAAGAAGGCTAATGGCATTTTGGGCTGCATAAGTAGAAGCATTGCCAGCAGATCGAGGGATGTGATCGTTCCCCTCTATTCGACATTGGTGAGGCCACATCTGGAGTACTGTGTCCAGTTTTGGGCCCCACATTACAAGAAGGATGTGGAAAAATTGGAAAGCGTCCAGTGGAGGGCAACAAAAATGATTAGAGGACTGGAACGCATGACTTCTGAGGAGAGGCTGAGGGAACTGGAATTGTTTAGTCTGCAGAAGAGAAGAATGAGGGGGGATTTGATAGCTGCTTTCAACTACCTGAGAGGTGGTTCCAAAGAGGATGGTTCTAGACTATTCTCAGTGGTAGCAGATGACAGAACAAGGAGTAATGGTCTCAAGTTGCAGTGGGGGAGGTTTAGATTGGATATTAGGAAAAACTTTTTCACGAGGAGGGTGGTGAAGCACTGGAATGCGTTACCTAGGGAGGTGGTGGAATCTCCTTCCTTTGAGGTTTTTAAGGTCAGGCTTGAGAAAGCCCTGGCTGGGAGGATTTAGTTGGGGATTGGTCCTGCTTCGAGCAGGGGGTTGGACTAGATGACCTTCTGAGGTCCCTTCCAACCCTGATATTCTATGATTCTATGATCTAGGTGTTTAAAAAACTGACTATTTTAGAGTCACATGTAGAAAAGAGATGAAAGGGGTTAAGTCATTTGATTTAGGCAAATATTGGTAACACTGGTATAACAATGGACAAATTGTTACAAGTGGACAATATAGTTAGGGAAAACACAATTAATGTTCTAACAACAGGTCTATAGAGGCACAGAAATGATCATTAAGGCAGGTTGGATAGCCGAGATAGCCTTCTTGAGAAAAGGTTGCCAAAAAAACAAATACAACAAGTTTTATAACTAAAATGCAAACCTATTAAAATATACTTATTTTGAACATAAACAGGAACAGTGATTTTAGCATACAAGCATTCTGCTACCAGCCAGAAAGAAAACATCTGCTTTCAGAGGAAATGCATCTTTTGGGATTGGAACCACCCTACTTATACTTACCCCTTAACTCTGGCAGTCAGAATTGCTGTATGCTAAGCACTTAAGGCATACTGTATCATTGAATATACACGAACCTAATATGGACACCATGAAATGGATGCATGCGTTTGAAGGATGGGGAAGGAGGATGTTATTCAATGTAGTCTGGCCAGATATGAAGCAATTTTGAGGCCTCGAACTTCATTCCAAACTACATTTCACAAAGATTACGATTAACTTGTACCAAGGATTTTGCAATTCTAAAATCATTGACCATAACAACTGCATCTGTCAGATAAGCTTGGGTGCAATTATCAATTGTCATGACAGCCTACAAAGGTTCCATGTCAATGCAAATATGAAGACATTTTAGTTTGCAGATCAAACACTTGATAGACTATGTATTCTGTCGACTGCGTCAATGTATACAATGTATACATGCAAAAAATTCATATACAAAAAAAACACTAATTATACATGTACTGAAAACTATTTTCAAAAGAGAAAAAGTCATGGGTTCTCTTTTTCAATACCAAAAACTGAATAATTCACACTAGAGGCAAAAAAATAATTGAGTAGAGTTGTATTAATATAATAATCATTTCTAGTTTTTCTTTGCTCTTGTATCTCAAATTGCCAAGCAATTTTTCCCCCCAAATGTAAGTAGTAAAATACCTCTCAGCCTTATATCTTTAATGCCAAGTTTCAGTCCAGAGATCACATTTAGTTGAATTGAAACCTCCTGAAAATAAGGATTTATTGTGGAAAACAGTCAAATTTCGTTAAATCCATAGCGTGGTGCAAGTGGCAGGGTTATTATATTCACATTGAAATATATTCCACACAGAAAGTATACCATGTGTGGACAACAAAATACTTTATATTCTTCAACTAAAGAATAACTGTAGAAAACAGAAGTGGCAGAGCCACACTATATTAGGTACAATGCTGTTTACCCTAGCATCTTACAATACGGCACACACTTGGGATGAACTCCTGGACTCTACTGAAGTCAATGAAACTTTCGCCATTGATTTCAATGGAGCCAGGACTCACCCTTTGTGTGTTATAACTGTTTTAAAGTCATGCCATTATTTTCTTATCAGGGTCTATATACAAATATAAAGGGTTATGGTCCCTTCGGACTCCTGTAATTCAAACGAAGAATTCAAACAACCTGACAACAGAACTGCAGTCAAATAAAGGAGTGTCACAGAGAAAAGTGAAGATACCCCCTTAGGCACAGGGACAGCCTTCCTGCATCCCCTCTGTCTACAATATACCGGACTCTTTTGGTGCTGGCTATGTCTCCCTTCAAGTAAAAACAAGTTTATTGAAAAATCATTAGCCCCATCTCCTCAACCCCTGTTTAACAACAGGAGCTAGCACTTTCTTCTTGGTTCCTAAAGATTAAAAAGTGATACTGCAAAGTAGTTTAAAGCCCAGAATTGCATTTTCATTTTTAAATATGTATCTGAGATTAATCTTGACAATGTCCCTTTAGGTAGATATTTCTGCAAATTCCTACGTTGTGTGTGTTATCTGGATGATTTTTAACTTTATCAGTAAATTATATTCATGACGTGAAATAGGTAATCAGAATAAAGCATTGAAAGCTCCAGGATGTCCCTGGAATAGATACTGCCATTGAAAAGGCTGAAGTTCAACAATGCAAATTTTAAGCTTCCAAGAAAAGTTGCTGTTTTTTTTTTTAAATTCTTCGCTTCGTATTAATTGTCAATCCAATTTTTAAACAAAGCTTTATTACGCTAACCATACAGAAGTGACAGGAAGAATGGCAAACTGTGCCAAGCATTAGCCTGCTTTATTTCCATTAATGAGAGTTATGAATATAAATCCTTGTGCATCAATATAAAAAATTCCTTGGAGTATTTATTGGACAGCTATGTACAGAACACATGCTCAGTGTCTATACTGTCAAGTGATAGCTACTCTTTTCTAGAGCATATTTTAAAACAATTTTTTTAAAGTATTTGGCATAAAAAACATGAGTTCAAAACGTGTAAAGGTTTTTCTCTCTTTTCACACTTACTGGCAAAGAGTAATTCTGAATTTCTACCTCAGCAGTGGAAAATGGTTGGGAATATCAATGAGCCACTGTCATTCTAAAATATAAAGCACCATCACAGCTAACCACCATATGCTGTAACAAAAGTAGAATAGAAGCTTTGATACATAAATTATATCTGCAGGATATTTCTAATACAGACATCAGAAGCTCTTAATTCACAAAGCTGACTGAATTCTATATGCTGATGCATTTCAGGTTCAAATTAGCAGTGATGAAATCATCCCATGGTTACTGATGATGCTGTGTTAATCTTCCTTTGAAAGTTAAATTTTCAATCAAAGATAAAGAATTTAATTAAAAATTTTATCTTCTTTTTTTGGCAGGGAAGGCAATGCTGAGAATAAACATATATAAATTGTCATTATAATCTCCATTTAGATCCCTCATGAAGAGCGCCCGAAGATATTTGAAATGAATGTAACAGTACATAACTTAGTTTTCTCACATTGCTGAAGCATAACAATTTTCTTCTTTTAACACCAGCAGGTTCTCTCTCACACTGCACCATATCCTTTTCACACACATCATTAAATCAATACCACACCTATTCTGGAAACAAGGGAGACCAGAGAATTATTTATACAACACCGTGAATACCAATAATCAAAATACTGAACATAAATATTGCAAGATTCACAGAACATACTAAATATAGCCTTTTCACAAGAGTAGACTGCTCTTCTAGCTGGGAATAATACCCACTCCCACCAGAAACATCAGCCTACTCAGGAGGCAGTGTGGTTTAGAGAACAGAGACTAGAGTGTGACATCAGGAGATCTAGGTTCAATTCCCAGCTCTGCCTTTTGTCTGCTCGATGACTTTGAGCAGTCACTTCACTGCTTTGGGCCTCAGTTTCCCTTTCTGTAAAATGGGGTTAATGATACTGGCCTTCCTTGTAAAGCACTTTGAGGTCTATTGACTGAAAAGTGCTACATAAGTGCTAGGTGATATTATTACTCTAAAATGACAGGAACAAATACAAATGTATGTGATAGAAGAGCTGACACTCCCCAAAGCATCTTCCTTTTCTGACACATTCTGGCAGTCACCGGTATACCCAAACCGATTCCCACCTCTCCCAAATTTATCATACGACTTGAGACTACTGATAGTTCTGGGCACTCAATAAAAGTCAAAAGGCAACTGCCAGTGTTCAACACCTCAGGATTATGCCCACACTTGTCAGTACTATCGAGAATCATCATTATTTTTGTCCTTGGTGAATTCCCAACTATGATAGGTAAGGCCAGCAAACATTAGTAGGTCTTGTTCCCCACACTTGCATTACTCCAACCAAACTATGACAGTCATAAACATAACAACTATTGTCTCTTTCACTTTCAGCTCTAGAGCACTGAAAGTTTGCACTAATACTCAAACATTTTCTCACAAATTCCTGCTACTCTTGAATTAATACCACCTGCTGGTGGTAATCTTAATGGATATCATGCATGATGAAATCCTGACCCTATTGAAGTCTATGGGCAGGGATATCAGCCACAATATTTAATAGTAAGTGTGACATATATTACATTTCCCACTGTATATGGCCTTATTAGAGTTTGCATGTGATGGCAGTTTGCAGAGTGTCCCCTCTTCAGTGTGTAGTCATCTTGTCCCAATGTTTTACTGGATACCTAGCTAAATGTCAGATGAATTGCTTATCATTGTTCAACTCTGAATTATACCTACAAGAAATACTTCTTATTTATAATAATTTATTTGTAACACAAGAAATTCACTTTTTCATATCCAAGCATGCTTCAGGATATTTCAAGGTATCTTCTACCTCTAATCACATTTGTTTGTATGTATACTCCTTTCAGATGAGCATGCAAATATGTCCAGTTGGAAATTATTCTTGATAATTGTGCTTAGCAGAGCTATTTTTGCTGCATGTGTACCAGTAAAACTTCCGTTCTTATTTCCTTCTTCCCCTGGAAAAAACAGGAAAACATTTAGTATTCCTTTGCTAAATTTTATTCTATACTTCAAAAGGGATGTTGAAAAACTGGGAAGAACTTGCTAGAGCTACAAGCAAGATTCAAAGTCTGGGAAACATGCCCCATAGTGTGAAACTTCACAAACTCAATCTGTTTAGTTTATCGAAGGTGGTCACAGGCTACAAGTATCGATTTGGGAAACAGTTCCCTGATGGAAGGTAGTACTAACCTAGCAGAAAAAGAACGAATTCTTCAATCTCATTGGCAGCTGAAGCTAGATAAATTGAGACCACAGATATGGTGCAAATGTTTAACAGAGTGTAATTAACCACTGGAACAACTTACCTAGGGATGTAGGGCAATCTCCATCAGTTGAAGTCTCTAAATCAAGGCTGTCTCTCTCTCTAAAAAGCTCTGGTTTAACTAGAAGCAAAGGAACTAATGCAGAGCTTGCAGGGGGAGAAGTTTTGCCCTGTGTTAAACAGGAGGCTAGACTAAATGATTATAATGGTATCTTCTGGCCCTAAAATCTATCAATCTATGGAAATTTTCCTTCAGGGAGTGGAGAGCAGTTTCTATCTAACAAGCAGATGCAAACTATTCCTAGAGATTGCCCTTACAAGTAGTAAATATTGTCACCAAGTACCTTTCTTGTAAGCATTCATGACATTTGCTATGGCCAGTGGTAATCAACATTTTCAAAGGGAGAGTGGAGCACTCAGAATCATAGAAGATTAGGGTTAGAAGAGACCTCAGGATGTCATCTAGTCCAATCCCCTGCTCAAAGCAAGACCAACCCCAACTAAATCATCCCAGCCAGGGCTTTGTCAAGCCAGGACTTAAAAACTTCTAAGGATGGAGATTCCACCACCTCCCTAGGGAACCCATTCCAGTGCTTCCACACCCTCCTAGTGAAATAGTGTTTCCTAATATCCAACCTAGACCTCCCGCACTGCAACTTGAGACCATTGCTCCTTGTTCTGTCATCCGCCACCACTGAGAACAGCTGAGCTCCATCCTCTTTGGAATCCCTCTTCAGGTAGTTGAAGGCTTCTATCATATCCCCCCTCACTCTTCTCTTCTGCAGACTAAACAAGCCTAGTTCCCTGAGCCTCTCCTTTTAAGTCATGTGCACCAGGCCCCTGATCATTTCCATTGCCCGCCGTTGGAGTCTTTCCAATTTGTCCACATCCTTTCTGTAGAGGGGGGCCCAAAACTGGACACAGTACTCCAGATGTGGCCTCACCATTGCCGAATAGAGGGGAATAATCACTTCCCTCGATCTACTGGCAGTGCTCCAACTAATGCAGCCCAATATTCCGTTAGCCTTCTTGGCAACAAGGGCACACTACTGACTCATATCCAACTTCTCATCCACTGTAATCCCCAGGTCCTTTTCTGCAGAACTGCTGCTTAGCCAGTCAGTCCCCAGCCTGGAGCGGTGCATGGGATTCTTCCGTCCTACGTGCACTTGTCTTTGTTGAACCTCATCAGATTTCTTTTGGCCCAATCCTCCAATTTGTCTAGGTCCCTCTGAACCCTATCCCTACCCTCCAGCGTATCTACCTCTCCCCCCAGCTTAGTGTCATCTGAAAACTTGCTGAGGGTGTAATCCATCCCATCATCCAGATCATTAATGCAGATATTGAACAAAACCGGCCCCAGGACCGACCCCTGGGGTACTCCACTTCATACCAGCTGCCAACTAGACATGGAGCCATTGATCACTACCTGTTGAGCGCGATGATCTAGCCAGCTTTCTGTCTACCTTATAGTCCATTCATCCAGCCCATACTTCTTTAACTTGCTGGCAAGAATACTGTGGGAGACCGTATCAAAAGCTTTGCTAAAGTCAAGGAATAACACGTCCACTGCTTTCTCCTCATCCACAGAGTCAGTTATCTCATCACAGAAGGCAATCAGTTTGGTCAGGCATGACTTGCCCTTGCTGAATCCATGCTGACTGTTCCTAATCACCTTCCTCTCCTCCAAGTGCTTCAAAATGGTTTCCTTGAGGACCTGCTCCATAATTTTTCCAGGGACTGAGGTGAGACTGACTGGTCTGTAGTTCCCTGGGTTCTCCTTCTTCCCTTTTTTGAAGTTGAGCACTGTATTGAATCATGTCTCTTGAATCATGTCTCTTTATCTGGGTCTGCCATAATAGGCCAGGCAATAAAATGTGCCACAAAAATCAGACAAAGAAAAAACAACAAAAATGTTTTTAAAATATGTATCCTTGTACTATCCTACTATTATAAATAGCTTTTGGCAGCTACTTGCAGAAAAGACCAAATTATTCCATGCAAAAGGGAGATAGTAAGGCTGGCAGACAGGGAGGAACCCTGGATAAGTTAGCAGCGAGATGTCACAATCTGGTCCAGTACCACTTTGTGGATGGACAACAGTCTATTGCGGTTAGATCTAACTGCTGATTCCCAACTGCTTCTAAGCCTGTAGGTTGGGAAAGTGACTAGTTACTCTCTGGGTCCCTCAAATGAACTTCTATGTGCAGATCCCAGGCCAGACATCCTCCTCAGGCAATGTGACCTCGCAGTGCAGCCACTTAGATCCTGGAACCAGTGACTCAGCCCTCCTAAGTCCTCAGTTGCTTTGACACGCTCGCCACACAAGAGTCCACCTAGTTATGGGAGCACTCGTTTTCCCAGTTACACCATGCAAGGATCACTGGCAGAAAAGCAAGGGTACAGATGCTTAACAAAGGAATTTCTTAGCTGCAAACACTTTACTTTTAAAACAAAAAACAAAAAAGAGAGAGTTACCGGTCTATGGACAGCAACAAGCTCCTGAACACAAGCCCTCCTGTTGGGTATTATCATTATTCCTGAGAGTTCTGAGCTTGCTCCTAGTTCTTTGACTCATAAGCTTGGCTGATCTTCTTGCTTCTGGTATTGGTTAGCCTCCAATTGCTTAGTGAACCACTCCTTTTAAAACTGACTCCCTGTACCCTTTCCCCCCCATATGCTGCAAGCTGGGGGTAAGGATTTAGCTCCAGCCCCTAAGGCAGTTTCTGCGTAGAGTGTCATTTAATGGCCCGTTGTTTCAGTAACAAAGAGACATTCAATGTTGGTAGCCCTAGATTGCTCTGACAGCTTCTTAGACAGTCTGTCCACTAGGTGTCAAGTCTTCACTACAAAATGGATGCTTTACTCTACAACAAAGGTTACAATCACAAATGGGGTTCACAAAATGAAATATGATTGGCATTTTGATGGGCGCATCCCCAAACTGTCACACAAGGGATGAATACCCTCACTAGATAGAAGGGTTGGACTCATGTCACCTGGCAGTACAGTTCAAAGAAGGTTTTGTGGCCACAAGGTCAGGCTAGCAGCTTGCACAGAGCAACTCTGTGAAGGCAACAGCCTAAAGAGGAAAATTCCCTTCTCATCACGAGGTATGTGTATCTCAAGTGAATGCAGTCCCTGTAGTTCTGTGTGAATAGCACTCTTTGCTGCTAGCGGGGAACTACTGGCACTGTCACAGCACCTTTGCTGGGACAAGATTATTAGCATTCCCTAGGGAGATAGAGGCTAGAGCACGAGGGGAGGGATGAGCATATACAGAGCACTGTGTTGGCAGGTTCAATTCCCATATAAACTAGCGTTCTTAACTTTTTTTTTTAAGTAATTATTCAGGGCCAGAGGAGGTTTCTCTCTCTTTTCCGCAAAGATACAGGAGTAGGCAGGAGCTGGACACACCCAATGCCAATGCATGGGGAAGGACTGGGCACACCTCCATGATGCAGGACATAAGGAGATGGGGAAAATCAAGTTTCTCTGATGAGGGGAATAGGAAATTATGACCAGGAGAGAAGGGGGCCCAGCATCATTATCAAAGTCCTGGCATCAAAGGAGTTTTGTGCTAGAAGTATGAGGACCTACTAACACAGAACTACCATGGCTATAGTTATAGCCAATAAATATACAATTGGAAAAGTCAAGTAATTCAGAGAGTTACATTAATCCTCTAGCTCCTACTGTTAAAATAAGTGAAAACAAGTAGCCTAAGAGTCCTTTTTGACTGATTCCTTCACACATGGTGCATGATACACAGTTTAATTCCAATCCTGAAGAGCCAGAATTAAACAGATCTTCAGAAAAATAACCATAAAAGGACAGAAACCTTAATGAATCAGTTTTAAATTATTGACTTCTCAACTGCAACTGAACATTGAGAGTCATCTGAGAGAGCTATAGCAAAAAATAATCTGTTAATGTTTTTCTTGGAGTGGGTGGAAGGGAATTTGGTGCTTGTAAAAACCAGGGAACAATAGTAACAAGATTGCTAATATTAAATCGTAGATAGTGCCAGGAACTGAGCAGTCAAATGGTATTCAAGTTTCCTCCCATAGATTTGCTAATATTCCACCATCCCAACTTTCTACACTCCCGCCAAACCAGTTCTGTGCTTTTCCTGAGAAGTGACTATCACTCATGCCCAATTGTGCCAGATGCTTTGTGGGATACATGTTATAGACAGGTTTCAGAGTAGCAGCTGTGTTAGTCTGTATCTGCAAAAAGAAAAGGAGGCCTTGTGGTACCTTAGAAACTAACAAATTTATTTGAGCATAAGCTTTCATGAGCTACAGCTCATTTCATCGGATGCACTCAGTGGAAAATACAGACAGACATCCACCAAAGATCACAATAATCATTACACTTGTGACACAACATAGATTTAAAATTTTGAGTCGATACACCCCCAGATAAAAGGCTTGTGAACGAATTCCATTCCATCACCTGAGTTTCAGTACCCATCTTAAAATGGTTAGTGCTGTGGAAAAAATTGTTTGGTACTCACAAAAAATAAGAAATAATCCTAATGCATCGATCCAGTTAAGTACAGTCAACTTTCTTGCAGAACTCAGGGTCCATTAGAGCTAAATTAACACAGCAAATTGATATAAGGGGCTTTGAAACTTGGTTGTGATATCAGGCAAACTCCAAAACAAATAATTTCAAACACAATCATAGCTGATTGACAGCAATCCTGTAAGCCATTTCTACAGAAGGAAGGTTTATATTTTAGCATTTACAATAAAAAATGCTGTCCATATCAGATCCAAATGAAAAATCTTTACATTCAAACTCTTATTTAGATTTGCATGAAATAACTCATGTATATTTAGTTATTGTCCTTAACATCGATTCACTAAATAAATTAGCAGTACAGGGCAGAAGACAAAAGTGTAAAGGAAAAAACATACTACATGAAAAATGGTCGTGATTAAGCACAGATGATAGGGGGAGAGGGGAAATTGGAATGGCCGTGGACCAACTCTAGAACCATACCGTACATTATATTTAATGAACCAAAACATCAAACCCATATTTACTGTCAGAGGAGCTATACTACATATGACTTTTCATCTAATTTTAGAAAAAGCAACTGCAGCCTTTTGAGATACTCTTTTCAGTCAACAGAATAAAGGCAGGGGAGGTTTAGCTGTATGTTTCTTTATCAGACAACAGGATACATTCAGTCTAAATATTTAGCAATGTTTCAAGGATTTTTTAAATATTGATATAGTCACACAACGTGAATGTTAAATATGTTGTGTTGTGTTTTACTTACTGAGAACTACTGAAACATCCGTTTTATTTCTGAATTCCACAACACAGCCTCACTCCAGAATAACGTCAGAGACTTCAGAACTCTGTAAGGGACAAAGATGACAAAATGTTAGGATTTGCAACATTTGGGAAGTCCTTCTGTTAATATGTTCACAGCCAACATATCTGGCACATTGATGCAGCCTACAGCTACAAAAGAAACAAAGCCTAACAGTCTCTAGGCAAATGTATATGGCCATCCTTTAGTTACTGTTCTTAGTCATTCTGCTTCAGTTCAATGAACTAGAATGGGCAAAAATCACTAAAAAAGATCATACTAGAAAAAAAAGAAAAGAAAATGGAGTAGTCAGATTTCTCTTCTATGTGAATATAGCCAATATTTATGTGCCAACTAATTTGTAAACTGTCAGTTGATCCGTTTCCTTCCAACTTCTACCCCTAACTAATGCTATTTAATCACAACTTGTTAATCAGCTGAATAGATTGAAACTTGGAATTCGATTAAAACCAGTAAACTGTTCAAGTGAGCAGCATTTAGCAGCAACACAATACATGATCTTGCAATAGAAATCTCCATTTAACCTCCTTTTGTAAAGGATTTCTTTGAGATCACTTGAAACCTTAGATTCTAACACTATATTCCATAACATATAACTCATGTAATAGTAAGTGATTTAGACCATTGTAGGGCACAAAACTGAAGTTACTGGGGTCATGTTCTTTTTTACCAGCTGCCTCCTTATAAGGATACAGACATCCTCTTTCGGCTTAATAACGAGATTCATATTCAGAAAAGTACGGCTATTATCTCCCTCACATTTTATCTCCTCTTTTCTTGAAGTTCTTATCATCCATTCTTTATCCTCAACATCTGATAATATATAATCATTAGAGTACTGCTCTCTTATACATTTCCTTGTTACTATGATCCTGGCGTTTCACAGAGCCACTCCTCTCTTTCACTGAGCTTCAGAAGTGCATAAGTTAAATTTTCCATATATTCCAGTTACTTCTTTATCCAAGGAGATCCCAAGGACTGGAACATGCCTCATTTTCTGCTAGTTTTCCCCAAAACGACAACTTTTAATTCCACATATTCACTATTTTACGAGATAACCTTGTACAATGCTTTTATATCCGTTAACAGCTGATTCAAAACACAGGAGCTCTCTTTGCTGCTTCATTTTCTGGATTTATATTATGAGATTTGGCCTGTCAGGCTGATACTCAAACTGTCACTTCTTTTGCAGACAGATTCATATTTATCCTTAAACGTTCGGCCTGGTCCTGCATTTCTACACAAGATGAGCCTTTTTCCACATAACAGTGCCACTGACTTGCATGGAACTACATGCCTGAGTGAGGATTCTTTGTGGGAGAAAGGTTAGTAGAGTAAGGCCGAGTCTATACAATCTGCTTTTGAATGTAAGGCTTTAAACAGCTCCTGCCGACGTCCAGTAAATTCTTAGTCTGAAGAGGAACAAGATAGAAACTTTCATTAAGTCTTAAGAGGTACTTTTAGTGGAAGACAACTATTTAGACATCTTGGACTTTTTTTTTTAAATATAGCAAATGTGGTAGTCAATTTGACACCTTTTATGACAACACTAGAAAAAAAATGAAACCCACTAGATTTACTGTAGGTGATAGAACATTAGAATAAAGTGAACTTGATACAGATCTTTATTAAAAAATGTGACAGATAAATTAGCTCTCTCTTTTTGGGTCAAAATTCAAAATTAATGGATCAAGAGAATGCAGTTGGTGTGATATATCTATATACAGAAAGCATTCAGTACAGTGTATTGTTTGGAAAATTATTCCATTTGGCCTAGACAGGAGCCCTGTCACTTGGATTGAAAACCAGTTAATGGACTGTAAAAAATAAAATTAATAGCAATATATTGAGTGAGGGGAGTGCTACAGTAGGTGCTTCAGAAATTGTGTTAGGCATGTTTTTTTTTTTTAATTAATGAGGTGGAAGCCAGGGATAAACCAAATATTAATCAAATTCAGAGTTCTTGGAAGCCTCCTGTAAATCAAAGAAAAATGTAAAAGGATCTATGACTCAATCCAACTCTCACTGAGAGCAATGGGAAACTGTGAGAGCCAGCCTGGAAAAATGCACACTTACACATTTTTGAGGAAAGCAATAGAATAAACAAAGAGATTTAGTTAAAGAAACTAAGGGTATGGCTACACTGCAGCAAAAAAAAAAAAAAAAAAAACCACCACACCACAAAACACACCACACAGTGGCAGCAAGTCTCAGAGTCCCTGGTCAGCAGACTCTGGCTCCCATTCTGGTGCTAAAAATACCAATAGACATTCCTTCTTGGGCTGGAGTCTGGGCTCTGAGCTCCACTCCTTTTGCTAAGTTTTAGAGCCTGAGCAGAACATCTCTACTGCTGTTTTAAGTCCCGTAGCGTGAGCCCAGCAAGCTTGAGTTGGTGGATCCCTGTTCTAAGACTCTGCCATGAGTTTGTTTAGGTTTTTTTGTTTCTGTTTTTTTGTTGTTTTTTTTTGAAGTGTAGATATATCATTAGAGCTGTAATATTGATGTCTGATCCAACTATTTGGATTCTGATGTGGGCTGTGGACAATAGTCAACTTTTCCAGGCAATGCTCATTCCAGAAATGTGGAGGCAGATGCATTCTCAACAGATGCTATCACTTGGGAAGACACAAAACTGCAAGAGTTTTGTTTCACAAAATAGTGGAAGCGTGAGACAATTTAGAGGAAGACATATCTGTGAATAAGGGAAATCACTAGCTGTCAAAAATTGTGACCAGATTTCTGTGTCAAGAAGCATATAATTTGGCCTTTGAAGATTTGTATACACACTGCAAAATGCTCTGAGACGCTATTCATTCTTGAAATATGAAGAGACAAGTTTAGCATTTTGCAGCTCTAACCTATGGTATGAGCAAATGCTAGAGAGAAAGAAAAATTCAATTCAACCCAAAGACATATATACACAATTCCACAGGACTACTGCATGGAAAAGTAAACATTCTCAGAAACTAGAGAAGCTCTTGAAAAAGTAAAACTGTACAAGTTCAAATTTTTAAAGTAAAAAAAAATACAAAAATATATAACATAGTAATAAGTCTCTGGACAGAAAGTTAAAGGAAAACTAAATAAGAAAAAAGAAATCAAAAATAGAGACAGCACTTGGTGGTGGTGGTGCAGGGAGATGCCCTTGAGGCATTTCATACCCATCAGTAGTTGCGACCAAAACTAGAAAGGATGAGGACCTAGAACCTCGGCTTTGGGTCTCAACTACGTTGCACCTTGTGCAAACATTTACACTTGTGCAAAGTGGGTGTAAAATGCTATCACTTGTGTGAATAGATGAAGAATTCTGATTTGGTTGCTTTATACCCACAGAACACACGTGTAAATGACTGCACAAATTGCAAGTTACTGGAAAAAACTGGACCTTTGTTTACAGGCTGTACTAATCCTTTTAGCACTAATGATTTGATTAGTGGTGAAGGTAGACAAGCAGCTTGAGGTGAGATTTAAGCACAGGATGGCAACTGAAACCAACACTAATGTTAAAGGGAGAAAGGGCTTTCTGTCTACTGAAAAAGATTTTGCAGCAGATAAGAAAAAACAGTTCTACAACACAAAGTTTCAAGTTTATAAATCACATAAACCAAGCAGCTTTGGTTATGCTTTCTGCTTTCAGAAGTGTAACTGAACACTGAGATCTTTGTTTCAATTCCATTTCTAAAGCAGTTATTATTACTGAACATTTCTATTGCAGTACAACTTCTAGGCCTCAATCACACTGGGTCACCACTGTGCGGAGCACTGTACACGTTTACAGTAAATAAATAACAGTCCCCGAAAAGCTTTAGATTCATAGATTTTAAGGCCAGTAGGGATCATCATGACCTCCTGCACATTGCAGGTCACAGAACCTCATCCACCCACTCTTATAATAGACCCATAACCTTTGGCTGAATTACTTAAGCCCTCAAATCGTGATTTAAAGACTTCAAGTTACAGAGAATCCACCGTTTACGCTTGTTTACTGCTATGGTGATGACATATGATTAAACAATGGAGAAAAAACAATGAATCAGGACTCGTATTTGTGAGAAACATAACTAACTTTCATAAATACCATAGTAATTTGTTGATACTGCCCATTTTTTGTGACGGTTTTGCAGAGGTTTCTTTCTCCTCACTTACGTGTTAGGCTCCACAAGCTTAACATGGTTACTACTTAACCCATGAACTGCCCACGTAGGTGCCTGATTAATCCAGAATTAAGGCAGTGAGGAATCAGTCCCATATGTGCTTAGTGTCCCCCACATTATGGGTCTCTAATCCAAAATGGGCTTTTCAGTCTATTATTAACAGACATTATATAATAGTAACCATGATTAGACTAAGTAAGGAACACCTTTCTGACCCATTGTTCTTAATTGTGACTGTTACAAATACAAAATAAACATAACTCAACATTGCAATATACCTGAACATGACAAAATTCTGTAGAAGCAATTTCCGTTCTAACATGTTCTCTCAACAAATATGTTCTTTAAAAATTACATCACATGAATAATATAGGCTCCAGATTACATCTGTCACTGATGATAATGTAAGATTTATGCATCCTTAATCTATTTATATGGTAGGTTTATAAGCCCCAATTCCTCCAGGTACTTAAAAAAAATACATATGATGCCTCTGAGTGTTCAGTTTTACATTTCAACAGGACTAAGCTCAAATGCATTTAAAAACACACATTGCCCAACAACATCCTACCAGCTGAAAAATCTGTGGAGGTTCAAGCATGCAAGCTATTCCATCTAAGACTGGTTGCTTTTTATCCAACTTGGGTCCAGAAACATTTGGCTAGCATTCAGTTAACTGTGATCATTTTTTGCTTATCTTCCCCCCTACAAAATACCAATGGGAAACATGGAAAACTTGTAGATCTGACAATTCACTGGACTTGAGCCTACTCCCCGAACCCTAGATCTGCACAAAGTGGGACCCCTCCATATGGAAGCAGGGAACAGAAGTATCTCATGTCCCTTACCTTCTGGGGATCCATGAATTTGGAAAACCCCGGACTGAGGAATGGTGCACTATGCACACCATTCCTCCTTCCTCCTACCCCAACATCTCCCAGAGAATCCAATGAAAAGGTAATACAGCAGCTGGAGGCTGTATAATTTCCAGAGCAACTCTGTGCTGTGGAAACATCAAGCTGTATACCTTTTCAGTATCAGCTTATGGGGATGATTGGGGATAGATAACCCATCTTTAGAGGCAGCAGCCAGTGGGAGATGCCATATACTCATGCCCCCTCAGAGATAAGTCAGGTCAGAACCACAGAACCCTAGCTTCCAGTGGATCTGGGATGATCACATACTATGGGGGGAAAAAAACACTGATTGTTCCCATATTATGGAGGACAAATATTCCTCCTCTCCTCCCATTGCCATATCATTCACTTTGGGGAAATCCTACCCCCATAAGGCTCCATGTATCGTCTTCCTGCCCTGGGTGTCCACATATATGGACCAACAACAATCTAGCCCTTAATAAAACACATACACTGACCAAATTCTCTTCTTTGCTGTTGTCCATTTGTGCTGCTCTAGAAGCAATAAAGGGTCTAGAAAGTCAGCAGATCTCCCCAGCTGAGAATTCCCTTGGAAGACTGTAAAAATGGTGGAAGATCACCAAGAATCAGGCCTATTATATAGAAAAGGTATAATTTATTAGCCTAACTGGCAATCAGTAATAGTTCGTACCAGTATAATCAATATGAGCAACTTACCTTTTTTTGTTTCTAACTCAACTTTATGTATTTAAAAATGTCAATTGTACTGCTGGGCCCTACTTACTAAGATTCATGGCCTTGATATTTAGATTTGTATAGGAAAAGAAGTATACATCAATCAGGACTGAAGAGGTATGAAATAATTATACAACAAAAACTTCCCGTCAGTCAGGTTTGTTTTAAAAAGCAGCACAGGCTGAAAGTTCAGTTGGTGTATGGGATGAACTATAAACCCAGGAAACCAAGGTTCAAGATAATTCAAGCATTTTTTAGGAAAGTGAGGGCTGTAGCATTGTAAAAGTTCTATTCTCAGTCTCCTTGGAGATATTAATGAAATTTGCATCACTCTAACACCCTAGAAGCCGGCATGAAACAACATTGCCACCGCAAAGGAGTATGCTTGGCCTTCAAAGCTTCAAGATTAAGCATAGTGGATGATCCGAGAATACGCAGTTACTGTTTGTATACAGGTATATGGAGAGAGGAGGAGGAGAAAGGGAGGCAGGAAAAGAGTCTAGAGAGAAGGGAAGGCTGTATGGGTAGACACATACTTTTTCTGGCATTACCCTATGCCATCTTAGTTACCATAATAATAAGACGACTTATGCCCGGCCCTCAGATGCCCTGTTGGAAAACTGAAGACAAAGACAGAGCTTCAGGACCACCATTACTGCATGACTTCTGTAATTCAGATGAGATTCTCTATCTGGTACATAAAAAGAATGATCAATTTATTTACAAATGACAAAAATTGTAATTAAGAGACACATTATGCATGTCTGATAGAGACCAAGTTCCTTTATGAGTGTTGGAAGGGGCCCACAAGTATTATCTTGGTTTAATTACATAACCAGTTTGTTTGATGAGAGTTCTTTTATTTATGTTTTTATTTCTTTGTGCTTGATTGTGATTTCACACCAGGGTAACTCCATAGACTTCACTAGAGTTGCATATGATTTACGCCAGTTTAAATAAGATCAGAATCAGGCTTACAGAAGGTGTTGGCATCCAAAATGATACTATTTGTACCCTAATGTAACTACTCTGGAAACTGATCAGCGGTTCATTGTATCAACACAGATCCCATACAACCGGTTGGTCTTGTTCTACTTTATTATGTTGGAAGGAAGCAATCCTAAGAAGGGTAAATCCTGATGGTAGCTGAAAAGTCAGGCTTGCAGAGTCAGGAAATATTTTTAAAATGCTGTTTTGGAGACTGAATTAAATGATTTGTATGTCTGAATTATGATACTATTCTGGCAGCTGATGGGATTAACAAAATTGCGTATGCAGGTTAGGTGCCTAACTACCATGAAAGTCAATGAGAAGTAGGCATCTAAATCACTTAGCTGCTCCTGAAAATCCTAACAGGTGTCTATCTGCATCTTTAGGCACCTTTGCAAATCTGACCCAGAGATCACAATCCTTTCCAAACCATTCCCCCAGAAGCGAACTTCCAAAAAGAGGGATAGGACACCTTGTAGTGATGAAATTGCTGCTGCTCATCAGACTGTGTCTATAAATAGAAAAGTTCAGTCTACGGGGTTGTCAGGCTGGCCCCTTTCACAAGCACAAAATTTGCTTTAAAAAAAATCCTGTAAAAACTGGACTGAATCCATCCATTCAAAAATGAATATGCCTAAATGTTGTATCAACCAGGCAAGGTTCTAACAAGCTTCAACAGGACTTTATTTTCAAAGTGGAAACCTCTTTACCAAGCTGCTGCTGCACCCTCTGTAGCTTTCTCCCAGCCTCTCAACTCCTCACCCCTCCTTCCTGTTTCCTGTCCTTTCAGACTCCCAACAGCTGGTGCTCCCAAATCTAATAATTACAAGCAACATCTAAACACCACTCTAAAATAATAAAGAGCAAAACAGATTGTTCTGATTTTTAAAATGTTATGCAATCATTTGTTTGTACTATAAGAAAGCATGTAAATTGTTTCAGAGTAGCAGCCGTGTTAGTCTATATCCGCAAAAAGAACAGGAGTACTTGTGGTACCTTAGAGACTAACAAATTTATGAGAGCATAAACTTTCATGGGCTACAGCCCACTTCATCAGATGCATAGAATGGAACATATAGTAAGAAGATATATATATATACACACATATAGAGAAGGTGGAAGTTGCCATACAAACTGTAAAAATCTCTACCTAATCTTCTGTGAACAGCATTCAATGTATCAAAGACACATTTCACTCTTTAACAAACTGGTGGTCTTTAGTACCTTATATCCTTGTGTTAACCCATCCACACTTTGAGTTGGTATCCTGAGTATTTTACACCTTTTTGACCCAAACTATATGGCAAGGGAGAGTATCCTATCAGAGGATCTGATGAAGTGGTTTAATTAATCTAGAGGGGGAGTGAACTGCTAGTTTGCTACAATCTCCTTTACAGACTGTCAGCTCACTGAAGGATACTCAGTCATTTTATTCAGACAATGCCCTAACCACTATGATTAATCCATCACATAATGCCACCAGATACCAATATCATGCTGACAACATAATATTGGTCATCTACATCCATTTTAGAAGACATTGTTGAATTGCAATGTCACCGAAGAAATCTTGCAAAACAGACAAGTACCCTTTTATAGACTATTACCTTTAACAAATGTGAATATTTTGCATTAGTAATTCTCCTTTCATTTACAAAAAGCAGTAGTAATAAAAAATAATCTACAAACATCAAGTCTGTTAATTCATACCTCATATTTTCTCATTGTATTATACATAAGCATAATTAAAGGGAAAACTAAACTCGTTCTATATTTTACACGTAGTTTGAAAAGCCATCTCAAATTACAATACCTACCTACAGATAATTATATACAGTTCAAATGCAAATTAGTTCACTTTTAATTAGTTCTATTTTGGTGCGAGTCTCTAGTATCCTATCATAAAATATACCTTGAATAACATACTATTAAAACCATGGCTTATCTTAAGTCTCTTCCTCCACTTCTTGGATGTCATTTAAAAAAAAAAAAGGGTCTTATTTATTCCTGGCATAGTGCCTGACATATCACAGTTTCCTTCAGAGACTGATTTAAAAACCAAGAATTAAATATTAAAGTTATATTTTAAATAAAGTGTTAAGACCTTAATTACAGCTATTATGAGATTAAGCCATACTAGATAAGCGTAGGACGTTCATTACCTGAAAAATGTTGCTATGAGTCATTGTGCCTTTTGAATAGGACTGTCAAGCGATTAAAAAATTAATTGCGATTAATCGCACTGCTAAAGAATAATAGAATACCATTTATTTAAATATTTTTGGATGTTTTCTACACTTTCAAATATATTGATTTCAATTACAACACAGAATACAAAGTATACGTGCTCACTTTATATTATTTTTATTACAAATATATGCAAAGTAAAACACAAAAGAAATAGTATTTTTCAATTCACCTAATGCAAATAATGTAGTGCAATCTTTTTATCATGAAAGTTGAACTTACAAATGTGGAATTATGTACAAAAACTAACCGCACTCAAAAATAAAACAATGTAAAACTTTAGAGCCTACAGGTCCACTCAGCCCTACCTCTTGTTCAGCCAATCACTCAAACAAGTTTGTTTATATTTGCAGGAGACAATGCTGCCCACTTCTTGTTTACAATGTCACCTGAAAGTGAGAACTGGCGTTTTCATGGCACCGTTGTAGTAGCTGATGTCACAAGATATTTATGTGCCAGGTGCACTAAAGATTCATATGTCCCTTCATGCTTCAACCCGCATCTCAGAGGACATGCATCCATGCTGATGATGGGTTCTGCTCAATAATGATCCAAAGCAGTGTGGACCGACGCATGTTCATTTTCATCGTCTGAGTCAGATGCCACCAGCAGAAGGTTGATTTTCGTTTTTGGTGGTTTGGTTCTGTAGTTTCCACATCGCAGTATTGCTCTTTTAAGACTTCTGAAAGCATGCGCCACACCTCGTCCCTCTCAGATTTTGGAAGGCAAAACAGATTCTTAAACCTTGGGTCAAGTGCTGTGGCTATCTTTATAAATCTCACATTGGTACCTTCTTAACATTTGTAAAATCTGCAGTGAAAGTGTTCTTAAAATGAACATATGTTGGGTCGTCATCCGAGATTGCTATAACATGAAATATGTGGCAGAATGCGGGTACAACAGAACAGGAGGCATACAATTCTCCCCCAAGGAGTTCAGTCACAAATTTAATTAACACTTTTTTTGTTTTTTACATGTCGTCAGCATGGAAGCATGTCCTCTGGAATGATGGGTGAAGCATGAAGGGGCATACGAATGTTTAGCATATTTAGCACGTAAATACTTTGCAATGCTGGCTACAAAAGTGCCATGAAAATACCTGTTCTCACTTTCAGCTGACATTGTAAATAAGAAGTGGGCATTATGTCCCATAAATGTAAACAAACTTGTTTGTCTTAGCAATTGGCTGAACAAGAAGTAAGACTGAGTGGACTTTTAAGCTCTAAAGTTTTACATTGTTTTGTTTTTTGAGTGCAGTTATGTAACAAAAAAACCTACATCTGTAAGTTGCACTTTCACGATGAAGAGATTGCACTACAGTACTCATATGAGGTGAATTGTAAAATACTATTTCTTTTGTTTATCATTTTTACAGTGCAAATATTTGTAATAAAAATAATATAAAGTGAGTACTGTACTCTGTATTCTGTAACTGAAATCAACATATTTGAAAATGTAGAAAAATATCCAAAAATATTTAATACATTTCATTTGGTATTCTATTGTTTAACAGTGCAATTAATCGTGATTAATTTTTTTGAGTTAACCGTGTGAGTTAACTGCGATTAATCGACAGCCCTACTTTTGAACCAACACATATCATCTTTGGAGTCCTGGGGAGCAGGCTGCAAGGAATGCTTTTCACTCCGTCTGCAGCATTGCCAACTCTTGATATTTTATTGCAAGTTGTATGATATCTGGCTTTTTCCTTAAAGTCCCGGATGCTGGAGTCACATTATTTCATGACAGGTTTCAGAGCTGTAGCTCACAAAAGCTCATGCTCAAATAAATTGGTTAGTGTCTAAGGTGCCACAAGTCCTCCTTTTCTTTTGTATTATTTCATGAGACTCTCAGCTTTTCTTTTCTTTTTTTTCCCCTTTTTCTTTTTACCCATGTTTCCAGCTTTCCTGGGTGCAGAGAAAAGACTCAATCATAAAAGCCCCACAAATAGTGTTTTTTTTAATCCTCATGGTTTTAAGCCACTCTCTTTATTTGGGCGGGGAGGGAAGGGACACAGGACTTTTGAATGCTTGAGGTTTTCATAACTGCATCTGTTTAACAGATGATGATATAGCCAGGTTGGTCCCAGAAGAGACAAGGTGGGTGAGGTAAAGTCTTCTATTGGACCAATTTCTGTGGGTGAGAGAGACAAGCTTTTGAGTTCCGTGTAAGCCTACAGAAGTTGATCCAATAAACACATCCACCTTGTCTTTTTGTTTAACAGATGCAGCCAAAACTCTCACAGCACAACTAATCCAACACAGCCTGAATTTCCAATGATGGCTAAACCTACCCATTTTTTGAGGGGGAAAACCCCAAGGACAAAAATGGTAGAAACACCACTGGCCAATCCCTGGGGACAAACTCTCCCCAGAGTGCAGTATGCCTCACTGATGCAAGGAGGTGCATGTTTTTCAACAGGGTTTAATCAAGCCTATCATGGGGTGGGGAGAGGGGTGTTTTATTTCCCTTTAGGAAAACATATTATTGTTTTAACAAGACATTTGGAACAGATTAAGGTTTAACTGTTTCATTGGTACAATTGGCTGCAGAAGAAATGGTGATGTGTTTTCACATGCCTACATTCAGTTGCACACTATGAACACTAATGGGACACTATCTTGACATTTTACACTTCTAGAAGGTAACATTTACTACCAGCACATGTTCCTTTAAATATTATTCACTCCAGCTTTGAATAAACAAAACATGAGGCATTTATTGTGATTCCCCCAACTAAACTAAGCCTGACACGACATAGCTCACACTCCTACCACAGGTGAATGGCTAAATATCAACTATAGCAAGTCTCAGAGTAGCAGCCGTGTTAGGATTTGCCCCACCTGGGTGGAGTACGGGAACGGCCCCATCTCTGGGGGCTCCGGGACCTGCCTCTCCACTGGGGGCTCCGGGATCGGGACCGGCCCCGTCTCGGTGGCGTGCGGGAACGGGCCCCCCGGCGGGGTGGGGTGCGGGAACGCCCCCTGCGGGAAGGGGGCGTCCGCGAGCGTGACTTGGCGTCTCTCTTTGAGAGGGAGCGGGTTTTGGCGCTCTTCGCTGGAGTGCCAGATCGCTCACGCCGGGACGAGGGAGCAAGTCTGTAAACTGAATATTTAGCATTAGGAGCTTAATTGGGCCTGGATGGCTGAACAAAGTGGGATCTATCATTCAGCTCCCTGGAATTTCTCTAATGTGATAATGTTTGAACCCCACATCCAACCAATCACAAGATTTAAGGAAATGTTTTAGGCATTAGCGGCCAGAACCATATTGATTTTGGCAAAATTCAGACAAAAATGAAAGGGGGAGACCGGAGGGAGAGGGACAGAGCCCCTGGCATGAGTTAGGGAGTGAGGGGATTGCAGGGAGTCCCTGGAATAGAGGAGGATGGGAGGGTGGCATACAAGAAGCTTGTAGGGGGAATGGAGAATGCTGGGAGCCCCTAATATGTGCCATGCACTCAGGCTCTAGAAGGAACAAAATGTATGATTCTCTAGTAGGCACAGCCTGAGTTAGAGTAGTACTGAGTCATTGCTTCCAGAACTGCTTGGTGCACAAGGGAAGGGTACCTGCCACTACACACCTTAAGGGTGCAAAATGCACTCTCCTCCACAGCTGGCCATTGCTGCATGGTGTGGAGGGGAGAAGGGCCAGAGCCTTGATTATGACACTGACTCACTCCTTTTGGGGTGTGAACCCCATGCTATTTGTGGCCATTTTCCACACTGGGGAGCAAGGAGGTTCTACCTCTTCTCTTCCCACTTTAGGCTTGAAAACCTGTGCATAATTTCCCCAAGATTTTGAATTCCACCACAAGTTACTTTTAGGCAGGAAAGTGGTTCCATAGAAAAAAATAAGTGATCTTTCAAGTAGACAGCAAAACAAAGAACAACGGTCTGGACATAGAGAGCAAGGGAGTGGAGGTAAAGTAAAAGTCCAATGGCTGCATGATGAATTTTTTCAGGTAAATATTCTTCAGTGCAAAGCACTGTGATTTAATTAAAGATTAACCTATTCATCTCACTCATTTCCACTCATTCAGCAAAAGTTGTCTCTTATTGCTTCATTACATGTTCAACATTTTGAATGGTAATCACGTAGAGGGATTACATGTAACGAGTTTTTTTAAAAAATAATCACCACTTCTTTATGTTCAAGTGCATCCAAAATGTGTAACTTCAATGTCCCCAGAAATGCATCCTTTTATGAGAAATACACGTTATAGAAGTCAGAGTTTTGGACTAAGTAAGGCTTCAGGATTTGGTCCAAGATTCTTCTCTTTCTGCCAGCCATTGACAGCAATCTAATACAACAAACCAAAAATAAACCATCTAGAATTTTATGAGGATATAACATCATAAGTGGCTCCAGCTGTCAATAGTTTTTCAGATGAGTGACTTAGTGATTCCATATAATGTGTCACCAATGCACAATAAACATAAATCTTCTTTTTGAATAAACCAGGTGGTACCACCTTCATTTCTTTATATTAACAGACAGATGCCAAAAAAAGTCTCCTAGCTACATATTTATCATAACTTTTTTAAAGTCAGTTATTTTCCTTTACAATGCTTCTTGGTCACATACTTATCCCAATCACAAGACTGAATTATAATACTCAAACTGACCATATCCTAAATGTAGACAGATATAAGGCATTACTGCAGGCTCCATGTTATTAAAATCTTGTAATATAATCTGGTGGTTTAGATGACGTTATAACCTGCATGAGTATTACGATCTCATACACCCACCAGTAACTGACTATTGTAAGCAACACAGAGCTAGTAGCTGCTCTGTATGTATATAGAATTTTTATTTTTTACTACAGCACTTTGTAGTGTTTATAATATTTTTTCAAAAAACTATTATAGGTAATATTATGAGATCATTGTATTAGCTAAGTAGTCATTAATAGTGAGTTAATATCCCAGCTGTATCATATTACAACAGCTGGCTACTGAATGTAAGTTAACTAGCTGTCAAACTCCCCCAGCCTCTGCTTGCTACAATGCTACGGTAGTACTGTCTATTTCTTGAATATTATATTGAGTTTCCTCAAAATGGATCATGATAACATTATACATTCCTGTGTTTGAGACTCTAATTAACAGTACAAACAACAACATGCAAGATTTCTTTCTTTAAAGATCATCATCCTTACCGAAGCTCTAGTTTACATAAAAGATACACCGATAAAGGACTGTGGAAGGATAAAATACCACATTTTACATAATGAAACAGAGGAGAAGATACAGCTATACAAATTCACTACAGTGTCAAAGATTTGCTTTGTAAACTGTTTTAAGGTGCCTTAAAAGGGACACCATCAGCTTGAAATCAGACAATTTTTAAAAATGAGTTAAAAGTAGCTTAAGATACTACACATGCTTCTGACAATATCTGTGTTTTTATAAACACATTTTCCTATTCTTTATTTTTCTCCTATACTGCTATGTAAAATCCACAGAAACAGGGGAAACTGATTACACAGGGGAAACAATGAAATAACTGTGCATGAAGTGCTGTCGCATGCTCACAGTAAACAAATTGAAAAATACATAAAAGTATCGTTTTGCCACTCACCTCTTTCAGTTATAGTAATCTATGCAAAAAAATTCAAATTGACAGTGTCCCTTTAAGTATGAAAGGCTCTAAGGTAAACAGAATCAGTTACATAATCATCTACAATGTAGGCTTGAAACTGAAAGAATTCTGTTTTCAGGGATGATGTGGATTATTCATTTGCTTAAATGGTGTACATAGCCACTACTGACGAAGTACAAATTGTCATTCAAGTGCATTTTGAATATGAACATTTTGATTGTCCAAATACCAACAATGCAGCAAAAACAAAATATTAAAAATAAAATATATTAAAGTATTAAAAATGGAATATTTCAAGTAAAGGGCAGAACCAAATGAATTCCTCTTATTGTTCACACAAGTAGTGGGAAGATGCACAAAGTACCTTCATGGAAGTATGGCCTCTATTCTAATTATACGGAGTACTTGTGGCACCTTAGAGACTAACCAACTTATTTGAGCATAAGCTTTCGTGAGCTACAGCTCACGAAAGCTTATGCTCAGATAAATTGGTTAGTCTCTAAGGTGCCACAAGTACTCCTTTTCTTTTTGCGAATACAGACTAACACGGCTGCTACTCTGAAACCTATTCTAATTATGATTTTATGGACCATACACCCTTTTGTGCAACACACTGCGAGGATCAGCAGGAGCCTTTGCCCTCTTAATACTGTAACACTACTGTGTTTACATAACTATAGCCAAAGATATGTCAGTTTCAATGCTATACCTGTTTTTTCAGAGGTTTATAAATCAATCATAAAAATTCACTGAAGACAGAAACTTGACAAAGACAGAAACAGAAAGCCTCAGACAAAAACAATTTAAACAAAAACAAGTGCAAAAAGAAAATCATGTGGCCATTTTAAATTAGAAACTAAAACAGAATACATATGCAATATAACTGAAAATGGACCCAATCCCGGTCACTACAGTCATGGGAGTGGCCCCATAAACTTCAGCTGGGTTATTACTGTGATGCTGGCAGACCACGTCATGCTAGAGCAGGGGCGGACAATCTTTTTTGCCTGACATCCACCCTCCCCCCGTTCTTGCCCCCTGACGGCCCCCCCGGGACTCCTGACCCATCCAACCACCCCTGTTCCCTGTCCCCTGATGGCCCCCCCAGGACCCCTGCCCCATCCATCCCTCCCTGTCCCCTGACTGACCCCCATCCAACCCCTCCTCTCATTCCTGATTGCCTCCCCAGGACCCCTGTCCCATCCAACCACCCCTTCTCCCTGACTGCCCCCCGCCACCCCATCCAACCCCCCCTCCCCTTCCTGACTGCCCCCCACGGGACCTCTGCCCCATTCAACCCCTCTGTTCCCCGCCCTCTAACTGCCCCGACCCCTATCCACACCCTTGCCCCCTGACCATCACCCCAAACTCCCCTGCCCTCTATCCAACCCACCCTGCTCCCTGCCCCCTTACTAGGACAGGCAGCCACACTGCCCGGCTGGAGCCAGCCACGCCACCATGCAGCACAGAGCATCGGGTCAGGCTGCGGCTCTACAGCTACACTGCCTGGCAAGAGCTCACAGCGCTGCCGCCCGGACCATTGCACAAGCGGCGCAGTGAGCTGAGGCTGTGGGGGAGGGGGAACAGCAGGGGACGGGCCAGGGGCGAGCCTCCCGGGCCAGGAACTCAGGGGCCAGACAGGAGGGTCCTGTGGGCCGCATGTGGCCCGCAAGCCGTAGTTTGCTCACCTCTGTGCTAGAGTGTATTCTGATCAATTCACCTGTGTATTAGTATAGATCGAAATGAGTGTAAATGTGAGTGTATTCAGGTGTGTCAACTTCATGAAAACTAGTGGAATGTTCCTGGAATTGTTTTAACTTATCTGTTCCTGTTATAACGTAATAGCAAACATTTATGTTGTGTATACCCCTATAACAAAGAAATCTTTTGAAGTGCCAATGAAGGACTTTAACAGAAAATGCTAATTTCAAAGCAAGTGGTGATTGTGTGTGATGATGGAGGTCAAAGATTCTAAGTGCATTTCTCACTCACTGTCCTCAAAGGAAAAAACCACATGGGTAGAGACACTGTCAGCTTGATTCTGTCAGAAGATGATATAAGAATGGATTAAAAGAAAGATCCTTCATCTCTGAACTGTTTGGACTCTTAGAGGGCAGTGTACCAGATGCAAAGCAGAGATCCCTGAAGAGACAATCTGCATACCCTGAAAGACTTTTGGGAAACTGGCAGTCTATAGCATCATTGCCACCATTTGGAGTTACAAACTGCGATTCACCTGTACATATATTTTACTTGCTTTAGCCTCTCAATAACTCTCATTTCCTTTTCTTAGCTAATAAACCTTTAGTTAGTTTACTATAGAATTGGCAGCCAGTTTTGCCTTTGGTGTAAGATCTGGAGTATCAGCTGATCTGGGGTAAGTGACTGGTCTCTTGGGACTGGGAGAAACCTGATGTGGAGTGATTTTTTATTTAACTGACCTTTTATCACAAAGTTCAATTTACCTGGATGGCAAGATAGACTGGAGTGTCTAAGGGGACTGTCCGTGACTCCATGGTAAGACTGGTACAGTGATCAATGAGTTCACATTTGTTACTGGCTTGGTGAAATTAATAATAGAACATGCCACCAGTTTGGAGTTTCTGCCCTTCTTTTCTGATATTCTGCCCTGAGGTATGTACTCACAGTAGTGAGACACACCAGACAGTACAACAATTACCATGAGTAAGGGCACCAGGATTTTCCCTTGCAATTACAGTGGGCAATTCATACATGAATATCATTGAATCCGTTTGGGTAATATTTTGGGAGGAAATGGGGGAATCATTTAAAATTCTCCAGATGCACATCTTTAAAAAGATAGCTACTAATCATATGCACTAGCTTTTTTTCCCCTTGAGAGTTGTGAAGATTTTACTTTACTTATCAATACATTTCAAATATTGCCTCTAATTAGCCCAATAAACTCCAACAACTTTTCATCAGGAGGCAAAATGAGACAAGTTATGGTAAGAGGATCTTCAACTTAAAACCTTCCTTGTTTTATTTCCTTCCTTGTCTCCCAACCTAAATCAAGGTTTCCCAACCTGGCAAACAATGAACAAAATGGGGACCACTACAGCCAGAACCAGGGGGCCCAGGGCTCATGGCCGGCCCACTTTTTAACAAAAGAAACATAAGCGCAGAATTCATGTTCCCCGCAGAAAAATAGGTTCTGCTGGGGAGGCACTGCAATTATACCTTTCGCCCACCAGGGGCTGCTGTGGCTTGACCCATCGCCGGAGCAGCCAGCCACAGAAAGGGCGAGGGCACTTTGGCTTTGCTCCCCCGTCCCAAAAGGTTCCAGTGCCTTTGGTGTGGACACACCAATGGAGGCTGGGAGTACTTGCCAGTCCCCTGCATTGCCACCCTTGCCTGCCTGTAATGGGGAGTGCGTACTGCACCTTTTGAAAGGAGATATAATGAACATTGTATATTGCGCCCCAATGTTGCCAGATAGCAAATGGTGCAATATTTAACTTTTTCTTAAAGCCCCATCTCTTGAAGTCAAGCAGTTATGAGAGAATCTCAGTTTTCATTTTTAAAATATCCTATGTTTCTAAGTTTCATGGTTGTTGAGAGAAGCTTGAAAACATAACCCAAGTTACCTATAAAGGCTCAAAAACCAGAAGGCAAAGAAAGAGTAATATTTATTATTTTTAAAATGTAAAATTTTAAGCAGATTCCTGGATTCTGGGGGGCCTGATGCATGATTTTTCTAAACTTGGGATTGGTAATATTCAATCCCTAACTCCTCCCCTCACTGCTCCCTCCCTGTGTCCATCCTGTGCAAGTAGAATACCTAAGTTTCACTATTTCATTTACTTACTTTCCCTTATCACCAATATGGTTCTTGTGCTTCAAGATACAAAATTAGCAATGCACACACACAAACACCCTCCACCACAAAAGAGATGTTTTGACCACCAACATAACGCATTCAACTACAGAATGGAATGCAGGAACTGTTTACCAATGCACAGCAACTATTAAAAAAAAAAGAGCTCTAGACAGAAGTCTAATTAAACTAGAGAGCAGGATTTAGTCCCATATAAATTCTTATTCATTAATAAAGTATTTATATTATCATAGAAATCTAGAGCTGGAAGGGACATTGGGAGGTCATCTAGTCCAGCCCCCCCATGCTGAGGCGGGACCAGGTAAATCTAGACCATCCCTGACAGTTGTTTGTCTAAGCTGTTCTTAAAAACCTCCTATGGCACAGATTCTACAACCTCCCTTAACTTTCCTTAGAGTTAGAAAGACCTTCCTAATATCAAACCTAAAACTTCCTTGCTGCAGATTAACTGTTACTCCTTGTCCTACCTTCGGTGGACATGGGGAACAACTGATCACCATCTTCCTTATAATAGCCTTTAACATACTCGAAGACTTATCAGGTCTCCCCTCAGTCTTCTTTTCCTGAAGTTACACATACCCAGGGTGTTTTTGTTTTGTTTTTTAAAACACCTTTCCTCACTGATCAGGTTTTTTAAATCTTTTATCATTTTTGTTGCTCTCCTCTGAACTCTCCAATTTGTTCACATCTTTCTTAATGTGTAGCACCAAGAACTGGACACAATATTCTAGCTGAGGCCTCAGCAGTGCCAAGTACAGCAGAACAATTACCTCCAGTATCTTACATATCAGAAGCCTGTTAATATACTGCAGAATGATATTAGCGTTTTTTGCAACTGCATCACATTGTTGCATTAATTTGTGATCCATTAGAATCCCCAGATCTTTTTTAGCAGTACTACTGCCTAGCCAATTATTCTGCATGTTGTAGTCATGCATTTGATTTTTCCTTTTTAAATGTAGCACTTTGCACTTGTCTTCAATGTATTTCATCTTCTTGATTTTAGACCAATTGTCCAATTTATCAAGGTTATTTTGAATTCTAATCCTGTCCTTCACAGTGCTTGCAACCCCTCCGACCTTGCTGTTACCTCCAAATTTTATAAGCATATTCTCCACTCCATTATCCAAGTCATTACTGAGAATATTGAATAGTACCAGACCCAGAACTGAGCCAAGGCCCCCAACTACATACATCTTCCCAGTTTGACACCAATCCACTGGTAATTACTCTTTGAGCACGGTTTTTCAACTAGTTGTACACCCATCTAACAGTAATTTGATCTAGACCACATTTTCTTCGTTTGCTTATGAGACTGTCAGGTGGGACTATGTCAAAAGCCTTACTAAATTCAAGATATATCACATCTACTGCTTCCCCCATCATCCACTAGGCCAATAACCCTGTCACAGAAAGAAATTAGGTTGGTTTGGCATGATTTGTTCTTGACAAATCTATGTTGGCTATTACTTATCATCCTATTACTCTCAAGGGGCTTACAACTGGTGATTTGATAATTTGTTCTGGTATTTTCCAGGTAACAAAGTTAGGCTGACTGGCCAATAATTCACCACGGTCCTCTGTTTCCTTTTTTAAAGAAAGGTACTATTTTGGAATGAAGTACTGAAATGCAATTAGAAACTAAACCAGAATACATATACAATAAATCTGTAAATGTTTTCAAGCCACACTTCTGAGGGCAGATTCTCTGAAATCCTCCAGGTTCCTTTTATTAAATGCTCCTTGTTACAGTAACCCTTTCTCTGTCTGAGGAGGGCTGGATATGACTCTAAGCCACAGGTCATTCCCTTATGTACTCCAGGGACCATGCTGCTGCCTCTTACTATGGGTTATCACTGTAACAAATTATTAGCAATTTTTTAATTTGCTACATCCCTCCATAACTAAAGCTGCTGGAGAGGACAAAAAGCAGGCAGAGAGAGAATATATTCTCCATTGATCTTGTCATGGAAGTTTTTTTTAACAACCAAAGCACAGATATTGGAGTGATGTATTATTGTTACACAGTGCATTCTTACCAACAAGTGCTTTCCTTGATCATTACAAGCTCATTGAAATGAAGCATAGCACATAGAAAGTGTATTTACTCTGACAGATTCTTTCCACAACAGTTTAAAAGCTATTAAGTAATATGGATGTTAGTTTTCTGCTATTATTAGACCAGCTACCTCAGCTCATTTATTTAATAATTTAGTGACCCAATATTTCATTTATTTAACCTTTTAAAATGTATATCTCTATTTACTTGCATAAAATAAAAACTGAAGAACATTAAAAATCCTGAGAAATTTTTTAAAAGATATGGCAGCCCAGATTCTCTGCTGAGCTGAATTTCCACTTAGCGCATCAGAGACAGGGGGCCCTCAGAGACTTGGTTGCAGTGCCTTGATTCTCTGGCCAATATTAGTACCTGCTATGGTCCCAGTGGAGTTCACAACAGCCGGGAGAAGGGGGGTTGTGGTAAACTGGTGGTAGTCTCCAAAACACAAGCCGTTAACGGGAGATTGTTGGAGTGCAAAATGCTCCAGCCAGGCCTCCTCTCCACCCTTCCCATGCCCCCTATATCTAGAGTTATGGGGAGGTAGCATAGAAATTGGCTAAATTGGCTCTATACTTGCTGGGATTTAACCTTCAACAGCTAGAGAGTTGTGGTCAGTTTCCATTCCTGTTGTACCTTTCAGAAAGAGTAGAGCAAATACAGTCGGTCAGAAAACCTAGCCCCTTTATTTTTTTAAAAAAAGGTAAGGTTGCTGTCTGCAACAAAGTACTTACCCAATTTTCAAAACCCAAGAACTAAGAAGGAAATGCATAGTAATGACATATCAAATCTTATCTTGTGAATGTTACCTTTTTGTAAAGAAGCATACCCAGCCAGGTTGGAATAGTTATCATAGCCCTGCATTCCCATCTTTGCTTACATGAAAAGGGTAGCATATACGTCACCTATTAAAAGGAGATATAATAGACACTGGATATTGCACACTTAGTGTTGCCAGTTCTCGTGATTTAATATTTTAATATCAAACAAAGCATTTACAAACTAAGCTTTTTGTTTTTGGAATCAAATTATGATCAATACTTGCTGGCTGGAAAAAAAGTCTACTGACAAAGAATTAAGATGGATATATTATATTTAAGGTCTGATTTTAATTTAAAATGTACAACCAAATCAAGTCCAGTTAATAACAGAGTTTTTATTATTGTGACATAATTTTTATTATTGTGACATAATTTTCAGTTTTCTGTTTTAGCAAAATAATTGTAATATGGTGCTTTCAACTAATCACTGAACAAGTGTGTTCATGATTCTCCCAACCCCTTTTTATTACACTTTTGTATTGCCTTTCCTAAACTATGTGCTCTGCCAAAAGAGGCATGTAACTTAATATTATATTGCACAAAATTGTTTGCAAGAGAAAGTACATTCATTCATTTTGCATACTGTGCTTGTATGTAAAAAGCCACAAAAAGGCCACACTGAACAGACAGCTAGATCATTAGTACATTTATTTCCAACAGACATACTTATAGTTTGTGGTGTCACAAATGACTGTTTCCAAGGAGTAAAACAGTTCTTATGGAAGGTTACCAAGCAGTACTTTTTATATGCCATAGACAAAATTAAGTGTCAGATTGCACAGTATGTGCTACCACATACTTTCTAAACTAAAACTGAGATAGCGTATGAAGTATTATTGAGAAAATAAATTAGTACTCCCATAAAACTAAAATCCTACATTTCAGGATGTGTTTCTTAATCAAAAATAAAATATTGAAGGGAGGGATCTTCTAAAAAATTCATTAGAACAACCATTTCTACAACTCAGAGTTGTCCTTGGTCTTCAGCCAGAATAATTAATCTTATTTGCAGTCTGGTTTTCTGAAGTAAAAACTTCAAAAGGTTTTGGACAGGTTCCCAAAGGATTATATATTAAAACAAAATCACACACACACAAAAAACCCCAAACCATGTCACACGTTGCTGCCTGCACATTTGTGAAGCTCTGGCTGGATAATTTCTCTTTTATAACTGCTAAATTGATGGTTTTACTCTGAAAATTACTACAACATGATTTAGAGTAGTCTATTCGGCTCTTGAGTAAAAAAAGTACTTATTTTTTTAATGAGAATTTTCTTTTTAAGATTCAGTCCTGTATGAAGGTAAGTTTTTGTGGGGATTCTTAAACAACAACAACAGGGACGAAAAGAAGAAAAAAATAGGAAACAGATAAAGAGTCAGGGAGATTAAGGCTAAAAACACACACAAAAATCAAGATACATATGCTTTGACTGAAAGAGGTGCTGGTCTTTAAATGTAAATTTGTCTTTTAAAGACAATTAGGTGTAACATTTGTTGTATTTGATCATCATTTATTTGGAACAGAGAAAAGTCAGGATTTCCCAATGTATTAACATATTTTGCATTACCGCCTTATAGAAAGAATTGCAGATTCCACGGGCTCAAGAAAGATGATTATGGTAATTTGTTTCTTTCTTTAATTTTTTTATATGTGGCAAAATGTTTTACCACTAAAAATAACAGGCAAAGATTAAAATATCTATCAATCTGAATTGTCTTCAGGCAACACAATATTACTCATATCACCAAAACTTGCTAACTAATCACAAAAGTTCAAATTGTAATTTCCTATCTGGATTACTGTAATAGAAAAGAAATAACATAGCATGGGAATTAGAAAATTATACAGATAAAATAAACTTCTGTTTTAAAAAAAACCTGACAAGCCCATCCCTGCCCTCAAGGAAACAGAAGCAACACACTAAGAAATCTGTAAAGCACAGAAGTGGAGAGTAGGAAATATACCAGATGACAAAAGAAGTTTGCTGACCTTACTGACTGACTAAAGCGTGACCTCAATGGAGCTAAATAGATTGGATGTTCGCGTTTACGTTCCGAAGTTAGATATATTTTGTGTACTAACCACAAAGCTGACTAGTAAAATAATCTTAACATAATTTATAGTGAATGCTTAAACATATGACAAACACACCAAATGATCTGACACATATCTCACTCTCAGTAGAAAGCCTAGTTCTGACACAAAACTGGAATGTTTAGGCCCCAAGCCTGAAAAGGATTACTTGCTTAACTTTGTAGACAACAAGTAGACCCGACAAAGCACACAAGCTGTCCTACGGATAAGTTTTTGCAGGTTTAGGAGCCAGTTTGCTAAGAAGATTGTATAATGGCTATTTGCTTCCACCTAATTCTAAAGAGTAGGACTGATCATTCAATTTGGTTAAAAAATTAGCTTCCCCCCCTTTGCGTCATTTTCTGGAATAGTCAAGCATCATATCTGCTTCCTAATATGAATGAAACAAGTAGAGCCAAATAGAAGTCAGCAGACAACTCCTGCAGTGTTTCCAGGACTGCATGGTTTCCGAGAATATGACTTTGAAATTAGGACCAATGTTTGTTTGGTCATTCCTATCAACCTCTGATAGCAACCAAACACACAGTTTTTGGAAACCAAGTGACTTCAAGGGGCTTCCAGACACACAGTAGGATCTACAAACAACAAAAACACCTTCCCTGGTTGGTTCAATGTTTTCTTATTTTGGAAAGTTTAAATCTGCCAGTCATAAGGTTGTTTGGTTGGTTGTTTTTTTATTGGACAGAGCTAGTGGACCCATATTTATATATTTCTCTACCTCTGAATGCTAAAGATGGTCACCAGAACCAGATAATGTAAATAAAACATTCCTTGAGCATGAAGCAGATGAAGAAGGCTAACACAAAGTTCAGCCTGCTAGAATTCCAACAGGATTTTGAGCACCTACCAATTTTGTGACCCAACAGAATGTCTTTTCTTGATAACATAACTAAAAGGTGAGCAACAGTGCAGTCATGATTGGATATTCTGGTCCCAAGCCAGAATATTTACTAGTTTGTCTTTCTTTGCCACTCAAACAGAATCAGTCAAAGATTGTCTAAAAAGAACCTATCAATACACTCATCTAAAATACTGAGAATGATGGCTCCACCCTTGAATGTAACCGTTTCTCAAATACTTAGTTTTACACTTAGAACTGGACAAAATTTTCAGAAGCAACCATTGTTCTTATGAGCCTCTGGTTTTGGGTCAGCTTGAGACACCCAAGTAAGATTAAGCAAGTCCAATAAACAATCATCCTTGATTAGTACCATACTAGCTGAGGAGGGCTTGGTATTTGGATCTACAATACTGAGATTTTTCTAGAGACAGTAAATTCAGCTTCCATGTAAAAAAGGACATGTCTCAATGCCCTATTATGCACTACAATGCAAGTCATCTTTCTTCATAGGTTTGGCTTGAGAGAGAAGAACGTTAAAGGAAATGGTGTATCCAAGCAAGAAGAAAGCACCTCAGAATACAGACAGTCTTCTCCTATTGGTGCATCTCTGTCAAACTACTGGCTAGCAAGTCATGTTTTCCCATCATTCTACATGTCTTCCAGTATGGGTTTGCTAAGACTAGGCTGTCTCTCCGTTTCCTGATCATTCAAGTTTCAGTTCTTTTTCAGGCACATTTGGGGACAATATATATCTTCAAGTCAGCGGCACTGCTATGGGTACCCGCATGGCCCCACAGTATGCCAACATTTTTATGGCGGACTTAGAATAACGCTTCCTTAGCTCTCATCCTCTAATGCCCCTACTCTACTTGCGCTACACTGATGACATCTTCATCATCTGGATGCATTTTAAAGAAGCCCTTGAGGAATTCCACCATGATTTCAACAATTTCCATCCCACCATCAACATCAGCCTAGACCAATCCACACAAGCGGTCCATTTCCTGGACACTACTGTGCTAATAAGCGATGGTCACATAAATACCACCCTATACCGGAAACCTACAGACTGCTATACTTACCTACATGCCTCCAGCTTCCATCCAGGACACACCACACGATCCATTGTCTACAGCCAAGCTCTAAGATACAACCGCATTCGCTCCAATCCCTCAGACAGAGACAAACACCTACAAGATCTCTATCAAGCACTCTTAAAATGACAATACCCACCTGCTGAAGTGAAAAAACAGATTGACAGAGCCAGAAGAGTATCCAGAAGTCACCTACTCCAGGACAGGCCCAACAAAGAAAATAACAGAATGCCACTAGCTGTCATCTTCAGCCCCCAACTAAAACTTCTCCAGCGCATCATCAAAGATCTACAATCTATCCTGAAAAATGATCCCTCACTCTCACAGATCTTGGGAGACAGATCAGTCCTCGCTTACAGACAGGCCCCCAACCCGAGGCAAATACCCTTCAGCAACCACACACTATGCAACAGAAACTCTAACCCAGGAACCTATCCTTGCAACAAAGCCAACTCTGTCCACATATTTATTCAAGTGACACCCTCATAGGACCTAATCACACTGGCCACTACATCAGGGGCTCGTTCACCTGCACATCTACCAATGTAATATATGCCATCATGTGCCAGCAATGCCCCTCTGCCATGTACATTGGCCAAACCAGACAATCTCTACACAAAAGAATAGACAGACACAAATCTGACATCAGGAATCATAACATTCAAAAACCAGTAGGAGAACACTTCAACTTCTCTGGTCACTCAGTAACAGACTTAAAGGTGGCAATTTTGCAACAGAAAAGCTTCAAAAACAGACTCCAAAGAGAAACTGCTGAGCTTGAATTAATATGCAAACTAGATACCATTAACTTGGGTTTGAATAGAGACTGGGAGTGGCTGGGTCATTACACATATTGAATCTATTTCCACATGTTAAGTATCCTCACACCTTCTTGTCAACTGTCTAAATGGGCCATCTTGATTATCACTACAAAAGTTTTTTTCTCCTGCTGATAATAGCTCATCTTAATTAATTAGCCTCTTACAATTGGTATGGCTACTTCCACCTTTTCATGTTCTCATATCTTCTTACTGTATGTTCCATTCTATGCATCCGATGAAGTGGGCTGTAGGCCACGAAAGCTTATGCTCAAGTAAATTTGTTAGTCTCTAAGGTGCCACAAGTACTCCTGTTCTTTTTTGCGGATACAGACTAACCTGGCTGCTACTCTGAAACCAATTTTTCAGGCAAAGTATCCGTTTAGTGTCCTATCTTTGCTTCCCTGGAAAATCTCTTCTCCATGGAGATGTAAGCCCGCAATCAAATTTCTCAGCCATTCTCCCACAGACATATAAAGCAGCCTTCGTGTATTGAAGAATCAGGCCTAAAATCTAAAACTTGCTGAGACAAAGATTGAGCTAACAAACATATATGCCAGAGAATGAATTACAATAGCTGGCTAAAGTTTCCTCCACATAGCAAGCCAAAGGGAAGAAGACTGAAGTGGAATGGAGAAAAATGGGTGGAGTCACAGTCCAAAGCTAAACTTCCTGATGACTGTCTTCCTGTCTGAATTACATATAGGAAGAGATATCCATTAGTCCACCCAGTGGAGTCAGAACCCAGAATTAAAAAAAAATCTCAAAAAATAAACTGCTTTGATGTGACTGTTTTAATTTTGATTCTCTCTAATAAAACATACACTAGCAAACTCATTCCATCTGAAATTAAATATAGTCGTTTCCATTGTGGTAGATTTAGGAAGGACAGGAAGTTCAGCTTTTTATACTGTACTTTCATGTGTTTATTTGAAGTATTTTAAGAGTTCACTGGCATCCCACAATGACTTTACTTCATGCTCATTGAGCAGACATATGCTACTATAACCTTTATCTTGCCCTTTTGCATTTCATTTTTCTTTAGTTACAGAAACTCAAAACTCTCTTTTTGTGACACTTGATTATTTCAAACCTTTGATCACAGATAATAGTAATTAACTTTCACAAAATTATTTCCAGAACAAAATTATAATATATCCTGTGGCTGTTATTAAAAGGAAGGACTATCATAAAATATTGGCTGAAATGTGATAAAAGTTTACGATCTTCTGGAAATGTCAATGCTTATTTTGTCACAACAGCCAGGAAACATTATTCAGAACTAAGTTCAGGCTTAATCTCATCTTTACTGTCTAGCAATTACATGTCTAAGTCTCAAAAATGTGAAAATATTCCTCAAATGTCTTATACTTTTAACATTAAAAGTCCTGATACAGACCTCAATCAGCAATTCAATACATTTAAGCATACCTTATACATCAAAAAAGAGAATTTCAGCCAGTCACAGCCCTGAAAAATCTAATATTTTCTCAGAAATGACAATGAAATTATTAGTAATCCTCTGGGCAATATTTTCAGAAATAGGTGAAGGGATCCGTGCACAATAAATATGGAGCTGCACACGCAATTACTTGTTTGCAAACGGGCGTGTGCGCAACGTTAGAACCTAATGTTACACATTTGACCTTTGTTTATTAAATCGCATCACATTTTTTTTTAACACATTGGCAAATCCTTCTGTAGCGGGGTGGCTACCCCGCTCCGAAAACAGAAGGGGTTAAAAGTGGCCCTGGAGAGGGCTGTGGCTGGCTGATTGGGGAAGCAGCCGCAGCTGGACCATGCCCCAATCAGGCCCCCAGCTGGCCTGTATAAAAAGGCTGTGAGCCAGAGGCTCAAGGAGTCTCTCTCCAGATTGGGAAAGAGCAGGGCCTGGCTGCCTGCCTGATAGGGTACTGAGGGCTGTGCAGTGCTGGGGAAGGAGCAGGCTGAGCGGGGGCACTCCAGGTTGGCAACTCCCCAGGCTGTAGGGCCTGTTCCAAGGCCCATAGAGGTACTGGGAGGCAGAGGAAGGCAACAAGTCCAAACCCCCTTGCCTATGATGAGTGGCCTTTACACTGCAGTCTGCCCCAGGGAGCGGGGGCTTGGTGATGACTGGCAGTAGCCCAGACTGAGGCAAGGTAGGGATAGTGGGTTGGGGGTTCCCCAGGAAGGGGAGACCCAGAGGCAGAGTGTGGGGGTACTGCCAGGGGGCAGAACCCCAGAGAAAGGGGCATCGGAGTCTGTGAGGGACATAGGGGCTAGAGCTGTGCAGATCACCAGCGTGCAGAGGGCGCTCCAGGCTGAAAAAGAGCTAGTTCCCAATGACCAGCAGGAGGCACCACAGGGGTGAGTCCGCTCCTTTACACCTTCAAACAGATTTTGATCAACAGTCCACCTGCAAATTGGAAAGACAGGGAGCAGAAACAGCAAACCCTGAAAACCTTTTTTAAAAGACTGAGACTTGTTGAATCTCCTTTTGTTTTGTCTGCTAGTAAGAAAAGTGTTGAAATATTCTCTCTCTCTCTCTCTCAGAAAAAAAGCCTTTTCAGCTATCAGACACCTCACCTTCTCTTTGACATTTAATCACCTGCAAAAGCCATTTACTGCCTCGCATACTATTCCGCTATGAATATCATCCCTTAAACTTTTAACATATTATTAGACACTCAGCACAGAATTGATCAAAACTCCATGACATAAAGGGCACCCAACAATCTAGATTGTAATAAAAATGGTAGCACATTAAAGAAATAGTACATGGTTAATCCTCAGTTACAATGGAAACCCTGTAAAAGTACTTATGACATTCAATTTAGTACCTAATGAGCTTATCACAATTAATATTATTACAATAAATATCAAATGAATAAATTGTGACGGGACCAACCTTCTGAAGCGTTATAGTAGAGAAGTGTTGCTGAATGAAAATACTGAACGCTCTGCCTCCAACTGTGCATGTGTATCTATGCAATATTTACGTTTATTCCTATGTAATGAACAACAGTAATGACACACACCGAAGTGTGGGGGGCAGGGAATTGAGAGTATATAGTGGAGTCTCAGCTGCCGCACTACATAAATAAAGCTGTGCTGAAGGATGTACCAGTTCCTCATTTGCTCCTCACAGAAGAGAACACAAGTAACTAATATAACTGGTTGCGACATACTAGCCTAAATAAATCTGGGACACTACTCAACTAGTATACTTGAAAGAACCTGGGATCTAGGGCAACATTCCTATGTGAGCATTTTTTCTTCTTTTGGCAGAGTAAGGGTGTTTCCTGTATCCATGGCCAGTTCGGACAATGCCGTGCAACCTGCAACCACAGTGGATTCTTGCTTACAGGGGTCCCACTGATGCTAGTGCTCATCCTCCACTAGCTCCACATGTTGATTACTAGGTACCTCATGCTGGTTGAGAACTCTGCGGGGAAAACAACAGAAACACCCTGTGAAATCAGGGCATCTCCCCCTTTAAGAGCCAATGCAGGTTCTCCCATCCTCCTATTTATGAGAAAACCTCCATCTATCAGCTCCCTAACTCTCCACAAACATGGCAGTTCTGGACACATTCTTTCCCATCTTCGGGGCCCGTGGGACTCAGTCACCTGTAGTCTCCATGGCACCATAGTTCAGGGGAAAAGAAAGGTGAAAGTCACACCCAATTTTGGGTCTTTCCAACGCGGCCCCCAATCCAATGATTTGACAGGGAGCACCAGATTTGTTTAAACCCTTACATAACCCAAACAAATATTTTATTCTTTAGTTCATCAAAACATTAACCAACAAGCATAGAGTTTGCACTGTTGGGACAACTTTTGGAAGAAATTGAGATAATTTATGCACACAGTTACAATTATCTATTTCTAAGAGCTCTTATGCCTGGTTCTTGTTACTATCATATATCAATTCATCTTGTAATAGACAAGAGGGCCCAAATCCTGAGGGGCACAGGAGTCCCTTGTATTAGTACAGAGGGAGTTTAGCACCATATTGATCAAAGCTGAGTAGAGTCTAGTCAACACAGTGAGAAGTGGCTGCTCAGCTGATCTGCTTCCAGAGAGGTAAGCAGGTCATGCAAATGAGCTCTTGAGTCCTGCCCTGTGGACTCGTCTTCCATGGATTCTCACTCTCCTCACCCCAACAGGGGCTGGCTGCAGATGACACCATAGTCCTGGAGCTGCAGTCACCTTCATGCCGTGACCTACATCAGGGGAAGGAATAGAGGAGAAAGAGGGGAAAAAGGAGGCGCAATCAGAAGACTCCAAAGCTAAGAACTTTTAGCATACCAGGAGCTTGGAGAAAGAGAGAAGGACATTTTGCTCAATATTAACTAATTTATACCATTTACATAGTTTAAACAGAAATGAAAAAGAACATCAAGCATGACCATGTGAAGCAACATGTGAACAGAGATTATCAAAGAATGTAGAATCAAAGAATGTGTAGAACAGAAGAGAGAAAATAAAATAAATTTTAAATGAATATTTAAATCTTAATATATTAATAAAGGAATCCTTTGTACAATAGTTAATTATACAGAGCAAAAACAAATGATGAAAAGTTCTGTTTTAACCTGTCATTACCTAAATTGATACGGCTAAGTATTCCCTAGTCTACAATCTCTCCAGTATTACTGAGACTATATTTAAGGTCAACAAACTAAAGGAGGAAACCTAAATTTAGAATTTTAAGTATCTTTTTTGAAGTTTGTAGCTATAATCAATCTAGTCTAAGGATTCCACTTGCTTGTCTTTTCTAAGAGAAAGAAAGTTCAACTGGACTAATTTCACCTATTATCTCTCACAACCACTGTCATTGATTCATATGATCACTCTTAGTTCACTCTTCTTCAGAGAACAACTATTGAGAGAATTGTCATGATCATACCCAATGTAATATTAAAGAGAGGTGCAGCTAATTTCAAATAATCTCTTGTACCAGTTTTAAATGACCTTCAGTGAGCAATTTCTTAAGACAAATCTGAAGTCTAACCCAAGTGAATGGTATGGAATATTAAACAGCAATATTATATTAAGCAATTTTTACTTTCTGTATGAAAAATTATTTTGATTTTCATGGCTATAAGCTCTTGTCCACTGTCTTTAATGAGTGTGGAGCTAATTTCCCTGTGAAACAATTAAAGAATAGGGAAAAAACCACTCAATTCTCTTGCAGAGCATCAATAAAACTAGAATTTTCACCACACTTCTGAAAGCAGAGAAGTTACTTTCAGATAAAATAAAATGTGTGCTCATAAAAAGCTCAGTTTTTTTTAATTATTCTGTACAGTGTAAATTCCCATAGTCCAAAATGAGCAACACTGACTGCAAAATGCAGAAGTGGCACTTTTATTTGTGGGAATTAAATTTTACAAATAAATTATTTTTCTACTAAGATATTTCACAAGCACCTCAAATGAAAATGAATGCCTATACAACAATTGCAAAGTATAGCTTGAGTTATAAAAGACTCAGTCCCTATTACATTGTCCCTATTACATTGTAAACAAACTAAGTTAAACTTTGTATTAAGTTTGTGTTACTGAAAACAAAAACAAAAAAGGAAAAAAAACAAAAAAAACTGATCGCCATATTTGGGGTTGGGAAGGAATTTTCCACCAGGGCAGATTGGAAGAGGCCCTGGAGGTTTTTCACCTTCCTCTGTAGCATGGGGCACGGGTCACTTGCTGGAGGATTGAAGTCTTTAAACCTTGAAGTCTTTAAACCACAATTTGAGGACTTCAATAGCTCAGACATAGGCGAGAGGTTTTTCGCAGGTGTGGGTGGGTGAGATTCTGTGGCCTGCGTTGTGCAGGAGGTCAGACTAGATGATCATAATGGTCCCTTCTGACCTTAGTATCTATGAATCTATAAAACAGAAGTTGTTTAAGTTGCATCCCACAGACCAAAGACACCAGAAAATATCAGTAAGCATCAAGAAAAGAAAAATATGATGGATAGAATTGTTTTGTTCGAACCAACATGTACAAGGTGAGAGGCAGCACCTCGCTACGTAGAGCGGTTGCACCTCAATATGTCAGGAGTGATGTGTAACATGTTTGTACCTGTGTACATCCCTGGGGCAGTGTCTTTGTCTGGCCTAGGGGGCAGTGGAGTGTCCTGCCACTGACTGAGCAGTGTCCATCGTCAGGGAGCACATATGTACTAGCAGAACTGTAGACATCTGATCTGGGGAGCTAAAGACTGTGTTTCATTTGACAATAAACCTGGCCAGATGCCTTCATACCTTATTGGAGTCTGTGGTCATTGGGGGTTCTCTTGAGGTCTGCTGTGTCAGCTATCTGTGCAGAGCCAGGGCAGCATACAGAGGGAACACACACACGCAGCCGACTGTTATCAACATTGGATAGAGCAGAGCACCACACCGGTGGCGTCTGACAACAGTTTTCATGTAATGAAGTTATATAAAACACCAAAATATTGTCACATAGTTATTCCTTTCAGGCATTACAATCCATTAAATGTTCAGGCAGATCTGATTCTCCAAGTTCTCTCTGCCCCAGAGTCCAATGAGCACACCTGGTGCACAGATGGTGTTAATAGATGGCTTGCAGGACTGGATCCTCAGGTCACAGGCTGAAAATACAAACCTACGCTTACACCTGTGATAGTTCTTATGCCATTTTACTTAATTATTCATAAAATTTAAAAAATATATTTTTAAACTATTTCTAATAATGTCAAGTATCAATATCTTAAGCAAACCTAATGTGCCTATTAGTCTTTATGTAGTTCTTTGACCATGTACACAACAAATTAAGTATTTTTATTGTATTCAGCTAATGCACACATCTCATTTTCCTATCCTCTTCTGTTTCCTTCTTGTTTACAACCTGCAGAACACAGAGACTACCTCCCATAGGAATACAATCTCCATTTATTCCAACACTACTGTATTCTAATGAACATCTAAGCCTTCAAGACTAAAGTGACTGGAGATGTGTGAAGACATACAACAACTAATCACTGCACCTTCAGTACACATAATGCAATTTGCATATTTATTCTTTTCTATATAGAAAACATTCATATGTTCAGGGTGGATAAAAATCAATAAAAAAAATTTAAAAAATCTGATTTTTTTTATTTAAATCAGATTTTTTTGATAAAATCCTAGCCAAAGATCGTTTTAATTAAGACACATTACAGCTCAAAGATATCTCATCATGGAATAGAGATTATAAATTCTAATTCTATAGTATGAGACAATATATTCACGTAATGTTTAAGAAAAGTTTTGTAAATGAGTTCCAATAGTTCATGGATTAGAAACCAAATCTTATGGGGTTCCAGGGGCTTCTGTATAGATTATTTAGGTTAATCTTTCAATCGACCCAGTAGGACTCAGTGCTCAGTCTAGATGATACCATCAGAGAGCTTAGTTTTGCAGTTCTCAAACTGTGGATTTGTCTCTCCAGAGATAACATGCTTGTTAACAGCAAAAAATGTTTTTAAATAAATAATAAATAGAGAAGTGAGAAATAACAGATCTCAACCCTATTGCCCTCTGCAAATTTGTGTACACAGAGTCAATCCCTTACCTCTCTCTAAAAGTGCAAAGTTTCAAAAAGTACAGTGAATAGAAATAAATGTTAGAAGGGAGGGACAGGCAGTAGAAACAAAAGCGAAACTGTTTGAGCAGCATATTCCAGAAGTCTTGAGGTCTTTCTGAGTGTAGCGTTCATTGATTTGAGATTGACCATACCATACCATTTTCTCACTAGAAGGGAAAACCTATAATGGCTGCAGGCTGTAAGAGAGATCCAGTTTGGGAATATTTTAATGAAGTTCCTCTACCTGTGGGTAAGACAGGCATGCGTGAAAAATGCAAACAGTGCAACAAAGAAATGCAAGGCCTGGTTTTCCAAATGAAACAACATCATGAGAAGTGTTTCTTCTCAGGAGGAAGCTGCATTGAAGATGATGAAAGGAACGTGCCTGAATATGTAGGATCTTCAGGTTGGTAAACTTCTTTATTTCAGGTTTCAGAGTAGCAGCTGTGTTAGTCTGTATTCGCAAAAAGAAAAGGAGTACTTGTGGCACCTTAGAGACTAACCAGTTTATTTGAGCATAAGCTTTTGTGAGCTACAGCTCACTTCATCGGATGCATTCAGTGGAAAATACAGTGGGGAGATTTATATATACACAGAGAACATGAAACAATGGGTGTTATCATACACACTGTAAGGAGAGTGATCACTTAAGACGAGCTAATACCAGCAGGAGAGCGGGGGAGGTGAGGAGGGGGAGGAAGAAAACCTTTTGTAGTAATAATCTAGGTGGGCCATTTCCAGCAGTTGACAAGAACGTCTGAGGAACAGGGAGAGGGGTGGGGGAAATAAACATGGGGAAATAGTTTTACTTTGTGTAATGACCCATCCACTCCCAGTCTCTATTCAAGCCTAAGTTAATTGTATCCAGTTTGCAAATTAATTCCAATTCAGCAGTCTCTCGTTGGAGTCTGTTTTTGAAGTCTTTTTGTTGTAATATTGCGACTTTTAGGTCTGTAATCGAGTGACCAGAGAGACTGAAGTGTTCTCCAACTGGTTTTTGAATGTTATAATTCTTGATGTCTGATTTGTGTCCATTTATTCTTTTACGTAGAGACTGTCCAGTTTCACCAATGTACATGGCAGAGGGGCATTGCTGGCACATGATGGCATATATCACATTGGTAGATGTGCAGGTGAACGAGCCTCTGATAGTGTGGCTGATGTGATTAGGCCCTCTGATGGTATCCCCTGAATAGATATGTGGACACAGTTGGCAACGGGCTTTGTTGCAAGGATAGGTTCCTGGGTTAGTGGTTCTGTTGTGTGGTATATGGTTGCTGGTGAGTAACAAAGAAAATAACAGAACGCCACTAGCTGCCACCTTCAGCCCCCAACTAAAACCTCTCCAACGCATCATCAAGGATCTACAACCTACCCTGAAGGACGACCCGTCACTCTCACAGATCTTGGGAGACAGGCCAGTCCTTGCTTACCGACAGCCCCCCAACCTGAAGCAAATACTCAACTATTTCCCCATGTTTATTCCCTCCCCCCCCCACCACCACTGTTCCTCAGACGTTCTTGTCAACTGCTGGAAATGGCCCACCTTGATTATCACTACAAAAGGTTTTCTTCCCCGCCCCTCCCCCGCTCTCCTGCTGGTAATAGCTCACCTTAAGTGATCACTCTCCTTACAGTGTGTATGGTAACACCCATTGTTTCATGTTCTCTGTGTATATAAATCTCCCCACTGTATTTTCCACTGAATGCATCCCATGAAGTGAGCTGTAGCTCACGAAAGCTTATGCTCAAATAAATTGGTTAGTCTTTAAGGTGCCACAACTACTCCTTTTCTTTATTTCATACTTCTTTCTTAAGGACTGCCTGTCTTCCTTCTGGACTATTCTTGAATTCTCATGTTTGAGCAAAAAATATAGTTGTTACTATGGTACTATCATTTTAGATGCAGTTGTGATAAAAAAAATAAATAGCTGAAATAGGCCAATCTTCCTTTTACAATTTCACCTTTAAAGTAGTACTGAGTGCCAGTGAATGCAATGAGTAATACTAAATGAACAATATGGTAGTAATAATTAAATAACTGCATTGACTTATTTTGTTTAGGAGAATCCATCCTCAACATACAGGATTCTGAAGACTATCCATCTTCAAGATCACCATCATTTTCTCTAGTTTCACAGTTATCTGCTAATGATAGTTTTTCAGTCACATCATGTATGTCACACAGCCACAGTATATCACCTGTAGCAAAAAGAAAAAAAATCTCCATCATCCAGAAACAACCACAAATAAATCTGTGATAAGAACCAGTAGATTACAAAAAGAGGTAATTGATGAAAAAATTGCACAGTTTGTTTATGCAACAAACTCTCCTTTCCGTATGATTGAGAACCCACACTTCATTAACATGATTCGGTCATTAAGACCAGGATACAGTCCACCCAACAGATCAGATGTTGCAGGAAATTGCTGGATAAAGTGTATGAAAGAGAAACTGAGCAGTGTGCAAAAGGTCTAGAGGGTAAAATTGTTAACCTGAGTCTTGATGGGTGGAGCAATGTGCACAATGATCCTGTTTTATGTGCTTGTGTGACAAGAGAAGAAGGGAATGTCTTCTTTACAGAAACAACTGATACATCGGGAAATGCACACGCAGCAGAATACTTACAAGAAGTAGCAGTAAAAGCTATAACAAACTGTGAAAAAAAATTCAAATGTCTATTACGCTGCTTGGCCTCAGACAATGCTGCAAATGTATCCAGGATGAGAACAAATTATTTAGCATAGAGTATCAAGCTAATAGCATTATGTCTGGCCCTTGCATGACTGTACATGGTGGAAGGTCCAAGAATTCTCCCCCATGTTTGCAATTTCCACATACCAGCCTGGCACAACTGCAGCTTTGGCCTGGTCTACACTACAGGCAGCTTATGTCGACCTAACTATATAAGTGTCTACACTAGAATGGTGCTTTCACCAGTGCAAGTTGCCCACTACATTGACCTAATAACTTTACCTCTGCAAGAGGCATAGCGCTTAGATCGATGTAATTAGGGCAACGTAGTGTCTGTGTAGACACTGTGTTACTGATATCACCTGGTGGCTGTCCGCCCCACTGGAAGCCCGGAGCCCCACCACCACCTTCCAATGAGGGATTGTGGTGGGGGGAAGACAGCCAGAGCCCGGCTGCCATCCAGGGTTCTCTCTCCCCCCACCCTCTGATCCCTCATCAGAAGATGGCAGTGGGGCTCCTGGCTGTCAGCCCTAGTGAGGGCCTCACAGCAGGAGCCCTTCCTACCCCCAGGGCTAACAGCCCAAAGCTGTGAGCTGGGCCTGAGGCTCAATTTCACAGCAGGGAGCCTACCAGGAGTGAGACTGACATTTTTGTCAATTTCATAGCTACTATTATTTCACATTTAGTCTCCAGTTCTGGCTGTCAGCCCCAGAGATGGGAGGCTCCAGCTGTGAGCCCCTGCATAGGATTGAGAGTTGTGGCTGTCTGCCCTAGGGCAGGAGTGGGCTCCAGCTGTGAGCCCCATGCAGGCTGACAGCTGGAGTGGGAGAGAAATGTGAAATAACAGCAGCCATGAAACTGACAAAACATCAATTTCACTGCTGGTAGGCTCCCAATGCCCCACTTCAGTCAGTGCAAGCACTCCTGATGAGGACGCATGCTACTGGCAGAACGAGGGTAGTGTGGACAGATGATTTAATTACTGCAGTGGCTGTAGGTTGACCTAACTTAAGACAATCTAATTTTGTAGTGTAGATAAACCCTTTGTGCAAGTGAAAACCACCCCAACAGGAACAGGGTTCCAGTCAAGGGACAGCCCTCCCCATACACCAGCCACAGAGCTGACTAGCTATGCAGATAGTACTCACTACTTTTCCTAAGAGGTGGCGCAGTATGTGTGCTTCCTCTCAGCGCTGAGGAACAGAAGCAGGCAGCATAGTTACTCTGTGATGCATGCAGAAAACCTCCCGGAGCTGTCCCTGGACAGAAGCAGCTCAACACTGCCCTCACTTAAGCCTGAGCCGTAATGACACAATCTGCTCCATAGTCTTTATGTACATTTCAAAGCATCAAATTAACAAAAATTACTTATTCACACAAGATAATTAGTTCATTGTTTCCTTTATTAGCTAGTATTCATTAACTATTCCAATCATATGGGATACTTATAATAAATGTTTAAAGCAAGTTGTAAATCTTCTTACCTTGCCCTTTCTGAAGGTAAGAAAAAGTTACTAGAAAAATTAGCTCACTAAAATAATACACAGTAGATTTTATAAAATGCCAGTTCCACAAAGTTAATCAAGATAACACACACTCAACATGCAAGATTAAGTCATCAGTTTAAAAATATGACAGCTGGAAGCTAGTGTTTTACATCCAAACTGTTTTAGGAGACCTTCTTATCATTGCTGACTAATTCTGGTAACAGACAGTTTGGACATATGCTGACAGATTTTGTGACAGGACGCATTACTTCATGACACTATTTGCAACGAAACAACTGTAACAGCGATGTACAACACTATAACATTACTACCAGACAACAGTGCCACTCTAAGGACTTGATTCACAATGGGGATGTAGGTGCCTAACTGCCTTTTCAGGAGGCAAAGTCCAACATTTAAGTAGCACTGGCATTCACAAACCCCCTACTCCGCCGCTGTCTAACCCTGTAGGCTCCTAAGTTTCAACCAATGAAGTTCCCAAGGCACCAAAATTTCAGTGGCTGGGCATGCACAAAGCCACCTAATTCCTGACTCCACCAAGCTGTTTGGTACCCTAACTCATGCCTAAACCCTTAACTAGGCACTCCCCCGCTATCTCACCTGCAGACCCCAATCCAAGAGACATGCTCTGAGTATGCCTAACCTGCACAAAAGATGGTAATAGTGGTGCCCCATTCCAGGTCTCTTACCTCTCAGGTGAGTGCCCTAATCACAAGACTATTGCATATTCTGGATCAAGTCTCTCTCTAGCTCTCACATTGAAACTGTTGCACTTTATATTAAATACTTAAATATTCCTTGGGCCAGACAGAGAGTGATAATAACTCTATAGCATAATGGTTAGGGCACTCACCTACATGTACAAACTTAAGCCAAAATTCAGGAAAGCACTTAAGCACTGTGCCTTCTAGCTGTATTTCCGCTCACTAAGATTCTATTCTATTTACCGTTTACCACTATTTGGTGCTAGTACTTTGCTGCATTATGAATCAGGGAGTGTGTGACCCTAAATGCCAACTGCAAGGGAGTTACAAGAATATCCTGATCCTTCTATGTACGTGCCAGTTCACCAAATATCATGTGAGGGCTTAAATGAAATCTAAAGTCACACTGGTTATTAATATAGTTGTGACATGTATGTACAGATACTATGTAAGGAGTTACATATGTATATTGATTGAAAATGTATTCCTAAAGTTTGTATCAAGGCAGAGTTGACAAACAGATGTTCTGCCAGACAAAAGATGTTTAATTCACCTGTCTCTCCATCAGCCGACAAATTAGGTATTGTAGGCCAACACAAAGGAAGTCTTATTTACATATCAAGTCAATGGGGGAGGGGGACGTGGTGTGAAGTCAATAGGGGGGCAGCACACCAGAGAATAAGGTACGGAAAATTATCCTGACTCTGGTTACAAACAATGAACTTTGGGGGATATAACGAACAGGAAAGAAAGATGCCCCATTACTCTGCACCTAAGAAGTAATCGGACAATGCGATGACATTCATGAAAACTGGATCTCAACCAGGTTTGGTTGAAATGCTGCAAAGGACATTTGGGGTGAGATAAATATCTTTAAGCAGAAGGTTAACCTGTTAAGTTTAGTCTCTAGAAATCATGTTATGATTTTATTTTCTCAGTAACACTTTTGTTCCCATTGCCTCCTCTCATTATTTCTTGAATCTTTGATAATAAACTTATTGTTTTTTACTCTAAATATATCTTGGTGCTGTGGTATTATACAAAGAGCTGATCCTGAGTTGAAACAAACATTGTGTGTTAGTTAAATTTGTTAGTCTCTAAGGTGCCACAAGTCCTCCTTTTCTTTTTGCAGATACAGACTAACACGGCTGCTACTCTGAAACCTGTGTGAACTCTGTTCCCTTGGGGACAGCAGACCTGGTATTCTGCGAGCGTTCAGTAGATAAGGAGCTGGGCACTACAGGGGAACACTTCAAGGGGGCTCAGGGACCGGGGTCCACTTATTGTTAACCAGCAAGGCAAAGTATGGGCTGACATAGCTCAGAGGAGAGTGGTTAGGAGGCTACCAGGCTGGTGATGTCAGGAAGGTGACCCACAGTTAAGCACAAGCAAGTCTCCTTCTTGCTAGAGGCAGGGAAATAACAAGGTGACTCCCAGTCCTGGGTAACCCAAGAACTTACGGCTTAAGTAATTTTTTGTATTTTTAACCATTTTGAAAATGTATAAATAAAATTAAGAAAATACACGTTGACTTATGATTTTTAGTTACATAGATGACATGCCTGTGGCACTTAAATACTGCATATATGAACCTCACACAATTAAGTTATTTTGATCTGTTAAGCCATAATGTTGCTGTGAGGCTATAAAGTATATTTGTTTTCTCTTTCTGTATCTCTTTCAAGCCCACACTTGAAACAAATCATGTAGCGGTCATTGAAAAAGCCCAAAATTCAGGTGATCTATTACTATGTTCCAAATGAGCACAGATCAGCAATTGGTGCTCCACTGAAGAGCAGTTACATGGTGATACTCATGGTGACACTCATTAAGGACTAAATACATCACCTCCAGTGTCCAGTGAGAGCTGATGGGCTAATCATTGGGAAATACCTGGGGTCAGGGCAAGGTCAAAGAAAACCCCTTCCTACCAGGGCAGGGTGAGACTACAGAGCTACCCCACAGACACTACTTTAGCCTAAAGTCTGGAGTAGGCTTATGTGGTCCTTGGTGCATTTTTCCTCTGAAGGAGGATTCACACCTGCCCTTTGCCCCATCCAAGCCCTGCTTCCACTCATCCCCTTGTGGCCACTTGGAACCACTGCCAGTTGGGGATAAATTCACAGACTTAGGTGTAGCAATGCCAAACCCTTAGGTGCCCAGCTGTGTAGTGGAATTCACAACCACGAGTTAGGTGCCTGTTCAAGTTACCAGATGCAGAACATAAGACTTTACCCCACACACACACAATGTACACAGAAATTATACTACAGATCATAATTGGTCTAAAAAAGTTATATTGTGGGTTTTTTTCAGTTTTTCTCTTTCTGTGCACGTGTAGTGGTATTGATGAAGTCTCTCATAAATGGTGCTGAACTATATTTAAACCTTAGAGATGACTAAGAATTAAAATGGTCAATGAAGGGAAAAGGTATATGTTCCAAGAAGATGGATAAAGTTCTGATAAACCTTCATCAGTCAACCTCATTTATGTAGGTCCAGGAACCCACTGGTTTGGAAGAGAGAATTTAGTTTGTGAACTCTTCAGGGAATGGACCACGTTTTCTTCTGAATTTGTAAAGTACCCAGCACAAAGGGATCCCAATCCTAACAAGAGGCTCTTTTCCAAATACAGAGCACCTTACCTCAGTCCACTACAATCTCTGTAGGATATTGCAGTCTAACATCCTGTGGGGACTGAGACATCTGCATTAGTCACCAATGCACAGCAAAACAGTGAGCAATGCCAACTTTGATAACAAGCTAAATTTTGTTAATCTTTCAATAAGCACTGGTTCTCACTGAGAACTAAATGCATTAGAAGTAGAAAATCAAGGGTAAGATTATCTTTAAGGCACAGCACAGAACTTGCAGCTCACGGGGCAGGGGGTGATTTTATGCCTCCTGAAGTGGGGCTCCTCTAGAGGCTGGAGAGGTACACAGGGACTTTAGGGAACCCTCGGGACCTGCCTAAAATTATGGCAGCCTTCCTAGGGCTGCCCTATGGGCCACAGCACTGCCCACAGTCTCCTCACTATTGTGATGCTGCCCTCAACAAAATCTCAACACACTGTGATGCTGCCCTATCCCAGACACAGCCCTGACTCAGCAAACACCCAACCTCAGCACTTAGTGTGGGAGTTGGGGAGAGACGAAGGTCCTCAGAAAGCACCCTGATGGGGTGTCTCACTTCCTGCACTGGGGATACCCTCCCGCACCTGGATACAGGGATTTTAGGGCCCCATTAAGCTGCTCCAGCCCTTTTACTGGGCATAATGGGATCATAGTGGAGATGAGGCCCTCACCCCAGAAACATGTAAAATTTTCACTACGCTAATATTCAAAAACAGCACAGCTGATCTGCTACAAATTTGAAAGGCAAAATTAGATTCTTTCCTGACATTTATACATAAGCACAGAAAGGACACTGGAGGGGAGGTATGTTTGAGGGAGGCAGAAGTGGGTCACAATTAACATTCAAAATGGAAGAGTCTTGCAACCTTAATTATGTAATCACTACCCAGTGACTCCAAAATAGAGTGATGTTAATATGACAGCAGGTTTTGCTATGCTTGCCAAGTCACATCAGAGTGCATAACAATTGCTACATATATAAAATCCAGTCTTTCACACACACAAAATCCTTCCAAATGTTTTGCATAACTAATCTGTGATCGCTATTTAAAAAGAAAAATCTTTCTTCCACCACACATCACTCTTATCCTTTATAATTTTTTCTTTTTGTATGTAAAACTTTCATAAAGAAAGAATCCCCAAAAAAATAAATTTCAGAGTCTGTATCCCTTCTGTTGTTTAATAACAGAGTACTGCCTAAAATAAAAAGACATTTTAATCATTTTTCACGGTTACTCTATCTTGTTGTAGCCCTTAAAAATGATCAAGTTCACAATAAAAAAGTTTCAAAACTGCAGCTATGACTGTGACAGAGATTGAGTATGATATATTAAATGTCTGCTTCAGGCAACAATTATATACAAAGCAAAAAATATTTTCACAATCCTGTTACACTATAAAACTTGTCAAAGTTTATTTGCATAAGAAAACATTTTAATATATTTACATCTACTGGGTGTTTTTGGCACCCATCACCATAGTATCTGAGCAGAACAACAATATATATGCGGTGTGCACATCACCAGCTGGTGTAAATCAGTACATCTCCATTTAAACCTAAGAATCTGGCACACAGAATTTACACGAAGTTAAAACTCTTGTACATTTCTTGAACTTTTAAAATTACAACAAGCCTTCTTACTGCCAATATAAAAGCAGAATGCCTGTTCTAATTGACCATAGTGAAGATGCCCCAAGAAAGGTGCATTATTCATTATTCTTAGGTACATCTTCTCAGCAGAATAGGTTAAATTCTCATTGTTCAAAATATCAGGAAGGGTAGAGATGGGTTTCAATCCTCCGCATTTCTTCTAAACCACTGTTTTCTTCCCAATGGACATACTATGTTTCAACTACAATTTCATGCATACTGTTATCAACAGAATAATTTATTTTAAGTAACTGGCACACCCACTCGTTTCCCTTCAGCAACTACGGAGAAATAATTCTATATAAAAATGTTATTCTTGCTTTCTATTGTTTACATTACTGTAACATCCCAAGTGATTATTTCCTTAGCAGATGCATCCAGTTAATGTGCTTCTTGCATAGCCACAAACATCACATGCCTCTTCAAGTGCCAAAAGCCCTCTCTTTCCTTTACCCACTGCCAAAACTCCAAATTCCTCTGACATCTATGATGCAATTATACGTCATTCGTACAAAGAAAAGGCAGCATACTGAATACTGAAAAAGTAGCTAAATTGTATTTAACAACAAGATAAATAAAATGGGCTGCTCTACTGACTGTATTATCCATTTCATATTTAAATATTTTAAAAACCTTCAATATAAAAGCGTAAAGCCATGGCACAACTCCCAGTCTGTTGCATTACAGTGCCATAAATCAAGAGACCCAGCTGCAGAATTTAGGTCCAGGTTGCCACAGAGCGCTAGGGCATTTAGGATACAGGGTTAACTCACTGAGATGACTGGGCCAGACGATCCCTAAGAGCTATAGTTTCAAGCTGTCTGTAGGCTCAGAAGACAACACACTGATTTACATTCACCTCACATTTTCATCATTCTCTCTCATCCATTAGAGCTAGAATATATTTTTCTACAAATTAAAGCTTAGATTCAGGAACTGAATTTTGCAGCCAGTGATGAGTGAAGGGTACATTCCTTAAATTGCACAGCCACAGAGCATATAGAGCCCTGAAGGTAAGGCAGACACAAAGCTGAAGTGAGAACTTTAATTCTCAATTTCCTTACTTTCTTGCTATTACAATTTCAATTTATCATTGTAAGAGCATAGGTATTTTTTAAATTTAGATATTATAGGGTTTTAAGGATTTACATTTTAAATACTATAATTATTAAGAATATTAATAAAGTATCCTATTAAAACAGGACCTCAATCAAGTCTCTGCCACTCTGTCAGCAGTTTTATCAAACTCTTGAGGGCTAGTAGAGTTTAAAAAAATAAAGCTGTACACTCGCAACAAATGTCTTGTTGTGCACATGACTGGAATAGCGACAACCTCGGTGTTCCAATCACAGCTGCCAGCAGTTACTAAAGTCCTATACATGCAATGCAGTCAGCGGCTTCCGTGGCATTTGAGGCTCTGCAAAAACACTTCTTAATCCTGATTGCTGTGAGATGTCATTGTATATCCAAAAAACATCTGCCTCACAGCTACTTGATCAGATATAAGCTTTCATTTTGGTGTAAAATGATGTGAGCTTGCAATCTGCTTTCAACTTCACCTGTTTTTCTTCAGGAAATAATTATGGTATTAGCATTATAAATTGCAAAAACATTTGCATAAAACAACAATTAACTTTAACAAAACAGACATGCTAGAGCTAAACTCAGTAATTCTGTGGATTCACTATGTTGCAGTGGATAAGACTAATCAAAATGTCCAAAAAATTCAGACACAACACGATTAAAGATATAGGTTGCAGAGGTCCCCTCAGTTCTATGACTCTTCTAAACCAAATATACTGGATTAAACTATTAAATCATAGATGGCAAAGCAGTATAACGTTGCTTTGAGAATTATAGACTTGAATCAGTAGACATATCTATGGTTTTCAATTGAAGCCCCAGAATATCAGAGATCCTGGATCCACAAATCATTTTTAAAATTTCTTTGTCCAGATGACATCTTATATAAAAAGCTCCCCTACAAGATAGAGCCTGCAATTACTTGATCATTCTAGGCAAAAAGACTGCCCCTAGGAATAAAAATCTTTAAAATTATTATAAAAGTCAGGATCCTTATTGAAAACTTTTATAAGGGGTTTTGAATGATGGAAGAGCATTCCAATCCAGATTCAGAAACGAGGGATGAATTAGTAACCTGACCACCGGTGTCAATTTGATGACTGTCGTCAGAAAATGTACCACCATATCCAGATGATGTCTTAAAAGAAAATGACAGACTGTACCTAACTGTAACAAACCTGGTTACAGTATTACACTTTAGTGAGCTGGCACTCAAACCTTAACCAAAATGGCTTGGAGAGAATTCAGGATGTCTTTGCTCCCTATAAGGACTCTTATCAGGTTGTAAAGCTGGGTTCCCAGATTCTAAATGAGACAAGTAGATGCCTTCTCTGAGCATGGAACTCCAGTCTCTACCTCACCAGAGTAATTAACTGACTAGAGGTATTCATTAGTTGCCATGTTTCCTTGCTTACCCATGAGGCTTACCCATGCTTACCCAGAGTGCTTAAAGGCCTCAGCCATGATGGGTCCTTCACAGTAGGTCTTATCGCACCGGAGTGGAAGCTCACAGGCTGCTGGTATCTTCTACTGCAGGTGTAGCTGTGGAAGCAGCTGCACCAAAGATGCTTTACCTTTGCCAACTAAGCGGTGATTGTGTAGAGGAAGTCTTCTTTATTTGCTGTCCCTACTGTATATTGTCTTAGTAGCCATGCCTCAGCATCCTAACCAGCCAACGTGCAATAAGATAGGGACAAAACATCCAGAATGAGTAATATTACATCAGCCTGCCAGATTTCATGGCCACGTAAGTACCTCTAGGAAGTCAGAGATGCCCCTGCCTAACAGGGTTCAACACAGACACACAGGTTTCACCCAGCCCGTCATGCCTCACCTCCTAACTTTTTCCCAGCCAACCCTCAAGGCATTCCCCAAATAGACAAGTTCCTTTACACTTCCTAAGGCCTCCTTACTTCTTCCAGCCAGACTCACATCTCAGCCTTGAAGGAACTCTGTGCAAGGCTTTCTGCTTCCACTGTTGCTGGGTGTAAGGATCCTTGGGATTAGAACCCGGCACAGCTGACTTTCCCACGTTGCCACTAGAAGGCCGTCCAGTGCCACATCCATGGAGCACTGTGGAGATTAGGCACCGCAAGAAGTACAGCCCAAAAGGGCCAGAGCGACAGTATCTTGCAGTCCCCTGATTGGCCCAGGGTTACTATTAAACCTCGGAGGGTGCCCGGGAAGTTGTTCAACTACCTTAAAGGGGGTTCCAAAGAGGATGGATCTAGACTGTTCTCAGTGGTAGCTGATGACAGAACAAGGAGTAATGGTCTCAAGTTGCAGTGGGGGAGGTTTATGTTGGATATTAGGAAAAACTTTTTCACTAGGAGGGTGGTGAAACACTGGACTGCGTTACCTAGGGAATCTCCTTCCTTAGATATTTTTAAGGTCAGGCTCGACAAAGCCCTGGTTGGGATGATTTAGTTGGGGATTGGTCCTGCTTTGAGCAGGGGGTTGGATTAGATGACCTCCTGAGGTCCCTTCCAACCCTGATATTCTATGATTTTAACCACGCAGACTTCCGTTTTGCTACGGCTCCATACCTGGTCTTGCTTTCTGATCTTCAATCTCCAAGCTCGGCCTGACTCTGACCCTGACTCTTGCCCATGGACGTCAGCTCTCACACCTCCTCTGAACCCTGCTCATCGACCACCACCTCGTGGCCCTTGACTCCTGGTTCCAGCCCAGCAGTAAGCACTAGGCCTGATTGCTTATGCTCCGCTCCCTTATATTGAGCTCTTCTCCTCCCTCTGCCTAAACCAGCATTTCTCCCTGCTCTGTAACTTTCAACAATGCTGCTGCCTAGAAGAAGTGCCTGCAGCACTACTTAGGGGGAAAGGGAATGGGAGCAACACTGGTCAGTGAGTTTGGCCAATCTGAGGAGCTGAAAACTAAGTGATAGATCTTCCAACAGGCTGGATATAGACACTGCAGAAAAACCATTAAATACAGAATCTATGCAGAAATTTGGAAGCTGCCTTTAAAAATAGCTAAAAACCCAGGGCACCGGGAAAATCTGGAATTTGAGAAGCATGTTGGTAAGTGTTCCACCTGCTGGAGTCAAAATGAACTGAGGACTCAGGGCCCAATCCAACTCCCACTGAAGTCAACAGAAAGATTTCCACTGGGCCTTCACAGAGCAATACGCTTAGACAGTTAGGAATCATCTTACCTACTTTGGGCTCCCTGCAAGGGATGACGTGAGTAATACAAGTGCTGGGCATTCTACACTGGCTCTATGTCCTCTGCTATATTACAATGTTTGTTGTTTTGCTAATAAAAGGTATAACATTACTAGTCAGAGAACACACAGACTGTCTTATGTGCCCCTCAGGGTCCTCAGTCTAATGACAACTTCACTGCTGTAGCTGATCTTGAGGCAGAACCCTAACATGGTAGATAGAATCAAAATCCCACGGCAGATTAGGCTACATCTCTCTCTACCATCTGGCAGAAAGGGACTATACCAGAAAATTTGAATGGGTAAAGGAGAACAACAAAATAAATACAGTATTTTGAAGGTACTGCACACTGCAATGATTCTAATCTATCGATTCACTATAGTTTCTTAACACTACTCAACTGCCTGATATTACTGAATATATTTGAAATGGGTGATGGCGTTGTGTGGTATAGAGATAGTCTGTGTAGTGTGTTACAGAAAAATATTGAACACTGTTTTAGGATGGTTTGAAGGAAATTTTTTTTCGTGTATTGGACTAATTTTTTTAACCCTCCACTTGTAAACTACCATGAATCCAATGGTACAAAGGGCTTAAGCTCAGGCCTTATGGTGCCTTTTGGACCACAAGAGCAGTGTAAAGGGGCCATCAGGCAATGCACATTTGATCCTTATTATCATTATGAGGACAGATTCACAAAAAGTGACATTTTTCATGTACAACTCTAGTAAGTTTATTAGTTGAGAGCACTAATTTGAGAAACAATGTCTTCTGTTAAACATATCTTAAGGCTTAATAAGATTAAGCTTTTATTCAGTTTCCAGCCACATCAAATCTTCTTTACAAAACAACTAAATCCACTCTCTCCATAAACTGGAATGCATTTCCAGAACCTGTGAATGCTTCTTCTCCATGAGGGTACAGAAGGCTATGGCTGCAGCATAACCACACTATGTCACTGCACAGGTTTGGGGAGTATGATCTCAGGAATTTAGGCAAAGAATGCAAACTCCTCAAACGCCAATCCGGCAAAGAGAAGGAGTAAGGCCACTAAGTGAATCTACTGGATAGTCCCCTGTCTCCGAATTCAGATGAAGCCTATGGAAAATGCAAGAGCTACCACAGTCCTCAGGCAAGATCTGTGGCCAGAGAGTGCTGAGGAGAAGACATCTTCCACCTAGCTCTGTGGGTCTCTCCAGGGCACAAGATTAGCCCCTAAAATTCAAAGTGTACAAACATGTATTCAATAGTACAAGTTCCATGAGACAAACTAAAACACTGCTTTTCTCTCTGAATGAAGGTAGTTTAGGTTTACAAATTGGACTTTACGAACTGTATTCATAACAGCCTTTGGAGCCAATAAACATTTCCCTGTTTCTACATGACCTCAGCCAATATTAAGCATATCCTGGCTGAAAAAAATGTTGACAGACAGAGGAAGTGAGACAAGTGAAGGAGGCGGAGCAATAGGAAAACACAACACATTTATAAAAAGAGATCAATATTCTGCTTAACTACTCAGAAAGACTTTTTATCTGGTATAAATCCAGAGCCTTCTCAAAAATATTTCCTATATTCCTTTGCAAAAAATATGGAGTCAACTAATCTGATTTCTGTCCCTCAGGCAGCTGAACGTTTCTCAATTGGTCATGGAAATTAGGTAAAGGAGATTATTGTCAAATGCTGTAATTCAAAGTTTCACAATTTAATCATGGAACCAAATCAGCTGCCAAAACACACCTTCCAGACAGACATGCAATAATAGGTCATGCTCCACTTAACAAATTAAGTCTTTCATGGAAGTTTAGCCAGTTCCACTTACTGTATTAATTTAAGAACTCCCTCCTCTAGACAAAAAGATGTAATCTGGTTTCCTGTGTAAAGAGACATAACTGGTTAAAATGATCAAGAGATATATAATTAACTAACAAAATAAGAAAAAGAAACATAAAAATTAGTAAGAAATCAACAGGCCAACCAAATTGTTTATTAGCCAACAATACAACTTTCCATGCCATCAAATGCAGCTCTGAACATAGCTCTTCTGTCGTTTGTGTAGCAGCCTGGTACAGTAGACAGAACCCAGTACTAGAAATAAGATTCTATACTCAGCTCTGTGACTGATGTCATGTATAACCCCTGAGCAAGTCACAACCTCAATAAATTCCATCGTAAAAATTGGGATAAGGATACTTATCCATCTTTGTAAACCACTTTCAAATGAAAAAGTGCAATGTAAGAGCTACATATTATTGTTATTATGGGTGCTGGGGAAGATTCCAGAAGCTGTTTACACTCAGGATCAACAAATGAATTGATTCACAGAGTGACACAGTATCTATCCTCATCTTGGAGAAGTGGTAAGGCAAACAACATTCTGGGAGTTAAAATAGTAGTATCTGGTCCCATAATGGATAGTATCTAGACAGACTTTTCAGTCTGGACCAGCTGCTCTGATGAAAGGCTAAATCCAACAATATAATTACAGATTGTATAGTAACACTTATCTTTTACCCAACCACTAACTTAGAAAATCCATTCATATTCAAGTCATATTCAAAGGATACATCATCTTATACAAGTGACAATACATATGCTGTACCTTTTTCTCCATCTTGACTTGCACAGAAAAAACACACTCCAGATACATAACTTCTGTATTTATAAAATGAGCTTAATTATTTAAGCCACTTAGCTACACATACACAGTAGGTGAATTGAATAACCAACCATTTTACTGATCAGTGTGAAATATCTCAGACTTTCTACTCTAAAAAACTGCCAATCTTATAAATGCCAACCTAATCAGCGTTTAGGAGAACAAGTGTAAGGCTGACATCACCAAAGAATAGGACACAGGAGACCTGAGCTCTACTCCTGGCTCTGCCACTTGCCTGCTGTGACACCTTTGCATGTCACTTCACCTGTCTGTGCCTCTATTACCGCAACTGTAAATATGGATAATATACTTACCTCCTTGGTAAAAGGCTTTGAGATCTACAGATGAATGGTGTTATAGAAGAAGTAGGTTAGACTTAAAATATATGCAAACCAATGTATTTTCTCAATCAGAGTTTCATAATTTATTTCTCCTGCACTTGCATATTTTTATATGGGCTACGATAAATTATAGACTCAGACCTTAAAATCAGAAAAGACCATCATGATCATCTCGTCTCATCTCCTGCACATCACAGGCCACAGAACTTACCCACAGACTCCTGTAATAGGCCCCAACCTCTGGCTGAGTTACTGAAGTCCTCAAATCTTGATGTAAAGACTTTCAGTTACAGAGAATCCACCATGTACTACTCCTGAGGGCATTCTGCCCCCAAAATAAATAAATTCTGAGCACAATATTTTAAAATTCTGCATATTTTATTTGTCAAATAAATGTGGAGGTTCCAGCATAGTATTGAGGAGTACAGGCCACTGGCTGCACAGAGGTGGGAGATCACTGTGCAGCTCCCCACCCCAGGACACGGACTCAGCAGTGAGGCTGCACCCAACCCTGACACAGTGCAAGGACTCAGCCTGCCCCAGAAACGCCCCAGGGCCCTGCCCCTCTGTGTGGGCAGGCAGGCTCAGCAAGGCAGGATCCAAGTGTGGAGAGGCTTAACGTGGGGGATCCAGGTGTGGGTTGAGAGGGTTCTGTGTGGAGCAATCCAGGTGCAGGGGGGATCTGGATGCACAATGGCTTGTTAGGGGTTCTGGGTGAAACAATAATGGGACTCTGCAGGGGGGTCCAGGCGAAAGTGGTTGGGTCTCAGTGTGTGGAGGCCTGGGTGTGCAGAGGACAGAGCTCAATGGGGGGGGGGTCTGGGTGTGGAGGGCTTAGTGTGGGGATCCAGATGTTATGGGAGTGGGGCTCAGGGGTGTGGAGATCCAGGTGCAACTGGTTGGGACTTGGCGGGGTGAGAATCTGGGTGGCTCATCGGGGTGGTTCAGGTGCAAGGGGAGTGGGGCTCATCACGGGGGTCTGAGTGCAGTGGGTGAGGCTCAGTGAGAGGGTCTGGGTTTGAGGGGGTCTGGATGGAGGGGGGTTGGGCAGATGGGGGAGCAGCTCTCTGTACAAGGATCCCTCCCCCTGAAGCTGAGGAACAATGGGTGCAGGAAGTGGGGGGGAGGGGGAGGGAAAGAGTTTGAAGAGCTTCCTGCAGCTGGAGGAGAAATCTGTGGTGAGTCTGACCTGGCCCCAGATGCCATGCAGGGGAAGAGGAAGTCCTGTCCTCCCTAGCCCAATTGTGTCTAGCAGCTGAGCCCGGCACAGGGTAGGAGCCACCAGCTGGGTCTTCCCCAGTCCTGCCTCCTGCCCCACAGTGATTCACCTCTCTGCCGGCTGCCCTTGGAAGCCGAAACATACTGCTGGGGAGGGTCACATGACCACTCTTTTGGCTTCCCTGTCAGAAAGTCATTTTTCTGTGGGGAAACAAAGAAATTTGCAGGGGGACATAAATTCTGCACACGAACAGTGGTACAGAATTCCCCCAGGAGTAAAAATTTGCTCTAGTTCAAACCAGCAAGTGACCTATGCCCCACACTATAGAGGAAGGTGAAAAAAACCCAAGTTCATACTGAACGTGAAAAACCTAGATGCAGACATAGAGGTCTGATTTAAATTTTATTATTCTTCCAGGGAGTAACATTTCTCTCATTTTAAACAGAAAATGCGTGCGCGCACACACACACACACGGGGGTCAGAATCTCATCTTGGATTCTTCTCTCAATTGCATCTGTGCAAATCCATTGTAAGCATTAAGCACTATTCAGTGACATGACCATGGTGCAAGTAAATTACCATTCTCTGGGACAGCAAGACCCTCTGCATCCAAGAGGATTTTAAGTACAAGGGACTACAGACAGTGTTACTACCACCACCATATTTTCTTTGCCAGTGAGTTCATGCTACTGAGGAAGTGTGGCTTTAAGCTGAAGCTTCAAGTTATAGCTGCGGTTCCACAGGAAAACATACCAGCAGAGGCTGAGTAGACGTAACTGAACTAGTTCAGCCACCGGGCCACACCCCCTGAGCAAGTCCTGCTCATTTTAATTTTGTTTACTCCGATGGCTTCCCCACAGCCTTCTCCTTTCCTGACCCCCATTCCCTTTACTGTAGAGGGGAGATTAAAGCAGCTGTGCACCCTACCCTTTCATATACATTTTCTGCCTGAGGAGCCCTGGGTTAGGGTTTGCTGCCAGGAAAAAACAACAATACACCAAGAGATAGATCTGGCCCACTGGAACCAAAATTTTGCCCTTGTGCTTTAAAGGCAAGTTTTATATTAAAAAAAAAAAAAAAAAAAAAAAAGAAAGGTTTATTATTGACATTCACATTGTGACTACCTCTTGAGGTGGGGAACCTTATGCAGGAGCCAGACACGGTTGGATACCCCTGTCTCCTGAGCAGTATAACACCTCTTTCCACCAAGAAAGTGATAGGTATGTGACCAGCAGTGTATTAATGTTACCGTTCAATGCTGTGTGTGTAGTTGACAATAGCATTTCTGTTTATTATGAATAATGCCTCTCCAGACTTCACCTTGAGAATTAACCGTCCAACAGCAGCTGAGCATCTGCGCAAGGTAAGAAAACGGCCAAGATGAACCAAGGAAGATATGTTCCATGTGGTGCTGCAGCAGTCAGAGGTAGAAAACACTGAACGCAAGAAGTGGAGGGAAAGAGAAAAGCAGGAAAGAGACGAGAAGGATTCTTACAACAGGGATGCCACAGAGAGGATGATTAAAGTTCTGAAGCTTCAAACCAACATGCTCCAGGACTCTCATGTATCAGGGGGTGTCCGTATTAGTCTGTATGCACAAAAACAACAAGGAGTCCGGTGACACCCCTTAAAGACTAACAGATTTATTTGAGCATAAGTTTTCATGGGTAAAAACCCCGCTTCTTCAAATGCTCCCGACTCTCGTAACACTCCAGACTGAGTAGATGCGTGCCCGCCCTCCTCTTCACAGCATTGTGAACTCTTTCCCATGCACTCGCCAAACTCCCCCTGTGCATTCCTTTCAGCCTTCTGGCACTTCACACTTTCCTCTACACTCCAATCCCACAGACAGCTTTTCAAATGAAAGCAGGACCTATACTCAGCTATGAAAAACAGCCCCTCGTATCTTCCCCCCCACCAATAGTGTGGGTCTGTCTGTCTGTCTCTGTGTGGTGTTGTGGTTTATTTGTTAATAAAAGCAATGTTTTTTTAATTATAAGCACTCTTTATTTGTTTACATGCAAGGTCTGATGCCTCATGGCACCTGCAAATCAACAGGCACTGTAATTGGTGCCTTATATTGAATCCTAGGCCTTAACAATCACAACTGCTTCCTAGCCTACCAAATGTAATTAACCACAGCAGTCCCAATCATAGCAATAAACATTACCGGTTTTCATCTTTGAAGTGTTGCCTCAAGGCATCCCTGATTCTTATTGTCCCATGTTGCACCCCTCTAATAGCCCTGCTATCTGGCTGCTCAAAATCAGCAGTCAGGCATTGTGCCTCAGCAGTCCACCCCTAAGTAAACCATTCGTCCTTCCCTTCACAAATATTACACAGCATACAACACGCGGCTATAACCATGGGTATATTTTCCTCATTCGGGTCAAATCTGCCATATAGGCACCCCCAGCACGCCTTTAATCGGCCAAACGCACATTCTGCACCTATTCAACATGTTGTTGAACTGCTCCTTACTGCTATCTAGGTTTCCTGTGTACGGCTTCATGAGCCATGGCATTAAGGAGTACACTGGGTCTCCCAGGATCACTCTGGGCATTTCAACTCCCCCTATGGCAATCATCTGGTCTGGAAAGAAAGTCCCTGCTTGCAGCTTTCTGTACAGGCCAGTGTTCCTAAAGATGTGTGTGTCATGCACTTTTTCGGGCAACCCCGTGTAAATGTCAGTGAAATGCCCCTGGTGATCCACAAGCACCTGCAAAACCACGGAGAAGTACTCCTTCCGATTGATGTACCTGGTTGCAAGGTTGGATACTGGAATATACAAGAATTGGAATATGCATGCCATCTATTGCCCCTCCACAATTTGGAAACCCATTTCTGCAAAGCCATCCACAACATCACGCACACTGCCAAGAATCACAGTCTTTTGCAGCAGGATATGATTAATGGCCTTGCACACTTGCATTAACGCAGCCCCAACCGTCTACTTCCCCACTCCAAACTGGATTGTGACTGAAGGGTAGCAATCTGGAGTCACCAGCTTCCACACTGCGATTGTCACACACTTCTCCACCAAGAAAGTAGCTCTCATTCAGGTGTCCTGCACCGCAGGGCTGGGGCAAGCTCAGCACACAGTTCCAAGAAGGTGGCTTTCCACATCCGAAAGTTCTGCAGCTACTGCTCAGCATCTCAGACTTGCATAACGATGTGATCCCAAACTCTATGCTAGTTTCCCAAGCCCAAAGGTGACATTCCACTGTGTTCAGCTCCTCCATGAATGCCAAAAGCAATCTAATGTTACTGCTTTCCATGTCGGACACCACGTCAGGCAACTGTGACTGCAGTTGCCTTTGTAACTTCAAGAATAACTCCACTGCAACTCGCTATGTGCTACTGAGAGCAAGCAGAGCAGTGGAGAGCAGTGCAGGATCCATTCCTGCAGATAGATGTGGCAGGGAAAGCAGAAAAGAAGGGAAGTTGAAAAATGCCGCAAACTGAAGACAGAAGCACATGGAATGCTGGGACCGAAAGCAGTGCATCACAGGGCACTGAGCGCAGACCCATGATGCGCCATGATCCCAGGCCCTTCCCACGAGACCTAGCGGCAGAAGGGTGAGAGCTGCACTGTGTGATAGCTACCCACAGTGTACTGCTCTCATTGGCAATGAGAGTGCCGCAAGTGTGAACACACTCTGCCGCCAATGGAAGATAATGTGAACACACAACAGCAGTTTTCTTTAAGCGCTTTTTTTTTTTTTATCAGCAACGAAGCTCTCAACGAAAAAACTCTGTTAGTGTAGACATACCCTTAAGCAAGCTTATTTATCCTGCCCTCCAATTGCTGGGGATAGAGTACATGCATCTCATCACAGGCAGAAAGAGGGCCAAGTAATTTTTGGACAGTATATATTGTATTTTTCTCTCTCTCCAAAATAGAGTAATCAATCAATCAAGAGAATATGGAATATTAGACATTTGCTGTAATGTCAAAATCACAGAAGTACCGATGTAGAGTGATGCTATTGTTACAAAATATTAAAATGGATAGGAGAAAATAAAGACACTGCTTAGATACTTCAGATTATATTTATAAACTGCTGAAGGTGTTATTATTTGATTGCAATTATTTCAAAACACAAATTTTGTACTGCTTGGGAATCAAACAGGATTGAAATGAATAGGAAATCCATTAAATAAATTGTAGATGATAATCCAGCGAATCACATGAACACATTTAATGGACAGAAGGCACAAATTACTATGATAATTATACAATTATTCAAACTTGGAAATCAGAAGAAATCCTAACCTTTCTCAAACCTTTAATATGTTAAATTATTAGATCTTCATTTTCGAAATACCAGATGAAATGGGCCATATGACATATTCAATATTTTATCTATCTGCAGAATCTGGGTCGCAGTGATATGTGAAAAATACAGATTATGCTCTATTGTATATTTGAGGCCTTTGCTTTGGCTAATGTATCAGATGATGCCTAAACTTTATACAAAAAAGGGAAGAAATTAGCTACTGAATTTGCTGATTTAAAAAAAGAAATCACTTAAGTCATGTTACAAAAATTACACACTTTATCTGGGTGAATTCCAGATGGGGGTTGGGGGAACCCACAGCGTTCTTTAATTTATTTCAATTTGACCTAACATAACTATCTGTCTAGAGGTAAAAGGTAACTCAGTTTACTATTTGCTCAATCCTAGCCCTTTAAAGAAAAAACAAACAGTCTTCCAATTTAATCACAGGTTTCAGAGTAGCAGCCATGTTAGTCTGTATTCGCAAAAAGAAAAAGAGTACTTGTGGCACCTTAGAGACTAACAAATTTAATCACAGTATCATTTAATATTTATTTCTGTGTCTAAAGATATGTTTTTTCCAGTGAAATCATAATTGGAAAAATACAGACCATTAAGATGAAATCTTTTTTTTCCTATACTGCAAACTATCAGACATTCAGATTTACCACTTGGCATTTATAATCAAATACAGAATAAAATATTTGTTCTGAAGCATTCATGACACACAACACATAGACACAGAAGAAAAAGACAGACAGAAGCACCCAGACACTATGAGGAACTAATAACTGGAAAATAAAAAAATAAAAGATTCAAGATCTGGATTATTATCTCTTGTTGCAGAGAATTTATGCAAGAATATTACCATTAGCACTACTAGAAATAGAGGATTATTCCAGTCAGTATGTCTTTATTATTATTTGTATATCCAATCTTAGAATTTCTGACATCTTAGCACCCCTTCCACATATTAGCACTTCCGCAGAGCCAGCATTATACTAACTGTACATTTTAAAAAGTCACTTATAAGAGCAGAAAACTATTAATACATACAGTGTATACATAGATTGCTGCCACCATCTAGGGCCCTTCCACATTTTTCTTAAAATTAAGAACTTTTTCCTAGATTCAAACAACTCTGTTAAGTATTTAAAAGCTGATAGAGAGAAACAAGCCTAAAATGCCTGAGTCCAAAATGGCTGCCTGGAGTACTCCCAGACACTCAAGAAACTTTCAAAGTTTTCGGCCTGATTCTCCATTCCATGAGTTGGACTATAGCATGACTCCACTGAGCTGAACAGAATAGATAATCTGCCCCTTTGTTTGTTTCAAAAAGTGTCTGAGCTCAAACAGGCACTCAAGAAACAAAGCTCTGAACGTTTCCAAAGCTGCTGCAAGGATTTACTCTAAATCCTCAGTTTAGACTAATTCCTCTTGAGAATGGAATACACATCTTATTTGAGGCTTTATATTTTATGCCTATGGAAATACTGGCAATAGACATTGCCTATTGGATCTATTTTTCAAATAAAATAAATCTTTTAGAGCTTAAAAAAAGTTACCATGTGGATTTATGCTTCAGAAAGAGGAATATAAAATCAATGCCTGCAATAAAGTGGTCCTTGTAAAATCCTGAAAAATACTACAGCATGTTCCAGAAGTCTACCACACTTTTTAAGTGATGGACTGGACCCACCAACACAGACTATTAGCCCCTAAATATATATTTATAAAACAGAATTATGGACCAAATTCATCTCTTGTGTATCTCCACTGAAACTATGCCAAGAATGAATTTGACACAATAGACTAAATTCTGCAATAACTTGAACTCTTTGAAGTCTTATCAGACTGATGGTACTGCATGGGGAGCCAGTCAGCACCTACTTGAACCATGTATTAGAGGGACAAGGAAAGAAAGAAAATTACAAAGCTGTTAGGGTCTTCTAGAGTTGTGGATGTTAAAGAGATTATTTTAAAATTACCCATTCCTTATAAACTGCCCCACCCTACATAATGGCTACTTTGCACCTAGGATAAATTAGAAAAACCTGCTGGAATAAGCTACTCTAAGCCTCTAAATAGGACTTAAGTGGTACATAGGCCTAGAGTTGAACTCCACAGGGTGAACTTCACTCAAGCAAGAGATAAGAGAAGCATGATGGGGGAAAAACAAACAAACAGAACTCTGAGGAAGCACTATAGCCCGCAGGAGGAATTAAATGGAATCTATGCGGTAGCTTTACGTTTCCCCACACACAATCTGGTTTCTCTCTGACCACAATGATGACCAGACCTTGCAGAATATGCATAAATACTATCTGATAGAGCCTTCCTTTCCTTCTCATAAGTCACCCTAATATCTAATTTTACCCACTTGGAAATAATGAACATCAATGCCTAATTATGCCTGTTTACCTGAGCTGCTGAAATCTAACTCTGTTCTAACACCAAAATAAAACATGAATTTCCTTCAGGTGTCATAGATTGAGGCAAAAAGAGGGAATTACAATAAAAGTGGTGTCAATGAAAAATCAAATTAATCTTTTCCGTAATATCTTTGCCTGTAGACTGTATATATGATCAGATTGTCGGGGGAAAACTACAGTATCAGTTCTTAAGCTAACAGACCTCTTGATTCTTCATGTCAATGCTGCTGCATTTTAAATACTACTTTAATGGATGAAAACTAAGTGATACCTCCTCCAGAAGTTAAAAGAGCGGTTCTGATAAGACTTACATAATTCAGATTCCCTTTGGCTACTTGCTTCAGTTTTAAGTAGAAAACTTCATTAAGAAATCTGGCAATACCTTTCCAACCAATGTAGATTATCTAATGCAGCCATCAAACTCAAAATGTTTGCAATAAAGTTTTAAGAATATTGAAACCAATCACTGTCTTAAGGTTCTAAGGGCTGATTTGCCTGTGCTTTGCCAGTGTAAATGGGCCTTAAGTGGGAATAATTTAATGTACAGGGCCTTAGCGTAAATGAGAATCATGCCCTATGTGTATAGCCAAAATAAAAAAGGCTGCCTGCATTGATATGCTTTAGAAATAGATTATTTTCAATTTAAGCTGAGCATCAATACAAAATTCTGAGCAGCCATAAATTAGCCTCCAGCTTTCAATCTCCAAGGTTAGTATGACCACTTGCATACGGTGGTCTACTGCAAGAGGTTTTTCTTAAAAATTAACGAAGAACTGGCTGATATTTCCAACCGATAAGATAGTTCTGGCCAACAAGCTAGCACTAGTTCTAAAATCACCAGGGCTTATTTCCTTCTGACTTTTTTTGTGCCACTCAGGCAAATAGCAGTAATGAAAGGAAGGCATATACTTCTAGGCCCAGATGAGTGAAAACATCTCTTATCAGGGAATATATTTGTCAAAGTCTGAAGAAAAATGTTAGGACCTTTTGACCTTCTTGGTTTTGCTGCAGACAAAAAAATATCCAGTCCTGATACATTCAATTTGAGAATTAAAAGGTCAGGATGCTCCAATGTTAGCTCCCACTCTCTCAATGCCAACTGCTGCCTACTGAGACAATGAAATCTGAGGTTCGGTTTCCATTGATATAAGTGCCAGGGCCAGATTTAGGGGCAGGCGACCCAGGTGACCACCTGAGGGGATGGGCTTGGGAGGGGCGCTGGGCTTGGGGTGCTGTTTTTGTTGTTAGCAACAAAAGGGAAAATAGAATGTTTGAAGTATTCTATATGTGGATTCATTTTTCACTAACCTCCTAGAATGTTCTGCATCTTTTTTTAGAATCTCATGGACTTTGAGAACTACATTTTCCTTGAACCTTCTCGAATGTTGTCAGCCATGCCCTCATGGGTATATAATGGGAGGCCATCACTAGCGAGTCAGTGAGATATGAGTATGAAATGAAGTGGGAGCCCAGCTGCAATATTGTGAAGAACCTTGTTTTATTGTGTAATTGTGAAAATGTACTTGTGTTTTAAGACTTGGAGTGTAAGCATGACTACTAAAGGACATATTTAATGAGATATCAGAGATATCTATTGAACCCCATCTATGCAACAATATAAAAGAAATACTGTTACTACTTTCGCCATGCTTAACTCGTAATGTTCGATGACTTTCTAAGACTGCTGAACATAGACTTTTGCTCTCACTAATACTGGCCAGTCTTTGGATCTACCTGACACTGTGCATGAGGGCAAAGGCGAGAAAAGTGATCTTTTGAACTAAAGGACTGGGGTTAACATTCTAAGGCTGTCACCTACTGTAACACTATTTAATACTGGTCCATCCAATGCTGGTGTACAGTTGAATTTCTTAACATTAGTCCATTTCAGTTATTCTCAAAATTAAAAAGTTACTATAAGTTTAGAGAAAAAATTTTTTTTTATGTATGGCATGAATAAATAAAGATTTACAAATGCTAGTGTGCAAATTTTATCTTCTTATATGACAGGGATAAATCATGCATGCAAATCATGCATCAAAGTCATGAAATGGGCTACAAATGCAATAAAAAATCAGGTCAGAGAGAAACCAGATTGTGTGTGGGGAAAAATTTAACAAATGGACGGTGGGGAGCATCAAAGACGCTCCTCGCCTGTGGTGCCATTTGGTCTAGGGCCGGCCCTGTAAGTTGCCTACACCATAATTACCATCTGTGCTGTCCAAAATCTGCCAACAAATTTCTCTTTGGGCTGCACCATTTCCATAATCAATTAGGAATGCTGTGACCTGATTCATTGGTACAAATTGTTATAGTTTTGTATATCAGCTAGAGTTTTAATAAAGAACAGTAATTTACCAGTAATTGTGATTCTTTTATCAGTTCAGCTCTGGGATGTATCTGCCTGCAGAGTAGCTTGGTTTGAACCTTCCAGAAAGCCTTATGAATAGTGCGGCTTCGTGCACCCCCATATTTCCACTCAAGCAATACAGCACAAGTCAGCAGTATGTGCAAAGGTTAAACATCATCAGCACAAAATATCCTGTTTTGGCATTTAAAAGATTAAGGCAATTTAAAGAATAGAGACAATATCTTATACTGTAACTTTGGACATACTCACCTTCCATCTCTTAGTTCGCAAGTTAAAATGCAGAGATAGCAAGAGCTGAACCAGAATCAGGTTTACCCAGGCTGCTGGGTGGGCTAGGGTGTGCCAGCAGGAGTTGCATTCCTGTCCCTACAGGGGATGGAGCACAGATCCCCTCTTCATCTCTCCGTTCCCCCCCGCAACATTCTCTAATGTGCTGTGTTTTGTCCACAAACCTTGTACATACTTTTTAGCACTCGTGGCAAATAGAACACATATTTCTGAAAGTGACCTGCCGGATGATTTTCAAGGATTGGTGAACAGTAAATTATACATTGGTATCAAAATGTTTATACTCTCATTGACTATGTGGTCACTTAAAGACATGGACACTTCAGTTATAATAATTGTACCACAGCCTCATCACTTATGATGCTCAATGCCAATCCAAGCTTATTTTATGAATTGCAAATCCCACTAAACCATATGATTTTAATCTGTTCCAAAAGACTCAATTATAAAAAGGTATTTTTAAGAGTACTGGTTGCATTGAGTGTGAGCTTTCCATTTTATCAACGGACTACAAGACAAGCGGTTAATCAGTGGTGCTTCATCAGCGCTGTATGCACATTGGACTTTGACAAATTTGCCATCATAACACAGTAGGGAAGAATCTGGGCAATCAATCCAAGTTATAACCATTTCAATATATATAAAATTGTGAGATCATACAATACTTTTTCCACGAGTGAACTCCTTCACAGCATCAATCCTCCTGTCTTTTAAAACAGTGCACAAAAGCATTAATTTTTAATATGTTCTATTTTTATTTTGAAGACATTAAGGATCCATCCCTGATGTATTTGTATAAGAATATGCCATGCAGCCCATTATAAAAAACAAAACAAAACTGAACCAATACACTTAGTATAGTTCCCCTTCATAATTTGCTTTTCTAAAAAAATTACCTTTTATTCCAGAGGAACACTTCCATGCATACATGAAAAAATTATATAATTATGTCTGGCAAATAAACACAATATAATATGTTTAGGACCTTTCATTAATGATGGTTTAAATTAGCTACCAACCAGCTGGCCTATCCCATCACATTTAACCAACAAATAATTAAATTACCTCATTACAGAAATGCTTAATTCACATAACTCATTCCGTGGTCATTTGATTTTAATCATCCATGTAATGGTCAAGAGTATCCAACATAAAGCCTCAATAAATGGCTGTAAGAAATATTGAAAAATTTGCTGTGTCACAAGCATTTCAATTTTAAAACCTAAATAAACATAATTGAAACAATACTGACTTTTTCTTCATTTAAAGATTAAAATGGTACACTTAAAGGGAATAAAATATATTTTTGAATATCTGTGGATAGTATATTACATGCTGAAAAAGAATTTGAAATACAACAGGACTATTTTAAAAAAGTTTCAGAAATACCTATCACTACAGTATATATTGTTTTTCAAAGGGCATTCAGGTATTCATTCATACTCAACAATAGCACTTAAGTCTTCATCGGATGCATGCATCCGATGAAGTGAGCTGTAGCTCACGAAAGCTTATGCTCAAATAAATTTGTTAGTCTCTAAGGTGCCGCAAGTACTCCTTTTCTTTTTGCGGATACAGACTAACACGGCTGCTACTCTGAAACTTAAGTCCTATTTCTCTTTAGGCCTGATGGAAATTGGGGACAGGCAAGCAGACTTCCAGAGTTACTGTGAAATTAATAGGTTATTGACTGATGATGTTTTTTGAATCAACAAGGTTGCCATATAACATTTCACTGTGAACTAGAGGTTACAGAGAAATAGGAGAGAGAGAAATTCCTTTTGTAACTCTTCCATTGTTTCTAATGATTTAATCTTGTACTTGATTACCTGATGAGAAATCAGATCTTAACAGCTGTCTTAGAACAGAGAATCGTGAAAACAGGTACAATTTGAGACAACTGTCCTGGAATTTTCCAACACCTCTGTTGGTTATTACAAGTAGAATCCAATCAGACCACTCAATCACATGCTTCAGGTAATCATGAATTCTGATAGAGCTGGCTGTGTGCAGCAGATGCTTCTTTAAAGATCGAAACAACAGTTAGCATTTAACATGGGAAAAAGTCATTGTTTTACAATTGTGCATAATTTAGAAATTGTAAAATCCTTTACAAATGAAGTCATGTTTATTTAAAACCTGCAGTTTTCACAGTTGCTTTTAGAACTTTTCCCCTCATTCAAATTGTTTTTATTCATATAGGAGAGACCAAAAAAATAAAGCAAATCAGGATTTTTTGGATAAATCACTTGCATAGTGAGGCCAAGTGGCCTCCCTCCAACTGGGAGAGTGAGGGACCATTACACTCCTCTTGGAGGGCGGAGCCTAGATCGCTCCACCTCCCTCACTGGAAGTACCGAGGCATGGCCGGGAGTATAAAAGGCAGGCCCTGCAGCAGAGCCAGGAGAGAGCCTGAGGAGAAGAAGGACGCTCCGCTGGTTCTGCCACATCCCAGAGGGGAACCTATGCCTGGCTGTTCCCGATCCCCAGATGCCAACAAGGACTGGCCCAGAGTGCCTGCCATCGTGTACCCCAAGGAACCGGAAGAGGCCTGGAGGCCACAGGTACCGAACCCCGGAGAGGCAGGAAGTGGCCTGGGGCAGCCACAGAGCAGCCGGCTGCAGAGCCAGGTGTGGCTCAGTCAGCGTGTTGCAGCTGGATCCCCACTGATGCAGGGGCAGCCAATCCTGCCCCTGCCGGGGCCCTGGGCTGGGACACAGTGGAGTAGGGTGGGTCCGCATCCCCCTGCTACCCCACCCCGGGGTGGCTGACTCCCTATCCTGCACAGGGAAGCTCTAGTCCTGAAGAAGGAGCCTCCCTTACCAGTTCCCTTATAGACTGTGTGTTTGCTGGCTGCCTGAGCCTCCTCAAGCCCAGGCCTGCAACTCTATAGACTCTGTTTAAGGGTTGGCAGCTTCAGCCACCCAAACCCAGGCTAAAGCCCGATGGTGACTATTGGTCATCCAGCCCTATCATGGGTTCCTGAGAGTCCTGCATACTCTGGTCACAGCCAGACAGGACCGTACTGAGTGGCCTCCCTCCCCACAGGAGAGCGAGGGACCATTACAACTTGTTATATGAAAACTAAACTGGTACTCACTTTCCGCATCATTTATCACAGACAGGATTACAGTGAAATGTTTTATTCTAATAAATTTAAAGATTAATAATAATTATAACTTAATAAGTAAATGTAATGGAACTAGATCAACAACAGAATGAAGCACAGGGTGCCCACCTACATATAAACCACACACTCACTCTATTTTCAGCATGGGTTGTCCTGGTTAGTCCTGATTCTCTCTCACTACATCATTTCGTTTTAATTTCCCGTTACAGTAAATGTCCCAACAGCCATAAATACTTCCACTAATCTAGGACTGTGCTGGGCCGTCATCAGCCCAATGAAATAGGCAGTGCATTGTTGTGCTGCCTATGAAGCACCTTGGGACGAGAAATTGTGAGTGAACGATTCAGTCTCCCTCATGGTTTCCCCCCTTCTTTGAGGGGGAATAAACTGCACCAATTCTAATGCAGTGCAGTGTATGTTCCCTGAAAAAGGAAATGCGGCTCTGCTTCTGGGCACATTGAGGGGCTGAGCTATGGCTATCTCTATTCCATATCCCCTCCCAGCCACCTGTTAGGTGGCAGTTCTATGAAGCCTGCTTCTTTTTCTGCACTGCTACCCAGGAGGAGCCACCATGGCAGCTGGGCCACAATCTACTCCCTATTGAACATACTGTTACATGGCAAATTCTAAAACATGGATTTCTAGAAAATAACTGTCCCAAACATACACTTATACTTCAGGTATATAGTCTAAACAGTGTGTTAGATTTAAAAAACAAACACTTTCTCGCTGGTTCCAAAAGTAAGACATTAATAATATGAGCTACAGCAGACACTTCAACATAGCACTATCAGCAAAATGTCCCATACATAAGAAGCCCATGCTCAGGGATTCAAACTAGTTTTGTAGCTCTCCCAAAATGAAACAGGAAATGTATTTAACCAAGGTTGTCCTAACAACCATCCTACATACAACAAACCCTGACATCAAGTTGGCATTATCCTATGGTTATCTAGGGTAAATTTGATATCTTGTTTAGAACAGTCTAAACTTGTGTTTGGATGGTGTTTAATGATTGAAAGGTCTCCAAACCAATGACTAGCTATCAGTCTGTATTTGAGATCTCTTGTATAGCAAACGAAATGGTTTACCAAACTGCAATTCTCTGCTTTAGATGTTGGGAGTAATATGTTGCACCCTGTAATATACAGATTATTATGAAGTGCTGTGGTTAACTTTTTGGCTCAAGTTTTTGAAGAAAGATTCTTTGTAAAAAAAATTAAGTGTGTTGCTATTCCATTTATTTTGATTTATAGCATTCATCACAATTTTATGTGTTGCAGAAAACCACATTATAAAATACAGACAATTTCAAAGGAGGGTGCCTACAGTTCAGTGCCTAAATCTGTGTTTAGGATCTTAGGAGCTGATTTAGCCACAAGCAGGCCTAATTCAGCACTTGTGTACCTATCATCAGGCAGCTGAATATGTATTTAGTCACTTAAGTTTGAAAATTGAGACCACAATTATCAATAAAAACCTAACACAAAAAAGTACGCGTTAAGGAAACTCTCCTCCCAAGTAACATCATATTTAGGCTACACTGATCTCTCATTACTGCTTCAGAAGAACAAGCACTATGTCTTTGGGGGAGGGGGGGGAGTCTACATCTAGCTCTCACAAATCTGTAAAAAGCTGACTATGTTTACCTGGACACAGCCCATCCTAATAGCAGATATGGATCCTGATCGAAAAGAGTTAAGTAAGACTACCAACTCTCAAAGGCAAGTAACTTGTTATTCCACACAACTAGGGAAGGAAATAGAGTGGAGGCTGAGTAATCCTAAGGTATGAACCATAGGAGAAGCCAAGACTCGGGAGAAGATTTGAGAGGAACTTTATCATCTTATTATTTCCTTGCTAATAAAGCCAAACACCAGGAAGGAGTGACTTTGGACTCTCTACAGTGTGTAGATTTTCTTTTAGAAAGGTATCTCCACATGCTACTTTGTAATTTTAAAGCTGTTGTATGTTCTGAGAGGCTTGAACAATTTAATCCTAAACTCAAGGCCCAGTAGACAGGCTTCAGAACAAGTATTAAAACCCCATTCAGGTATAGTTATTTAATTCCCCTAAGCTCCTATAACAAGCTGCCCCACCACCATTGCTTGGGATGCAACCAGAGACTGGTTTAAAAACCCTTTTGGCCTGATCCTGGAGCTTTGCCAATTACCTCAACAAGAGCAGGACTGGGTCCCTTCTCACCTCAAGGCCATCAGATATTTAGGGAAATGATACAACCTATGACCAAAAGACAAGGATATGTTACCAGTCAGAATAGTTTCACCACTTACAGCTACAATAAATAAATACAGCAAAATCTCAAAGGCAAAAAATGGAGTGATCAAAACTCCTTTTTTTCTGGGCTTGTTCTTTTAAACCTCCAGATAAAAGGGAGAGGGAAAAACAAAGCATTGTGTACAAAATGGTAGTTTTCTTTCAAATTAAAATATCCATGCAGACTCTCTGCAAGAAATTGATTACTTCTGGAACAAAACCTGTGCAATTCACAATTCTCTATTGTAATAAAGCAGTCTAGAGGAAAAACAGCTCTTTTTCCCAGGTCAGGAACAATTACTTGGAACAAGGATTGTTGCGACTTTCCCCATCCAGGAACCCTCCCCACACCGTTTTTTGCTGATTAAAAAACAGTGACAAAATGTGAACACACAGACACAAAAGTTATATTAAATGAACCACAAACATTTATTTGGCCCAGATTCTCAGCCATGCTTGGCTCTGCAGGGCACAAGGGTACTGCTTGCCAGTTCTAAATCGCCCCCTGCCCCTTCACAGATCAGCTATTTCTCCATCTAGTGGATGGAGTCTTCTCTAAAGCATAGCATGTTCTAGCCATGCTCCCTCTCCATTCTTGATACGCTGTCTATTCTAGGAAGCAGGAGGGCAGGGAATTCACTGAGGACCCTCCTTTTCAAATATATGTTCTGTTCATGCAAATACTTGAGTGATAATTTCAGAGAATGAAGAAAAAAATCCAGGAACAAAAAATGCACAACCACAAAATAAAATAATGGATTGAGCGTCTCTCCACCCTCCCAAGGGGAAAAAATCCAAGTTTTTCACAAACTTGCTTGAGACATTCTCAAATCGTTTTCATGAACACTGACACAGGTATTGTGTGCTGTAAACTCTCTTAGAATTCAAAGATCTATCAGGATATACTTCTGACGTGTTTACTTCTACCTATCCAAGTTACTTATATGGCCCCATCACTGTAGAATCTGAGTGCCTCACAATCTTCAATGTAAAAAGAGCAGGAGTACTTGTGGCGCCTTAGAGACTAACAAATTTATTAGAGCATAAGCTTTCATGGGCTACAGCCCACTTCATTGGATGCATAGAATGGAACATATGAAGTGGGCTGTAGCCCACGAAAGCTCATGCTCTAATAAATTTGTTAGTCTCTGAGGTGCCACAAGTACTCCTGTTCTTTTTGGCGATACAGACTAACAAGGCTGCTACTCTGAAATCTTCAATGTAGTTATCCTCACAACACCGCTGACCGGTAGGGTGTGCTATTATCCGCAGATTACAGATGGGAACTGAAGCACAGAAATGTCAAGTGACTTGCTAAAGATCACACAAGTCTGTGGCAAATGAAGGAATTGAATCAACATCTTTCAAGGCATAGGCTAGTGCCCGAACCAACTGAACCATCCTTCCTGGCTTCCTACCAGGTCAGCATAAATTTAACTCGTCCAGATCAAGGTGCTTAAGATCATGATACTTGTATTTAATAGTCTTGTATGCAAGTCTGACCAACTGTCTTACCTCAAGGTGAAAATGGAATGAAGACTGCCTTCCAGACTCAGCTTCCTTATCACTATTCCTGAAAGTCAGGAAAAAATAAGTGATCTTCCCACTGGTTTGGCATGCGGTTGAATTCCAGCTCTGGATCTGCTCAGCCAGTTGCACTCAAGTTGCAAAAAATGCACGGGAATAAATTTGTAAGTGTCCTCTCCGAAGTCCTTTAGTGGGAAATATGCTGTTTGGAAATGTTTATCAGCAAACTGAGGCAGAAGGCCATTTTTCATTTACAGCCTCTGGTCTGATGCAATGGTCAATCAGTGCACCTTAGATTGTTTAGTGCAAGTCAGATCAGGTCAACAGTTTGTCCTTGAAAGTAAGATATACAACACAAATTAAAACAATAACTCACTTTGTCTCAAAAAAATCAGGATAACTGTATATTCTAATCAGATAACCAAATTTGAGATCCACGTTATTCTTGAAAGTTGTTCATTCAAGTAGTGCACTCTATTTAATTTATATTCTCTTTCATACCTTGAGAATAGGAAAAACATACATAATACATATACAAAGTGGAAAATATTAATAGATTACTGCATATATCAGTCGCTTCACTGGAGCTTATCACAGAATTTAAGGCTACTGTGTGATTTGATTACATATGGAATTATTAATCATACACATCCACAAAACGAACATAATGGTCAGAGATGAGCCTTGTTGTACAATTCAACTGTCTTCAGCGGTGGGAGATGGGGAAAGGAATATTAACATAACCAAGGGCTTAGCTCACTGCAGAAGTTCTTCCATTGTACCAAATTCTAGCTTATTAAATAGAAAGGAACCAGCCCGGGATAACCAATTCATTCATTGGTAGTACAATCTATTATTTGATTACTATAAAGACATTTTCAGTTTTTTGGGATTTGACAGTGGTTCCCTAGCTACCAGGAAAGCCATCAGAAGCTGTCTAAATTTCTTCACTATAGCCTAGGTCCTTTATAGCATGGAAATGCTCCTGTGAATGAAGAGAGCCAAATCATGTGGAAAGTTAATTCCTAGTACTGGATGCATTGCTTAAAATATTTTTTCTTTAAGAAGCAATAATATTTTATTGCATCCCCAGTTAATCTGTAATTGCAAGTGCTGGCTTCTTTTTACGGATACATTCATTTTGTACTTGAAAACCCCACATCTGCACACATAATTATCCAACATGTTCAGAAGCATATAAGGAGCCCTGCTGAAAATTTGACCCATGGTGGGTTAAGGTTGACATAGGTTAATTTCAGCCTCCTGTTGGATATTTTGGAGGATGTTGATATTTTGAAGGTTAGAGAAAAACCATCGGAGAGAGGATAATGAAACACCTGATGTCTGTTTTGGCAATTTTTCCTTTCTAGCACCACCTGGTAGCTCTTAGAACTTCCCTTTATCCTAAAACAGACAATCCCCTGTGACATCAGATAAATCTTGGAAGGTGAAATTTAGCAGGTTTCAAAACAATATAGTTGTAAGTCCTTTTAGCTGTGGCATTTTTCCATTTTAACAGCCCACTGAATGTTATGGAAGGTGTCTCTATACACAGTAATTTCAGAATCCTTAAAAAAAAATAAACTGATGAAAGCATACATATGATTTACCCAGTAAGCTTCTCTGCATTCTCCTGATAAACCATAGAAGACATTAGACATCAACTGCAATGCATCTGAAGCTGGTAACTATTCTGATTTCCACAGGACAGTCCTATTCTGGAAAATAAACAGCCATATTCTATTCCACCCAATGTAATTCCAAAGTAAAAATTCCAATAGCTTCAAAAGAAGTTACAGGAGTTATTCTGGATTCACACCAGTATGACAGCTGAATTTGACATAAAGGCACCAATTGGTGGGGGGTGCAACTTCACTTTCAGGGCTCAGTTCTTCACCACAGCTGAGGGGTCACTGCAAGGAGATGGTAGTGACCCCCTGATCCTATGCTGCCCAGCTCCGGAGGAAGTTAGAGCAGCTTGGTCTCTAAGGGACCTTATGCCAATGGCAGATAGGCATAGCAGAGCTCTGCTCTGTCTCATTTCCTTCCCTTTTCCCCTCCTAGAACATTACCTCCCTTGCCCTATGCTAGAAGTATGGGGAAAGGCGGGGGGCAGGCTGGTGCAGGAACAAGCTCTATACTGCAGAAGAGAGTTCGTCTTTGCAAGGCACATTCTCTGCTGTACACACAGCCAGCATCTGTCCACTTTTGTCCCAAATAGATGGAGCAGACCAAAGAATCTGTCACAGTACTCCAATAAGTGATTTAAAATTGGACTAAATTCTGCGCTAATTTACAACTGTATTATCCAAACTGTCCCAAAAGCTTTAAATAATTTGTAAATTATTTATCTAAACTAGATGTTTAAAAGATCCACTTGAAGAATTCCTATTAAAATGCACACACCCAATATTCTGAAGCACAAAGTAGTTAGCCTTAGAGGCTTCAACTTTCATTTGACCACATTATTTTGGAGTTTCAGATGGTTTGAAGTACCGAGAAGAAGAAACAGGCACGATGAGTGCCAGGGCTAAAGCAATTAATTTTGCAGTATATTGTGATGGAAAACTGAGAAATGTTAAAAATCACTACTTCTGACCTCAATGGATTATAAATAATACATAAAAGTGTCTCCAAGAAGCCCTTAGCATCCTCTCTAGTACCCCCAGTACGACAGATTCCCATATTTTAAAAAGCCTTTAAAAAAATTCAACTACATACTACACTGTACAGAATATGTAAGAAATGTGTAAAGAAAATAAACTCTAAAACATTCATATTGAAATGCCAATAGGCTTAAACCATTTATAAATTGGCTCCTCTTTTTCTTTGCTCCAAATTTCAACAGTTTAGACTTTAAAATAAAATGCTGAAATATTAGCTAGCATAGGACATAATACCTGCTGGGCTAGTATGCATTTGACTTTCCCCAGGAGATTACATGCCGGATCCCAGTTCTGTCATTCAGGTTTGAAACAATAACTCAGGAAGTTATCTGCAATTTTTCACATCAGTATACACAAAGGAAACTAAAAACAATGTCATGCTTCTGCATTGTATATACAAAGGGATTATTTTAACATGAGGATGACTGTAAACAAATAATACATCATAAAATAATTCTGGAAATGTTGACACTTATTATGGGCATGTTTATACCACCTTCTCAGATGTCCCTCAATGCTTCCACAACAGGGTGCAGCAGATTTACTGCTTAATTTATTGTTCCTCTCAAACTCGCCATCCCACCACACACCCCAATTAAACAACCAATTTCCACTTAAAAAGGCAACATTCTGAAGTGTCATTTATTTTCTCAGACCAACTATTTATCACTTAAAATAAAACAATTTGTTGCTGAGTGCTTACAGAGCTCTGTGGACTGGCTGATATATGGAAAATAATTTTAAATCACTTACAAGCAAAGAAAAGGATACTGTCTCTAATGTAATCAGCATCCTTCTAGAGCATAAATTTACATGACAAACCTGCTATAAAGGAGCATGTATTCAAATAATCTCTTCAATGTAATTTAAAAATTAAAAGACTTGGGATCAAGTAAAGAAGTTGATTAAATTGAAACTAAAACTTCTAAATGGTTACCAAGGTTGCTCAGATACTTGGGACAAGTAATGCTAACTTTTCAATTTATATAATCCTGTCACCACAGTATACTTCCAGTAATCTGAACTATCCTAAAACAAAAAGATGAGACATAGGGCCAAATCCTCAGCTCTGCTGTGTGTCTATGCCATTCTGACAGTACAAAGGTGCCACAACGTTGGCTTAACTAGCTAACTGGAGATTTCCCACCGCAGACCATTGTTTCTTTAAGATTCCTGGCACTGTAAGGAACAAGAGGCATGGCTGGAGTACTTCTGCAGTCCAAAAGGCACAAATAACTGGTACAATCCCTTGGGCCTGTGAGCAGCTAGACACAACTTAGAGCAGCACTAAACTGAGCTAGGGGCTTGACTAACTCTGAATCAGGAAACCACAATGATGGCATAAGGTCATCTTTGCCTTTACTCTAACAGTCCTCTGCCAAATGCAGCTCACTCAGCCTGGAGAATCTAGCCCACCAATCAAAAAGTTCAATTCCATTTTTTCTGTTCTCTGGTACAAATTTCCATAGCAGAGATATAGACAAATGACAGGTTTTAGACAAATGATCGAAATAAAATTGGGTTATACTACCAACAGAATTAGAATGAAAAAGGACAAAACATACAGCGCACTGTATATTCTCCTAAATCCACGAGAATTTTATTCCCTGCAGTTACAGCAGCAGTGAATTTGGCCAATTATGTCAGATCTTCAGCTAGTGTAAACTGATGTAGCTCCACTAAACTGAGAATACAGGATGAGTCAAATTGATCTAGTTTGTCCCTACTGACTGCAATAGATACTCCTAAGGGAATTCTGCGCCACTGTGTGCGCACAGAATTCATGTCCCCTACAGATTTCTTTGTTTCCTTGCAGAAAATTACGAGTAAGCAAAGAGAAGCCACAAGAGCGGTCCTGCGCCCCTCCCCAACAGTGCAGGTGCCTCGTTTCCGGCACCCGGAGCAGACGATGGAGAGGTAAATCACCTTGCGAGGGTGGGGCTAGGGACGCCCATGGACGTAGTTTGAGAAAGAGGAGACAGGAATGCAGGAGCCCCATTAAGCAGGCCCACCAAACCCCCATCCCAACAAGCCCCCCTCCCTGCACCTGGAACCGCACCCCACTGAGCCCCAACCAGCTTCACATGGACCCCTACCCTACCAAGCCCCACTCCCCCAGCATCCAGACCCCCCCACACTGAGCCTCCCCCACATCCATACCCACTCCCCACCAAGCCCCAACCACCTTCCCCTGGGAGTCCCAATTGCCCCTGCACCCAGAACACCTCAACGAGCCCCTGTGCATCCAAATCCCACACTGAGCTGCCATGCCCCTGCTCCACCTCTTCCCCCAATGCCCTGCCCGCTTCCCTCAAGACCCCACCGCTTTCTCCAGCTCTTTACCCAAGGCCCCTTCCCCATCACTCACTGGATCATCTCCACCTCCTTCCCCCTCTGACCCAGCTGGGCTCCCTGATAGGAGCTGCTGCAGCCTGACAAGGAGCCTGTCTGCAGTTAGGAGGCAGCCTGAGCTAAGCAGGGCCTGCTGCAGGTTAATGACCTGCTGCCAGGTAACTGGACTTTTGGGGGCCAGCCAGTACATCTAACTGGACACTGCCAGGTCCCCTGGGAGTTCCAGTAGAAAACCGGGCACCTGTCAACTCTAAATGGCATTTGGACACAGAAGCTAAAAACCGAACAGGTGGCAATACTACCCTTGCACTGTGTCAAAGTCAGGTGCAGCCTCATCACAGAGTCCCTGTCCTGGGAAGGGTGGGAGCAGCAGCTGATCTCCATGCAGCCAGTGGCCTCTGCTTCCCACTGCTTTGCTGGAGCCTCCACAATTATTCATTGACAAATAAAATTTGCAGAATTTTAAAATATTGTGTGCAGAATTTTTATTCTTTTGGTGCAGAACTTTTAATTTTTTGGCACCCTCAGGAGTAAACAGAGGTACACCAAGGCTTATTTGCCCTGGTGAAACTTTTGCACTGTTGAGCTGGAGATTCTGATCCCAGGTCAGACACTGTTTGGTAGATCCTCGATTATATTATTATTGGTAATACCAAAACACAAGACAAGACAACAATATTAAAAATCAAAGTATCAAATGCTAGAAATATTTGCATTCAGATAGCAGTTCAAATAAAAACTAAAAGTGCATTTTAGTAAAAAAAAATATTAATTCTTACGTAATCACCATCTGACACAGCATCTGAAATTGAGGGGGAGTGCGGGAAATTCCATCTGCCATATGACATGTATATTTATCTATTTGCTTAAATTGTAGTTTGATGCACAATCACTGACACAGCATCTTCACACCAGAACAGTCAACAATAATTTTCTGCTATTTGTTTCCCTCCACTGTTTCCACCGTCTTATAGAAAAATGAAACAAAATGTAAGAAGTAGTTTGTGTAAATTAAATAAACTTCAGTAACAGCTGTTATTTCTTACTTCTTCCCTTCCTCCATTCTTCCTCTAAGCACTTTATTTAATTGAAATGCAACTTTTTTCCTTCTTTCACAGACGAGGGCATATCCTTCGTGTGTGTGTGCGTGCGCGCGCGCGTGTGCGTGTTCTCTCTCCATCTTATATATCATTTGCTTCCCTATAACACAACCTGTTCTATTTTCTCACCACCATCACCCTTCCTTTCTTGGTGTACAAAGATGGATGGATAGATAGATACCTATTATCATTCATAAGCTGCACACTAAAGAGCCAAAGGCTGGTTCATTTTGCTTTGCTTTCAATACCAAGCATATATCTCCATAACTTTCTAATAGTGTCAATTTTAAGGCAGCATAAGCACCTTCCACCCATGGCAAGTCTTTCTGCCTCGCCTCCTGCCATTTTTATCATGTAATACTGTTTGCACTTTAAATCAATCAATGGCCTTAAAGCAGCATAAGCAGTTTAAGCAGGCCTAAAACTACCAGACCATCTTTTTAATTGTGTAAGACATTCTTCAAGGCAGAGTCTCTCAAATTTCTCCATTCTGTGGGCAACCTCTCCTCTCACTCACAATCATGTAACACACATTACTAATGCAACTGTGTGGGAATTGCTCATGTGGAAAATTAATCTCAGGAATTTATTTAAAGATGTTTAGCTATATTATAAATAAAATTTCATCAATAAAAACAAGGAGTAGTTAGAACCACTGCCCAAGAATCACCAGCAAGTTCTCTGCACACTGTGATTTAATAACCACTCTACCAAGGCAACTGGGAATTTTCTGAGGGTAAAGTTAAACTACAAGATTCTATTTACCATAGGTCTTTGTACTTTTCCTTGCATTTGGGATTTCCCTAATAGAGGACCTCCCCTAGTTCACTGTGTTCTTTGCGTCAACTCAGGAATATTATTAACTATTATTATTTATGTATTTGCCTTGCAGAAGCCTGTTAAGGCCTCAAGGAGGTAAGGGCCCCACTGTGATTGGTACTGTTTAGACGTATAGTAAAAGACCAAAAAAGCTTACAATCTTAGTTTAAGACAACAGGTAGCAGGTGTCTGAAGTAAACAAACAGGGGCAAGGAAAAGGCAAGTTGGGTAACGGAAGTAGGAGCATATTTTCTCATACACACTCTTTGCATAATTTTTAGATATTGATGTTTGTTTATTTTTGTTAATGGAGACAAATAAGCAGCTCAGTGGCAGCAGTTTCAGATCGCTACCTGCTGAGCCACCCACGGTGACATTCTGCAGTGCTGGAGCCCCACAGGTTCGCTCTCTGAATTTCAACTGATTTTCTATTTAAGCTGATGTTCACTGCACTAAGGAGCATTCTTTGAATACGTCAATTCCTATAACAGATCATTCTACTACCATGATTCATCTTGGTGCATAGGTTGTTTATATTTTTAACTGATTTATTCTTGTGACAGGTATTTATGTGATAGGACTCCACTGTAACATGGCATTTCTAATGTTTTGTTCTGCTGCAAAGAAAATGTATTTACTCTGTGTGACAAGTTTATTTGTTTTAAAAGTGCTCAAATAGAAACAGCAAAAGCAAGTGAACTTGTATGCTATATCACACATATGGGCTGTGACGAGGAGCACAAAACAGTGTGAGCCCTGAAAAACAGGGCTAAGTGGATGTTTTAAATAAGTAGACACTATACTACAATATACTCTATACCAGGGGTGGGCAAACTTTTTGGCCCGAGGGCCACATCTGGGTATGGAAATTGTATGGCAGGCCATGAATGCTCATGAAATTGGGGGTTGGGGTGCGGGAGGCAGTGAGGGCTCCGGCTGGGGTGCAAGTTTGGGGGGGGGGGGGGAATGAAGAGTTCAGGGTGCAGGAGGGGGCTCCAGTCTGGGGCAAGGGCTTGAGGTGCAGGTGGAGGGGTGAGGGCTCTGACTGGGGGTATGGGCTCTGGGGTGCAGGAGGGTGGGACCGAGGGGTTCAGAGCGTGGGAGGGGTTTGGAGGGCAGCCAGTCGGAGCTGCAGGGATGGCACTTGGGGCAGGGGCAGTGTGCGGATCCCCCTGTCTGTCCCTACGCATAGGAGCCAGAGGGGCAACATGCTACTGCTTCCGGGAGCCACAGCATAGATGGAGCAGGGCAAGCCCCAGAACCCACTCCCCAGCAGGAGCTTGAGGGGCAGATTAAAACGTCTGAAGGGCCCGTAGTTTGCCCACCCCTGCTCTATACCATAAGATTTCAACTTCATGAACCAACTGCCATCTCAAGATTGAAAACCAGTATAATATACACATAGTATATTGCCACATGAAATCCAGGACTACCAGAGATGCCTAAGCCGATCCTTAGGGCTACACCACTATGTAGGCATTTTGTCTCTGCGCCAATGCTCAACCCTTCCCAACCTCAGAATACCCCAATCACTCAAATGTAATATATGGGAGTTGGAGTAATGAGGGATGACCTCAAGGGAAATAAGTCCTTTTCTCCCACACATCAAAAAGCAGAATATGGAGAGCAAATTCCTCCTGAACTAAATAGCATGTGAAGAGGCAGACTGGCCCAGTGTGGGCTGAAGAGAACTCTCAGCTGACAGCTCCAAAACTGAGTAAACTTATAATTATAGGGCAAGGAAGAGTCTACTAAAAAGAATCTGCCCAGGCGGGTAGACCTAAAATTAGATACACCATTTAATGTTCATTTTGTGGGTGTTTGTGTGAACATTTTCCTTATGATCTCTCCACCTCTTCTGTTCTTTTGAGCACACACAGTTCTGAAACATAACCATACAAACATATCGTAGACCTTTCAGTATTCTAACTGCTCACAGAAGCCAGGCAGGCAGATAGAATGAAGAGGCAGCACAATGTGCTTGATTGTGCCTATAACTGCAAAAACCATAGCATCCTGAGTTAGTGGTTGGTGGGTGTCATAAACATAAAGGGAAGGGTAACCACCTTTCTGTATACAGTGCTATAAAATCCCTCCTGGCCAGAGGCAAAGCCTTTTACCTGTAAAGGGTTAAGAAGCTAAGATAACCTTGCTGGCACCTGACCCAAAATGACCAATGAGGGGACAAGATACTTTCAAATCTGGAGTGGGGGGGGAACAAAGGGTTTGTCTGTGTGTGTGAGATGCTTTTGCTGGGAACAGATCAGGAATGCAGCCTTACAAGTCCTGTTAAGTTAGTAAGTAATCTAGCTAGAAATGCGTTAGATTTCCTTTTGTTTAATGGCTGGTAAAATAAGCTGTGCTGGATGGAATGTTTATTCCTGTTTTTGTGTCTTTTTGTAACTTAAGATTTTGCCTAGAGGGATTCTCTTTGTTTTGAAGCTGATTACCCTGTAAGGTATTCACCATCCTGATTTTACAGAGGTGATTCTCTTACCTTTTCTTTAATTAAAATTCTTCTTCTAAGAACCTGATTGATTTTTCATTATTCTTAAGATCCCAGGGTTTGGGTCGGTGTTCACCTGTACAAATTGGTGAGGATTCTTATCAAGCCTTCCCCAGGAAAGGTAGTGTAGGGCTTGTGGGGGATATTTTGGGGGATGACGTCTCCAAGTGGGCTCTTTCCCTATTCTTTGTTTAAAACGCTTGGTGGTGGCAGCATAGGGTTCAAGGACAAGGCAAAGTTTGTACCTTGTGGAAGTTTTTAACCCAAGCTGGTAAGAATCAGCTTAGGGGGTCTTTCATGCAGGTCCCCACATCTGTACCCTAGAGTTCAGAATGGGGAATGAATCTTGACAGTGGGATAAGCCAATGGAGTACTTGGCATTTTAACAATGCTGTGACCATCATTTTGAAAGAGCAGATAGCCTTCTTGATGGGAAAAAAACCTATTTTAAAATTATTTTAGAGTAGGATAATTTGAAACCTGTCAACTTTGCCAGTGTATCTTTAGAAAGAATAACTAATAATTTAAATCCATAGCTTGTGCATTGTATTTATTTAAATTAAAGGCTTTGATGTACAAGGAAGCTCGCTGTGAAATCACATTAATACATTCACTGCATATGCCCTCAAAATTATTTGCTGACAGCTACATTCTACAGGTAGGAAGAAACTCTGCTGTACTCTCAGTTGAAAGGTATCTCTTTAGCTCTGGATATCAATTAAACCAAGCTTTCTAAAATATTGTTTCTAAACTTAAAATCTGAAAACGGTAGAGGTGGTAAGGCAAGAGATGTGGTTGCTTGATTTACTGGAAAAATAATTATTTGGCTAATCACAGAATGTTTGGGTTAAAGACACCTTAGTTGCAGGTGATTAAAACTGAGTCCTATGATGCCCAGAGTATTTCCTGTGAAGTGCTGATTGGTCAGTGGGTGTTGAAGCAACTTGAATGTTCAGGCATTGTGGTATATTAATGGTAGTTTGTAAACAGACCCTAATGCAGCAGACTAAAGGAATGCAGCTAGACTTTTTATATATTCAGCCTCTTATTCAAATATTGTAACTTTCATTTTGTATAGTAAATAATAACTACTCAGTGGCAATGATTAATTTATCATTTTAGTTTCACATCTGGCTGTTTTGATTAATAACTAGTAATTATTATAATATATAGATGTAAAAGTCCATCAAGTTTAATGATTTTTTAATGCAACACAGGACATCGAACAGAGACATGCTAGAGATTATTTAAAAACCTACCCACCCATAATCCACCCACACAGCGTGGATCACTTGGAAAGGGACAGAAAAGAGACATCACCAGGAGAAGACAAAAAGGGAAAAGCAAAACCAGAGAAGGAAATTGGAGGGGTTGGAAGGGAGAGAGATCAAGGAACTGGAAAAGAGACGGAGAAGTGAAGTTTGAGAGAGAGAGGCAGAGAACTTGGAACTTGACACAGAAGGTCAGAAAGGAGAAGAAAGGGATCAGGAACAGGGAAGAGAGAGCAGGCGAAAAGGTAGGGAAGAGAATAAATCAGGACAAACAGAAAGCAAAATAAAAGAGAATAGATCTTGAAAAGGTAAGGCGAGCGAAAGAGAAAAAAAATGGATATATCATAGATGAGATACCATAACAATGGTGGAATGTGGATTGGTATCTAGGGAAACTGAGGATCAGCCAGAAAGTCCAACAACTGGGGCATGATGACTAAACTACCCTATGTACCCTAGAGGCAGTCCCTCTGTGCCTTGGTTGAGGTCTATCAGCAGGGCAGTGTGGAGAAGCCTGCCTTGTACATGTTCTGTAGGTAGAGATGTCAGTCTCTAGAGTGATTCTATATAGCACCCGTCACTACTAGATTCACGTGAAGACAGTTGAAGTAGAATGTAATAAAGTTATATAATAAGTAACTTCTACTACTATTATTAAAGCTCCTCCTCCCTGACATATTACTGAGCATTTCAGGCAGCTTCAGAATTTGCTCAATGTTCCATCCTTAAAATCAGGAAAAAATGTTATAACAAATGCTAGAAAATGTAAGATGTTCCAAGTGGGAGAACAGGAAGTAGAATAAATGAGAGAGAAACTGACCTTGCTCCAGTGCCTGGGTCTCAAATAGCTTCCTACCAAAACAGAATGAAAACATGAAAAGCTGGACAATTTGGTTCCCTCTAAAATTGGGGATAAAGGCTCCTATTTTTATAATACACACAGGGATTATATAGCCTAAAAACAATCACCTATGTGACATAAGTAATATAATTACTTGTTAAACTTTGTAACAGAAATAGTCTTCTGTAAGTTGTTAATTAAGAATTCTGAGGGCCAAATCTGGCACTCTCTATTCGGGTAAAAACTCCCATTGACATCAGTGGAGTTAAGTAACTCTCAGAGGCAATGGGAGTTCAGGGAGAAATGAAAGAGGGCTTAAAGAACTGACCATAAGGTGAGTATAGTTTGTTCTGATCAGTATTTAGTATATTTTAAAAAATTTAAAGCAAGGTTAATTAGTGAAGCTTCAAAGCTGATAGCAAAGGAGATAACCGGACTTCTTTAAAAAAAAAGAAAAATTAAAAATGTTTGTCTTCTACTTCCAATTGAATAATAAAAAGGAGCCACAGCAGAGTTGTATTTCAGATGATGATTAAAAAGAATAAAAAAGGCATATGCATGCACTTGTATCTAGACATTAAGAAACTATAAGAAATAAGCAAATGTGAGTTAACAATGATAACCAAATTATGGAGAGTACATCGAATGAGCAAAATTGAAACATAATGAGGTAATTGTCACAAGATTATTATCACTAATGAGTAAAAGCTGAAGACAAACAGCAAAAGGCAGGTGCAAATGTTTTTACAGAAGAGAAGGTACAACTCAAAAGTAAAGGAAATCATAAAATTCATAATATTTAGCAAATATGCAGCACTATACAACTTCAAAGCCCTGTACAATATAATACTGGAAAAATAATATATACAAATAGATCAAGAAATAATGAAGTGGAGAGAAAGTATGCTCAGCAATAAAACATGGTGGGAGAGTAAATCAATAATTCTAAAAATGGCTAAATTCTTGGATTGATTTTAAAATCAATCTATAGCAAGAAAAATAAAGGTAATATGAATGGAGAATAGTACTAATGAAGATTTCTATTGAGAAAAGCAGGTAAGGGACTATCTGATAAATCAAATGTACAAAAAACAGCAGCCAATCCAAATGACATGCATCTCAGAGTCTTACGGGTTTTACTTAGTGAACTTGTTGAACCACAAGCAATTATTTCTGAATACCCAAGTGTACACAGAGAAATAACAAAGAGATTAGAAATATGGGAAGATAAGTTTCACCATTAAAAAATACAAGCTAATATATTCGGGGATAAATAAGGAGAAACGGATTTCATGGCACAGAGATACTCGAAAGCAGTAATGTGAAAAGAGATCAAATGGTGATACGACACAGCAAATTAGAAATGTATTTGCAATATGGTATGTATGCTAAAATACTAATGCAATTTTGGGCTGCATACACTGAGGTTGATTTCAGTGATAGATTACATACTACAGTTAGTAGCTCTCCAATTTCATATCTGAATAGCATTTGGCCCTGGTTACTTATTACTGTTTAGTTTATCAATTTCTTCTAAAACCTCTTCTATTGACACATCAATTTGGGACAGTACTTCAGATTTGTTGCCCAAGAAGAACAGCGCTTATGTGGGTATCTCCCCCATATTCTCTGCAGTGAAGACTGATGCAAAGAATTCATTTATCTTCTCTGCAATGGCCGTGGCTTCCTTGAGTGCTCCTTTAACACCTAGGTCATCTGGTGGCTGCATTGCCTCTTGGGTAGGCTTCCTGCTTCTGATGCATTTAAAAAATTACATTAGCTTTTGCATTTTTAGCAAGTTGCTTCTCAAATGTTTCTTGGCCTGCCTTTTAATACCTTTATGTTTAACCTGCCACAGTTTGTTTGTGTGCTTCAGTTCCCCAACTGTAAAATGCCTCACAAGGGTGCTGTAAGGATAAACACTTAAAAGACTGTGATGTACTCAGATACTATGATAATGGAGGCCACAAGTACCTTTGATAGATATGATTAGCATACTGACCGACAGAAATAATAATCATATCACTGATACAAGGGGAAACCCTCTCTGTATGCATTATATTAAACTAAAGCCAGTCCTAGGGAGATACACACCGTCCAAAATGAAGAAGCTTGGGTATAGCATTACTAAAGGGTTTTCTTCCCTTTCTAAAAATTCTGTATGAAGACAGCAGTAGTGAGTACAACAGGAGCCTGTAAATTTGTAGAAGGGAAGAAGGGGGAGGATTACTGAAATTGACACCATCTAAGCAATTCTCAGATTTCCTCTGAAAATAAGCAAAACCAGCAGTGGATAAGACGGAATACTGTGTTCAGTCCTGGGCACCTCTGTACTAGAAAACTATTGATAAACTAGAGGGAACTCAAAAAAGCAGAATTCACTAGCTGTAGAAACTAATTTATGATGGAAGACTAAAACTACTAAACCCAATACCTTTAGAAGATTTATTTGTGGTGGAGAAATATGTTAACCATCTACCTGTAAGTGCTGGAAGAGTATAAATACCAAGTCAGGAACAGTTAAATCGATCCAAAGAATAAGAAAATCTAACCGAGCACAACAAAATTTAGCATGAGCAGCAAGGAGGCAAATCCCTAACATTGGAAACAGTTTGACTGTAGAATGGTTCCTGAGGGAAGAAGTGGCACCCTTCCGAGAGCATACTTTAGAAAAGTGGCCTTATCCTGGGGCTAGTTAAAATAACTTAATAGAGCTGTTGCACCCTTTGCCCAAGCAGTTAGCCAAAACCCAGTCTTGCAGACTGTTTCTGTTAGGAGACAGTGATGATGAAGTGAGGTATTTCTTTGATGCAGTCTTATTAGTTTACAAAAAAACGTACAGAGACCTGTTTCCTTGAACTCCGTGGGAATCAAACGTCAGGCAATTGTTTCTTTGCTCAAAGTTCCAAGCCTTTTTCCAGCCAGCTTTTAACCAAAGGCGCCCTGTCAACTTTTCTCAGGCTACGGAGACCACACCAGCATAGCTATGTTGGTGTAGATATGCTGTCATAGTGTAGACAGTGTATGCCAACAGAGAGGGTTTTTCTGTTGGTGTAGGAACACCACTACCTGAATAGCATATTTAAAACAATTTAACAAAAGTTAGCTACATCCATGGAAGCACTCTTCCGTCGACACAGCCACATCTACACTGGGGGTTAGGTCTGCATCGCTATATCAGCTATGCTGATCTAACTTAAGATCATTCCTTCATGGCTGCCTCGGAGGCTTCCTTGCTGCCTTTTCTGGTTGCTTCTGTGGGGTTTATCTTCTGTCTGTCTTTCATTCATGTTCGCACACATACACCACACACAAACTACTGAATTCAAGTAATCTCTTTTTCTCTTTCCCCTTCTCCTGAAAAAATCCTCAAAATTATCCTCTTTAAAGGGAGAGTTCAGAAAAGGTTCTTGGGACTGCATACTGCAACCTGCTTGGCTGCATGGTTCTAGCCCAATTAGCCGCTTGTTCTGCTCATTGTCTGTTTCCTTGGTCTTTCAGATGTGTAAGTTTTAGCTTTGTTTTAGTTTTATAGAGCTAAATAACCATTCTGCTGAATGCACAGATACTGTAACCTAATCCAGAGAACAAGTCCTCCCTTCTCCTTGTGTGCCCCCCACATTGCACGCAAAGAGGTTGTCATAAATATAAAGGGAAGGGTAACAACCTTTATGTATGCCACAAAATAAAATCCCTCTTGGTCAGAGGTACAGAATCCCCTTACCTGTAAGGGGTTAATCAGTTCAATTAACCTAGTTGGCACCTGACCAGAAGGACCAATGGGGAAAGAAGATACTTTCAAATCTGGGGTAGGTGGGGGGGAAGGCTTTGTTTTGGACTCTGTGTATGTTCTCTCGGAGACAAAGAAAGAGACCAAGCAATTAATCCAGCTCCTACTGAAATGATACATCTAATATTACAGAAATAGTAAGTAATAGCAAGGAATGTGTTAGATTATCGTTTGTTTTAGCTTGTGAATTTTCCCTGTGCTAAGAGGGAGGTTTATCCATGTTTTTTGTAACTTTGAAGTTTTGCGTGGGGGGGAATCCTCTGTGTTTTAAGTCTTATTACCCTGTAAAATTACCTTCCATCCTGATTTTACAGAGGTGCTTCTTTTACTTTTTTTTCTTTATAATAAAGTTCTGTTTTTTAAGAATCTGATTGGTTTTTGGTGTCCTAAAAACCCAAGGGTCTGGTCTGTGCTCACCTTGTTTACTACCTGGTTGGTAGATTATTCGAAAGCCTCACCAGGAAAGGGGGTGAAGGGGCTTGGAGGAATATTTTGGGGAAACAGGAACTCCAAGTGGCCCTTTTCCTGAATCTTTGTCTAACTCACTTGGTGGTGGCAGCAGTACTCATCCAAGGACAAGGAAGGATTTGTTCCTTGGGGAAGCTTTTCACATAAGCTGGTAGAAATAAGTTTAGGGGGTCTTTCATGCAGGTCTCCACATCTGTACCCTAGAGTTCAGAGTGGGGAGGGAACCCTGACAGAGGATGACCCAAACTAGCAACCACAAAGGCAGAAAACAACATGGATATGGCCCTTCACATAGTATTTACATCAGGCAGTGCTTGCCAGTGGGAAGAATAAAAATGCACATTTTTTTTAATTTTAGACCTTGTCTGCAAAGGGCCGCAGCTGTGTGCTGATTGGGCTGCAAGCAGTCTGCAGGCCACAGGTTTAGTGTCACTGCATTAAACCACAAACCTTCCTGGGTTATTCTTCTTGACTAAACTGAAGAATCCAATATTCATAGATTCATAGTCTTTATGGCCAAAATGGACCCTTGGAGCCGGAGTGGGAGCCGCGATCGGCCAAACCTGTGGACGCGGCAGGTAAACAAACCGGTCCAGCCAGCCAGGGGCTTTCCCTGAACAAGTGGAGGACTGGCTTTGAGAACCATTGATCTAGTCTGACCTCCTATATATCACAGGCTATTAAATTTCACTCAGTTACCCCTCTATTGAGCCCAATAACTGTGTTTGACTGAACATGTGTCTTCAAGTCAAGACTTGATGTCTTACTGGAAGAATTCAAGAAACGGAGAATCCAGCACCTCTCTTGCTAGTTCATTCCAATAGTTAATCATCCTGATGGTTAAAAATGCATGCCTTATTTCTAGTCTGAATTTGTCTCGCATTAGCTTCCAGCCAATTGGTTCTTGTTATGCCTTTTTCTGCTAGATTAAAGAGCCCTTTAGCACCTGGTATCTTCTGTCCATGAAGGTACTTACACACTAATCAAGTTACCACTCAATCTTCTTTTTGATAAACTAAACCGACTAATCTCTTAGTCTCTCATTGCAGCATTTTCTTCCACCCTTGATACGCCAAATAGAGTTTTGCCTGTTTGTTTATACAGCACATATAACCTTGGTACCATACAACACTATTATACATAAACATCAAAATTATCAATCATTAAAACTCACTTGGATGCCTGCCGCCCCTCACAGAAAATTTGCCTACTCAAAAAGCACTGAAAAATGACATTCAGACAAAAGCCTGGATGAATGGAGAAACCTCACACTATGATCAGAAACGTGTGAAATTCAAGTTTTGACACACTGTAGAAGGGAGCAAGTTCCAAAATGCAGGAGCCTTCAACTGACCATGTTCTGCTGCAAATCGTTGGAAGCCAAATTCCAGGCACTATAATACCAGACAGTCTTCAATTTTCCAGGCAAAAAAACATAATAAAACATAGTGGAAAGATTTCAAAACCGAAGATGTTCAGTCAAGTTTGTACTTTTTGAGGTTCACCCACCACAAATCAGAAGTAAAAACCACACAGAATGACCGTTAGGCTTCCTTTTGTGGTATTGTAGCCAGAATCATCTTACAGGTCTGTTCAGCATCCAATTCAGAATAACATCAGCACCAGAAATTCCAGGTTTCAAAATATGCATTTTGTGGATGGCTGCTTTCTCTTTTCATACTGTGCCCCCCCCCGCCACCATCCCAACAGTGACTGGTTCTGCCTGACACGATACCTTACTGGTCCTCCAATGGCAGAATCTATACAAGATCTTTTCCATCAGCAGGCCATGGAAATACAGCAGAGCTTCACAGTCTAGTCCAGAGAATATAGCTGAAATTGTCAATGCTGCCTAAGTGATTTGGATGCCCCGTTAAAATTAATGAGCAGTGGGTTTTCAAATCTCAGAGTGGGATTTTCCAAGCTGCCTATGAATGCCTCCCTCCAACAAAATACATTGTCCACAAGGGATGCATTCACACTGCCTAAACACCCTCCCACTGGAGTTGTAAATATCCCTCAGATGTTTCCAAATTATCCCAGACAAGGGAGTCACATGCCTAACTCTAGATACAAAATGTGTCTTTTTAAGTTATCAGTATTCATGTTAATTGGGTTTATTTTGATTAGCACTCTCTCTCATTTACCCTTGACGTATCTTCTAAATTCAGGGTATTAAAGTACATTGCATTTTATCTTCCTGTTCAATGTGTAATTCAGTCTTAATAAATATACTTGGCACATATTGTATTCTCGATTTTCTACTGCTCTATAATTTAGTTTTATCCTTGAAACAATAATCCCATTTACTTTATTTCAGCTGCTTTATGACATTTGAAAACAAATGTTTTAATGATGTGGAAAACTGTCCTTCACCCTCCTATCAATTTTGTACTCTTTAGACATTTTTCCGCAAGAGATTTAATGCAATTACTGTAGTTGGAGTATAGTATAAGCACATTTCATCCATTTTGGGGCACAAACATAACATGTATGCTACTGACCCTTGAACTTAAGGAAGAATTGCCCTGTCTCAAACAATTCCCACATTAAGTGTGCAATCCTGAATGCCCTAAGCACCGAAGACTTGCAAATTTCAGCTGGAGACTAGGGCCTAACCTGCATCCTAATCATAATTATTGTGACCTGCACTACTGAACAACAAATGAAAAATTATACAGATAGTAACACTAGAAATGCTGTTAATAACTATTTAGAGTATTTGTTTCTAAGTGCAGCTGTCAAGGTTCCTCCCCCACTCTGAACTCTAGGGTACAGATGTGGGGACCTGCATGAAAAACCTCCTAAGCTTATCTTTACCAGCTTAGGTCAAAACTTCCCCAAGGTACAAAATATTCCACCCTTTGTCCTTGGATTGGCCGCTACCACAACCAAACAAATACTGCTTACTGGGGAAGAGCTGTTTGGACACGTCTTTCCCCCCAAAATACTTCCCAAAACCTTGCACCCCACTTTCTGGACAAGGTTTGGTAAAAAGCCTCACCAATTTGCCTAGGTGACTACAGACCCAGACCCTTGGATCCTAAGAACAATGAACAATCCTCCCAACACTTGCACCCCCCACTTTCCTGGGAAATGTTGGATAAAAAGCCTCACCAATTTGCATAGGTGACCACAGACCCAAACCCTTGGATCTGAGAACAATGAAAAAGCATTCAGTTTTCTTACAAGAAGACTTTTAATAAAAATAGAAGTAATTAGAAATAAGAAATCCCCCCTGTAAAATCAGGATGGTAGATACCTTACAGGGTAATTAGATTCAAAACATAGAGAACCCCTCTAGGCAAAACCTTAAGTTACAAAAAAGATACACAGACAGAAATAGTTATTCTATTCAGCACAATTCTTTTCTCAGCCATTTAAAGAAATCATAATCTAACACGTACCTAGCTAGATTACTTACTAAAAGTTCTAAGACTCCATTCCTGGTCTATCCCCAGCAAAGACAGAATATAGACAGACACACAGACCCTCTGTTTCTCTCCCTCCTCCCAGCTTTTGAAAGTATCTTGTCTCCTCATTGGTCATTTTGGTCAGGTGCCAGCGAGGTTACCTTTAGCTTCTTAACCCTTTACAGGTGAGAGGAGCTTTCCCCGGGCCAGGAGGGATTTCAAAGGGGTTTACCCTTCCCTTTATTTTTATGACAGCAGCCAATGACTTTTCATTTATACAACACTTATAAACTTAAATAAAACTAATACATCCAATGAAGTGAGCTGTAGCTCACGAAAACTTATGCTCAAATAAATTTGTTAGTCTCTAAGGTGCCACAAGTACTCCTTTTCTTTTTACAATACAATAGGATATAATAAACTGTCATGTTTAATACCTACTCTTAAAATTAGAGGCAAGCATACACATTGTGTATAAGCAAGACACGGGAGAGGACTATCCACATCTGAACCAACAGGTCTCCTTTCTTCTGATTTAAGCACAGATGGACAATGACATCACAAGCTTTTGTCTGTTACACATCCTGGGAACGCCACATTCAGCATCAGGTGCCATAGCAGATAAAACTCAGGAGCTGTATTTACTGAACTTGCACCTCATTCAGAGCACTACATTTTGGTAAAATATTAGGAACACACGTTTTACCAATTTTTAAAAATTCAAAGAATGAAAATATTTTAACACTGACTGCTGGATAGAGATGCCTAACGTATGTCCTTAGAGAGCTCTGCTTTAATTTTCACTAAGCAAATACTTAACAGAACCACATTTTGAAAATGCAAAATTTGTTTAAAACAGAGGCTTTCAAACTGCGGTCTGTGAACCACCAGTGGTCCGTGAGCTCCATTCGGGTAGTCCATGTATAGTTCCCTCTAAGGTGCACATCTGGGCGGCCGCACACGAAAAATGAAGGGCCACCCACCTAATTAGTGGCGCCGTGTAGGCGTGGCTCCACTAATTAGGTGCCTTGACCCTGGAGAAGATGCACATGTAAGGTGAGGTGGTGGCCTTGAGGGGAATGGGGGTAGGTGGGCAGTGGGGTGAGAAGAGAGGGTAGGGGGAATTTGGGACGTGCAGGGCTGCAACGGCCAGAGAAAGAAGCAACTTTCCCCAGCTCCAGAGCTGTGGCTGCCAGGGAGAGACAGCCCTCCTTCCCAGCCCCAGCTTGAGAGCTGCGACAGTGGGAGAGAGAGGGCACATCCATCGCATTAGAAAGGTAAGACTGCTGATATTAAAATATGAGTTGTGTGCTTTTATTTGGAGAACAAAAAAGTTTAATTATTATTAAGGTTTTTTTATATCGCGCTTTTATCCAAAGCACTTTACAATAATTAGCTAAAAGTACAAACAACATCTGGAAAGATCATTAAGTGGTCCGCCGAGACCCTCAGCAATTTTCAAGTGGTCCGCAGAAAAAAAGCTTGAGAACCACTGGCTTAAACCACGTTAACTTTTAATTAGGGCATAAGACATGAGTTTGCATAATATAGCCTAAGGAAATCATGGGTATTTTGGAAATCTAAAAGAAAAATTTAATTTTCTCTTACATTGCTTATTTAAATTGTGAATGGTTTTTTCTTAAAAATCAGCCTTTGGTACAGAATCTCTTCTGACCTTGGTTGAAAGAATATTCAGTCACAATAGCATTTTTGTTCCTGCTCTCTCATCTTTAAACCCAGAGCCTTTCCAGTCTCTCCTTAGCCATTCTCAACCCTTTAATCAGGTTTTGGGAGAATCCCAATGCTGGTCCCAAAAAAGCTTTAGCAACCACCAGCATCAACGTTATTGTGTCTCATGCTCAGAACTCGATGAATTTTATGAAGATTTATTGGGTTTTTTGCTTGTTAATTTTTGGAACATGTATTGGGGTAGATACAAATTGTCCTCTGCCTGGAGTACTCAAGTTTAATTGAGTTTTGAATCTAGAAATGTAAAATACCCATTTTAAGGAACCAGATTACACCACATCAGCAATACTCTTTTTGGGGCTCTTATGGAAATTTCAGAAGGCTCTAATGTAATATGTAGATTCAGACAGGGCTATTACCATATGTCTACACTAGGAAAATGTGTTAGAAAACATTAACTAAAATGATGGTAGACACAACTTAACCCCTAGTGTGAACAAGAATAGTCATGACACAAAACATATTCGCTGGTTATGTTGGGGGGTCAGGACTCCAGGATCAATCACCATCAGCTAAAATGTTTAAAAATCACTGTCCTTGTCAATACTAATGGCTAAGTCATGTTTAATGCTCTGTTGGTTAACATGTTTTCTAATATGATGCATTTTCCCCAGTATAAGCATGCCCTCACTCTACATGGTTTCAGGTACAGTGAATACAGAGTTGAGACAACATGCAGAGACTGAACAAACAGAATGGTAAAACCAGGATCACTTTCCATCCTGCGAAACAGTCGGCAGTAGGAGTGGCTGGTAGAGGAGTATGAAGAAAAACAGAGAGGTGAGGTAAAAACCACCATTCACTCCCAACAACCTGTAGGGAGAAGGAAGGAGAGAGAGCTGGCAGGATGCTGAATGTAGTGACAAAGAATAACAAAAATCACCATAGGGAGATGTTCTGACAGCATACCACAGTAGACGTAGGATTTTATATTTGTATTAGAGGTTACGATTGACAGTTACAATAATATAGTATGTATTAAATGTATTAATGTATGATATAAGTTATAATGTTTACTATGGGGTCTTGTTTCCTATATGCATTACAAATTAGACCCTTTAGTTAAATGTACATTTCTTTGTTTTAAGGTTTAGTAAGTAAGAGACAGGATCTTGTCTTGTGTCTATGTTAATGAGATAGAGGAGGCATGTGGAAGGCCCAGGCCCCAGTGTGGACTGTTTTGGTCACAAGATTTAGTAAGGTTTAATTTACAATGTCTTTTGCGCAACATAAAACACTGCTGTTTGTATATCTTTGAAGGCCTCTGTAAAAGGCTGATTTTGTGTAAATGAGGAATGTATGCATCAGGAAAAGTTAAGGTGTGAAGGCCATTGTTATAGACAGATGGTCAAGGAAGGAGGAGCGAAGAGACTTAACAACGCCAGAGAACCATCAATGTGCATCCATGATGCAGGGAAGGCAGCTTGACGATCCTGAGGTGGAGGCTGGCACCCCTGAAGACAAGACAATTGATTAAATCAATCCAGGACAGAATGACCCACTGGGAGGTTTTTTGGAATGTTAACATCAAAAGAGAACACCAATTAAGGAGTAACCAGTCAAAAACTGACACAGCAAAATCCACAGACTTCAACGGAGAAAAAGGACTATAAGAACAGGGTGCTTTGCCATGGGACTTTGGGTTCGTCTTGCCACCAACTCCAGGAGCATCGGATCGTGACTGACAAAGCCCAGCTCCAGGGGTGAAAGTAAGTCGAGTGACTTACTGGTATGCTGGGGCCAGCTCTGGCCCCCAGAAGGGGCAGGGCTGAGGGGGTCAGAGCCAGCCCCAGCCCACCCTGTAAGGTAAGTGCCCCTCCCCTCCTTCTCCTCTTTCTCCCCTCCTCCCCCACCGGGGTAGCAGCAGCAGCAGAACGGGGCTCTGGGGGCTATTTAAAGGCCCCGGGGCTTCCCTGCTTCTACTGCCCTAGTCCTTTAATTAACCACCGGAACCCTGGGGAAGCAGAGGGGCTCCAGTGGCTATTTAAAGGACCGGGGTGGTAGAAGCAGGGGAGCCACAGGCCCTTTAAATAGCCTCCGGAGGCCCGCCACCGCTACCCCAGGGCTCCAGCAATGGGGCTCTGGAGGCAATTTAAAGGGCCTGGGGCTCCAGCCACTGCTGGGAGCCCCAGGCCCTTTAAATTGCCCCCTGGGGAAGCCGGGCTACCCCAGTACGGAGCACTGGCTCTTGGCGGTACGCCGTACCGGAGAGTACCGGCTTACTTTCACCTCTACTTTCGGCTCCCCTCTGCAATCAATCTGGCTGGCCACTAGATTGAACCAGACTCTGGACTAGTAACTAACATCGACTGGTGGGACTGTGTACAGGGTGTGTGTAGGGGTGGGAGAGGGGTGTGTGTGTGACTGAAAAGCATATGCTAACTGCTGTATTCTCAATAAATGCGGCATGTTGCCTTCTCCCCTATAAAAGATCTCATGTGCTTTGTATGGGCATAATACCGCAATCTTTATGTGTGGCAGCAGAGCACTGCATTGCCAGGGCATCACTGCAATTATTTTGTGTCGATCTGTGACATTATTCAATGACAATGGCTCTTCAGCTCATCTACACTGAGTAGCATCACAGTAAATAAAATATCCGTGAACACTGTCACAGTGAGCGCTATTAATCCAACCACGGTCATGATTAGAAAGTTAATGGATTTTACCTCTACAAAAAACTATTTTATTTGATTAGATACATGTGTCTAATCCCACTTTTAGCTTTTCTTCTAAATTTCCAACTGTAAATCTTTTCGGAGGTGTTACATCTGACAAGAATGCAAATCAATCACACTCCAATATTACTGCACTGAAATAAGTTTGATAGACATATCAAACTTTCTTACTCAGTTGTAATGGATTATCATGAGCTTAGTCTTAAACATCTCTGTGTACCATATATTCTTTTATTTAAAGAAGAGAACCCTGCCTCATAATTGGCTGAAAACACTCATACACATCAAGAAATAGCTACTGTTTACCTCTTCAGTAGCCTGGAACAACATTAAGACTCATAACATATGCTAATTTCTGCTTCATAACTGGCTCTTCAGGAGTGGAATTAATGTGTTTATCCCTTTATCATCTCCCATTAAGAGTTAAACATAAGAAAAAAAATCTGTTACACTTAAAAAGTGAATAGCCATAATTAAAATATCACTAGATATGTCTGATAAACACAAAATGTTCATGATAATACACATGTTCCAATACACCATAAAGTTTATTGTCCCTTGGAGAAGAAAGTCAACATTTACCTCTTAGATTAATGTACTTGATCTTCACTTCAACTAAAGTCAGTATCTGCTTTCTCTTTAGTCTATTGGGGTTTTGTTTTTTTTTATTATGGATGCACACACACGGTTGATTAACTTGCAGTATCAATTTTGATAAGAAACACCATCCCTTACACATCATACCTGCGCAGCTGGCCTCTCTGACTATGACTGTGAGCTCATTCAAACCCATGTCCAATGCCAATACTGAATTTCAGTTCTAAAAGGAAATGCACTCATAGAGGTGCTCCCCCTTCAGATGCAATGATAAACTCTTTTTTCTGCTCATTTCTGGTTGTAGCTCAAGAGATTATATTGCATATTGCAAAATTAACAAAGAATAAATAATACTCTGTGCTTCTATTAGAGATGTGCCAAAAGTGGAGCCATTTATCTGGAGCACACATCCCTCCCCAAAATTCAAGTGTTCACATAAAAATAAGATCTGGATCTGAAACACCTCTGATGTAGCTCATCTCTAATTTAGATGGCATCTTTCACCAGAGAATCCAGATGCAGAGGTGGTTAGATACCACTATGATGTGTGTGCTGTAAGAATTTAAATATAACATTAAGCTGCTAGTGATACAACATGCCTACAACCTGGAAGGAGAAGGCAGTTCCATGATTCTCCCCACCCTCCATAGTAGCCTATGGAGACAGAAGTTTCTTGAGACAATCTCCCCGAAAATTCCTCTTGGAGGAAAGCAGCTCCAGCCTCTTGGAAGAATGCAGCTCATTAACGCAGCTCCAGCCTCCACTTCATTCACACACACGACTATGGCTAAATGCCACCCCATAGCCTTGTGAATGTATTACACTGGTATTTTGGAAGGCTGGCATACAGTTAGAAAGCAGTTTGTTTTAATCTTATTCGGGGGGGAGGCATTAGTAATTCCCTAGTAGAGACAGCTGGAAAAATTCAGATGCAACATTGTTTCATCAGAATTTCCCAGTTTGGCAAAATCTGAACATTTCATGGAGACAAATTTTGACACGTTCCGATGAAACTCAAGGAAGGTTCCATCGGAAACTTGTCCATTTCCTGCCAGCTCCCCCACCTGGCCCCTTGACAGGCCTGGCAGCCAGGGCTTCAACTCCTTTTAAAATTTTTGCTTTTCATTGCCAATCAAAACAAAACCAAATTTCAAAATATCAAAATCCCCCACAGACTGGAATTACCTTTCTCTACACTACTTTATTCTATGGTCCCCTTTTAGTCTGAAGTGTTCATATATCTATTGGACTAGAAATTATTCCTGTTGGTGTGAGAACAGGATGCTTGCTTGTATTACTAATTATTTCATACAAGTGTACTACATGGGAGTAAACCTACCAAAAATTAACCATTTTAGGAATCTCAGAAAAAGTAGTCATAACACTGAAAAGCTGGGCATAAATTAACATAAGGGAATAAATCAAAAAGGGAACATTTGCGGAGTTTAATATATTTTAAACTGCTGCCAAAATGTGGGCATTTTTTCCACTGACATTATTCCCTGATACACACTTAAGTATGTCTTTTATAATTCTGAAAGGTGTAAAGGTCAGTGATATATCAGAATTAATGCTCCAGCTTCAGATATTCAATTTCCCTATTTTACAAGCCTTAGCAATATTATTTAATAAGCGAGAGCAGGCTTCTGCCAACACTGTCTCCTACTTGCATTAGAGAGGAAAATATATATTACTTTACAAGTAGAACATTCGAATATTTAAAATTTTAGAGCTCCTGTATGACTGCAGAGAAGGGGGGAAACCCAGCTATGTTTTAAAACAATCCTTCACTGGGGAGACATTTTTAGTGAATAATATTTCACTGACTATTCTAGGGCAGAAAAACATTTTTTAAACAATAAATATTTGGTGACTCACAATCCAACCCACGCACTGCCACCCACATCTAAAAGATTTGTTGGTTTGTGTTTTTAAAATTTTATGCTTCTGAATCACTCCAAATTTTACCAGAAAGCTATATTTCTAACAGTTATAAAAGTTTTAATATGCTTTAAAGTGGCGAGAAAGAGTTTACGTTTCCCACAGGTATGAGGAAGATATGGGAAAACAGAGTTAAAGAACTGAAGTTGAATACAACAACAGCTCCTATTCTATAAGAATGGTATTTTGATGCTTTGGAATTAATTCCAAGGCCAGTTTAGATTGTTCACTCTTTGGGATAGGGACAATCATGTACATACAGTGCCTGCATGTGTGTATGTGTATGAACGTACATATGTACATACACATACGTACAGTGCCTACCACCATCGTGCCCCCATATGTAACTGAGGCCTCTAGGAACTGCCAAAATATAAATGAATAGTAATGGCTGACAAAAAGTGAGGCAAAGCGAGGTAACAGCCACTCTACACAACACATACGTCTTTGAAACGTGGTATTTCTGGCGTAAAATGTCTTTCTAAAGCTGATACTACCGCTGACCATACTGACTTTCAGTTTGCCACTAGCTCTCCCATTCCATCCCACGCTATTCCCCTCAAAACAGGGGAACCACAAAGCTTTGAACCAGGGATCAGTTAGAGTTGATACCTCACCAAGTCAGCTTGGAACTGGCTAAGGAGAGACCAGGAGAGCAGATGGTCCTGACTTCTCAGGGATTGCTGACCACACCACCGAAGAAGACTCTGATCCCCACTGGTACCAGTTCTTCCCACACAGGGACTATACTGGTTTACTCACAAGTAGCACCACACCGTTTTAGGATTAAATTTTTTCGTTCTGTACAGAAGAGAATATTTGGCCTCATTGTCGTTCAAATACAAATTAAAAGACATTTTAATACAGAGAAAAATATCTTATCTCTACACCTTTTGCTCAAAATAAACTTCTACTAAAAGATTTGAGGGAGGGAGGGCAGGGGGTTGAATATAAACCAAAATATAAACATAAACATAAACAAACAACCGTAGTCCTGTCCCATCTCTGCTACTAGCTCTGGCTTCATCTCCCATTCAATTTTCCTGTCTTGTACAAAAAATTTAATCTTTTGAGGGTGTCACGGAGTCCCTGGGCGATACTCTGGAACTGCTCCCCATGAAGCCAGTCAGGACTCTGGGGCAGTCGCCTTTCTGTGAGCAGCCTGTCTTCAGGACACACAGCTCACACAGCTTCCACCTTCCTGGGTCTGACCTCGGAGCATTCAGCATCCTCTGCCCCTCCGTGCGCTTCCCCCAGCGAGTCCGCTCAGGCGGGGTCCTGGGGAAGCCAGAGGGTCCTGCACCCCAACTTCGCAGTCAGACTTGACTCTCAGCCAGCCAGTAAAACAGAGGTTTATTAGATGACAGGAACATGGTCTAAAACAGAGCTTGCAGGTGCAGAGAACAGGACTCCTCAGCTGGGTCCATTTTGGGGGGGGGGGGGGGGGCAGTGAGCCAGACAACCACGTCTGCACTTCACTCCATGTCCCAGCCAGCCCCAAACTGAAACTCCCTCCAGCCCCTCCTCCTCTGGGCTTTGTTCCTTTCCCGGGCCAGGAGGTCACCTGATTCCTTTGTTCTCCAACCCTTTAGCTCTCACCTTGCAGGGGGGAAGGCCAGGCCATCAGTTGCCAGGAAACAGGGTGTCGGCCATTCTCTGTGTCCAGACCCCTGTACACACCTGCCCTCTAGGGCTCTGCAATGATCATACACCCTTCTCCCACCCCCTAGATACTTAAGAACTGCATAGGGGAAACTGAGGCACCCCCACAATATTCGGAGGAAACATTAAGAACAGTCCCACTTCGTCACAGAGGGCTTTTAGAAGTGTAAGACTTACTTCCCAATTCCACAAAAAGCCTTGCTGGATATATTGCAGGGCAATATTGCAGGGCAAGCACCGAAAACTTTCCATTCAGCTTTCACCGTTACAACTTCTTCCCTACTTCCCTTTAATAACTTTGTGCTAAAATAAGGGTAGATATTTAGGAGTTTGCTCATACTCCATAACGTCATCCAACCTAAGGATCACATTTCCCTACTAAAAACGTTCACAGACTGCCAGGAGAGCGCATGATACTACAAGTTGGAAGTGCTTTTCTTAAAAAAGTAAAAACTTGAAGAAATCCAGGAATATCGAAGAAGAGAAGAGAAAATGTCAAGGAAGTGGTGGTGGTGAAATACAGACTCTTCAGTGTCAAGCAGTGAGGAACTATAAACAAGTCTCTCCAAACTGTAGTCTGAACTCCTAATGGTTTTCAAATGTACTTATAGTGATGAGCAGAGATGGGCTAAAAAGAAAACCACTGACCTCAGCACCACCCATAGAACATGAATGTTCAGATAAATGGGACCTGGATCCAAACGATCCCTGGTTGTGGGTTTACAAAAACAAGAGATCTGAAATCTGCAGGTTGATATAACTGGACAAGGGCCTCTTTCCGGCTCCTACACACTTTCTTGTCAGTTTTCAGAATCCAGAGGAAATAATGCTGATTATTGTCCACAGTGCTCCTGACCTTACCCTCATGTACACAGCATGAAGAGCCACTGACCTTTACTATCACGTAAATTGTTTGAAACTGGAAATAAATTATCCTGCTCTAAGGGAAAGTAGCAACAGCAAAGGGATGAATAAGGCATGAAAATTCACCAGGCTTGCTCCTGTGCTATCATTTTGTCAGGCAAAAATAATTTAACAAGCTATGGAAGGGCTATATTTCAACAGAAATTTGGAAGATTTAAGTTTGGTTGAGAGATAAGCATTCAACCTCAGCACTCCATGGGAAACAATCAAGTAAACCCTATAAATAAAGAAACCCTGAGATACTACTAGCCAGGATAACAGAAAAATCAAAATTGTGTTAACTGAAGTACATCTATGCAATATTAATATAGATCTAGGTACTTTTCACCACATGCTTTGAGAAAGCATTACTAAACTGCATGGGCCAAACTCAACAGTATTGCATAGAATTGAGTATTGAATACAGCTTCCTGATGAAATCTTATAATTATTCTGTACAACACTTTCAAAGGCATAATATTATATCCATCTACATCAACAATCAGTTGGCTTCTCAGTTTGGCAGCCATTGCCATATTCAGGCTAAAACCTAAAACAAAATTTGTGTGTTAAATCTTGGGGAGCTGTGTATTTTAAATTTTCATTTTATCTGAGGATTTTATTTCCTTGACTGCTACATTTAATTCCTCTTTATCATGAGGATTTGAATATTTCCCTTTTTTTTGTCAGCTCTGTTACTTCCACATCATATGATCATATCTATGGGGTTTTTAAATTATTATAGTTACTGGGTTACTTTGATATTACTTAAGCTTTTTTTTTCCCCCCCGAGGATTGAGCGAAGCCATTAACTGAGCTGCAGAACAAATAGGTTTTCTTTCTGGAACTGCTTGATCTGCTGTTTGTGGCTTTAAAAATTTGTGTGAAGGATTTTGTTGCTTTGTTTAAAAGATTAGTTCAAGGGAGAGGACAGCCTGAAACATCTCTCTCTACGTTTAAAATTGGTTAGATGTGATTTACTATAGTTATTTGTGTTGCACTTTTTCAGAATAATCCTTGTAACCTTTTGGATGCTTCTCTGCAGGGTTAGGGTTAACCAAAATCCTGTTTATTTAAGAAACAGAAGTAACACTCTGATGTGGTTTACAGACCCCAGTGACTAAGAGAATGAACGAGCAGGACATTTAAGAATGAGAGGCCCACAGAAGATGGTAACTCAGGAGACTTGGGGATGGCAAGCTCTCAGACCTTGGAGGGGGTAGACAAGGATGAGGACCCAGGGAAGGAACATCAGCCTCTGCAGCAGCACCCCCAACACAGCTAGCCAAACTTTCCCTAGGAAGGTTAAATGTCAGGAAGGACTAAGCAAGCCAGTGGAGTTGGACCTATTTTCTGACAGAGTTGACTCTGTGGAGAAGTGATCCGATTTTAAGCCAAGCCTATGAACAGCTCACCTGGGTTAATGAGGAGGTGGTGGAACTGCAGTTCCAGAAGCAGCAGCCACATTTTGAACTAGAAAGGGATAAAGTGTATAAGGAGGAGAAAGACCATTGAACCGGAGAAGTTAAGATGCAACTTCTCGTTGCGAAGAAATACCAGAAACAAATATTACAGTTGGTATACGTAATACCCTGTCACCTTGGTCAAGAGGAAATGCTCAAAAGGCTGATACCCTGATTTGACTGGTGAAGTGTCCACAAGGAAGTGCAGGAGTAGTGCACCTCCTGCCCAGAATGCCAGTGTATGAGTCAAAAGAAGGTTCCCCCATTGATACCCCTAGCCATAGCAGGGAGCCTGTTTGAAAGGACTGGCATGGACCTGATGAGCCCCTTATAAAAGAGCATGGCAGATTTCTAGCACATATTAGTTACCCTGGACTATGTCACATGGTACCCTGAGGAGATCCATTGCATACCACAAACTTGACAGCCCTTGCCCTGGACTTCAAAGTGTTCGCCTGGGTGGCGATCACTCAAGAAATAATTAATGATCAAGATACTAATCTTATGTCTCTGGTTATGAAAGTCCTGTTAAAAATAAAGACCTTAAGAATACTGCTGCACCATCCCCTATCCAAAGGATTGGTGAAAAAATTTAACAAAACTCTGAAAGTTTGCAGCCCTGGAACCTTGCAACTCATCAGTTGCTCCCGCCCCTCCTGTTTGTAGTCCACAAGGTCCCATAGACATGGACAAGGCTCCCCTGATTTGAGTTACTGTACAAGAGACTGCCAAGGGGAATACTAAACCTCCTTCAAGAAACATAGGAGGAGTGAATTTTCGTTGCAACTAACATGATATAGTACATGCTACAACTGAAAGAGAAATTAAAGAACTTGGATTAGTTTTCAAGGGAGAACCTAGTGAAGGAGCAGCAGAGGCAAGCAAAAGCCTACAACAACAAGGGAGCCCACGTCCAAGAGCTCCAACCAGGGGACTGGGTATTACTTCTATAATCTGCTTCAGAATCCAAGCTGTTTGCCAGATGGCAAGGCCTCTGTGAAGTAATCAGACAGATCAGTGCAGTAAATTGTGAGATTCTTCAGCCTGGCAAGAGAAAGGACACTAAAGTGTTTCATGTGAAATTGCTAAAGGCATTGGAGGATCAGGAAGGGCTCCCGGTAACACTGTTTCTCCCCAGAACCAGAACTTGGGCCACATGCCCCCATATTTCCCAGCTCTGATCAAGTGCCATTGTGGGAGGGCCTACGGACAGAACAAGAATGACAGATCCTAAAGCCTGCCCAGTCCTTCTCTAACGTAGTGCCAGGTCAGACTCACCTGGTGTTTCACCACACAGAGGCTGAGTCGGGGGAAAAAGGTGTGAGAATTTTTGACTATTGCTGAAATACATGTGGAAAACAGTGCACAGCAGGCCACTATGGACCTCAGGGTAGTTGAGAAGTCGCACAGCGAATGGTGGAGCCCCACCATGCTTGTGCCTAAGCAGGATAGGTCAACCAGATTTTTGCCACCTTTCAGAGGCTCATGGATAAAGTGCTACAACCTCATGACCAGTATGGAACCACACACATGGATGATATTGTTATCTGCAGAATACAATTTGGATTAATCACCTAAAACACGTCACTGTGGTTCTTCAGGCTCTCAAAAAGAGTGAGACTTACAGCCAACATGTTCAAGAGCTGCCTAGCAAACCAAGAGGTGACATACCTGGTGTACACAGTGGGGAGAAGGTGCCTACGTCGATTGGTGGGAAAGGTGCAAGACTCGGCAGAACGCCCCCAAGCCAACACAAAGTCAATTTCTACGGTTTGCAGAGCATTATATGTGGTTCATCCTTGAACTTCACCATAATTGCTGCCCTACTGACAGACCTGTTGAAGGATGCAGCCCCCCAACCAGGTCTGGTGGTCTCAAGATTGCACTAAGGTTTTCAGTATGTTAAAAGATCAACTGGCTTGAGAGCCAGTCTTGTTCTGCCCTGACTTTTCAAAGCTTTTTGCTTTGCAGACTGACACCTTTGACAGCAGAATGGGAGCAGTATTATCACAGGAGATGGAAGGAAAGTAATGCTTAATCCTTTACCTCAGCCAAAAATAGTTCCCTCGAGAAGTTTCATACTCAGTAATTGAGAAGGCGACCCTGGCACTGAAGTGGGCTACCAAGGTCCTCTGATTTTATTTATGGGCCAGTCATTCCATCTAGTGACAGACCATGCATCCCTCCAGTGGCTACATGCCAGGAAAGACCACAGCGCCTAAACTGTGCAATCATACCTCTCACTGCAGCCTTATTGGTTCGAGGTGGTGCACAGAGCAAGAAAAGATCACAAGAATGCAGACTTGTTCTCATGGAAAAGAGAAGACTTCTCAGCATAGACCGACCCATGACACCAGGCTTGAAGGAGAGGGTATGGTGAGGGGTTTCCAGACCCCACACAGGCACTTAGAATGTGAAGGAGCAACACTGAGCCAAGAAGGCCCCGCCTCTCAACAGCTGCAGAGCATGCTCCAGATATTCCACAGGGCAGCTCAAAAGAGGACTCTGACAGTCAAATGGGAGACAGAATGTGAACAAGAGGCTGTCTGAAGGAAGAAAGTCAGTTTGCAGCCTCTGGAGACAGTGCAATCCATGGTAGAAGGGTATATAGACTGTGGGAAGGGTGGATAAAAATAAATGATTTTTTAAAAAAAAATCAAAAAAATCTTATTCAAAACAGGATTTTTTTGATAAAATGCTTTTTGTGGAAAAAACCTAGCTAAAGATAGTTTTAATTAAGTATATTATAGCTCAAAGATATCTCATCATGGAATAGGGATTATAAATTCTAATTCTACAGTAAGTTTAAGAAGAGTTTTGTAAATGAGTTCCAATAGTTCATGGATTAGGGACCCATTCTTAGAGGGTTCCAGGGGCTTCTGTATAGATTTAAGTTAATCTTTCTATCTACCCAATGGGACTCAGTGCTCAGTCTAGAAGATACCATCAGAGATGCTCAGTTTTGCAGTTCTCAAACTGTGAATTTGTGTCTCCAGAGATAACATGCTTGTTAACAGCAAAAATATTTTAAGATAGACAGACAGACAGACAGACAGACCCCAACCCTACTGTCCCTCTGCAAATCTGTGTACACAGGGTCAATCCCTTACCTCGCTCTAAAAGTGCAAAGTTTCAAAAAGTTCAATGAATAGACTTAGAAGATTGTTGGGGGCGGATTAGATCTGGACAAGGAGAAGAAGTCTGGAGACAAATGTGAGAAGGGAGGGACAGGCAGTAGAAACAAAAGTGAAACTGTTTGAGCAGCATATTCCAGAAGTCTTGAGGTCTTTCCGAGTGTAGCCTTCATTGATTGGAGATCGACCATACCATTCTCTCAATAGAAGGGAAAACCTATAATTTCAGCAGGCCATAAGAGAGACCCAGTTTGGGAATATTTTAATGAAGTTCCTCTACTTGTAGGTAAGACAGACATGCGTGCAAAATGCAAACAGTGCAACAAAGAAATGCAAGGCCTGGTTTCCCGAATGAAACAACATCATGAGAAGTGTTCCTTCTCAGGAGGAAGCTGCACTGAAGATGATGAAAGGAACATGCCTGAACATGCAGGATCTTCAGGTTGGTAAACTTCTTTATTTCATACTTCTTTCTTAAGGACTGCCTGTCTTCCTTCTGGACTTCTCATATTGGAGCAAAAAATACAGTTGTAACTCTATGGTACTATCATTTTAGATGCAGTTGTGATCAAAAGTAAATAGCTGAAATAGGCAGATCTTCCTTTTACAATTTCACCTTTAAAGTAGTACTCAGTGTCAATGAATGCAATGAGCAATACTAAATGAGCAGTACGGTAAGAATAATTAAATAACTGCATTGATTTATTTTGTTTAGGAGAATCCATCCTCAACATACAGGATTCTGAAGACTATCCACCTTCAAGATCACCATCATTTTCTATCATTTCAGAGTTATCTGCCAACGACATTGTTTCAGTCACATAGCCACAGCATATCACCTGTAGCAAAAAGAAAAAAAAAATCTCCATCATCCAGAAACCACCATAGATACGTGATAAGAACCAGCAGATTACAAAAAGAGGTAATTGATGAAAAAATTGCACGGTTTGTTTATGCAACAAAAACTCTCCTTTCTGTATGATTGAGGACCCACACTTCATTAACATGGCTCAGTCATTAAGACCAGGATAGAGTCCACACAACAAAGCAGATCTCACAGGCAAGCTGCTGGATAAAGTGTATGAAAGAGAAACTGAGCAGTGTGCAAAAAGGTCTAGAGGGTAAAATTGTTAACCTGAGTCTTGATGGGTGGAGCAATGTCCACAATGATCCTGTTGTATGTGCTTGTGTGAAAACAGAAGAAGGGAATGTCTTCCTCACAGAAACAACTGATACACCAGAAAATGCACACACAGTAGAGCACTTACAAGAAGTAGCAGTAAAAGCTATAAAAAAAACTGTGGAAAAAAATTCAAATGTCTAGTACGCAGCTTGGTCACGGACAATGCTGCAAATGTATCCGAGATGAGAAGAAATTATTTAGAAGAGAGTCCCAAGCTAACAACATACGGTTGCAGTGCTCATTTGATGCATCTCCTAGCCAAAGACTTCCGTGTTCCAGAAATAAAGGCTAACGTTGAAATTGCAAAATACTTCCATAACCAGCACTTTGCAGCAGAAGCTCTGAAAAAAGTGGGAGGAACCAAGCTAACTCTCCCACAAGATGAGCGATGGAACTCAGTAGTGGACTGTTTTGAGCACTAGATCAAGAACTGGCCTATTCTGATGACAGTTTGTGAACAAAATCATGAAAAAGTAGATGGCACTGTCACAGCCAAAGTTCTCAACATTGGGCTTAAGAGACATGTTGAACACATGCTGAGTACCCTGAAGCCTATTTCTGTAGCCCTGAACAAAATGCAGGGAAATAGCGATTTTACTGTTGACGCTGTTGAAATTTGGAAGGAACTGAGTGAGATCTTAAAAAGAGAAATATGCAATGACAGAGTTAAATTACAAGCATTAAAAAAAAAAAAAAACAAATGGGACAAGCACTATCTCCATGTCATTTTCTTGCAAATATTCTCAATACTCGGTACCAGGGTCAAACCTTAACTGCTGAAGAAGAGGAGTTGGCTATGACATGGACATCCAGCAATCATCCCTCCATAATGCCAACTAAAATAAACTTCAGAGCTAAGGTTGAACCATTCAAGAAATATACGTTTGCTGATGATGTTTTAAAGAAAGTTTTTAATGCTTGTAATTTAACTCTGGTTATGGAAGTATTTTGCAATTTCAACAACGTTAGCCTTTATTTCTGGAACACGGAAGTCTTTGGCTAGGAGATGCATCAAATGAGCACTGCAACCGTATGTTGTTAGCTTGGGACTCTCTTCTAAATAATTTCTTCTCATCTCGGATACATTTGCAGCATTGTCCATGACCAAGCTGCGTACTAGACATTTGAATTTTTTTCCACAGTTTTTTTTTATAGATTTTAATGCTAATTCTTGTAAGTGCTCTGCTGTGTGTGCATTTTCTGGTGTATCAATTGTTACTGTAAGGAACACATTCCCTTCTTCTGTTTTCACACAAGCACATACAACAGGATCATTGTGGACATTGCTCCACCCATTAAGACTCAGGTTAACAATTTTACCCTCTAGACCTTTTTGCACACTGCTCAGTTTGTTTAGTATTAGCAAATTTATCATTCCAAAATGTATTCTCTTCCCCCTCAACACAAACCATCCAGGATGGTTTGGGCAATAATCTTTGGTCTTACGTCTTTTAACGTTTTCATTATTTCAGAATCAAAAGGCCAGAAAGGATTATTGTGATAATCTAGTCTGAACTCTGCACATTGCAGGCCAAAGAATCCTGCCCACCCACTCCTGTAATAGACCCACAACCTCTGGCTGAGTTACTGAAGTCCTCAAATCGTGATCTGAGACTTCAAGCTACAGAAAATCCACCATTTACACTAGTTTAAACCCACAAGTGACCCTTGTCCCATGCTGCAGACGAAGGCAAAACACCGCCAAGATCTCTGCCAATCTGACCTGGGAGAAAATTACTTCATGACCCCAAATATGGTAATTAGTCAGACCCTGAGCATGTCAGCAAGATCCACCAGCCAGAACACTGGGAAAGAATTCTCTGTAGTAATTCAGAGCCCCTACCCATCTAGTGCCATCTCTGGCCATTGGGGATATTTGATACTACCAGTCGCAGATGGGCCACATGCCATTGTAGGCAATCTCATCATACCATCCCCTTCATAAACTTATCAAGCTCAGCCTTGAAGCCAGTTAGCGTTGTTGCCCCCACTGCTCCCTTAGAAGGCTGTTCCAGAACTTCACTCTGAAACCACCTAATTTGAGCCTAAACTTGTTGATGGCCAGTTTATAGCCATTTGTTCTTGTGTCCACATTGGCACTTAACTTAAATATCTCCTCTGCCTCCGTGGTATTTATCCCCTGATGTATTTATAGAGAGCAATCATATCTCCCCTCAGCCTTCTTTTGGTTAGGCTAAACAAGTCAAGCTCCTTGTGTCTTCTCTCATAAGGTAGGGTTTCGATTCCTTTGATCAGCCTAATAGCCCTTCTCTGCACCTGTTCCAGTCTGAAGTTATCTTTCTTAAACATGGGAGACCAGAACTGCACACAGTATTCCAGAGCAGGTCTCACCAGTGCTTTGTATGATGGTACTAACACTTCCCTGTCTCTACTAGAAATACCTAACCTGATGCATCCTTGGATTGAATTAGCCTTTTTCACAGCTGCATCACATTGGTGGTTCACAGTCATCCTGTAATGAAACAAAAGTCCCAGGTCTTTCTCCTCCTCCATCACTTCTAACTGATACATCCCCAGCTTATAGCAAAAATTCTTCTTGTGAGTCCCTACATGCATGACCTTGCACTTAGCACTATTAAATTTCATCCCATTTCTATTACGCCAGTTTTCAAGGTCACCCAGATCTTCTTGTATGATATTCTGGTCCTCCTCTTTATTGACAATACCTCCCAACTGTGTGTCACCCACAAATTTTATTTGCACACTCCTACTTTTTGTGCTAAGATCCTGAATGAAAATTTTAAATAAGATTAGTCCCAAGACCGATTCCTGAAGAACTCTATTAGAAACTTCCCTCCAGCCTGACAGTTCACTTTTCAGCATGACCCGTTATATTCTCCCCTTTAACCCATTACTTATCCACCTTTCAATTCTCATACTAATCTCCATCATCTCTCATTTTACTAATAATTTCCCCATGTGGACCTGTATCAAACGCCTTACTGAAATCCAGGTAGATTAGATCTACTGCATTTCTTTTGTCTAAAAAATCAGTTATCTTCTCAAAGAAGGAGATCAGATTGGTCTGGCATGATCTACCTTTTGTAAAACCACATTGTATTTTATTCCAATTACCATTTACCTCTATGTCCTTAAGTAAATGTCTTTCAAAATTTGCTCTCACCATAGGTGGTTTTTGTGTGTCCAGATAAATATGAATTCTTATAACAATTATAATTTACAGAATATGGACAATTATTTTTTCATATGCAGCGTAACTGTTGGAAATGAGAAATGAGTGGGGTTTCAACTCCTTTCAATTAAGATGTTCACACCACAAAAGCCAGAACCTGTCTCTCTCTTGGAGCATCCTACTTGCTCGCAGCTTCTGATATACAAGTAGGCAATGCATTAGGTTGTCCTCATGATGCACTGTGTTACAGAGCGTCTGTGAAACCCCTCTTCTACATACCTGTTCTTTACTGCCAATAGAATAGTAAAAGTTGATGTGTTGGAATTGGGAAGGTGGGTGGATCAAACCAGAGATAGTGGAGTCAGCATGTAAGGCCAGTAGGGACCATTAGACCACCTAGTCTGACCTTTATATCACAGATCACCAACATCACCCAGCACCCGCACAGTAAACCCAACAACTGAAATTAGACCAAAGTAAATGAGTCCCACAGGAGGCTAGACTTATGTGCCACAGGCAGAGAATAGGAGGGACCGATGCGTACCAGTGCTTGAGGCCTCCCATTAAATTAGATATACACAGGTAACACTGGCAAGTGGCCTGAACCCACACACTTCAGAGGAAGGTTTAAAAAACCCCAAGGTCACTGCCAATCTGACCTGGGAGAAAATTCCTTCCCGACTCCACATATGGTGATCATGAGCATGTGACCAAGAACCAGCCAACCAACCACCTAACAGAGAGAATGCTCAGTGCCATCCCAAAGCCTCAGCCCACCTTGCCAAGTGTACCATCTCTAGCCATGGCCCTCACTGATGCTGCAGAAGAAGGATATTAAAAAAACCTCCCAGAATACACTGGGGGAGAAATCCTTGCCTGACCCCTGCCAGTGGCTGGCTGAAACCCTGAAGCATGAGCTTTAGGAACGTAAGACATAAACTGAACTGAGCCCCAAAGCTATCGAGCCCTACCCCCCACCATCACAAGCAACCCCATCATAGCACTGCACTCTAAATTTGTCCAGCTCTCTCTTAAAACTAATTAAGTTGTTTGCTCCCATAACTCCTATTGGGAGGCTGTTCCAGAACCTCATTCTTCTGATGGTTAGAAACCCTCTTCTAATTTCCAGCCTGAATTTGTTCATGGCCAGTTTATATCCATTTGTTCTTATGTCAACACTGACCTTTAACTTAAATAGCTCTTTCACCCTCCCCAGTATTTATCCCCCTAATGTATTTTTAGAGAGCAATCATTCCTCTCTCAGCCATCTTTTTGAGACACTAAACAAGACAAGTTCTTCCAGTCTCCTCTCATAAGATAGACTCTCCTTCCCCTAATCATCCTTCAAAAATCAGCCTGTATTATTGAATTTCATCCCATTTCTGTCACTTCAATCTACAAGGTCATCCAGATCTTCCTGTATAATACTACAGTCCTTCTCTGTATTGAGAACTGACAACTTTGTATAATCAGCACATTTCATTAGCACACTCCTACTTTTAGCGCCAAGGTGATTAATTAAAATATTGTGTAAGATTGGTCACAAGACCAATCCTTGAGGAACTCCACTAGTAACCTCTCTCCAGTCTAAGAATTCATCTTTCAGCAGAACTTGTTGTCTTCTCCTCGTTAGCCAAATCCTTATCCACCTTATAATGGCTTCTATACTGATCTCTATGCTAGATACCTAGCAGAGCGACTGTGAAACTAAGCCCCTGTACTAATCTTTTGTACAAAATATGCCTTGTGAGGTATCATTTGAAAATAACCCACTGATCATTAATATTCTTGTGTGATGTACGTATGTATGTATGTATGTATGTGATGTGTGTTAAGAGTTATGAATATAAGCTGGAATCATGACTGAAGTGTATGTAAACCAGGTATTGTCAGGGGAGTTGATAAACAGGACTATCCTAAACAAAGCAATATGTGTTTATTTCAATTTACATATAAGCAGTAAAATGGGGCCATCAAGACAGAAGGGGAGATGATGGCAGAAAACAGAACAATTTGCATTTCAGCAAACTCAAGTGGGGGAAGAAAGAATATGAAGCTTCCTCCACCACCAGACTCCAGGTTACCTCTCTCACACTTGAATAACTTTGAGACGTAATCCATTTCAAAGATTTACTGGTCTGTAAAGACAAAGGGCTGAACCTCAAGTGATAAGCAAATGAATCAACTGATTGTATACAATATCTATGTATTATAAAAGTGTATACAGTGAGGTCTTTTTCTGAAAGCTAATGATAACACTGGTGGTTAATATCATTGTGAAATGTTCTATTTATCCCCCTAAACTATATGTACACTTTATGAGGAAATATGGATACTTAATGATACTAAGTTTTAAAGTCTGTGGCCAAATAGGTTCCCTCCCTCCCATACAGGAAAGACAGCAGCTACCTACCTGTCTCCTATGTAAATTAAGTAAGGTGTTGTAGGGGCAAGGCTGCGGAAGATTAGCGAGGAGCTAAGTGGTGGACTGAGTATGTGACTGGATGTAAGCGGAGGATGCAGGCAGTTTCAATGAACTTTGTCCGACAGACCCTGCCAAAAGATATTGTAGCATAGCTCAGCATATTTTTGCCTGTAAATAAGTTAGTTTATGTAATAAGCATAAATCATACATATAAGAATGTAACCAGCTGTTGACCCCATGTAACCCCGAGATAAGTGCGGAGAATATAGCACCACAGAGGACTCCTCCCCGGCGGAGTCCTGCCTGGTCAGCTGTCCCGAACAGCCAGAGTCCCCTGCAGCCCCTCCGCGCGTCCTAGGGGCTCCCTGCACAGATTGGAGCGTAAATTCTTCCTTCCTTCCTTCAATAAAGCATAGTTTACTATTCTTAGGCCGGAGTGTCCTCCTTTCGCTGGTATCTCCCCCCTGCCCTGGCGGGAACAGGTGTAAACAGGAACAATGGAAGCCCTATTTACATGAAAACGAACAGGGAGATGGGAAGCTCACTGGAGTGTAAAAACATCATGAGATCATCCTGCGTCTTGAGACAAAGTTATGGAACTTTGGAAGATGTAAGCAAAGGCAAACGCCGTCGATTACTAGACAGATACAAGGGAACAAAACTCTTGTAAGAGGAGAAAGATGGGTCCTTCAACCAAGAGGCAGGATGGGTTGAAGTATCTGGAAAGTGAATATAGGTGAGAAAACATCATCTTGCTAGATTAAGTTTTAGACTTAAAGGTTCATGTTTCATTTTTATTTGCTTGTAAACCTTTCTAACTTCATTCCTTTTACTTGTCATCATTTACATTACGTCCTATTGTTAATAAATTTGTTTTATTTTACTGTAAGCCAGTTCAGTGCTGTGTTTAAGTGGAAGGGTGTATTTACTACAGTTAAGTTAATAAGATGTGATGTACTTTTGTGTCTTTAGAGAAACAAAGAAACTTCATTTCTCCGAACAGTCCAGAAGAGGGCTGGACTGCCTGGACATTACAGAACATAAACATACAATTTGGGGAAAACTCAGACTGAATGTTTTGGGCCACTTTGCTAATTGTACTCAAAGCTAGTGGAAGCCAGAGCTGGGCTGTAGACAGGCTACTGAGGTCAGAGCTGCTGAACCGGGGCTGTCTAGGACACAGACACTCAGAGTGCAGCCTGCATGCCTGTAGGCTGGTTGTGAACATCCCACTTTGACAGCTCAGCACCAAAACATTGTGAGCCACTCAGGGCAAGTGGTGACAGCCCCTCACTGGTCTAGATTGCACTCCAGAACATCACAGTGTTACCCCAACATTTTGGAGTCTAACAGTTATTTCTCCTCCAGACAAGCAGCCATTCCTCAGTTACCTTTCCCAGGGGTCAGCACTTAGGAGAATGTAATGTATTTGTACAGGTATACACTGTATAACCAGATACATAACATTTCACAATACACATCCAAAGGGTGTACCCTCTGGCCACATGAAAAATGTTGCTATACTTGTATCCACTGGGGTCCACAGGGAGGCATCTCCACCCAGACCAGTGGATCTAATTATCCAAGCAGCTATAAGGAGTCTCAATCTCAAGACTAAAGGGGTTTCCTGCTCAGCTTGCAAAGGCCAGGGAAACACTTTAGCTTTAAAAATCAATAAATCCCATTGCTAGTGGGAAACATTCTTGCCAATTTCCATGTTAGGTTCTTGTTTCATCCAACCCTACAGCTCAGGATTTTTTCATATTTTACTTCTGAGGTGCGGTTCTCTTGTGTACATACACACACACAAAACTGAAAATTAAACCTTCCAAAGTTAAAAGCAACAATGCAAAAATGCTTTAAGGAAGAAAAAACACTTTTGTGCATATCCAAACACTTACTGTCAGCTCCAAATTTGGAGAGGATGACTGGGGTAAAAAAGTAGGGGAGGGTACAACTTCCTGTGCCTGACAAACTTTACCACAGAGTATCAGGCTTTTTCCTTCTTCATCTTCTAGCTGCAGGAGTAGGATTCCCCAGTACAAAGCAGTAAACCCAAGGTGGTTGTTTTTGTTTTAAATGGGCAGGATTCCCGTTAGACTCCAAACAGCTTAGCATAAATTTCTCAGATCATCCTTTTTTGCATTTCCTCCCACAATACCTATGGGTAACAATTAAGATGAAAAAACCACAACAAACCACAGGGTCTTAACTGTGATGAGGAAGGACTCATTCAGATTTCTCCCCCCAAACTAAATCATTTTTTCTTTGAAGAACACTGCCTTTGCTTGTTTACGGGAGAAAGATCACAGAACTTTCTAGTGTCTTCCTATGCAGCGGCCGCAGGATGCTGCACAGGAAAAGAAAGTTAAACATACCAAGATAGATTTTAAGAATGAGTTTGGGCAATCAGGGAGAAATTCACCCCTGTGCAAAGGGCCAACATAAAACCACAACATATGATGTAAGAGGAACCAACATGGTGCATAGGCCTCACATTGCCCCCCTGTATGGGTGAATATCACCCTTCAAGGGGACATAAGCCTTCAGGAAAAAGAAAACAATAGCAAAGGGAGCTGAGTGGGGCAAAAGCTGTTATATAATACTACACAAAGCAT